>NC_081827.1:115590000-116840000 GCF_030867095.1 Alligator mississippiensis
TTTACCAGTTTACTTGTGTGCTTTATTTCTCAGAGAAATCCTTCCCTTCTGCAGACCTGTATGTCCTGGTCTTGCATTCTGGGATTCTGGAGACAGCACAAAGCAAGAACATGACCCCTCTTTTAGCCAAATTAAGTTTCTTCAAAAAGTGCCAAGCTGTCCAAACTCTTCTGGCTGAACTCTCTCTGCAAAGGGTCAGATGCACTGCTGTTGGAGTATAGTATATGTCTGCATTATTGATTCATTCAGGGACTCTAATGAAACAAAGTGGGGTGGGTCAGCTGGGCTAAGGCTAGAGACAGTATCTTTAGGCTGAAGACAGAACACCTAGTTTCTGTCCATTGGGATACTGAACCCACAGACCCCGAGTTACTGTCCAGGGAGATTTTCTTAATTCTGATTTCCTGGTTATGCTCTATTTGATTCCATGCCAGCATGTAGGGACTCAACCCACACACCCATGGTCTTGTCTGAACTAGGAAAAGCGTTTGAATGTATGTCAGGTTTAAATGGCATATGATTTCATCCTGTTTTTAGAATCATAGAAGTAACACCCTCTACCTGGATTTAGCTGGTTTAATAATTGCCTAAGTTCCTGAAAGGGTTAGCTGACCTGGGCCTACATTTAAACACTGTTCCTAGTCAAGTCACTTTGACTCCCAGTCAACACACACTGTGTTGGAGGGTTCCTCCTCCCCCCACATGTTAAAGTGACAGATGGCATGTGTGACTTGACTAGGAACAGTGGTCAAGTTTAGACCACAGTCAGCTAACCCCTACAGAAAGATTGGCAATTATTAAACCAACTAAATCAAACTAGAGGGTGTTACTTCTAGGATTCTAGAAACAGGATGAACTCATATGCTAGCTAAAACTGACATACGCTAGGTGCAACTAGAAGTGCAGCTCCCAGCTGTAACTTGGAACGATTTTTGCAAAGCGTTCTGAGTTACAATCTTACCCTCAGACCAAACAGAAGTTCACTGCCGGTACCCGGGGGGAGGGAAATCTAGCTGCCAGCTGGGAGCCTGCAGCCAGGTTCCCATATCAATGGCCAGGCCTTTCTGCCCGTGCTGGCTGTTTTCAGAACAGGAGGTGGGAAAAGCAGCAGAGGGAGGTCGTTCTTGGAGCTCCCCAGCTAAGGTTGTCAACTCTGTTTGAATCTATTCTAGGAAGTTTCTGGAACACTAGTGTACCTGCAACACACTATATAAATGCGCCCGTGTGCTTGTGTATATCAATTACGGATTACGGTGTATAGAAGTTACATCAGGAAGGCAAATGCACGTGACTATTACATTTTAAAAACTCACTGGACTTCTGTACAAATCGGATTCAACATTTAATATTTATTTTAATGAATGCCCTATCATTTATCTCCTGGGTAACTCTCAGCAGTCTCCTGGAGATTTATACCTAATTCCTGGAGACTCCAGGACAATCCTGGAGGGTTGGCAACCCTATCCCCAGCTGGTGCTGAAGGGTGGGTTGGGTAAATTGAAGCCCTTGGGGGTGGAGGGGGGAGGAGGAGGGGGGAGCTCCAATACACCCATCCCACCTTTTAGCAGGGACTGAAAAACACTCAGACTGAACTCCCTTCCCTCCCTTCTCCTCCCCATTATGAAAAGAACAATAGGCTGGGAGCTGGCAGATACAAGTTACAAAAGATGCTACATTTTGAAACATCTTTATCTGATACTTCATACAAGAAGGGGCCAGATTTTCACTGGATTGGCCATTTTTGAAGCTGTCTGCAGCTGTGCACTTGTGTTTGGTCACAGCTATAAACTGCTTTCTGTGGCCAGATCGGGCAAAACTTGTCACTTCTGTCTGCACCCAAAGTGTTAACCCATTTGTTAGAAACCAGGTTGCTCAACAAACGAACAAAGCAGGGGAAGCTTTCTGAACATTTGCAGACCATTTGGTTTAGAAGTTGCTGAAGAATCGGTTTGTTTCTTAAAACATTTTCATTTCCTTTCAATTTCCTTCCCCCTCCTCCCCCTTTATTCTCATCCTTTTTCCCCCCTCACAATTTGCCATTGCAAAGGCAGAAATGAAAGCAGAACGAAGAAACTGAACACGTTTTTGTTTTTATTAAAGTTTTTAAATGAAATATTTTCATGATTTTCATTACTGGAGGGAAAAATGGCCTTTTTGCCAAAATTGTGTTGGCAAATTTCTTCCTTCCTTACTACATGCCTTTTATCTAGCCACAAGCAGCAACAGACAGCAGTGATCCTGCAATTTTTCTTCTACCTTCTGATAGCTTCAGTTTTAACCTGCCACTCTGTGCTTGGTCCTAATGACAAGCAAAATAATCAATTGCTCTCCTTTCCACATCAACCCCTTAAAGTATCTGCAGACTGGTTGCATATGGCAGTGTAGTAGCTCTTTAAACAGAATATGAGAATTAAAGTGGCACACACAATATTCTGTGTTCTCGAAGCTGCCTAGAACCAGTTGGAGCAACCCTGTGCATGTAGCTAGGCCTGTCATGTTTGTATTTGGGGATGTTGGTTGTAGCCGTGTTGGTCTAAGGACATAGGTAGACAAGTTTCTTTGGGTAAATGTGATATCTTTTAATACACTAAATAGTTGGAAAAATTGTTCTTTACAAGCTTTTGGATACAAGGGTACTTCAGGAAGAAGGGTGTTTGTACCCAAAAGCTTGCAAAGAACAATTTTTCCAACTATTTGGTTGGTCTAATAAAAGATATCACATTTACCCAAAGAACCTTGTCTGCCTATGTTTGCATTTGTGCACATTTAGCAAACCTGCCTTTTTGGTATCCACCTAGGCCCAAGTGTTTTCTTCATATTGTTTTGTGATATAAAGAGCAAAGGACACAGCCGCTGTTGAGTGTCTTCTTAGTCTTTTCTTTAGGCTCAACCTACCTGGTTCTCTTTTCCACAAATGTTTTAGTATTCTATTGATCTCTTCCTAACTGATTAAAAAAATACCTGAGTGAAATGCAGAATTGGAGTCAGGGGGAGTTCTACCATTGATTTCAACACAGCTATGATTTAGCCTTCTGACAGCATTAAATTGCACTGCACCGAGCATTGGTGGAGCACTGAAGTCCAACTACAGGCAAGCAGAGGAGAATCTTTGCCGCACAGGGGATATTCCTTTTAGTACAATCCAGTATTTACACCAACAAGACTCAGATCAGAGTCTGAATAAAGACGGTTTTCTTTCGAATGAGCAAAATCCTTTCCACCTATCTAGGAAGATTCACTGTCCCCTGGCCACAGCACGGTATCACCTCACACACGAATGAACGTACCCTCACATCTCTGGGAGGCTCAGAAGTACCATCTGGCCATATTTTTTTTTTAATTATGGAAAAAGAGCTTAGCAGCTTGCCCAGGGTCACGAAGGATGGCTGAAACTGAACTTTTGCCTTCAATGTCATCCCTGTGCCTTAACCACCCTTTCCTCGGTGGTTTCAACCTTTCCCTTGTATCATTTGAATTACAGGTGTGAGAATTAAAATGCCACACTCTTTCAAACAGGACTGCAACAAAAAATAGCTAAAGCCATACACTTTAATGGCCTGGGCATAACTTTATTGAGGTCTAGCACCAGTGTTTGGCTGGCAGAGAATTAGAGGAATAATGAGGGGGGAAAATAAAATGATGTAAATGGGCACTCTGAGCATGCTCAGTAGACATCCGCTCAAATTTTAGCAATCTTAAGATCTGCCACTTTTGCAACAATACACATTTGCACTGGCTGGCAGCTGCTGCCACGCTTAAGCTACTGCCAGCCTGAACATTGTTCAAAGAAGTATTTGCTACACTGAAACATATATAGCTCCCTCAAATAAAAAACAAATCACTACAACCATCAGGAAAAGCAAGAAAGAAAAAAAAAAGAACAGTTGCCCTTCTGATTTTAAGCCTTTTCTACCACACAATCTGCAGATTTCTGACATTTCTAAAATTGTGTCCTTCGCAATGCTACACAATGAATTATATGTGATGTAGCTCTATGTCAGGGGTGGGCAAAATGCGGCCCGCCAAGCCATTCTATCCAGCCCACGGGGTCCCTAAAAAATTTAGAAAATTAATATTCATCTGCCCTGGACTGCCTGTCATGTGGCCCTCAATGGCTTGTCAAAACTCAGTAAGTGGCCCTCTGCCCAAAATAATTGCCCACCTCTGCTCTATGTCCTCCCACCTTTGCCAAAAATTCCCCCCAATCAGATTTCCCCATCTTCCCACCATTCACCTTCCTGAGGTGTGAACTTTGACATTTCATGGGTACCATTCAAGTGCTAATTACACCAGCATTTTTTCTTTCCTGTTCTTTTTTTCTTTTAAAGGAAGACAATTAAATGGAAAGAAACTATGTTAGTTTAGCCATTATAGTCACAGAAAGTGTAAAAGCCTCCAGCTGCAATGTGAGAGCTCCTATACACATGCAGGGAGGCGGCTCGGGCACGCTGTAATCACAGCATGTTGGAGCAGACTTGATTAATTGAGTCTGCTGGAGTGTAGTAATTACCACACTGCAGCAGACTCCAGCATCATGTGTATCAGTGTCCCTGCACTGAAAAAATGGCAACTGAGCACTTTAAAATAAAGCTTGTTCAATGAGCTTTAGTTCAAAGTGCCCTGCTGCCATTTGTAAGTGTGGGGACACTGATACACGTGATGTTCTGGGCACTTTTAAATACTGCAGCACCCAGAACTGCACTAAATAAAGCATTTCCTCCCCCATCCCCTCCCCCCCCACCTCCCAGAGCACATCTATAAATGCCCTCAACGTCTTCCAGATCTGAGACATGGATTTTCTACTTTCTTTCATTGGTGCTGCTGTTTTACAGCCACTGAGCATAGGTGTGAAAAACTACTCAAAGTGAAAGACATAAGAAAACTGGTCCCCATCCCCAGAATTGCTATTTCTTTCTGTTTAAGTGCATACATTAGTTTTATAGGTTAACATTTGACCTGAAATATATCAAATAACACAGGTACCATTGGCTTGAATGAGGGGACCTGTTGGGACCATAACATATTTTTTCCCTGTGATTTTAACAGTGAAATCTTGACATGCATTTATGTAGTGTTTGGCATTTAATTTTATGGAGGTTCCATTTAAATGCACAGACTCCATAGGAGAATGCCATGTGGAACTGTAACAAATGCCTTATTCAGACTGAAATACCACCAAGGCTAAGGCAGTCTTCTCATGTGCTAATGTATTAAATAAACAAAAAATTGTTTGACATTATTTGTTTCTGGTTAACTCATCTTGCTTAGCCTTTATTGCCCTATTTTCCCATAGCTAGTCTCAAGTCCTGCCCAGGTCTCCACTGTCACAATACCTCACGTATTGTGGTAGAAGTGGTAGAGACCCCTCCTATTCTGTAGTGGGGTCACTTTGTCCTCAAGCTGCAATGCAGTAGCAGAGTGGGCCTGCTAACTGCTTCAGTCATTCATCTACAGACTGGCCGGGAAGCACAATTAAACTCCCTAGGGTGAAATCCCAGGCGTGCCTTCTGTCTACAACATACTACGTTCACTCTTCGCCACCCTCTGGAACTGTGCCTGGACTGCTCCATAAGATCCCCTAAGGAATTGCTAATGTTTTTAATATTCCTCTACAGAACGAACTGTCACTGAGCTGTGTTAATCTGAATAAGTGAGAGCCATTTATATGCTCTTCATCCTGTTCCATCCTGAGACTGCCATGAGCTCTGTCCCTTTCTTCAGTAACTATGATTTTATTAATCATCCTGTCAGTCTTAGCCTTCAAAAGTGACAACGGAAGCCTAACTGGTACTGCAGCCTCCTTTATTGGAGCTTATGATATGCTATTGGCTCTCCTTGCCTGGTGTGTTGGTGACCTAACTGAGTGTTTTCTTTTGTCAGCTCTAGTTTCATACATACTTATAAACCATTTAGCTTGTTCCCTTTGCTAACACCCTCACATTTTGTGCCTTTCCCTTTGACTGCTTCAACTTGTCTTTAACTCTGCTCTCCTTCACCACTGGAACTTCTTTATTTTTTTGCCATTTTCTATATGTGCTATTCCCTTTTTCAGTGGCAGGCTGTACTGTCTCTGGTAAAGCCATGTTGCTTTTTCCCCGGGCAGAAGGCAGGGGATATCAAAAGAACTGCAACCCCCGGTCTGTGCAATTAAGTGTCAAGTAAAAGTAGGGAGGGAGAAGGGTGTCCCAAGGTCATTAACTCTGCACCTGGAATGCCTGTCTCAGGTGTGAGGAACAGAATTGAAGAGTGCATCCCTTAGGTGTGAAGAGAGGCCATTTAAGGAATGCAAGGATAAATCACTCTAGATTAAGACATGGTCTTCTCCTGTGTGCCTTAAAAGCGGGTTCCCTTCTCTGTGGTCACAAACACTTTCTTAGCTGAAGGGGACAAGCTCTTGTATCCTGATTGAGAGGTCTCCTGTGCTTCACACAACTCAACCAAGTGTTTCTTTGGCTGTGGCAGGTCCTCAGCTGGAGTAGTAAGCTGTTTTAGCCGCTGTGGAAAGACAAGCAGACAGAGGAAGACTCTTGTTAATTAAGCTGCTTAACAAAGTAACACCCAATACCAATCCACACCAATTGCTGTGGGCAAAGGCATTTAGAGAGCTATTCCTCTCCACTTCCCATCCCTCTCTGTACACACACAATTTTCTTTATTATCCATGTACTGTGCATGAATGTGTGTATGTATGAAATTATATATATATATATATAAAATCTCATACATACACATATTCATGCACAGTATATGTATAATAAAGTGAATATAATTATATATATATATATATATATATATATATATATATATATATAAAATCTCTGTCTCTTGGTATATATATAAAAAGAGAAACTAGTTTACTTTTTTACCTTTAAAGAGTTCTCAGCCATGATTATTTCACCTCCATGCTCACGGCATTGCTATTTGTTTGCATCCTGGGGCATATTTATCACAGGGTACATCAGACAAATAATTATGGGAGGAAGATGATCTATGAATTACTACATAAGGACCCAGAATTCCCTTCTGTGGCTTCAGATGAGCTCTCTTAACATCCATTTTCCCTAAAGACCTGAATAGTCAGACCTCCTGATTTGTTTGTGGTTCCTCTGAACTTAGCAGACTTCCAGGGCTCAGTCTGAAGTGCTCATCACCCACAGCTCCAACTAACATCAAGGATCTTAAATCAGGATCTAAAATTCTTATTCCTTCATTGTCCCCATCTGCAGGGCAGGGTTGGTAAAGGTATATTTATGGTAGAAGTGCTGAACTGGCATAGCAAGGCTAGTGTACCATAAAGGGAAGGTACTCCTTATACCAGGGCTGTCCAACTTCTGAGTAGCTATGAGCCACAACCTCCTTGGATACATTATGCAGGCCACACATCCCCAGGACTCCATGACATGCCATGCTGTGTGCCCCTCCCATAAACATCACAGATACCCCCCACCCTACATTAACACACCCATGTCCTACACACCACACCATGTGGGTCCCCTCACACTGTGTCACATAACAGGAGTCCGCCCCCAGGGGTTACAAGAAATAATGGCCACAAGCTAGCAGAGAGCAGATTTAGATTGGACATTAGGAGGAACTTCTTCACAGTTCGAGTGGCCAAGGTCTGGAACGGGCTCCCAAGGGAGGTGGTGCTCTCCCCTACCCTGGGGGTCTTCAAGAGGAGGTTAGATAACCATCTAGCTGGGGTCATCTAGACCCAGCACTCTTTCCTGCCTATGCAGGGGGTTGGACTCGATGATCTATTGAGGTCCCTTCCGACCCTAACATCTATGAATCTATGCCTCCCCCGTTCCCCAACTGTATTGTGCCTGTGCTCCTGCCCTGCACTGTGTGGGGTTCCCGGGTCCCTCCAAGCCATCCAGCAGTAGGCTCCCGTGGCTCATCCCCAGTGGGTGCAGAGACGGGCAGCAGAAACTGGAAAGGGAGCAGGAGTCTAAAGACTCCAGCTCCCCTATCCTGGGAACTCCAGAAGCAGCTGGAGCAGTGCCCAGACTGGGAGCCCAGAGACTGTAAGCTACCCTTTTGGGATCACATGTGGCCTGAAGGCTGCCAGCTGGTCAGTTCTGCCTTATACAGTCACAGCTATACTACAAAGGTTTGCATTGTGTCTCTCTAGTATCCAGCCCTCACCCCCAGTGAGCAAAACAGTCTGCACTGGAAAAAGCAGTTTTCCTGGTATAACTGTCTCTATTAGGGTGTTCATCAGCACAGCTATGTCAGTCAGTCACACCCTTCACTACTTCGAGTGGCATAGCTGTGCTTCCAGAAATCAGTTGTGCACATTTAGCCTAACACTTCCTTATGTCAACAGGGAGGAAAAGTGGGGTTGTGGCACCCCACAGTCATTAAGGGCTTTGAAGAGCTTTGAGATCACCGGATAGAAGGGGCTAACTGCAACTGTCCCCTCACACCATACTCCTAACCAGTCCCCCCAGAAGGATATGTTGTCAATGTTTAATCTTTCCCCCTCCATATTTGTCAAGTTCTTTGCACACTGTACCTTCCCAACACCCTGCACTCACTGGGCCTACTCCAAAGAAGTGTTTCTCCCTGGTTTGCCTGGACTCCCTGAGCACCATCACATTCTTCTACCAGACACCATTTATTCATAACTTCTGGCTTGTTCTTGCTCAGTCTGTCTGGCTCGGCACACAGCACATGTGATCAGACATTTACAGACCATGTCACAAGCAGAGCTCGACAATTCATTTAGAACTCATCTGACTAATTTTGATGCTCTCTCCAGTTGTGAATTGCCTGCCAACAGATCATGATTAGCCTAATTTACTCAGAGTTATTCACCCAATAATGTCTGAAATCATTCTTTGCCCATAGCTTATTTGCAAGCAGTTCATTGCAAGGGTACTATGTTTGGAATTTGAGCTGTTCGGATTGGATGTGTTAGGTAATAATGTTTGCATCCCCTGATTGTCCAAGTGTAATTCTAGGATCAGATTATTGGTGGGAAGGGTCATTTGCCAATCAGAAATGTGTCTTCTTTTAACATTTTTTCAATATTCATTTCAAATATGCTATTCCCAGGAGTACTCATTCCATGGAGAGTGAAAGAAAGGGATCACAATCACATTTAAACAGTATGTTGTTGGGTTTTTTTTTAAAAAGGCACAAATATTCAGAGTGGTTTTTATTGAGGGTGGGGAGGATAAGGGGTACACCCAAGTAGTGAGTTTTTCTGATACTGTTAATGTAACACAACTTAAAAAATCCTTTCCTAATATAAATGAAGCCAGACAGGTTAAGGCATTTTCCTAACACCCCAGAAGTCATCAGTGATAAAAGCCAAGACTAGACACCAAGTCTCCTGACTGCCAGGGCTGTGCCTGCTCCAAAAGGCTGCATTCCTCCTCCAGCACACGAGAGCCTCTCTACAAATATACTGTCTCACAACAACTGTAAACCATACATCAAGTAGCTGAACAGTACGGGACCTGGCAGATTATTTTACTATATTGCAATCCTACTCCCACCCTTCCCTCAGCTGTGCTTTTTGTGCCCTCTTCTCCTCACCATTGGCTCAAGGCTTTCCATGCCCTCTCTTCTATTTGAGGCTTTGCTTTGTACCTCATTATGAACCCGAGGTGGGCATTAATCAGCACTGCCACAAAGCCTGTCATTTCTTATTAAATTAGAGCTCCTAGGCAGTAAATAAGAGCCTCCTGGGCACAAATTCACCTTCCCCTCAGTGACAGAGCTGGAAAGGACATGCTGAGCCTCATCCATTGCTAGCTGTATTAGGAGTGCAGGGTGCCTCTCTCCACTTATCTCGCTCAGCAAGATTTGAGCAATCCCCCTCCAGCTCCCCAGAGACACTCCACCTTGCTTACTTCATTTGAGGATCCATGCGCCTGAGCTGTCATTAAAACCAGAACCAACTGTGGGAGAGATGGCATTTCCCAAGATCCACATAAGATGGTAACCCACAGGCACTGTTCCTCCCATGTGGAATGGGAGGTTATCACCTCCCTGCTACCGTTTCCCCATCCCCTGCCCCCCAACAGGTCTGTCACCCCTAGTACCTGGTGTGAGGTTCTCACAGGGTCAGGAGTCCTGTGGCAGAAGAAGAGGGTGCTGGGCATGGGGAAGGCAGCCATGTGCAGGCTGGGAGGGAAGTTGGATGCCCTCCCACCCACAGGCTTGGGGAGAGTGAGAGGAGACCAGGAGACTAGTCAGGACTTTGCCTGGTCCGTGGGCAGGAGACTGAAATGACAAAAACTAAAGTGGGGACCTACAGGCAAAGACCAATGTGTGGATGCACAACAACCTCTGATCCTGGAGTGAATCTGACTCACATTGGCGTGGTTCTAGGGAGGGGTTGTGAATGAAGGCAACTTTGTACCATCCTCACTTCTGCTGATCCTGGCACTAGCTGCCCACCAGTGTAAATCAAGCGCAGCAGCTTCCAATTTCAATGGACCTTGCTGAGTGTCAGAAATTGCCATGGTGTAAAGAGGCCCCATTCAAGGGTCATGAATGACAAGAACTACTGTGACAGTCCTATACCACCATGGGACTTTCCCAGGCTGCAACAGTCATTTAGGCTAGCACTGTTCTGCATCACAACAGTCAGGTGTATCATTCGCAGTAGGATTGAGAATCTGACCTCTCCACAGAAGGTCCTAAATATTGCCAACTCCCTGGAAGTCTTGTTGACCCCTGGGCACTTCCCCTGATTGGTGGTGAGCACTGCAAACTATTCTGTGGGAAGACAAGCTCCACCCCACCCTGACTGAATGACCGGGGAAGAACTTGCCAAGGGCTGTTCTTGTGGCTTTTACCAGGGGAGGGGCAATCCAGACTGGTGGGTTGCCCAATGACCATGGGTCCCTATGCCTTATTCAGTCCTGGCTTCTGAAGTCACTGGGAATTTGGCCTGAATAAGAGGTATAATATTTGGGCTCCTGAATGGAAGTTCACTTGTCCCAAGAAGGCCACACACATCAAATTCAGTCCCAGCCGCAAGTGATCCAGCTGCTTCCCTATCTGTTCCAACATGTAGTTCAAAAGTTCTCTCCTTTTAAAACCTCCCATAGATTTGTTCCAGCCACTGTGCTACACAAAGGTTGGCTTCTCTCTCTGCTTTCCTTCCTACTCCAAATATTTTCTACGCTGGCTTCTTCTCCAGTGTTGCACACAGTCTCACCACTTCTATCGCATTCTCATGACGTCTCCTGCATAGCTTCTTCCATATAGCAACACTCTGCTAGAGAATCAAACAGCCAGAGGGAGAAGAGATGCACTGGAAAGAAGTGACCCGTGAATGACATACCCTACAGAAAACCCCAATGGTCCCGAGAGGAAACAGGGTACAACCAATCTGCCCCCTAACCCAGGGAACTTTACTGTGGTTCTAATTCTGAGTAATTTCTTCCCAGAGTAAGGTAACTTCTTTCCAAGACATCTGCTTGTTTCTCCTAGTCTACATTGCAAAGTTTTATACTAGCAGATCTATGTCAGCAAATCCTCCCTCCTCTGGCATAGGCACTCTGACAGAAGAAGGCTTCTGCTGTCAGACCCTCTGCTGTTTACAGACGTGGCATTACAGAGCCAGCAGAAAAGCACCCGCAGCTGCCATACACTGCACTTCCAACTCAAGGGGTGGACACATGTAACACCTGAGCCACTTCAAAATTTCACCACCCATTCACATGTCACAGGTCAGAGGTGTCTACACATACAGTGCCCTGGCATTCCAGGTAGAAGTCACCTTTTGGAACTATGGTAAAAATCCCTGGATTAGGGCAGATTAGTTGGACTTTGTCTGCTTTTGGCACTGCTAGAGTTTTTCATAGATGTCATTCATGGGTCAATTCTTCTCAGTGCATCTCTTCTCCCTCTGGCTTGGATTCTGACACCAAGGGGTGGGAATGAGCACCCAGTCCAGCAAGCCTCACAGTGAGTGGAGCGGGGGAGCAGGAGAGGAAGAGTGCTTGTACTCATGCTTTTTGAGCCCTGGGGGTGAGTGACCTGTAAAGGGCAGTGTTTTCACTTTTCTGCTTTCCTTTCTCTCCTAAATACAAATTCAATACAGTTCAGCAGCCTGCACTTGACTGAACTCTGTAGTGTGCTTGCCTGACATGTGGTGCCTGGGAAAGTGGGGGTTGGGAACTGCCTGAACCCATGTTTTTGGGTTCCCAGGGGCTGTGGGGTGGGGTATGAAGCATGATGAGGGGTTGCAGTAGAGTAGAGTGAGGACAAAGCTGGTTGTTAGAATGCTAGCTTTCTGAATAAGCAGTGCAAAGGAGCTCATTGATAAAAAGTGCCAACAAAAGGTAAAAATAAAAGGGGGGGGGGGCAATAGAGTGCTGGCTGTGTACAAAAGCAGCCAGTTAACAGCAGTGAGGTTGGGGGGAAGCGTTGCAATGCAGAATTGCCTGGAGGACCAACCAGACCCAGATCACAGAACACTTAGTTTCCTCACATACTGACCTGGCTCAGGATAAACCAGTTCAAAAATAATACTGGGTTTTCCAGATACACCTTTGAACCATTCCACAGTCTGCTAAACCAGTTTAACTGACCTGTATGTCTATCGATGTCAGATTCAAACTACATGTATACCAGTCTAACAGTTACATGCATCTATACCCTAAGGCAGTGGTTCCCAAACTGTGGGTCGCAACCCCAAATGCAGTTGCAGCATCAATGGATGGGGTGGCAGGGGTGGGAGGCTGTGGCTTGGAAGTGAGGGGCCATGCTGAGGAAATGGGGTCATGCTAAGGAAATGGTGCCATAAACGGTGTCATGCTGAGGAAGTTTGGGAAGCAGTGCCCCAAAGGGTCCTGTCACCATAGCTCTGCTAGCAAATCAGCAGCTGCACCCAGTAGACAAGTCTGCTGTGCATAGTTGCTCTGAAGCAGTCACCTCAAGGTTTTGCCTCAAGGCTCCCTGTCTCAGGGCAATGCTGCTCCTAGAGCTATAGCTTGAGAGAAGTGTTCCCATCTCTACAGGGCAGACACAGACAATAGCAAACATTTCCACTTTGGTACATGCCTGGCTGAATTGCCAATCTGTTCCAAAATACTGAAGCAGTCTGAGCCCAATTCCTCATTTCCCAGCACCTGGTATCACTTCACATTAGTTCAAAAGGTTCCCCTTCCTGATTTACACCTACTTTGCACAGGTATAAACAATGATGCATGGGGCAGGACTATGGTGAACCAGCCCATTTATTCCTAGCCCTTTAAAAAAAAGTGTTATGAGCTGAATTGTCTGAATGGCATATTCTTGCTGGTGCAAACTACTGCTCTGACAACCTCAAAGACTGAAACCGTTTTTTCCTCTATGAAAGAGGGGCTGCAAGAGTAGTGGCAGTGCCAGTGCCAGCTTCACTCACACACTCTCACCATGTGCCTCAGTCTGGCCTGCAAAGATCGCCTCCCAGAGCAAGCAGGTACTAAACTCCCCACACCTCCATTCATCTGCAGCCTGCCTTCTAAGCTCATCAACAAGAGATTCAAGTAGTTCCAGTTGTACAGATTTTTTTTAAAACCAGTAGTTTCATACTAAGATTGAATGGAGACCACACATTCACTTCATGTAAGAGACAGCACTCTGACCACCTCTCAGGCACAGCTCACCTAGGCTGAATATGAACCAAGAAGTTTTCAACCTTCTTTTACCTGCTTTAATGATCCCTTGGTTTTCATGAGGATGAAAATGGCGTAGAGCGGTATACATATCATGGAAGAGAGAGCCATCAGCCAGCCCAAAGCATAGCCCCATGGAGGGTATTCATAGACATTGTTGTATTTAAGAGGCATGTACTTGATCAGTGAAAACAGGAAGGTCGCCTGGGGAACGGAAAAGACAGCCACAATCAGAATTCCACACTGGTAAATGATAGGTCTGAAAGAGGCACTGAGAGAGAGTCCTGAAGAAGGGAAGTATAGGCAATGTCAGATTCGCGATTGACTTATCCAGTCATTGCCTACTTCCTAAGTGCTCGGGTTTGGCAAAAGGCATGAAAAGTAAGGGCAGTGGTATCACTCACATACCTTCACCAATTTCTTAACCAGGTTTTCATGGACAAGTTTTTCCAAATTTCTTTTTAGGTTCAGAATTTTACTTCTCGTAGTTTACTGCTTCCTATTCACTAAAACTCACCAGGTGCTCAACACACACACACCTCAACACCCCACCTCCTTCTCTCCCCCGGAATTTAGGGGTTCACATCTCAGTGCCTTCCACCTTCTGCCATTTGTCTATCCCTTATCCTAATCCTCAGCCCCCTCTAATTCCTCCTTCCCAATAGGAATCTGAACAACTTGCAGAAAACTTCCTCTCCTATGTGTGTTGGCTCAATATTCAGGCTGAACAGACACAAAAGCAGCGAGGAGCTATAGGCATCTTGACTTAGTCATGCTTCTGATCTGACTAGTTATGAGAAGCTGAAAAAACCCTGGGACACCCTGGTGCCCTTTTGAAAATACTCTGGACACTGATCTCCTAAACCAGTAGTGCTTAACCTCCAGCCCCTGGGCCAGATCCGGCCTATGGAAGTGTGCCATCCAGCCTGTAGGATTCCTCACAGGTCCAGAAATTTGGGAGTAGGGGTGTGGTATGTAGCAGTGCTTTTTGCCACTCCCTTGCTGCCAAATTTCTGGATCCATGGGGAGTCGCACAGGCCAGATGATGTGGCCCTGCATGCTAGATCACTGGTCCATGGTGGGACCATAAACAGGGTCAACTCCATGGCTGGATCTGGTGCATGGAGTCAGGTTAGCACACAGCCAGATCCAGCATATGGGGTTATGGTGGGCCAGCACACACAGCCAGATCTGGTGTGTAGGATCCAGCTGGTACATGGGACTGGACCAGCCCATGGCCAGATCCAACACGCAAGATCAAGCCAGCACATGAGATCAGACCAATGAGCTTCCCAATCTGACATGTAAGATTGGCCTGGTGTATGGGAATGCACTCGAGGCCAGAAGATTGAGAACCACTATTCTAAAACAACCACCCAGAGGACACTCAATGCACTGAACTTGCCAACAGAGATGTGTGGTAGGACATTCACTTATAGTACCCCTCTATGCCATGCACACCACCCAATTGTAGGAGTTGGGTACATGTGAGTAGATAGGGCTTATTTCCACAGAAGAGATCCTGGGCTTGGCAATGCGGCAGTATAAATATGGCCTCCATGCAAAACTGGCTTAAAAAATAGTTAATAACTTCCCAGACTTATATTTTCCTCAAAGATGGTTACTGGAGAAGCTTTCAAGGAGATTTAATCATATGGAAAGCAAAGGGTAGTAACAAGACATTTTTGAGCTAGAGGGAGTAACAAAAATATAGGCAGAAACAAACATCTCCAAGCAGGTTAATTTTCAATGATCTGCAATTCAAGAATAATTTGATCAATTCCCTTCAGACTTTGAAGATGCATTTTGCTTTGCCTTTTAAAATAAACATGCTGATTTTTAGCTAAATGAGTTTTCCAAGCCAAAGAAATCTTTACAATGGAAAACAGCAACCTTAACTATGAAGAAGCTACTATTATTCCATAGTAATTCTATGAAATTATAGCATACCTCACAAATTTTCCTTTTCTGCTCAAATTTCAGGGTTCCTGTAGATCTATACCATGCCATTAAAAGATACTGTACTTACCAGACAGACACCAGGGGTTAAAACCAACCAGCATATCTTGATCATAGGCCATGGCCGGTGACCAATCATGTCCTCAATATTATCATAGAAACGATCAGCACCTTGACCATCATAAAGAGGAGGGAGAGAGAAAGAGGTGAGGCAGCAAGAATTTTTCAGAAAGTATTCCTGGTAAGTTAAAACCGACTTAACTCCTATTGTTTTCTGCCTGAAAAATGAAAACTCTGACTCACTGCAGCAGAGGATAATTTGGTCTTCCAGGTGCTCAACATCTTTGATATTCAGATGACCTGTTTAAATACTTAAATATCAAGTAAGTTGTCTAATTTTGGACCCCACCCTTAAAAATTTGACTTAAAAAGAACTCCCTAATCTTACTGAAACTCTCCCCCTCAGAATAAGAACATAGGTCTGAAAGCACTTGACAGTCAATGAAAGGAAGTTCTACATACTGTGCATATACATAACTTTGCAGGGAGAAAAATGAAGATTGAAAAGAAATCCTGCCCTAGTAACCAGACTGGCATCTGGGTTTTCAGGTCAAGTGGCCTATCTGATATCTAGAAACAGTGAAACAGCTTTCCCCAGAAATCATTGCTTTCTTGCTTGAAATCAAAAAAGCTGGAAACTAGAACTTGCTGCTAAAAACCAAGCCACTGCAATGCTTCTTGGGAGCTGTATCTGGGATGCCCAGTGGTTACCTCACCTTTCTCTATGGAATGGATTGCCTAGCTAGCCCATATCTTCATGGCATGCTACAGCCATGTGGTCCCCATGATGTGTATCATGAGAAATGGACATATTTAGGAAGATGACTGGTCAGGCAGTCCAACATGCAAGTAGTGAATGGGAATATGGGGCACTCAAACTACAGCTCCCGCTAGTCACCAATGTACCATGTGCAAGTACAGTTTTCTTTCGGTGTTGATTTTAAGAAAAGAAATTCAATTTCCCCCTCCCCCATTTTTTTTGGCCAGAGTCAAAATTTTCCATGAAAAATTTAAAAAGCAGTTTTCTGAACAGCTTTTAGTCACCAAATAAGTATATGACCTCAGGATGGCCTCTTACATTGCACAGCCTTTCCATAGGTGCACATTGTCATGACAGCTATGAAGCTAATAATTCATCCCTGATGTAACAAGGCTGAAGTCAATGGATTAGCATGAATTTTTGCTATATAAATGTATAAGGGGAACCCCCAGAAGATTAGGAAGAGAGCTCTTATGGAAATAGAAGTAAGCCAAACACTAAGCAAGGAGAACACAAAAAAGAAAAGTCCACAACATTCTCGTAGCATTAATTACACTGAGTAACAATTTCCTTTTTCAAGTTTCCTCCAGCAAAAACACTGTGCCCTGCAGTTTCTGTGCCTTCATCATAGGCACTGGATGATTTAGTGGAACACAATGAGACCTGACATGAATGGACTCAGTATGTCTTTGAATAAGATGTTTGCATGATCTATATTTCACGAGCAGATGAAAAAGCAATCAGGCTTAAGAAGCCATCAGTTCAGTCGATCAACATTTTTTTAAAGCTAATAAGAAACTGCAGAGAGCAGGCATTCTGTTTTCTCCTCAGTATGTGTTTAGAAGGATTAGCTACGTATTTGGCTGGAATTACTTTAAAGATCCCCATTAAACAGATCTCTCTCTCTTGGACATCCACAGATATAGGAGTTGCCATAGCAGAATAGAGCACTAGGCCATGAATGCTAATATCTTGTTTTCTGAGAAGCCCAGTTCTGAATATTTCAGAATGACCATTAAGCCCCATTGGCAATTCACCTAATTTTGCAAACATAAGGGAAGTTTCCTACCAAACTCAGGTACTGACAGATTTATGCCCTGAGACATCATGATTCAGAGCCTTTATCATTTTTACCCAGTGTATAACTGCAGGTGATATTCAACTTCAAATATTATGTTTGAATTTGACATTGATAAAAGGAATTAGGTGGATTTTAGTGCATAATTAAGATCCAAAAATAAAATCAGCAGCCATGTAAACTAATACAGCACTCCCCTCTCCAACTTGAAAATCCCCTTCAGTATCTGCAGTTCTACTTCTGGTCATATACAGGAGTGTTCCCACCTGAGCAGGTGGGTCCCTAGATGTAACTCCTTTTACTTTAAGGAGAGAAACTGCAGCAGATAGACCCTGGGAAGCAGAATCCAGGCCAGATCCAAGAAGGAAGGCAGTAGAGGAACACTACTGCCTGGGCTGGGAGTGGCTCAGTAAAGGGGCGCACCTGCAGTCTGGTCAGGAGAACTCTGCTTAGAATAGCCTATTATTGCAAAGCTAGCTTCAAGGCAATAAGACAGTAGGACAGAGTCTAGCAAGGGCAGCAGGGGTACTACCAGAGCAGCAGTCACAAGCTGCCATGGAAACCAGCCATCAGACCCTAAGGACAAAGCCCAGCAGCTGGCCACCTGACTGGAAGGGCCAGGATTTAGGCATTTTATAAGCCCAGAGTCTGAGCTAGAAAGACAGGCTAGCCCTGTCAGCTGCAAAGAGAAGAGCTCCTAGTCTGGAAGGCTGCAAGAGAATGCCCAGCTGACTCCTAGCATGCCCTGGGAATGCAAGTAAGGCACTGAAGGCTAGCTACCAGGGGAATATGATCTATTGGCAGGGAAGAAGTTTGTTATACAGCCAGTAGGCTTGGAGTTTTTTGGATTTTGTTCACAGCCAGAGTGCTTAAGTTTTGGTTTGAGTTTTGACCACTGGTTTGGGTGCGACTGTAAGGGGGGGGTGTGGAGGCCTCAGCGGGGTGCTTGAGGGGCCGCATTACAGTTAAGCACAGCAAGGTACTAGGGGCTCACCAGTGGTCTGGAGACCTGCCTTGGGCTGGGCTCAAGATGAAGGAAGCTGGGCTGGAGAGGGCCAACACCTAAGACAGAGGGGAAGTGAACTAGGGCCAAGAAGGCTAGAACTGGAGGCCAAGAAGGGAAGAAACCAGGGCCAGGGGCCCACAGAGAAGAGGGGCAGTAACTAGGGCCAGGGGCCCAGGGCCCAAGAAGGGGCAATGACTGGGGCCAAGGGGCACAGGCAGACCCAAAGTAGACTTGGTATCCAGATCAGGGTGGAGACAGAGCCAGGGGGGCCAGAAAGAGCCAAAGTAGGTTTACTGCCTAAAGCAGGGTGGAGACAAGGCCAGGAGGCTCAAGAACAAAGTAACTGGGAAAAGGGCTGGAGCCCAGAAGCTAGGTCCAACACAGGGGGCCTAGGCTAAAAGGCCCAGTGAGAGTAAAATGTCAGGGGCCAAAAAGGCCGAGGCCCCAACAAAGGAGAATGGCTGAGCAGGAACACCTAGAAGGCACGGACACAGCTGTAGGAGAGGTCAGAAGCCATGAATAGACTTAAGACTACAGGTGTCCTGCAGTACATGAACAGATCAAGAGGGTGCACTTAGCCCAAGAAGGGCAGAACTGAGACCAGGAGTGCCTGGGAGAAATGCTCTAAGACCCTTAAGAAGTCTCCCTTTCAAAAGGGCATGGCAGACAAGCAAGAAGGGGAGGGTGCCATAGAGCTGGAGCAGGGCAGGGGTTGCCTGGTCACCATAGGGTGTCACAGCCACAGCTGGAACCAGAACCTTCCTTACACTTGAACATGCCTAAACCTAAACAGAATCTAAAAAGGATATGGAGTAACACTTACATGCTCAGGGAGAGGAGCAACCCTCAGTTATATTACCCAAGATGCTGATGTTTGCATTTCTACTGAGTCTTATCTGAGAGGAAATCACCATATTGGAATGCAATGTTCACAAAAACACAAGAACTGCCATGTTGTATTAGTTATGTTATTTCTATCTTAATGTAGCTTCAGTCACTGCTATACCCTAAGCAGATGTCCTCACTGAGCTGACCATACTGGTATCTGTATGTCTCCACTGAGAGGTTAAAAATACTAATTCAGAACCCATCAGTGAGTGGGTGCATTTGAAATTATTCCTCTCATCTTGCATTGCTTTGCATTCATCTGCAATGAATTTCATCTATCCTGGTACTGACTTCTTGAGCTACTTTTGAAACAAGTCATTTCAGTTCAGTGTGTGATAAAGAATAAGTGTAAAAGTATTAGCCTCCGGACTGCAGATTAAATTAGAAACCCCATGTGCCCGGGACCAGCTGCAGAGTAATCTGGTACATCACCCCGACCACGCACTGGTAGAGCAGCATTTCTCAACCTGTGGGGTGCAGGAATATATGAAAAGGTCGTGAACAATCACAGAAAAACATGGAAAAATGTGAATGTCACTTGGGAGTAATATAGGGCCACATGTTGATATTGCTGTTAGTGTTTTCCTCTTGATTTTGATTTCTGTCTTTAAAATTAAGACTGTTGATCTGCTTTAACTTGTAGTGTGTAATAAGTATTTGGGGGGCCAAAATACTTGTGTGTTTTCTACTTAAACTATTTACTGGTAGGGACTGGCCATTGATGTTTACAGCTGGGTCCTGGTACCAAAAAAATTGAGAACTGCTGATCTAGAGCACAGGGCCACGTCATCAAGCCCACAGGGCTCCACACAGGTCTGATGAAACAGCTCTGTGGGCTAGATGTTGCCTACAGGGCTGGAGGTTAAGCACTACTATTGCACAGTATTTACACCTGTGCAAAGTAAGTGGAGCCCTTTCATGCCTACAAGTGAGTGTGAGATTGCCCTCTGGTGGCTGGCTCACAAAGAGGATTTGTGCAAGGCTGTGTGTTAGGACCTATTAGAGATGTATAAGCTGCAGCTTCTAACACCTGCTCCCCAGTTGAGTGCACGAGAAAGAGAGAGACTGATTTAAACACAAAAGCCAGAACATGGCTGGAGAATACGACCACCCACAGAATTACCATGGGCATTGTTTCCCCTCCTGTCAACTCTGGTTATCTACAGCAGCCCTAATGGCTTCAGTCTCAGCTCTGCTCTAGCAAGAGGAACCTGTGCCAGTTCTCTTCTAGAACAGTTAATCCCACTGCGCTCACACTGCGACTCTTTGGCATCAGGTTTCAAATCCCAGAGCTCAGAAAACTCATCAGCTTCTTCTACAGGAGGTTTTCCGAAGTGAAGGGAAAAAAATCCTAGCACTTCCCTTTGGCAAATGCAATCAGTATGTTTGATGCAGCATGATCCTTCCGTAGGACTAAAGCATATATGGGAAATCCTCAGATCCCAGGAACAGCAACAAGCAGGAGGAAGCTGCCAAGCAGTGGGTAGCATCAGCACTGCTGGGAATAGGGAGGCTTGGAATGTGTGTTTGTGTCAGTGATATTGCTGCGACAGTTCACAGCGCAAGCAAGAGGCTTGGTCCTGCCAACTCAGGAGCAGAGGAAAACCATTAGCTGGCATGAGGCACATTTCTTCCACAAGTGCACTCAGCTTTTTCTACTGACTAAATGTCAAAATTCTCCAAAATAAAGTCAGCAAGGGCAAATTAGAATGTAAAGATGCTATAATCGCAACACATAATTATGCACGTTAGAACACAGCAGCGACATGGCTCCCAACAGGGAAGGCTCTCTTCTCTCTTTCCAGCTGCTACGTCCCATTACAGGCTGCTAATATTGTATGATCTGCTCTGCTAATATTTTTTTTCCCGTGTGAGCAGTTGCCAGTGAGATGGTGCACGATCACAGATGGGAAGGTGCTCAGTATGTGTGACTGTGGATGGGAGAGGCAGGGCCAAAGAGGCACTCTTGCTTCCTATTTAAATGTAGTCCAGGCCAGGACAATGTTTGAGAAGCCTTGCAGCAGGCGGGAGGAAACTTTATTGCCATGGAAAGCTCCTCACAGAGCAAAGGAATGGAAATTCCCCATTAACGGAACATGTGCTTGCTCCCTCAAGGTATCCAGGTACCTTGCAGGGGAGCAGTGGGAACATTCATTGCCACATCTTTCAGAGGCATGGCAATGAATGCAGCCACCACTCCCCCACTGCCAAATTTCTGGAACCGTGGGGAACCCTGTGGGCCACATGACGCAGCCCCAGGTGCCAGATAGCACCCATGCATAGTCAGGCCATGACTGGATCCCATATGCGGAGCCAGCATGGAACATGGGGTCACTTCATGACTGGATGCAATGCAAAGGGTTGCTCTGCAAACCAACCTCTGCACACTGACTCCATGCTGGATCCAACCTAGCTCTAGCCCTATCATCCTGCCCATGAGGCCAGAAGGTTGAGCACCACTGCCTTAAACAGTTCTCCAGATTTTGATTTCTGGTCTGGAGAAGGACCTGGTTTCTGGCTGATTCTGGATCTATTCCTGGTTTTACTAAAAAGGAAAGAAAGTAGCTCCTTTGGGAAGTGTTAATATGTCTCTAATCACTACAGCAACTGGCTCCTTATATGTATGACAAGTTACAAAGAACAAGTAGTCTCCCTGCCACCTCCATCTAACTTTGTGTCCAACTGCACAGGGTGCGCAGGAGCTGCATGGGGGTGCACTTAATAAATTCATGGTCTGGCATTTCCAATATTCCTCATCCTATATGAGTGGCAGAGCACCTCCCACTCTTACTGGAGTCAAAGGGAAATAAGGATGTTCACAGCTTGACACCAGCTTCTTCTGCCTGGAAATGTACAACCTCCAAGCACTTCTTAACAAGACCAGTTGTAAAAGATGTAACCAGGAGCCATGCATGTAGAGTGGTAATATCTTATATCTTATTATTATGCCTCAGAGTATATAAAGTTTCCCAATTAACAAAATGGGGTGTGCTCCTTTCAACCCTTACAATAATCACAATGACCAGTTACAGGATCTGTAAAGATATAATATGACTAGAAAAAAAATCAATTCATATAGTTTCATTTATATAGGAAAATAAATCATTGCTGTTAAAAAGATAGCTATACAACTACATAGCCAAATTTTCCCTGTGATAGAAACCAAACATTTCCCCCAAATTACGGTAATTAAAAAATTGTTTGCAAGTATAATATATAAATCACTTCAGTTCCTCTGTGACTTCCACAGATTTCAAAGGGTTTCAACATGAAATTAACTTGAAAATTCCAGGTTTTAAACACAGCTAAAAAGGCCTGTTTTAAAATATTAAGTTTGAGATAAATATAAAAAGGAAAGGTCCGTTTAAATCCAATCTACCTTAATTACATGGCAAGACTAAGTTGTAAGACATCAGTCTCCAATAAATTGTGGCCTTGGGAGATCGAACTAATAGTAATGACCTTGTGCTGCAGCAGAGGAAATTGAGGTTGGAGATTAGGGAGACCTTTCTCACTATAAGGGTGGTCAAGCATTGGACCTTGCTACCTAGAGAGGTTGTAGAATTTCCAACCCTAGCAATTTTCAAGAGCAGGTTAGACAGACATTTGACTGCTTTAGTCAGGGATGATCTTGCTTTGAGCAGAGGGATGGATTAGATCAGCAGTTCTCAACCTTGTTTGTACCAGGGCCTATTTGTAAACATCAGTGGCCAGTCCCGACCCAGTGCCCCTCGCTCCCAACCCACTACCCCCCATCCCTAGGCCCCAGCCCTGCAGTGTGTGGGATAGAGGGGTGTGTGTCAGGCATGGGGGGGCTCCAAGCAACCCCTCACAGGCTGGAATTCTGCCAGTTTGCAAGGGAAAAGCCATGGTTTCCCATGTTTTTCCTCTTTAAAGGGGAATCAATTTTTAAAGTTTGCTTGTGACCTTTTTGTGTGTTCTTGCAACCCACTTTTGGGTCAAGACCCATAGGTTGAGAAACACTGGGCTAAATGACCTTATGAATTCTCTTCCAGCCCTATTTTCCCATGATCCAATGAGAGCATGTAGCAATAATTTTAGATTAGATAAATTGTGACGCTTAAATTGAGAGAGATACAGAGAGATCACAATAAGTCAGCCAAACAATGCCAGCCACAGGTAGTGCTCTATGGATAATCACACTCTTCTAATGTAAAGAAAGGTCTATTAGCAAAGCTGTACAGCATGCAGGAGACAGAGACTCTGAATGAATGAGCAGAAATGCTGGATTCACTTCCATTCTGTAGAGAATCCTAAGAAAAGAAATGAGAAGATCCTTCCTACCTAAGGTGCACTGGGGTTAAGGAATTCCACACATAAATAAATTAGATCAGAAGAGAGAGGGTTATGCAGAGTGAGTCTCCCCCAGGACAAATGTGTTTTCATTTTCTACCCCACCCCACCCACAAGCAGTATGGCTCCTTGTGTTCCACTTACCGTATACCCACCCTACACAGATGACTTCAAAAATGGCCAGGAACAGTAGGCAAGTGCCGCTAGCAGCATAATAATCAAATAGCTGAAATATGTACATCCCACCCTGTGAGGGAAACAAAGAAAATGTGGGGGATCAGCTAAAGAAAATGTGCAAGAGAAAGTAAGGAGGATGGAGATGGGTCAAGTACAGCAACAGAAGGAGATAAACAAGGAAACGGCATATACGACACAGGAGAATAGATCTCTCTCTAGTCCTGCCTACACTAGGAGATAAATCATGCTACATAACCAATTCAAATTCAAAGGTCTACTTGCACATAATAGTCCTGAGGGTTAACAAAATTAAGGTATACCAGTTTCTGTAGCCAATGGCACACTATGCCAGCATCACATCCAGCCACCTTTGGCTTCCCTGCATAAATGATCAGGTACCTATAAAAAAGCTGCCTCGCAGTCAACACAGCTATAATCATGAATTAAGTCCAATACAGGAATTAAATTTAAGCTGTAGCCAGATGTCTTAACCACTCTGTACTGCACCTCACCTGCTACATGCCCCCTTGTCCTAAAAGGATTGTTAGGCATAATGCCAGTATCATTTGAGAACCCTTAGCATCATTTCGGTGTCCTCATTTTTTTTTAAACCAGACTACAGACTATTCTTCCCAGCCACTTTCTAGCACAGTTTCTGGATACCATCTGTGCTGATCTTGATCTTTTAGCTAGAATCACAAAGTTTGGAACCAGGTGTAAATCCTGACAAAGTTCAGGATATTCTTAATCCAGGCACTTCTCTGCATGTGACAACGGTTCCAAGGTTGTGAGAGGCCAATATAGTATTCTCTAAATAGTTTTTGATAGCTTGTATGTCTGCCTGCTACCAAAACACATGGTTCTTCTCACCTCAGTGACCAGCATCAGGCCAAGCAGGTAGCATATGATCGCAATGAACAGGATCAGCAGCTCCCGGCGCCCTTTCCTACGGAACACTTCTGGGTACATGTCGACGATCGCTGTCACCAAGCTCTCAACACAGACAAACTGCAAAAGACCTCATGTTAGAAAACCAACGGTCCCATGTCCTCCCTTTCCCACCTATCTTCTCTCCTTCTTTCATTCTCCTCCTCAGGCAGCGTCTTCTATTAGTATGGAAGTATGACTTGCTTGAATAAGAAACAATAAATCTTCAACAGGGGTAGACAAAACAACACTGCAGCAGTGGTGCCTGTGGTTACTCAGAACATACAGAAGCCAAGTTATTATAGGGGCACCTCTGGAGCAGAGAAACCTACTAATGTGGTCATAAGCCTCATACCTCAATATTCTCCCTATTCTAGGAATAAAAGGAATAATACATGGATCCCATAAACAAATAAGGGATTTTAACACAAGAAGAAACAACTGAGGGAATCCCTATGAGGGAAAAAAAGAAATACAGGTAAGCAAGTACTACTGTAGAGCTAGCTGACTGTAAAGGGGCAACATGTCATAGCTGGAATCAAGAGGATGCAGAGTAAGGAGTGGGCCATCTACATACAGTGATGATCCTGGTTTTCTGGTGATTGACATAAACTGTGTCATAAAAGTGCCTGATGCAGGAAGGATGATTTCTAGCCCTAACCAGCTGACTCTGTGGGAAGGACACAGGCAAGCATGGCTAATGACCAGCCCTTGATTGTTAGGATGTAAGATGGACAGTACAGGAGCTACAGTTCACTGTTGAGGAATAATTGAGAGCATGCCAGCTAAGTGATGTGATGTACTGGCCAGTTGTAAGTATGGTATTACCATTTTGAAGTAACATGCATGTATGATTGCTCTGAGGCATTTCCCATCAGCACAAGAGTTATAACCTTCACAGATGTGAAAAACTCTCACAGATGTGTTTGACACCTTGGAGTAAGGTAGGGGTTGGAGAGTGTTATTTACTGTACCTGACTGTCCAGTCCCAGGAAGATCAGCATAAGGAAAAAGAGGCAGGACCAGAGCTGAGACACTGGCATCATTGTTACAGCCTTTGGATATGCAATGAATGCTAGGCCAGGACCTGCCAACCAGACAGCTGAGTGAGTAAGAGGTTTCACAGCCATCTGCATGCACTACACAAAGCAGTTTAACATGCTGTTTAAAAACTCAACCCACCAAGATCTCCCCTCCCAAAAACGTAGTGGCAGTGATGGTGTCACTGCCATACAGCTCACTGACTGCTGACTCAGACAGACTAACTGGGTTTGGAGAAAATAACCAGGGGGTCCAGAATGGTAGGAAATGCAACTTTAGTTGTGGGGGGGTGGAAGCAGGAACTTCAGGCTGGCAGAGAATGAAGTAGTTGTTCTGAACAACAGCACCAAAGACTTCTAGGCTGACAGAATATGCAAATAAACTGGGAACAGCAAAGGTTGCTGAGGCTGTAGGACTGGTTCTATGCAACAGCACTGATAACTTTATAAACATGTTTAATAATCAAGTGTACCAGCTCCTAAAAAACCCACCCAGACTCTTATGGGTTACTTCTGGCCCTGTTGCACATACCTGACTCTGCCACTTCTGAAATGGGCACGCCCTGTTCTTGCGCCATGAAGCCCAACACAGAGAAAATGGCAAAGCCAGCCACAAAGCTGGTGGCGCTGTTCAGAAAACATAGCATGAAGCAGTCCCTGTTGGGGGAAAAACAAGAAAGGACATTGTTTTCCTCTGCAGATTTTACCACCTTTGGTCACTGCTTCCTACTGGAACAAAGCGTATGCATGAACTTGATTATATTAACATTCTGCGTAGAATCCTGCAGAGTCCAGCCATCCAGAGCTGAATTCAAGGGACTACTGCCTTGATCCCTGATAATGCAAGAACTGTAGGATTATGTTTGGCTATAAAAGTGGCAGAGGACAACAATCATGCCTTAGGAATAGAATGCTCAAATGAAATCAGTAGGGTCTCAACCTCATGCAACCAATAAGAGTCAAAATATTACAACACAGCAAGGAAAATGAAAGAGAATGAGTTTTAATGAAGGCCTTGTAAAAGTAGCATATGCTCCCCAAGAAGAGAGAGAAGAACCTATGGACAATTTGAATATGTACTGATCAACAAGTCTGATAAATTAAGAGAATGGTCAGCTAACAAGTATTAGCAAAAGCAACACAAATACCAAAACAATCCATGTATAATGATTACCTTTGTAAAGCCATGGGAAGGTAATGACATGCTGACTTAAAATAGGTGTCATGCCAATTTGAAATTAAAAAGTGAGGTATAATAATTCTGGAAATTAGCATCAGGTACTTATATCCCCAAAACAATAAAATAAAACAATTGAGAGAAAAAGAATAGTTGAGCAATGTGGGGCCTGCTCCAAAGGCCACAGAACTGAATAGAAAAATTTGTATTGACTTGAGTTGGAGCTAGGATCACATGTCCTAGAAGAAAAGGGAACTAGAAGCATAAGATGAAAAAGAACAAATTGAGCCAGACAAGCCTGATTATTTGTTTCTGATAGGATTAAGGCACAGTACTGGGTGCAGTAGAAGCAACATCACCATGTTTTAGCAAAGCATTTGATGCAGTGGCTCAAGCTGCCCTCTCCTCTATACCAATTTGAACCTGAAGTACCCTGTTTATTTGAATTTAAGATGACCCTAAACTTAAGATGACCCCACAATAATTACATTCTACACATAGAAAATTTATAAATTTGTTATAATTTTCCATGTATAGAACTGAAGTATGTGAGGGTTATCTTTAATTCATTCCCCCACCGCTGCAGGAGGGCAGGCATTGGGGGTGCAAGTGGTATGGGGAGGTCAAGCAGCTTGCCCCCTGCTTGTGCACCTGCCCCCCTGCAGCCTTGTGCCCCCCTGCCCCTTCCTGCCCTTCCCCTTGTCCTCTGCTTTCCCCTTCCCCTCCTTACCAGCCCCTGTGGTGTGCAGGCTGTGTGCTGCTGCTACAGGTCAAGCTGTGGCTGGGCTCAGTGCCCCAGGTTGCAGCCAGCATGGAGCAAAGGTAAGGGGGTTGCGAGGGGCAGGGCTGGGGGAGGGGGAAGGGAGTAGAGGCTACATGGGTGGGAAGATGGGGGAAAGAAACTGCAGGGAGGAGGTGGCAGGGTGCCGGAGCAGCTGGGGGGCCAGGGGGAGGAATATGAGGGGCAGGCAGCAGTTGTGGCTGCAGCTACAGTCCTGACCCCAGGTAGGGGCTGGAGCCCAAATCTAAGACACAGCAGCCACCTGCTTCCCCCCCTTCCCCCCCAGCCCTGCCCTTGTACATGATCCTAAGACAAGGGGCTTTCCCGCCACCCCATGTCAAATTGGGGGGGGGGGGGGGGGGGGGGGACGACACACCTCATCTTAGAATCAAGTAAATACAGTAATTCCTCTGAGCTGTGCAACTGAATAGCCCTTTCCCTAGAGCTCCCACCATTTTGTCTCCAGGATGATTTATCATCTTGCAGTACACACATTAAGTGAATAATGGCACCTCCAGCAACATTCCTTAACACTAGGGTTCAGGTCTGACTTGGACAGAAAGCTGACACCCAAGCCATTGCTTGCAGTACCCTTTTTTGCCTGAGCAGTCTCCCATGCAGTTGTCAAGCTCTGCTCAGCTTGAAAAAATCTGACAAAAGCATATCACAAAACAATGCGAGTCCCTGTTTTTGAGGTGGCTCATGCACATTGTTTGAGCTGCCCATCTACACTTCTAGCTGGATATGAGACACAGACTGCTCTTACCTGTAACAGTTGTTAGTATACTTGTTGTAGCTGCCCAAAGCGGTCAGGCACCCTTGGCAGATGGCATAAGAAAAGAAGATCTGAGTGCCTGCATCCATCCACACCTGGAACAGAAAAGGACAGTGATTTCCAGCCGTGGCAGATGAAACAAACGGTTCCAAGAATGACAGCTTTTGTGGCAGCGTCCTGTCTAAGGCAGAGAAATCCCCATCCAGCACAAAAAGAAAGAACCCACAAAGTACAACACATACTTGGGCAGACCAGGCTGACTAGAGCCAAGTATAAAATTCTTCAGGAAAAGAGAGGGTTTCCTTCTTGTCTCCACTGAATTTTCTCAGCGATCCAGGAAGTAAGGATTTAAATGGGAAGGAAGGAGAACAATTTCTAAGCTGCAGGGATTTGTTGCATAAACTGTCCTTCACCCAGTAGCCTGATCGAGGGCATACCCTGAAAGTCATTCACACTGCAGATGCCAATGACTTGGACAACATTGAGTGCAAACACCATTCTCTTTTTTTTTTCAAAGCTAAAGGGCATATACAACATTCACAGAGAGTCTGGGACTGGCATGGGTATGGGACCTCCTCATTGCATGGAGTCACAGAACCATGAATGCCTTACAAGAATCCCCCCAAATGAGTGCCAGGAAAACCTTTACACAACATCACACAGCCTCATTTCCCATGCATGTGAGACCATGGACAGGCTGTGGGGAGAGCAGAAAAAGAGATGCTGGGTTTGGGCATCACACTTCATGGGAGATATGGACATATTGGAAAGAATCCAGAAAAGAGTAATGAAACTAATTAGAGGTCTAGAAAACACAACATGAAAGGAAAGATGGGAAGAATTTGGATTAAGTTCTGAGAATAGAAGATGGGACCACCTCTGGGATTTGATGCAAATACAGGAAAAAGCTTGTTTTAAAGAGAAGGTGACCAGTTGTGTTCTGGACTCGCATGGAGACAGGACAAGTACCACAGTACTGGGCTTGAATTCCAACTAGAGGGATTTAAATGGGAAACTGGAAGGAGCTTTCTAACGCTGTGTGGTTAAGCACTGGAACAGATTACCTAAAAAGATCATGGAGTCTCTAGCATTGGAAGTTTTTAAGTGCAGGTTAGACAAACGCATGCTTGCCTGAGCTGGAATAGACAGGGTGACCCTGCCTTGAGCAAGCAGTTGGATCAGATGGCTTCTCATTGGGCCTTCCATGCCTATTTTCCTATAATTTTAAAATATCACCATAGTTTTCATTAACTCAGTTTCTCTTTTCATTCTGGCACCTACTGAAAGTAACAGAATCTGTTTATTATTGGTGTCTGTAGATGTGCAGGGATGCTGCTCCGATGTGCTGTAATTACAACACGTCAGAGCAGACTCGAGTATACTAATTAGTGCACTCCAGCAGCTTCTGCATCTCAAGTATTCAGCATCCCTACACTTCAAGATGGTGGTGGGGGAGCTTTAACTAAAGCTCATAAAATGAGCCTCAGTTAAAGTGCCTTCACCACCATTTTGAAGCGCAGGATGCTGAATACATAAAATGCTGTGGACGCTTTAGAGCAGCTTCAAGAGCCACTCTAATTAAAGAGGCTCTTTCCCCACCCAGAGCATGTGTAAGATGCCCTTTATTTCTGTTTTCAGCCTCCAACTCCTTCCCATGCTCTCCCTCCCACCCTGGCCCTTCATATTAATGCCTTAACAGTTCCTTCTCTCACACAGCACCATGCAAGGAGCTATATGACGTACATAGAAGCACTGCAGCACGTATCTTCCACAGATGGTCCTTATCAGAAGGTTAATGGGCTCGGAGACAAATCCCAGCTAGCATCCTCACAGTCCCCTCAGCAAAACCCAGCAGCAGGCATCCAAATGGCTGCAGTTTGGCAAATTTTCAAATACTTACAGTTATCCACCACTACTAACATTCACAGGTGCCCTGATGGATAGGGCTCCTGTGCTCTCTCCAGATTTATGCCTATATGAGTAGTTATCAATCTTTTCAGACTCAAGGCACCCTTCATGAGATGCAAGGCACCACTCAGAAAATGTTAATTCTTAGCTTGTACTTGTTTTTAAGTGCCTAAAAAAATAGCAATTCTTCTTCTGCAAAAAAACTCAGAAAGACTGCAACAGACCAGAATGCTTTGGCACCATGGATTCCTATTTGAAATCTCTGGGTTTATCTTGTTCAATCATGTAGGTGTGTGCACACCTAACAGTGCTGATACTACATAGCATCCTGCATCATCCTCAAAAGGATCTTGTAACACCCTGGTTGAGAATCACAGGCCTGTACACATAGAAGGCCTCATGTTTTACCTAGCAAGATGGACCTAAATTCTGCCCCTGGCTCCAAAAGCACTGTAGTGCTACAGACTGGAAGTTTCATGCCAGCTTCATTTGAGTTAAAAAAACCAGAGGTTAGTAATACATTCATCATGAACAGGAACTAAACATTCTGTTCAGGAACTCCTGTATTGTTGGACAATGACATTCAATTTATTTCAGGCCATCTCTATGTTTATAGCAAGCCACCATTTTTTAATTTTTTTAGCACATCAAGAGCACATAAATGCATCCGAAAATCATCAGGAGAAAGCTGGAGGCTTTGGCAGCCAGGTAGGGAGCAGCTGGGGTGTTTGTCATCTAGGAAGATGCAGGCAGCGGTTTGGGATTGAGGGGAAAGCACATTTGTTGGATGGTTCTGCTAAAATAATCAGCAGTGAATTTATGAGTAGTGTTGATGTTCATGGGCTCATCTTTAGGTCTCAGGATTGACACCTCACTGGAATGACAGAGGCATTGGGAACAGTGCAGTGACTTTAGCTTTCCACTGAGCTGACTTCCACCTAGGTATCTGGGGTTCCAGTACCAATCTAGCCTTGGCAGCCAAAAACTCAGAAAGGGTTAATTTACCCTGCTTTTTAGGCCAGTTCTGCAGCCTGTACTGAGCTCCCTGTTTCTGTGGCTGAGCTTTTACCAGTACCAGGGCAGTGACTACAAGGCCATCCCCTCAGGATGATATAACACTGCTGGGCACATCAGCCATTTTCAAGACTTTGTTCAATCATAAAGGCTAGAAGCCTAATGATCTTTTAAAAATCAGAGCTGCAGCTATAGGGCACCAGCTCTGTAGGAAAGAACCAACTTCAATGCCTGTTCTGAAGTTACAAAATTATAGAAAGAGCAGGGCTCAGACTGCAATCCCTGTGCATTAACTCTCACACAGGACATGGTGACACTGGCTCTACAACTTTGGAGAAGTACTGCTTTCAGCCACACCACATCCAGCCATTCCCACACTGCATATGTCAACCCCAGGAATAAGGCAGTAAAAGGGCTCAGAAAGCTCTCCACATTGTTGCCCCCAAACATCCCAGAGGCTCAGTTGTCAAGTGTGAAGGAGACATCCTCAAGGCTGATTCACTTTGAGGCATGATGCATGCACAGTGGGCATGTATGAGAGCAATGCTGGACAGAGCTGGGGAAGCAGTGTAGACATACCCATAGCCATCTACTACACTAGCTCTCTCACACTAGGAGACTGATGTCTCTGAGAAGCTCCAGCCAGGCCAAAAAAAAAAGAGAACGGGAGAAATACCTCTCCTTAATCATTTTAATTTAACATTCAGCAAAAACTGGAATCTGGTGTATTCCAAATATTTAATAGATGTGTCTGCATTTGCCAAGTTCTTCAATGGAATTGACCTAATGATCCATGTGTTTCAAATATGTTGACAAAAGAAATCCGCATGTATCCTGAGGCAAGATGCCCCCACTAATGCTTTTAGTGAGACCCCAGTATTTGGTCAGTCCCTTGGGAGAAGACAGTTAAAACTAGATATAGATAGCAATCAAGGAGGGCCCAATCCTACAAGGTGCTTAGTATCTCCTGTCCCCATCACTACCTTGCTGAGACTGCATGCACCTCATAGGACTGGGTGTTCGTTCACTCACCTGTGGGTCTGTAAGCCTGGAAACATCTGGATTCAAGTAGAACTTGATCCCCTCCACTGCCCCAGGCAGAGTGATCCCTCGAACAAGCAAGATAATAAGCATCAAGTACGGAAATGTGGCAGTGAAGTAAACTACCTGGAAGCAAAAGAAATAGTAAGGAGAGGAACTGAAAGGGGATGCTGTCACCACATGAATTATACAGCCCCAAAATTCCTTTAACTCTATAGCTAACAGACACATCTGAGATTACTAGGTTGAAAAATGGTGGTCTGAAAAAAATCACATTTACTTTTTCCTGCTTATACCTAAACTTGATTTGTGGACTTTATGGGACAGAGAATCTACCAACTCCGTAGGGTAAGTTGCTAATTGTTCTGTGGCTAATTGCTGTCACTGTTAAAAAATTGCCCCTTATTGTTCTGGTCTGAATTTATCTAGCTTTAGCTTCCAGCCACTGAATCTCATGATGCCTTTTCCTGCCAAATTAAAGAGCCCTCAGCTGCTGATGAAATATTCTTCCCATGGAGTTGCTCAGGACCCCAGTCACCTATGAATCTTCTTTGGTTAGGCTGTGTTTCTCTCATTTCCCACCATAAAGCAGGTTTCCTGAACCTTGGATCATTCTTCAATCCTCATCAATTTTTCAAGATCCTTTTAAAAATATGCATATAGCCCACACCCTATACATGAGCAGTTTTTTTTAAGTCAAAATAGGAGGTGGCCACCAACAATTGGGAGCTGAAGCCTGGAGTGACTGAGTAAATTTGCATTAAAGGCAAGCAGTTGTGCAGATTCCACAATTCACCATCTGAAATCCAAGCCAGTCAGAGCTCAACAGGAAAAAGATTATAAGTATGGGACTGGGAGACGACCACGGAGATTCCACGTCTGGCTGATACAGGACCTGTTTTGGAATCTGTCTCAACCAGTGCCAGGAGAAGCCGTATGTGCTGGGAGAGGACAGTATAGGTAAGTCAGTAGTTACTCTGAGGAATAAAGGGGTCACCTACCCTTCAAGGATAGTCATACTTCCTCTGGAAATATATTTCTTATGTATAACCTAACATCACCACCTACTATGACTTTGATTAGAGCATCCAATCAAAGCTACAGAGACTTCTTTGACCCCCTCATCAGATTTATTATGCTCACCCTGTTCAGAAATGGAAACAATGCCATGTGATTTGTGACTCAACCCAACGTGCCAGCCCAGATCAAATTTTTAATGTCAAATGTGAAACGTTCAAAGCAGCACTCCAACTCTGAGCAATCCACTGAGCTAAAGAAAAAAAGTAACGTGGAAAGAGCAGTGGATTATGTAATTACATATAAAGAGGAAGTAATTGCAATAGATCCTGAGTAGATTATTTGCAGTGGGTTATACACTCAGCTTCATTGTTGATTACTGTAGGGTAAGTGGACTTTTGCCACTGAAACTGTTTAGTGTTGCAAAAGGCACCAAACTACATGGGGTGTATGCATCGGTGACTAGGTCAGGGGTGGCCAACCTGGAGTATGCAGTATGCACACACAAATGGCATGGGCAGCCCGCATGTGCGGCATGAAGCAGATTAGGGAAGAGGCAGGCAGCACAGTAGCAGATAGTGCAGGGTGCAGAAAGCAGAACAGTAGATCAGGCTGTGGTAGTGAACCACAGTGGCACTTGGGGAAGGGGCAGGGCTTAATTTGTGGCACACCTGCCAAAAAGGTCGACTCCCACTGGATTAGATGATTGTGTATTGCTACTAGCACAGTAGCCTCTTCCCTCATCATGGTGGGTAGCATTAGTCTAGGACTTTCCTGCTTCTAAACTCTCCTTCTCTGTTCAGTTTGATCTACTTCCTTTGTTTTCCATGTTATGGACCAAACTGAGATTTCAGTTTGTGTGGCCCAGTGCAGTGGTACCCACTCAAATCTGACTTGGTCCCATGTTCTGTGTGCCTTGCCTCTTTTCCTCTTCTCTGACAACAAAAGGTTTAGCCTTCAGGGGAGATATAGCAGCAGCTAAGAAAGGGAACAGAGTCTGATTTTACCTTGCCTGTGGACTTGACTCCCTTCCAGATGCAGAAGTAGCAAACAACCCATGCAAGCAGGAGGCAGAGAGCCAGCTCCCAGCGCAGGGTACCCAGATTGTGAATACCATCAGTGATCCCCAAAGCTCGTCTTCTGCCAGTGCAGGGGTGGGGAGAAAGGAAAGTTAGTGTCCCAGACCTGATTCTTCCAACATGCTCTTTCCAATAGCCCCCCAAATCAGACATTTTCATACATGTCCCATAAAAATGGCTGCCCAGCACCCTCCCACATCCCGAATGACCCCCAGCCATTCTGCAACCTTCATCTCTATAACACTTCTCTCTGGGATCCTGTTAGCCTGGTCCATGTGCTTCATCAAGTTCTCTTGTTAGGCTGAGCTTACCAGCTCCCCTAAAACCTTCCACTATGCTGATAACTCCATTATAGTCCCAGGACTTTGAACTTGTATAGCATAGAAGTCAACTTGCACAGAACCTCTATCCCTTTGGCTTCCTTGCAATCTATGGGCTCCCCTGCTACTCTGCAATATCAGTAGTGGTTCCCAGTCACTCCTTGGGCTACTTGGGTTTCTCTAGTCATCCCATGTTCTATTGCTAGTATCTCCGATTCCCCTAGGCTCCTCCCCCACCACACAAAAAACCCTTCTGGCCCCTTCTGCAGCTGGCAATGTTGTTCTGAAATTGCAGATGGTTATTCTAGTGGCATCTGGGGAATCTGCTTGAGGGGCCCAGTAGGCAGGGCACAAGATGGGGAGCCAGGAGCCTCATGCTGAAGTCCCAACTCTCCAACTCATCTGCCATGGTGCAAATCTCTTAGCTTCTCTGCATCTGTTTTCCCATTGGTCAAATGGGTAGGGAGAAAGGTTAAAGGACCCTGGTCACCTTTGTAAGTACTTTGAAAGCTATGGATCATAGGATCATAGAAAAGTAGGGCTGGAGGGAACCTTCAGAGGTCTAATTCACCACCCTGCCAGAAGCAGGATTGTCCCTATCCAAACTGTCCTATACAAATCCACTGTCTAACCTATTAATAAAACTAGTCAACCCTGACACAATCCTGACCCTGGGTCCATAATACCTTAACCTTTCCAAGATAAGGCAGGGGGGTAGAATAGTGCTTCTAGCTTCCTGAGAACTCCCTGGATAAGGCATGGGGAGGGACCGGGTGTATCTAGGTCTCGTAATGTTCATTCTCTCTAATATCTGGTGCAAAATGATTCCCTTCAGTGCACTCTGATGCATTTCTCCCTTCTGTATATTTCTCTTAGGCAATAGGCCTGTTTGCCCTGGGGCAATTTCTTGGAATTCACAGGCATATACTCCAGCGGTAAGGAATCAAAGAAAGAGCAGTTTTCCTCAGGCACTGAACAAGGAGCCTTATTAGAATAAGAAAAATAAGCTGCTTTGTCTCTCTCTGCTTTACTGCAGAGCATCTGTTCAGAATCTCCCCTGGCTCCCTGCTTCTAGCTATTCTTCTAAACAAACTGTACCGATATACTCCTACATGAACTAACTGCCTGTGTGCCCCCTAGGTATTACCAGGGCCAACCTTACCAAAATGGGTACAGGGCCTGTGTACCCACATCTGGAATACTTTACAGTATCTGCCAGGTCAGTAGGGGGATGTGTACATACATGCTTAAGGGGGTGGGGTTTCATAGACTCAAGTCAAGCTGCTTCTGTATGTGCCCCACAGCGTTTTGATGCATCACATGCCATAGGCCTGGGTTCTGAATCTGAAACGTGGTTATAGCACATCTTTTCTGTTACAACAGAGGCAGCATTCCAGGTATTCACATTGCCATGACCTTTGGAGGTAAGTAGGTTCAGAAATGGGGGTACGTACTCCCAGAATTCAATAACTGGGGAGGTAGCGTTGGCTGGTGCTGTCCAGTTCTCCGAACCAGAGGCATTCAGGAAATCCACGCACAGGTCTAACAAAACAGAAAAGCAAGTTTGTCAGCCAGCAGAAATCTCTTGCCTCTCAGCCTGGATGCTCCCACCTCCTCTTCATTTACTGCAACTGCAAACAAATCCTTCACTTGCTATTACAAAATGTCACTTTTTCTCCCCTCACCCAGAATCCCAGCCTGGGAACAGCTAGAGGGCTGAAGGAAGAGGCAGATCCCTACTGAATGGAAACCAGATGGCTGTAGAATGCAACTACAGTTATCCAGGATGTTAAATCTCATTCTTCTCTGCCCTCCCCGCACTTTTCCTGGTTCCCCACCACAAATAGGTACCCCTTCCTCCCCCCCGCTGCTTTGCAAGTACGCCTCCTCCTCCCCCCTCCCACAGAGCCAAAGTGCAAATGATATGTGAAATTCCTAAAATGGGTAGATAGAATAAATAGTGCCTCATCATTTATTTAGCAAACAATAAATTAAACGCGGGGTGGGGGGGGGGGCAGGGAGAGACAGACAGACAGAGAGCCTGTCTCTAGGCTGAGCCTTCACAAAATGTTAAGAGACAGGTCAGAAAGGACTTTCCCTGCCTTTCTACAGGCCTGCTCATGGAGTGGTGGGAATCAGACCCCTTTTTTTTTTTGGAAGTGTAGGGAAGACAAGGGAAGGCTGCGAGTGGACTGAGTATGGAGGGGGATATTCAGACATGTCAGAAATGAATCATATAACACAAGTGAAAGAGGAGAGGAATGGAGCAGATGCCAAAGCTCTCTCCAGCTCTGCTTTCTAGCATACTGCTGGGAAGGGAGCCAGATCAGTGTAGTAAAAACAAGGCCAAAAAGTCTGTGAAGAAATAGGCTATAGGCCAACACTGAACCCATTTCACCCTCAACAGGCATTACAGGCACTGAAGGCAGGGTTACTCTGCAAGCTTTTGCCAGCATGGCTACTTTGGTCAGGGGTACATGGAGCTGTGATCCCTAATCAGGATAACTGGACTTACAGTAGCTCCTTGTGTTGAAGCAGTTACATCAAAACAACTGGACTTTTACCAAACAGGTCATGTTTATCAGGGAGCCTTGAAGAGGAGAGGGAAGTCCAATTATGTTGGACTAATTGATATAGATTACTGTTACATCCACACTTTGGACACTTGACTGCTACATAGACCTGGCCTGAGTAAACACAGACTGACAAAACAAAGGCAAACTCTTGAGGTGGGCATACACAGAGGCTAACTGAGTCACTTGCGGGTGTGAGGTGTACTTGAGTACGAGAGATAAGAGGCAGTGCCAGCCCTAATGGAAAGTTGTGACAAGGACTGCAGACCAAAGCTGATATGAAAATGGTCTCTCCTCCTGCTGAACAGTTTAATTTTCCAGCAAACCCTTCCCTGCCAAACTCAAAATCTTCCCATTCAGCAATAGTGCTTTATGCCCCCAAGTTTTTTTCCAAGGGCCAAGCTCCCTGGTCAGACTTTGCACCCAATGATGCCTCACAGTCTCCCTTCCTGGTGAGGAGAGACACCCAGGCCAAGGTGCAGCATAGGAGATGCTATCCAGCTGGGGAGTTCCCCCAGCTGGGGAGAATGGGAACATTAGAAAACCATACTACAATAATAAAGATGAACTGCAGCAGGATATCAGCATTAAAGTAACCGGTTTCTCAATGTAAATATTGTAGGATTACCATACGTCCAGGTTTTCCCAGAAATTTCCTCTTTTTGGACCCTTCAATCTCCATCTGGGCAGTTTTTTGAAATCTGAACCAATGTCCGGGATTTTGCTCCGCTCCACTGGCAAGAGCAGGGGGAGGGCAATTGGAGGCAGCAGGCGTATGTCCGTCTGTTTGCACAAGCACATGGCCAGCAATGCCAGGGTGGTGGGAGCAGCCCTGGCAGCTGGATGCAGGTAAGTCTGGGGGGGGAGGAGTTGGAGGGCCAGGGCTTGGGGACTCTCCAGTGTATGCATGTGCATTGCAGGGGTGTGTATAGGGGATGAGTGTGTGATGGGGGGCAGATGCCTGCCGGCACTGAGGGAAGCACGGTGTCCAGGCGCTTGGGCTGTGGCAGGCAGACACCTACCCCTCCAGTGGAGGAAGGGGGCAGGGGGGCAGCAGGGAACTCTGTAGCCAGGCCAGCAGCACAGGGGCCAGCGCCCATGCTCACAGGGCTCGACCAGCTGGGAGAAACTGCCCAGGGGGACATGGCCAAGCCCCCTGTTGCAGCCCTGGAGTCCCAAATCGGAGCTCCTGAGCTCCAGCCCAGTTGGGACAGGGGCACCTGGGGCCCCCTCCGGCAGGGCTGGAGGAGTAGGGGGCTGTGGGTTGGGAGTGAGGGGTACTAGCAGGGCCGGGTGGGGGGGAGTGAGGGGTACGAGCAGGGCTTGGGGTCTGTGGGTCAGGAGTGAGGAGCAGTAGCAGAGACAGGGGGCTGCAGGTGGGAGTGAGGGGCACTGGCAGGGTCAGGGAGCTGTAGGTAAGGAGAGAGGTGTCTCCCTGATAGGTCTTTTTTGGAACTGGAAATATGGTAACCCTAAATATTGCAAATAAAAAGTATTTTCTCCACATAAAGCAAATGCATCTTGTGCAAATTTTGTTTAATTGAAAAAATCAATTTTATGTTTTGTTGACAATCCCCAACCCCTGGTCCTCTTCCCAGGCGCAGATTGACTGGAGCTGTACCTGAGTTCCAAGGATTATTGCAATTGGACCAGGGTAGCACAGCAGCAAAGGAGCTGAACAGGTAGAAGAGACCCCAGGACAGAATGACAATGTAGTAGATATTCAGATAGGATTCGATGACTTGTGAGGCATATCCAATTCCTGTGAAGACAAATTAATGGGGAGTTAGGCCATCATTTATAATAGCCCCCAGTATATCAGTCTTTACCCTCAAATAGTGACACGGACCATCCCACTGGAGCGGAGGCAAGGAAAATCAATTGGTTTGCTAGAAAATGCTGAAACATTCATTTCAGGGGAGTATTCTTGGTGAAACAGGAAACAGTGGACCTTTTATCAAGTTCAGGCAGGGAAAGAGCTGTATGAGGCCATGGAGAATTTACAGCTAGCCCCCTGCGGATGATATTTTTCTAGCCTGTGTCAGTGTTCAGAGTCATTTACTTCATCCTCTCTTCCCCTGTTCTTCCTGTCTGTTAGCTCCACTGTCCTGCTGCACCTTCCCTGAACTGGACGCTACGCTCCATGTCCTGTCCTGTGTTGGTCCAGTGCCCACTACACGCAGACGCTAATCATTCTTGTGGGTGCTACTGCAGGAAACAACCTGGACGGAAAGGAAGGGAGAGTGAGAGGAGAGGAAGGGAAGAAGGATGAGAAGAAGAAGGACTTAAAAGGAAGTGCTATCCAGTAATGGACTCACCTTCAAAGATGGGGCAAATCTTCCTCCAGGCAGTGACGCCTCCCTGACTGGTGTACTGCCCCAGAGCAGTCTCCAGGAAGAACACAGGAATCCCACACATAAACAAGAAAATGAGGTAGGGGATGAAGAAAGCACCTGCGGAAAGTGAGGCAGTTAATGATGCAAGGATCTGTACTAAGCATGTCACTAATTTCCACACCACCCCCTGCCATTTGATATGCTAACCAGGGAGGTGGAATATTTCCTTTAGACATGGCTGATCACAGAATATAACTGCTTGTCTAAACTAACTGACCCTCTTGGTCTGCAGAGCTATGGGGAGCTTATAAGAGAACAGGCTCTCCAATTTCTTCTTGAGCTGGAAATACTACCTGCCTCAGGCTATTTTAGTACTTCTGCGTCTGGTATTGGCCAGGATCTGGAAGTGCAAAAATTGCTGTGGGGGAAATGAGAGCTGACCCTTTTTTTTACAACCTTCATGATAAGTTTGAGCAAAGTTGGGAAATGTAGGGGGAATTCTTATTATACCTAACAAAAATGACTTTTCCTACCCAGCAGGAATAGGACTAATGTCTCAGCTCCAGTTGATGCAACCTGCATATATTTTTTCAAAAACCACTACATTTGCCAAGAAATTATATTTTTAGAGGAACCATGATATTCATGAATTCAATTCAAATTTGATTAATAAGTTTAGCCTTAAAATGTGGGGGGACATTCAAATGTCAAAAGATTTTAGCTTTGACATTTTCCAAATTTCAACATTTCTTTTCAAAATGACATTTTCTTTTAACAGCTTGCCTACATTTTTTAAACCAGGAAAAAAGGTTTTAAAAAGTGTAAAACAACCTGAAACCAAAACCAACTGACTGGGGGTCAAATGCAGCAGCATAACTAAGAGAGGAAAATTGGGACACAAGCCACGAGTTCTCAGTAAGGAAGGCAAGAAGGCTCAAAGCAGGTAAAGCAGAGAGGGGTTAGGATTTCCTTTGTCAGCTCCCTGCTCCTCCTCCTCTTGGGAAACACCAGGGCTGTGAGGGGTTGTATTAAATGTCACCATCAAGAGCCAAGTTAATCCTTCTCCGGCCTTGCAGCCACTGGTGAATTCAGGGCTTTGGATCCTCATTTATCACATAAAAGTGCAGTGGTTGCTGGGCCAGGGGAGGGTTAACCTGGCTGTTGACAGTGACATCTCCCCCAGCAGTCTACTCTGTATGCTAGTCATGACCCCCCTGCCTCTTTTTCAGCATCCCAGGATGCAAGTTCTACCTCTAGTTGGTTGAAACACTGCTGGTGGGAAAGCGGGGTGGGGGGAGGATTGATGTTTTAGGGGGGTTGTTTCTTCAAAATCCCTTCACAAGTTATGTTTTGGTTCAGCCTGACCTGAAAATAGTTTTCCAATTCTTGCCACAATCTCAGTTTAAACTCCAGCCTTTCCTTCCTCAATCTTGTAATCTGTATTTCCATAATACGCATCTGGATTTCAAGCCTCAAAACCACCATTGTCCTCCTCGTTGAAACAGTAACCCTAAAGGCCTCAAATGATCATTAGCAGCTTTCTACCCCAATACCCAGTCCCATGGCAACAACACAGATGTTTGTAATAGGCGTCTTCTCCTTGCAGACTCTGCGCTCTCGGCCTGTCTTTCCAGGCCCAGTAACAGTCATGCCGAGAGAAGTTCCTTTCTATGATGGATAATTAGCAACTGGGTTTAAACAGAGAACATTTCCCCTTTGTTTTGTGCCAGTAATGCTAAACTGAAGAAAAACATCCAGATGTTCCCTAAGCACAGATGTCTCATAGCTGCTGGGAACTTGCAGAAGGATCTCTTTCCACATCCAGAGAGCCAGTCTAGGGCCAGAGAATATATATCCCATACATCAGGGACAGACAAAATATGGCCCACAGGCCAAATCTTAATATGGCCCACCAGGCCATTCTATCTGGCCCACAAGGCCCCTAAAAAAATTTAAAAAAATTATTATTTATCTGCCCCTAGTTGCCTGCCAAAGATGACAGGAGACAGGGGCAGTAGGACCCAGGGGAAGCCACCAGCAGGCTGAAGCAGCTGCAAAAGCAAGGTACAATGAGCCGCCACTTCTTCCCCAGCAGGGAAAACAGGGAAGAAGGGCAGCGGTGGTAGACAGGGGGAAGTAGCTGCAAGCCACACACTGGTGCCCTGGGGGCAAGAGCGCGGAACCCAAGCTTGGAGAAGTGCTGCAGGGGGCTCTGCCTGCCGCAGGGGGCTGTAGGCAAATCTTCCCCGTCCACACATGCCACAATCCTCCCCAGCCACCTGCCCCTCAACACACTCACAGTCCCCGACAAACCCCCTTACCCCCCCACACCCAATATCCACACACCCACCCACACACATGCTCCTCCCACCCCACATACACACATCCCCTGCACCTATCCACACCCCCACACTGTCCCCACAGTATACAAGAGTAAGACTTCATTTTAAGCTATTGTGCAATCACCTCTATGTATACTACACAAGCACATGTAAATCAGGATGTGCCGGTTTATCAAATTAATGAATGTTGCAGTAAATGTTTGATTTTTAGAATATAATTTGGTATTTTTCTGGTTCTGAGATGGCAAAACCTCTTGCTGAAAGGAGTACTTCTAGGGAGGCAGGGAGGGACTTCCAGTGGCAAAGGCCAGGGGCTAGGTGTGGGACTTTCAGTCCCAAGATGGTGACCAGGGAGCGGGGCACATGTCAAGGGGCGGAGCTACCCTTACAGCCCTCAATGGCTTGCCAAAACTCGGTAAGTAGCCCTCCACCCAAAATAATTGCCTACCCCTGCCACACAAACTCAGCTAAAGACTGCTGCCCCTTTTGATGCCACATAAAAGGTCATCACAATCAGAGTTTTTGTGAGAGAATAATATCCTCAAACACTTGAGTAGATGGTTGCATAAGGAGATCCTTGGTCCTGTTTTCTAACACCAATTGCCCCAGTGGCTGATCAATTTAGCACATAATAACAATTAATTATAGTGCCATTTTACATTTATCCAGCTTCTCTTCTCTCTGAATTTCCCAAAGCACTTTACAAACTACAGTTATGACCTCCTGACTGTGTTACTGTGCCACTGAAGGTGTAAACACATTGTGGAAGACCAGCAAAAAACAGGCACACTTGTTTTTTTTATTAGTCAATTATATGCTTAGGAGACCATGACCATGTAAAGGAAGTGTAGCCATTTGTATGGTGGACACCAAGAGTTTCACATTAACACTGCACAACAATTAAGGATAGGAAAGTGAAGAAGGAAGCACAACCAATTTAATTTGTTAGGAGCATACATCGCATCATTATCCAGTTTGGAGTATACAACCATTAAGACATATTGAGGTCTGGACTAGATGACAGCTGGAGGACCCTTCCAGCCCTACTTTACTATGATTCTATTTTTACAAAGGGTGCTGAAGCCATTTCAATGAACTGATTTGCTGGGAAGCTTTGATGACCATACAGAAAGTCAGAGTACATGTTGGTGTTGTGTGAAAGAAAGCACTCCCTGACTTTACACCCTGCTGGTCCACTGGTCCAGAGTGCAAGTGGGCTGTCTACTAAAATCTTCAGCATCACTTTATGCAAGCTTCCTGGATTTTCTGTAAGCAGCTCCCATTTTAGTGCTGATTAGGTTTAGTTCTATTTACCTTGGGAGATCTAACAAAATCAGTGCCTGAGGGGACATACCAAGTTAAAAATAATAATAATGTGAATAATAGTAATTTTAATGCAATAGGCACTTACATTTCCAGTTATGCTAATTGGGGTGAAATTTACAAGGGCTATCAATCCTAGTATAACTGGGCATGAATTGATCAGATATAACCTGAACTCAGGAAGGAATGTTCTCAGTGGTATTCAGAGGTTTCTATCCTTTTTCTCAAATCATTAGGAAAAGGGATACTACTAGATGGACCATGGGTTTTTGCTGATGTAGCAACTCATATATATGTTCTTATGCAACTCCCAGCCAAAATTTAAAGAATTACTGACAATGGTTAGCCCTCAGAGAAGACATTAAAGTCTCATGAAGATCAGCTTAAATTAAGAAAAAGCTCCTTGCATTTCAGAAGCTGATCCAAACCCCATTAAGTTAATGGGAGATTTTCTATTGACTTCTATGGACACTGAATCAGGTCAGTGCAGAGAAGTTCTGTGATACTAATTCAGAGGACAGAAATCTGGGAAGTCTAGAACTATTAGTCAGCAAACGAGTCAGTGTAGGAGCTGCACATGGGAAAGACCCAAAAGTATGGAGTGTCAGGCCTCTGTAACACAGTCGGTAGAAAACAGGAATTCCAAGGTCAAGGAGAGGTGTTTATGACTGTAGACATTATCTCGAAATGTGTTCATAGAATGGGAGGACCGGGTATGCCCTTATTGCATTATTGGGCCATATTTTTTTACTCCTAGTTTTCCTTTATAAAAAAAAGTTGGACTTTGGCTTATTAAGAAACTGCTTACACTCAATTATCCCCTCTTTGTTTCATTTTATTGGTACTAGAAAATTTAATTTTTAACCATGTAATGGTATTATTGCAGTTTTATTGGAAAAGGAATTAAGGAAGTCATGCAAGAAAGGGAGGTGAAGGGGAATGGAAAATGTTTCCCTTTGCTATGGATAGGCTATTCAGAGAACTATGACTAGGGAAGAGGTAGTGATGCCCTTCTCTCCCCGACCCTGCCAAGAATACTTCCCTGAGGCCCTGTAAAATTTATCTTTGCCTACATGGCAAATTTGCTTGGTTATTCAGCATTGAAACTCTGGAGCCTTTTCTCTTTTCTAGAAGTTAAATGGATACTTGTTTTTTTCCAGTCAAGGTTGTTACAAGACATATTCCTGTACTGTGAGGAAGGTTTTGCTTCCCCATTTCAGGAAAAGGGAGCAGGTATTCAGTTGGTTTGAGAAGGAAACCAGGCCCTGGAGCAGATAAAAGCAGCAGAGCCTTTTACTCTCAGGAGACCAATTATGATCAGAAGGAGCTGAGGTATGGTTGGGATGGGAGGAGGTTTTTCAAAGGGGACTGGTTGAGGAAGAGAAGGTCCTAGGGATTGTTGGGTGGAGGTGACTGTGGGGGAAGTGACAGGAGCAGCGAGCTCTCCCCTGTTTTAGGAGACCTCAAAGGTGTTTTGACTAAGCTTCTGGCTTTTTGGCTGTCCATAAACATGTTAAATCTTCTGATGGGTCACTCAGATGGGTCCCTACTAAAAAGCTGAGTTTAGCAGCTACTTTGAGAAATGGCCCACCTGAGCTCACCTTTATGGGGCTAGATTCATCTACCCCTACAAAGCCTTCCCTAGTCCATGAAAAAGACACACCAAAGAAGACGTACACGTGCGTGCGTGCATGCGTTGGGAGTCAATGGATGGATGAATAGATGAAACTTTCTCCTGTACCACTCACATCTCGTATATGCCGCACATTTCCAGACTTACCGCCTCCATTTTTGTAACAGAGATAAGGAAACCTCCAGACGTTGCCCAAGCCAATGATCTCCCCAGCCACGGACAACACAAATTCCACTTTGTTACTCCACTGGCCTCTTTCCTCCATTTGCTCCTTTTCTGGCTCTTCAGGCACTATGATAACCCCATTGGGCTTAACCTCCTTTGCTGCTTTCTTCCCCATGGCTCTGTAAAAGAGAGGATTACCCCAAAAAAACAGAGCATGAGAAATGAAACAGAACACCAAACCGATACATTCACGTATCAGCTACTCCAGGGAAACACCATTTGAAAGTCATCTGCTCCATGCACAAGGCGGTTTCTTACATTGTGTAAACTAGCTGATACACCCACTGAACTCAGCACTGGTGAGACCGCAGCTGGAGTACTGCGTCCAGTTCTGGGCACCGCATTTCAATAAGGACATGGAAAACCTTGAGAGGTTCCAGAAAAGAGCCACCCATATGATCTGGGACTTGCAAGGCAAGCCATACGAGGAAAGGCTGAGGGACCTGGGCCTCTTTAGCCTAAAGAAGAGAAGGTTGACAAGGGACTTGATAGCAGCTTACTGCTATATCAGAGGAGTGCATCAGGAGCTCGGTGAACAACTGTTCACTAGGGCAGCCCTGGGGAAGACCAGGACCAATGGATACAAACTCCTGGAAGGCTATTTCAGGCTTAATACCAGGAAAAACTCCTTCACAGTCAGGGTGTCCAGACTGTGGAATAAGCTCCCTCCAGAGGTGGTGCAATCGCCTACCCTGGAGGTTTTCAAGAGGAGACTGGACGGTCACCTCGCTGGGGTCACCTCACACCAGTTGTCTTCCTGCCTAGAGTGGAGGGGCTGGACCCGATGATGTGTGAGGTACCTTCCAGACCCTAACAATCTATGAATCTATGAATTTATGAATAAAAATGCCCTGACTATGCAGGTGGTCAGGCATTGGAACAGGCTACCCAGAGAAGTTGTAGAATCTCCATCCTTGGGAGCTTTCAAAAGCAAGTTAGGCACTTCATAGGGATGGTTTAGTCAGGGGTGATCCTTCCTTGAACAGGGCCAGCTGACCTTATGAGGTCCCTTACAGCCCTACTTTCCTACTACCCTATGAGCCTATGATATTGGTTTCTGTCAGCAGCAGTCAGTGACTCTGATAGATCCCTACTCTGAATGAATATAGAAAACCCTCCACTCCTATAGTCAGGATTTCCTGTTTTTGACCCCCCACTGGCCAGCTCAGCTAATTAAAGTATAGTACACACAGAAAAATGCAAACCCACTTCTTTGACTTAGGTTTGCTTCCATAGCAACGAGAAAGAACAACAAACCTCCACACCAGCGTCCACCCCTGCAAACCAAACAAGGTAACAATGCCCCTGAGATTTAAGACACATAAAATCTATACTCCTGTAAATGCTTGTGAAATGTTCAGGTACTTTAGTGTTAGGCTGGATATAAGAATATTAAACAGGTAGATTAAATGACTAGTGAAAACATTAATAGAAAAAAAATGTTGTTTAGCCATGTTTTGGCCACATTTACACTGTGAAAATACATCCTATTAGAAAATGCATTCAGCATGATATCAGGGGTATAGGTTGTAGCCATGTTGGTCTAAGCACATAGGCAGACAAAGTTCCTTGGGTAAATCTTATATCTTTTATTAGACTAACTCAAACAGTTGGAAAAATGTTTTTTTACAAGCTTTCAGGTATGGCTCTTAGAGAGGTCTAATGAAAAATAGTAGAGTTAATCATGGCCAGATAGCAAGTTTATAAAGATGACTTCCCCTTTTCATATTAAGTCCTAAATTGTATTTATACCTTCATATTAATTAAAACATGTTCATGAACACCTGTAACAAGGTGCCTTTCCCCAGTGTTGACAAGATCCTTACAGCTGGCTAGTAAACTGGAACCTAGCCCAAACTCACAGAAACAAGGTCAGGCCTAATCGGCATCAACACCTTCACTCTGGCTGCTAACATTCAAGTGTCAGAGAAAAGTTGTGGGTAAGGTTAGGGTTGAGCCTTACTCATGACTGATTGAGCCAAAGGCGCCATCTTCATTCTGCCTAGGAAAATGATCCGGTGGCTGCCTAATTTCAAGTGAGCCCAAGTGATGCCACTTGGAAAACACAGAGATTCACCTGAAAGTGGTTCATGTGGAAAGTGTGACTAGCTAATAAACTGTCCCAACAAAATCCTAGTTATGGCTAAAGCTCACTTGTGACACCACAGAACAAATATCATTCATAATTTTAGCTGCAGGTGGGCCCAACTATAGGATTATAAATGGTCTGAATCCAAACTTCCCAAAAGCAATGATGTTTTACTTCAGGGGTTCTACCCTTGCCACCCCCAAGTACTCAGAAATCAGAAGCATGTCCCTTCCTCTCCACCCCGCCTCACAAAAAATCACTAGATTAGATCAAAAGACACAAAGAGATGTTTTTGTTTGTTTTTGTTTTGTTACAAATATACCTTGAGTTCTTTTCCCTTCTAGTTTTAAGTCTTTACAGCACATGTGGGTCACACTTTCAACTATTCTCTATAGCCATGAGCTCTAGAAACACATACACACACACAGACTTCTCAAATAATTACATCCCTCCAGGAACTGGAGCTTTAGGAAAATCAACTATCACAAGACTCCTGATACAATCATTATCATTAGTAGCAGCAATACCACATTCCAGCTGGACTCACTGGAAACAGGCCTGAGACAGAAAGATGGGATCCAAATCTGTATCCAAACTTCTTCAACAGCTGGGCTAGGGTCCATCTTTAATGAGCACCCTCTATGTGTCTGAGCCAAATAAAGCCCATGTGTAAATCCTTTGCTTGTCAGTACCCCTGCAAGTCTACAGTGCACAGTGAAAATGGATAACTCTGGTCTTTTGGGTTTGGCTGGATAACCCTGCCCATTAGAGCAGGTGGTGTTCTAACAGCTTGTTAACTCAATAGCCTGACAAACACAAATAATGCCCCGGGCACTTTTATCAGCATAAGGCACACCAGGGTGGAGATGAAGCAGGATTTTGTGCTAAGTGGCAAAGCTGACACAGTATTGTACAGAGGAGAATGCTATCATTACTGTACCTTGGTCATTTCCATAGGTCGCACAATGCAAATGAAATGGTCTAACAAATGCCAATTCTCTGGAAAAAATAGGCCAAGGGGGGAGGAAAAAAAGAAGACGACATAGGAGAAAGCAACTTTTATCTAACTTTCATCACAAAATAGTCCATAATTGGAACAATGCAGCTTTTCACCATATTTCACTGAAGTAAACATCAAACAAGAATTGGCTGGGCACGAAGCAACAACATCCTTCACTCATACAGCTGGCCAGATGCCACAAGGCTGCATCCAGCTTGCTTTGAAAATCACTGGCAAACCTCCCATCAACTTAAAACACAGATAGGATCAGTCTCTGGGCAAAGCTGTTAACATGGGCTTTTGTGAGGGAGACTGCAGCAACAGGACAAAAACCTTGGGTGGGTTTAATAGAATTCTACCATACAATTCAGCTGCAAAAAATCCTTAGAGAGACTCTGACTCTATTGAGGTGCACACAGTGTTAGAGACATCTACTAAGGGCTAAAAGCATTTACAATATTTAAAACACATGTCTAAACACAGGCTTTGGATCACAGCCAAAATATTGAGCTATTTACAGACTTGATCTTCACATCCCTGTAGAACTCAGAGGCAGAATGTCCATAAAGAAATCCTTTAACCCTTCCCATAAGGGTTTGTTTCCCCCTGGCTGGCTAAGGTGGAGAACCTGTCAAACCCAGTTTTGCCCTCTTCAGTCAGATCTCTGACTAAGCTGTCAATCTGGATTGCAGCTCTGAGATGCAACTTGCTCTTGCCAATCTTCTCTAAGCTTTTTTAAGCAGGGAAAGCATCTTTCACTGCTCCCTAATCTGTAGCAGACATGTCACCCAGCTAATCAGTTCATTGAGGTTTCAGCACAGGCTCCTCCTCATCTAAAGAAAGCAGAGTTCTGTGTCCTGTCAAATGAAAAGGTATACTTAATGAAACTTGTTTGATCTGTCTCAGTCTTTGCCACATTCCAATTTGCCACAGTCTAGTGCACATCATCAAGCAGAATGATGCTTTTGTCTAGGTTTATTAAGGATGACTTAAAATGCTGGCAGTAGACAGTTTAGGAGTGTTGGAAATGGACCTAAAGAGAACCACAAAGCCAACTGCCTTTGCTTGATATTTATTAGTATTACAGTAGTGCCTTCAGGCTCAGAGCTAATCAAGGTTTTCTTCTCCTCAGTCCCGCACAGTCTCTGCACAAGCTAAAGAGATGAAGCACAAAGGCAGGATTCCCATCCTCATCTCATAGATGGGAATTGAGGCACAAGGAAATTCAAATCACTTGCTCTAGGTGATGCACAGGAATTTGATGGTAAAGTAAGGAGCTAACTCAAACTTCCCATGTCCCAACCTATAGCATTAATCACAAGACTGTTCTGAGCCTCAGAGACACTCGAATCTGGACTGGAACTTTGCAAATGCCTTTGTTTGCCCAGACCAAATGCCAACAACACTGAGATACCGAATGATAATGAGACGGGGAAAACATCTACAGACAGGCAATGAGAGGCCTTGTGCATAAATGACAAAGCATGGTATCTTTGTAGCTTTATTTTCCTGTTAAAGAGGAGAGACTTATCATGCATCTCTTATGTCTTCTGACTTTCCAAACGGGCATGTGACCGCCAAGATTGGAGTTGTGAAATAGATGCCCACAGTTTAGGTTGGCCCTAGCTTCTCTTTCATCAGCCAGACTCGTACAGTACCTTACTTAGGCTGGCTTTGGTGAGTTTGCCTCCTCTGCTTTGCTTGATTCTAAAATGCGCACACACTGCAGAAGTGTGGCCCTCTTACATTTTTATCTCATGTGCTCGTAAGTCAGATATGATCTGGGATAGTTTCTTGCTTCCAGTTTAGAACAAGTCTCCCCTCAGGCAGCAACTGAGGAAATATCATTTAAGGATAAAACTTTCTCCATCTCTAAACAAACTGGCTTTGAAAGCAGCTTTTCCCCATCTCCACCTGCCTGGCTATGTTGCATATCTCAATTTGGAACAAAAGTGCCCCCTGAAGAGCATTCTTCAGTCTTCCAGTGTTGAGACACTCACAGTAAGTGTTTCTCTGAGACTGCCATTCTCAAGGGGGTTTTGATTTCTTCATGCAGCACTTTCCACTCTAAGGCTATCATCCCACTTACATTGACAAAGTTTCTATCCTCCTTAGAAACACACTAGACCTATATTAGAGTCACAGGACATCTCTCATCCTTTCTCTCATGCTCAGCAATGCCTTCTTTTTCAGCTGCCCAACCCTCGGTGCTTCAATGTGGGGTTTCTGGCTGCATCTGTGGGCAGCCTTTCTGTGTGCAGCAATCAGCTTGTCAGCTCCCAGGGCACATCAAGTGATTTTCCTTCTAGCCGCTTTTAACAGGAGTCATAGCATAAAATTGCAGCAGCCATGGGGGGTCAGCACTGGAAACACAGCTTGTAGGGCAGTAGTGTAACGAGGGGTGGGCAAGCAGGGCATGAACCCTGGGCACCAGGTTAGAGGCATGGGAAGCCCCTGTGGGGGTTGCTATTGTGAGGAGCCTGCACTGCAGCAGCATGGGAGCAGCAGCCTTCAGTCCCCAGCCATCATTGCCCCACCATAGTCCTTTGAGAAGGATCTATGCTGCAGACAGTTGGTTTCAGCAGAGATTGAGAGCCCACTCTGTCTACCCTACTGCTTAAGCTACCTCAACTCCCCTATATATCAGGAGAAACTGTTTCTATTAGACTACCTCATTATCTTAAGCAACTGGATGATGGATGAGTGCAAGGTAACGTTAATTGGAAAGAGTCTTTTGAAGCACCCCCTCACAACAATGGCTTCTGAGTAAGCTTCTTTCCATTGGAAAGAAATCTAGCTGGCACATGGATCACAGTTCATTTATGATTAACCTCATTATGGTAGTCACCATTACAACACACAAAGGATATGCCCTGTCCTAAGGAATTGGAACCTTAACATGGAAACCAGCAGCAACAAGAAGCAAGATGAAGACAACAGGAAGGACAGGAATCGACGACTAGATAGGCTGTTGGGCTTGGGGAAGAAGGGAAAAGAACCACCTGGGAAATGTTCTGATGCTATTCTACAAACTGGCAGCTCATTTAGTTGAAATGCTGCATTACATTTTAGTTACTGAAACAAAAGGGCCACTGACAATGGAGTGAGACACTATGGAAAGGAATCCACAGGAGGACAGATGAAAACACAGGATCATCTAGGGAAGCATTTCTCAACCTGCGAGTCATGACCCAAAAGTGGGCTGCAAGGAGATTTCAGAGGGTTGCGAGCCACAAGCTGAGAAACGCTCATCCTGGGAAAGCACCGAGACTGCGGCACGGCACAGTGGCGGCAGGAAAGCGCCTGCCCCTTCCAGTGGGAGAAGGGGGCGGGGGAAAGCTGCAAGGCTGGGCTGGGTGCTTATGGGGGCAGGGTAGCCAGAAGATGCTGCTCAGGGGGCAGAAGGGGCTGTGACCAGGCTGCCTCATGCAGCATGGCAGCTGCACCTAGGGCAAGGGCTGCCACAGGCCTCCTCGCTCTGCTGCCACTTGTGTGAGCCAGAGCCGCCGCAGCTACTGCATTCTGGCCTGAGTGGGATGGGGACAGCTGGGGGCCCCTCCGGTCAGGAGTGAGGGACACCAGCATGGCCCAGGGAGGGCCAAGGACTGTGGGTCATGCACTGGCTGGGCCAGGGGTGTGTGTGTTGGGACTGGCCATGAACCTTTGCAAACGGGTCCCAATAGGAAAAAGGTTGAGAACCACTGATCTAAGGGATGGGTGTCAAACATACAGCTTATGGGCCAGATCCAGCCTGCAGAATCATGTCATTTGACCTACAAGGCTCCTAGATGGTTCAGGGATTTAGGGGCAGGGTGTGCACAGGCAGGACCCACCACAAAACCCAGGGTATAGAGACCCACTGGGGACACATGCCAGCACCAGGGGGAGTGAAAATCCCTGTATTAACCCCCACAGCTCCTTGATGCTGCTTGTCCTGCCTCTCACTCTGCTGCCAGAGGTGGGGATCTGAATCTAGCCCCCATGACACAGATCTGACCAGAAGAATTTGACATGCCTGAGCTAGGTGGTGGTTAACAATGTTCCTGGACAGTGTTTGAAAAGTTCCTGAACCGGTATAAAAGTCTAGGAGGTCTCCAAAAATTATGGCAGTGAAACAACAAGACCACGTCCCACCCATGGCAATACTCCAGTGGACAGAGGTGATTGGCACATATGCCAAAATTAAAGTGCACCTACAAAGGCCATGTGTTGAGCATGTCACATGACTACTTACCAAAGCAGCTTCTCTATTGTGAGTTGACATCTAGTAAATGAAACTGTGGTAGACCATACAAATGCTTCAAAGACTTTCTGAAAGCTCAATGCAAGCTGTCCAATATTGACTCCCACATAGGATAGGCAACAAGCTGCCAAACAGCCTACTCAGGTATAGCCCATTTTAAGAGCCCACAACAATCAAGATATTGAAAGAAGTGTCAAAGGGAAAAAGTAAAGGTCACTTAATGCAGCGTTTCTCAACTTGTGGGTCACAATCCAAAAGTGGATCACAAGAATATTTCAAAAGGTCATGAGTAAGTGCCAGAAAAATGTACGAAAGCATGGATTTACCCTTGTAGGCTGGCAGGGTCATGGGAGCAGCCCCAGCAGCCAGATGAAGGTAAGGGTACGGGGAGCAATGGTGAAGGGCCAGGGCAGGGGGACAGCGTGTGCGTGTGTGTGTATACACACAGAGTGGAGGACAGGTGCCTGCTGGCATTGGGGGAGGGTGGCCAGGTACCGAGGCGGCAGCAGGGCAGCAGGGCAGTGGGTCAGGCACCAGAAGGACCATGACTCTGGGTCAAGCACTAGTAGGGCCAGGGGGGTGTGGGTTGGGACAAGCCATCAATCTTTACAAATGGGTCCTAGTACATAAAAGGTTGAGAACCACTGGCTTAATGCATCCTATATGATAGCATGATGTATCCTCTTTGATGAGAAAGATTGGTAAAGTAGAAGAATGCCAGTTTAGAAACAGATACACTTAATAAGGGCCAAAAGTGCATCTATTGGTACATGTCATACCTGTAAAATGTACAAAAAAACCCCCCTAGACCGGTACAAATGCACTGGAATAACTCCATCAGATACCAGTTCTTTAAAAGGAGCATTAAAAGAATGTGGGCTTGTTTTTATTCACATTCTATCATGTCTGCTTGCTTCCCCCTGGTCTAATGAGTAGTTCTAATAAGGATTTATTGAACAGTATGATATCAAATACCATGATGCTGGTGTGGTAGGTAGGGGGGATATACTGCTTTAACTGTATCTGCTTCCAAATTAATAGAATACCTATAGCATGGTAAATATGTACAGACAAGCTCCTAGTTTCAAAGGAGAGTAGCAAGAAGGAAAAAAAATTACAGAGAACACATGCTCAACATACCTATTTGCCTTGTCCTCCAAGAGGTCACTGGAAATTAAAGTGGTGTTAATTTGAAGCTGATAAAAGATAATTGGGTTTTACACCTCTAGTAATTACCTTGTGACATGCTGCTGCAGGGCATTTTCAAGGCATATGCTCCATGAGAGCCATGGAGGACAGTGGCAGGAGCAAGGAGGGCACAGGACTGGATCCTGCTCTCATTTTCACCAATGCCAATCCAGAGTAACGCTGCAGAAACTGGTGCAGTTGCTCCAGCTTTACGCCAGTGTGAGTGGGAGGAGCATCTGGCTCTGCATCAGCAGATATGCTACCTAGGATATGAATGACTAGAATTATTGATCCTCAGGCTTTAGAGTAGGAAGGAGCTTCTACGGTATCACATGTTGGTCATAGGAGGATCTCTGTATCTAGAGCAAGTTTCTCCTGTCATTTAGTGACTCACCTGTAGCTGATGAAATCAGCAAGATTATGCTGCTGTAGGTGAGATCAGAATCAGGTTTCAAAGCCTCTGTTTTTATATTAAACATAGGTAACGTCTTTGATCTACATAAGGTAAAAGAACTCAGCTCAGCACACGGGCTGGTTCTCTTTGCTCTCATAAAACACTGAACCCCCTGCACATTCCAGCAATGGGACCCCTGGCCTGACCCCTTCAGCATCTCCGAGAATGGAAGCTCTCCTTTTCTCAGCTTCAGAAAAGATGTTCCACAACTGCACCAAGCTTGACTTCTATTCTCCTATACGGGGTCACTGGAGCACAGCACATTGATGTGGGTTGAAAGAATAAAGCCAGGTAAATGACACAGAGATTAAAAGACATGTACCTCAGATGTGCATGCTGAGTAAACAGATTTGCAAAGGGCCCTCACATCCTCCGGGGATGGGAGGAGAAAAGAGAGGCAGAACCTATGGATGAGGCACAGAAAGCTCATCTAAAGCAAAGAGGGAATGCAGACTGAATCTTCGAAGGAGACATGAAGGTTAATATTGGGAATGGTACCTGATTGCACTGAGATAAATGCAGAGCTAGTGACTTACCACCCACTAAACCCAGACATTCCCTCAAATTCACAAGGGCAGGATAGGAAGGATAGTCTCTGGCAAAGGGGGAAGTATTCCTACCTAAAGCCCTATCAACTCAGCTGCCTTCCCCAGAACAAAACCAGTCCCAAAAAGGGGGCTGCAAGGATCCTAAACCTCAGCTGGAGGCTAGTGTCACTGTACTCTCAGGACAGGAACACAGCCAAACTCAAGTGCCAATGCCTCCAAACACTGGGGCATCTGAAATCTGCATCAAAATTGTACAGCTGGGACCCATTTCTGCTTTAAAAGCCTCATGAGGCCATCGTTTTGCCAACAGAATTGCCAGTACAAAGGTCAAAAGGGGCCAGAGCCCTGGAGATCACTGGTGACTAGGAGAGCCAGTGTTTTGGAAGCTCTAGCCTGAGACCTGCATCTCCTACAGTCCTTCTGCAAGGTCCCAGGCAACAGTCTCTCTTTCTCTGGAGCATGCATGGTGCCTTGGCAGGGGGTGGCTGAATCCAAGCCAAATGGGTGATTAAGACACAGAGCTGGGGACCTGGTTTCATACTGTTCTAAATACACATCTACCAGATCCTCTCACACTGGATTATGCTCTGGCATGGGTGACTGGTGTGGGAGAGTGCCCCAGTGGTCAATCCCTGAGCCCAGAACCACCAGCAGCAAAACCGGCGAACCCAGAAGTGCACTTCTGCCGGCACTTCTGGTTTCACGGCTGGTTCTTCGGGGCGGTGCACAGCCAGGGGGTCTACACGCACCCGCGTGCACCCCCTACATGTCGCCAATGCTTTTTGGTGTCACTTGAAGTCACATACCAGGATACACACAGGCAGATCCAACCCTAGGGGGACCCTTCACAGCACAGAAGACAACCAGTTAAGCAAAATTCCCATAAATGCGGAAGGGACCCATCAGATAGAGGGAGAACCAGGTCCCCATGTTAAACCTTCTCAGATGTGGAGCGTGCAGGGGCCAACAGGCAGGTGAGGTTACAGGCAGTGTTTAGCAGGAGTGCTCACAAAATCAGGCCCCTCAACACATAGGAGTGTATATACAATATAACCACTGAGAAAGGAGCCTTCTTGGTTCCGACATGATGCTCCTATAACAGCCTTTGCCAGAACTACAGAGGTCTCATGCTATGGTCATGGAGAGCTCCAGAAGTACAAAACAATCTGCCATTCACTTCATCCCTCCATATGGTACATGCGCCAGCCCTGCCCCACTGCTCAGACACAGGCCTGTCAAGGAAGGGGCCTGCCCAGCTGATTTACTGATAATCCCAGATATCCAGTCCCCTCATGGCAGGTAGGAGAGAACTGTAGAGGCAACACACACTTGGAGCTGTGATTGCAATGGCAGGACTAGGAAGCATAGGTAGAGATGTGTGGGGCCCAGGACTGGAATATCAAAGAATTCTGCTGGCAGAACTGACAAAGCAGGGGAGAGGAGTCAGCCCAGGCCCGCCAAAGGCATGCCTTGTTCAAGCTAAGAGAACAGCGCCATTCTCTAGCATGCCTGCGGAAATTCACTGACAAAGTAAAGACTCACACAACCCAGCTGACAGCAGCACATTTTACTATTTGCCCAGACTTCCCTCCAAGCATCCCTGCAGCCTGCACTTAGCAGAAGCAGCCTGTGCCTGCCACAGGGAATCCAGTGAATGCAGGAGGCAAGTGCATCCAGTGGGAAGTCTGGCCACTATGTGACTGCTTTGCTAAAGTCCAAGGTTTAGCAAATTTCTGTCAGCAATTATTGATTGGAAAAATTAAGCAAGGATTTTTTTTTCTATTGGGATAGGATTACCAGCAATTACACAGAAAGCTTTGCTGGGTCAGAGAAATACGGAATATCTTTTCTATAGTGTTCATATGATCAGCTGCACACATACACACACACAGACCTACGCACATGGGCATCTACATACACAATCCTTTTTGCATTCAATCACCCTGTCTTCACAGAGCGGTGCACACATGCACAGAAACACACCAGCACCAGAGCAAGCATAAATGGAAAACACTAATGAAGTCACTGGAGCTAGAGCAGCGGAGAATCCGCCAAAGCGACATGCCAGTTGGTACCTGGGTGCATATAACCTGACCATTCACAGTAGTACAGAAAAAGCCTCTGTTAAGGGCATCTTGGATGCCCATCACGTCCTCTAGCTCACAGCAGAGAATTCACAACGCTTCCCCCTGCCCCCGTCCTCCCCGCTCACAGCAGGGGATGCCTGCAAGTGGTGCTGCTCTAGGCAGGAAAGGATGTAGGAGAAGGAATTCCTCCTCCTTTTCTCCCTGTACCTATCCCTCCCTACCTTTGCTGATGAGCCCCCAGTTTGTCGGGTGCTGTCACTGACCATTCCCTTGGCTAGCTGCCCACTGAGTCTCTCCAGCATTCCTTGCTGTCAAGCCCCGTCCTTGCCCATTTCCTTTTCCAGCCTCCCCATCTTCTGTCTCCAGATTCTTCAATGGAAAATTGCTGACGAAATAGGACCCTTTACTAGGCCCCTCCAAACTAATTCATTTATTTCACCACCTCTCTCTTCCTCTACTATGCTGGAGGCTTCTCCCTTCTCCTCCTCCCAAAATGCTCCCTGCACCCCTGGGGCCAAGCGGGTAGCTCTGCAAAAGCCTTTGTGAAGGCTCCAGAGTTACTTCATGAATGACAGGAGGTGTGGCGCCCTCCCCCACTCCCCCCATTCGCCCCTCACCATGGCCCCGAGCACTTGCAGTACAGCACACAGACTCAGACAGGGCCATGGACAGAGCACATACCCAGCTCACCAAAATCTCCTTCAGGCTGTTCAGTCCCGTCTGGGGGCCCTGGACACTGGCAGGGAATCCAGTGAATGTAGGAAGCAAGTCAAGGTGCCTATAACTCAGAGAGCAAGAGACAGAGTTAAAAAAAAGATCCCGTCTCTCCCCTGCTTCTGTCCCTCCCCTTCAACCAGATCTCCATGCCAAATTATTACCAACTTCACTTGTGGGTGGTGAAATTAGAAAAAGGGGAGTGTGCATCAGAGAGAAAGAGAGAGAGAGAAAGAGAGAGGTTTCATTCCAGCTGCCTTACAACATTTCTCTTGTCAGACCTTGAACTGTAATATGAGGCCCTGACAGAGGCAAAATGAGGCAGAAGCCATGCTCGGCAGAACTAAGGCCAAAAGTTTGCAGCCAGCGATTACAACACTCAGTGGAACTAATCCAAATCCTCTCACACTCACTGGAACGAAGCAAACTCTGTTCTTGTAGATAAAGCCTGACCTGACTGCTATGCGAGCCCAGCTCTTTAAATTGTGGAATCCCTTTAGAGCACCCTGAGACATGGGATGGATTGCCTCAACATCCAACAGGAATGATTATGTTAAACCTGCTTAAGTGGTGGAGCGCAGAACATAATAGCAAGGATCAAGCGTACAGCTGCCAACAGGCAAAATGCAATGCAAGAACTGGGAGAAATGTTTATTCCACTGCACTCCTCTAGTTCACTAAAATGTGTAAACTACTACAAGTTCCCTTGCCACATTCACTTGCTTGATGAGGTCTCTCATCCAGGGTAAAGAGTCCCCAGGTTTTGTTTGATAAAAACACCTTGCGTTCCCCCTTGTCTTAATGTTTTGTTAAAATGAACCCTCTGGTATCTTATAACTGGACCTCTCTCTATATTAGAGCAAATTTGTATCTCTCTTCAGCTGAGCTGTTCACGTGGTGAGTAACAGGGTGGGATGTGCTAGTTCCTCCAGTTTGCTCACTGGTATTTGGCTTTCCCCTCTGACTCTAAAATGCTCTTTTGTCTAATTGCCTGAATAACAATGGTGTAGCCGCTCCCCATAAACATGTGCCCACATACCTGTAAGATAAACTTTGTGTTATCAGGAGCCAGAAGTTCACACAGGGTTCCTAGCACATTCTTTGACTCCACCATATGTTGAATTGCCCATTACTGGAAGGAACCACAGGTGGAAGAGCAAAGCCGCTGGGAATCAACACATCTCCTTGCAGGGCTGGGTCCTTGAGAAAACAAAGGCAGTGTGCAAGTGTGTGCAGGCACTCCAGGTCACAGCTAAATATTTTGAATGGCTCTTGATGGTGCAGGACAGGTCTGGACGGCATTCGTAAAGAGACTATAAAGCCGTGCTGAGTGACTTCTCCAGACTGAATGAAAGCTTCTCACTGCCCTTTTCCAGCCCTCCCATTCCTCCTACACAGCAAACACATCCAAGGTGTAGCCAGGGATTGCCTCTTTCCTTTGATTCTTATGCTTGGCTGATGTAGCAGGCTCTAAAGGTTGGTAAAGCTGCTATAAGTCAAAACCAGTTACACTGGGACCCACAGTGGCCTACACTACACCCATGGGCAGATCCAGGATTTTTAAAAGGGGGGTGTGCAGGGTGCAGTATTCCTCCCTGTTCCCAGTCTCCTTCCCCTCTCTCTCCCTCCATCAGGGCAAGCAGACCACAACATGGGAGCAGTAGGTAGGGACTTTTTTTAAGTCCCCGAGTCACGTAAGAATTCTCCACCCTGCTCTCGGCACCCCAGTCAGCTCTCAGTTTGAAAATGGCTAAACCCCTCCCCTCCGTTCCTTACCCTGTCTACTTACACCTGAAAATGGAGTGCGGCCTCACCACTGTATCCCTTCTGGATCCACCCCTGAGTATTCCTGGGATTGATGGAAACCCAGCATGCCTGCCAGTTATGCCACATGCCAAGCCAAAGTGTCAGAGCCCCTTATCCAGTATTCAGCTCAAGCACACTAGCCCTTTTTGTCCTACTTCAATACAAACATTTGATTTTTTCAGATTTTTCTGCAGAACAGGATTTGTTATTTGTTTGTTGGTGTGGTTTTCCCAGCGATAGCTATAAGGAACCTCCTACTGGCATAGCTGTTCAAACTGCGTATTACCATCTTGGTAAAAAAGAAAAGAAAAGTTAAACTGCTGCCTTGTACAATATGCTCTTTTAGACCAGCCATGAGAAAGGCCTCATGAAGATTTAGCCCAGCCACAGTTCCCTAGCTGCCATGTTGTGCTGCAAGAAACAGCCTCCCATGGATGCGAGTGTGTGACCAGAGGCATTTTATGACATGCAACAAAACAGACTCCAGACAAGAAATCCCTGCAAAGGATAAGTAACATGACAGCAAATAGATCCCTCTATTCAAGTTTTCTCTTCTCCAGCCACTATGCAGCTAAGGCAACTCCACACAGTGGGTAGTAGAGGAAGTTAAATATATGTACATGACATTTGCAGGAGGTAGTAAAGGACTGAGGATTAATGCAAAAGGGCCTATCCACACAGAAATTAGGGACACAGGCAAGAAGAAGAAAAAATGAGGTTCACGCTGGAATGTAAATACAAACCAGTGGAAAAACCTTGAAACAGATATGCACAGTGCTGAGAGAGAAAGCAGGAAGCAGACATGCTGGCAATGGGGCTCCAACACATGGGTACATGGAAGGAGTGAGAGTAGCCTTCTTAAAAGCTCTGCCTACGTAAGTCACCAAGAGATAGCTCAGGGTAGATTTGGGCTGTCATTCAGTATAGAGCCATGTGTACTTCTTGGGTTCACTGGCCTCCTTGAGCTTGGCTGCCCCTCAGCTGGACCACAGTGGGCCCAAGGGCTCTGCCAAGTCTTTGGGTTTAGATCAGGACAAAAATCAGTGATGTCAACTCCAAGAGGTTTCTGACCTGTGGCACCAAAATGAAGCAGCACCTGCAGTCAGATGTAGGGATGCATGATCCTCCCACTCCTTTCCTGCAGGAGCAATGGGATAGTTAACACTGCTGACATTTAAATTATCACCACTGGGCATCCCAAGTTAACACCTCCACAGCTCATGAGAGGCAGTTCACACCTCTCAGAGCAAATGGCCCAGTGCCTCCCCAGATCTACTTGCACACCCTATGTTCAATTCACATTGCTGAGGCTTTCTTCACAACTCTAACAGCTGGAGAGTTCATTTTTCTTTAAAAAAAAAAAAAAAATGAGAGCAAGAGATTCAAGCTGGTGGCTTCAGGGAGATGCCAGCATGCTGTATTGGGGCAGGCTGGATGTTTACAAGCCCTGGCTGAAAGAGAACTAACAGCCATAGCAGAAAGAGAATCTGACGCAAATTTGAATAAAGACCCGGTCACAAAAATAGCCAATGTGCTTTTGGGCTGTGTACAAGGAAGTGTCATGCCTCGGAGCAGAGAGCTTAATAGTCCTTCTGTAGATGGCTCTGGCACAAGAATAGCCTGCTTTTGTACAGCACTGTTTATCTGCAACTCTGAAAAGTGCTTTACAAGGATGTCCGTATAATTACCCCCATTTTACAGATGGGGAAGAAAACTTATCTGACATCACTCAAAAGGCCAGAACCAGAGCTGGGAATAGAACCCCATTTCCCAGGGCCCAGCCCAGTACCCTAAGTACTACCTCCAGCTCCTTGCACATAAATTGTGATGTACCATTCTAGTGGTGTTGTGGAGCTATCCTTCCTCTAGAATCTTTATGGGGTGCAAGAAACCAGAGCAAGGTGTGATCCTACTCTGCTCAGAAGCTGACAGCACGCTTCTAGAGAGAATTTGCATGCTGCTTTAGATTAGAGATAATTTCATAGTTGGTACGGTCAGAAGGGACCTGAGCAGATCATCAAGTCCGACCCCCTGCCATGGCAGGAAAAAGTACTGGGGTCAAACGACCCCAGCGAGGTGTTCGTCTAACCTCCTCTTAAAGACCCCCAGGGTAGGAGCCAGCACCACTTCACTTGGAAGTTGGTTCCAGATCATAGCCGCCCTGTGAAGTAGCGCCTCCTGATGTCTAGTCTGAATCTACCCTCTGCCAGCTTGTGACTTATTTCTAGTCACTCCTGGTAGTGCTCGGGGGAACAGGGACTCACCCAATGCCTGCTGGTCCCCTCTGACTAGTTTGTAACAGGCCACTAGATCCCCCCTCAGCCTTCTCTTGTGGAGGCTGAACAGGTTCAGGTCCCTTAGCCTCTCCTCATAGGGCCTGCCCTGCTGTCCCCTGATCATATGGGTGGCCCTCCTCTGGACCCTCTCAATGCTGTCCACATCCCTCCTGAAGTGCAGCACCCAGAATTGGATGCAGTACTCCAACTGCAGCCTGACCAGTGCCGCGTAGAGGGGGAGGATCACCTCCTTGCACCTGCTCAAGATGCATCTGTGGATGCATGACAAGGTGTGGTTGGCCTTCCTGACCGCGTCCCCACACTGTCGGCCCATGTTCATTTTGGCATCAATAATGATTCCAAGATCCTTTTCTGCCTCTGCACTGACAAGAATGGAGTTCCCCAGCCTGTAGGTATGCTGCTGGTTCTTCCTCCCCAGGTGCAGCACCTTGCACTTGTCAGTGTTGAAACCCATCCTGTTCTCATCTGCCCACCCCTGTAACCTGTCTAGGTCCAATTGCAGCCTATTCCTCCCTTCTAGAGTGCCCACATCTTTGTGTCATCAGCAAATTTGAATAGGGTGCTTTTTACCCCCTTGTCCAAGTCACTGATGAAGATGTTGAACAGTGAGGGTCTGAGGACCGAGCCCTGGAGGACCCCACTGCCCACATCCCTCCAAGTCAAAAATGACCCACTTTCCCCTTGCAGCATCACTTAAAACTGCGCTGGAGTATACCACATCATACACACTGAAGGCCTTGCAAAGTCATTTACACTCCGACTGGAAGATGCACTTTGCCATTAGAAACATGAGCCTGGGAATTTCACCCATGAGTCATGAAAGTTTCCTTCCTCTTTTGCTCCCATCCATCTTCAATAGGCAGGGGATGGAGAAGGACTTTCACGCAGTTTTCAACCTAATCCCCCAAGGAGCAAAATAATGGGGAAGGGCTTTCCTGTGTAGCTGAGGTTAAGAAACACAGAATTCCCCTGTAGTCAGTGTCAAGGGGGGCTAAACACTGGCACAACTCCATAGCTATGGAGCTTGACCTTCCTGGTCAAGCATGAAAGAAGGTGGTATGAAACACCAAAAGCAGGACTGCCCACACTGTACTTGTTCAGAGAAGGAGGACTCTGGACTCCATAGCTACCAACCCGGCACAGGTCACACTGAAGTACCCTTCTTGGGAGGATCGCTCCTGCTCTCAGCCTGGCAGGTAAGCAGGGTTCCCACCAGACATGGGCATGAACTTTGGCACTGCTAAGAGGCCAAACACTGAGCTGGCGCGCTGAGATGTAGCAGGCTTCTTCAGCCTGTGGATGCTTTTGTTCTTTTCCATTGACTGCTAGCCCTCACAAAGGCAACATGTTATGTCTCAACAACCTTCCTCTTCTCTATTTACTTCTTGCCAGCTGGCAGAGCTCCTCTGCTTCTCATCCCTTTCTTCTCTAAGCAGGTGCAAAGTTTTAGTGATGTTATTCAGGTTCCCCCACCCCATTTATTTCTTCTGTGTTTTGTTGTGACATGGCTTTGAAATGATCAGCTTCGAGCAGTTCCAGGAAACTCCCTTCCTGGCACAGAGCAGACACACAAGGATGGGGTGGAACAGATGCCAGCAGCACTATCCCACGGACACACCAGTTCCCAGGAGCTTGGGTACTACTGTCAGCCCATCAGCTCAACGACCCTTGAAGGGCCACAGCATGTGAGACTGCACAGCAGTGCAGCTCTGCCAACTCCTATAAGTGCATCACGATCATGATCTGTGTTTTCCCCCAAACCCCAGTGAATGTGTGCGGCCTAAGAGCACCTTAAAGGTTCTGAAACCAGAAGCCAAGGATAAATGAACTCAAACCTTACCGGTAGTTTTTTTGTGTGTGTTTTTTGGGGGGGTTTTTAACAACATAATCTTAACAGCCAGGTTTTGATTTCTCAAAGCCTGGGATAGCAACACTGATAATGTATTGCACTCAGCTGCTTTTCTCACTGTGACCGCATGGCCTTTGTGGTTATTGTCAAGGACAAAAGGTAGCACTTTCAGTTTCAAAACCACTGGCCTCTATAACCTCAGCTATAGACAGCTGTCAAGTGTATTAGCTTATGTATATCTTCTGAAAGCACTGAGGACAGCAGAGTTTCCCATTCTCTCCTCCTCCCCTTGGCCTATCCTCTTCTGCCTGGGTACTGCTGGGTTTCTCAAATATTACCTCTGCCCTGAAATCCCCTCCCTCCTCAGGCACTTGCAGAGAGGACCCGAAGAGCAAGGACAAGACTTAGCCATCTGAGGAGTGAGGGAGCTGATGCCAAAGTCGTCGGTAGATGAACTTTGTTGTAGGACCCGGGGTCAGGAGACCAGCAGCCCCCTGGACTCCGCAGGCTGTAAGGGTACAAAGGGAAACATGGATCTGGAAAGTTAGGCAAGATAAGGCTGCCTGTGACCTTTGCTAGCCATAGTGCTGCAGAGGCAGATACACATGGAATGAAAGAGAAACTGGAAGAGGGAAGTAGGAGAGACCAAGTGGAATGGTAACACCATGGCTTCTTTATACTCTGTCCTGGGGGGGTCCCCTCCTCTACTGCCATGCCCACTGCCCCAGAAAGAGGGCAGCAGACTAAAGGAGGGCAGCCATCTTTGAAACAAATCCACCTCATGCAACCTAGTTGTAGACTAATCCCAAACTGCAGAGCTCCACTCAGAGGGGGACTCAAGAGCTCTAGATTAGGGTATGCAGCTCCCTTTTATCCTCCATATTGTTATAAATGCAGCCTCCTCTGCAGACCTCGCGACCTAAGCTTCTATTTCTGGCATGGCTGTGAGCACATTCCTACTTAAAAGCGAGACTGTCACCATCACCTCTTCTTCCAGTTATAGAACTCCAAATTCTTCCCCAGGCAACACTGACGCAAATGCTGTAGTGTGGGAAAAACAAGAGGACAGTTTTCTTTTAAGATTAGATATCTAGAAAGGTCCAACTTCCTTCTGATGATCAGTGACCCAGTTTGGGGTCTCGGAGACCTCTAATTTTAATGTAAACCTCTCCCATGTGCAGGAGAGGCCTGAGTCTCCAGCCTCATCCCCATTTTCCCCAAACTACCATATTTTCTCACCTACAACACACAACAGCATAAAATATGCACCTTGCTTTTGAACGGCAGAATGAAGAACAAAACCCCTTTCCTTCTGGCAGGTAGCTGAGTAGCAGCAGCTAGGGAGCCGAGCCTGTTGCTGTTTTGTTCCCTGAAAATCATGTGCAAATTTTACTTTTTGCTTCTGCCCAGTGGAGCACAAACTGCTTGTATCGTATGTCTCGCACATAATGCACACTGCAATCACCAGCAGCTGGCTTTTCAAAAAAAAAAGTGTATGTTGCATCCAAGGAAGTACAGTATTAGATTCACTTTTCAGATTGGTCAATTAAACATGCAGTATTCAAGGTCTTCAGCTGTCTCTCAGCTAAGATACTATCAAAATGTCTCCAGCTGAAGGAGGCATGAGTAACAGTAAAGCTCTCAGGTGACCAGAGTGAGCACCAGAAACATGTTCTAAAGCAGGGGTCAACAACCTACAGCTGGCAGGCTGGATCCAGCACATGATCTGCTGTGATCTGGCCTGCAGAAGGAATTAGCAGCATGCAATGAGAAGGGTGCCAGAATGGAAGCATCCCCTCCCCACAAGAAGTCTGTTTCACCTTACAACAACCACTAGTTTTCTTACTGCCCGTTGTTGCCAACACTGGCAACCAGCAGCACTCAAGGTGAAAGGTGGCAGGAGCTGCAGTAGGGAGCATAAGAGGACTCACCTGGTTTGCAAAGCACAAGTCCAGTAGACATTGTCGGGGGAGAGGGATAGTCAGGGAAGTGTGCAAGGGCCAAGTGGTGATCTGACTTGAGGCTGAAGTATGTAACTTCAGTCCATCCTTTGTAGACAGTAACTGACTCCTTCCAGAAAGAGAATCCCAAAACTTTGCTCATGTCAAATTCAACCCCCTGCCAGAACAACTGCACCCATATAGGGAAAGGTAGTACTGGAAGAGGCCTCCCAGGCCAGTGCATCCAGTGCTTTCTTATGTAGACATCCATTTATCCAAAGATTCCTAAAAACAGTCCACTCCAAAAAACTGCACACCACAATAAGGCACAAAACTGGAAACACCATAAACACCTTGCTATGTGCCATAGATAAAAGCAGGAGACAAGGGCACAGTCAATGCCACTTCAATGGCAGATAAGTAATGTTTTTTAATGCATGCTCACAGGATCCTAAAAAGAAAACCATGCTCTGCACCACAGAGAAAGACAAAACCCCAGCCACACATACCTTGCAATTTAATCTGTGGGGAGGAATTCCTTCCTGACCCCAAATTTGATTATTGGTGTAACCCTGAGCAGAAGAGCTATATCTCCTAGTCAGGAACTTAAGGCACTACTTACCAGTAAGTCCCCAGTCCAAAACCCCGATCCTCAGCTGTGGCCAATGTCCAGTACTTCAGACAAAGGTGAAAAAAGCCCACAGAGGTTCACATAACAGATTCTGCTCCATTGTGCTCCAAGCTTGACATTGTAGACAGAAAGAAGAGTGTCTTAGATTCATATTCATACCATGGTTTACTGGGTTTGGGGTTTTTTGGTTTTACTCAGACATCAGGGTCACTGGAAAAAGGACTATTTTGATAACCAAACTGAGGTGGAACCCTCTTAGCAGACTACCACTCTGCATATAGAAAACTCACTGGACTTCAGACATCAGCCATTCCTGAAGGCAACTGTGAATGATAAACAATGGTTTATCAGAAGAAAAGTCTTAGAGAGATGAACAGAAACATTAAAATCTCTGTAGATTTTTTTCTTTGAGCAATCCTGAACGATTTTATAGACAACAATAACTCCACAGTTGAGATCTCTGGCAGGATCTCCACAAAATCCAAAAGAAAGGGTTTAATTCTTGATTGGATACCACAGAGTAAAAGTACTACAGGTCACTATTAATTTCACGTGGAGTCCTTTTGAGTTCATCCCCTTTCAATTATCTGGGAATTTTCCTTAGGAGTCTTTGCCACAGATTTCAACACACTTTTTAGACCTGAATCCTCACATCACGGGGTGGGTGGTGTAATCCCCATGTCACAAATGAAGAAAACTGAGGCACTGAGAGGTTACGTGTTTTGCAAGGAGAGGTCACACAGAGCTTGGACCTGAGCCCATTTCTCATGACTCCTAGACCTGTGCACTGGCCCCAGGACCTTCTCTGCCAGCAGAGGCCTTTGGTTGATCCTCTAAATGACAATCCAGGGGATGACAGCAGAAGCCACGCATGCAAATAAAACCCATGAATGAATCTAAGTCTGCCCAATGTCATGCATAATTCTGGGAGGGGGGAGGGAGGTGATCAAGCCTTTCTCTGGACATAGGCAACCAAGTCTCTAAGGACCATCCCTCACACTCTGCCCCTCTAGAAAGCCACATGCAGCCACAGATGAATGAGTTAGAAGAACATCTCTTCTGGATGAAGCAATGTAGAAGCTGTATCAGACAGTCCTACACTTGCTGTTTGAGTACAGTCATATTACAGAGTCATAAGAATCCTTCCAACAGATTTGTTCAATTCTTTGGACTTTGCCATAGTTCCATGCCAAAAAGGACCAATAGATTACCTAGGCTGAATTTGTGTCTATCAAAGGCCATTCAGTTATAATCAGATACCCCTATATTGGGCTTGATCACTTGGGCTTAATAACTTGAAATAGACTAAAATATTAGTCTCTCAGGAGACTAAACTGTTTCATGCCATGGGCAGTGAACAGGACTTGCGAGAGCAGGGAACTGATGTGGTAAGAGGCACTCTGAGGATCCTCGGAGGTGAGCCCCACCCCATATTAGAGGAAGGCAAAACCTCACAACAGGTCCCTGCCAATCTGATACAGGGGAAATACCTTCTGGTGTCCAGTAGGACCTTGAGCAATTAAATTAAGATCTAAACATGAAAAAGAAAGATAAGTTTTAAAAGAGGAGGATTTTCAGTACTCTCTCAGGGCACTGCTCAACCCAGTCTGATATCCCACATCCAGCTGTGATCAAATCTCTCATACTTTGGCAGAAGACAAAGAAACCCCCCCAGAATACATCAAGCCAGGTTTGCCCCATGGAAAAGGAAGTGGTTAACTGTGGTAGTCTGAAGTCAGGCAAAAGGTAGGGCAGATCAGCACCTCAGAAGCTAACTGGTTCAAATAGGCATGAGTTGTCACAATAAGGCAACAACCTACTTCATCAGATTTTAGGAATGGATTGGCACTCAGGGGGACTGATCAGATCAATTAAGATAACCAGACAACATTCTTTGTGTAAATCTGATATCTTTTATTAGACAACTCAAATATAAACAGGGCATTGAGCACCTAGAGGAACACTGCTTGGATGAAGGAATAGAGGCAGATGTTATTTACTTAGACTTTAAAAAGGCCTTTGACACAGTGTCACTACCAATTGTTATAAATAAACTAAACAGTTGCAATGTAGATTAGTACAGTCCAGTGGGTAGAAAATTGGCTTATGGGATGCACCCAAAGAGTGGTGGTGGATGGGTTGGTTTCTACCTGGCAAAATGTAGGCAGCAGAGTCCCGCAAAGCTGTGTCCTGGGACTGGTACGATTCAATATCTTCATTAGTGACTTGGACGAGGGAGTAGAAAGCATCCTGTCCATGTTTGCTGACAACACCAAACTATGGGGGGAGGTACACAAACTAGACAGCAGGGAGCAAATCCAGGCTGATTTGGACAGGCTGAGGAAGCGGGCTGAACAGAATAGGATGCAGTTAACAAGGATAAGTGTCTTGTGTTGCACCTGAGGAGGAAGAATCATCCACACTCCTGTAGTCTGGGAGATACCACTCTAAGTAGCACAGCTACGGAAAGGGATCTCCTAGTCAACTCCAAAACAAACATGAGTCACCAGTGTGATGAGATAATAAGTAAAGCAAACCGCACCCTTTCTTGCATAAATAGGTGCATCACAAACAGGTCTAGGGAGGAGATACTCCCCTCTATGCAGCGTTGGTCAGGCCCCAGCTGGAGTACTGCATCCAGTTTGGGGCACCGCATTTCAGGAGGGATGTGGATGGCCTGGAGAGGGTTCAGAGGAGGGCCACTCGTCTGGCTGAAGGCCTACAGAAAAAACCTGTGTGGACCGATTAGGAGACCTGAACCTCTTCAGCCTCCGCAAGTGTTTACCAGGGCACCTGTCAGGGTAACTAGAAATAATGGCCACAAACTGGAAGAGAGCAAATTCAGATTGGACATTAGGAAGAAATTCTTTACCTGAATCCTCACATCACGGGGTGAGGGGTTGAGGGGAGTGAGGGGAGGGGTGTGAGGGTTGCTAAAATATGGAATATGCTTCCAAGGGAGGTGGTGCTGTCCCCTTCCTTGGAGGTGTTTAAAAGGAGATTGGACAGACACCTGGCTGGGGTCCTCTGACCCTAGCACTCATTCCTGCTCAGGGCAGGGGGTCAGACTCAAATGATCTAATAGGTCCTTTCTGACCCTAACTTCTATCTATGAAACTATAAAAACCTAAATAAACCTCCTTTGGGCATCAGGATCCTATTGCACTGGGGGCTGGTAATAAGAAACCTAATAGTGGCTGGGCTGAGCTCCTCTTTGCACTCAGGGGTTGGGAAGACAATTTCCAGGATGACAATGTGGTTACTTTCACAATCTTCCAATAATGTCAGCCTGCTCAGGGATGGATGCACAGGACTGACATTTTTAAAACTGCTGCTAGAATATCAAGTCCCTGAAGTAGTAAGGCCACCTTGTGGCTACTGGCAGGAATTGCAGAGGAGATTATGATTATTCATCCATTAGATATCCCCAAGCAACAGCACTAACGGAACGGGTAAGTAGCACCAATATGGATTCCCCAGCAGTCCCCAGACAGCTGGGGACCTTGGAGTAGTCTGTCAACTCCTTGTGGTTTCCAGCACTTTTCAGGTTGTGAAAAGAGAGCAAAAGGGGTACATGGTCTCTGAAGACAAGTAGCACAATGCAAGGGTTTACCACCCACCTAGCATATTTATCCAGGAACCTGTCCTGCATAGATCTAATCTAATCAGGGTTCCTGGTTTCCCTTGGACTGGACAGCCCAACAGAATGTCCCTCACTCCTGGCCTCCTGTGAAGGCCTACCAACATACCAGCCACCAACTGCTCTTCTAGTTCTAGGGGCCCGCACAGCTCTAATGCAAATCCAGCTCGGCATGAAGCATCCCAGCTCTACCCATGCATCTAAGCCCTGTGCAAAAGGACTTCCTTGTCTGCCCTTATATTGTAGCTCTTGGCCTGTGAACGCTCCCTGTTATTTCAGCCCTAAGATCAGTCCCTCTCTCTAAGTCTCTGCCAGCATATCCTGCCCCTGGCTCCAATGTACCTCCCCCATTACATCCATCTCAGGCCCCACAACACAGCTCTGCCAATAAGCATCACTCCTGACTTGCAACAGACAGGACTCTTGAGTTTCAGACATACGGATATGAATAACACTTGCTTGAGATTTACCAGCTTCCTTTGGATTTATTTGGGGCCCAATAAATGGATTTATTTATTTGGGGCCCCTGGGGGCCACCTCCATGTCTTCCTCTATGGCAGGGTACAGCATATTTTGCTAGTTCTGGGAGGGGAGTGAAGGGAGCAAAAGGGTAATAACACTAGCAACTCCCCTCATTGCCAAGGCTCTCTTGGCCATCAAAATGACCAGTGCTTCTGCCTACAGAGGTTGCACTAGCCAAACAAACCCAAGGCAGCTCTGGGCAAAAGCACCAGCCTCTAAGTGACAAGGACTCCTTGAGCGGGGAGGTAGTCCCCTGTAAAGAGAATGCAACGGACAAAATGGAGTCAGAGCCACTCTGGAGTAGAAAGAACAAGTGTTTAATGGAATGAATGGAGAAGTCCCCAAAGTCCACATGGGAAAAAACGCCCCTGTATAAGACTCCAACCATCTCCACTCCAGGGCTCAGTCCTGGCTTGAATTGGCTCTGGGACGCATTCTCCAGGGAAGGAATTAAGGTGCATCATTCGCTCCACAGTGTCCCTGGTGACCGTTCCATGGCAGCCCCTGCTGAGCACATCAAATCTTCCAGGAAAGGGAGATTGGCTCACAAGTCCTTCTCCCCTTGGCAAGAGGAGAATCGTTGGGTTATCAGACAGGTGAAAGGGGTGCACACAACAATCCACAGGGCTGTGCTGGCCCTAGCAGTTAGAACCAAGCTCTGTCAGCATTAAGAGACCAGCTCTGGTGGATGGAGGGGGCTGCCCCACACCCAGCCTGGAAGACAGGTCTGCAGCTGGGCATATTAACTGGCGAAACCTCTGCAAGGCAAAAATCAGACAGTCAACTGACCTGCAGGAAAGGATCCTGCCCACCCCACCAGCCTGCTTCTAGCAAGGACAGCACACAGCAGTGGGGCAAGGAGGAGCTTTGTAGTCATAGGAAAAAATCGCCTGGGATCTGAATAACTCATGACACCTCAAGCCTCCCTTGTAGAACTTCTGTCTTTAACTGCCAGGGATGTTCTAGACCAGGACTGTCTAACTTGTGAATTGCCCAGGGCTGCAGCCCCCCTGGCCACATGCCACATTGACTGCACACCACACCACACAGTGCTGAGAGCTCCCTCTCCCCACTGCACCATGCCAAAGTCCCCACACCCAGCACCACGTGGCACTGCGTCCCCCCCAAGTCACCTGACCAGCTCCAGCAGAAGCAGCACCTGAACCAGGAGCCACAAGTTAAAACCTTGGGAGCCAGCTGCAGCCCATAAGTTGAAAGTTGGGCAGCCCTGCTCTAGAGTTACCCTGGCCAGCACACCTGCACACAGTAATTTAAACAAGAGCTGGAGCCAACCTCAATGTTGGAACCCTCTGGAGATCGCCCTCAGCTGCGCTTGTGTGAGTTCTGGGTATGGAGTGAGAAAGGCTCCTTTCCCTGCTCCTTACCAGGACTTTGAACAGCCAAAATACAGGCAAGTGGCAAAGCATCAAACCCTGTTTTTACAAGGGATCCATCCTCTGCACAGTACCAACAGGTGACCATGAGACCAATCATCCCCTACACCTCTTCCAAGCAGCAGCACTCACACTTATCCCTCTGGTGGTCAAGGCTGCAGGAATCCCAGAGCCACACATAGCACTGGCATACAGGCAATAACTCACCTTCCACTGACCTCAGCAGGAGTTTGCCAATGGAAGGCTTGCAGAAAGCAGAGCTGCCTCTGTCTGGATATGCAAACCACAGGGACTCCAAGCCAGTCCTCTGTTCCAATCCATCCCCATGCACTGCTCTGGGGTGCAGGAAGTCTTGTGAAAAACTCAGGAATTTCCCAGTGCTCATGGTTCCAGCATAGCCAACATGAATGCTTTCTACTAATGTTCCTCTGCAGCTTTGGGAAGCCTCATTGAAGGAGTGAGGGACCTCACAGCATGGTCCAAGCATGCTGTGCTTTAGCAGGCCTCTGCTTCCCACACTGGGCCATAAGAACCACAACATAACTACTGGACAGCAAGCTCTAGCTTGTACTAGAGACTGAGCAGGTACCTCAGTGCCCCCAAATACTGCAAAAATGCATGCAAAGGTGGCTTCAAGCTTCCAGTGGTGGCACTGCTGCCCTCTGTTACAGCACAAGTGCAGCCTAGAGGTCCCACTGTGTGGCCTAGCCAGTCCTGCGCTCCGTGGTGTCCATATGCCAGATGTCCCTCCCACCCAATAATGTGGACCTGTCCGCCTTCCACAGAGCTGTGTACTGGCAGCAGTTGAAGAGATGAGTCAATACTAAGAGGCACAGGATGCGAGACAGCTCTGAACAGCCCTCCAGCCAGCCTGAATTCAATGATGCTGCTCATTTTTCAGAGTAAGAGACTAAGCCTCAGTAAATTAATTCAAGATACTATTAATACCACACCAAGGCTGCTTTGTGAGGCAATCATTCCATTACACCAGCGGCTTTTCAAATCCCTCCCAGCCCCAATCCAGCCTGTATCCAGACCCAGGAGCAGCAGCCTTACCTTTCTCAGGGAGCCCTTGATTGTGGAGAGCTTGTAGAGGATCCAAAGAGGGATGCACACCATGGATGAGAGGGCCAGCAGCCAGCCCAGTGTATCTCCCCACCAGGGGTATACATACTTCTTGTTGTAAGTCAGTGGTGTGTATTTAATCAAAGAGAACAGGAAGGTTGCCTGTTGGGGTGAAAGAGGCCAAAAAAAGAGGAGGAGAGGAAAGCAATCTAGCTAACTAAAATGGTCTCCCTGGGGACCTTACCTTCCTTAGAAGGACAGCAGGAATCAGGACATCAGTCAAACCTTCTGTGCTGCCACTGACCCAGCAGCAAAAGCCCACTACATCTCAACCAGCTTGCCCTAGCAGTAGTCATAGCTACTGTCTAGTAATCTGCTCCCAGTTATTCCATGACTAAACCATGTCCTGGGCACATACAGCTGCCATGGGGATCATTTAGTCCATTCACACAGAAGCAGATTTCCAAACCACGGGCCACTTCACCCAAAGGAGCAGTCAAAGGTCATAGGGTTCTTGTTGTCCTTCACAGATACTGTGACAAGACACCCCAAGACAGCTCATTATATTACAATCTTTGCTCCTTCCCCACTGCAGTTTCACAGCGTACTTGCTACCTATTTAACTTGGTCCCAAGACAGGGACCCAAGCACTACGAACAGTGACCCAGTCTCCCCACTCCCACAGCGGCCGAAACCCAGTTCTACCCTTCCCAGATGCACACTGGTGGCCCCCAGTGTCCTGCCAGCTCTCACCAGGCAGACCGCTGGTGTGATGAATAACCAGCAGTACTTGATAAGAGGCCATGGGCGATAGCCAATCATGTCTTCAATATTATCATAGAAACGGTCAGCTCCTGAGGGGAAGGGAAGAGGTACCCTATTAATAGAAGGAACAACAGTAACAGAGGTAGCTTCTCTTGCAGGAATCCAACCAACTCCCACTGGGCACTGCTGTGAGGCACAACCTCCCATCCTCTTCATCCCAGGATGCTCAAGCAAGGACACATAAAAGGAAGGGTACAAGGGTATCAGGTTTATCAAGAAGACCCGTGGACTGATTGAGAGACCAGCCCCACAGAGAACCAGGCAGAAGGCTCCGAGTCATTAAAACTCATCGACTCCCACTTACCATACACCCAGCCAATACAGAGCGTCTCAAAGATGGCAACGAAGAGCAGGCACATGCCACTGGCAGCATAATAATCAAATAGCTGGAAAACGTACATCCCACCCTGGGAAGGGGAAAGGAGGTAGGGAAGGGAGAGAGGAGAGAGAAATCTAAATCAGGAACTAGTGAAGAGGTTTATCCAGAGAAAGAACCAGCTCCATTCTACCAAGAATCCTTGGTGACTTTCTGCCCCCTTACAGCACAATTTCAGTCAACTGCAAGCAGAAAAAGCCACTCCCCTTATACCCCAAATATGAAGCAGTGCCAGGGACCTGCCTCAAAATCCCACTCTCAGTAGACCATCGGTGCTCTGTCTATGGACCCTCATTTCCATGAGAAGCAAAAAGGCAAGTTACTGTCTATCTGGGCACCTGTGGCTATTTAAGACAGACTGGAAAAAATAATTCTGACAAAAACAAACAGAGAAAGACACCTCAAAGGCAAAAAGGCTTAGTGTCCCTGATTTTCCAAACTCAGCCTCCAAATATGCATCAAGACTGTGCATGAATTCCTCAGGCCCATCATCATGGGCTCACCTCTTGGCCCTTCAGGTACTTACCTTCCTTGATCTGCAGGCACTGCTGCAGTGAATTCCAGGCCCCAAAGTGCCAGTACAAAGCTAGAGGCAGCTGTTCAAAATCAGGCTCAAAGAAATGCAGGAAGAGGCAAAGAAAGACCACCAGCCCCTGGACAATAGCCCCTTCCTCTGCTAACAGGGAAACTAGGCATGATTCTGGTTCATCCCAGCTCGTACACCAGCAGAATTTCACCGATGTACATGAGGTCAGAGTAAGTCTCATCATATTTCACTGTAAATGCAAATTGCTAGCTAGTCAGGTAGGAGGAAGGAGGGCAAAAGGTCTCAATTAATTTGCAACTGAGATGGGGCTATGGCTTGCTTTGCTTTGCAAAACAGTGACCAGAATCTTAACTTCTAGCAATTCACTCTGATGTCAAGGTGGGATAGTTTCATAGTTGGTAAGGTCAGAAGGGACCTGAGCAGATCATCAAGTCCGACCCCCTGCCATGACAGGAAAAAGTACTGGGGTCAAATGACCACAGTAAGGTGTTCATCCAACCTCCTCCAAAAGACCCCCAGGGTAGGAGCCAGCACCACCTCACTTGGAAGTAGGTTCCAGGTCCTAGCCACCCTGACAGCGAAGTAGCGCCTCCTGATATTCAGCCTGAATCTACCGAGTTGGTAGTTGGATGGATGTCCAGGCAACATGTCTACAGAATAACAGGATCGAAGGGTTTAGGACAGGAAGGGAAAAATGCAGTATCTGAAAAGTATCACATGGGAAGAAAACTGCAGTTGCCTAGGCTGGAATTGGGTGGATCACTGCAACTACCCCCACTTTGTTAGAAGACACCCCAGGATCTTACAAGTCCACTACAAGCCACTTTAAAACCTTACCCAAAAGTTGACACCTCCAGCATGTGTGCGCCTACTAGCAATTTGTACTGAGTTCAGAGGAAAAAGCACTACCTGCTGGTCAGGAATCCAGGTTTTCCATTTCCCTCAGAAAAATGGAAAAAACCCACAGATTTTTCCTTTTAACAAAGAAAAAAAGTGGGTTTTTAATTTTAATGAAGATACCCACAGATTTTCCATGTTTGCAAAGAGCTCTCTGCAGGCTGGTAGAGTTCAAGCATGCATGGGCTTCTTGCAAAAAGGGTGACAGACCCTAAGACCTGTCCCAATGGAGAGGGAAAGGGGGATGGGGCAGGGCCTGAGACTCTCAGGCAGCCAGGGCTTGGCTCAGGCTCACTTTCCCTCCTGGAGTCTTTGGGGTAAGTGGGACTTGCAGCAGGCTGGGGGCCCCCTCCAGTGGTCTGGGGTGGCTGGGGGTCAGGGATGGGGGGCACCAGCAGTGCTGGGTGAGTGGGCCCTGTGGGGTGGGTGCAGGTGTAGGTGCAGGGCTGGGGGTGGGGCTATGGGAAGAGCCAGCAGAGCAGGTGGGGGTGTATGGGTGGGGGCTGAGGGAGCCAGGAGGTGTCCATGGGAAGCCCCATGGCAAAGGCCAGCCAGCCCCATGGCATGTGGACTGGGAGCTGCGTGCCACCAGGCCAAGCGGGAGCCACACACGAAGTCATGGAGTCATGCACTATCAGTCCAGGCAGGCTCCATGGGTGGCTTCCTGAAGGAGTGCTGGAAGCCCCATGGCCAGCTCCGTGCCTCCATGTAAGTGAGGGGGGCAGCAGGAACTCTGATTCTCCATGATGAAAAGCCCAAAATGAAATGCCAAAATATATAGGTATTTAGAATTTCTTTTATTAGAGTAATTGAGGCACTGGTAGGCTCCCAAATTTCTTTAAAACTGTATACACATCAATAAAACATTGTATTCAATTGATACAATGTTTCAGTTGAATACTGAACATTGTATTCAGTATTCACAGAGAATTTGCAATTCACAATTTTTTTTGTACTAGAGAATTTGCTATTTTTATCTGAGAAAACCAGGATCCCTGCTGCTGACCCAGTAACAACACATCTAACAGCATCTATTGGCCTTCTTTGGGTCTCCCATCTGAGCACTGACCCACTGAGCCTCTGGAAAAATTACATGCTCCCAGGCCACCCACAAGGCCTAGGGCCCTCTTTCTGTTCCAATTCCAGTTGGGCATGACAAGAGCATCACACAGATTATGAGCTGTAACCTACCTCAGTAAGCATAATCAGTCCTATCAGGTATGAGAGGATGGAAACAAGTAGAATGAGGATCTCTCGGCGGTTTTTCTTCCGGAAGATGTTAGGATACATATCAACGAGTGCTGTCACCAGGCTCTCCACACAGACAAACTAGGAAGAGAATTCACATGCCCATCAGCTCACTCCTATTACACCAGCTTCATTTCTCCTTTACTCTTCATTCCCCCACTCTCAGCACATGGATACTGCAAAACCTGAAGCCCAGAGAATGCCCCAAACACTCTGTGATCCTGTGATCTTTGAATAAGCTATGGGTACTGTATAGGGGCTGCACAGTTTACAGGATATCTATCCAAATCCCTTCCTACACAGCCAAGAAACTTTCCCCATGCCATCTGGAATGGGGAGACTCGAGGTCATGGCAACAGCATCAGACTGGGCCCAGATCAGACTGCAGCATCCAGCATCAGATCAGCATCCAGATCAGACTGGACCCTGCTGGTACTAGGCACTGCAAACACAGACTAAGTGGCTGGACACACAAGAATGTCTACACTCATGTAACTGACTTTTATATTACTGTGCAGATGGTTCAATGAGTGTGCAGATGGTTCAAACCTCTGCACACAAACTGAATAAAGTCACCCAACCTGGTATAGAATTACCCCCGAGAGCCTCAGTAATAAAACCGCACTAGCATACTGTACAACACGGTAGAGGTTATGTGTCTTATGTACACTCCAGGGCAGATATTGCACAAGATAAACAGGCATAATTGGCAAGGGGAAGATCTCATAACCTACAACCTGTAATACTGGAATAAGCTGCTGGCTAGTCTGCTTCTGATCCTGGTGTGATTTACATGGCTGTCCAAAGCTACTGCATTGCGTGTTGTGACAGTAGTGTGTTGCATGTCCAGGCTCTGAAACAGTCCTTTCCTCAAAGAGCATGCAATCAAAAACATATCCAGGCTGGTTTTAAACAAGCAGGCTTAGGGACAGATACCAGCCCAGCCATGGAATCACAAAGTTTAGTGGGACTGCCTATCTGCCAGTCAAGAGGGACAAATGTGTGCATGTGTCTTTACCTGGCTATCCAGTCCAAGCAAAACGACCATCAGGAAGAAAAAGCAGGCCCAGAGTGGGGAAAAAGGCAGCATGACCACAGCTCGAGGGTAAGCAATAAATGCTAGACCAGGCCCTGAAAAGAGAAGGTAATTTATGGCAGGTAGTGATGGCCAGATCTGAAAGCCAGCAGCTATACTAGCAGCCTCTAAGAAAGGGAAGAAGAGGTCATCATAGCAGCTCAGCACTGCTCAGAACTGGTCTTCAGAGTCCATCCAGCTGCACAGTACATACTCACCTTCCACAAGGCACTCCCTGTCACTAGCAGCCAGTGACCAAAAGGCTTCAGTGCTGGGGGACAGAGAGTGGAGGAACAAGAGCAGGCTACATCTATAGGACCAAGGGGGAGTGGAGAAGAGCCACAGCAGGCTCCAATTCCATCATGATGGCTGAGGGATGGAGCAAAACCCTCTGAGAAGAGCCTTAGTATCCAGGCAAGGCAGACATGGCGTTAGCTCTTAAGGTTGTGTGTAAAAGATCCTCACACAGTAAACACTATGAGACATTTCTTTCCTATCTCAGGAGGATGAGTTGACTCTGCTGAGATTTGGACCTGCAGTTGCAATAAGTCTAGTTAGGCTAGAGTTCATTACTATAGGGCCAGCAGCCTGGGGATGGGTATCTATCTACCTCTCTGTACATTGCTCTGCTCTTTATGTGGACTTTTTTCTCAGAAAGATAGTGCAGAAAAGGAACCCGATGTTAGGAGCAGGCAGACACAGGATGGCCTCGCTGTGTCCTGAACACAGAACCTACTCACCTGACTCAGCTACCTCAGAAATAGGCACTCCCTGCTCCTCAGCCATAAAGCCCAAGATGGAAAAGATTGCAAAGCCAGCCACAAAACTTGTGCCACTGTTCAGAAAACAAAGAGCGATGCAGTCCCTGGGAAGGAGAAGAGATGAACATCAGCCTGGGGGCCCAGCCAGCCAATAAAAGAAAAGTATCAGCATATTGGAGAGGGTGAAGGAAGGGAAAGGCAAGGCAATCAAAAATAAGCACCAGCCAGGGACAGCAGCAAAGGAGACAAAAGTGTCCTCCTAGAGATGCACACAGGTTCTAGTCTATACTAGCACTTTCTGTGCAGGTGTCTGGACAGCACGAGCCTGTGAATGTATGTAAGGATAAATACAGGATATTTGCACGGCCACAGCATGATGCAGCATCATCACATGTTGAGGCAGCATCCTCGTCTTGCACACTGACAACCACATAATGTCACAAGACCTGAAATAAACCTGGACCTCTCAATAATTAACACTGATTTCTCTCTGCTCATCATACTGTACCAATGGAGTCCTAACAATCTTATCTGTCCACACCACACCCCCATCAGGTGGGCATTACTCCCCACTGCAGACAGACTGAACTGACCCATGGAGAGACAGAGTGATCTGCCCTAAGCCACACAGCAAGTCTAGGGCAGAGCAAGGGACTTGAACCTGGGGGTCCCAATCTCAGGTCAGCACTAATCATGGGGGCCTCCCCCCGCCCCTCCCTTCCTGCAGGAATTGCTATGCAGGATCAGACCCATGAACTGTCTGTGGCAATTACTGGATGCATCATAAGAAGGCCCCAGAAAAGTTACCTCTTTAAAGCCCAGTTCTTTTTGTTGTATCCCATTTAGCCCCAATGAAGCCTTATGGCAGCAAGTTCTAGAAGTCATTTGTGCTTGGAAGTACATGCGTGTGGGGAAGCACTAATACATTTCTTAACATCAGTTTTAAATTCAGCATTTTTAGTGCCATTGGATATCCTCCGGTTCATACATTAGGAGAAAAAATAAATAGGAGCACCCAATTTACTTTCTCTAAATCACTCATTTGAAAGCATTCTTTTTAGCATCTACCATGTCATCTTTTATTCATCTCCTCTTTAATACTAAACAGCCATGATCTATATTCAATTTCTGTTCATATTCTAATCTCTCTCCATACCTAATTATTGTCAATGGCTGTCTTGGATCCCTGTTTCTGCTACATGTTTAGAAATGTAGGGACCAGAACTGAACACACCATTTTGGGAAAAAAGTATACTATAGATTTCTGTAAGAGCATTCAATATAGTCAGTATTACCATCTCTCCCTTTTTCCTTAAAGAGCCTAACATTTTATCTGCGTTATAAATGCCCCCACACACACATCGAATAAATATCTTTATTTATACTCCCCCCCCCCACACACACACACATCGAATAAATATCTTTATTGAACTGTCCACAATGGCACCCAACTGTTCTATGACAGAAGTTTCAGTGTGGTTAGCATTCCTGAGGTGCAGAAATAGTTAAATTAGTCTTTCCTGCATACATTACTTTACATTTGTCACCACTGAGCAGCATCTGCCACAATGTTTCCCAATCACCTATTTTAATTATGTAGGAACATCAGGCTGGAAAGGCACTGTTTACATAGTTCACTCCAGTAACCTGGCAACCACAGGCTATCATCCCTTTCATAATTTTATCAAACTCCTTCACAAAAACTAGCTCAGCTTTTTGTGCCACCAAGATTTCCTATTGGGAGGCAGTTCCAGACCTTCAATGTCCCAACAGTTAGAAACCTTCTAATTTCCTACCTAAATGTATCTGATACCAGCTCATACCATTTGTATGAGCCACCACTGCTTGTGCCACCACTGTCTTTTACTTTAAATAGCCCTTTTCCCACTCTGGTGTTTACCAATTTGATGTATTTATTAGAGGTTTGTTCTTTCTGCAGTTCTCCATGATCTGCATTAGTTTTGACCCACCTAAATAACTTTGTCTCACTAGCAAATGCTGTCACCTAATGTAGCCCCCTTTTCCAGGTGATTAGTAACAACACTGAATAACAGTGATCCTCATAGGACTCTTTGGTGCCCCATGGTGTTATATTCCTTTGCTAGATGGAAAATTAATCATTTTGACTATGTAAGCCAGGCCTGCAAAAGGTAGGGCAGATCTCTTGAGATGCGGGACTACAATTGGGGAACGAAAAAGTTGAAGGATGGATACCAAAAATACATTGCTATTCAACTGCAGAGTTCAGTTGCAAATGATTAATATTTGATGGTAATGTGATTAAATAGCTTGTGCAGGACAACCACACATTCTACTGCTTTTTAGTGCCTTGCAGTTGAGGCTCCTGAAATCCTACACAAACTCACTGTGAGGCAGACCATTGTCACAGTCTCCATTTTATAGTGGGGAAATGGAGAGACAGATAATTAATGAAGTTGCCCAAGACCAGCCAGCAGGTCAGCAGCAAATCCAGAACAGAACCCAGACCTTCTAACAAATTGTCCCAGATCTAAATCACTAATCCACAGTTCCTTCCTCTCCCATACTTTTTCCTCCCCTCAAATGAAAGAATGTCCTGGTGCAGTTCTCACTGGACAGGCATCCAGAGCCTCATAACTAGCAATGAAATGTCATCTTAATTTAACGGGAAAAGACCTCGATATACAGCTTTTATCTTTTAGTAGTCTGTAAAGCACCATGTAAACCTGCCATAACAACAACAAATGACAATGCAAAGAAAAGAAATCACTTACTCTTTACTAAAGAGTAAATTTTTCTGGCAGATGGAGGGACTTGTTTAGATAGCAAATGCAATGTCCCAGTTTTTCCTGCTGTGTGCAATTTATAGGGAGATTGCCCTAACAAAGCCAGTGCTTGCTCAGGGCCCTCACAAGTCTGAGGCCAAGATGCGAGGCTTGTCCACGTCTTAATCCCACAGTAGATGACTTGCACTTACTTAGCTTAGTTGGGCCCACAGCAATTGCCCTCATTACTTGTTCCTAAAACCAGCTCTGCTGACAAATAAATATTGCATCAAAATAACAAGTTTTCTTACTTGCAAGTGGGCAAGTCTCTGGAGCTCCTTAGCTTATTGCACTAGCCTTTTACCATTGGACACTTTTGGTTCCAAATGTCAGAAGTGTCTAAACTGAAAATGAGTTTCCTCCAACATTATTCCCCACCTGGGCACTTCAGTCTGACAGTTCAGTACAATTTAACAGGATTGAGTGTCTCCATTCAAGGGTAGCCCAGCACTGAGCAGAACAGGAGGAGGGCAATGAAGATTAGGAGTGAAATATATTTGGCACTATTATTTGCAAGTTCCAAGATGAGTGGCAAGACGTGTTACTGGACAGGAGGAGTGGGTGCCTTGTCAGCTGTGTGAGGGACCGGGCCAAAGCAGCAAAGGGAATTATAATTACAAGGTGAAGATAGATTGGCTGAATTTCATGGAAAAACATTTCATGGAATGCTACTGACCCTTCATTTTGCTATCATCAAAATCAACTCACAGGCCTCCAAAAATGCTGTTTGTGCTTATTGGAATCAAACAGGTTTCTGTCCCAAGTAGGATTTAAAAGGACTCTGGACAATATAAACAAGTGTTACATGGAGAGGCAGGACCTCTCAGCTGGGAGATAGCTGGGAAATTTCTGAAGTTCTTCCTAGGGACAGAAAATGGAATTGGAGAAAAACAGCTGTAAGGGACCTTAAGAGGTCACCTATTCCAGTCCCTCTGCTCACAGGGGAATCACCCCAATCTAACCTATCTCAGACAAAAAGTCTTTCTACCTGCTACTTCAAAATTTCCAATGAGAGATTTCACAGACTCTAATCTGTTGCAGTGTTTGACCCTCTCATAGCCAGAAAGTTCCTCCCAATATCTAACCACAGACTTGATTTCAAATATGAGGCAAAAGCAACTGCATTAAGTAAAACTACTGCAAAATTTGTGCTGTTTTGTCTCAGGTAAAAAGGGACCATGAGGCCTTTTCTCAAACCTAATCTGGTCAGTTGTCTCCATCAGCACTTTTGTCTATCATCTGTAGCAGTATTTAGAAAGGAGGAAGGAGAAAGACTACTTGAAGAATATAATTATGTCCCAGTTACCTGTAACAGTTATTATGGTATTTGTTGTAGCTGCCCAAAGCTGTCAGGCATCCCAAACAAATGGCATAAGAAAAGAAGATCTGAGTGCCCGCATCCATCCATACCTGCAAGGGAGACACAAAGAGAGGTGAGGAGGAGAAAAGGCCAGCACAGTGTACAGATACCCAGATCTACAAAACCATGTAAGGACACACAGCTGGGCTCCGAAGCTGACGTAACCTGCGTGAAGGACAGTGACAGTGAGGGAAATTGGAAGGTGGAATGGGGCAGGCATACAAGCATGGTCTACAGTACAGCAACATACTGAGATACACTGTAATATAGAGCTGCGGGCAGAGATATTCTTGAATTCTAGGGCACAGTCCATGTTAACAGCAATGTACAGGAGAATTTCCAAGACCTTGTGAAGACAGAGGTACCTATGACTTTCAATCTTAATTTTTCCTTTAATGCAATCTACAGGGGTTTGTGGCTCTCAGAGGTCTCCAAATAGCAACAAAGAACATATCAGACCAGAAGCTATAAGACACAGTTGGGCAGTTCCAATCCCAAGCATTAGAAAAGTGCTTAATGAAATTCATTATAGTATCATTTGGCTCAGAGATTTGATTTTAAGATACAAAACAATTTCATTTTATTGAAATAATGCTAGAAGTAATTAAAACTGTTATAATAAAAGATGTTGCTAAAAAATAAACCAAGGTTTTAGTCTGTCTCAGGGGACATGAGGTGCATTGGAACAACACTTCTCCATCATTGTCAAGAACACATACAAATGGTCTCAGGAAGTTATATCAGATGAATGTCAATGCCAACTTCAATCAAAGTCTAGTTTTACATAATTGCAGATACTATTCACTTTCATTCATTAGGCTTCATCAAAGCGTTAAGCAGAGAAAATCCACAAAAGAAGTTCTCAGTGAGGAAGAAGACAACCACCATAATTATTAATCCTAACACCTTCTATGTTATACTGCTTTTCTCATTAAGATTCTTGATGCTGTTTAAGAACTGTATAGAAAAAGATCAACCAACCACCACTGAAATGTTTCCTCTTCTGGGGAGAAGAGAGAGAAAATGTCTCTTTGTTATAAACACTGCAAAATAATTGGGGGGAGAGGGGGAAGGAAGAGGGAGGGTAAAGAACAGTTTGCTAGGAAGGTTATAATTAGTCAGATTATAATTTGGCCCACACACCATAGATACCATCTAAGCTTTCTGATGCAAGAGAGGCTATGGAATATTTAAAGCAGAGATTCTCAACCAGGGTACCATTCAGATCTTTTCAAGAATGCCACAGGATGCCATGCAACATTCACACTGGTAGGTAAAGCAAACATGATTCACAGGATAAACCTAGATATTTCAAATAGGAATTCATCATTTTAAAATCATTTTGACCTGTTGTGGTCTTTGGAGTTCTTTGCAACAGAAGAATTGTATTATTATTTAGCTGTAATCAATCAGAGCTGGCATTTTCCAAAAGCTGCCTCAAGTTTAAAAAGGTTGTGAGCAACTGATTTAAATGAATACAAGGTAGTCAGGAACCTTGGTTTCACAGTCTCATCAGTGTCCATTGAAGTTAATGGGAAGACTACTTTAGATTCCATCAGGCTTTGAATCAGACCCCTGTTTCTGAGCCTAAGAAAAGCCACACGTCTTGGGGCACAACTGAAACATCTCTCGTAATGGCTTGGCTTTTGTCATGTACATGGCCCAAATACCCCTTTCTCTATAGTTACTCCTTGAAAAGGGTGGCAAAAAGGATCTCTCTTTGGTACAAGTTCGGTGAACAGCAATACTAGCTAAAATCTCATGCTGAATGTTCAAAGCAAAGGTTTCAACTAATGTTTATTCTCCCCCCACCCTCCACCATTGAATTGTTCCTTTCCCAGAAGTCTTCTGGTTCATCAGCCAGTGCTCTTTTCCCCCAGGCTATTATGTGTGTCAGTGTTGATTTGATTCAATTGTCATTGTTGGTTTAGTTTTGTCTTTCTTTTTACTTTTGTTCCCATGTCGATGTGCATTATATAAGGGATGCTATGATCCTTTCGCTGTTATTTTCTGGAGGAAAATCTGTTCTACCTCATTAGACAGCTGCATTATATGTTCCTTCCCCCCTTAAGTCATCATAAAAAAGCAAAATCTGTATAATAGAAAAGGCAATGTCCTTATGCTAAACTTTGTTTTGAATGCTTCTGTAGACTGTCTCTTCTGTGAGCAACCCAGCCAGCATTCTCAATCCAAACTCCATTAAAGCCAATGGAAAGACTGCCAATGATGCCAGGGGAAAGTTGGATCAAGCCTTTTAGGCTAGGGACAGAAATTACACATAAACCAGTTTAAGTGATCAGAAACTGGTTTAAACCTATAACAGAACAAAAGTTCAGTGCACATAAACCAGTTTCAAAATGGAAAAAACTAGTTTAAGATAAACCGGGTTGAATGTAGCATCAGATTTAACTGGTTGAGGTCAAACCAGTTTATGGAACTTCTGTCCCAGACCCCTTCCTGGTTTAAGTTAAATCACAGTCCCCCAGCATCCCAGCATGTTTTTCAGCCCTGGGCTGGGCTGTGCTCTCTGCTCCAGAGAGCAGGACTGGCCCCATCCCTCTGCTTTCTAGCTGGAGCAGAGGCATGGGTATAGCCAGACATCCACCCAGCATGACCCCCTAAGGCAAAGGGAGCAGGGAGGGGATTTTTTCCCCCACCTCCCTCCCCTCTCACTGGGGGATTGCAGACAGGGTCTGCCAGCCCTGGCTGCTGCCACTTGCCCCTGGCCAGGCAGAACCCAGCTGGGGTCACCCAGGGGGAGAGGGGAGGGAGGAAGGAATAAACCCCCTCCATACCCGCTTTGCCTCAGGGGGCCATGCTGGGGCCAGCATCTGGCCATGCCCACGCCCCTGCTGCTGGAGCAGCAAGCCTCTTCCCAATGTTGTGGGGAGGCTGCGCTGCAGGCAGGAATGGGGTGGGCAGAGCTGCCGCAGCCTGAACAGGGCAAGTGAGAGGATTTGGGGGGGCTATGTCCACCCCAAACTTTGGCTTAGCCCCTCCATGGCCCCGCCTCTGAGCCCCACCACTGTTGCCACACAGGCTGTGGCAGCTCTGTCAGCCCTGCTCCCACCCACAGTGCAGCCCCCCACCACCGGAAAGAGGCTTGCGCTCCCCAGGACACCACAACAGGGGCTGCTGCCTCTGTCAGGGTCTTTCCCCGCCATCACTGCTCCAGTGGCAGGGCCGGGGGTGGTCAGACACCAGCCCCCAGCATGGCCCCCTGAGGCAAAGGGGGCAGGGAGGGGGTTTATTTCCCCTCCCTCCCCTCTCCCACCAGGGGACCCCAGTCAGGGTCTGCCTGGCCAGGTGTGAGCAGTGAAGGCAGCGGCCAGAGCTGGCAGACACTGGCTGCAGTCCCCCAGTGGGAGAGGGGAGGGAGGGGGCAAAATAAACCCCCTCCCTGCCCCTTTCACCTTAGGGGGCCATGCTGGGTAGGCATTGGGCCATGCCTCTGGAGTAGCAAGGGGGGAGGGACCCTGACAGGGGCTGCTGTTCCCTGGCCAGGCAGACCCCAGCTGCAGTACCAGGGGAAGAAGGGAGAAATAAACTCCCTCCCTGCCCCGCTTCACCTTAGGGGGCCATACTGGGCTGGCATCTGGCTGGGGTCTGGCCATGCTCCTTTTCTGCACCACCCAAAAGCCTGGCACACCCCCTCCTCCTCCAGGCACACCCCAGCTGGGGTCCCTGCAGACCAGGGTTGGGGTTTAAACCCCTCACCAATCATACTCAGGCCTGCTAAGGCCTGGCTATGCCCCACCCTCAGCTCAGCTTCCCTCCCGCCTTCCAGCCACTGCAGAAGGGAAGGGAGCGCTTGCTCTAGTGCCCCCTGGCTTCTGGCCTGGGCCGCTGCAGGCATGTGGCTGCATTTCCAGAATCAAAAGTGAATGTTTGCTCACTTGCTTGCCAGTGAAATCTATGCAGGTTAGACTGACCTGCAAAGATTGAATTGACTCAGGCTCAGCTCTTTTGAATGTCTGTACTTAGGCCCTAGGTGTGAGGCCAGGAGATTCAGAGGGTAAAACTTGATTGGAAACAGCAGAATAGTAAGATCTAGGCATAGGAAAGTTTAAAAAAAAATAAACCACAAAAAAACCCAACCCAAACAACAACCAGCCGTGCACTTTAAGGGTATATCAAAATCCTCCCATGATTGATTATTGAAAATCTGTTATGAATGGAAAGACAAGGGTATTTTTTTACACTCAGCTCAAAGGAACAGTGTTTATTACAATGTATTTGTGGGTTGGCAGATGGGATAGACAAGTAATCTCCTTTTCACCAAACTAAACATACCCAGTTCTTTCAGCCTTTCCTCATACAGTCTGCATTTCAAATCCTTCACCATCTCTGCCACCTTTATCATCCTCTTCAGTTTCTCCACATGCTTCTTAAACTGCAGCAGCCAGATTTGTATGCAGTATACTAGCTGGGGCTTAACTAGCACTGACTAGGGTGATACTATTCCCTCCCTCAGTCATATGTATTCTATTTTATTTAATGGTGGCTAAAGTTGTATTTGGGGTTTTTTGTTTTGTTGTGGGGGTTTGGTTTTGTTTTGTTTTGTTTTTTGGGGGGAGGGACTGCATGACACCACTGAGTCATAGAGAGTCTGTGATCCACCAAACCTCCAAATTCTTTTCATCAATGCTACTGCCTAACCACTCACCTCCCATTGTGTAGTGGTTCATTTGTTCTTTCTTCCCTAAGAAAACATGTTTACAAGCATTCTTATTTTTCAGTTAAAAAAAACTGGGTCAGAAGACACTCCACTCCCTTCTCTTGCCTGGTTGAAAGCAGATCTTCAAGGGCGATCTGAGGGAGCCTGCCATTGGTTCAAAGAAAATACTTGTTATCTGTGAAGTTCTATTGTACAGGTTCCTCTGATTTCCCTCTACTTGTGTAGGCCAAGTTCTCCAGGTCCCCTTGACAAGTCGAAGGTTCTAAATTTATCATGATGGGTTCCTCCCCGTGCCTAACGCAGAGCTACCATTAGACAACATTTCATATTTCATAGATTTCATAGACATTAGGGCTGGAAGGGACCTCGGAAGATCATCGAGTCCAGCCCCCCGCCCAAAGGGCAGGACGTCAGCTGGGGTCATAGGATCCCAGCAAGATAAGCATCCAGTTTCATCTTGAAGGTGTTCAATGAAGGCGCTTGAACAACCTCCGGTGGCAGGCTGTTCCAGACCTTGGGGGCTCGGACAGTAAAGAAATTCTTCCTTATGTCCAGCCTGAAACGATCTTGTAGTACTTTGTGACCATTTGTCCTCGTCATCCCTTGGGGCGCTCTGGTGAACAAACGTTCCCCTAGATACTGGTGGTCACCCCTGATAAACTTGTAGGTGGCCATCAGATCACCCCTGAGCCTGTGCTTTTCCAGGCTAAAGAGCCCCAGGGCTCTCAGCCTGTCATCGTAGGGTCTGCTTCCCTGACCTCTGATCATGCGCGTGGCTCTTCTCTGGACTCTCTCAAGCTTCTCCACATCCTTTTTGAATTGTGGAGCCCAAAACTGGACGCAGTACTCCAGCTGCGGCCTCACTAAGGCCGAGTACAGGGGGAGAATGACGTCCCGGGATTTGCTTGAGAAGCATCTATGGATGCAAGCCAGCGTTTTGGTCGCTTTACTAGCCGCAGCATCGCATTGCAGGCTCATGTTCATCTTGTGGTCAATGATGACCCCCAAGTCTCTTTCTTCCATAGTGCTAACCAACATAGCACTGCCGAGCCTATAAGGATGCTGCGGGTTTTTTTTCCCAAGGTGGAGAACCTTGCATTTATCGGCGTTGAACACCATCAGATTCTCATCCGCCCACTTGCTGAGCCTGTCCAGGTCAGCCTGGATCACCCTCCTGTCCTCTGGTGTGGATGCTTTGCCCCAAAGTTTGGTGTCATCGGCGAACTTGGCCAGTCCACTTCTGACTCCAGTGTCCACATCATTAATGAAGATGTTGAACAGTATGGGTCCAAGGACAGAGCCCTGGGGGACCCCACTGGTCACAGGACACCACGATGAGTGACTTCCATCAATTACTACCCTCTGGGTCCGACCCCGGAGCCAATTTTCCAGCCAGTGGATCGTGGGGGACCCAAGGCGACAATTGGCCAGTTTCTCCAAGAGACGATCATGGGACACCAGATCGAAGGCTTTTTTGAAGTCAAGATATATGACATCAATCTCATCTCCCTTGTCCAGGTGATAGGTCACCTGGTCGTAGAAGTAAATGAGATTGGTCAAGCAAGACCTACCCGCAACAAACCCATGCTGGCTATCCCTTAAGATGTTGGCGTCGGCCAGTCCATTAAGGATGGCCTCCTTAATAAACTTTTCTAAGATCTTCCCCGGGATAGAAGTCAGGCTGATGGGCCTATAGTTAGCCGGATCCACTTTCCTCCCTTTCTTGAAGATAGGCACCACGTTGGCCTTCTTCCAGTCTTCGGGCACTACACCAGAGCGCCAAGAGTTTTCAAAGATCCGCGCTAGAGGCTGGGCTATGATGCTCGCCAGCTCCTTGAGTACCCTGGGGTGAAGATTGTCAGGGCTGGCTGACTTGAAGGTATCCAGCTTCTCAAGATGTTCCTTCACAAAGTCAGCATTAATGGAGGGCAGGGGATCACCCTCACCCAGACTTCCCGGCCCTGTAGCAGGCATGGGCGTCCCATGGGGCTGATGAAAGACCGACGCAAAGTACCTATTTAATAGGTTGGCTTTTTCCTGGGCGTCAGTTGTCAGTTGCCCCATCTGGTTCAGCAGGGGTCCAACGTTGCCCCTGCTTTTCCTCCGGCTCCCCACATATCTGAAAAAGGACTTTTTATTGTCCTTGATGCTCAAAGCTAGCTGGAGTTCAGTTGCAGCCTTGGCTTTCCTGGTCTGCTCCCTACAGGACCGGACCAGTGCAGCATAATCCTCCTTGGAGGTGACTCCCATCCTCCATCCTTTGTAGGCCTTTCTTTTTAGCCTCAGGAGGTCTGCTAGGTCCCTGGAGAGCCAGGGGGGCTGCTGTCCCCTCTTGCTGCCTTTCCTCTGAGATGGAATAGACTTAGTTTGTGCATTGAGGATCGCTCCCTTGAGGAGCAACCACTCTTCTTGAACTCCCCTCTCCCTGTGGTCACAGTCCCTTAGGGCCTCACTGACAAGCCTCCTGAGCTTGTCAAAGTCGGCTTTCCTGAAGTCAAGGACTTGCGTGTTGCTGACTGACTTGCCAGCTTTTCGGCGGATGGTGAAGGTGATCAGCTCGTGGTCGCTGTCACCCAGCTTCCCATCAATTCACCCAGCTTCCCATTGATACACCCAGCTTCCCATCGATGTTAGGTTACATGGACTAACTACTCTGTTTAAAAAGAAAAATACCATTCCCCTCTCTCCCCTTCCCCTTCACCCCCAATTCATTTCTCATATTTCTCTGCACTAAAGTCTGGGAGGAAATATATTTTTTCAGCCATCCAAACATTCCTCTCATCTCTAACAAAAAATCCTGACAGGTAAAAATGTTACAGTAGCTGATCATGACGTTGTGCTAAAAGAGGATCTGCTTTAGTATACTGAGCTCTTTTTCACCAACAGTATAAAAGGAACATCATTACCAAGGACAGCAGTTCAGTTTTATCTGGTTTATCAGACTCCTCTGGCATCCCGATGAGCTGGATAATCATTTGATGCTTGGTAGCAATTATTTGGGTTATCCAGGACATTCAATGCATGATTCATTTTCCTTTATGCTTCATTTGTTCCTGTCCACCAAAGTAACCTCCTACTCTGCTTTTAACTTGAACCTCCATGCCCAAGCTGCAGTTATCCAGAATGGTTATAGCTTGCTAGAGGATGTTCCTTTATTTTTCTCAGCTCTGTTTGATTCATTACGTAGCCTGGAATTTAATAATACTCTGCACTGAAATAGCTCCTTCCTTTGGAAGATCTCAAAGGACTTCACAAATAATGGATGGTGCCATTTTAGGAAAGAATGTTATTACAATCTGCACATAATGCACAAAATAAGGACATCATGCTATGAGGTGCTGAACTGTTACTGTCCCCATTAAAGACATGGGACAACAGAGGCACAGAGACATGAACTGGCCTGTGGAAGGTCACACTATGTGTGGCAAGAAAGGAAGGACTAGTCAGTTTTATTCTGTGCCCTAGTCACAAAATTAATCCTGCTCTTCCTTCAGATTCCAAGATAGATATTTCTGACCTGCCAAGGGCTGGCCAGAGGCTGTGATTCCCATGCCTCTGTCCTTTCTCAGCTGTTTTAGTACCATTCTCACTGTTTGCCCAAGTCCCCAGCCTTTCTCCTGAAATAATGAACTAGCCTTATTTACTTAGCCTGAGACCTGGGGCATTCAAGCAAGTTTGCCTGGAAACACCAGGGGTCATAATCAGCCAAAGCATGAAGTAAAGCCAATAGGTAGAGCTGGAAGCATCCTTCCCCCTGTACTTCCACCTTGCTATTGCCTGCAGGGGTTTCTATGGCCACACTGACTGCTGAGTAAGAACAGTTCCTGTCTCCTGGTTTCTGGACCCCCCAAAATACATCTGCCAGGAGGACCTCTCCACTTCCCAGTGCTGCAGTGCATATTAAAGACCATCAAAACAGAGACACACAGCACGACACTGACCACTGAAATTGCCATTGGTATCAGCTACACCCCCATACAAATACTGCCCTTGCTCCCTCTGCAAAACTGCTTTTATCCTCCCTTAATTTCTTCCCACCACTTCCCCCTGGATGGTCTCACTACTTTGAGGACCATGGTCAGAGGCAGTGCAGTTCACCAAGACAGGAGCAGGGAGAGGGAGGCGCATTCCAGCAGCAACTTCCCTAGCCTCAGTTCAGCCTGTATGTGACAGTAGCTTGTACCTAGTGCTTGCCATAGAGAAAGCTTAGCAATCTGGGTTGCCACCATACCACAAGCGACTGGTAGTGCAAGACAGAAAGTCCGAGCTTAGGTCACGTGATCTTGTTTCTGCTCACTGACTGGGAAAACTAGGAGCATATAAAAGCAGGAAAAGAGCACATAGCATTTTCTTCTTTGGAATTTACATGTCCTTCTTTTCACAGCTGCAGATAGTCACCTTCCCCAAACACGTGTGAACACAAACCAGGTTACATCACCATTCACAAAAAACAAAGGAGGCACTTAACTTGGATATAAGCCAACGGAAGAGCCATCAGAAACTGGAGCCAGTGGGCATAAACAGTACTTGGAGGTGCTACCTGCTTGCTGGAACATGGTCCTTGCTCACTAGGCAACAAGGACAAGTCTCTTAGGTCTGAATTTACTAGAGGGGTTTCCAAGATCTCTGGATTCCATTTGGGACACCAAAGGCCCAATTTCCCATAGTGCTCAGCTAATTATTATTAACATCATCTGTTGTAGGAGTGGGCCTATGAGCAAAGCCATATGTGCTTACAGCTGTATCAGCACATAGAAAAAAAACGTTCTTGTCCCAAAGAGTTTATAGCCCAAGGGCCAGAGTATGTCTTTTGGGCACAACCCTGAGCAAAGGGTGGCATGTAAGCTGGACTGCTCCCGGAGTAGAACTGGGAGGGATCGCACTGATGCCCTCTAACACCACCATGTTGAAAGGAGCTGAAAGAGAAGCTGCCACAAGATACTAATGCCTTTGAAAGGATTCCCTTTACTTCTCATATCTTGTCTGCCCAGTGAACCAGGACAACAAATGGCAGAGCATAGACACCGCTATCACTCTCCCTCCTTTTCTGAAAAATCAGGCTATAGGCATCTCAAGTCACCACAGCAAAAACCAAGGCTTTGGAGTTTGGAAGCTCCTGCCTCCCAGCCCCACACACCTCCCTCCAGCCTACGCTTCCTGTCAGAAGTGCCAAACATAATCACAAGGCTATTATAAAGTATGCACATTGCACGGTGCACAGAGCAACAAGGGCTCTTTACCTCTGTGAGCTCACAAACGACTGAGCTGACAGAATAGGGCCAGCATTCCTTTGTCCTTTAAACCCCACAAGGAAGCAAATAGGTTTCAGTTTTACACTGCAAAGTGCAGCAGCTTGCAGAAAGAGCTGGGGTAGGGGGCATTCACTCCCTGCCCCTTGTTTACACAGCCCAGGAAGCAGAGTTTTACAGCCTGCCTTTTGCCTGGTCCCGTCCTGCTGTTTGATGGATTAAAAAGATTTCACTAATTGTTCTTTCAGTGTCAGCACTGAGGACAAACGCAGCGTGGGTGTACAGCCACAGGCTGAGCGACCTGGCCAGCAAAACAAGGTCCCAGTTCCACAAACTGGGCAAGTCTGAGACACATAATGAGGGGAAGGAGAAAACACCAAGACAAACACAGCTGTAGGCCATCCCACTTAGACATCCCATTACAGGCCCACAACAAAAGAGAGTAAGGGATCTTTGGCCACTGGAATGGACACCCTGGCCTGAACCATCTAGTACGTGGGGCCCAGAAGACAGGAAATACAAAGAAGCATCATTCCTTCACATCATTATCCTGCTGCATGACACCCCTGCAAAGGAACAAGGAAAAACCTGGACATGCAAAACAAGAGCACAAGCAGAGGCTCAGGACATCTAAGAGATGCTCACATAGTCTGCTAGGACAGCTGCGGACTAGGCAAGTAGGCACATCACTGCCCCCATGGATGGATGGATGGAAAAAGCAGCAGTCTACTGTAGTCCCACAAGTTCCCTGCCAATGGAAAGCCAAGGAAGCCCTGCAGCCATGTGTACAAAGATACTGTCAGGGATAGAGTTGCACAGCAGAGAGCAGAACATTGTGTAAGCAAACAGCCTCTGTGCACATGCACGCACACACATAAACACAACCCTGCAGGACAAAAACATACAAACGCACGCACACACAAGGTTTCTCAGAGCTGGAAAGCAGGGGTGGTGAAAAAAACCACACAAGAACGTAGAGTCAGCTGAAGGCTTGCTGGGAAAAATAAATAAAGGGAACAAATAACATTTAGCAGGTCCAACCAACCTCCATCCTTGCTGTGAAGCATCAAGGCCCCCCAGCAGTGAAGCAGCAGCGGGTGAGGGTGAGGGGCTCATGCTCATGCTTCTCTGGACCTCCAACTGCAGCAGGGAAATCTAAACCTACCCCTTCCCCTCCCCTCCCAAACTGGAAATAAGGCCTAGTGTTTAGCCATGTAGGTCAGTCATATCCCCCTGAGACACGTGAACACTACCCTTCCTCAATCATCCCAGTGGTTGGCTTGTGTTGTGTAGCTCAATCCTGAGCAGCCTTCTGTCCCCAGCAGTGGCATCTGTCCAAGGCATGTTCAATAACAAAGTCATGAATGTGTCTGATCCTTCCCGGTGGGCCACCCTTGCAGACCTAACCCTGCCCCTCTCAATGTATCTGAGCACCCCTGCTGCAGCACATTCCTACAGTGCCATGCTACATCCATTCCTCCAGACCTGGTTCCCCGTAACATCAACTGGGACCCTCCTCTGATCCATGAACTACAGCTAACAAAGAGCTATAAGTGCAGAACAAAAGCAGTCACTGTTTTGAAGGAGGATGAAGCATGGGGTCTTGGGCAACTGAGCAGCTTAAGGTAAGCATTTGCGGGGGAGACAGAGACAAATACTGGTTAAAAAAACTGGAAATAGGAAAAAACTAAATAATGGAATGAGAGGGGAGAAAAATAGACCTTTTTAAAAGGCAGGGATGAAGAAGAACAAGCAAAATTTTGAGCAACAAAAACCATAAGAGAAGTAGACAGCGCATCATAAAAAATACAAATTGGACTGGACAGCAGTTTATACCGGCAGCTAAATGGGATTCAGTAATGCACACCAGGCTCAGTCCTCACCTGCTGAGTACTCTAGATCCAGAACAGCACAGAGGCATGTGCTTATTTTTAAGCAAAAGTAATGCCACCAAAATCAATGGATCTCCTCAGGTATGCATGTGCTTACTGGGTATGGGTCCATGGGCTAAGCAGCCTTCAGAGTTGAGCTCGTTGTTAAACGATATAGCCCTGGGATCTCATTACTTTTGTTGTTGGCCATACTTGCTTATTATGGCTTTTCCCAACTTAAGCCTCAGTTCTGCAACTGCTTCATTTGGTGGCAGACACTTGACCCCTCAAAAGCATGCAATGCCTCAGCAGCTTCAGTGGGACTGTGTAACCAGACAGGTCCAGCTGTGTGGGTGTGACTACAGAGGTGGGACCTAGACTGGGCCCTTTGGATCAATAACCATATCTTCCTGTGTATCTATACAGTGTAAAGGGGCTACATGCCCTAACAAGGGCCTTTTAGCACTGCTGTAATACAAACAACTAGCTCTTATGCAGGCAGATCTAGTTCATCTGAGCCAGGCAGCAAATGAGAGTAGGACAGGCTTCTAGCAAGACCTGAAGGAAAAGTTCAGTTTGTTCATTGTGTAAAGGCCTCTTTCTTGCACTTCCTCCAGGAAAAAAAGAGAGAACTGGTCACCATCTCTTTTATATCAGCCTTTTATCTACTGAAAAATCTATGCCTCCTACACTTCCTCCCCTTCAAGACTAAACAAGCCAAATCTCTTCAACCTTTCCTTATAGGTCAGGTTTTCTAATGCTCTTTATCATTCTGATTGCTCTTCTCTGGACTCCCTAATTTTATCATCATCTTCCTTCAAGTGTGGTACTGAAAACTGGACACAGTATTTCAGCTGAGGTTCCTCAATGCCAAATAGGAAGGTATAATTACACCAGCCAATTGCCCATCAGGAATGACAGGGGGTGGAGGGGGACGGAGAGCCACCACCCACTGCCCTGCATGGCCAACACCTCCCAGGAGCAGTGGGGAGAAGGGGTGGTGGAGCTTGTCCTGCCATCCCCTCCATCCCTGCTGTCATGGTGGCACTCTGCAGACCACTCTGTGCAGAGCACTCTGATTGGGTATTTCAGTAAACATTGTGATTGGCTGCTGAGACAACCAGTCAGAGTGCTCCAAGAGTGTTACGGACAGACAAACAGACTGAGAGACTAAGCCCTTTATATATATAATTCTGTCTTGCAGACAATGCTTCTACCAATAGACCCCACAACAAATATTGCTTTATCACAGCAGAATTGCATTGCTGATGTATGGTTAATTTGTGACCCACTATAACCCCCATGCCCTTCCCTACTGCACTGCTGCTTACCCAGGTGTTACCCATTTTGTATGAGTGCATTTGATTTCTCCTTCCGTAAATGGAGCACTTTGGTCCATGCTTTTTGAGTTTTTCACCCTGTTGGTTTCAGACACTTTCTCCAATTTGTTAAGATCATTTTGAATTCTGATCTTGCCCTACTATCCTAGTGCAGAGGAGCTTTTGGGACCAGGTATGTGTCAGGTTTTAGATGCTAATGAGCCCATTGCTTCCCTTGTGGGAAAGTCTTCAAGAGTTTAACAGAAGTTCAGAGCATTGCTGTTAAATTCTATAGGATGATCAAGAACAATCAAAAGTTGATTACTTTCTCTACAATTCACTAGGATTATAAGAAAAAGGGAGAAGGAACAGCCATGAAACAAAGCACTTCCCAAACCTGACATTTTAAGGAAATAAACTCTCCACCTTATAGGTTCTATCCTTATTAAGTTCTTTGAGACTGTTTTGTGTGGGGGTTAACTTTGCATTTCCAAAGTACTTCCACCAAGGAAGTTCAGTTACTTACAAGTAGCTAAGCTGGGATGTTCAGTAGTGCCTCATAGAGATGTGGGTCACTGACTCTCAATAGGGACTGTGCTTCTAAAGCCTGGACAACACTATAAAGGCTTTGCTAGTATGAAGGTAGCACAGACACATTTCATATCAGCAGAAATATGCTTTTTCTTCTATAGGTAATACCAATTCCCTGAGTGAAATAAGCTGTTTTGGCCAATGGACTTTTATGCCAGTGTAAGTGAATCTTATAAAAATGTCATTTAAAAAAAAATCCTCACACCTAACCAACATTTACTATAGCGACAAAGATTTCCAGCATAGACTGAGAAGTCATTTAGCTGCTTTTGAATAATTCCATGCTAAGGTCTGTTCTATACTACAAAGTTTTTCAGGCAAACACTCAGTCTGGACTCATCTCTGCCAAGAGATGAGAGCTTTGCCAGCTAAGGCAAATGTCGTCCTGGCATGATGAACCTACTTGGCAGAAAAAACACTTCTGTTGCCATATGCTGCATCACCACTAGGGGGCTCTGCCAAGAGACTGTGGGAATAGCTATAAATAAGCAGCAGCAGCTCCCTAATGTAGGCAAGCCCAAGGAGGTTTTAGTGAGGGAGGTCAGTACCAACACCTTCCTTGTACAGATGGAGAAATGGAAAGACAAAAGGCAGCATTATTAGTTAAGCTTCTGAGTCGCTCCTTGGGCACACAGGTAAGTGTGATTTGCAGAAGTGCTGAGCAGCTCTGGCTTCCCCTGTTTTTAACTAGATAAAAACCAAGCTACTTTTAATAAGATGCCTAAACTCAAATGCTGGCAGCTGACAGTGGGCACCCAGGCTTGAGAGTTTTGGTCAAAGTGACCAACTCAGTTCAGCTACAGCTTCTCTGGCTTTAAGAACTGAAACAAGGGAATCCTGCCTCCAAGTACCTTACTGGAACCATTAGATAATGGTCCTCACATCCCCAAGAGCTGCATTCTCAGTGCACGGGAAGGTTCACTGAAGGAGATGGATATAGCATGGGCCATACCTCCCTATGCCTTTACACAGTAGACTGCAAAGAGAAAATGCTTTGGCTGGACCAGAAAGGGTTAAAAAGGGTTACAAGGGGTTTTGCTGACCTATTTTCCAGGCAGGCACCCTTTAATCTCCTTTGGAGACACCTTCGCACAAAGACTGGTACAGCAGCTCAGCTGGAGCCAGGATTTAACGTGGAAGAACTTGTCCTGAAGAGATTAAAAACGGCAGTCGGGCACTGAACCTTCAGTCAAACTGGCAGGAATTTCTAACTGAGGGAAGGAGGGTAGAGAGGAAAACAAGGGGAACTGGGATCAGGGGCTTTCGTGGACTGACATTACAGCAGTGTTCAGAAGTACCCTCCCCCAACATACTGCAGGAGGGGTTATGTAGAGCTGATGGCCTCCAATGGCATTTGTCATGGCAGCACATCCTTAAAAAAATAAAGAAATAAAATGCATAGTTTCTGGGGGCTTCAAACTCCCTGTGTCTACTTTTGGAGAAGGGTGGAGTTTTACCCTGAGTTTCTCCAGAAAACAGTGTCACCAAACAGCTGAGAGACCCTATTAATAGTGTCTACAGCCTTCATCACCTGCCATTCACACCAGCCTCCAGCCCACCAAGAGCCATACCAGAGGTAAAGGACTCTGGGATTTCAGCAACTCTGCTGGAAAGTAAAGAATAGAAGAGTGAACAGAATAGACCAGTGAGGTCAGCTGGTGATGTCAGCAGCACACTTACCAACATCAGTGTGGACTAAGTTCATACAGGAATAAAAACAAGAGATAGAGAATAAAGAATGAAGAAGAAAGAGTAAGTGTTGGAGCAGAACAAGAAAGAGAACTAGAGAAAGGAGGGAAAATGGGGATGAGACGATAAGGAAGGGAAATGAATGGGAAAGAGACATGCACACATCATAGCCCAGCTCAATCATACTATCCTCCTTCCATCTTACCTGGGGGTCCCTGAGACGAGTGAGGTCTGGGTAAAGATAGAACAGGATCCCCTGGAAAGCTCCTGGCAGAGAGACTCCCCTGATCAGCAGAACTACCAGCATAAGGTATGGGAATGTAGCAGTGAAGTATACCACCTGGAAGGAAGATAAAACAGAGTAAGTATGAGAGATCAGCTCATAGTAACAGCTAGGAACCCTAAGGTTCCAACTGATCATTGCTATCAAGGACACAAAGGCAGTGCAAGAGAACATAAGAACATAAGATGTGCCATACTGGCTCAGACCAGTGGTCTATCTAGACCAACAGGCTGACAGTGGCAGGAGCAGAAGCTTTAGAGCACTGGTGCTCAGTTTCAGATCAGGTGCCAGGGGCACCACACTGCCCCCCACCCAGCCAGAATCAGACTCTGACAGCTCCCACACTGCCCCTGCCCAACTCCTGTGCACTGGGACCAGACCCCACACTACCCTATGCACTTGATCTAGCATGCAGGCCCATGGGGGCTCCCCACAGGCCAGATGACACAGTGCTGGAGGCCAGAGTTTGAGCACCCCTGCTTTGGAGGGACCGAATGGAACAGGGTATACCTAGAGTGACCTGCCCCCCCATTCATTACTGTTCCTGGCATTCATAGTCACTGGTTTAAAGATGCCAAAAGAAACATCTCTGACCGTTCTGCTTAATAACTGTTAATAGATCTGCCATACATGAATTTGTCTAATCCCTTTTTGAATCTGGCTGTGCTATCTGCTTCTACAACTTCCTGTGGCAATAAGTTCCATAAAGTAGCAAACACACTGCCTAAAAAAAGAAGTTTCTGTTGTTAGTTTTAAACCTGTCTCCTATTTGCAGAGGGTGCTCCCTAGTTCTAGTATTCTGGGACTTGGTGAATAACAATTCCCTATTCACTTTGTCCATACCCTTCTTGACTTTGTATTGATGGTGGACAGAGTGAATAGGGAACTGTTATTTACTATGTCTCAGCCTTCTTCTTTCCAAACTGAAGATTCCTAACCAGTTTCTTCTGGTATGACAATTGCTCTGTATCGCTGATCATTTTGGTTGCCCTTCTCTGTACTTTTTCCAGTTCTAAATACATCCTTTTTGAGATGCAGAACTGCGCAGCATTTTCAAGGTGAGGGCCCACCATAGATTTGTATAGAACGATATATTAGAAAGACACAGATCAGACAAGAGGGTCAGTAAGTGGGAGGCAAAGGAAAAGTTTGGGTTTCAATTATAGTGTCTTGGTTAAAGCACAGGAGAAAGGAATTCTCTTTTATTGGATGGTTAGTAAGGTCACCATGGGAACATCATAGACATATAGTATATATACACATTATGTATAGTGAGACCTCAGGCCAGGCCTTTTGCCAAAATAAGTCAGAGTAACTTTATTGAATTCAACATAGTTGCACTGATTTATCTTAGCTGAAGATATGGTGCCTCAATATCCTGTTTCCATGTGTTGGTTCAAATGAACACTCTGTTAATCATGGCAAGCTCCCTAGGTGGGAGTGGTCCAATAGAACATTATCTAAATAAACCCATGAGATGCATGCAGGTAACAGTAGCCCATCTGAATACAGCCCTTCATAGTATAGTATCACCAAGGAATTGGTTTGAGGTGAATCATACCTAGAAGGAAGGAATAATCATTACAGCTCTTTTTGGTGTAAAGAACATACCTCTGCTGCCTGGAGGTTTTAAGACAGCAGTCCATTTACTCCATGCTGTTCTATCTAAAACCCTGCAGTCTAAAATTTCCCTGAGCTTTTCTGGGCAGGCATATCGGGTAAACAAATAGATATAGGTGCTTCTCAATGTCAAGAGGGCAACATAGATCCAGCCAATACTTACAGAAGCTCAGTTTGTGATTGCAAATAGAAAAACAATGCCTACAAGTCCCATTCTGATAGGTGTGCCTATCAGCTTCTGATACTCTATGTTCCATTATAGTAAAGATGGAGTGAGCAGGTTTGGAGAACTCAATGGTTTTCTGCAACTAGACCAAATTAGAGGTGCATTAATGTTCGTTTTTATTACTACTACACAATTTGCCTCTTGCAAAGCAAAATACTTCCAGTGGCCACCATCCTGTCTCAGCTGTGCTGAAGCACCAGCATTCAACTCTGGGGCAAGCAACTGGCTTATGTCTTACACTTGCTGCTTCATGTTGCAGGTGTTCCTAGGTAGAGAGCAACATGAAACAAAGGCATCTCACTTACAGCAGGACAGAATGACATGGGTCTGTTAACAGAAGCATCCTGACACTTAGACCCAGACAGGGTGAAGGTATCTAGCTGTTGCTTGATGCAACGCTTCTTACTGTTCTCATGCTTGTCCCATGGATAATGTGGACTTACTCGGACGTGTTTGGAATCCTTTACTTTAACAAAATAGCTGCATTGTTTGGAGGAATATTGACGGCCAAAATCAGAGTTAATCCTTTCAGGGATTCCATGTTTGGCAAATATAACCTTCAATTTTGAAATTACTGTGGTACTTTGGGGATTGTTCAGGTTAATTACTACAGGATTTGATAACAATGACACACTGTAGTCTGTTTTTCCACATAAACAAATCATGCCCAAGTGCTCCCATTGGTTTACTAGCATTTCACGTAGTGTTGCGCTGTGCTTTTCTTGTATTTCTCCATATACTTTTTTAAGTCATAGTGAACATCTTCCAAAAAGTTGCTCAATTTGTTGAGGTATATTAAGCCAAAAGAATGCACCAAGGGGTCTCTGGATTTTTTCATGTCTATGTGTTTAGTTAGGATTCACATTCATTTATTTTGTTGTAATGTGATGGTAACTGTTACATGGTAACTGTTCATGATTTAATCTCTTCAGGACAAGTTTTTCCACTTTAAATGGTAACTGTTCCTTTACAGACAGGGAAGACATGCCAACAAAAAGCAAAAGTTCATCCTTACTTGAGGACATGAAATAATCTTTCTAGTGTCTGCACATCCATGTTATATTATTTGTTTCAAATCCTTTGTTTATCTAATCTTCCTTTTCAGTTGCCTCTAATTTCCATCATTTCCTGATTATGTGCCTGCATACTAATCCCAACATTAGTGTTGGCACAGATACTAATGTCCATAAAGGATGTATATTTTCCTGGGCAATATATAAGACCATTATCTTTCTGCAGCTGGAGAGTTTATCATGTAATATGGACAGGGGTCCAACAAGGGGTTTCCTCCAGACTGATCTAAGCAGTTGAGAGTTGGATTCAACTACAGTACTTTACATATGTTGTTGAAAGTGCTTGCATCCAAATCTAGTTTCATATAGCTTGATTCCTCATTTGTACATGATATTTGTTATGGTGGCATGAAGGATTTTCATATATAACATAGCAGCCAAACTCCCTAGAGCATTGCTGCACCACCTCTGCTTGTAGTTTAGTTCCTTGTTGGGATCAAGGTAAGTACTTTATTAATTCATTTTACTAGGATTATCAATTATTTGTATTGCAACAGCAATGAGAGGCCTCGGGCAGGAACTGGATTCCAGTTAAAAGAGGGTTTCTTCCAGAAATAGCTCTCAGTCTAAAAAAAAATCCTGTTTTGCCATCTATAGAAGAATATATTTTGCTTTTGTAAGGTTAGGAGGCAGTCCCATGATCTCTGTCATAGAATGAATCTGTAGCCAGCAAAGTAACTATGTGCAGTAATGCAGGGTCTATACTACTTTACACTGAAATGCAAATCATGCTTTTCTTGAAATCCAGATTCACACTTTTTTTTCTGTGCATCACTTTAGGATATGACAGGGCAAAAATGTTTGCATTATATCCTCACTTGAAGTGAGGAATTACAAGAATGTCGTCCGTGATGCCTGCTGCTTAGGTGTCCTTCATACGTTCAAATTTCATCTCGTACTCAAATGATGCCAGAGGGGCAAGTAAAGAAACCCAGATCAGCAACATTTGCAGTCATTCGTAATGAATTTTCCAAGAGTGTGTGTGATGCTCTGACCTTACACCCCATACAGAGAGTTTCAAACACTGGCAGATGTTTATCACTCATTTAAGACAGGGCTTTTCTACATTTAGCAAGTTAACACAGTCTACTCTCTGTCACTTAATTATTAGACTATATTTACCATGCAATCTAATTCCTGCTGCAGATGACTACTGAATATAATTGATCTCTCATTCTATGGAAGGGACTGAAAAAGATTAAAACAAGCTTCTGATGAAAACAGTATAACTGCTTTAAATTTATTTCTGTGTTTTGCCTAAATATCAGATTATGTATTCTCAGTTGGACCTAAAAAATACCACTTACATAAATTCCAGGTCCAGATATGATTCCAAAATGGTGCAGCCCATGGCTCCAAAAATACATAATTCAGACTTCATTACTGAAGTTTCACATCTGCTTTGTAGCTTGCATTTGCTTTATCCTCAGCCTTTTTGCTCAGTGGTAATTAGGGTCTATATTGAAACTGAAGGTCTGATTGTGGAGAAATGTGTCCTCTAATGTAAGCGAGCCAGACTTATGAACAGTATGAACATCTGGATCCAATGAGATATTATGAAATTGTTTGGCTCTGACACAATCTTTTTATTTCTTGAGCTTTGTTAGCACTATCTTACTTACTTTAAACCTTGCAGGGATCAGAAAGATTGTATCACATGCTGATCAGTAGTGTCCATCGTTTTCTTTGAATTCCATCCACATGCCTCTGCAAAGTGATTCCATCTGTGACAACCATCTGCAGAAAAAACGTCTGTACTAATGTCTCTTCCTTCCACTAGTTATGTGCACAGCATCTGTCTTTAGATGCATGGTGCTGCTGCTGCTGCTTTTAGCATGAGTGATTTCTGTTCCCTCTGTTTGTCTCTCTTGACAAGCAGTAACTCCACAATAATGGCCAATCCTTCCCCAGCCAGACTTGCTAGTGTATCAGCACTAACATGTCTATTTCTAAGAAAGCTTTCTATTGACTAGTTTTCTCTCTAGATAAGGACTCTGCCAAGGTTTTCACTCTCACTGTTTCTTTTAGTTAAGATCTTCCATATCGTCTCATGGAATCTGTATCTAGTATAAACTAGGTTTGCTTCTGGCTTAGCATATTCATTAGTAAGTTTGTTGTGCTTTAGTGTGTCAGCTAATAGTCCATGCACTCTCAATGCCTTTGCCTTCTTCCACCAAACCACAGCAAGAAGTAGCTCACCTGTTTTTTGTCAGATTTTGTTTTGCAGAAACCAGAAAACATCAACTCTTCAAGTCACCTGATTTTTCTGTGAGGTTTGCCAGGTGCTCAGACCATTTGGGGTATAGGAAAGCCATTAACAGCTATGTAATAGTTTATGCCTTGTTTAAAGCACACTGGCAAAACACATTTGGTTAATAAAACCTTTTTACTTCCATCTGCTCTTGCTGACTCCAAACAAAGCTGGCCAGGAGCACTCAAGAGGCTTATTTTCAGGAGGGTATAGTAGAACCTAGCAAATGAGCTTAATGCAAAGGACAGAAGCATGTTCTGTAAGAAAGATCCAGGAGACAAGGAAAGGATGAGGTAGAGTCATAAAGACAAAGACAAAACAGGATCGCCACATAGCCTTTTTTTCCAAAGGGAAAGAGTAAGACAGAACAAAGCACTCATGGAAGCACAGCTCAGTTAACTATAACAATTTACTGACATCTCTATTACCACAGAGGAGAGTGCAAGGGGTTTGGCTGCTGAGATTATGCTAGGGCCCTTGTCATGAGGTAGAGAAGTTATTCTTTCTTCACTCCCATTCTACCCATCTCCCTTCCTGTCCTGCCCACTACTTGGCCACAGTAATTGCCACTTAAACCTTTTCTCTGAGGATGCCAAGAGGTCCTATAAACACATGACTAAAACCTTGTCTTCTGCAGTGCAGGTAACATCTGCTTGCAATTTCTGTGGTCCTCTCCATCCTTTATTAAAGGACCCTGGGACACAGATATCCCTATTTGGGCTTTTGTAGTGCTTATGCATGTTTGTCCTCTTTCCAAATCAGTTCTTGCAGGCACCACAAATCAGGCTGCTCCAAAACTGGAGCACTCATATATAGATGCTCTTAGATGAAGGCAGGGAGGGTGTCTTAGAATGGGGAACAGAAGACACCTTGTGTCTGCGGCAGAAAGGGGCTCTAGACCTTTAAAGGCTCCTTATCTAGTAACTGAGGGTCCTGGAGACTTCTCTCAGCCCCAGCCCCTACAGTAGAGGCAAGAATAGTCTCTCTCTTCTTCCTGTACCAGTAGGGTAAATGAGGTTGGCAGCCTCTGTTCCTTGAGGATCTGACCTGAAGGAGTCTGCCTATACCTCAGGAGGAAGGCATAGAAACGTGGGGAAGAACATTAGGGTTCATTCAACTACTTTGATTGGAAGGGGTGCCAAGGATTTGTTGGTGTGATGGGACAGCTATCAGGGGAAACGGGGTACTCTTTTGTGAGGCTGGAAGCCAGCAGGGAAGGTTCCATTTCTAAAAGCCCATCCTCGTTCCCATCTCTTGCAAGCCAAGCTCCAGGGTCTGGTGTGTGATGTCTTAAGAGCTGAGCCTAAGTTCTTGAGCCAGCTCAAGAGTAGAATACAAGTTCTCTTCAGACATAAGAGAACCGGGTGCAGAAATCACTGCAGCACATCTGACTCTGATGGAGAGAGCCAGGCCAAAGCCAGGTACTCACCTTGCCTGTGGACTTGACTCCCTTCCAGATGCAGAAGTAGCAAATGATCCACGCAAGCAGGAGGCAAAGTGCCAGCTCCCAGCGCAGGCTCCCCATGTGCTCTATGCCATTGGAAATCTTTAACACTCTCCTCCTGGAGGGAAAGAGGGCACACAGATGGTGAGTCTTGCAGAGGTCAGTCACAAGATCTTCAGTGCCTAGGCCAATTCTCAACAATAACCATAAAATACCTTTGCAGTTTAGGGAGGAGCAAACCCCGACTCCACCCTGTGCGCCTCAGGACAAGCCAATGGACATTCCTCAGCTACCCAGCATAGAAGACAGTGGCCTCATGGACAGGCAGAGGCCTTGAAATCAAAAGGCTTGCATTCTATTCCCATCTGACAATAACCTACTTAAGCCAAACGCTTATCACTGTTGGTCCTCCCTGCCTACCCTCCCTCCCACTCCCCACAACCACCACCCTGGCCCATCCTTTGCCTCACCTCTTTGGGGCAGGAACTCTCCCCTACTACCTGTATACTGGTGGTCTATTGTAAGGGGTCTCTGAACTCAATTTGTGCCTACCTTAACCCAAATAATGAATTCCCAACCTTTTTGAGGTGCCTTCAATGTTGGATTAGCTGGTGCTTTTCACATCCCTAGCCAATACAGTTCTGCCAGCAGAACATTATAGATAGACAGGCCCTTCTTGTCTCACCTATTTCTTTAGTGTTCACAGACGCCTCCTTTAGACAGTGATGAGTGGGGGAGAGCTTACAGTGGGAAAGGACACCTGCAGAGTTTAAGAGTGTTCTATTGCAGCCTGAGGAAGGAGTTACAGGGATCCACAGAAGCAGAGTGCAATGCAGATTTGTGTCTTTCAAGCAAACTGGTAGCCTTCCCCCTCCATACTCAATGCCTACATTCCTGTGAGAGTGAGAACAGATCCTGTGACAGAGGCCACAGAGATCAGAGGAGCTGGGACAATGGATATGTCCAGTCCCATGTGTGGATGCCCCAGTAACACAGGACTGATTAAACACTGATTTTAACTTCAGCCTTTCAGCCAAAAACCCAAGGAAGAATGAGCCAAGAAAGAACAGTATGGGACAGGAGATAATCAGAGCATAAACACAGGCCCAGGGAGAGCCAGGGAGCTGCAAGAATATTTAGTGGAGGGCGAAGCATTAGTAGGGGGAAAAAGTAGACTGTGAGTGCATTAACAGTTTGTAATGGCTTACAAGCACCTTCCACTCCAAAAAGATCCCACTGTGTCTGTAGGCAAGAATGTGTATATATGAATCATTTGGCTTGCTGATGAATAGGAGTTGCCATCAGGGCCAGATTAACGCACAGGCAAACTAGGCACATGCCTAGGGCCCTAAGCTGCGGGGTGTCCTAGTCCTTCCCTCCATGGTGATGGCACCAATGGCCCTGTCTGCCTCCCTTCCCTTCCTTTCCCCTCTGCAGCAGCCACAGCTGGTTCCTAGTGGCAGCTCGAGCCCTGCTCTCCATGGGCGGCAGTGCCGGGGGGGGGTCTCAACCGGCCCAGGGCCCACAAGTTTGTTTGCCTAGGGCATACTAAGGGTTAATCTGGCCCTGGCTCCCACAGGTAGCTGTTCAACAATACAGAGCAAGATTATACCTTGATCTAAGACTGAAAGTGAGGTTGAATATGTCCATCTAAATCTGCAAGGAAAACTCATGATGGCAAAAGGAAGTTTACCCCCACTGAAAGTTAGCCAAGACACTGTGCCAAATCATCCCCATTTCCCAAGGGGTGTTTGGACTCATAAGTGATCACAAGCCAGTAGGCCTTTTTTCTCTTAACTACTAAGAAAATCTGTATTTTTTACATAGGGCTAATTAACATGCATGAGCTACCCCAAGGGGGGGAGGGGGGGCGGAAAGCAGTGAAGATAAGACATGGGATAAGCTACCACCATTTGGATTGATTTTGGTGAGTTTAGCTTAGGGTAAAACTAAAGTCTTTGTCTAAACTACATTTTCCCTTCAGGATAGCTCATGCTTACTAACTACCTTGAGGCAAAATATGCTGCTTGCTATCAGCAGCACAGAAAGATCATATACAAAATTCACCATCTACCAAGGTATAATATCATATGCCAGCACCAACATAAAGAAAAGGTACCCCCCTACTCTTCTCATTCAGCAGCATACCATTTATTAAAAGCCCTTTCATTCAAGAGACCTTAAGTTGAGTAGGTCCAGCCTTGCAAAACAAACCCATAAAAAGTGGTATGGATCACTTCTGACATATCCCCATTACCAGCTCTGAAGTCAGTGTTACCATATTCTGAGCATTTTTACACAGGCCTTGGATACAGTTACCAAGGTCACCCACAGCAGAGCAGCTGCAAGCAAAGCGAATGACTACACATGGCAAAGTACCCTGAGGCTAGTATCACTCCATTGGTGCAACTACATCATCTCGGTGCAGTTCACATCAAGGATGATTTTGGCCCAATGTGTTTTAAAGAGATTTTGAACTGAAAGTGTAAAACCAACCTCTCGTTATGACGTGGGAAGGAGGGATGGTGGGGAAAGAAGAAGAGTAGTCAGGTAAAGAGCATTAAAACAAAGGGGGAAGGAAAAATAGATGAAAAAGAGAACAACCAAATAGAGCAGGCCCAAAAGGACAGTGAGAGTTAAGTCTGCACTGTGACCTCATTGACATCAGTGAGATTTCATCCTTGTGAACAAACCTTGTTTCAAAATGCAAGAAATTCAGGAGGCCTCAGTAAATCCAGAAGAAAACGATTATCCCCATTGTAATTACTCCAGATTAACAGCAGCATAATAAAAAACATTTGTCCCCACTAGCTACCCTATATGTTGTCCAATCTGTGGGGTCACTGCTTTGGTTCTAAAAGCCCTGGAATGTTTTCATTGGCAAGAAGTGCTATCACAGAGTGGATGGTCATTGTTGGAGGATGGTAACCCCCAGAGGGATCGTGGAAACACAGGTTGTTCACTTACTCCCAGAATTCAATGACAGGGGAGGTGGCATTTTCAGTCGTCACATTTAGAGAAGAGTTTGTCTTCTGAAATTCCACGCAGTTCCCTGCAGGACAGGCCCAAGGAGAGAACATGTAAATGGATGCAACTGGAATACCAGAATCCCCAGGAAAATACTCTAGATCCCTCTTCCCTCCAAGCAAGATAAAACTCAATGGGAGACAAATATTCCGGAGTCCTTATTGATGCTCAAAAAGAAAGGTCCTTCCTCCAAGGCACACCACTGCTAGGGACAGACCTATCACTGAATCATAAGAAAGTTATAAATTCCCCTTTTCCCTCCAACGTATATAATGTCCCATCACTTAGGCAGAGCACAAAAAAAAGGCAAAGGACTGAATAAAACTAGAGTGAATACCTCCTCCTACCACCTCCATCCATAAGGGGAAGCCTTATCTCTGCAGGTGGGATCCATTGCTGGAACAGCAAGGGACAGTTTGTGTGACATCATTGTTTAATAGCCATCCTTGCAAGGGAGGAACTAATTTCTCAGGTTGGATGGTATTCGCTAGCAACAGATTTTTCCCAGAGAGCTGATGGTAGGCAGGGGGAAGATGAGACAAAGAGGAGGGAATCCAGAGTTACCTGTGTTCCATTCGTGGTCACAGCTGCCCCAGGGAAGATCTATGGTGAATGAACTGAAGAGATAAAATAAAGCCCAGGCCAGGACAATAATGTAATAGAAGTTCAGGAGTATGACGATCACCTGGGAGGCATAACCAATTCCTGCAGAGAGAAGGTCCTGTGTATTGATAAATAAGCAGATGAATGTGACCTGGCCAGGCCTCATGTCCAGAGCACCGCACTGTCCTGTTTTTTGCTGCTTGCTCTGCAAACTGCCTATTACTCCTATTCTCTTTCCATTGCCCACCTCCTCCTAATTTTCATCCTTTATTTTGGAGTGTCCATGGCATGCTCTATACACAGGCATGGCAATCAATCCCTCCATTACCTGCTTCCCAGTGTAATCCAGAATGCCTCCCCACTGTTTTCTCTCATCATGGCAGTTGTGGGGGAGAAGAGGGGCTCTCAGCTTGTAGGTTGCAAGCCTTACAGAAGTTACTTGCAGGTATCAGGGTTTTACAACCACTCCTGCCTTCCTAGCAGTGCCAGATTTAGGCTTAAGATACTTAAACTACATCTTACGGCTTCACAATGCAAGGGGCCTCTAAATAAGAAAAAAAAAACTCTGGACATTTTCATTCGAATATGACAAAAATATATATATATATGGCTCCACAGTTATTATTCATATTGAGCTCATACATTTGTGCAGAAATAACAATAATTCATCTTAAATTTCATGAAAATCCATTTGCATGGATTTCGTGGATTATTTTTATCATATGGGGCCTCTTAAACTGGATATTGTTTAGGACCTCAGCATGTCATAATCTGGCACTGCTTCCCACATAGAGGAACAGCAAGGGAAATCCTGACAAGCCTCCAGTCAGATAGGTGAGAGCGCTCCACCATGGAAATGGTGGACAGCCACTGATATGAGCCTGCTAAAAGACTAACAAGTACAGGAGAGGAAAGTCAGAACTGTACTTTCATGAGCACTTGAAACAAACATGTGCCAGCTAATTGGCTTGGAGAAAAGCCAAGTCTATGGATTACTTGCAAAAAATTAAAACTCTATGGATTATGAACTCATGGATTATGATCTAGAACTCTATGAACATGACGTCTATGGATTAACATTCCAAACTCCACTGGATGTCGTCAATGGCTCTGTAGGCACAGGGGCTCTTTCTATGAGGATCTCCTCCATGTTCAACCCAAACATAGCTACTGGGACTTCCATGCAACACACAGTAGGGGTGTGCGAAGCGGGTCCTATTTGATTCGGATTCGGCCCAAATCAGGGACAGTGATTCAATTAGTTGATTCAGATCACTGTCCCCAATTTGATTCGGCGGAATCCGAATCTGAAGATTTGATGCTGATTCGGAGAATCAGTGATTCAGACATAGACACAACTTTAAAAGTTTTTTCTACATACTTCGAGGTACCAGCACAGCTTGTGAATGCTGCGATGCTGGGGTGCATGGAGTGTCCCACAGGAGGGCAGGGACCCTCCATATGCTCGGCGGCAAGCCCAGAAGTGGACTGGAAATACTTCTGGTCCACTTCCGGGTCTGCTGGGGAGTGTGCTGGGGGGGGGGGCCCCGCAGCTCAGTGATCAACCACAGGGGGACCCCCAGGTGCCCCCTGCCAGACCCAGGAGGCACCAGTCACCAAGCCAGGGGAGTGTGGGGGCCCCCCCCCCGCACACCTCCCAGTGTACCCAGAGGTGAACTGGAAGTGCTTCTGGCCCACTTCCAGGTCTGCTGCTGAGTATGCTGAGGAGCCCCCCGCACTCCTGTGGGATGCTCCATGCACCCCAGCATCGCAGCATTCATGAGCTGCCTGCTACCTAGAGGTATGTAGAAAAAAACATTTAAAGCTGTGTCTGTGTCCGAACCGCCAAATCTTTTCGTATCTCTCTGAATCGATTTGGAGGGTTCCGATTCGATTCAGAGAGATTAAAAGGTCCTCTGATTTGATTCAGATTTGGAGATTCAGCCACCGATTCGGAAGAGATTCAGCCCGATTCAAATCAGGGACCGAAGCATCACACAGCCCTAACACACAGTGTGCTTCAAGCTATTTCACTCAGAACTCACATTAGGGAACAGGGGCAATACGTAGAGGGTACACGGGGGTGCACGTGCATCCCCTGAGAGCGCTGGTACACACCCTGTCAGGCCACACTCCCTGTTTAGCCGGCGGGACCATGCCACTTCTGGAAGTGGCGCGGCTGCTTTTACAGTGAGCGAAATCGGACCCCCCCCCCCCAGCCGACTCAAGAGGCACTAGACACCCATGTTAGGGAATGATGTAGGAGCTTCTTTCTCTGTCTGCAAATATCTCCCAGCAAGCTTCTCACCAGTGATCTCTCACAACAGGAGAACATCCTGCATAGACTGCTCTGAGCTACTGCGGTACCAGTGTGTGCTGGGAACACCACTGCCTATTTGCTGGCAAAAGGGTTCTGCAGGCAACTTGCTAGTTTACCTGGAGAGAGGAGTGGTTATCTGGTATGAGAGGATCCGTAGGTGACTGTGCAATCCTGAGGGAGGAACCCTAGAAACAGCCACGCCTAGGGGAAGGTGTGAACCAATCTTTATGTTATCTTATCACTGATATATTTAATAAAGCCAAGCCCTAGGAAGGACTGCGAGCTTGAACTTTGCACAGCTATGTGGATTGTTTTGGCACAACTGGTTGGAGAGGCACCTGCTCACCTAACGAAACACAGGAATTTATACCACAAGTTCAGACCCACCAGGTGACTCTGAGTGAGTGCTGCAGCTAACTTCCCCTGCCTTCTACAGTGCTTGGCATCACTGTCTAAACACTACCCTTTCATGTATGCTGGAATGTGAAGGTTAATTCATGAATGTTAACTATGAAAGTAAGTAAGTAACATCTCTTCCAACATTCAGTTCAAAATTAAGCAAGTTTGCCCTGCTTTAAAACTTTACTTTTCAATATTCTGGACATTATTAATAGTACTATTATTGATATTATTATTGATAATAATAATGATAATAATTGAAGTGATTGAAACTTTTTGTAGTGGGGAGAAATCATGGGTTTGGAACTGAGGTATGAACACAACACGGGAAGATTACAATAAAAGATCCTAATTGGGTTTCAAAGTTAACAACCCTTTGGGAAGAATGTGGTAGGTGACACCACTTGGAGCAAAGGTTTCAGGCTTTCTGCAAACTCAGATGATGATGTAGTCATCAGTTTAAACGAGAGCTCGTACATTTTAGATTCTTTGCAAAAATTAAGGTTAGACGTATTATTTAAACACAAGTCTAGACTACAATTCTGCCTGTGGAAAATTTCATGGCCAGATATCACACCCAATGCAGAAGGTGAAAAAAAGCGAGTGACGTGATTTGATAAGAGGTAATGAGCATGACCAACGTAGTGGGAAAGGCAGGAGAGTTTTTCAGCACCGTTGTGGATAAATAGTGGGGCAGTGAGGCAGGAGACTAACTATTATTAGATTCTTTACTTTGAATAAGGTTGGCAAGCTAGTCAATTGACCAGTCAAATATTGTCAATTGCATACATTTTGACCAGTCAAAGAAACCAGCAATTTTACCCCAAAAAACCCCGAAAAAACAAACCAAAAAACAAAAAAACCCTACATTTTTTGTCGTTTTCTTGGCAGAAATACGGTTTTTTAAATTGTTTTTGACACATTTCTTAATGAAAAATGTGTGCTTTTTCTGTGTATTATTTGGACCTACTGGCATTTTTTTTAAACAATTTTTGGCCAATATTTGACCAGTCAATTGACCAAACTATATTTGACTGGTCAAGTACCCAACCCTAACTTTAAAGCACCATGTGTGGGTGTTGTGAGAGGCATCAGGATTCCCAGTGAGAAGCATAAGTAACTGATTCGAGAGGACAAACACAAATTCCAGCCCCACGGTTTCACCAAAACCACTTTCAAACAATTTCTCACAAAACAGGATATGTTTATAGTGAGGAGGATTTTACCTGGGCCACTTTTAAGAGGGAAAGAGCAGGTCCCTTCCCCTCCCTCCCTCAGCCAAAAGGTCTGCTTTCCAAGGGCTACTTACCTTCAAAGAGAGGGCAAAGCCTCCGCCATGCTGTGACCCCACCCTGGCTGGTATACTGCCCTAGTGCTGTCTCCAGGAAAAACACTGGAATCCCACAGGTGAAGAGGAAGATGAGGTAGGGGATGAAGAAGGCACCTGGCAGGTTCAGGCATTGTACATAGGAAAGAAAATCATGTTAGACTAGTGACTGTTTTAGGTTTAGTACTGAATAATCTCCCCAAGAGGGGGAGGAGGTCCTGAGGAAAAAAATGATGGCAACATGGACCTCAAAAAACAGCATGGGACAAAAAGGCACAGATGCCAGGGGTCTAAGAAAACAGGGCATGGAAACCCTGGTAGCAATAATCAACTGCTGCCGGCACAGTTTTAACCAGAGTTTGAATAGTGATGAGTTTTTCTAAAGCTCCTGCTCCTGGAGCCCAGTGGTTATATAAGAATCCCAGCATTACATTTTATCAAGAAAGACAAATAAGCTTCTAGCTACTGTTGCTGCAGAAGAAAGCTAACAAGTGTGAAACCTAAGTGCTCAAAGTCAGAATTAAAAAGGAACACTCAATTTCTGGCAAAAAAAAAAACAAAAAAAACCCCACATGATTTTTAAGCAACTTATTTTTTCCTTGAAACTCAAATCCAAATTTTTACTGCCTTCATCACTAGTAAAATATTAGCATCTATAATCATTTCAGCCTGATCCTATTCATTCCATTTAAGTTTAAGTTTTTCTTCAGTTTACCACCTATCTTTTAAAAGGCAGGAACAAAAGTGGGAGAATAGAAGTAGGGAAAGGCATTTCACTAACATTGGCAGCCCAGGCCTGCTCCTGCTTTAGTGATGGCAAAACTAACTGGGGTGGGAGTGAAAAAGGACTGAAACATGTTTGAGAAGCCATGGGTCAAACCTATGATAAATCCATACTAAGGTAATATTTACAACTGGGTCTTGCCTGACTGAACTTAAGGAAAAGGTCCAAGAACTATTCCATCTCCAGTCCTGTCCTCCCCCCCTTCCCACCCCCAACTTTATGAGTGCAGAATCAATTAATATTTGAAAAATAGAAGGAAATGTAAATACTAAGTTTCCCACATTCAGATAAGCTTAGCCATATTGCACAGTCCAATTCATGATAAGGAATGCAGACTTTCCTCTTTCTTTCTCTCTTTTTTCTTTTTTTAGATGCATTTGAGACATAACCCATCACAGTGCCTGCTTATAAACCAGTCCTGAATCTAATATACAAAGTTCAAATAAGTTGCAGAGCAGTGCACTGGTAAATGGAGGAGTATTAGGGAGGCAGCTTCTGAGGGGCTGGCACAACCCAAAAAGATAACTTTACTGGCCGGAAAACTAATTTTCCGAGTCTAGTTCTGCCTTTGTCAGCAAGATTCCACCTGACTGTAAGAAGGTAGGTAGTGATGTGTTAGGAATAACAGCATTAGGGTAGAAGAAAACTGGGAACACAAGATAAGACATTAAGAAGCTTAACTCAACTGCATGAACAGGAGAAAGCGAGGGGAAATATTTTTGGCTTTTCCAGAGCTTCTCCTACCCAGGTCTCCGAGCAGGATGACACCCTGAGCTTGAGACAGAAGCAGTACTTCTTTTGAATAAATATCCACTGGGGACAGATTTTGTTACCTAGCAACTATGTGGGGAGTGATTAAGACCTTGTCTGTACATAGTGGATCTTTGCTGGTAAGAGGTACAGAGTAGTTCTACTAATACAGCCTTTCCTGGGACAGATAGAGTTACATCAACATATAGGAAGTATCTTATTTGTGTATAGAAAGAGGAATCACCCATACTGGAATAAGCTTTGTCAAAATAAATGCCCTTATATGCAAGCTACCATATTGCTACCAGTTGATCCAAAGAGACCTCCGAACTAACAAGAATACCCGTCTGCCTTGGGCTTTCTCTGCTTGTAGACTGAGCTGAATGCCATCCTCTTCTTCAGGATCCCTCTGGGCATCATTAGTTCTATCATTAGTAAAATGGTTCCTAAACAAACCCAAGGGTTTCCTCTCTGAGCACCTGATCTCAGACTCTTCTTCTGGGACACAAATGATGAAGGAACTGAAAATGATTTCACATACAACACACGCACGCATGTATACATATGCACACACGAGTGCCAACTGTCATTTCCTAAGGCAAGCTCACCTCCACCCCAGCTGCACTTGAAGATGCTTATTACTTCTTAGCTTGAGACTTTCTGTGAAGTCTAGGACCTATTGGAATTTGTCCTTCATTACTACATGTGCTAGTCAGGTGCTGGCTTTGGGACACTATACCATTATAAACCTGAGACATGAGAATAGGAGACTAGGTCATTATGCACACAGCTATCTGGACCCCAGTCCTATTGCTCCCCATCTCATTGTCAAGCAAAGCCAAATACTGCACTTTAGTACTTCCCCAACCTAGGTACTGTGGTATGTGCACACCTGACCTGCCACCAGCCTTCATTATATTCTTTTGCCTTGGAACACTAGTGGATACTTCACATACTCTGAAAGTGTTTAAATGTGAGGGTATACTTAGAAACCTGATAGCACATGATGTGTACTATATAAACATGTAAGTAAGAGGTACCAGAAGGTTGAGCTCTAAACTTTTAAAGGCCCTTTACTAGGTTCTTAGAAATATACTGAATAGCAAAGGAGGACTCTGTGCTACAGCAGCCCCAGAAACATCTTAGCTTCCCTTTGTCCCAGCTTTTAGCAAACATCACAAACACAAGCCTCCTGCCTGCACAGAAAAAAAAAAAAAGATGTTGCAAACCTCAGTATGGAATGATGGTTCAGACTAGCTAGGTACGAGGTTTAATGCATGAGTATCCCTACAGTGGGTGGAGGGGGTGGAGGTGGGCTTGCCTCCACAGACTGACTCAAAAAAGAGTGGCATAACATAGGTGAGCCACAACTACATTTCAGAACTACCTGCACCTTAGGCCCCATCCATACTACAACTGTAAGGGAAACCAGTTATGACACACCCATGCCTCGAGCCAAGTTACAACATGGTTCCATTTTGTAATATGAAGCAGGAACCCTTAACTGTGGCTCCAAAGCACGCCAAGTCTTAGCTCATTTTCCCAGTTTGAATCTCCTTTCATCCTGCCTCAGGGCCAAATGTTAAAGTCCTTACTGACTTTTTGCCTGAGTTTTTGATGTCAGTAGGGATTTGACCCAAATAAGAACTCCCTTGTCTATCCCTGTAATTCTAACCTCTCTGTGTGTCCTGACAAATAAGAGTCTGAGCACAAGAACAGCGGGCAGTGTGTATATGGGTGTGACACAGAGGGAGGTGTGCACACACACCCAGGGGCTTCCCAGTATTTCTCAATCAGTGAGGCCAACTTCCTTAGGGCAAGCTTGACCCCATCCAGAGGAAAGAAGCTAATCCCGGCACAAGTGATAAAGAAGGATTTTTTCCCCAACCCCCATATACAGTCTGAATCGTTAACTGAACTCTAACCGTTGAAGACTATTGTTTGCTACGTAGAAATGACTCGAAACAAGGGAAAAAGAACAAGCTGCCCTAATTCACACACTTCAAACATTTCTCAGAAGGCCCCAACTTCATTCACATTCTCTTCCTCTCTTCTTCCAGGAAAGACTTTCTGAAAACCACCTCTTGGCTCTGCTAGCCAAGGTCACGTGAAACATCCTTTTCCTAGCTTTCAGGAGAGATGGTTAGAAATGCTAGACGCCAAACACATCATGGGCTGAGGATGTTCAACTTTGTGTTGTTTTGGTCCTAGCCCCTCCCTAGCCATGTTCAAGTTGGGGAAGTCCATCTCTTTTTTTTACCCTCATCTGTGTGATCAAACCAATTTCCTCTCCAGCCTCACAAGTGTGCCCCATTACCTAGAGCTCACCCCTTTCTCATAGGACTCCAGCACTTGAAAAACAGCCCTGCACTGGGCTCACTCAAACATCCAAGCAGCAGCTGAGGCAGGAAGGTGCTGCTCTTTTCAGCATGGGCAGTGCCCACTTTGCCCCTAGATCTCTTGTGGGTCTATGTAGCGAGTCCACAGGAACCGCACAACAAATGAAAGCAGAAACCAGGCAACTAGCAGCCAAGAAACTTTCCAGATTAAAATTTAAAACAAGAAACATTCTCCTCTCTAATCTCTTTTCAACAACAAATTCCCCAGCACCAGGTAAAAAGAAACACGTACTAAAACAAGAGCCAGTATAAAAGTAGCTAACTGGCTAATCCTCTTTACTATGCCATCAAGATGGGAAAGTGGTTTAATTAGACCCATGGGACTGCTCCAGGTTAAACCGAGGAGACTTCAGTGCAGGGTCCCACAGCATACTTTCTTTGCCATTTGACAACTGGGTGCCATTTTCCCACTCTCCTGAACTTACCGAGTCTGATGAACAATAAATCATCAGTCCCAAATAGGCAGAGTATTTCCTGTTCCACTCTCTGGCAAAAATGCTCCACAGAAAGCACAGAGAGGTCTCTAACCTTGAGACAGGACATAGGGATTTCAATTTTCACTTAACAAAAAATTGTTTTAAAAAGACGCACACAAGCCCGAAGCAACAATCCACCCGCACAGAACCTAATGTACTGGGGAATTCTCTGCAAAGATGATGCATGGAAATACCACCACTAAGTTACACCCACTCTCACTCCTTCATCTAACTGTTATTGTTAATAGTAACCATATTGCACCTGTGTGCTCTGTGTTTTACAAATCACTATGAGGTCTCTCAGTCTCTCCTTCCTATGTGCAAGTGCACAATCCACCTCACACCTACATAGCACTGAGTCAAGATACCCGCTTTCTCTCACCAGCGCGTATGGATAGTCATGCAAGGAGATTGACAAAGGAATAGAAGCAATATTGGATTTCTAATATTGGATTTCTTGGCAGAAGCAGGAGGAGACTCTGAACATCACTTCAGCTCTTTCCTACCATATACCTGGGCTCAGTGACACTACAGTCTCTAGATGTTCTGGCACATGCAGGGCTCTCCAGCAGACAGTGCTCCACTTGCATGAGTATGCTTTTTCCAGCTATACACAACAAAGACACAGCTAATGTGACACACACGCTGGCTGTGAACCTGGCATAGCTGGGAAATTGGCTCCCAAATGGACATTTGTTTATTTAATTTGCATTCTCATGGCACTTGGGTGCTTCCCTTAAAAAGATTTACCACTGACAAATGACAGGAGCAATCCATAATGAGCATGTGACCATCATCCCTCGGAAGCATTTGTGTGAGCCCAGTGGGCATGCTAAATACCCTCCAGGAAGTGTTCATCACTGAGAGGATTTAGTCTAGTAAGACCTCCTGTGAAACATGCAGACATACCAGGCAGCTTCAGGAAACTGCCCTCTTAGGTGACAGCCACTGGGAAATGGGCCTTTGGGGCATGTACAACCAGACCTAGAAACCACTCCAGTAAATGGGCCCTTGATACACAGACAGGGATTGGTTCTGGTTTTTGCAAATCAGATCTCAACGTGAGGATTAGCTCAACAGAGAGACTCCCAGAGCCACAAAGGTACCTGGTACTCTAGGAAATACACTTCTTGGGCATGTCAGGTGCCTCCTGGAATCAGGCCTTGGTGTAAACAGTGTCCTTTACTCCTCAGGTTCAAATGAGTGCACTGGGTACAGCTAGGAAATAAATCTCTCAAATGCAGATGGTGCTTTAGACCCATAAGAAACAGTGGAGGTATGACGGTGGCTAGAGAGAGTACCTAATGTTAGCAGCTAAAGCTAGGGCTGCGCTTACCTCCACCATTCTTGTAACAGAGGTAAGGGAACCTCCAGACATTCCCCAGGCCAATGATCTCTCCAGCCACAGACAGTACGTATTCCAGCTTGTTGTTCCACTGGCCTCGTTCCAGTGTTCGATTCTCCTCTTCTTCCTTCTTTTCCATGCTTCGATGAGCAGGTATTGTCTCTCCATTGCTAACTGCACCAGGGACTCTGTAATCCATCCCACCTTCAAAGGAGTGGTGCTGTTTTTTGTCACGGTGTTTATATAATAATTCACGTAACAGCCTGAACTGCTAACCTACAGCAGTGGAGAGAAGTAGATTCGCATGCACACATACATAGCCAGGTACTCCTCTCTCATTCCTTACAGTTCCTACACACTAAGAACATCCATCTACTTACAGTCTCAATGGTGTGCTTTGGATTGAAGGGACACCATCACACTTAATTTCCATTTTAAATCGACTCATTTTGGAACACTGCAATTCCTGAAGGAACATCCTTTAAATATTAGATTCCTTCAATGTTTATATTAGGCCAGGGCCCATTTGGGATGGAGCCTCCATTGGGCACCATTCCAACATTTTTTTTAAATTTCTTCCAAATATCTTTAAAAGATATTTAAGGGCTTTTTCTGCTCCTTGGTTGCCATTTATAAGGCTCCTCTCAGCTAGGGAGAAATTAATTGGATTGACTATGCAAGGGAAGGAGTTATACAAGCCAACTGAAACTAGGGACAGGGAAGGTTTTGCTTTCAGTCACAATCGTACTGGTGTTATTGATAAATATAGGAGATTCAGAATTTTCAGACAGAAACGGGATCAGTCCCGTTGACATGGTCCCTTCGAAAGAATAAGAACAAATCAGTACAGCAAGCTTTCCATGGGAACATGCAGCAGGTCTCCTCTGAGGCAGGCTCCTGGCATTCACCTTGTCAAAACAGTTGCCCCCCGCTCTGCAGGCATTCCCTATACTGATTCCCCTTGGCAAAGGCTGGGACAGCAGTCCCTGTGGATCCTAACAGAGCCAATCCCCCTATGTTATTGGATCAAGTAACTTCTGCTAGCTGAAGGGAGGATATAAAATAACTACAAGACTCTCTATTTGTTCAGCCTCCTCAAAAATTTCCTAGAGAGAGTCTCTTCTTGATGGGGAGAATGACCGAATTAAGCAACAGCTAGTGTTTCCAAATACTGCGGGGTGGCAATGGGCTAGAGTGCAGACAGACCACACTGGTTCTGCTGCAAGGTGGAAGGTTTGTGTGATATTTGTACCAGCTCATTCCCAAGAAGGGGCAAAAATCTAGCCTGCCATTTCTGCAGAAATGGGTGACAGTCGTAGTTCCTTCTTAAGTCCTGTACATAAAGCCAGGATTACTGAGAATCCCTTGGGTAAGGGAGGGCATATTCCTGCACACGACATCTGCCATTGGCCATCCATCTTACTTGTACCCTGCTGAGGCAGCGTCTCAAATCCCTGTCTAATCCTGTCATTCATTCACATGTGCAGCTCTCCCCAAGAGCAGAATGCACTGGTGACAAAAAAGACTCCCCAAAACAATGGGAGGAGAGTGGGTTCGATCCCAAAAGTATTTCAGGAGAGGAAAAGCAATGCAGGGTAGCAACAGGTACCCCTGACAGTTTGACAGCAATGCTTGGATTAATGTATGTGTGTGTAGGGAGGGAGTTGGGGGGAAGGTGGTACATATTTCTAGTGTACATAATGTACACTAGAAAACTACTAGACCAACAGAAAGCAAACCATGACCTCTTGACCATAAGCTAAGCACATGTGCTGGGGAAGAGAAAGAAGAAGAAAAACTGAGCTGTTACCTTGAGAAATGAGCTGTCAGGGATCTGGCCGGAGGGAAATGTGAAAGCAGTAGTGAAAGGTACTGGCTATTTAAAGTGTGGAAGAAAAATTCTTCAGTGGTGTAATTCTAGACTTTGCCCAACCCACATTCCTCCCCCTCCCCACCCCCCGGGCTGGACAACAACCTACACATGACTGATTTCATGGTCATTGCAAAAGGGGCTCTTCCCCCCGTCTATGGGAAACTTAAGTTTTCCTTGTTTGTGCATGGCTTACTGGCTCCATGTGCAACCTCTTTCTTGCTTTGTCAGTCTCCCCCCTTGCCTATATGAATCTCTTTCTCTCTCCCCCCTCTCTGCTTATCTATTTCTGTCCTTCCTCCTGTGTTTCTGGTATTCACTCGTGTGTGTGCATGTGTACGTGTGGAGTAGAAACTACCTCAGTTCTTCCCTCAGTTCAAGGGGAAGTAAATGATAAAAAATCATACAAGCTTCTCAAGTCCACGGTAGAGACAAGTTTAAGTTGTACTGGGAACAGGCAAGACAAGAATCATAACTTACAGTAAATTTTCACTGTGGTCACTATTACATGGCTTTAAAACTTTCTTAGGAATATTGCCAACCAGCACAGCCCACAGAGACAGACCTCAGTGATTGCTGCCATGGATTTACCTTCTTATGATGGGGAATTTTTTCCTGTGTAATTTTTTAAGTCTCCATCATACATGATTATACCATCATGAATCCCAGTAGCAGGCTACCACTACAGCAGTAAAACGTGGGAGAAGATACCAGTAAAATCTGTCCCACTCTTCTCTCAAAAAGCAGGGAGGAATAATCCAGTGAGCTCCATCCTGGATCTCTCTTCCAGTGACAGGGGCCATGCGCCACTGATTTCTCCCAGGAGAAAGACCAGCACATATCTACAATTGTGGTAGATTGCCAGGGATTATATCCTATGTCTTAATATCTGAATGAAAAAAGTAATCAATATTTTGGATAAGGATATGGGAAATAGCAGGGCCAAATTAGAACTTGCATAATGTGCACACCCATCCTTCAGGAGAAGAAATCAATCAATATAGAAAAAATCCTGGACTTTCTCAAAATTACAGACCTAACTACCCAGATGCACACTAGGTAACAAGTGTAAGCAACAAAACACCGAAGTAGTTCCCAAGTTTTAATTAAAACACTAGGATATAGAAAGAAGATTGTTCAGGTAGAACAAAAGCCAGTTGGAAGGAATTGTTGGGAACAATACAGATGCATTCAGTTGGTGACCACAAACTAGACTTCAGCCAAGTAAGAATGCACAGAATGTAGCTGCATAAAGGGAAGCAAGTTTTCAATAATTAAGAAATAAGGAGCATGGTGCAGTAAAAAAAATTAAATTCCACAAACCTGCAAAAGAGCTGCAAAATGTGCAGCATCACTTATCTGAGTTGCAACGTTACAGTTCCTTTTGTAACAGAAGAAGCAGCGAATACAATGCCTGCATAATTCTGCAAGAAGTTACTCAAAAGATACTAGAAAAAATTCATCTTACTGTACCCAGCAAGAATATAAACAATCAGCTGAGGCTTACACAGAAAAAAAAGGAGTCCAATATGAATGTTTAAAGATGACACCAGTACCTTTTTTTTTTTTTTAAACACAGTATGCAGTTTGCTTGTGGAACTCTTTGCCACAAAGTTGTAGAAGCAGATAACAGAGAACTTCAAAAAGGGGATTAGACAAATTCATACATGACAGGACCATAAATGCTATTAAACAGAACCCCCAGGGATAATATCCCTAAAGCAATGATGGCGGATGCTCAGGTTGGTATGACGGGAATGCGCCTTGTTCCTATGCTCTTCCTCTAAAGCATCTTCTACTGCCAGTCAGAGACAGCATACTGGGCTAGATGGACTGTTAGTCTGATCCAGTATGTTACTGCTTATATTCTTATGTACCAGCCAAAGTAGTAAATGGAAGTGAGAAGTTTTGAACCAGCATAATAAGGACAAAGGTGGTCTCAGGGGTGGAGGTTATGGGAAATAAATAGAATGAAATCAAACTGGTTGAGATAAAGACATTTTTAAAACGTCTTTAAGAGGAAGAAGGCATAAGATAGGCTTGAGAAAATCAGAAATAGGTTTCTATAGTGCAGGTAAATGCATTTGGGAAAATATGGATCTAGAAGAAAAACTGAGTCAGGGTGAGATGTATCTTAGAATGCCAAGAGAATTATTTACTTTTCAAACTTCTCAAAATACCAATACTATTTTTAAAAGGCCACAGAAAACTGGGAGGAAGAAGGACCAAAGAGAAAGAGAGAGAGAGAGGGGGGGGGGGGGGGGAGGTTTTAAGACTAATCTTAAAAAAAAAAAAAATTTAAGTGAAGATCTTACAGCGATAGCAAATGACTGATTTCTGTGCTCTCTCATTAGATCATTTTGAGTGCACCGAACTATTGCATAGAACATTTTTCTCCACACAACCCAGAGAAGTACATGTACACTAAGAAATGACAGTTCAGTGGGCACTGCTTTTCCTTCTTCATGACTGTTGAGTCAGTCTCTTACCTCAACATTCATGGTACTGAGCCGCTGACAGTCTTGCCTAAAGACATGAACAAGTGGGTCTGGACTGTATCTGGCATTACTTTCAGTAAGAATATGGACATTAGATCTGATACCTGAGCGAAATCCAGTGGAAGTAATTGTTCTATTTAAATTCCTCAAGTGATAAAGGTAGTCTTTACTTCCTGTCTTTCACTATTATGTTGTTCAGCAGTGTTAAAGAGCTGCCCCATACCATACTAGAGACAGCTGCATTTCACTGGGGAGTGAGCCTTGTGACTGCCTCACAAGACTGCTGTGAAACCTGTCACTTAATGCCGTATATTTTATACTGGTTCTAATATTGCCCACGTCAGCATAATATCTGAAGTGCCTTCCAGGGGTGTCTTTCATGGAATGAGTAACATTAGTCAGGTCTGGTCCACAGTTTCTCTCATCAGGGGAAATGGTGTACAGCAGAGGGCTTGGGGTTGGTAGGAATGGAGCCTAGAATGCTAAATTCCAAGAAGATCCTACTCCCCTTTTCACCAAAAAACTCAACAATACCATCAAATCATTTCCATCAAGACTACAAGAAAAACTACAGACCTTGATCGCCCCGCTACCTAACCCAGGGACTTTTTACATGCTCCTTAAAATCCACAAACAAGGGAACGCTGGCAGACCTATCATATCCAACCATGGGACCCTAACTGAGGAAATATCAGGTTTCATTGAATCAATCCTAAAACCACTTGTCACCCACAAAGCAAGTTTTGTACAAGACACTACAGACTTTCTACGGAAACTTAAAAACATAGACCACCTTCCCAGCAACACACTCCTAGCCACCATGGACGTTACCAGCCTATACACCAACATCCCACACCAGGATGGCATCCAAGCCTGCCTTGCATATCTACGGGAACAAGATTACAACCCAGAATACAGACCCAAAGATATTACTGACCTTATACACTTCATCCTCACACACAACAATTTCACTTTTAATAATCAACACTTCCTCCAGAAGATGGGAACAGCTATGGGCACTAAAATGGCCCCACAGTATGCCAACCTTTTTATGAGCCACCTGGAAGAAGACTTCCTCAAGAACTGCACCATCAAACCCTTGCTATACTTAAGATACATTGATGACATCTTCATCATTTGGACTGAAAACCTGCAATCTCCGATCGAGTTCCATCAGAAATTCAACAATCACCATCCCTGCATCCGATTTTCTTTAGAATACTCCAGCACCAACATCTCCTTTTTAGACACAATGATCAGTATCCAGAAGGGTAAAATACAGACCACAGTATACAAGAAACCCACAGACCAACGTACATATCTGCACAGAACCAGCAATAACCCTAAACACACCAAAAAAGCTGTGATATACAGCCAAGCCCTCAGATACCACCGCATTTGTACTAAAGAGAACACCCGGGATTGCCACCTCACCAATCTTAAAAAGGCTTTCACCCAGCAAGGACACTCCTCCAGGGAGGTAGATCACACGTTTGAAAGAGCCACCCGGATACAACGTGAAGAACTGCTGCAGTACAAAAGAAAACCCCCCACAAATCGCACACCGCTGGTGATGACATATCACCCCTCCCTTGAACCTGTACAGAAAATCCTCAAAAAATTGCAACCCATACTAGAAAGAGACCCTATTCTTTAAAAGATCTTCCCAGAGCCACCCATCCTAGCCTTCAAACAAGCACCAAACCTCGCCAACCTCATTACCAGAAGCAAACTTCCTCAAGCCCAGAACACACCAAAAGGATCCAGACCGTGCCATGACAAGAAATGCAAAACCTGCCAACACATCTCCACCACCCCCACAATTACTACACCCCACAACAGAGCCATCAGCATCCCTGGATCTTACAGCTGCACCTCCAGAAATGTAATATACCTCATCCAATGCACCAAATGCCCTGATGGAAGATATGTAGGAGAGACCAAACAACACCTGCGCGCCAGAATGAACGCGCACCGTAAATCTATCAGAGACAGAAATACCCAATTACTGGTGGGGGCACATTTCTCACAGGAGGGCACATTTCTCACTGTCCCTCCAATCTCAGTCCTGATCCTCAAGGGAAACTTACACAACACTTCCCAGAGACGAGCCTATGAGCTCCATTTCATCAACCTCCTGGATACTAGAGATCATGGACTAAACATAGACATTGGATTTTTGATACATTATAATCTGCCTGGCAACTGACTCCCCAGCCCAGCCCCTGGCTTCTTTACTTTTCATTCCATCCAGGAAGAGCATACACCAACTGCTGAAGCTTTCTTAGCCTGATGAAGGGTTTTTGAACCCGAAAGCTTGCTTAATAACTATTCTCCAACTATTTGGGTTGGTCTAATAAAAGATATCAAATTCACCCAAGGCACCTTGTCTGCCTATGTCCTTAGACCAACACGGCTACAACCTAAACCCCTGCAAATTCCTAGTCAAACACTTTAGCTGCAAGGTTTTCATCTCCTCTTTACAAAGTCACACTGATGTAGTACTCTTCATTCTATTTACCTTAAGATACTCAAAGATTCTTTCAAAATGTGGTCCATTATTCCGTTAGCTATCAAAATTACAGTTACTGGATGACACCTATAATTGTCAGGATAATGCTTTATATAACTGCATAACTCAAGGACATCAAAGGGCTCTAAAAGCATTAAGAGTCAGATTTGCAGGACTGAGCACCCACAGCCCCATGTGGAGTTATTAGAACAAACATATATGAGCCCTAGCACATTGTTTGCAGCTAGTCAGCAAACCAGGGCTGATGATAAAGACGACATGGCTGTTTACAGGTAGGTATATAGGAGGTCTCACCTGGAAATCTTGCTAGGTCTGATCTTATTTTACATTAGTAAAAGGGTAATTAGCCATATTAGTTTAAAGTCAGGCAGAAGGCAGGGCACGGTGGCACTTTAGAGACTGACTGATTCAGAGAGATGTAAGTTGCATAGGCAACAGCCTAATTCATCAAATGCTATCCATAACCTATGAAAGCTCATGCATCTCTGAACCAGTTAATCTCTAAGGTGCCACCCTGCCCTACCTTTGCCTGACTTGAGACTAACTGGGTTAACTACTTTTCTCTACTCATAGATACCATACTCAGTTGAATGAAATGCCCTGCAATCAATCTGCACAAGAAACTTGCTCTGGTACACTTAGACATCTTCTTTCCAACCAGATGCAAGCAAATGAATATTGTGCCCGAGGGACACCAGGTGACCAATCCACTCCATTCTACATACAACACAGCCTCCTCTAACAAGTTGCACTTCACTCCTTACACAACATCTGACAACGTAGATGGTCAGCTACGAAAGTTTATGCCTGAGTCAGTCAGTCTCTCAAGTGCCACCCTGCCCTGTCTTCAGCTTTATGTTAAAAGGGAATTGCTTGAGTATTTGTTTTGTAAAATACTCCATGAACCTCCAGCTATCTGAGCTGCTATACAACATTAAAAGAATGAGGAATTAAAAGCCAGCCATTCAAATGAAACTGTGCAAAAGAGATAAAACAAAAAAAGGACAGAGTTGCTTATTGGAAAAGACAGAGTGATGACCTGAGAACAGCAGTGTTCAACTCCCAGCCTGTGGGCCACATCCAGCCCATGGAGCCATGTCACCAAGCCCACAGAGCTTCCCAAAGTTCTGGTAATTTGGTGGTGAGGGAACACTGGCAGCATTAATTGCTACTCCCCTTCTGTGAAATTTCCAGACACATAAGGAACCCTATGGGCCAGATAACATGGCCCTGTATGCCAGATCATGGCAGCACACGGCAAGATCCATGTGCACAGGATTGGGTCCACACACCAACTCCACCCAGGATCCAGTCTGAATAGCACGTAGTCCAGGGGTGGGCAATTATTTCGGGAGGAGGGCCGCTTACTGAGTTTTGGCAAGCCATCAAGGGCCGCATGACAGGCAGCCAGGGGCAGATAAATATTAATTTTCTAAATTTTTTAGGGGCCTCACAGGCCGGATAGAACAGCCTGGCGGGCCGCATCTGGCCCACAGGCTGCATTTTGCCCAACCCTGACGTAGTCAGTCTGCATCTGGCTTGCAGGGTCAGAAGGCAGGGTGCCACTGAGCTAGGGCATACTTCTTATAAGGTGAGATTTCCAAAAGTATCTTAGTAGCACAAATCCTAGTAACTTTCAATGGAACCTGTGCTCCTAAAATCACTTTTCAAAAACAAAACAACTTTAAAGAGCATTGATTTCCTAAAAGAAGGTAGGTGGAGCTGTACTTTGTCCAGATAGTCTATAGTATATAGTAGAGGATATATACCATGAAGATGGTTACTCTAGCACTTCCCACACCTCTCCTCTGCAGGTCTGTCCTACATTAGAAACTGCTTTCACAAGATTCAAAACTATGTAATCCTGCAATTAATGTAGGTGATTCCCAGTACTAAGGAACAAGATAGGCACTAAACCAGGGGCAGGCAATTATTTTGGGCAGAGGGCCACTTACTGAGTTTCAGCAAGCCATCGAGGGCCACAAGACAGGCAGCTCAGGGCAGATTAATATTAATTTTTAAAAAATTTTTAGGGGCCCCGTGGGCCGGATAGAACGGCCTGGTGGGCCACATCTGGCCCCTGGGCCTCATTTTGCCCATCCCTGCACTAAATTCTCAGGAACTAAAGGCCATGGTAAACACATTTTCTCCATGTGACATCCAATATGCCATTAGCATCATTTTAAGGCTGAAATGGCTTTAATGAAAGTGCTTGTAGCAAGAAAGAGCAGAAAGTCTGCCAACATGTATATAAAGTAGATAAAAACACTGACAACCAATAAGCTACCATACTACAGGAACCTGCAACAGGCTAGAATTGGCCCATATTAGACTGGAGACCACCTAGTGAGAAAAAATCAGGACAGACATATATGAGTGATTCCTGCTTGAGCCAGAACTAAGTTTACAGACAGAGGTATTATTAGACTACCATAGAAGAAGCAGACAATAATTCAAGGAATCTCCAAAGCATGGAGCAGCTAAATCAGTAACAGAAGTACTAGAAAACCTTTAGAAGCTTAATTCAAGTGCAAGGTGCTGAATGCCTTGCAAGTATTTGCCTTTATACAAGTGCACTGTCAGCATTCTGGGCCAAAAGGAAATAAAATATCTCCACAGGAGTGCTACCAAACAAGGAACCTAAAATGCATGGAAAGGCCCAAGTTTGTTCTAATGTAGGTTTTTCAATTCCATGCCTTGCAGACAGTATATGGAGAGATCCAAGCTCCTGCAGTAGTCAGAGTTCACTGGCAACCAGGAAAACAGACCCAGACTACCATGGTGAGTACAGAACAGCAATTCTCAAGCACAGTGGTAGGACACCCTGGGGTGCCATGCAATCCTTTAAAATGTGTTGTGAGGTGTAAGAAGATATGCAGATAAGTACAGGCTCAGGCTTGTCACTGCCCGGCCATGCCCTTGGTCCCTGCAATTAGTTAGTTAGGCACTGTGTTAACTAATTAGTTAGTTAAGCACTGTAACACATAAGTTAGTTTTGAAGTGGAGTGCTACTCAATTCACAAAAGTTATGGAGGGGTGCCTTGAGTCTAAAAAAGTTGAGAAATATTGGTGTAGAATCAGAGACCTGCCCTGTCTGCTGAAAATATTGATGTATCTGTTGTCTCCTTTGCATCAAAAAGCAGGTGACACTACATCCAATTCTACCCAGTCTGTATGTAGCATTATACCAGGGCATGCTGGTGAGAACATTCCTTGCATGACCAAAGCATACTGGTAGAGCAGTAGGCAGCATTGGCACACAAGCGTATGCTGCACTGGGAATAGCTATATCCAGTGTGGAACAGAAAGGATTGCTTCATAGTTTTGGAGTGTGTGATTACAGATCTGGAGCATCAAAATTAGACTGTGGAAAAGTGTAAAGGCATCTAACTATATATGGGTGGCAGGTCCTGACAGAAGTGTAGAAGGGCAGGTCTGTGCCTGGGGCAGCCCCTGATACACAGGTCGGTACTAGCTCCTACTGTGCTGATTGCAGCGGCATGGGTGGCTGCCACTCTGGTGGTCGCCATTTTTATGCCAACACCACACCCCAAAGGTAGCACCCAGAGCTGCTACTCCAGTTGACCCCCTCAGTTACACAACTGGTTTCTGACAGTGTAGATAAGAGCACAGACTTACTGGAGTTTACTAGGCAGGCAGTAAGTAAGCACAATACATGGAAGACTTGCACGTTATATTTACAATTGCTGTGATTTACATCTAGCATTGCATATTCTATATTAAGTTGAATCTCCCCTCGTATTCAAGACTTGCAATAGTCACGGTCAGGATTGCTCTTAGAAACTTCAGACATGGGGTGAAATAGTTTCACAGCTGTGAGCTCCCATCATTCTCAAGATTTCTAGTAGCAACCCTTGGACAGCTGCTTCCCATTCACTGGTTTGGGTGCTGTTAACTAGAGTGTGCTACTATACAACATAAAGAGTTTTCACCAAAAGAGCTTCAGATAATTAATAATTATCCACTGGTACTGACAGTAAACCAGGGAGCCAAATACAAGCATTGTATGTTATGGGAAGGGGTGTGGGGTGGGCAATAGCACTGCTACATAAAGCAGAGCTCAAAGGCTGGTTAAGAAATAAGCATGCATTTACAAAAAGCACCTGGTCCATTTTAGATGGGGGCAGAAGACAGTTGACCATATAACATAATGAGCCACGTTCCATCTCTCATGTTCTGTTTATCCATTCTGCCAAGGATTAGGATTTACACAGAGGTAAAGTGACCTAGATGGTAAAAGACTGAAGAACTGAAGGGGGACCAAGAGAGACTGGACTGCTCAAAAGCCAACTGTGAAAGGGAATTGAAGGGACCAAGAAAAGAATGACTCTTAGTATGGACACACATTAGGACTGTGCAAAGCTTTGGGTGCTGATTCGATTCGGAGGAGATTCGGCCCAATTTGGTGGCCGAATCTCCAAATCTGAATTGAATTAGGGGAGCAATAAAAAAAGTCGGAATCAATTCAGAAAAGATTCAGAGAGCTGCAACCATTTGGCAGTCCCCTCCTGCTGCAGGAGGGAGCTGGAGCCAGACTCAAGGCTGGTAAGGAGGGGGTGGGGGAGGGAAGGCTGGAGGGGGAGGGACCATGGGGAGACCCTCATCAGGTGATGAGGGTGAGCCCAGGGTTTTTTTTGTTGTTTTTTTTCTTAAAGGGCCAGAGCTGGGGCAGGCAGGGCAGCTATGGGGAGAGGCTGGGACAGCAGGGGGGAGGGGGGGTTGAGGGGCTTGTGCACAGCCCCCCATGTGGCGTGGGGCAGCGGGGATTGGGGAGTACCCAGTGAGTCGGGGCTTTTTTTTACCCAAGCGCAGGGACCTGGGGAGGGCGGGGGATGGACCTGGCCTAAGTGATTTGGAAATTCGGCAGCAGCTGAATCTCCAAATCAGATTTGGCTGAATCAATTCGGGACAGTGATTTGAATCACTGAATCAAATCACTGTCCCCTGAATCGACCGACTCCAAATCCAAAGTGAATACTAGCCGCTTCGCACTGGCCTAACACGCAGAGCCATTTCAGGAAGGCAGAAGCTGTTACATTTTAATTGTTAGGGGCAGACAATCAAGTCATGATACAAACATAGCAAAACCACTATAATTTTAACACTGTTTCATCCAGTGCTAAGTTGGAGGTGTTTTGCTACATTTGTATCCTCCCTGCTTGTCAGCACACTACATTTTGAACACGTGCTGTGCTTTTGAAGCTGCTCAAAATATATACATGTTTGTACTCTTAGCAGCAGCCAGTGTTTACACCTATTCACCTAGGTCTTCCATTTAAAACTAGGCAAAGAACTGCATTGTTTTTAGATCGCCTTCTTCTGATTCAATTAGTTTCTTTTGAATGCAGGGGAGTTTCCTGTAAACACAGAACTACAGCTATCCAGAAAGCTAAACTGCCATTCTGAGAAAATCCAGTATTTTGTCTTTTTTTTTCTTGACAAAATAAGACGAAGAATAAATCATCATAAAAAATAAAAAGTTACAATTAGGAAATGAAAAAAAAATCAGGTTTGCATCAGGTCAATTAAAAAAAAGTCCAAATTCCCCCCAAAATGTGTGTGCACATGCATATATTAAATGTGTGTGCTCCCACATAGACATAATATTATCAAGACATATATCCAGTTTTACAAGTCTCCTTCCCTATTTTTTCAGGACTTTTTCTTTTTTTTGGTTTCACAATTTTGACTGTCTCTGGTCCCGGCGCTGAGACTATGACAACTGGAAATTAGGATCACCAGCAGAACACAACAGAAGATCAGCAGAGATTTAAATGCAGAGTTATCAAGTGCAGTCCTGTTGCTTCCATCCCTGCAAGGTACCTTCATGTTTCAGTACAACCCCTACAGAGAGTATCAACTTCCAGCTGCTTCTTGTCAGGAACATTTTGTCTCCTGCTTTGATTGGACATTTGATTCCAGCCCAAAGCATGGGGGGGAGGGAAAGCTGTGCTACACATCTTCTCTAAGGTACAGTTTAGTTGGTCTGCACATGCCTCTCATGCACATGTCCAGTGTAGAAGAGTGCAACAGGCAGGTAAAGCAATAACTCTCTTTACACACATTATCAAAGTCTGAAACCTAAAAGCTAATTAGATGTTTAATAAAGTCTTGATATGAAAGTGCTGTCATAGCACAAGAAACACACAGATTTCTCTGGCATCTCTACAGGTAGGTAGGATTGTGCCACAAACAGGTTCCACATTGTGCTTGGGGTTTGTTCCCATTAAGTCTCTAAGTCATTCCTGATCTGGTGGCAAGCTGCAGTGCAGTATGGCACCACCTCTCTCTCCTCAAAGTTAGAGGCAACATTTCCTGAACACCTGCTTTTTTAGGGTGTAAAATCCATGGCAGTTCCTCCCTAACAGCTTAAGGAAGTGCATCTCTCCCCTACTCTCATCACTCAAAAATAGGAAGTACAAAGCATGGGAAAAGTGAACTTCAGCAGGGATTAGGGTTGTGTCAGAGGAAAGCTGCAATCCCTCTGCAATTGGCAAGGGACTTGGCAGTGAAACTCTAGGTCAGGGGCAGGCAATTATTTTGGGCGGAGGGCCGCCTACCCAGTTTTGGCAGCCTGTTGAGGGCTGCATGGATAGCCCTGCCCCTTGACAGTTTCCCTGCCCCCTGGTCACCATCTTGGGACCAATGTCCCAGGGCCAGCACCAGTGGGGCCCAAAGCAGGGCGCAGGCTGGCAGGGGTCTGTGGAGCTGGGCTGGGCTACACAAGCAGGGAGGGGGGAGCTGGCCAAGCTCCACAGAGCCCCTGCTGGCTGAGACCCCGTGCTCCTGCCACTCTACTCTGGGCCCCGCCGGTGCCAGCACCAGCCCCAGGACACCAGTGCAGGCCCTGTGCTCCTGCTGGCTGCTGCACCTGCTAACTCCCAGTGCCCCCAGCCCTGCGGTAGAGGCAGGGGGCAGCACACAGCCCCGAACCCCTGCTCACCGGCAAGGAAGAAGCTGATGCTGAGCACAGGGAAGAGTGGCCCCTCACCTGCCCCATGGCCAGCGCTCCCTGCTGCAGCTGCTCACAGCCCACATGAGGCTGTCCTGAGTGGGCACAGGCAGCCCCATGCGGGGTACAAGTGGCTACAGTGCAGGTCACTGGCCATGGGGCAGGCAAGGGGCCGCTTTTCCCTGCGCTCAGCACCAGCTTGTAACCTGCCCCGCTGCCAGCCTGGGTCCCACCCAGCTCTGGGCTTGCCCATTGGGGCTGCATGCGGCAGCAGCAGCTGCGGCCTCCCTGCTTGCCACACAAGGCAGCGTTTGCTACTGCTGCCCACCTGGAGTGCACGTGCTGGGCAGCCCACAGGCGGCAGTGGCAAACACTGCCTGGCGTGGCAAGTGGGGTGGCCACAGCTGCTGTCACCATGCACAGCCCCGACAGGCGAGCCCAGGGCCAGCGCGGGGCTGGGTTACAAGCTGGTGCTGAGTGCGGCGGGTGGGAAAAGCAGCCCCTCACTCACCCTGTGCCTGGCACCCCACACTGCAGCCACTTGTAGCCCACTTGGGGCTGCCTGTGCCTGCTCAGGACAGCCCCGCTTGGGCTGCGAGTAGCTGCAGCAGGGAGTGCTGGCCATGGGGTTGGGGAAGGGCTGCTTTCCTCTGTGCCGGGAAGGAGCAGGGAAGGAACTCGGGGAAAAGCTAAGTGCAGGGAAAAGTGGCTCCTTCCCTGTCCTGTGACTGGTGCTCCCTGGTGCAGCTGCTTGCAGCCCGTGTAGGGCTGTCCTAAGCTGGCACAGGCAGCCCCAGGTGGGCTGCGAGCGGCTGCAGTGCGGGACACTGGCCATGGGGCAAGAAGGGAACACTTTTCCCCGTGCTCAGCTTTTCCCCAGGCCACTTTTCCCTGGGCTCCTTCCCTGCCCCCTCTCCCCCCTTTACCTGAGGTTCCGGCATAGGGCAGCCACCTAGGCCAGAAGCCCCTGCTGGGACTTCCAGCTGGGGGGTGGGGCTGGGCAGGCTCTGCTGTTGTGGGAGCCTGCCGGGCTTTCCCTGGGTCCTACTGCCCTTGGCTCCTGTCATTTTTGACTAGAACCAAGGGCAGATAAATATTCATTTTCTAAATTTTTTAGGGGCCCCGTGGGCCAGATAGAATGGCCTCGCAGGCCAGATCCAGTCTGTGGGCTGTATTTTGCCCACCCCTGCTCTAGGTGCACTGTGGACAGGAAACCACAGGAATGAGTCATTAGAAAGGCCGCATGCAGAAGAAACGGTGAGTAGACAGCTCATTGGTAAAAGCCCTTAGGGCAGAAATGTGGGGGGATTTCTGTTTGCACAAGTATTTAGTGGCAGGTTCTGTTTCATGAAATCTTGGAATTGGTTATCCAATGATTACATCACCTTTTGCCTTTTTCTATGTTGAATTCAGATGTTGAGGTAAACTCACAGGGACTCTAATCTGTGTAACTGGATTTCAGAGACAGACCCATTTCAATCATAAATTAAAATACTTGCCTTTGGTCAGATGGCGCAGTCATGTTTACCTGACAAAACCCTAACTTTGTTATGGAAGGGACTTAATCTGTGAATATCTGTCCAGCTGCATCTACAGCTCATTTCAAATGGCACTATCAATCTCAAATGACTGCCAGAGATATGGCTTAAGTCAGTTTGATACTTGCCACTGCCCTGATGTGTAATTTGCACAGTAGTGTGGGAGGATGTTGGCATTTAGTTTCCTCAGCCACATGGCATTCAGCAATAACCATATTCTGGTAAGGGATGAGGCAAATGGTAAACAATGCCGAGTCAATCAAATCTGCAAGCCCTGGCATCTTCAAGAAAACTGTAATTCCTTCTCACCGCCCCTTTGTCTAATTAGAACATTCTACTAGCACAGGTATAGAAACAGATATGTCAGCTAGGGGTGTGCAAAGATCATCCCACAGTAGCCAAACATGGTTCTGCCAACAAAACCACTAGTGTGGACGCAGCTCAGCTGTCAGGAAGTCCTTCAGGGTTGCTAGTGTTGCTCTGGTGGCAGAAATGCTTTTGCCAGCACAGCTGAATCTACATCATGGGGTCTAATTACCTCAGTGTTGCCACTATGAGCATAGTGGCCTCCTAGCATAGAGCATTTCATCTCCGTGGAGCAGTCTGGATCTGGCAAATCAACAGAGACTGCAGACTTTGATACTTTACTTTACCTGGGAAACAACAAACTATACATCTCTGTGGCCTGGTACTGGCTGCAACAGAGTCTGTTGAAATCAGTGCTTCTGATTTATACCATGCCACAGAACAGAACTTGGTCCTTTCCTTTATCACAATTCAAATCCTCATTATGGACCTATTGACTTCAGAGGGATCAGGGTTAGGTATTCAGTGTACTATGAAGGAAACACAAGGGCTAGAAGCTTTAGAAGTAGTAACTTACTGCCGAGTTAAAGATGGATGTTTATTGGTATGATATGAACAAAGAAAGCCACATACCCAAAGTGAAGTACTGATGAACCTATTAGGCTGAAAAAAGATAATTAGGTTCTTCCATCCAGGGTGAAGTTACAGGTTATTCTTAGACCATACTAAATCTATGAAATACTAAGTGGTGTTAAAGTTAGAATATGCTGTGAGCAGTTGCACATGAAGGGTTAATGCTGTTTTCTGCCTAACTGGCAAGCAGGGACATGGCTAGCAGCCAAAACACCTGGGCTTTATCCTTGTTCTGGATTGGGAGGGTGCGGGGGGGGGGGGTGAAGGGAGGGGGCTGGGAGTAGTGCATTCTGGGATGCTGAAGGACTGCAAATTTCTCATTTTATCTTCATGGACGAAACTAAAATTGTCCTAATACAAGCTAGGTAGCACAACCTAGAGTTAACCCTTGCCTGAAATGGCATAACTAAGATGCTCAAAAGGCACTTAAGTTAACAAGCTTTAAAGTACAAATGTTTGAGGTTTAAGTGCCCTTAGTATGGTCTAAATGTAATGTGTAACTTCACAATGCTATTACAAAATTGAGAAAGAACTATCCCATATACCACACACTTTCTCCTTTGGTTGTTTCTGATCACCACTTGGCATAGAGTATGCCCCACTGGCATTGATAGCACAGGTGTTCAAGTAGTCAAGTATTCAGATAGCTTTTTCCTGTAGTCCATGTCCTGGGACAAGTGGGAGATGATGGAAGAGAGGCTCCCAGCCCAAGCTTGAGAATGTCTCTAGTCTAGGGCAGAAATGGTGGCTTTATCCCTCTCACAACAAAGGAACAGTGCTAAGGATGGCTTCTAGTGGCTTCTCTCCTCTCATAGGATTTGGGAACAGTTTTAGAGAGACCAATTTCTTTGCTCCCCTATTGAAATTGGAAAGTAGCAAATGGAACCTGCCATTCATTGCCTTTGACAGGCAAAGCAGTCCTGGAGCAGGAGATTCTCCAGGTGTAACAGGAAGAGCCTGAGGAAAAAAAAGAACTCAGGCATTTAGATGTCTTTGTGTTAAGTGCAAATCCTACAGAGACAGACAGGAAACTCAGGTATTTGCTCTGGACAGATTCTAACTACTGCTGCTGAAGGAAACAGGACTTGTTTCCATACTGTAAAACAAGTTATACCAAGAAAGCACCTGACTACATCACCAATTTTTGTTTCAAAGAGGAAACTGACCTGCCAAGGCTGTAAACTTGCTTTGCTCAGCGAAACAATACGCGCATGCTTATCTCTTTCTGGACTAGACGCAGTGGGCCTGGAGACATGCACCACACAGACAGTTTAAATGCAGCTTAAACCCAAAGCAGACAGGCATATAAATCTGTTAAAGCCACCTGGAATGGTTCAGAAGCGTGCCTGGAAAATCAGGTACTAGTTTGAACTTGTTCAGTTGCATGTTAACACAAAGCATTCCACAGCACAGGTCAGGTTCAATCCTCCAGGCATCCCATGCTGCATCACCCCCAGTGCTGCAACTGGACAGTCTGGTACAGTCAGAACTCTCTTGCCACCTTTTCTTTCCCTTTTGTTGGCATTTTTTTTTTTAAATCAATGAGCTCTCTTGCACTGCTTGTTCAATAATAAAATGCAATTTTTCTAACAACAAGCTTCATCTCCTCTTCCTACTCAACTATAGTCCATCATCATGCACCCCCACAGCCACTGGGAACCAAGAAGCATGAGTCCAAGCACTCTCCCAACTTTCCCCAGGGTATTCCGAGTCAGGTAAATACACTGTAGACTTCAGTCAATTGCAGGCTACTGAACTTTATTGAACTTGTGTTTAGGAGAGAAAGGAAAGCATTAAAGTGAAAACACCTCCAGCCACCATAGGCCATCCACCCTCTGGAAGTTCTAAGAATGTGTGCAAGCACTCCCTCTCCACTCACCCACTGCAAGGCATGCTAGTCTGGGTGCTCATTCCCCACCCCTGGTGTCAGAGCCACAGCAGTTTACAATCAATGATATTTGGGATCAATTCAAGTGTTCTGTGCTGCACCCAGTGTTATTTCTGATATGACTCCTCACAGTTCTCCTCCACTCTGTGTCACTTCCTGCAGCTTTCCAGTATAGTTCAACCTTGAGGGCTAGACTTGCAAGGTAAATTTCAAGCACAGCAGTAGCTGGGGTCAGAGAGAGATTTAGCATTCCATTTTTTTCAACTACAATTCCCTACATATACATGCTAGAAAAGAACTAGTGTTGCAAACTGACCTCTATCTAGCACCACCAGCTGTCTGCTTTCAGAAGCTCATGGAAGAGAAGTTAAAAACCCATTAAAAGTCAGTGGAATTTAACTACCTCCTTAGGCTCTTTAGAACATCCTAGTTCTAACCCCCTCCTACATCAGTGCAACAACAGGAGGGAACCAAGGGCTATGGCATCAACTCCACTCTAGCCTGCCTTCTTCCCTAGTCAGTGAAGAATTTGTACGTATATCACTAGTAGACTACTACTGCCTGCTCGACTTAGGGAGGAAAAGTTGCTAACTTCTCTTAGGGTGGAAACAGACGTCACCTTTATGCCACCATAAAAAAATAAAAACTGCAGTTCCCATAGAGATCCCAGGGAACCTCTGAGGTGCATCTCTATTAGCGGGGAAAGCCTTGACTCCCCACTTACAGAGATATGCCCCAGGGAATTTCTGAGATGTCTCTCTAAACAGGAAAAGTCAAGGTTTCCCACTTAGAGACATGCCCCAGAGACTGCCTAGGGTGCAACTCAAGGAATGGGAAACCCCAGCATTCCCTGCTTACAGAGACACACTGCAGGGAATCTCCAAAGAGGATCTCTGGAAGCAGGGACCATGTTCCCATTGTCCTACAGGACTGGGCCCCTGCCTGATGCAAGACAACAGGATATACATTACTGGCTGACACACATCCCACCACAGCTGATTTGCTTCATTTGGCAACATCTGTTTATAGTCTTCAAGAAGCTATTGCATAGTTCTTGGTCATGAAAGATGTGACACCAACTATCTAGCTAACTTTTGTCCAGTATCCAATTACATATTCTTGATTTAAATTTACAAAGGAGACTGGTGAGACAACTCCACCTGTGTCTCTCATCTCAATTTTGCAATCTGAATACAGACTCTAACCTGTGATAGGGGTATATACAATCACACTGGTTGTAGATTCTCTTCTGGCAACGCAGAAGAGCAAGTGCTTATCCTGGTATTATACCAGGGCATCAGCTGCCTTTGATACCACTCACAGCAAACTATAATGTTCTTTAGTGACTCCATTCCTTCCCTGTCAGTGGCTTCCAGAGATTGGAGAGAGCAAAGATTCTCTACCTGAGTTCTACTGTGTACACGGCCATCAGCAGTGTTAGCAGTGAGACGTACAATATACTAGGTATCATTATGCTGATAACACTCTGCCTTTTTTCTCCCCAATTCCTGACACTATCAGTGCTGATGAGAAGCTGGTCTAGAGTTTGGGACCCTATGTAGCTGACTGGCTAGAGCTTGATCTATTTATCATAAAGTTAGCAGGTTGAGAAGAGTACTCAGATCTGACACATCTTACATCTAATGAGTCTGCCCTGACATTTGCTTCCCAAGACCTGGGACTAGTGTGGGATTCCCAGCTACTGCTGGATGACCTCACAGCCTTAGCCTTAGTGGATATTGAACCCAGCCCCCAATGATTCAAGACTCTCACTTCAAGTGTGGAATACAGCAATGTACTGTTTATGAGGCGGTTAAAACTCAATGTGGAAACAAATTAATGCACATAATAGGTGTGCCTGGCAAGTGTTATACAGTAAAAACTCTGTTATCCGGCATGAACGGGGAATACCAGGTGGTGGTTATGTAAAAATTCTGGATATCTAAAAATACCTAGTGGGGGGCGGCAGCAGCACAAGGTGGTTGCACGCAGGTTGCATGTAGTGGTGGTGGTGTGGTGCCAGTTAATAGAGTATTCTGACTAGTAGGCCAGATAACAGGGATTTTACTGTAGCTTGCTAGAATGAGACCCGTATGCTGTACTGAATACTTTCATAGGGAAAACCAACACTTGCCTAAATAACTACCTACCTGCTTCAGAGATGACCTCTGTTTCCTAACAATCCTGCCAGAGCTAAAATCAGCCCAAGTATTCAACGTGAGAGTCCTATTGATTTAAAAGGAGTTGCCAACAACCCACCTGTGTCTAAAAATGGTTTATTGCTATTGAGAGAGACCACTGCTGCAAGGCTTGTCTTTTTACTTAGGCCTTTCAGGATGGAAGAGAGGAAGAGTAACAGCTTGAAGTGGAAAAATTAGATACCCGTGTCTGAATTTCTCTAAGGAGTATTGTTTGTATGCACATCCCCCTCTCAGGTATGCATACACCTCAGTTACTCTGTCTTAAAGATTTTTGCCTTCTCCTTGAATATCAAGTGTGATACACACTTTCTCTTAGTTTTAATGTTATCACTTCGAGAATCAAGTGTGCCAGACACTCCCAAGGAAGAGAGGAAGATCAGAATGCAAAATATGCATAGAGGACAACACATCTCAAAGAACTCTGGTTACTGGTAATTTCTCTTTTAAGTACCTCTCCATATGCACATTATCACTGTGGGTGACTCCCAAGAATTGCTGATGTTACTTGCAGGCAGGTCTCAGGGTCCTAGATGAACAACAACTGTAAGAGCATTTGGCTAACCCTGGTGGCTTCTGCAATGGCAGAGCATGGTAATGATATGTATGAAGCTCCAGATGGCCAACTTGCAAATGTCAGGTAGGGAAGCCACTGAAGTCTCCTGGTCTCTGGTGGAGTGAGCTCCTACCACTAAGTGCAGATCTACTTTAATGGTTGCATGGCACCCTTGAAGTATTTCATATACCATGGGATGGTCTGAACTGAAAGAGATTGCTGCAGTTCTCAGTCTTTCAGCTGAGGAAGCAAACCGCTACAAACATTTTCTGCAAGGCTTAGGCCCTACTCTCCACACAGAGGTAGGGAGACAAGCCTTTCTTCTGATAAGCATGTGCAATGCTGCCTCAGCTCTGGAGCAGTTATGTTTTGGAAGGTACACCAGAAGGCTGATTTTCTACCTGACATGGACTTCAGTGGAACATGAAGCGAGTCCTCAAGGATACCTTCCCTAGGCTTCCCACTGAAGTGAGAGTCACCAAGTAGGTTATCTTCATAAAGAGGTGGGAGTTGCAAGCAGATGGTCATATGCTGTAATGACAGCCACATTAGGGAAGATAAGCATTCATTAAAGTATTACTAAGGATCAGGATCTGTTGCTGGAAGGAAAGCTTTGGTTAGGCTTTGGACAGCTGGGTGGGAAAAGAAAGATCAACCAAAGAAAGGGTGGCGGACAAAGATGGCAGCAGCATCCAGCTTAACTGGACTGAGGGAAAAGTCACCATTCTTCAACTCTAGCACATAATGTAGTATATAGGTGGAATAGAAGCCTCACAAAGGGAAAGATCTTGAATGACACAAGAGCAGAAGCTTGCCCTTTAATTAAGCAAATCTGGCTAGTCAAGTCTTTCCTGATTTGAATATTTTTTTACTAGAAAGAAGCAGACATGCATCATCACTGGTTGTGGTAATACAAGTCGTCATGATCTGGATGCCTCATGGACAAAAATTCTCACTGAAGTCATCAGACTGACCTAAACCTTTGAGATGAGGGTCAGCAGGAACTAGAACCAATCTTGTGGCAAGCAGAGCTTGGTTGATGGTGAGTACAGGGCAGCCCATATAAACTCCAAACAGGCATTAGACACACAGCTTCTGCATTCACCCTCACGGCCAGCATATGAAAAAGATGCAGTACCATTAAGACACCTTCACTTGCTCAGAGGTCCTGACTCATTATGAACTAGAGATGCTTTTTGGGGGTAGGGAGGGGTGGTAGGATGGGATGGAATGGTAGGAATATGAAAGTAAACATCCTGAAGGGCAAGAGATGCAAACCAGTCCCTCCCCTCACTATGACAGTACTCATTTCAAACTTGAGCTTGCAAATGATGCTGTTGTGCTTCCTTATGACTGACATGGCTCAACTTTTTCCTTTTACTGGAAATAATGAACATAAAACATTTTCCCCCTAAGAACAGAGGAACTTCATATATATCCCCTATGGCTAGGAAACCTAGTTGAAACATCTTGAGAAAGGTCCTGGAAACAAGCGGAGAAGAGATATTAGAGAGCAAACTGAACTGGGTGGCATAACCAGCCATAATAGTATCTAGAATCCACTGATCCATAGTTATCTATGCCACACGCTCCTCAAAAACAGACCAAATAGTTGGCCAAAAAAGGAAAGAGGATGACTGGATTTCAGAGGGTAGAAGGTCATCTTCCAAATGCAAAGACTTTTTTTCTGTTCACCGGACAAGGCAGAGGACCTATTCTTACCAAAAAAAAAACCAAAAAAAAACAACTTTCATATTTCCTCAGTACCTCTTGTGGTTAATATTCAGATGGAGAAAGAAAAGCAGCAGAGAACTGCTAAGAATAGCGCTTAAATCTGCTTTGCCCTAGGAACTGGTGTGTTAAGGAAAAGATGTCCCCTGAGCCTTTAAGGGTGTGCAATGTCTCTTCAGCTGTGGAATGAAGAGATCCACTCCTTCAAAAGGAAGGTCTTCTATAGCAGGGGTGTTTGACCCCCAGCCCACAGGCAAGATGTGGTCCATGGGGCAATTAACATCCAGCCTAGAGGGCCCTCCACAGGCCCAAAAATTTGGTGGTAAGGGAGTTGTGGCAGCTAACTGCCGCTCCCCTGCTGTCAAATTTCTAGACTGGTGGGGGGAACCCTGCAGACCAGATAGCATGGACCTACATGCTAAGTCAAGCACATAGGACCAATCAGGGTGGCATGAGGCAGCAAGGAGCCAAGCTGGGCAGTGTGACGCCTGATCTGGCCTGCCTGGCCAAAAGATTGAGCACTACTATTGTACAGTATTCCACACTTCCTTCAGGGAACCAGATACCTGAAGCTAGAATGAACATCTAACTGGCCACAGCTATGACCTGGGGGAGTAGTTCTGGTCCCCAACTGTCCTCTGGTGATGAGCAACATAAAAGCATCTGTCAAGTCCAGCGACAATGGACAGAAAATTCCACAAGTACACCATTACAGAAGTTGTTTGGTGCTAGCCATACCACCCTATATGTGAGGAATATGAACTTATCTTGGCTCCTTGCCCTTTGGATTGGAGTGGAGCTTTGTATTTGTTTGCTGTAGCAATGAGAGGAAGAGTAGAGGTAAAAGTATTTGGCGCTCATGAGGGGACTCAATATTGCTTGTCCACACCTTCCTAACAGTTGGGTAAGAGATGTCTGCCAAACTATCTTTGCAGGATCCATGATAGCTTTGTTTTTAGGAAGAGCAACTATGCTGCCTATACAGAATATTGCAGCATATCCACCAATCTACAAAGGGACCACCAACTACCAGAGGTTATAGATCAGGGGTGGGCAATTGTTTTAGCTAGAGGACCACTTAATGAGTTTTGGTGAGCTGCAAAAGTAGCTCTGCCCCTTGACAGGTGCCCTGCCCCTTGGTTGCCATCTTGGGACCGGAAGTCCCACGCCCTAACCCCTGACCTTTGCCACTGGAAGTCCCTCTCCTTGCCCCCCAAAATACTCCTTTTGGGGGGTGGGGGTTGCAATCTGAACCAGAAAAAAAACAAATTGTATACTAAAATTCAAACATTTACTGTAACGTATCTTATTACAAAAAATGTTTGTCATGATTTGTGTTTGTGTAGTGTATATATAAGTGACTGCATAATAGGCAAAAAATAAAGTCTTACTCTTGTATGTTGTGTGTGGGGGAGTGTATGGGGTGTGGTTGGAGGTGGGTGTGTATGGTGGATTGTGCAGGGTATGTGTATGAGGGTGCATGTGGTTTGTGAGGGGGTTTGGCTGTGCATGTGCAGGGTATGTTTGGGGTGTGTGCAAGTGTGTGGGGATTGTGGGGACAGGGTGTGGGTATGTGGAGTGTGAGGGAGGGTGGCGGGGCTTTGGAGACCCCCATGGTGCACAGCCCGGGTTGCTAGTGGACCTTGGACTGCTCATGGTCCATGGGCTGCTTGTGGTCCACACAGGTGCACGGCCCTGGCCAGAGCTGCACATAGAGGCAAGGAACACAACCAGGCTGACCCGCCTCTATCACATGGGGCCCCCTGTGGTGCACGATCAGCTCCTGGCACTCACGTGCCACCGGGGGAACCCCACGCAATGGAGTTGGCTGCCTTACCCACTCCCTGCCACCACAGAAGCAGCAGGTGGGGCTCCCCACTATATCTGGTGGAGTCAGCCAGCTCCATTGAGCAGGGCTTCCCCTGGTGGTGCACGAGTGCCAGGATCTGCACATGCACTGCAGGGAGCCCCACATGATAGACAGGCTGGCCTTGCTGCACTCCTTGCTGCCACATGCAGCTTTGGCCAGAGCTGCGCACTGCCAAGTGGCAGCGCCTGAGCAAGCCCAACTGCCCTGAGGGTCCCCACCTGCTGCTGCTGCAGACAGAAGGGATTGTGTGCCATGGGGGGGGGGGGGGGGGGGTTCCCTCACCCCCCCCACTCACACCCACACCGTTCCCACCCAAGCTCCACGCTCCTACCGCCCCCCCCTCCTCCCCAAGTGCAGGGTCTGCACTCCTACCAGCCCCAGCCCCACACTCCCTGCCCAGCTGCAGCTCCTCCCTCCTTCCCCACTGCTTCCCTATCTGCTGCCCAGAGCAAGTGCTGCAGCAGGAAGACAAGGAGGAGCTGCTGGATGCTGGGGAAGCTGAAGAGGTCCCCTGGCAACTGCAGCAGTGGCAGCAGCGGCCCTGCCCAGAAGCTGTGCGCTGACTGGGCTGGGCCCTTCCATGCACCAGGGTGGGAGTGAGGTGCATGGGCTGGGTGGGGTACAATTGGTGGGCGCCCGTGGACCGGATGGAATTGCCTGGCAGGCCAGATCCAGCTCGCAGTCTGTATTTTGGCCGCCCCTGTTATAGATCCTCATCCAGAAGAAAACAGGTCTCTAATTCTGTAAGTCAAATCAGGGGAAAAGAGTGTAACGTTGCAGGAAGATACCTGCTAAATAGAAACAGACGAATAAGTTAGGAGCTGGTCTACCACTGATAGATGAGAGATCCAAGACCAGAAAGCATACATCAGGAAGACCAAGAAAAGAACCCTAAGGTCACTGAACCGGACAGTAGGGGCTCTGTGAGAAGACTTTGGACTCAGTTGCTTACCCTTTGAAGAGGTCTTAAGTTTCTGACAAGGTCCAGCAAATCAAAGGAACGGTCTTCACTAGAACAGTCAGAAAAAGGCTAACGAGGCTTTTATCTGTGGTGTCATAATTCTTCGTGTTGAGGCACTGTAGCAGTTCAATGGTATCTATATGGGGCCACTAAATCTCTGATAAGGGTAAGGAAAAGTTAAAGGAGGTGTCCTTGTGGAACCTGAAGCTGGAGACCTTCATCTAGATCTGCAATCCACAAGTCTTTGGCACAAGAAGTCAATGACCTCTTCCAAGAAGCTGTATCCTCAGAAGCCTGGCATCTAGTAAAGTCTTGTGCTCTGGGATCAGAGGCCAACACAAACTTGCCCAGACCTGGCTTCACACGTCCTTCTGGCCCTGAAGGGGAGACTTTCAAATGGATTATTTTCCAGGAAACAGGACACTTACAAGCAAAAAAAAACAAAACAAAAAAAAAAAGAAAAGAAAAGAAAAAAAAGGCTCCAGGAGAAGTCATGATGATGGAGAAAAACAGAAACAAGAGCAAAAGTTTTTAGAGATAAAGGCCAAATAAAAGGAGGCAAGACACCATATGGTACAGATACAGATACAAAAGAAAGGGCAAAGTCTGCACTAAGATCAGAAAGGACAGAAGAGGGAGGGGAAGGGCACATGCCCCCCAGAGTGAGAATATATTTATGGACAAGCTCCCACCGGAGAAAGGAAGTTGATTTTTATTGGGATTACCAATGGCTTTTGTGGACTAGAGGCTGTTTCATAAAAAAACAAACTAGGGGCCTCCCTTTGTATGTCTAATTAGAAACAGACTGCCGTTCCCTGAAGTATTCCTATTTGTTTCATTACCCTTATCATGTAACTTTACTGTAATTTGTACTGAACTTCAGCCATGAAGTTTGCAGCTGTCTTGTCCATTTGTCACTCCTCCCTGTCTGGTACTGTTAAAATATGACTGTTGGTACTCCAAATGAAGATCATGTTTGGCTCAGGTAGACTTACTGGACTCCTTTGGCACCTGAGGGAGAACTAGGAAGGAAAGAGGAAGCAGAGGCATATATCTGGTAGAGTTCCAGTTCTGGGTGGCTATGGGCTTTAGCTGCTATCCAGGATCCAGAAGGTCCCAGTACCAATGGGGAAGGTGTCCTCCAGCCAGGAATTAAGCCTTTCACAGCCCCCACCCCCCAACAGCAGGTGCCATTGAACAGCATCATGCTGAGCAAAGAAGCAAAACCCCTAAAATCAGTGCCCCTCTCCTCCCCCCATTTTCATCCCCTGCTTTTTCCTACCCAGCACTTAGCTACGAGGACCCTAGAGCCTCCCTGCATCACTATCTGGCTCCTAGCCCCACTCTACACAACCCATAGCTGCATCCATTCCAGCACCCCCTTAGTCAGTGCCTGGGGCTTATGCCTGCTCACCCATCTCTAGTTACATTATTGCTTGCGTCTGCAGATTAGTGTGATCTGATGGACCTTGCTCCTTCCCATTTTCATCTCTTTCTAACTAAAGGTGGTCTTAATTCTGTTTATAATGGGTCACAGGGGCATCGACACTTCTGTATCCAAATCAAATGTTATGAAACTGACTTTAAAAAAATACATCCATCTATAATTTACAATATGGAAAATGAACAAAACAGTTCTCATCCCTCTTTTTAACACGTACAGACAACCAAAGTTCAAACCCACACATGCAGGAAGAAAAAGTAGCATATTCTCCACGTTGCTGATATTTGGGGTGGGGTTGGGGGTTCTTTTTACTATGTATTCCTTTACTAGTAACCCTGAAGAACTCACCTGCTGACAAGAGAGATGGCTCTAGCCTAGCCACAACTGGCATTTATCTTGGAAGGCTGGTTCTATTATACAGGGCAAAAGGCAGAAAGCTGCCTAGTAACTACTTACTGTGCATATGAAGAAGGGTCTGGACATTTTCTAGTTCATTCTCCATCAGTTTACCTGTTTAAACTGGTTATAATAGGTAAAGCTATTACATATTTTACTGTTGACTTGGCCTTTCTAAACAATCACACTGAGGCTGTACATGGAAAAAGTTCTGCAGAAAAGCTGTGTGTGAATTTAGTAGATAGCAATTATTATAGTTAACAAAACTAATGAGCAGAGTGAGGAATCATCATCTTTTGAATGAGATCTGCAACAAAAATGCTGACCAACGTTGGTTTCCATCACCCAACCCCATTGTCCATAAATTATGAACCCAGTACTCTTAAAAGATTCTAGTGACTTCATACAAAAATCCTAAAATCAGTTATCAATAGGATACTGTATTCTTGACTTTTTGACCCGAACAGCTGTGCAGTCTTGTCATAAACTATCAAACAGCTGCTATGGGAGCCTACATGTGGCTATAATTCAGCAATGGGGAAAGCAATTCCCCATCAGTGAAGCTTGTATAAAGAAAAGTGCAAAAATTTTTGGTGGGAATTATGGAATAACCTTTGCACAGAACTTCCAAACTGCTAAGTTAATTAATTTGGGCTATGAAGCATGAGGTTTTAGAGTTCCAGATGAAACCTAAGTGTACATATCCAACGTGTATACCCATTTAGCTAGCAGTAGGTACTTTCATTAGCCACATTAATACTAATGCTTTTTGAATACCTGCTAAGCTCTCTGGGAATGTCTTCCATCTGGTAGCTAGGCACTGGATGTTTCTCTCTCAGGTTTTATGGAAAAGTGAGTCTGGTGGATGTGAACTCCACAAATTATGGTTATCTTCTTTTGCAGAGTGCAATATGGGGTTATATTCAGAAATGTGGATGCACCAGAGGACATATTTTGCACATACTGTATAAGTCTTGTTATTACAGGTGAGATTCACCACATCTGAAACATTTTGGAAGTTTAAGAAGATACGTTCTGCTTCATTTGTTTTAGTTTTGCTGTTAAGCAACTAAGGATCTGTGTTTTTTAATAGCATTTTCTTTTACCACTGCTACTTTTTCTATAAGCTTTCCAAGAGTATTAACATTTAATCAGGATTGAGGTAAGCTTACACTATCAGTCACCTTTTGCAAGGGGTTACATTTTATTTTTTAAACAAAGATAACACATTAAGATGTAGAATTAGCTATGGGCCTCTATATTGTTTTTGAAAAAGCTTACTTGAAATGAAACTGCACATCAGTAAACAAAGTCAGCAAGGCTTCTCAGAAAGTAAAAAGTATGCCAGCCTTTCAAAGTGGTAACATGAAGATGATTGATTCAAATAGTCCAATTTCAATACCTGCCCACACCTTTTAGCTGTTTCCAGTTCTCGCTGTCTGTAAGGACTAGTTAAGAGTGACTGAATAGTGCATCTTTAGCTGGTAGCTTTTCCCTCAATGCTCCCTTCACTCTTTGGAGGGCACCAGGATTCTCATCTCAATTCAGGGAACTGTGGACATTTATTATTTGTTAACAATTTCCTTATGGGTTCTCTTCACAAGGGAAGTGTGTAGAGAACTGCCTCCCCAAAGGCAAAGCATGTTCAAATCACTGAATTAAGAGGAAATCCAAATCCTGTTTTTCCCCTCACCAAGTTACGCATTTTAAGAGTTATGAAAGAATTCCAGTCTTTTGCATTCTTCAGATTTCTTACAGAAGCATTCACCTTATTGCCAGTGGGTCCTCCGTCTCCTCCACAGGAGAAGACTAACACAGCCTCCAATAAGAAGAAGCAGAATATATTAACCTTTGACATGTAAAAGAAGGTAAGACCTTCTTACTGGTTTATCAAAATCAAAGGTATGCTAAGAAGGATATTTATAAATTTGAAACAAATAACAGCAAGTGCCGAGTTACACGAAAGACTGCTAGAAATGCAAATAAATGGGAATAAGATGCTTTCTCAACAGTACTCCCAGGCAACGATTTCATCACCTGGATATAGTTACTGAACTAAATCTGCAAGCAGCTGAAATTATGGCTCACCATTGTAAGTCAATTTCTCACTCCTGGGTAGGTAGTCAAGCCTCTTGACATTCTATCCTCCATACTGATGCCTAAGCCTCTTTTCCTGTGGCTAACGGTACAAGTCTCTTCCTTTAAAGCATCTGTTAATCATCGCTTCCCAGGTGTTGGGCACAGACAAACAATCTGCGGAAACTAACGTAAAGGAAGTATGCCAAGTTGGATTTTCTAGTTACAGTTTTTGGCTGGAAAATGTTGTCTGGTATCTGAGTCAGCTGAAAAACCCTCTTTAATATTAGAGTTCAAGAGAAGGGACAAGGAAGAGTCAAGACAGAACACTCATTTTTGTCAATATTTTTTTAAATCCCAGCCCAGCTTCTAGTAAGACTGGACACTACTTACAACACTCCTAGAACTGCAAAAAGAATGGAAACACAATAGGAAAAGGGGCGAGACGGCACAGTGGCCGGCTTTAGACATTCACATACATAAAGCCAGCAAAGACTGGAGTCAGCAAGGCCCCAGGTGCCCCACTAACATGAACAAACCCAAACACGAAGGTAGCACATGAAATGTATTTACCTATTTAAACACAGGCAGCTGGTCTGGCTAGGATGCGGAAGGTAACTGCTAATTCCTTGTACTACAAGGAAGGAATGGAGTAAAAAAAACCCAAGCCCATGGGCAGGTTTTTCCTTTGTGAACCTCTGTCTCTGTGCTGCTGGTAACAGTGGTAAGTATAAAAAAATCAAAGAAAAATAATCTATTTATAGAACAAGTCAGTAGTCTGAGACATTTAGAAAAAAGTAAAAACAAGTCCTCTTTTAAAAATGGATTTACTAAAACAATTGTCACCCAGGATTAACCCAAGCCTTCTGTCCCCTGGCAAAGCCAGGGACAACTTTAAACAGGAACTACTGCTGATTGTAGGCTTGTATCCAGCAAAGCCAGTAGGGACAGGATCTGTGCTCTGGACAGTATCTGCAGACTGCTTGCTGATATCACTCAAGGCCATATCTGTAGCCTAGTGATACTGGAAATACTTGTGAATGGAAGTTCTCACAGAAGTACATCAGTGTAACCTGTGAGGTAAGTGGGTTGTCCACTTTCTTCCCCATCCCTGGGTACAGATCACAGAAGCTGGATCCTATGTTACTGCACCTCTTCACCAGCTTCATCCTGTGTCAGACAACTGTAACATACAGGAGCACAGGACACCAAAGAAGCCTAGAAGAGAAGCAACTCCTTTAATGGGGAAGCGCTCTGCTTTCCAAGCTTAGGCATGGCTAGATGTCTTAACTGATGCTTTGTGGCCATGCTCAGGACAGGAAGATTGACTGTGCCCCTCAGGAAAAAAAAAAGAATATATTTAGTGGAGTAGGGTTAGGTTTCTTTTTGGTAAACAGAACCAGTGCTGATATCTGAGACCTTGAGCTCCTTTGCCCTCTAGCTACAAGAGAAACTAACAATTGATCCACCCACACCCATTCCAACAGTGTAGTGTGAGCTGCCCTGGCATGGAGGCAGGTTCATTATCCCCATACACTGCCTTCTTGGCTCAGCTAACATGAGAGGCCACCTGGCTTAAGGTAACTTCCAAAGGCTCTGCATGGATAATATGCCCCCATGGAGATATCTGGTAGAGCTGAAAGCTCTAGCCACTGCCCACCAATTCCAGGCCAACCCCACTTCCTAAACGCAGTGCTAACACACCAAAGTGTCCCATCCACCAGCCACATGTTTGTTCAGTCTCTGAGGGCAGCCACCACACTCACTGCTGCAAACACTTGAGTTAAAACATTGGCTGGAACTGCAACAAGGTGGTGTCTGCATAGATGAGTTGGTACCACTGTGCCTCTGACATCACCATTGTACAGGGGAAGCCAGCTATTAGGAAGGGACCATTTCTGCTGCAGGGCTGTACATCCTTGGAAGTGAGGCTCAGTGGCTACATTAGCTTCAAACCACCCACTTTCAGTAGGGTCTCAGTGGTCCAGTTCCCAACAAATCCCAGAGACCAACTATCTGCTAACTTGTCCCCTTGAGGTCCTCCTCGAGTCTCAGTAAGAAAGGGGGTGGTGATACATGTACTGGGCGACTTGGCCCCTGCATTGGTTTCTTTGCACAGTTTATACAGATGTAATCTTCATTCTCAGCCATTTCCGGAGAGACGCCAACACACACTTGATGGAACCACTCGTCACAGCCACCGTCGCACTGTACCCAGTCTACCTGCAAAAGACAAGATCAACACACATAGTATAGTGCAAGGGAGAAAACTTACACTGAACTCTCCAGACCAGTACCAGAAGAAAAAAAATATATGGGACTGACACAAATACTAGCATGTAAAGTTTATTACAGATCTTTGGAATGTTTTAGGCTGATAGCAAAGCATGAAAAGTAGGCAGGCTAAAACCTGTCATAATCTTCTGCAGCTGCATTAACTTCATATTCTTCCTATGCTGTCCTAAAGATATAGAAGCTACATGGTTTCAATATGGCCTATATAATTAACAGAAAGCTTCCGCATAGATGAGTTGTTTCAAAAGATCCCAATAAAGGAACCTTTCTGTATTACTAACAAGCTAATATGGGGAATTCTAGAAGTCTAAGGAAAACTTGCCTCACAGGGGACCTATAGACTGAGAACTGTTCTCAGAAATAATGCTTTGTGATTATGCTTTGAAATCTACTAGCAGAAGGCACTAAATATACTATCAATGCCTTCATAAGTACTTAAGGAAACAGATACACTGGGAACAATAGTCACTGCATAGAAATCCATCCCAAAGCAAAATGCAGTAGTAATGCAAATGAATGAGCTGGCATCCTTCTGATTTGGAAGGATCGGTAACAATGCAACAATCAATCCTAAAATGCTTAGAATCCACAAGGCAAGAATTTATGACCAGTCAATGGGAAAAGAATAAATATAGATACAAATACTGTATTTCCTTTCTGTACTGCAATTATTCTCCCTCCCAGCAGGGGTTGACAAATTACAGACTTTACGCTTAGTTTTAGAAAACTGATAAACCTACCTGGAAGTAAAAAACTATAACTAAAAAGCTATACCTCTCAATTTTTCAATACCCCTTCTCCAATCATTTACCTGTTAAGATTTTAAACTTCAAATTTAGTTCCAGACAATGAATGTTTTGCTTAGAAAACAGCCTGAGATCCCATGAATATTTACTACCATTCCCCCTACCTCAGACCTCATCTTTGCTTGCAGGGCCAAAATAAATCCTGGATTTTCACATCCCTCTCGGTAAGCAATACATAGATTTGGAACGCGAGGAACACTGCTAATATTATCTTTCCCAAATAGAGAGGTGAAGAGAGATGGGATTTGAAATGAATTTATAAAACAAGTTTCAGTTCTGTACAAGTGACCAATCACTCCAAAATGGAACTTAACAGAAATCTTTGTTCTGAAACAAGTGCGAGGCACAGCTGAAGTACTAACATGGAGTTCACTTGAGCTATAACATTTTTTTCTATTTCTGCTTGAATGAGGTCTTCATTTTATCCACTTTCCCAAACCTCTTTGAATTTCATTTGGACTATGACCTGACAGTAAATTTTACAAGACAGCAACTTTTGCTGTAAAACCCAACTTTCCAAGCATCTGATGGAAACTGAAGTCTAATTCTTTTCTATTTGGATAACCAACTCTTCTCAGTGACAGGATCAAAAGGTATTTGCCCTGGGTAAAATGAGAATATAGAAAAGGTTAATAGTCACTGTGTGTCAATGGTTACAGTGTAGTGGTGCAAAGATAAAAATCTATGTTGTGCATCTTGACAGGAGATGAATTAGGCAACAGGTGACTATGAAGAGGAAGCACAGAAGGGGCAATGCAGTTGGCAGCTGTTGAAGAACTGTGAATGCAAAGTATTGCTATGTGAAAAAAAAACCAACTTGTTCTTAATTCTCAATATGGTACATTGAGACTCTGGGCTTGAGATCAACTGAAAACTGCCCTTTCGTTTTACAAAGTTCCTATAGGCGGCCTAACTTGGTATATATTTGTCTTCTGACTCATGTTCTCACTTCTGAACTGTGATCTCTGGCATCAGTTCTTCACAAGTAGAATTAAGGGCAGCTCATTCACTTGGGCCAGACTGACTACTACTCTTCCCCACCTCACTTGTTTCTTCAGTTTCTATTACAGTTACAATACTTGCACCTTTAAATTGCTGATGAATGCTAATCCTCATCTTCTGCTGCTTGTAGACCAAACTAGTCCCCAACAGGAATGTAAATAGGACAAGACAAGCAGGGCACCCGCCCTGTTCACCAATTTGGAGGGGGTGCCAGGATCTCCCCCACCAGGAATCTTTGCAGCAGTGGAGGAAGCCCTGTGCTGCACCTGCCCAGCCACAGGAGTGGCAGAGTCTAGCACTGCCCCCCACCACAACCCACCAACTTATGTTTCTGGGGGGTAAGGGTGAGTGCACAAATGAAATGCTGCTCCCCTACCCCAAGATATGGTGCTTGTGGTGCCTCACTGAGAAGGGGCAGGGCTTCCCCCACTGCTACAAAAGCTTGGGGGGAGGAAGGGTAGAGGAATCCCCCCTGTTCCTCCCAGGAGTCTTTGCCACAGCAGGGGAAGCTCTGCACTATTCATGCCAGGTCACAGGAGTGAGACAGCTCAGCGCCACACCAAGCAGTATACATGGGGGGGAGGAGAGCACCATTATACTTGCTCTCACCCTCCCCGCCCGCAAATACACTGCTTGGTGCAGCACCAAAGGGCTTCCACCCCCTCTACAGACTCTAGTCCCTACCTTTCATTCCACTGAAGAATTTCTGCTGAAGAAAACCCTACTCTGCTATCCTAGCTCAAGATACTCATAGCAACCACATGAGATTACAAAGAGTTTTTACTTGACTGACCCCATTCCTTATAAATTTCCTACATTTTTCAAGTTGACAAACAGCAACAAGACCCCATTTCCACCTTCTCCTCTCCCAACCCTTCAACTTAACATCAGCTCCAACATTACATTAGTTCACCCAACACCACTCCCTTTCCTCAGCTTCTTAGAACAAAAGTGCTACCTTGCACATGGACCTGCCCATCTTAACTGCAACTTTCTGCCCATATTTTGACACCCCATTCAACAAGCAATCTTCACGGTTCAACCCTCCCCCACACAAAGTAATCAAATACATTCTCTGAAATACTTCTGCTTGGCCCTTTCTCACTTATAAGTTTGTTCCCTATGATCAGCAGTCTTGCATAAGGGCTTCTCAGAATTAGCTGCGAGAGGTGGAAAACCAAACTATTTAAATCATTTCAATGCCAAAGTTGCCTAGAGTTATGTTAAGCAAGGCTATTTCACCAACAGTGGCTGCTCTCTGAAAGCCAGCAAGGGTCAAGTAATATAGCATAGCATCTTCACTTAATCTGAGGAAACAGCTTTGGCTCCTTTCCTTCCTCTCATCTTCACTAGGGCTCAGCTCTAACAATTTCCTCTTCCTACTTCTCCCTTCAAGGCTTTATTAGTGACACCAATTATGATAATTTTGAGGTAATCTAGCTATACCTCTCAATTTTTCAATACCCCTTCTCCAATCATTTACCTGTTAAGATTTTAAACTTCAAATTTAGTTCCAGACAATGAATGTTTTGCTTAGAAAACAGCCTGAGATCCCATGAATATTTACTACCATTCCCCCTACCTCAGACCTCATCTTTGCTTGCAGGGCCAAAATAAATCCTGGATTTTCACATCCCTCTCGGTAAGCAATACATAGATTTGGAACGCGAGGAACACTGCTAGAATTCATCCCGCTCCTGTTGGCTCTGCCTCAACTGGAATCCCTACACATATACTGCTTAAAGCAAGCCTATCCTATGGCTACCGCAGGAGAATGTTTATTCTTCATGGGTCCAGAATGCTGCTGCTAGACGAGATACAAAGCAGAACAGCAAGGGAACTTCAGATAGAAGAATACTACTTCCATTCTCTCAGTTCCCTCCACTTCCTGTGCATATCATGTCCATCCCCAAATGGCTCTTTATTCAAGAAACCCTATGGTCTTGCTTGACCCAAACTCACTCAACCACCTGCTCACACTATGGACTTTCTGATCTCCCCCAAAATTCTCCATAACCAGACTAAAAGATGAGCTCACTCACTCTTGCTACCTTACTTAGCTGATTTTCTTCCCTGCTTCCTCTCAGCTACCACGCTAATTCCTCCTCAGTTTTGTTTTAATCTTCCTTCTCTTTTTAACATGCATGTTTACACCCCAGCACATGTATAAAAAGCTGAGAGTGCAAAAATAGAGGAAATTAAATGCTGGTAAACCCCTTCAAGAGCACTGAACTGAATTCCACAACAAACTCTTCAACTTCAGTGGCTCCCTGAAAGTTTCAGCACCCCACTCAAACCCAGAGGCTCTTAGTCAATAAAATATGAAACTAAATATTGACCCACTAGAGAGATTAACACTTGGAAGGTTATTTTTGTAACCACAAAGACTAAAAAAAAATGACAAGTGAAAGCTTGGATTTTTCAATCAATCTATAACAACAGGTAACTTCTTCAACTAGAGAAAACAAAAGGGATCCAATTACTGCAAGGTGGATCTACAAGGTCCCTTCCGACCCCACTTCTATGATTCTATGACTGCATCTGGTTGCATATGACCTTAGTTTCAAAAACTTCTGTCCACCCAGGAGTCCAAAAGCAACAAATGGCTAATGGGCTTATTGAAGAAGTTACAAGGAAAAGAAAAACCCTTAACTATGAAATGAACTTGCCATAGAACAAAAGTGGCAGAAAAAGTTGGCAAAGCAGCTTTGAAAATTTCAAAGGCATAAGAAGATTTCTAATATTTTCTGAGTAGACACATTTAAATTGAATGAGATGGATAAAAGTTGAGATATGAAGTTGGTAAATAACACTATCTTTTATAGCATTGTATTGATCAAAGCCATTATTGCTGAAACTTCACTTTTACCTTATAAGAAGAGATATAACTGACTATACATTGGAAACTAAATTAAGATGCAATATAAAGCAAAGCAATGCAAAAATCCAGGGGTCACAGTCAGCTGAAGACTGTACTTTACAGTAAAACTATTTTTGCATACGTTAAGAGACATTAATGCCTCCAGCTTCAGCTATTACATTCCTATCTGTCTCATTTTCTATCCATAGGGCGTTTTAAAAAGTTTTATTACGTGGGCATACTGAAGCATATGGCAAACACAGCTTTACGGAGAGTTATGATGACTAGGATTCTACATGTAACATTAAGCATTTCCTAAAATTCTTACAAATTAATCTATTTTAATAAACAAGGCCCTTACAAGGAGGTGAACTCAGACACTTTCTCTACCTAGGAAGCTCAGCATTTTCAGTACATAGCACTTTTTATGGAATGTACTAAATACTGCAGTATCATTTAAAAAGTAGATGGAAGACTGATTAGATCATCCAGTCTACAAATCCACCAATGGAGAATGGCTCTCAATGGCCTGGTGCCTGGTTTTGCTATCTCTAGTTCTTACAGGTTCCCAACAGTGAGTTTTCTTTCAAGTCTACCAAAACAAGAATGACACAACCCAATCTCCACAAATCAGAAGAATCTTCCTGAAATCTATGAAAATATTTGAGATGTTACACAGACCCTCATGCTCACACAAAGCTTAACACTTCAAATGCAGCTATTAAGGGTTTTTTCACCTCTAAAAAACTTTAATAAATAAATACATAAATAAATAAATGAAAACTGAAAGAGGTTGATCTCCCCCAGTTACTTTAAGCTAAAAGCAGCTGCCAAGGCCACAAATGGGACCAAATGACCTCTGAAGACGGATGAGATTTTTTTTTTTTTTTGGTCGTAATCCGATCAATTCTAAAACCACTGCAGATTTACCTCCCGCAAGGAAAGTGGGGCACTGCAGCCTGTGGCTTTGCTCAACCTGCAGCCTCACAGCTCACTGGCTTTATTATACAAGAGCTTTGGAAGATTAATTTTCATTTATAAGGACTGTACATCCAGCTTAGACTTTTGCTCAGAAACATACTCGAAACAGGGAAAAATAGAATTAACCCCTCTGAGGTTCATCAGCATCTTTTCCTAATGCCAGCAACAAAGAATTTGGAAGAGGGCTTGAAGGGGGTGTTAACTTTGCAATTTAAAAAGAAAAAATGTTCCCAGATTTTACATCCCTACTAGCTCCTCCCTCTCACCTCCTGCTCAGACTGAAGTGCTTAGAGCAGCGATTATGAACCAGGATGCTGGGGCATCCTGAGGTGCTGCCAGATTCTTTAAGTGCCCTGAAGTGTGAGAAGACAGCAAGATATGAAGAGATAAGCAGGTATTTAAGCAGATAAACACAGGCTCAGGCTTGCCCCTGCCTGGATGTCTCCCCACCCACACTGCCTAACCACAGTGCAAAGTGGTACGCACTGTAATATATAGTTTTTGAAAAATACTGTAGCTACTAAATTCACAAAAGTTACAGAGGGGTGCCTTGAGCCCAATAAGGGATGCCATGAGCCCAAAAAGTCTGAGCAACACTGGCTTAGAGAAAGATAGGGTTAAAGTCGATAAATATACAATTATACCAACATTCAGATTCCAATTGTTATGGCTCAAGACAGCAAAGCTGCATTCTACAGAGTACAAGGGTTAGAGGGAACCCCAAGAGTCTTCTAGTCCAAGCCTCTGCATAAACGCAGGATCCACTGTCCAGAAATCATCCCAAGACAGACGCCTACTGTCTAATGTGGATCAAGCAGTATCCATACATCTACCTGTCATTACTAACACATCTAATATATTAACCACCCAACTCACTGTTGTTCAAAACTGGTTAACCTCCTGGACAAACCTTAAAGGGATTTTCATTATTTCCCCCAATCATTTATGGTAGAACTCACCTTGTCCTTGCAGGGTCTTTGGCAGTTCTGGGCAGCGCACACAGCATTCTCGTCATCAGACTCTTCAGCTCCTGACCAGTCATATTTAGAAGGAATATCTAGTACCTTCTTCTCTCTCTTTTTCTCTGTGCTCTCCTTTACTAGCTCTACCTTTGCTGCAGCTGCCTTCTCTCGTTTCTTCTTCCGCTCCTCTTCCTTGGCTAGTTTCTTTGCCAACTTGTTCAACTCCTTTGTCTTGTCCATGGTTAATTTTAGTTTCTTCTTTTTGGGCTTCTCCAGTTTCTTCAACTCTTTAGATTTCTGCTTCACTTCTCCAAAGAACTGCTCTGCCTTTTCCAGCTTTCGTTTTCGTTTCCTCTCAGAAGAATCTCTCCCTCTCATTTTTAATGGCTTCTCATCCAGGCTGTCATCCTTCACAAAAAAGGTGACAAGAAATTTTAAAACAGGATTCTACATGTTACATTTTCATCATCTACTTAAGACATTTTCCAACCACTACTGTACCCACTCTATCTAAAGAGAAAGGACACTGCCTGTCATAGAATCATAGAAGTAGGGTCGGAAGGGACCTTGTAGATCTTCAAGTCCGACCCCCTGCCTGGGCAGGAGGAAAACTGGGCTCAATTGACCCGTCAGGTAGGCATCAAGCCGCTTCTTAAAGACCCCCAGGGTAGAAGCCAGCACCACTTCCCTTGGAAGTTGGTTCCAGATCCTAGCCGCCCTTACTGTGAAGTAGTTCTTACGGATGTCTAATCTAAACCTACTCTCCAACAACTTGTGGCCGTTATTCCTTGTTATCCCGGGGGGCGCTAGGGGAAACAAGGTCTCCCCCAAACAATTCTGGTCCCCCCCTAGTGAGTTTATAGACAGTCACTAGGTCCCCCCCTCAGCCTTCTCTTGTGAAGGCTGAACAGGTTCAGGTCCCGTAGCCTCTCATTGTAGGGTCTGCCCTGCTGTCCCCGGATCATGCGGGTGGCCCTCCTCTGGACCCTCTCAATGTTGTCCACATCCCTCTTGAAGTGGGGTGCCCAGAACTGGACACAGTACTCCAGCTGTGGCCTGACCAGTGTCGCGTAAAGGGGGAGAATCACCTCCTTGGACCTACTTGAGATGCACCTGTGGATGCATGATAATGTCTGGTTAGCCCTGCCAACCGTGACCTCGCATTGTCGGCGAGGTCAAAAAATGTGAATTGACAAGCCCTAATTTAAAAAGATGCTCATCTATAGCATTCAACAAACTAGTGTAAGGAGATAATTGAAGTTAACTGGATAAGAAGAAGAAAGTGTTAAAAGTCAACACTGCCCTATGGAAAACGAAGATCAAAAGGTTCTGGATAAGCTGTAGATACTATTCCCTTCTTTTATTCACTACTATAACAGCTATTTGTAGGAAGACAAATGATTTAGGTATTTAAATGTTAATCTGTTACTGCTTATTACTTATCTCAAATTAATCTTGTTTGCAACAATTGCTTCCACGAAAACCAAACGTTGCTTTGGTTGGAAAATAAAAATATCGACTAGTGAATTATGAAAAACAAAGGTCCTCTCTCTCAAGAATTTCCCATGTGCTCAAAAATAAGGGGAACAAGAAATGCTGATGTGTGATCAGAATGGTTTCTGAGAAACACTGTGCATCTTAAGTAGCATTGGTACTACTTAAAAAACCCACCACCATAATTACAATTTAAAACAAATAAGATGTCAGGGCAGTTAACATTCAGTGCATCAAACCCTACCTATTTATACTCCAGGGCTTCACAAGTAAATAATGATCTTTGTACAAGCACAAGAACCTTGCAACTGCAGTCAAACTATGCACTAAACTTTAATGACTTCAGAGACTGAATGTATGCTTCAAACCAATACAGCAAGATTCAGCCCTCTGATTTATTGTAAGACATATAGTGAGGTTACTCAGCCCAACAAATCCACTAGGAGATTCTGTTCAATTAAAAAGAAACAACATAAAAACTAACCGAAATATTTTTCATTTAAAGTAAGCAATTTGGTCAAACAAGCTTTCAAAATGGTTACGCTAAAACTCATTTGGTGTATAGCACTTTACTTGCGAGATCTGTATAACAAATTTGCTAGCACTCATGCTACTTTTCCCCAAAGCATTTCCGTAAGAAAACAATTCAATTAAAAGAATGTTAATGATACAAAACAAAGTACTCGAATCAGAAACGGACACATTTATGATTGCACACACAACCCTAATCCTGCCCTTCGGTGCATATGTATTATGTATGTATGTATGTATAATTTTAACTAACGACATTTTCTGCAAGCTTCATGACTTATTAATTGCACAATGTGGATGATCAAAATACCTTTCTTCCTATTCAAATTGCTTGGTGTTCCTATTTCTCATTTGCTGCATACTCCCAAAATGGACTCCTCTCCTATAACTTTACTGTGATGCTCATTAATTGTCTTAGATATTCATTTTATACTCAATAACCATGCAAGATCAGAAATTGCTGCTATTCCCATTTAACAGATGCAGAAGTGTTAAGTGCCTGAGGTCACTTAGAAGCTTAAGTTTTCTGGGTTCCAGTCCAGTTCTTTCAACCATGAGAGCTTGCCTCCTTTCTTCCAGCAAGCACGTAGGTCATTCATACAGACTATGTAACTTTGCAGTGAACGAGACACAGGTACTCTGACCAGAACCTCTTTCTCTATTAAGTATGAGAGGTGAATGAGGTGAGCAACATAACTGTCTTTTTATGATAAAATAACAGTAAAAGTCCTGTAATACATATGGCAGAAGGGAACAAGAATTTAAGTTGCACTGGCAACTTTAACTGCTCTTTCTCTTGTTTATTCCTAAACTATATTTGTATTCAAAAGCAGTGTGTCCATGTGCAGTAAGGATTGGTTTTTATTTTGAAACCATTTTTCTTTCTAATGTGTTTTTATTCCAAGCAACTCATTCAAGCATTCTGAATGCTTTGCCCTGCAATCTTAACATTTTTTAAATGAAATTTGGATGCGGAATTTCACTTTTAAAAATCCACTAAGTTTTAACTATTTTCAGGACAGCTTTGGGATGTTTTGCACTGCACAACATGAACAATCAAGACAAAAATGTTATTGCTATAGAGCATATAGAAGGAAAAAGTGTTTGATCTATCCACCAGACCCATCTTACAAAGGAATGGCAAGCTGAACGAGAATGATGGAACTGCACACAGGAGAGAAATGCATCCTACTTAAAGTGAATTAGCACAGCGGTGAAAGGGCAAATATTTTTGGACTGGAGGCATCTTTAGCCAAGTCAGACTGAACATCAAGGGAACAAGCTCTTCTTAAGAACAACCCAAAATTCCATCTTTTTTAAAAATGGAAATTAAAACATATTGATCCAATTTCCTCCTATCCTAGAATTTTTTCCGCCTTTCTGTACCTCCATGACGTGAAGGAATCTGTCCTCTGAAGGTGGATGCGTGGCCTGTAAAATCCGCCAGATGTGCTGGGTCTCATCCAGCGATACCTCTAGGAGATCTCCTACCATCATCAGATCCTCTAATTGGGACTTAGCTCCAGGTGACAACTCCAGTACAGGGGGTTCCAAACTGCGAGGTACCAGAGGGGTCTTCCGGGGCTGCTTTCTTGGGGTGCTAGAACCTTTCAAAACAGAAGGCAAATCACATAGAACAAAAAAGAAGAGACCAGAAACAAGAAAACCGTGTGTTACTTCCCAGCAATGCTCTAAGACAGAGATGCCCAAAAGAGAAAATATGGGCACTGGTACAGCTAATGGCCAAATAGTGTTGATAGAATATTGATGTATATTCCTTTATGCAATGAACACCATCTTCTCCATGTGTAGACATTGTATTCCCAGAACCTAGTACAGATGGCAAGCATTTTTCAGCCACCTTCAGTGCAAAGAAAAGGAAATACCTTGTGAACAACTTTTAGAAGCAGATGAATATGCATGTTCAGCGCAGAAAGAGGGAGCCGTCCACATGTGTGTCACCACTTCCTCTGACTTGATGGGGATCTCCTCATCACAGAAGAGGTTAGGTTCCAGGCTGCTGGAAGATTTCACACTGACATTGTCCTGAAAAAGGCAAAGCAAGAAAATAAATCCCAGCTTTAATAATCTTTACGTACTTAAATATCTACCTCTATGAAGCAGATCTTTGTGGAAAATGATCAAAAGCACACTACTTCCAAGAACCTGCTCAGAAGTGACCTGCCAAGGAAACTAACACCACCAGCACATGGTGCTATTAACATAAGTAATGGGATGGTGGCATCATTTATAGAGAAAAGTCAAAATGTTTGCTTAAAACTGTACTTGCTAGCATGTCACATGCCCTGAAAAGACACACGTGTTGTTTATGGAAGGCAGAAGCTATACAAAAAGATTTTTCCACAGTCATGGCTGATGGTATGACAGAATATGTCCTGGAAACACAGAAATGTCCAGTAAGTGTGACATCCCAGGATACAGTTTGGGTGAGGCAGCAGGGGGCTTTCTGCTGTGGCTGGACAGAAACAAGGCTAGGCCCCACACCCATATGCTAGCAAGACTGTTACTTCTTTATTGTAAATAGTTCTTTACTCAAGTGCCCATAAAGAATCAAGTGTTTCCACACCACAAGCCTCATCAAGATATTACTGCATGAAGTGGCTCACTTTCCCCGAGCTAGCTCAGTTGCTTCTTCAGGTACCAGCTATGGCACTCAGCTAAGCACTGTGCTCAACTACTACAAATTCCTTAGCAGCTGTGAGAAAGTCAACCCAGGACACTGTTCCTCCAGCTTGCTGGGGCCAGAGATAAGCGGGAGCCATCTTGGCAGCCATTAGAGCACAGCATCTCCATGCTTCTATTCCAGCAAAGGAGAAAAAATCAGCTTCCCTGCTTAAGATATGCACCCCAATTTTGGAGGGCTGATAATGGGGGAGAGGTGGCGCAGAGGAAGGTATGCATAGTATGTGAGTTAATGCAGTACTACCCTCAACTGATGTGTAAGAAATCTAAGTCCCCACCTGTGAACTTCACAGGTCAAACAAAAGCCATTCCCTGGAGATCCCTGCTTTAGAGGCCTAGGGTTTGTGGATTATGTACATTCCTAGCTACTAGAAGAATTCTGATTTACAGTATGCCACTGCCAAAGCCTGTCAAACTTAGCATTTGTCTATGGATAGAGAGAAATTCTTTAGACCACAAAACCCCCAGGCCCAGCCATTTTGTTAAACCTGAAATACCATAAACATTTCTTGTCACCAGTCCCAAGACTTTGAAAAACAGGCCACATCTAAAGTAGCTACATTATGACTATTAGTGTGAAACCAAAGAACTTGTATTCTCAGTTGACATCTTGTGTATACTATTATGCTAGAAATTAAACAATAAATTACTGGACTTTTGCTGTTCAGGCTTTTAAAATTGAAAATCTGTTATTTCATGACTTCATGTAACATGAAGAAATTGAAGTGACACAAGTAACAAACCAGCTGCTGAACTCAGACTCTACATCAGTTTGAAATTATACCTCTCCCAAGTGGAGAGGGTTCAGAAAGAATAATTAAAGGAAGCTCATAACAACATAACAAATCTACTAATATTTGTTTAATAGCTGTAAACATTCAAGGATGCAAGGGACATGGGATGAAATTAAGAAAATATACAATTAATAAGCCAAGTAAAAATTTAATTGTCAGAAAGTTAATCAGGTTATTAGTAATAGCCTCAATATTTGGGGCATACAAAACAGGTTACAGGACTAGTAATCAAGTAGTTTTGATAGCAAGAAAAGCTAGAAAAGTAGGATATGATAAAACAAACCTTTCTAGGTCAATTTGCATAATTCTATACAGTCAAAAGTTCCAGAATCCTAAGACTCAATAACCAAATTGAAATCCTGCGACTGCAGAATGTTTTATTTTTTAGAATTCAAGTTGTACTCCTGCAAAATCCTCAAAGCTTGACAGGCAGTTCCACTCTTCTGAGCACACGACTTGATACTCCACATCTCTTGCAGAAAAATCTTCTGATGACTAGTTCATTCTAGTACATAGGGCAGTTCGGAAATATTTGGATATTTTTAATGACAGTTTAAAACTCCACACTAATTGCAACCTCCGATTACCAGCATGCCTTTCTCTACACTTCATATAGGATTATAAAATTATTACACTAATATTTTTAGCTGCTACCAATAATTAGAGAGTCAATTATTAAGAGGATGAAGAATCTGAAAATACTTGAAATAACTTAAATGCTTAAAATTAAAGGCTGCTTACAGATGTTAAAAAAACGATGCTTTAAGTTAAACTCAGTGCACTCCCTCACTGAGGCCAGTGCATGACCAGAAAAGGCATCGCGTTAGTTGGACATGGCTCACCCAACGTCTGTGTAGACTCAGTGCTTTACTGAGGCTCTTTTGGCATTTTTATCTAATAGCTGACTGAATCAGATTTAGATAAAAGCACCAAAAGGCCCTGCTGAAGCACTCAAGCTATACAGATGCTGCGGAGCCAGGCTGAACTAATGTATTGCTTCCTCCAGTAAAGCACAGGTTTTTGTTTGTTTGTTTTTCTAACATCTGTAAGCAGCCGAAATGCATTAAGATAAAAAAATCAAAAAATCAAGGACCTATTAGAAAATAGATAGGACTTATCTTAAAGCAAGGTTGAAATCAGACAGATTTATTACCATTTTAAAAGTAGCCTCTATAGTGTCTAATGGGTCTTATTTTTCTCACCTCTAATGTGTCTCATGGAAGAAATACAATGCTGCATCCCTAAGGTGGCCATCCACACAAAGAAACCATTGTTACACATTCAGTAAGTGTAGAGACGAACATAAAAGTGACATCTCAGAACCATTTTAAAAATGTATTGTAATAGTCTCATTAAGACCATTCAGCTGTCTTTATAGATTTGCATTTTTCTTTTGAAACATTCTTTGCTGCTAAAAACTAAATAAATTCCAAAGCCAGTAAAAGCAGTTTTGTTTTGTTTTGTCAAAATTCCTGAAGTTAACATTTACTAGCCAGAGCTATAATCCTAAGCTTCTACACATGGTGGAAACTGAACAAATTTTACTTCTTCCACATGCTGGACTGGGGAAGAGAACCAACAGTGAAGTGAAAAAGGAGTCTAGGTAGTAAGAAACTTTTTACAAAGCATGGAATTGCCAAAGCCCTCTTTCTGCTACACTGGAGCTTGAAAAAGGAGTTCCCTCTATCAAAACTGCAACTAGTATGTAACATCTATGAAAAAGGCCATGGAGTTATACAAACAGTCTTCCATTCTGATCTTCAGAGCAAAGAGTAGGGTTCAAGTGTTGTAGTTATGATAATCCAAGAGTACATTCTTCTCAAGTTTGCTTGTAGTCTCAAATCATGCTTGAAAAGCTTTTTTTAAGCCCTGGAAAAATATTTTTGTTTCCTTCCTCTAATCATAACACATTATAAAACTGTGAATGCATCCTTTTGTAACACTTAATATCCCCAATTTATGTTTAAATAATCATATACAGGCCTTATCACAGAAATAAGGCTACAAGATAGGTAGCCAAGCCTTAAGGTACAGTATATAAAAATCATTCTGGAATGGTGAGGGCAAGTTAATGTGGAATAGTTGTTCCAGAATAACTCCATACATGAATATTTATTCCAAAGCATCTACAAATACAGTTATTTCACAACAGCTGGTCTACACATGGAGTTATTTAAGTTTGTTATCCATGCTGGTTACTTGCCTTTATGTCATAGCCATAAGTCTCCCTGATGTCTTCATCAGAATCTGTCTCTTCATCGTCATAATCCAGGGTCTGTCGTGGAGATGAGGAAACACTCCCTATCACTCGGTTAAAAGCAGATTGTTGGAAACTAGTCAAGTGGCCCTACAAGGCAATGGAACACAAATGGAACATGCTTTAAGGGAGTGCAGCAAGGCTTGCTAATACAGAAAAGGACTTTTCAAAGGCTGGTGCCATCCTTTAGCCTATAGATTGCTACCTGCTCACGCACAAGTAAAGCCTGTGTGAAGCTGTGACCCAAAGGTCTGGGCAGAGAATATGGGATGATATGCCCAGAAGGATCCTGTATTTCTAGCCCTTTTGAGAACTAGTAGCTGGACAGCCATAGATTTATTTTCACCCAACTGTCATCACAAGATCAATGGCAACACAAGCCTCACCTTCAACATTACTATGTCATCAATGAACATTTCTGAAAAATTCTGATGTGGCAGACATCTATAGAAGCTGTAGTAGCTACTTGCAGTCCTTTCTGAAATTATTAACCTGGCTATCAATCACTCTATGGGCTAATATCCACAACAAACCAGACTAAGGCCAATTATGTACTTCATACATGTCACTGACTTTCTGGCCAGAGGGTACCTAACAGATGCCTTACAAATCCCTCAGAAAGTGTTCTGATACCCTTCACTTATTTACTTACATCAGTGACAGACAACTGACATAATTCTCAGTCTGCAACTGCTTTTTTCTGAGAGGCTCAAAGGCAGACAAGACGTTTCACATACTGATAAAATGCTGGTGGATCTCAGCAATGAGGCTAGGAGTAGGATACCCAGATGCTTACCTGTAGGTCAGGATTAGCTGCTGCTTTCTGTAGCTCTGCACTGATTATTTTCTCTGTCTTCTCCCGTGCTGCCTGCTCCACCATACGCTGGCTGAGCACAGAAAGCTTGGCCAAAGCAGAAGACAGTTCATCAGTAGCCAGAGCCTGACGTGCTCGGTCCTGCCAGCCCATGGCACGTTCTGTCAGGCACTGCAGTGCCTCCCCCTCTGGCAACCGTACAGGAAGCTTCTGCAGGGACACCAGCAGAGACAGGATGGTCTCAAGCCGGGGTCTTCGAGAACGCATGCAGAGTGGGCACAGGAACTTGACTTCTTTGGCCTGCCAACTGGAGCCCTTCTTTTGGGAACTGGTTTTGGGGAGTGGCACACAGCCACTGTGAAACCAATCCTTGCAGAGCTCACATTGTAGCATGAACCCACTAGCTGTTTTTCGACAGATGCAGAACTTCACTTCCTCAATACGATCCACCATGGTCATCTTAGCTAGGTTAGCTGCCCTGAGGGCATGCATGGCTTCGATCTCCTTCTGCTCCCGCTCCCTGAATATAGCCACCTGCCCAGCACAGAGAAACAAAAATAGCTGGTACCTCTATCACAACAAATGGACTCAAAGTTTTATTAGCGAGGAAAAAAGAATGAAATTAATCAAAAATCTTCCAGGCACAAAATCCAAAAGAAAAATTAAATTTTAAGTTTCACTTCAGAACCGTGGTATTCCACCACTCACGCAAAGAAAATATTTTTTTATGGTACGATCTTTCCCAAAGTTTCCAAAACAATTTGCGAACTTCAAAAAGGAACCAACCTCTACCATGGAACATTTCCAAACTCACCAAAACAAAAGCATCTCTCAGGTAAAATGCTGACCCAAAAGTTATTGAAAATCCATTTCATAATGTGAGTTATGGATAAAAAACAGAAAACAGAATGTGCCTGCTTAAGTTGGAGTTTGATTAAAAAACCCAAATTAATTCCTATATAAAGGGAAATGGAATCTTTAATCACAGCAAAAGGAAACAGATCCCGGGTTTAGGGTAAAAAATCCCCTAATGCCCCCGCACATGCACTCACGCACGCACATACTAACAGCAGATTCCTCCTGACACAACCTAAGAGGCATATTATATATGTCTAAATGGGGCATAGCTTCATTACACATCCAATTAGGTGTTTCTTAGCACTTCTCATTCAAGACATGATCTAATCCACAAGGGGCCTGAGGTCTGATGGTTCACATGCAAGATAATGTAACTACAGGCTTTCAGCACTGTGCCAGTTTCCCTCATTCCTGCAGAAAATAAATCCAGAGGATAACTATAGTCTTATTTCTTTAATTTCTGGTATCATCAATTCACTAAAGAGATCTTAACATATTTTTCTCCATTCCCACAAGCTGGCCATTTTAAAAGAAAATGAGCACCAGCAGCAAGTGATTCAAATGATTTGTGTGGGAGGGATGGAATGGAATGGGTAAAATGCTAAATAAACAGTGCAGCTTTACCAGTGGTCAGGGTAGCTCAGGCTCTGGTATCTTACATCAATAATGCAAGAACATGAATTACTCATAAGCACCCAAGCAGCTGTTCAGTAAGAGTAAATTTGCACACTTCTAATAAAAGTTTTGCATAGGCACCCAGTGGCATCACTGTTTTGCTGTAAATCGGTCTGCTTCTTTAACAGCAATTTCTGGAGGTTGTACTACCCGACTGCAATATATTTCAATTTGGTGCGTAGGACAGGTCTAATCTAATCCAGTCTTGCCCTTTTTTTTTTGTGGTGCCAGGTATTTTTAAGGTATTTCCATTTATATTCATAAGTGATGGCAACATAAACATTAAACTCATAATTAATCTTCTTTAGCCAAATACACATGGCAACACCTCAGTATATGTGCTTCCTTCTTCTACTATCAAAACCTATTTAAAACATCCTTGGAGTGCCACAATCAATGCTGTGTGAACTGCATATTCTGTCAGGCTTATTACTGTGAAGTATTTATTTCACAGAGATTTACGTAACAGTTTTCAGTATAAAAACTATACTTAAGCATCTGGAATTTACAGACAATCAAGTTATGGAATCAGAAAAGGAAGGCTGGAAAGGACCTCAAAGTCATCTTGCCCACTCCCTCCTTAAGGCAAGAGCATCCCTGGCTAAACCATTCCTGTCAAGTTATGAGTAGTTAGCATGCAGACAGGCTTCCCTTCAGATCAAAAACTCCTAAAATCCAGGAGATGCCAGCCCCACAGCATAGCCCCTTACCACAGTTGCAGTGTCCCTAGCTTCCTCAAGCCCATCCTCCAGTTCACTCAGAGATTCCAAGTCAAGATCCTTCTCTTTTTCCTTCTCCATTAACTCTTTTACCCTTTTCCGTCTATTCTTACTGCTTCCATAAACTCCAATATCAGTCCGGGGACTCAAAACCTGTAACCAAAAAGACAAGAACGTAGGATCTTAGGACAACAACAATGTAAAGAAAAACATTCTAAACCAATACTGCTATGTTGGCTGAGGAACAGATGAGAGCACATGTATCATGTATGCAACCAGCCTTGTTATGCTGCAAAATAAATACCTCATCTCTCTTATAACCCTGCTGTAAAACAGATGAAAAACTGATGAGCATCTTTGATACCTATAAAGTAATGGCAAAATGGAAGGGAATAAACACAAAAAAATAAGACCGAAGTCAGTCCCAAGTATTATAGCTTGCAGCCCTGGAATATTAGTGTAATAAAACAGGTATTGTAGCTATTTTCAGCTGGATTCTGAACCCCAGGATCCTGCATAAGGCAGCCTCTAGTCTTGAACTGGGACCTGAGGCCTCATTTTGGCCAATGCTGATGAAGAGTCAGACACATGGCAGACCTGAGTCTGAAAACCAAGGCTGCACATGTGATATGTAAAACCCTGGTGCATGGGAACTCAAGATTAGGGAGACACTCACCAGTTTGGGACTCCCAGTGCTCTGGGACATTTAGAAATGCATATACAGCTCAGCTGGGCTGCACATGCAGTTTTTAGACCCAGGGCTGCTCTGTGTCCAACCCTGATGCTCAGCTGAACACTGATATCTGACATGGGGCATGCACAGGACCAAAGGAGATGGCCACCCCAGCTGTGGAATCAGGCTAGGGGGCAGCCCCACATCCAAGTTTGGCCTGCCAGCAGCTGTATGATTGGGATTTGAGGAATTTTATACCCAGTCCCAAACACTAAACATCCTGCCAGCAGAAAGCAAATAGCTTCAAAGAGACAGTATTAAAAAGGCACAACAGCAAGCTATCCTAGACTATCTATGCACATGTTCCAACATGCTCCAATTAGAACATGTTGTCAGAGTAGACTTGATTAATAGAGTCTGCTGGAGAGTTCTAATTAGAACGCTCCAGTGCGCCTCATCCTCACATGTGTTTAGTGTCCCGCATTTCAAAATAGTGGCAGAGGTGCTTTAGCTAAAACTTGACAAACGAGCTTTAATTACAACATACCTGCAGCCATTTTGAAATGCAGGATGCTGAATACATGACCCTGTGCTCTAATTGTATTTAGAGCAGCTGTCTGGGAGTCATTCTAATTAAAACACCCTCCCCACCCCCAACCCCCAGGAGCATATGTATAGACACCCCTAATGTCAAGGAAAGATGGCACAGTAGGAGACCAATGTGTCTTCATCAGAAGTTTTTAACAACCCTAAAAAAACCAAACAAACTAGTTCTGCAAAAAGGGGAGACTGCTGAGGATGAGTATGAAAAACAAATCTTAAGCAGAGCAAGCGGACAAAATCACGTAGGGGCCTAAAACATAATATGAAAAAATTCTATAAATACACTGGCAGCAAAAGACAGACATACATGTAGTAACACAACCCCTTCTTCCCACAAACCAGTTTTTACCCACCTTCCCAGCAGCAATAGCTGAAGCTCTCAGTATGCAAAAGGAGACAGACGGCCCTGCCACCTCCCTCCCACTTTGCAGGAGCGAACCTTACATGCCATTCTATCATAATGAAGAGGAACTCAATACAAATACCTCCATCCAAATCAGGTCCCTGGGCCTAATACAAATCTGCATGCTGCTCACCTGTAACAGAGTGTAGCTTGAGTTCTTCTTCAGAAAAGTCCTTCCTGTGCGCTCCCTCCAGGCACGTGCTGCTGCTACCTGAGACTCCAGCTGTGGCAGTGCCTCAAGACGTACCGGTATTGGGCGGCCTTTTGCAGACAAGCTTTCCAGTTGCTCCAGATAAGCGTAATTGCTACCATTCTGGGGTAGAAGACAGTTCTCTGAGCCATGGGACTCTGAATTATATACCACACCCTCTGACTAAAACAGAACTTCACAGCCTTTAAGTTTGAGTGCCACTTTGTTCTTTCTTTCTTCCCATCTCACTGATATCCAATACCTAGTTCTACATGTAATACATTTCCCACTTGCTAATGGACAATCTGTTGTGAATGGCTGCCTCAAGAAACTAGCATGGAGATCTTTCAACCTTTGGATTCCCAGTTCTACCAGTCAAACATAGCAGTCAACTGCTGGTCAGGAGCCCAGAAGAAATGAGCTGTTAGTCTCAGTTCAGTTACCAGCATGCAAGACTGCACAAGGTGGTCACCATTACCAATGGTATTCTTGGTCCAGAAGACAAAAACTGAAAATTCCCCTTTTCTCTAGAGATGACTTCCCTGGGCTAATGCCAAGGTAATATCCACAGGGTACTGGAGAAGGGAAATTTGGACTATGCTTGCTCATACTGTACCTATTCCATAGATAGAGGTCCTCAGTCTACAGTGGTGTCAAATCCAGCACCTTACAATATGTATACATGGTAAAAAATAAAATGAAGTCCTTTCCAGCAGCTCCGTTACTTAAGGACCTAGGTGCACCAAGTCTCACCACAGCTAAGCATCTCTAGCGGCAATGTGTAGAAAAAACAACTTTGAGCCTAAATATGCGTCTCAACAGATTCGCTGTGAAGGTAACAGGAAAGGGAGAGAAGACCCACAGAACCTGTTGGCCTTTGTATTCCCTAAGGGGATGCACAAAAGGAAGGGGAAAAACCTGGAACAGAAATCCGATGGGGAAACGGATAGCAGCCCAGAAAGAAAAGTACAAAGGTCAAACAAAGACTGGGGTTAGCAAGTTTAGGAGTTAAAAGAAGGTTTCTGCTCTGGCTTTCCTGGGCAGTGTCTGGGAAGAGCACACATGCCTATCGGAAAAGATGCAAGCAAGAGATTACAGTCCCTGCTGTTACCCCTACCTGAATGGCCTCCACTTTGGCTGTCCAGTCTCTAGCCCGGTGCAGGGCTTCTTTCAGTGTCAGTACATTAGGCAGGTAAGCTGGGATGTTCTTTGCTTCGTTCACGATGCCCTCCAGAGCCATCATGCTTTGACGTGGTCTAGAGTGAGAAAAACCTGATTCTAGCCTCTTCTCAAAGTGCTAGTCAACTGTAGCCATGATTCCAACAGGCTGTCTGTGCAGCTGATATCCCTGCACTGCAACAAAGTATACCATGGCTCTATTCTCATCAGGAGGGGCCTGTTCACTGATGCCAGCAGAAGTGAGGAAACTGATGATGTACCACCACCTTGGTTAGCAGACGAAGCATCAGACCTCAAATTCAACGTTACAACCCTGAGGAAGCTGGTGCTGGTAACATACTTGGAGTAAAAAAGGGTAACAAAAATAATGGGACTTCTCACACCTTCTTGCTGTGATCACTGACAACCAGAATGGGGCACCATCTCCACTTCAACTGACTGACCATCTCAGATTCCACCTTTTAGGAAGTCAGGCAGCAGGAAGCTGGTGGTAATGTTCACAGACCCTACTCTCTGCTACCTTTGTAAGAGACAGGGCACACATTTCAAAGGAACCTCCAACTGTTACTGAATAGTTACCAAGGGAATACTTACCTTGCCTGTAGACAGACTTTGGCCTTCTCCTCCCACCTCTCGGAGACAGTAAGCAGCTCCTGCAGCTCAGCCATGGCCTTCTCTACAGCATGATGTGGTGCCAGCCCAACACCTGAGTCAATCAGCTTCTTCATCACATCCAGGGTGACCCTCAAGGGGTCTGAAAGGGTGGACCTCACCTCATCCAGCCAACGTGCCTGCTGCAGTTCTTGCTTCAGCCGCGGCAGTTCAGGAAGTTCCACATAGAGGCCAGAACCCATGTCTATCAACATTTGCAGCTTGGAAGAGTCTGGGACCTCATCCATCATGGCCTCTTGAGCACGCTCATGAAACTCCTCCACATCATCCAGCAGGTTCTGAAATCATACACATCAAACATGATCAATCAGCAACAAATGCCATGACAGATTCAAGCTGTGAACCCAAGAATGACCAGCCACATCTGGGTTCACACCTACTACAAACAAACTAATCTATTATAAGCCATGAAGACTGAGATCTGCAAGAAACAAGACTGTACGAGATGCACTCTAGGAACATCAGCCTCCATCAGAGTGGGCAGGCAGGACTATGGTGCAGCTGTGACTATGGTGACTGAGCATGACCCCAAAAAGAGCTTTGTGAACTTCCCTTAGAACATTAACTTAAAAGAGAAAGTTTGTGTAAACAGATGATTCATTCATTCCAGCAGCAACCTTCACCAGGGTGGCAACATTCTTCAAGGAGGAAAGCCCATTCAGTCCACCTCCCTACCAATAAAGGACTACTCCTGGAAGCAAAAATTACCCTGCAGCTTTTATATCAGAAAGCTTTGCCAGTTGCATTTTTAGGCTAAAGAAAAAGAAAAAAGAAAAGATCCAAACGCACCTTTACTTGTCGGGCTTGGCTGATAACACAGGGTAGGCTGAATAGCTGTTGAACAAATGCTTTCAGTTCTTCCATAGTCAGCTTGGTCCGAGTCCTCCCACTATCCTGGCTCAGCCTGCTACACAAGTGAAGGGACAATTACAGACAAAATTCAATAAAAGAGTGAGAAAGCAATCACTGGGGCAAGTTCCCAACCAATAAAACTATACCAACTACAAACAAGTTACAAAAAAAGTCTTGTCACTTCAGTGTTCTAAGAAACAGAACTGGATCATGAGCCAATTTATTCAGAGACTACAAAGCTCCAAATTATGCTTGCTTTGGAAAAAAAAAACCTGTAAAAACCTGTTATTTTCCTAGACACATTTTAGAGATGTTGAAGAAACTACAGCATAGATGGGCAATATATGGTCCATGGGCCAGACCTAAGTGATTCTATCTGGCCCAAGGCAGGTCCCTTGGCCCTACCCAGTCCAGAAGCAGGGGGCAAGCCCAGGCCATAACACAAGTGGCCAGTCCTATCACACCCAAGCATGGAGGTGTTGCCTGGTGCAAAGCACAGCATATCCTCATGTGTAGCTCTAGGGCACACCAGGAGTTGCAGTCTGTGGGGCTGGGTAGTATGGCGGTGGCAGCCAGACTCGGCTTTCCAGCAGCTCCCACAGCAGCAGCAACTTGCTCTCACCCTCACACTCTGGCTGCTACTGCCACTGTCTCCATTGACACCGCTGGACCCAGCCCTGCTGCCCAGGCACCCACCACAGTTCTGCTCTGGGCCCCAGCCTCATGCTGTCACTGATCCCTGATCATGGCCCCAGCTACAGCCCCATTCTGCTCCCACTCCCTGCTCACGCATGGCCCCATCCCATCCTCTCAGCCAAACGTTCCCGGTCTGCAGGGGTCCTAGGACATACTCCATGGAGATCCTGCCTGCCCACTTGGTCTGGCATCCCCAGTGGTAGGTACAGGACAGACGGGGCCAGAGAGGATCAACTGACATCTTCCTCCACCCCCTCTGCCGGGCAGTGTAAACTGCCATGACTGGGGGCTGAGACCAGGTTGGCACTCCTCTGCCCAGCCCTCAACAGCTCACCAAAACTCATTAAGTGGTCCTCAGCCCAAATAACTGCCCACCCCTGAACTATGGTGTAACATTACAGAGGAAATTAATTCAAACAGCCACTGTAAACAATACTCTAGAATGCTACATGTAGAGAAAAATTACCTTTACAGCAACTGAAACTCTTCAAGATGCTTTTGTCAATCCCCGTACCAGTGCAGGTGTACATATACCCTAAGCACATGAACCCAGAACCTTTTTACCAACAGTGTCTGTTGGGGTTGTAAATGCACCCTATGCTGTCTCTCCGACATCAGAGAAAGGGTAAAAAAGCAGAAACAGCCCAACCTATCACTAAGTGCCTTCCCTAAAACAGAAACTCAAAAAAGGACTCTGCACCTTTTTTGAGAATGAAGGTGGGTTGCATGTGGTCTAATACATCTCACTGGCCTTCTCTGAGCACCTGTCCACACTAAGTCTACAGCAGGTGAATAACTAGCAGGTACCACTCAAGTAGGAGTCTCAGGAGAAAAGCCCTTGAACTAGGCATTTGATCCAGAAGCTGCCAGAATGGAGTAAGTTAAATGTAAATTAATTAAACTTCACGTATGGCTGTTTTACAGATTCAGAGAAACACCCCACTGAGACAAGCCACCGATATTAAAAAGGGCCTAACACAGTTCGCCTTAAAGCAGGGGTGTCCAACCTTTTTGAACGTGGGGCCGGATCATGAAGTTTTTATTACCCGGTGGATCGGCGAGCCATATTCAATGACCTCAGAGGAAGTGGTATCACATCACTACCCCCCGCGAAAGTACAGTGTTTACTTTCGTTTCCTGTCGCAGCACCTCAGGCCTCAGAAAACAGCTTGGAGGGCTGCATGGTGGCCCAAGGGCCATATGTTGGACAAGCCTGCCTTAAAGCAAGAGGAAGAAGGTAGTTTATTCAAAGAACAGAAAATTTTAACGTTGTTTATAACCCATTTAGTAAGTTGCTGAGAGTGAGCTCCTTTGACTCTTTATGGAAAGCTATCAGTCTAGGTCTGGTACCTAGTCACACACCACACGCACATGTCCCCTGAAAATTAGCCTTCCAAAACTGGGGTTCATACCATAAGCAGAAAAGTTGATTTTATGCCCAGAATGGAAGTACCCCACTTTGATGCCTCCTCCACCCAAAGTTTAAAACCAATTGCCCTGCAGCAGCAGTGGCATTTCTATTCAGGCAGTTGAGGGAGTCTATTGACTTGATGCCTGACTTGATGCCTCACTACTCCTCACTTTACAGGTGTTAACAACTCTCTCTCCTTTTTAATAGTCTTGATGTTCTATTAATCAAGCTAAACTTTCTTCTGGCAAATTTGCTGTCAGCTAGCTACATCTGGTCTCTCTCCTCCTTTTTCACAGCTCTAGAAAGGATTTGGGGGTTTTTTTTCGTGTTTCAAATCCACAGATTCAACCCTGACGACCAGTCTTCAGCAGCAGCTACAGTTTTGAGTTTCTTGCTGAGGGTGAGTGAGTTGAAGATCAGACTCTGTCTCTGTTCTATGCAGCCAAGACTCTGGAACAATATTTTTTCTTCATTCCATCTTCCCAAAAATAAGATGCAGTCTTATTTGGAGGAGCATGGTATGAAAAAAAAATACAGTGATTTACAAAGAGGCTTTGTTCTGGAACAAAAGAATGATGGTCTTTAGAACATCCACTGCATGGAGTTTATTGTTCCCAGGAGAGACATCAGGTTTATGAATAATAGCTTAATTGAATAAATTAATGTTTATGAAAGTTCAAAACTATATTTAGTAATAATTTTAGATGTGGCCCAAGTCATGGTTCAGAATACAGAGATGGCCAGCCCAAATTTTAATTCTGCTCAGCATCTATACAAAGTGATGCCTACCAAATCATTTTAGTAGAGAAGTAATACAAACATCAGGTTCAAATGGAAGATCCATCACAGCAGGTAAAGCACCATCATTCAAGGTTTGGGTAGAGACCAGTCTTTAATTGTTGCAAATGTGTGAATTTAGCCTAACAAAAGATGGATAGGGAGGGAAGATTTAAACCACCACAGATGATCATAGAATCATAGAAAATTAGGGTTAGAAGGGACCTCAGGAGGTCATCTAGTCCAACTCCCTATTCAAAGCAGGGCCATCCCCAACTAGATCATTCCAGCCAGGGCTCTGACAAGCTGGATCTTAAAAACATCCAAGGATGGAGATTCCACCACCTCGCTAGGTAACTTGTGCTTCACCACCCTCCTAGTGAGAAGGTTTTTCCTAAAATCCAACCTAAACCTCCCCTGCTGCAACCTGAGACCACTGCTCCTTGTTCTGTCATTTGTTACCACTGAGAACAGTCTAGCTCCACCTTCTTTGGAACCTCCCTTTGAGTCGCTAAAGGCTCCTATCAAATCCCCTCTGTCTTCTCTTCTGCAGACTAAATAAACCCAGTTCCCTCAGCCTCTCCCCTCAAGCCCTAGCCCCTGAACCATTCTCACTGCTCTCCACTGGACTCTCTCCAACTTGTCCACATCCTTTCTATAGTGGGGGAGGGGGGGGAACACAACATTGGACACAGTACTCCAGATGTGGCCTCACCAGTGCAGAACAGAGCATAATAATTACTTCCCTTGATCTGCTGGCAATGCTCCTACTAATGCAGCCCAATATGCTGTTAGCCTTCTTGACAACAAGGGCACACTGCTGACTCATATCCATCTTATTATCCACTGTAACCCTCAGGTCCTTTTCTACAGGGCTGCTGCTTAGCCAGTCAGTCCCCAGGCTTTAGTGGTGCATGGGATTCTTCGGTCCTAAGTGCAAGACTTTGTGCACTTGTCCCTGCTGAACCTCATGAGATTTCTTTTGGCCCAGTCCTCCAGTATGTCTAGAGCCACTCTGAATTCTAGCCCTACCCTCCATTGTTATACTACACCACCCAGCATGGTGTCATTCATGAACTTGCTGAGGGTACAATCCATCCCATCTTCCAAACAGTTAATGAAGATATTGAACAAAACCGACACAAAGACCAATCCCTGGGGCACTTGATACCGGCTGCCAGCTAGACATTGAGCCGCTGATTACTACCTGTTGAGCCCAACAATACAGCCAACTTTCTATCTGCACTACAGTCCATTCATCCAACCCATACTTCCTCATCTTGCTCGCAAGAATGCTGTGGGAGAATGTATCTAAATCCTTGCTAAAGTCAAGGTATATCACATTCACTACTTTCCCCGCATACACAGGGATAGTCATTGCATCATAGAAGGCAATCAGGTTGGTCAGACATGGCTTGCCCTTGGTGAATCCATGCTGACTGCTCCTAATTCCATTCTTCTCCTCCAAGTGCTTAGAAATGGATTCTTTGAGGATCTGCTCCATGATTTTTCTAGGGACTGAAGTAAGGCTGAATGGTCTATAGTTTCCTGAATCCTCCTTTTTTCCTTTCTTAAAGAAGGGCACTATATTTGCCCTTTTCAAACAGTCTGGGACCTCCCCCAATCACGACGAGTTTTCAAAAATAACGACCAGTGGCTCTGCAATCACATCAGCCAACTTCCTCAGCAACTTTGGATGCACTGCATCTGGCCCCATGGACTTGTACACATCCAGCTTTTCTAAATGGTCTCTAACCTGTTCTTTCACCACTGAGGGCTTCCATGTTCTCCCCAAACTGTGCTGCCTGGTACAGCAGTCTGGGAGCTGACCTTGCCTGTGAAGATCAAGGTAAAAAAGGCACTGAGGACATTAGACGTTTCCTTATAATCTGTCACTAGGTTGCTTTCCCCGTTCAGTAAAGGACCCACATTTTCCCTGACCTTCCTCTTGTTGCTAACATATTTGCCCTTCTTCTTGCCCTCCATGTCCCTTGCTAGCTGCAACTCCAGTTGTGCTCTGGCCTTCCTGACTTCACCCCTGCATGACCAAGCAATACTCTTATACTCCTCCCAAAGTATCCGTCCAAGCTTCCACTTCTTGTAAACTTCCTTTTTGTGTTTAAGCTCACCAAAGAGATCTCTGCTAAGCCAAGCTGGTCACTTGCCCCGTTTGCTATTCTTCCTGCACGTCGGGATGGTTTGTTCTTGTGCCCTCAGTAAGGTTTCTTTAAAATACAAACAGCTCTCCTTGACTTCTTTCCCCCTCAGACCAGCCTCCCAGGGGATCCTGCCCATGAGTTCCCTGCTTTTCTGAAGTCCAGGTGTATAGCCAAAGTTGAATACAAGTCCCAAGTGCTTCTAAGGCAAATTTCAAACTAGATGCTTGAAACAGAAAAATCCAAAGGCTGGATACAAATCTGAACAGAATGCAAGGAGGAATGTTAAATGGTACCACAAAAGCAGAGACCAAGGAATGACGCCAACTTCTTGAAAACCACTTTCAGAAAAGGCACAGATCTCCTCAGGGAGAAAAGGATGTGGCAGATTAAAACATTCTTCTAATGCAGCCAGTTCTTAAGGTATAGATACAGGAAGGGCCTCAGATTGAACAGTATGAGTAGTAATTACTAGTACTACAAAGGATAGGCAGAGAAATATTTACCTCTGGTACTGGCAAAAGTTCTGGAAACTACAAACTAAGAAGTAGAGATCCTACAACAAAAACTTATATCCAGGAAAACAGTAACATCTATGGAAGCTGCAAAAGTAAATGTTAGTGGTCCAACGAGGTGTAACAAACAGAAACAGCATATGATCAATAATACTGCTAGTGGAGTTCCAGCAGACATCCTTGTAAAAATGCAGTACTGATGAGAATTGTACAGAGGCGTGATGTGGATCAAAAAGTGTAGAACACAAACTGCAACTAATATGGAAGATAATTTCCAATCCCTGAAGACTCATGGTACTGATGACGTTTCAAGGAAGTTTGATAAGTCAACATGACAACTCTTGGCCTTCTCTGTCAGTGTTCAGACACAAACCATGCCAAGGACCATCTGGAAAATATTATTCTTTCTTGGCTCAGGCTGTAGGATCAAACTCACATAAGGAGGGATGATCAGAAGGTTGAGAGTGCTAGAAGCAACACAAGGTCTCAAGAGCCAGAAGATCTTACTTCCTAGAGTGGTACTTGATAAAACTAATTTTGACATGAGAACAGACTGGTCCCGAGAGCGAGACATTTCACATAGACCTTTGTATTTAAAATAATTTAAAACAGGCATCACTAGATGTCTCTGCACAAAGAAATGGAATTACAAATACCATATGATCATGCACATCAGCAGCAAATATAACAGTCTTTCAGGCAGGGTAGATTTTAAATACTGTTGGCTCTATTCATTTAAAAGATTTAAAAAAACAAAACAAAACCAAAAAAACCCGCCTCAAACATTACGCAGAGAAAAAACTACATTACATTAATATTTAGGTTCCAAAGTCAAACACATACAAATTAAATGTCAGAATGCTTATGTAATCATAATTTGGTGTCTTTGCCTGAATGCACAATGGCAGTCTAATTTCAAGATCATGTTCTCTCCACAGGATAGACACACAAGAAAAAGACTTCAGCCTGTGTGGAGAACTAAAGATTTGTTGTTTCTTAACTGAAACACTTGATTTTATAACCCAAGCAACATTTAAAAAAATGTTTCCTTTGGTAGATTTAAGCTGTTACCCACTGCCATTGTGTGCTTAGTCCACAATGCTTAAACTGTCATTAGTGTATTAAACTTCACTTTTAACTACTTTTACCTTTACAAAACAATATTTTAACTTTTACAAAACTGAAAACTCTCAACCTTACCTGTGTTTTTGTTTTTTGCTTAGAAGTAGCTGAGCCACCGAAGCACAGGTCTCTGCCTCTTTCACAGCATCTCTGAGCCTACGGAAGAGATCGTTCTCTGGATACTTCCTGTCTTCAGCATCTTCCAACATCACTCTCAGCTCAATCACATCTGCAATAATAAAATATAAATAGTCCATAGACAGAAAAAAAGTCCTTTAAAACTGCTTACTAGTCCTCAAACAAGTTCCCAATATACTTGAAGTGAAATGAACAACAATGTAGTATACCCATCTAGCATTACAGTTACTTTAGATTCCCTGACTTCCACCAAGAACATCCCTCCTTTCATATGCTTAAAATACCAACCTTAACCCACTCCAATATTCCAGCATCATTCTCACTACACAAGCAGCCTAAATGAAGGCTGGGATTCCCTACACAAATACCTACAATGAACAATAGAAGTCTCACCTTTCTTGTGGTTGAGGTTGGAAGACAGAGCCTCTGTAACTCTACTGACCCAAGTGTCATAGGACTGTGCTCTAACTTTCACTCCGTACAGCAGAGAAGGAAGGTCCTCTAATGGGTAACGGTACCTGGAAATAAACAGAAGGAAAAAATACATGAGTGTTGTAAGTTCATATAAGACAAGGGAAACTGTTTGTATTCAGAATCCACCACATGAGGTTTATAAGAAAAAGTCCCTGCATCAACCCAGACTTTTGTTTCAGGGGCAAAAAATAGGACATGAGATGACTAAAGATATTGTTTGTGGCTTGGACAATAGCTGTATTTAACTACTGGTCTTCATACAACAGATTAAACATGGTATGGGAGAGATGGAGACTTACAAACCTTAGACACTTCTTCTGCATAGAACAGGGACACAAGTCTGTGGGATGGTACAGGCACACAAGCCTCTCAGGATTACAAGAGCAAGTAAGAGCAGAAAGGAAGCATGTAGTTCTGCAGGCTGTACACTGACGCTCGTCATCTGGAACCAGTTCAAACACCTCCTCTTCCGACATCAACACTCCCTAACAAAAAAGTGACACTTGATAACGATAAGCAAACTGCCTTTCACAAAACTCGTATAAAATCCGAATCACATAAATAGGATGAAAGGAAGGAGTATTTATGGTACTCACCATCTGTACAACAGATTCCCTCAGGCGTGTCTCCTCCTCTATCAACAAAGTCATTTCTTTGCAAACCATAGCAGCAAGTCCCACATCCAAACACTCTGGATCCGCTGCCATCTTGAAGATCAGCTCCTCATGGGAGAAAACACAGTGACGCCTTAGCCGCCGATAATGGTTCACACACTGACGCCCAATGGGAAGCTAGAAAAGGATGAGAACCAGCTAAGTCAAGAGATGGCAACCTATCAGAGGACAAGAAATTGGTCAGATTTATGCCTGTGGTGTCCGAGACTGGCAGAAGCTTCTGAGGACTTGGGTGGGTGGAGAGCAGGCTAGGTCCAACTGGGCAGTAAAGAATCAAGGGGAATTCCAAGATGGTAGTAGGGTCTCAGAAAGAAAGATACCTGATCAGAAATCTTTAAGTCCCACCTAAGCAACCGATCAGACCACCAAAGGGCTATTTTAAATCAGAACAGGTCAATCCCATTCATAGGGATTTCCAGAATTTGCGCCGCAAGTACACAGCATGGCATCTTCTTTAATCTTGGAGTTTCCCCTGCACATTCCCCTACCAACAACTGGCGGAGGGGTTGTGCTCACCACTTGTGCCTGATGACTGGGAGGCGAAAACTGTTGTGGTAAGGTCCCTCTGCCAATCAGTGGTGGTGGGACATGCAGGGGAAACTCCAAAATTAAAGAAACCGCTACACTATGCACTTCCAGTGTGAATTCCAGAGATTCCCTACCCATTCATTTCTACAGGGGGTTGACCTGTTGCCCAACCCTCCTAAGGATCAAACTGTGTTAATCCAGCCAGCTGTTAGTGAAAGACTGCCAACCCCCAAATTACATCACTGGGGTGGAGTGGGGGGAAGGGCTGCAAAAAGAGGTTTCCTACTTTACTTCCCTTAACAAGAGGTAGGGAAAAGATACTCAAAAATACATCCTAAAGAATAGTGCCTTCAGGAAGACAGTTGACTATAGCAGTCATAATTGTAGCACAATAATTAAACGGCAGGTTTCCAGAGTCCAGAGGAAGCTATACATCTTTTTAATAAATATCTGACTAGTCAGATATTTTAATAAATACATAAGAAGCTAAGGGAGTTGGCCAGTGGATTCCTGGATCCCAGTGGGTCCATATTCTAGGTTAAGCAAAGGAATCTCATTTTACTAGTCTGAATTCAGCAGTTGTTTCAAAAGCTATTTGCCAGCTGAATGACTGGTATAGGCAAACAAGACTAGAAAATACTGTAATCCTGGAAAGAGCATCTCCAGTCAATGTCCAGGAACCCCACTAAATTATAAGTCTTAATTTATAAGACATTAAAATGGTTGTAGTGGAAACAGTTAAGGTCATCTGACCTTGGGAAGAATGTGCACAAAATGGGAATGTGATTCTTACTTTATAAATATAGCCCTATAGGCACTGGTAGAGCATTCAGCAATATCACTAAACTATTGAAATAAACCTTATGTCAGTTTCTTGATATGTTTGGGCATTGTGAAGAAAATGACTTCAAAAGCACGTATGCAATTAAGAACTGAAAAGATTGACACAAAGAGAAGAGTGAAGGACACCAAAATCAAAACTGAACCTCTACCATACAACAGCATTACCCCACATTAAAGCAGAGAGGACAAAAAGTTTAAGAAAAATCTTTGCAGCCCTAAAGCTAACCCAAGTCTCAAATGCTGAGTTACTTGCTTAAAAGGGTGACTGCACTTAACTTTCATCTAGAATCTTAACTTTTCATCTAGATGTAATTTTTCATCTAGAAGGACTGAATTATAAGCCCCTCAAATTAACTTTCTGTTATAAAAACCTTGACTAATCTCTAACTATAGCTATGCCAGGCACTGCTTCAATAGTCAAGATAATGATCCATCTAAACTAAGTAACTAAATCTTTCCTTGAAATAAGCTGCTAACAGGGACATGACAGATATGTGCAACAGAACAGACCCAGTCAGCAGTGCAGAAGTTCACAGCCTCAGCAAAGTTGTAACCTTGGTTAAATCCGGAGTGATAGGCACGAGGAAATGTCACAACAAACTCGCCAGCACACTGATTAGTTCTGTACACCTAAATACAAACAAGAATACAAAAAGTAAGGTGGGGGAGGAGAAAAAAAATCACTGAGAGTTGCAGCAAAGGTAAAAATGTTATCAAGAGATGTTCATGAAACCTTGCGAAATTAGCTAAGTTAGGACAAATTAGAAGGGTGCTTACCCTTTTAAAAATAAGAGGTTCATTGATAACCTTATAAAAAAGGGCTGAATATATGAATCAGCACCTGAAAGTCTCAGCATGCAATTCTTCCTGTCTGGATCCCAAAAGAAACATTTTTCTACTATCAGCAAGGGATCATAACTTAGTCCACAACATGACAAACATTAAAAGCCTCTGGAAACTGTGTGTTTTGCGATGTTGAAACAACTGTCAGAGAAGCAATTTAGACTATCAAAAACTGGCTGTAACAGTGTTATTTAAGCACCAGTGACAGTTTCATCAAATATGGGGAGTTTATGAATATGAGCTTTTACAAAATTTTTGACAAATAGAAATGCTTTCTTTTTTTTTTTTTCATTTCAAGGGAAAATTTTTAACACAAAAAATACATTGTAACCACTGCCCCAGTGTTTCATAGCAAAGAATTTAAAGAGCAAAAATGACTAAAACAAAATCAAGTAGGAAGCTGAAAAGAAAGAAAAAATCCACCATATATTTAATTTAATTTAGTTCATTTTTATATATTTTTGCTTTGTATGCAATTCAAAGAGAAACCTGACATCTGTATAGATGAACACTTTCCAGTGTTGTCATAATGCACACCACTTTTGAAGCCCTCGTGCTTCAGGGTTTAAGCCAATCTTTTATTATTAGATATGAAATATCTTTTTCTGATGTTACCACTCCTTAACAAAAATTTGACACTTAATAGGTTACTTCAAATCTGACTAGTCAGGGCTCTTACTACTTCTCATAAAGCAGCATGGACTGACAAGACATAGAGACCAAATTAGATGGACCTCCAGTCTAAATCAAGCGTGTCAATTCCCACAAACAGTGGGAATCAAAATATAGTGGTTAAGTGGTATTTAACCAGATACTAAATTCTGATATTTGGTCCTTTAATAGTTACCAAATATAGGAACAAAAATAAATATGATACGTAGTGCAGTGCACTCCACTTACATGCATATCAGGTAAGTGCATAATTCCTTCCCTACCAGCAAAATGCCTATTGGTCATCTGCACATCAGCTAAGTACATAGATAGCATCTTTTAACCCCACTGCTATTCTGTAATGGAAATGCACTCTGTTTAACTATAAATGGTGAAGGGGAAGTGGCTATTTGGAGGTCTACTATTAAAAGCCCTAAAATTGACAGGACCTGGTCAATTTCAAAGCTGCTAATAACACAGCAGTGAGTAATTAATAAGCACTGTTTACATTAAGTTGGCTAAATATAGGGGTGCACTGATAAGATTTTTTGGGCCAATACCAATGGCCAACTGCTGACCAGCCATATTGGCTGATACAGATCTGATTGCCAATAATGCAGCCTGGCAGTTTAGAGAGCAGTGTCCAGCTGGTAAGTCTGTTGGGGGGAAGAGAAGGAATGTGGCAGGGGCCAAATCGAGGCCCCTATGGTGAGGAAGGGAGTGGGGCTGGGGCAGGCACTGCACAGCTGGGGCAGGGCAGGGTAGAGTCGCAGACAGCTTGTCCAGGGGATGTAGGGGAGCACAGCTCCTGCCACTGCGCACACCCCAGGTGAGGCATCTGTGCATAGGGCGAGGGCAGGCTGCCCATTCAGGGTCAGAGCTGTGCCAGCCTCTTCCCAGCAGAAGGGCTGGGCTGGGGCTGCACTTGGGCAGGGCTGGGCAGTGGTACTGGGTGGGGGGCTATATGGTGGGCTACAGCCACCCCAAAATTCACTGTAGCTCCTCCTCCCAGCGCTGCTACCTGGCCCTAGTGATGACCCAGCCCAGCCCCATCCTGGCTGGGAAAAGGCTGGCGCAGCCCTGGCCCCAAGCCCACAGTAGGCAGCCCACCCTTGCCCTGTACACAGATCCAGGGGCACGTGCCCCTCTTCTTCCCCAGGGGTGTGCGCAGTGGCGAGCTGCGCCCTGCCCTGCCTCTTTCCCCCACTGCTCCCAGATGAGCCACCTACAGCTCCATCTCACGTTTTGCCACCCTGGCTGTGAAGCCCTGCCCCTGCCACAGCCCCACTCCCTCATTTACCACAGGAGCCTTGATCTGCAACCCTCATGCTCCTTCCCTCCCCCAAGCCCCTTTCCCCCCCACAGACTTACCAGCTGGATGCCGCTCTCCAAGCTGCTAGGCTGCATTTCTGGCTATGTGCATGCTGCAGCTACGCATGTGCACGCAGCATTTATCGGCGACATTATCAGCCACATCAGCCAAAAAAAGCCTACTGCCAATAATGTCAATTTTCCTTTTATCGGTGCCAATACAATATGGACTGATGTATCAGTGCTCCTCTAGATAAACAGATACCTCCAGTAACTGCAGAGTCTTTTCTTGGGCCCAAGGCAATGCACTTAAATAGAACAAGCTGTATTTGTACAAGATAGTATTTTCTTTCATTTAAAGGGTTTGGGGGGCTTTTTTAGAAAGAGGTTTAGCTGCCAAAAATGAACTCTACTGTATCTACCATGTACTCATTGCTTCACACTGAGTCTTCAATCAGAACGCTACTTGCTGTCTGGGGTGTCCCCAAAGTACACTTCAAAGAACCTTCCATCACTATCCCACAAAGGCATAGGCATGTGGACACAAAACTTCTCCAGTGCTGAATTCCCTCTTCCCTAGGTAATCCAGGATGAGCCAAGCTTTTTTGGCAGGCATGCCACAAACTAGTCCTGCACTGTCCCTGATCTCCTTCCTCTGCCCAATCTGCTGCTCTTTCTGCTTCTGCCCTATCTATTGCTGTACTGTCTATTCCCTTCCCAATTTACCACATGCCATGCACGAAGGCTACCTAGTGTGGCAGGCCAGTAAGGGGGGCTCCTGCGCTGAGCCACCCACCTCACTGCACCCAACCACCTTCCAGGTTCTGAGTGCCTCCCTGGGGGTGTCTCAGTTCTGGCCGACCCCCTTCCTGGAGCACACCCGCTAGCCTGGGGGTAACGCTCCCACCACCCAGGGTCTGGACTGATCCTTGCTCTGTGCCCCCTGGGAAACACAGGCCTAGTAGCCCTTGAGGGTACTCAACCCACTTCAAGAACTTGGAAGGCTTCCCTCAGCCTGAAGCACAAATAGTGGTCTCCCTTAGTCAGCCGAACCAAGAGGACCCCAAGGCATAATCTAGACCCACTCCCAGTAAGTCTCCCACACTAGGTAAAAAAGGAGAACGTTACTGGTTACAAGGAATAGATTTGGAATAGGGTACAGGGTAAAGCAGTATCAGAGAAATCCCACAGAGCAAACTGGCATGGCTGGGTAGCCTTTGATCATGCCTGAGTTACTGCAAGCTATATATCTAGTTAGATCTCAGGTAGCTTACTCATGAGTATCATCCAGAGGCAGGTGGAGATTCCCTCTGGAGGCAGGCAGTTCATTGATCATGAGTTTCAAGAGAGATAGCAAGTTTCAGATGGTCCAGCTTTTCTCTCTCTGTCTCTCTGTGTCTGTCTGTCTGTCTCTCTCTCTCTGTCTGTCTCTCAGTTTTCATCATGGCTACTGCTTCTCCTCCTGGGCAGTCCTTAACTTATATAGATCTTATGACCTCATTTACCTGGTCCAATGGAGACCAGCACACACTGGCTGCCAGCCAACCAATTTGAAACACATCACTGGATGCCAGGTAGCCTGGCAAGGTCTCTAGAGCCCTCCCAGTCAGCTCAGCGTTGCTTAAAACAATAGGGAGTGTAAGCCCCTCATCCAGGTATGTGATGCCAGTCACGTAGGCAGAGGAAACAGGCTTCCCCCATCTCTCAGGAATGTATCAAACTCAGGTTACAACTCAGTGTCACCTGAGAGAGGGATGTCTGCCCTCTGCAGGGACCATATTAACCAAATTGTCACATAACAGAGTTTTTGGGGAGAGACAGAGGTGGCATTCTGCCACAGGCTACGCCACTTATGGCATGAGTGTCACAGGTTGGCAAGCTGTACTCTAAATGAGCTAGGGCAGTGCGTACTCTCCAGCTGAGTTCTTAAGTTCCATTCCAAACCATTATTAGACAATTCAGTCATAAAACTGTGTATGTAGAATATATATGGAGAAAGTTCTCCTGTCCTACTCACAGGCACACCATGCTCCATTAGCACATTGGGGTTCATGATGGTGACCAGCTGATGCAGGAGATCAGGCTGAGATTCAAAGAGCTCAGGGGCCAACTCTTTCATCACCTCCTCTAGCTGTTCTGCTGCGTGAGAGGGCACCCCATACCACGTCTTTGGCTCTCCCCTGGCAGAAAATATAATCAACAGTAATGCACATGTAACCTGTAGAAAAGTCAGCAAATCATCCTGCTGTCAGGTAAGCTCCACAGAATCTTCACCCACTTTCCTCCCCTTCAAACCAAGACATTTTTCAAGTGGGCACAAACATCCTCAAATCAGAGGTCATTATTTATTGGATAACATGACTGAAGCATACTAATCTGACAATTAAGTTAATTATTCTAGAACAGTGGTGCTCAAACTATTTGGCCAGATGGGCAGTGCACAATCCCTCTTTGGGCTAGATCTAACAGGGCCTCATCTGGCTGTATTGGGGGGGGGGGGGGGGAGGAGAGACCAGCCCCAATCTAGCTCTGCAGAAGGAAGGGGCATGGCCCAGCTCCATGGGAGAAAGGAGGCATGGCCTGGCCCCAACCTGGCCATGTGCAAGAAAGGGGGGCATGAGTAGAGTGACCATCTGTCCCAGCTTAGCCAGGACAGTCCCGGATTTAAGAAGCCAGTCCTCACTGGCTGAGTAGAATTATACTGTGCATCCCAAAAATGGCATGGAGTGATGCAACCCAGCTTGCTAGCAGCAGGCAGGCCTGGAAGTCCCAGTTGTCCGGGATCTCCCTACGGCCAGCCTAGGCATGGGCCAGCCCCATGTGGAGTGTGGAAGCACAGCCTGGCACTGAACCAGCCATGTTGCTGGGTGTGGCCCAGTTCTAACCTGGCTGGGAAGAGGGAAGGGGGCATAGAATGGCCCAGCCCTGCAGGGAGGGGGGAGGGGGCATGGCCCAGCCTCATGGGGAGGAGTGGGTGCAGCCCAGCTCCAAGCCAGCTTTGCAGAGGGAAAGGGGCATAGCCTGGCTCCAGTCTGGCTGTGCAGGGGAAGGATCATGGCCCACCTCCACCCAGCCCTGCAAGACTTGGAATTTGGGCATCAGGAATGGATGACAGTATTAACTTCCACTGTCCTCCTGTCACCAAATTTCCCAGTCAATGGGGAGTCCCGCGTGCCAGATTCCAAGGCTCCACAGGCCACTTTTGGCCCACAAGCCAGAGGTTAAGTATCCTTGCTCTAGAACATACTCCATAATTATATTTTCTACTAATATCTAACAGATAACAAGCAGGCATTGTGCTATAACAGGCTTAAGTGAGAAGTCAAATGCTACACACAGACAGTGATGTTTCCAAATACCGTTTTTCCAGGGAAAAGTCTGATAAAACTGTGTCAGTTATCTGGACAGCTAATCCTAATACCTCAGAAGGGACGTTAGCAGTCTCCACAATCACCAGACTGGGTCTGGAGCAGCCCATTCTCAGAAATCAGTCGGAAGAGAACACAACAACTGAATCCGAGATGGCAAATGCACCACACGATTCTGACATTCTGACAAGACAATGCAGCTGAAAGCAACCATTTTATTATTACACATGATCTATTACTGGAAATCATAACTCTGAGCCACTGGAGAGAAGGCCACTGACAGGGATTTTTTGAAGTGCCACTTATTCACAGGTAACATATATAGTCATAATAATACGTTAAACATGAAAGAGAATAAAACCACTTGGAAAAAAACTCTCCGCAGTCAATGGCATTTTGAAATTCCTCTCTACTGGAATTAATATAGAGTCCATTTATAAAAACATAGCTGCTGCTCCGATATCTAGACAAGCTCAGTTTTTCCAGTTAACCTTAGTACTAATGTGTTGTATTGGGCTATGAGTCAAAAATGAAGTTTCTATTACTCAAGAACTTAAGCATTATTTTATATCTAAATACATTACAAAAGTACTCAGAAGGCAACCAAAACCTAAAGAAATACTGTAGTCATAAGACTGATTTGTGTTCATTTTAACACCTCATTTGTTTTCTGAAGACTTCAGTGACACCTGCTGGTAAGACACAGCCAGTATTACCATCAAGTAACAATTTTCCCTAATTCACCAGAAGGCACCAAAACCTACCAAAACGATGTAGCTAATAGCATGCAAAAGCCAGTACCTGAATTCTAACCAAATATTCCCCCTGAGCTCTCAGGTCAGATCTTGTTAGCCAGCATACTTCTCCAGAAATTTACAATCCGAGGCCAAAGACATTTATACTGTCCTTACCAGCACACAGGCAGGAACAGACTTTTTATTCTGAATAGGGATGCTTTCTGCAGCTTTCCCTATACACTGCTCCTTTGTGACTACGCCTTGTATACTGGAAAGATGACAATGCATGTAGTTTGCTTACAGTGATTTTTTCTTTAAAAAAGAAAAAAAACAAAAACAAACCAAAAAAACAGCCACCTAAACCAAGTTAAGAGTCACTTTGAGGTTCTCTCCACTGGAAATATGATTGATACCTTACATAGAGACACATCTGCTGTGACATCTGGACAAGTCATAAATCAGCCCCCTTTAATTCCAAAACAGGGACACACCAACCTCTAACCTTTGCAACAGGATATCTTATAGCTAAGCCAATATAATTATTTGCAAGAAAAAACCCTCAAGATGTGTGTACACATGCACACTTGTTTAAAAAAAGATTTACTCAGAACATAATATTGTCACCAGTATTGGAAAGCTATTTAAACATTCAACCAGAAAGTTGATATTGAGGTGCTTTATATAATGATACCTACACCCCTCTCTTTCTATTATCACCAGTTTCATTTCAGGGAAATGAACTACTCTTCTTTAAGTCCTTTGCTCTTACAAACAACTTGCACAGCATATCAGTAAGAAAGAATACCTGCAGGCATTACTATACAGAACTACGCCAGGTCTTAACAGCAAATAGAGCAGTGTAGGAAAGGAGGACAAGAGAAAAGTCCACAAGCGTCCATACCAGTGCAGGTAATTGATGGAATAGCTCCAGTGATCCTCGATGTGCCAGCAAAATGATGAGAAACACATCCCTACATAAAGCCAAGGCACCTTCATGCCAGAGATATCTGCATTGATGTGAGCAAGGACTGACTGTTCCAGAATGGGCATGTTATTCAGGTTCCAACCAGAAAGTGCATACTCCTGCCAAAAAAAGGGAGAAAGCTATGAAAAAGTCAGAAGACGTGTGAACAAGCCTCTTGAGAAGGTAACCCCAGAACAAATGATCCAGCCTATTAATTTCAGTATTAGCCAGTGACTGGTATTCTGCCACACACTGGCTTCAAAACTGGGATATATTTCCTTACATTTGAGCACTTAACAGAACTAGATGCTGATCTAGGGTCTGATTACTTCAATGCAATCCTAATTCTCTTTGTGTACGCTGCTTTAGATCAGTACCCCAACATGCATAAGAGTCCACTTACACAAATTATTGTGCTCTATCCAAAATGCACTGACACAAAAAAGTGACTGGCAAATGACACTAGCAGATATACAAAGGAAACTAAATTGAAGTACGGCTTTCAATGAAGCCAAGAAACCCAAGTTTTACTATGTCCTCTCCTATGATTTCAGTTTAAGGCCCATTTCACTGCAATATGATTCACTAGCCAATTGCCTGTCAAGAATGATGGGGGGGGGGGCCACCCAATGCCCCATGCTGCCACCTGCCCTGTGGGCCCTCCCACCTCATCTGGCTCCATGTGCCCTGCCCCCCCCTCCCCTGGATCCGCCCCATGCAGCCCACCCCAACCTTAGTGGTGAGGACAACACTACAATGACAGTGGGGACTGAGGGGCCAGGCCCTCTCCCACCCCTGTCCCCCGTGTCATGGGGGAAGGTGTGGGGACAAAAGCTGCGTCCAGGCCCGCCCCCGCTTCTTCTCCAACCCCATTCCTCCTCCTCATGTTGGATCTGGGCCCCTTTCTCCCCTTGCTCCATGGTCACTGCTAGCGGGGAGCAGGTCCAGCACCCCTCCATCTGCTCCGTTGTCACCGCCTGCAGGGATGGGAGGCATGGCCAGTGGCTTGCCCCCACCTCCATTTTTACACATTGCAGGAAACAGGGGGGCGGGGCCAGCAGCACTGGCCCCACCCCTCTCCCCTCCATCAGCTCCATTGTTGTGACCTGCAGGAAGTGGGGGGGGGGGGCAGCAGCCTGCAGGGAGCAGGGCAGTGGGGGGTCCCCTGTGCCCCAGCTCCATCCCCTATGCCCCTGCCATCATGGGGCCCCACCATTCCCCCTCTCCCCTCCAGGCTGGGGCCACTGCCATCCTCGTCCCACCACTTCAGGCCAAGGCTGGGGCCAAAGCTGGGGCCTTGACCACCCCCCTACCCCATCACTGCTGTTGCTTTAGGCCATGGGGGGGGGGCGCGAGGCCGCTACCTGCTGTTCGAACGCTTGCACTCTAATTGGGTGTTTCTGACAACTAATCAAGCGTGAAAATAAGGCATTATGGACAGACTAAAGCTTTTATAATATCAGAATTGCAAGTTTCTCCACAGAAACTGCTTGAATGATATGACCTTAAATAGAGGAAACACCTTAACTATCACTTCTATGATAAAAGTACAGAAAACAGAACATTAGCCACAAATAACTAAAGTTTGCTAAACTTAGCAACTAGGCCTGTGCGAAGCGGCTAGTATTTGCTTCGAATTTGGCCGATTCGGGGGACAGTGATTTGATTTGGCTATTCGAATCACTGTCCCAATTTGATTCAGCTGAATCTCCGAATCAAATGGCCAAGCCAGGCCCATCCCCCGCCTGCTCTCCCAGCCCGGCAATGGCTGTCCCGCCCACCCCAGCTCCTGGCAGTTGTTAGAAAAAAGCCCCGATCCCCGCTGCCCTTCACTGCATGGGAGGCTCTGCACGAGCCCTGCAACCCCCCATGGGCGCTCTGCCTGGGCCAGCTCCGGCCCTTTAAGAAAAAAACAACCAAAAAAACCCCCAGACTCACCGCTCCTGCCGGCGGGGGGCAATTCCCACTGCCCCTATTGCCCTACACCAAGTGAGGGGCTCTGCATGAGCCCCGAAAACCCTGAGGCCACTAGCAGGAGCAGCAAGTCCAGGGGCTCTTCTTTGCTTTTTTTTCTTGGGACCGGAGCTGACACCTGGGTGGGGGGGGCGACAACACCCATGGGAGGGCCAGGGGAGTGAGAGGGAGCCAGGGGGCTCATGCAGAGCCCCCACCATGCAGCATGCAGCAACTAGTGAGCACTGGGACTTTTTTTAAAGGGGCAGGAGCTAAGGGAGTGGGCAGAGGTCCCCTGTTGGTAACCTACACTGAGCATAACTATAAAAATACATGGCCATATGGGGCAAACATACTGATACAATCCTACCACAAGGATAAATTAAAGAAGCCCATCTGAATAAGATATATACTACTGTTCATTGTGCAGAGTCCCCCTCAATGCCGACTCTTTTTCTAGTCATGGTGAGCCACTGAATCAAATACATTTCTACTTCCTCTTCACTCCCACAGCTGAGCTGTGTTTTTCTTTCCCTTTTCCAGTGATTCCTGTTTCTTCACCAGCCTTAAAAGTCTGGCAAACATCAACAAACGGGGCTCCTAACAGTTCACCCAGAATCCCTCTGCTGCCGCCTCTCAGTCTGTTGCATATGATTAGTGTGGCCCCGCCACCCAAGAAACAGAGCCAGACCAGGTTGCCCTGCACTTCATCTGCATATAAATTTTTGAAGGATCCCAGGACTTGTGACAAGAACTCCCGGTTCCATTCATAAGTGGAGGGCTAATTACCACGTGGACCTTTGGAGGGGGAGAAAGGTAGAGGAGGCACGTCTAAAGCATACACACATATTGAGTAGTGTTGAGCTATGGGGTCACCGTGGCTTGAAATGCTGTTGAGTTTGCTGGGGCACAGCCCAATGAACTATATGATAAATCATGGGCTTTGGACTAACATCATACACAGTTTGTATTATACATAAGTAGATGCCGAAGTGGTGCTAAAACTTGCAACAGCTTCAAAAAAGGGTAACTTGCATCAATTCTGGATGAACCAAGTCTATGGGTACCCACAGTAATTTACCTATATGGAAATTACTACAGGCATGTTTATTTCATAGAATCATAAAAATAAGGATTAGAAGGGACCTCAGGAAGTCATCTAGTCCAACCCCCTGCTCAAACCAGTACAATACCCAACCAGATCATTCCAGCCAAGGCTCTGTCAAGCCAGGCCTTAAAAATCTCCAAGGATGGAGATTCCACCACCTCTCTGGATAACCTGTTCCAATGTTTTATTACACTCCTAGTGAGAAAGTTTTTCCTATTATTTAACCTAAACTTCCCTTGCTGCAACTTGAGACCATTACTCCCTGTTCTGTCATCTGCTACCACCGAGAACAGTCTAGCTCCGTCTTTTTGGAACCCCCCCCCCCTTCAAGTAGTTGAAGGCAGCTATCAAATCCCCCCTCTGACTTCTCTTCTTCAGAGAAATAAGCAGTTCCTTCAGCTTCCATATCTATTTTCATTGCCCTCTGCTGGAATCTCTCCAACTTGTCTACATCCTTTCTATAACAGGGGCCCACTATAATTTCGAATTCAGTGTTTTCACATTAGCCCCTCACTTCCACATGCTCAGGGAGAGCAGAATCTGACACTGGGGTGGGGAGGGGGGAGACACTCCAGGGCGAAAGAAGTTTGGGGGAGGTGGGGGCAGAGGGCAAGGACATTACCTGACCTCTCCAAATTTATTTTCCCAGCTGTAGCAGTGACAGGGGGCCAAATTCAAGGCAAACCTCCAGTAATTAGATCAGGTGCAGGCAATTATTTTGGGTGGAGGACTTCTTAGCAAGTTTTGCCAAGCTGTCAAGGGCCACATGGGTAACCCCGCCCCTTGACCGGTGCCCCACCCCTGATCGCCATCTTGGGACTAGAAGTCCCACCCTGACCTCTGACCCTTGCCCCTGGAAGTACTCCTTCAAAGAGGGTTTTTGCTATCTTAGAACCGGGAAAAAAAAAACAAATTATGTACTAAAAATCAAATACCCATGATATTATATTTTAATTCAATTAAAAAATAAATGTTTGTCATCATACCTGTGTGTTTGTGCTTTATATGTAGAAGTGATTGCATAATAGCTCAAAATGTAGTCTTACTCTTGTATAGTGTATGGGGTGTGCAGCGGTGTTGGGGGGTATAGGTGAGTGGGTGGATGTGGGGTTTGTGGGGAGATGTGGATATGTGTGTAGTATTTGTGGGATGTGTGATTGTGCCTGGAGGGGGGTGTGGCTGTGGGGTTTGCAGGAAGGGTTGCAAGGGGGGGAGCCAGCCGGGTACTTGCTGCCCCAAGCTTCATGGCCGTGTTTGCACTCCGGCAGCTTCTGCTGCTGCCAGGAGGCCGGGGGATAGCAGGAAAGAGCCTGTCAGGCTTAAGGGGCAGTGTGGGGGACTCCTGGAGCCACTGGAGGTGGCACGAGTCAGTGGCAACATGGCCCGGGACATAGGAAGCCCAAAGAGGTTGTGCAGAACTTGCATTGCGCGTCTGAGGCTTGGGGTAGCAAAGGCTTGGCTGCCCCACCCCCAAAGGTGACCTGGGGGTTGCCACCACCCTGGGGGGGATGGCCCAGCCCCCCCACACCCTGCAGGGGCCCAGCAGCCTGACAGGAGCTTGCCCCCCGGCCCTGGGACAGGCAGGGAGGCGGCGCCAGGAGCCAGAGCAGAGCAGCAGCTGTTTTTCTGCTTTAGAAGCTCCTGCAGCTTCCAGGAGGCCGGGGGCCCTGGGAAGCTCCTGTCCAACCCTGGGGCCAGTGCAGGGGACCACCTGAGGCCAGTGGTGGCGGCACTTGGCCCAAGATGCGGCACGGAAGTTGCATCTTGCGCCTGAGACTTGGGATGCCAACAGCCTGGCTGCCGCCACCTTGGGGGGAAGCCTGGTCCCTCCCGCCTCACAGGGGCCCAGTGGCCTGGCAGCAGCTCATCCCCCAGCCCCAGGACGGGCAGGAGGCTGCGCCAGGAGCTGGATCGGAGCCACAGCTGCTTTTTTCCTCTGAAAGCTCCCGTAGCCTCCCCGAGCTTCCCGCGCACTAGGCCAGGACCCTGCCAGGTTGCGCCACCCCCCAGCAGCCTCGGGAGGTGACCCGTGCTGCCCCTGGGGTTAGCCAGGAGCTTCCCCAGGGCCCCTGGGCTCCTCCCATCCACAGGAACTTCTGGAGCAGAAAAGTGGCTGCGGGTCCGCATCCTCTCCTGGTGCAGCCTCCCCACCCGTCCTGGGACCAGGGAGCGAGCTGCTGCTGGGCCCCTGCAAGGCAGGGGGGCCCGGGCCTTCCCCCCGAGGCAGCAGCACCCACTGGAGCCTCCCGTGAGGGGCAGCCAGGCAGTTGCTGCCCCAAGCTTCAGGTGTGGGGTGGAAGTTCCCCACTGCCTCCCTGCACCCTGGGCCATGTCCCCACTGGGCCATGCTGCCCCCAGCAGCCCCAGGTGGCCCCTGTGCTGCCCCCGGGGCCAGACAGGGGGGTTGGGAGCCAGTGACAGCCAGGCAGTGCCCCGGGGCCAGTGCTGGCAGGAGCCCGGGGTGCAGCTGCCTGGGCTCCATGGAGCCGGGCTGGGCTGCCCCAGCAGGGAGACAGGGGAGCCACCCCACTCTGGGCCCTGCCAGCGCTGGCTCCCGCATGCCCCCTCGCTCCCAGCCCCCCGCCCCAGCCCCGTGGCCAGACGGGGACCAGTGTGCCCCCCGACCCGCTCTTACCTGAGTTTCCCGCTCCGGCACGGCAGGAACAGCCACATGGTCCCTGGCTGGGGGGCTGGGGCGGAGAGGGCCCTGCCCTTCCAGGGTCCTGACTTCTGCTGGGTCCTAAGGCCCCTGGCTCCTGTCACTTTTGACTGGAGCCAGAGGCAAATAAATATTAATTTTTTAAAAATTTCTCAGGGTCCTGCAGGCTGGACAGTATCTGGAGCAGAACCTAATTCTTAGGAATTCCCTGTGTTAACCACTAGGTCACATTTGCATTAGAAATAGTTAGAAACATGTAAAAGCTGTCATCATTTTTCTTCACAAGACTGCAAAATTCCACATAATTTTCGGTCCTAAATATTTAACTAATGTGCAAGGTCTAGGGTCAATTACACAGTGATTCAGACCTCCTCCTCTGGCATCAGCTTTCGCCTGCCATCCTTTACAGGAAAACCACTCCCAAAGTCCTTGGATGAGATATCAGCTCCATATTCCACAATGACATCCTCCTCAATGCTGCTCACCAGTCGCCAGAACTCCTTCTCTACCAGCTCAGTAGGAACCATCTGAAAAGACAAAGGCATATTAAAGTGCAAACCAATTCAACCAGCCTACTACACAAAAACAACAAAACGAAGGGAATATGAAATAGATGCGTCCAGATGCCAGAGAGCTAAATCACCTCTTAACCAATTTCAAATTGACAGTGTCCCTTTAAATTAAGTCAGGAGATTCCCAAAAGAAACTCAGAGTCAGATGATATACATCTCTTTCCCCAGTAAGAGATCACAAAAAATTGGGATATACTCACATGGACTGGCATGTTGAAGTAATCAGACTTGAAATTATCTGCCATTTCACCAAAACTCTGGAGAGTGTACTCCCTCACAGCTTGCTCAAATCCAAAGGCCTCACGTGGCTTATTACACTCCTAGGAGAAGCAATGTAAGTTATCACTCACTGCAGCGAATCATGCCAAGCAGACTTTTTCCTACTGGAATATACTAGTGTATGTTTCTCTGCCAAATGAACACACAAACTGTTGCTTTCCAGTGCTTTCTCCAGACAATATGGTTCCTGCCACATTGGAAATTGAGCAATTAACAACTGGGAAACCAAACCAAAGTGTTCAGTAACAATGTCACGCAGATCCACTGCACTCCTAAAGGCTGAAACTCAACACCTGCTACAATAGGCATCGGGGTGAGAAGGAAGATAGGGAGGCCACACTTCAACTATGAGGATTTTATGCAAGGTCCTGGCATTGAGACAAGAATCTACAGCAGAGCCACTTGGCACAGATCCCACAACTGCTTTTATCTTAGTAAATTAGCAGCTGCTTTGGCTGCAAGAGGGAAAATTTACGTGGGGAGAAGAAGGAAGAGGGCTTTACCAGATAATTGCCTTTAACTATTTTTACATTATCTAGATAATAATGAGCTGTTCACTTAGCATGCAGAGCTTCAGAGAAGCTTTCTTCCTTGTCTTACACCAAAAGGATGGGCAACAAGAAACTTTGTCATATCTTCACTGCTTCACCCTGCTTATTTCTATGATGCTTTTGCCAGCACATCTTGAGCCCTACAACATTTACATGTACAGAAACAGGGCTGGACTGGCAAGCACGTGGACAAATTGAAGGCTAGCTACTTTTATGGACGTACAAAATGTAAGGCAGGAAGGGACCTCAGTCAGGGAGCCCCTGCTTTAAGGCAGAAGCAAGTATAACAGCTAGACCATCACTGACAAATATTTGTCTAGCCTATTCCTAAAGGCTTCCTAATGTCTAGAGTTCCAAAACCTCTCTCAGTAACCTTTTCTAATTTTTTAAGACATAGAAAGTTTGTCCTAACAGCTCATCTGATTTTCCTTTCCTGTAATTTAAATGCTTTATTTCATTTTCTGTCCTCAGTCAGCATTTTCTTTATAACCACCGTTTCCACATTTGAGTGTATTAAGTTTTCCCTCAGACTTCTCACATCTAGAAAACCATCAAACCCAATTATATTAATGTTTCCTCAATGGCCATTTATCTTTGTTGCACTCCTCTGGTCTGTGTAATTTGTCTACATCTTTCCTAAAGTGTGGTACCCAAAATTTGATGCAATACTCCAGCTGGCAACTCATCATCCATGTTATTAACAGAAATACTGAATGGCACCAAACCCAGGTTAAACCTCTTCTAATCACATCTGATCCACTCTCTAGTTTGAAAGCAAATCATTAATAACATCATTGGGGTATAATTTTTTGCACCAGCTACACACTCATCTTGCAGTAGCTTCTATACTGTCTTCCTTAGTTTACTTATGAAACTACCATAAATAAACCACCATGTGGTAGAACTGTGTCAAAAGCCTTACCAAAGTCAAACGACATCACATCTCCTGCTTGTCCCCCCTACTCACTACACTAGTTACCCTGTCAAAAGGAATTTAAACAGACTTGTCAGAAACAAAATCACATTGAACCAATGCTGGCTGTTTCTCATTACCATATTATTTTCTAAGAGTTTACATTTCAGTTCTTTAATAATTTGTTTTAATATTCTTTCTAGATAATGCAGTTCGGAAAATTGGTTTTTTATTCCCTACGTCCATCCTAGACACCCCTTTTGGAAGACACATACTTTGTAGGAAACCTTTTTTGATTTTAAGATTGTTAAAGGTTCCTGGATGCACCTCTACAGGTCTCATATGCTGTCTCTTTCCTCCACATGAGGAAAGTCTGCTATTGTGAGTTTAATACCATTTATTTGAACCTGCCTGCTCTCCTGAATTCCTTCTCCCTTGGGAATTCCTTCCCCTGAGACCCTGCCTATTAAAGTCTGGTTTTGTGAAGTTTACTGCTGTTATTCTGCTGCTGTCAACTTCTTCTTTCAAAAACCAGGAATTATGTAATTTCACAATCACTTTTACCCAAGCTCCCTTCCATCCTCAACCTTCCAGATTTACTTGAATCTAAGATCACTCTAAATTTAAGATGACCCTCCAATAATGAGATATTCTATACATAGAAAAATTATAAATCTGTTATAATTTTCCATGTATAGAATCCAATTATTGGAGGGCTGCTTTTAAATCATCTCCCCGGACACTGCTGCAGGGGAGAGGGCAGTGGAGGGGTCAAACAGCTTGCCTCTTACTTGTGCCTGCTCCTCTTGCCTCTTCCCCCCAACTTGCGCTCCCCCTTCCTAGCCTCTCTGCTCGTCCCCTCCTTCCCTGCCAGCCTCTGCTCCCTGCTTCCCTCCTCCCCTTATCTTCACACCACGCCAACAGGCTCTGTCCCTGTTCTAGCCTGAAGCACTGAGCATGGCCCCAGCCCAGCCCTACCCCATAGCAGCTGTGTAGGCTACATGTTGCTACTATGGGATGGGATGGGGCCATGCTCAGTGCTCCAGGCTGCAGCACACATGAAGTTTTCCAGTGTGAAGCAAATGTAGGTGTAGGGGCAGTCAGGAGAACAAGGCTGCTGTGGGGGGGAGAAATGGTAAGGTGTGGGAGCAGGGGAAGGCAGCAGCTGTGGCAACTGCCCCAAACCCAGGTAGGGGCTGAAGCCAAAGCCACAGCAGCTGCGTACCCCCCCTTCATATGCAATTCTAAGATGAGGAGTTCTCCCCCTGCTCCCTCCCCCATGTTAAATAGGGGAAAATGTAGTCTTAAAATCAAGCAAATATGGTATTCCTCCCTGTTAGTTAGAATCAAATCTAAAATATTGTCCCCTTTAAATTACTTCCTTTATCACTCAAACACAGAAGTTCAAGAACTTTCTGGGCAGGCTTGTCTGGCCAGATTACTTTTTCAGTAAATATTCATGTAGTTAAAAAGCCCTGTTGTGACCAGATCCTGTCTTTTGGATGCTTTTCTGTTAGTTGCTGGCGTTAGTGCCTTGTCACCAGCTCTTTTTGATTTAGTGGTCTATTATACTCATTTGTTATGGCATCACCCCTGTTCTTTTCCCCATTCATCTCCATCCAAACATTTGATAGGTCTGCCTTTTTCTTATTATAATGGCTCAAGGTCAATGCCAGGGCTTCATAAAAGTCATCTGCCCACAAATTTTTAGATATCATGCATGTGAATGTACCACACTCTGGAGCAGACACGCTTGTACTAAACAGCAGCTTTGTTTTATTAGAAAAAAAGACTGCTGAGCGCACCCAACAAATTCAGTTCACACTGTGGTAATACCCCCACATATACACAAAACTACATATTCTCCTGCAGTGGCAAGAGAAAGAAAGCTGAAATATCCTGGTATACTGTTCTCCTCAATATCATTCAAGGATGAGGCAAGTTTGAGTAGGTCTGGGACTGTACCTCAGCAACACACTTTGGACACCTCCAATCACCTTTGGGCACATCAGGCAAAGGGGGAATCAGGCAAAATGTGTGGTAGCTGTCATCACAACCATCACAGAGTAACAGTCTGTCCTCGTTGTTTCCTCGGCCACAAAACAAGCAAACGTATAGATCAACCTGTAGAAAAAAAGTAAGAGCCCAGTCAAAACCAGCCTCCAGCATCCAACAGCTGTCATGCTAGTCTTATAGATTTATAGATTCATACATGTTAGGGTCGGAAGGGACCCCAATAGATCATCGAGTCCGACCCCCTGCATAAGCAGGAAAGAGTGCTGGGTCTAGATGACCCCAGCTAGATACTCATCTAACCTCCTCTTGAAGACCCCCAGGGTAGGGGAGAGCACCACCTCCCTTGGGAGCCCGTTCCAGACCTTGGCCACTCGAACTGTGAAGAAGTTCTTCCTAATGTCTAGTCTAACTCTGCTCTCTGCTAACTTGTGGCCATTGTTTCTTGTAACCCCCGGGGGCGCCTTAGTGAATAAATACTCACCAATTCCCTTCTGTGCCCCCGTGATGAACTTAAAGGCAGCCATAAGGTCGCCTCTCAACCTTCTCTTGCGGAGGCTGAAAAGGTCCAGTTTCTCTAGTCTCTCCTCATAGGGCTTGGTCTGCAGGCCCTTGACCATACGAGTTGCCCTTCTCTGGACCCTCTCCAGGTTATCTGCATCCTTCTTGAAGTGTGGCGCCCAGAATTGCACTCAGTACTCCAACTGCGGTCTGACCAGCACCCTATAGAGGGGAAGTATCACCTCCCTGGACCTATTCGTCATGCATCTGCTGATGCACGATAAAGTGCCATTGGCTTTTTTGATGGCTTCGTCGCACTGCCGGCTCATGTTCATCTTGGAGTCCACTAGGACTCCAAGATCCCTTTCCACCTCTGTGCCACCCAGCAGGTCATTCCCTAGGCTGTAGGTGTGCTGGACATTTTTCCTCCCTAGGTGCAGCACTTTGCATTTCTCCTTGTTGAACTGCATCCTGTTGTTTTCTGCCCACTTGTCCAACCTATCCAGGTCTGCCTGCAGCTGTTCCCTGCCCTCCGGCGTGTCCACTTCTCCCCATAGCTTTGTGTCATCTGCAAACTTGAACAGAGTACATTTGACTCCCTCATCCAAGTCACTGATGAAGACATTAAAGAGTATCGGTCCAAGGACCAAGCCCTGCGGGACCCCACTGCCCACACCCTTCCAGGTCGAGACCGACCCATCCACCACGACTCTTTGGGTGCAACCCTCTAGCCAATTCGCCACCCACCGGACTGTGTACTCATCCACATCACAGCCTCTTAACTTGTTCACCAGTATGCGGTGGGATACCGTATCGAAGGCCTTCCTGAAGTCTAAGTATACGACATCCATCCCTCCTCCTGTGTCCAGGCGTTTCGTAACCTGGTTATAGAAAGAGACTAGATTGGTCAGGCACGATCTGCCCGCCACAAATCCGTGCTGGTTTCCCCTCAGCATAATTTGCCCTGCCGGGCTCTCACAAATGTAAGCCTTGATAATTTTTTCAAAGACTTTACCAAGGATGGAGGTGAGACTGACCGGCCTATAGTTGCCCGGGTCCTCCTTCCTCCCCTTTTTGAAAATGGGGACCACGTTAGCCCTTTTCCAGTCCTCCGGGACTTGGCCCGTGTGCCATGAGCGTTCGAATATTCCCGCCAGTGGCTCTGCAATGATGTCGGCCAGTGCCTTCAGCACCCTTGGATGGAGCTCATCCGGGCCTGCCGACTTAAAGGCATCCAGTTCTTCCAAGTGACTCTGCACCACCTCAGGATCTACATATGGAAGTCTGGCGCCTTGCTGCTGCCTCTACAACCCCAGTGAGAGACTTGTCGTGCCCCTCACTTAGGAACACTGAGGCAAAGAACTCGTTGAGAAGTTCAGCCTTGTCCCCCCTGTCTGTCACCAATTGTTTCTGCCCATTTAGCAGGGGTCCTATTCCTCCCTGGGCCTTCCTTTTATTCCCAATATATCTAAAAAACAATTTCTTGTTGTCTTTTACTTGGGTTGCCATCCTCAGCTCCATGGTAGCTTTTTACTATACATATAACAAAGTACACACTGAAGAAATCTGATACTTGGACACTATGTAATCTCTACACCCTACTGAGAATGCACAAACCATCATCAGGCTTCTGCTTCCCAGGCCCAATATGTCTGTGATGTAAAAGCACACAAGATGATGGGGAGTGAAAGAACTCTCACCCAATCTAGCTCTAGAAGGAAAAAGAACATCCATCAAGCATCACGAGGGCAAAAACCAACTCGAAGCAACAATTCATTTATGTCAATTTTAAATTCTGGTGATGGCCTTCCCTCTCTGGGCCCCAATGATTCATAGAAATTAGGGGTTGGAAGGGACCTCATGACATCATCAGGTCCAGCCCCCCCACTCTAAGGCAGGAAAGACTGCTGGGGTCAGATGACCACAGCGAGGTATGCATCTAGTCGTCTTTTAAAGATCTCCGGTGAAAGTGACTGTACCACCTCTAGGGGGAGTATGTTCCAGACCTGGACACATGAACCGTAAAGAAGTTTTTCCTTATGTTTAATCTGAAGCGATTTTCTATCAAGTCTATGACCATTATTCCTGGTCTTCCCCTGGGAAGCCTTGGTGAACAGATGTTCTCCTAGCTCCTGAAGTTCACCCCTTATATACTTAAAGGCTACCACCAAGTGTCCCCCCTGAGTCTTCTCTTTTCCAGGCTGAACAGTCCCATGTCCTTCAGCTTCTCCTTGTGTGGTCTGCTCTCCAGACCTCTAATCATTTGTGTGGCCCTCCTTTGGACTTTTTCCAGCTTATCTACATCTCTCTTAAGTGCGGTGCCCAGAACTGGATACAGTACTCCAGCTGCAGCCTCACCAGGGCTGAGCAGAGCGGTAGGATGACATCCTTAGTCTTGCTTGTGAGCATCACTTGATACACGCCAGAGCTTTGTTCACATTGCTGGCTAAACCATTGCACTGGTGGCTCATGTTCATTTTGTGGTCGATCATGACCCCTAGGTTGTGGTGCTGGCTAGTGTAGCACCACCAAGCCTATAAGTATGTTGTGGATTATTTCTCCACAGATGGAGCACTTTAGATTTCTCAGTGTTAAACATCATCAGGTTTAGATCTGCACACTTTATATGCTGAAGCCTAACTCTAAATACATTCCTATGGGGAATGACACTACAAGAGAGCCTCCATAACTAGCTCAGAAGTAGGCACTGCATCATTAGCAGCAGCACAAACTGTGACTGCATTTGAATTGGTTATCAAAATCAGGGACAAGAACAATCCACAGCAGGAACAACACAGCAAATTTCAACCTGAGAATGCTACAAGTACAGTAGGGGTATGCGGAACGGGCCGCACTCAATTCAGATTCGGCCCAAATTGGGAACAGTGATCGGATTTGTTGATCTGGATCACTGTCCCGATTCGATTCAACCGAATTTGAATCTGAAGATACGATGCTGATTCAGAAAATTAGTGATTCAGCCGCAGACACAGCTTTAAACTGTTTTTCTACATACCTAGAGGTACCAGGCACAGCTCATGAATGCTGCAATGGTGGGGTGGATGGAGTGTCCCACAGGAGCTCAGCCCCCCCCAGCGATCAGCCACTGGGGGACCCCAGGTGCCCCCACCTCCACCCCAGGAGACAGCAGTCACCGAGGCGGGGGGGGCGGCCCTCTCCCGCAGACCCGAAAGTGGACTCCTGTGGATTCACAAGCCGCCTGCTACCGTGAAGTACATAGAAAAAACAGTTAAACCTGTGTGTCTATGTCCGAATGGCTGAATCTTTCCAAATCTCTCCAAATCAATTCAGAGGGTTCCCATTTGATTCAGAGAGATTAAAAGGTCTTCTGATTCAATTCAGATTCAGAGATTTGGCCACCAAATCAGGCCAAATCTCTGCCAAACTGAATCAGGGAGCAAAGCTTTGCACAACCATAATGTACAGGCATAAACCTCTCTCCCTTCTCTTTCACTAATCTAGGCCAGGGGTGGGCAAATACATCCCGTGAGCCACATCCAGCCCAGCAGGCTATTCTATCTGGCCTGAGGGGACCCTAAAAAATTTAGAAAATTAATATTTATATGCCCCTGATTCCTGTCAAAGATAACAAGAGACAGGGACAGTAGGACCCAGAGGAAGCCCCAGCAGGCGGCTGCAATAGGAAGGCCTGCCCAGCCCCACGCCCCCCACCCACCCACAACTTCTGGCCTGGGACTGTGGAGCTGTTCATGGCTGCGCCAGCACGGGAAATTCAGGTAAGAAGCAGGCGGGGCGGGCAGGGGAGGACCACAGGGATCTCCCCAGTCCTCTGAGCTGGGCCAGCTCCTGCTGAGACCCATGGTCTGGCCATGCAGCCGGAAGCCAGTGGGTGGGCAGGAAAGTGACGGCGGCGGGGGGAAGCGGAAGTGAGCGGGAGAGTGCGGCTTGTGCCAGGGTCCCAGGGCTAGCGCTGGCAGGGCCCAAAGCAGGGCAGTAGGAGCACAGGGCATGTGCTGGCAGGGGTCTCTGCAGCCAGGCTGGGCTGCACCAGCAGGGAGAGGGGGGAGCCGCACCTCAGCCCCAATAGATAAGCCTGGAGCAGGGCCCAGGCTACCAGCAGCAGCAGGGAATGAGCTGGTGCTCACTGCAAGGGAAAAATGGTCTCTCCCCTTCCCTGTGGCCAGCGACCTGTGCTGCAGCTGCTCAGAGCCTGTATGGGGCTGCTTGTACCTGCTCTCTGTTGCCACCATTGCCCCATGGGGTGACAGTGATGCGGTGGAGAGGCAGGACAGCCCGGCGCAGGCTGCAAAGGTGGGGGTGCTTTTCTCCCATGCTGAGCACCAGCTTATTCCTCGCAGGCGAGCGTGGGGTCAGGGCCACACGCAGCTCCCCACTTGTACTGCAGGGCTGGAGTGGGGGCGCTGGTAGTGAACGGGAGCACAGGAGCCAGCAGCAGCTGGGTTGGAGTGTGGGGCGTGTGCCACTGTCCCGGGACCAGCGCCAGCAGGGCCCATAGCAGGGCAGTAGGAGCATGGGGTCCCGGACAGCAGGGGCTCTATGGAGCTGGGCCAGCTCCCCCCTCTCCCTGCTGATGCAGCCCAGCCCAGCTCCACAGACCACTGCCAGCCCGCACCTCATGCTTCTACCACCCTGCTCTAGGCCCTGCCGGTGCTGGCCCTGGGATGCTGGTGCAGGCCCCATGCTCCCATTTGCTTCCACTCCTCCCACACTGCTTTCCCCACTTTCCTGCCCAGCCACTCTGCACTACATGGTTCCCATACCCACATCCATACCCACATGCACACACACATCCCCACAACCCCCCATATGCAATCACTTCTGAATATAAACCACAAATGCCCACAAAACGGAACAAAAATATATTTTTTAATTAAATTAAAATATATTATTATGGGTGTTGGATTTTTAGTACGTAATTTGGTTTTTTTCCCCCCAAAGATGGCAAACCCTCTTTCCCAAAGGAGTACTTCCAGGGGAAAGGGGAGGGACTTCCTGTGGCAAAGGTCAGAGGTTAGGAGTGGGACTCCCAGTCCCAAAACAGTGACCTGCCAAGGGGTGTGGCTACCCATGCACCCATCGAAAGTTTGCCAAAACTCAGTAAGTGGCCCTCTGCCCAAAATAACTGCCTGCCCCTGATCTAGGCAATGAATGCACAAATATAAGGATTCCAAGTAGCAGTGTAAAAGTGTCAAAATCCATGCCCGGGGACACATCCTGATCTACTGTCAACCCAAGGTCATTTCCCAAGGAGCAGAAAACCACCATCCAGGATGCATCTCCATGACCAAGGACTAACTAAGCAACCAAAGTCACAAGTTTCCTTTTCTTATAGGCCTGATATGACAGGACAGCCCCAATGTTAACATTTAAACTAAGGACTCTTCCTAAAAATATTGTCAAGCTGTTTTCATATCATTACTCTAAAATTTCATATAACTACTCAATAACATTTGAAATGAGGATATCTAGCCCATGATACTCATCTATTACAACTGATAGCCCATTTAAAACTAACACTGAATCGTATTACTTATTACTTACCCCATATTCTCCCATTGTTCCCCAGCCCAAACTGTGGATCTTTCTATTATGCAGGCCAAAAATATTAGCCAGGTCACTAGTTTCAAAAAAGTCACTGAGTGCACCAGCATATTAAGTTCTTTCATTTCACTTCCAGATTACACAATTCAAATATGTCACAAACTTGAAGCATCTCATTCTATTTAAGTATGCTCTCTCCTAGCAGGTCAGCCTTGCACTCTTCCTTAAAACACTATATTATCTATTGAAATGGTCAAGCAATCAATTCCAAAGAAGCCAACAAATCTTCAAAGCATCTCATAACACTGGTTCTCATGGACTACCCATGTCTAGGCTGTGTTTCAAACTACCTACCATATTTACTGAAATCCAAGACAACTTCAAGTTTAAAATGACTGACACGACCCCCCGCCCCCGCAATAATTAGATTTCTGCATGGGAAATTATAAATTTGTTACAGTTTTCCACATATAGAATCTAATTATTGGAGGGCAATCTTAAATTCACCCCCCACCCCCAACTGCTGCAATGGGGAAAGCAGCAACTGAGGGCAGCAAGCAACCTGACCTCCAACCACCTGCCCCACCCCTTGGCTGCACCCCCTCTCTACCCCCTGCTACTTGTCTACACATCCTCTAACCACTTTCCTCCTTACCTCTCTTTCACTGCTTACCCTATGTAACGGCTCAGACTCCAACTTCAGCCTAACTGGAGCCCTGGGGACAACAGAAGCTCTGGCCTATGGCCTGAGGTGAAGCCAGAGTCGCTCCCCTTCTGCCATGCAGTCTCCCTCGCATTTGTCACCCTGACACTCTCTCTCACCCCACATGGCCTCCCTCATTGCACAAACCATCTTGGCCCCAACCCAATAGCAGGGGCAATGGCATCTTCAGCCTTGGTACAGCCCAGCACTTGAATCCTAGCTATTCCCCACTCCCCTTTCCCCCAGTGTTCAATGAGGAAAAATTCTTCACCTTGGATTCAAATACACATGGTATTTTTGCTGTAAGACTTTCTAAAAGCATGATGGGTCCCCCACCACAAACACACAATTTTATTTTTAACATGGGAAAAACGTTCAATTTCCTTCAAGTTACTTAATGGAAGTCAGTCATACTTTAAAGAAAACTGACATGGCAGAAACCATGCATGGAAAGCACCATCCAAACAAGTGACATTTTCAGGACTGAAATGGGTAAAAAAAAGATTATAATTGAAACTGTTTTGAAACATTTACTAGTTACCAAGCAATCAGTATGATCTAAAGGCAATGCTCTTCCCTCTTTAACCTTAGACGTACACACGCAGTACTTTGTATTATAACATAGATAATGCATGATCAAATGTCAAAATCATAATGCAATACATACACAAAGGAGGAGATTTTTGGTTGCTGCTGTAACCACAAAAGTTACCCGACTTTTATGCAATTAAGATCTTGACCCTACTGCATTTGTACTGATTGTTTGTATAGTATTATCCTTTCAACCAAAGCTACGATATAGGAGTTGAGAAAAAGAAACAGAACTACAGCATGATATTCTTCAAAGAACAATTGTACAAGACCAGTGTCTTGGAGATCTCTTTCAAAGAACAATTGTACAAGACCAGTGTCTTGGAGATCTCTTAAGTACTACACAGGCCCTACTGGGATTCACTTATGGAATTTCACAAGATCACAGGCACAGTAATACAACTACAAGGAAATGATCTGTAGCTATATTAATTTGTCTCCCAAAAATGAGAGAGAATACAAACAGGGATCAAAATCTCAGCTCTCCTGCTTAAGTAATCAACAAAATGACTTGCCCAAAGCAAAAAAAAAAAAAGTAAATTTAAAATTCAATCTTTTGTAAAACATAATTTCAAGTTGAAGAACTTAGAGAGCCTAGCAATACCATATATTCTAGAGCAATAAGCCATCTAAATACAGTAAAAGTTCTATTAACCGGCACCTTACAAGCCGGCATGCTCTGTTAATCAGCATGCCGGCTTGTAAGGTAAAGTGAAACCAGAAGGGCCCACCGTGGAACTTCTGGTTTCTCTGAGCCCCCAGGGTCCAGGGCAAAGCAGCCTACGCTGCTGAGCCCCCACGGCCCAGAGACATAACAGGCTGCGTGGGGCCCGCCTCCCTGTCCCACAGGGTCCATAGGAGGGTCGACAATGCTGTGGGAAGAGCAGCACCACCCCGGATGCGGCGGGAGAAGGGGTGGCCCAAACAGCCAAGGATGCCTGTTTGGGTTGCTCAATTAACCGGCATATTTTGTTATCTGGCATCCCCCATTCCCGGTGGATGCTGGATAACAGAGCTTTTACTGTACTAATGAAACGCAAGGTTTTTTAGTTTTTAAATTCAGGCAAGCTCAAGCTTATTCATACTGGTATGGTTGTCTGCTTTCAAGCATCCATCTATTGCTGCAAATTTGCAGTTTGTGCCTCTTATAATTTATCCCAGGAGGCATTTTACCATCTAAAAGATTACTAGGATTTCTCTTAAAGGCAGTTTTTGCCCTCGATGACTAAAGTCTAAATTAGTCACAATACACTTTGGAAATATTTTCTGAAGCTAAGAAAAAAATAATGCATTTTGCGTATTCAGGGTGCTGCTTTGAACAGTCCCTAAACCTTATTTTTTCTAATATGTTAGAAGTACAAATCCCTATTCAGCACTGTAGTACACAAGCCAAGTGCAGCAGGTTAAAAACAAGCCCTTGAGTTCTCCAAGAACATAAAAGCAACTAGATAACTGTTTTCCTATATTCAAGTATCAGAAAGCTATATATCAGAGATCTTATTTCTTTCCTTGAAAGCTTTCCTTTATGTTTTACCTGGACAGCTTACAAAATAAGAAGTTAAAACTCAAAATGGTAATTTTAGAGAAAGATAATCCTCTGGTTTCTGCAACTGATACTACCTTGGTACTTGCATGGCACTCCCCCTTAGCACAAGATCAGAACACCTCTGAATATTCCCATAATGCTACAGGACCGGGCCCCAGGTTCTGAACCCGGCACACTCTGGGACAGAAGCTATGCCACTACTGCTTATCCATTTTTTTGCACAGCATATTAAATGCAAGGTGTACAAAAGCCACTGGGAGCAGGGGCTGGAGAGGAAGCCAGAACCAGGGCCCCTACACTCCAGGGTGATAGGCCTCTCACTGAAGGGCTCTTCCCTCTGGCTTGCTCTTTTCCTGGCCCCACATCTTGCCCTCTTGGCTGTTCACTGGGCTAGCTTCAAGAGGGTCCTCTAAGCAATGTCTGGCCCATGGAGGGCCAACCTTTTTGGCAGGTGCGCCACAGGCCCACACACACCCTGAGTGATATTCCAATCCCCTTCCCCTGCCTGATCTGTTGGTTTGCTTTCTACTCTGTTCCCTGCCCTGTACTCCCTGCCTGATCTCCTGCTCTGTCTTCTGCTTCCTGCCCTGTTTTGCTGCCTGTCCCCTTCAGGATCTGCCACTGTGCTTCACACAGATGCTGCCCATGCCAGTTGTGGCACCCTTGTCAGAGGTGGCCACCCCCAGCCTAACCCATTGCTGGCAGTTAGAGCACTTTGCTGTAATGCAGAAGATGAAGATTCGAAGCCCACTCTGAGCAAGATAGATCTAAGTGTGGGTCTCACATACCCTGGAATGGAGTTACTGAGCTAAAAAATCAAATCAAATCAAATCAAACCAAATGGGCAGGGTTTCCTCCATCTTTTCCTCCTCCTGAATTAAACAGTTCCTAGACACAGTTTTTCTCCAACCACACTAACACAGTTAATGAACCTACCCACACAATCCTATTCTGCCACAGACCATGTAAGGCCATACTGGAGACTCCTGAGCATAATCAAAAGGGAAACACAGGACAAATATAGTAATGCCACTGGAAACTGAACCAAAAAAACTATGCAAGTGTAAAAAATGGCACTTAAGTGCAACTTGTGTGTTCAGATATAGTAATTTAAGGCACATGAAGGTAAAATAGCTAAGTTTCCTATGCTTGCCTACTTAAAAGCAAAGAAATTAAACTTACAAAGTTGACAGAGAGCGTCCCTTTGCGCTGCCTCATCTGCATGCCAAAGGCTTCTGACCTGGTGCCTTTGCGTCTTCGAGTCACCTCATCTTGGAGCAAAGAGAGTGTCATGTAATTAAACATAGCACAAAGATCATGTAATATCCTGCCTCTAGCAGCAAAGACTATCCAATGCTTCCAAGAAAAACAAGAATGGGTTGCTGCACTTGGATAATTTGCACCAAAGCTGTGTAACTGAGGAAGGATAAAACTTCTCTTGCTGATCTTAACAAGTGATCAAGTCACCCCATGAAACATATTGCAATACTCTCACACCATGCGCTCAGCAAAAATGAATGCTCTTAAAATTAATGCACCACTTTTCTAATCCTGTTTATTCGCAATTAATTTGTGCAGCAGCTGCTTAATGCTCATGTTTAACCATATGAAGACCTAAATCAATATCAAGACAGTGGAACAATCCTACAGAACCAGTTAGGTCACCTGGGTTTCATTATCTTCCTCAAAAAAAAAAAAGTTTTAACTTCCTTTGCCCTGTTACAGTTGCCCCACTTTAATCTCTTTCCACTTGTGTCTGGAGACAGCAGAGGTCTGTTTCAATGGACTGTTTCAGACTAACTAGTCCTTCCCACCTTACAACAGCAACAGAGACTTACTTACCTTCCTTATCTTTTGATCCCAATGCCAATCCCATCATCTTAGGTCCAGCTCCAAAGATCTGCAGCTTCTTCAGTTCAGTATTTCTACTCATCTCTCCTGTCTCTGTCTGCAAATAAAAAAATAGCAAGTCAGTATAAACAGTTTTCTTTCCGATCTCCTCTCTTTAACGTCTACTTATACATCTAAACCCTTCCTTCCTTGCATCTCCCCAATCATATCCCTAGCAATGTGAACCATCAATAGGTAGAAGGCATGATCTTCCTTCCCCATACTTGGTATCTAGATGCAAGAATGAAAATCAGATGAAATAGATGAGAATTTCTGTTTCATTCCTCCAAATGAATATATCCATTTAGTATTGCAAAAGATTGACTGAGGATTATGACATTGGACTAATTTGAATTCTAGCAAAAATTACCAATGCAGTATTCTCTAAAGCCGCTACTGAACAGGAGGTTCAACTTTCATACATTGTTTGTAGAGTGTCTATCACCTGCTTTCTTGGGCAAATAAGGGGATACTCTGTTTACCAGGGCAGCCATAAACTGAAGGAGAGCAGATTTAGATTGGATATCAGGAAGAAATTCTTTACAGTGACGGTTGCCAAAATATGGAATGGAATTCCAAGGGAGTTGGTGCTTTCCCCTACCTTGAAGGTGTTCAAGAGGAGATCAGACAAGCACCTGGCTGGAGTCACTTGACCCCAGAGTTCTTTCCTGCCCAGAGCAAGGAGTCAGACTTAATGATCTAATAGGTCCCTTCTAACCCTAGAAATCTACAAAATCTATAAGCATATCTGCATATATAAGTTAGATTCAGTCAATGAGATGTCTTGGAATCTTGTTTAGGACTTCCTAGGGGTGTATCGATAGATATTTTTGAGGCCAATACCGATCCGATTTCCAATACAGCTGCCTCCAGCTCTAAGTCCAGTGTGGTGGAAGGGGCTGGGGTTGGGAAGGGGCGTGGGGGAAAATCAATGTCCCCTGCGGTGAGGGAGGGGGTAGGGGCAGGTGCTGCCCAGGCAAGGGGAGTGGGGGGGGCACCGCAGCCGGGTAGAGGGCAGCAGCTCCTGCTGCTGCTTGCACCCTGGGAGGGCACAGCGGAGGTGTGTGCCCCCCAGAGCTGCGCAGGGTGGGCTGCAGCCAGCACTGTGCAGGGCTCTTCTCGGGAGGGCTGGGCTCAGAGTGGGCAGCAGAGGCGCTGGGAGGATGCTGCATCCACCCCAAATTTTGCTGCTGCTCCGCTCCTAGCGGTGCCGCTAGGTATGGAGCGGCAGTGAAATCTGGGGTGGATGCAGCATCCTCCCAGCGCCTCTGCTGCCCACTCTGAGCCCAGCCCTGCCAGAGAAGAGCCCTGTGCAGCCCCGGCTGCAGCCCACTCTGCCCCACCTTGCGCAGATCCGGGGGGCATACACAGCAGCAGGAGCCAACTCCCCCACATGCCCATCCCACCTGGGAAGCGCCTGCCCCTGCCCCTCCCTCACCACAGGGGGCATTGATCTACTCCCCCCACACACCTTCCCTCCCCCTCCCTTCTACCACACCGAACTAAACAGCTGGAGGCAGCTCTCCATGCTGCCAGCTCTGCTCCTCACTGCCTGAGTGCTGCACTGCAGCTGCGCACAGCACGAGCATTTATTAGCCAAATTATCGGCCCCATCAGGCCGATATGCAATATAGCAAATTTTCTTTAGATCGGTACCAATCAGGTATCAGAACGATCTATCGATGCAGCTCTAGGCCTTACCCATTCATTTCTGATGATGACCCATCACTGACCCCCTCTACTTTCTCAATCTTGTTTTATGCATCATTGCCAAAACTCTAAACAGTGACAGGATTCTAGATGCCCCTTTTATCTACCAAGTCTCTCAACCACCTTGTAACTTTCCATACTGCCTCTCTAATGTTGCAAAGTTTTTCAGGCACTTGCCACTAAATTTTTTTCATTCAGCTCCCTTCTCTTAAGCCCCAGCACTCCTGCAAAATGTTCAAAAAAAGCAGTCCATTAAGATAGCAAATACGTATTTAAAAAGTTTTTAAAAATCCATGATACCATGCAGTTATGTTCATTAAGTAATAACTCAGAGGTACTCAACCCCTAGCCTGTGGGACAGGTCCAGCCTGCCTGCACCTTGTCATCCCGCCTTTGGGGTTCCCCACAGATCTGTGCACAGCTGCAATGAAACTATGAAGAGGACTGTCATGTATTCAGTTCAATCACTGGCTCTTCTGGCTGCCAAAATAAACTGAATACTTAAGCCTCATTTGCTAGTCACCATCATTCATTTCAATACTATTCTTGTCCAAATTTCTCCCTTCTATTTAATTCTTTGTTTATGGATTGTTTACCTATGCATCATATTGATATTCAGCATAAAATACTTAACTGTGTTCTGTTTGTATTCCCATCTGCATAAATAACTTATACTGTGCTGGTGTTCCAACTAGTGACAACAGTTCCTCCCATTGTAACGAGATACTATCAATTGTAACTGTTTTTTAAAAGTTCACTTTTATTAAATCCATCCTGATATTAAATCCTGATTTTTTAAAGTTTATTGCCTACATTTAAGGATTTTCTGTTCACCTTCTTTGTTCATAAAATGAAAAAAAAGAGTCAGTGGATCAATTATAATGGGAAAGTGCGTATATTCACTATGCAGAAAACTTATTTATGAAGTACACAAAAATATTCTGCTATATTAGATTACTTAAGTATAACAACATTTAGACATATTACATCAGAGCTAATACTAATTTTACCTGAAAGTTGTTTTCTAAACACAATTTACTCACTCTGAGTTGATTACTGCAAACAAATAAAATGAAACTTAAAAGATTCTCCTAGTATCAGATTACATTCCCCAACACAGTACAATCCTGTTTCACATTACTGTTTATTAATACTTCCTGCATAATCTAAGATGATCTTCAAGTCTACTTGAAAAATGAATTTGAATATTATATCCTTTATTAAAATACAAACATACCTTCAAACATTAGTTTTGCAATTCTGTAACAAAGCTTATGACTAGACTTGTAAACCCATACTACTTTTCTGATTCCACCATACTTCAAAGTCAGCATAACTTGAAAAAAGTGTAACCACTTTCACATAATCTATGCCACTAATGCCCTCCAAAACTCTGTGAATAATCTTTGCTTCCATCTCCAAGAGATAACAAAAAGTGATATGCCTAACCACCTTCATCAAATAAGCACTCTAGCACAAAAATGAATGGTGACCACAGATACAACTGCAACATAATACACACACCCTGTCACACACTACATACCTTTAGGAAGAGATTCTATTTTAATAACTCAGGTGACACTTGTGTTTTTGCACATGCCAGCACACAACCTTCTTATCCCTACCTAGAACATTTGACAGAGCTTACAATGAAGCAAGTTTAATAGACTTTTCTATTTCCTCCACCCTCCCACAACTGTTACATGAGATTAAGGGGGGAGGAGGGAGCAAGGGTTTCCTCCATATGGCACAACAGTATGACATGATCAAATTATGGTTCTACAGAAATAGTGCCTTACCCTTTGAAGATGACCTTTATAAAGCTGAGGGAAAAAAAAGCCCACACAATATTTTTGTAACTACTGATACAGGCAGTGTCCAAGGTTATAAGTGAAAATTATTACATATGTACTTGTGCCCGCCTAACTTCATGGAGCCTCTCCCATGAGGCCCTGGAGCACACACTAGGGGTATGTCGTGCAGATGGCTCCGGTTGTCATGACATGGTGTCACGTTCTCCATAGGGAATACCCTGGTCTTGGGTGTGTCTCATCTTGGGTGTTCTGTTCAGTAGTAGGGCTTCCTTCCTTCGTGCAGAACGTGCCAGACATTGACGAGAGATCATTCTTGGGGCTCCACCTCCCCTACACACCAGTCATGCACCAGCCTATCAGCGCTGCTGAATGATGGGTGATTCGGCTCCGCCTTGTTGTGGTATCCCCCTCCCTCTCTGCCTCTCTGGCCCTCGGTGCTCACAAGTCTTTCTTCCCACCGCCCAGGTTTGCCCAGGCAGTGCAATGACCTCACTGGTGGGCCTAGCCTTTCAGCGTTGGGCTCTTTTGAGCGGCCCTGGCTTGCTCACCCTTGGCGTCTGCCCTATGGCCTCCCCTCTGACCCGGGGGGGGGCGTTCAAGGTAACTCAAATACAACTAAAGATCCAGAATTCCAGGGAGGGGCCTCTGCCCACTCTCACTCCCACGTCCTGTGTTTGCCGGCTTTCCTGTCTCTCGGTGTTCTCCTCCTGACTCCCTCACCATCCAGGGTGGTGTGACCCTTCAAATCAGGCCTTGGACCCTCTGGCTGGGTCCCTCTTCAGCCCCTCCTTGGCCGTGTCCAGGGTCTTCATTTGGCTCAGTGGTCCCACAGCTGCCCCCCTGTCCCCAGCTTACGGTGTTCATACGGTGTTCCTCGATGACATCATGGGGGCACGCCAGCCCCAGTCGCAGAGAAAAGCAGCTGATGAATCGCACAGGCACTCTGCCCCTCTGGGGCTCATCCAGCCCGGCTGTGCCTGCGGGTGGTCAGTTTGCCTGTTATCAGGGCTTTTCTTCTCAGCATCGTGGCAGGCTGTCTCCATTGCGACCCATGCCAAGGGAGGGGTCTCCCACCCCTCTTATTGACCCTCTGGGACAGTATTATTTTATGCAACTACCTGCACTTTTTATGTAGTAGGTATCATTGTTTCCATGTATAGCTAGCTTCCACTCTAAGAATCTTCTACACTGCAAAAAGGAGAGGAAAGTTTTCAAAATATGAAAATGACATAAAACCCTTAAAAATCTGTATAAGAACTCAGGGCAGATGTATTACCCAGGTCTGCTTTAAAGTGTTCAAAAAAAATTCTCCCCAGAATTTGATGTTAGTGTCCCTTCAATAGCATCTTTTTTTTTTTGTCATTATGATTTTTTTTCACTACCATTATTTTTCAGAATTTATAAGTGGATCAGTAAATTTATTAGCCAAATCACTGAGGAACCCAGGCTGTATCCTGATGGTTTTGGCTTTTTAAACATTCGCCTACCTGATCTACACTTGGGGATTACAATGGACAATAAGATGAATACAAGCCAACAGTGTGCCCTTATGGCCAAGAAAGTTAACAGCATACTAGGCTGCATTAGTAGAAGCGTTGCCAGCAGATTGAGGGAAGTAATTATTCCCCTCTATACAGCACTAGTGAGGCAACATCTGGAATACTGTATCCAGTTTTGGGGCCCCCCACTACAGAAAGGATGTGGCCAACTGGAGAAAATCCCCAGCCCAGCAGAGAGCAATGAAAATGATAGGGCCTGGGGAACAGAGCTTAAAAAGAGAGGCTGAGGGAACTGGGATTATTTAGTCTAGAGAAGAGAAGACTGAGAGGGGATTTAATAACAGCCTTCAGCTATCTGAAGGGGGGATGCAAAGAGGACATAGCTAGATTGTTCTCAGTGGCAGCAGATAATAGAAGGAGCAATGGACTCAAGTTGCAGCAAGGGAACTTTAGGTTAGATATCAGGAAAAGGTCTCTCTAAGAAGGTAACTAAAGCACTGGAACAAGCTACCCAGAGAGGTTGTGGAATCTCCATTCTTGGAGGTTTATAAAACCCAGCTGGACAAAGCCTTGGCTAGGATGATATAGTTGAGGATGTTCCTGCTTTGAGCAGGGGTTTGGATTAAATGACCTCCTGAAATCCCTTCCAACCCTAATAATGATCTTTAAAAAAAGTATGCCTTTTCTAATTACTTAATTTACCAAAAAGTTTGAACAGAAAATGTACCTAAACTGTTTTTCAATTAACTTAATCCTTCTCATTCAGAGTGATCCACCTTCCCTCAACCTATTTTTCTCCCCACAAAATATGTAACACCATTTTTATTTTCTAGTATTAATTCTGCTTCTTCATTACCATCCTCTTTTTCTTGAAAATTGTTAATTGCTTGTCTTTCCCACCATATCCAATAGCAGTAAAGGGAAAAAGAATGAGCCTGATTAATTGCTCACAAAAAAGGGCATCCTTCTTTTCCTTTTGTTTTATTTCAGGGAATTTGTTGTCAGTTGCAATTTAATTAAACTATCCAAAGACTTCCAAGCCTTCTTTAACTAGAGGACTGTAATTCTTTCTTCTCTGGCAACTTCCCTCCAATACCTACAAAAAAAAAATGGACTTCCTGAAAAATGGCATTCTTGTACTAGTGCATTCTATAAGCAGTTTCTTAGGTTTACTTCATTAAGCTTCTGGTCACTGGATCCACACTCTTTTCCACTGATTTCACATTCGCTAATTATTTTAGGGCACTTTTTAAAAAAGAACTGTTTCCTATTTAGAAACTCTTATTAGACGCAGTCCACCACTATCAGCTATACCTTCTACCTGCATTTAGGGTTACTGTGGTACACCCTACATAGAGCTAAGAGTATGAGCCAGGAAAGAATACAGTGACTTTTAGTAGGCCTGTGCAAAGCAGCTACTATTTGCTTCGGATTCGGATTTAGCCAATTCAGGAGACAGTGATTCGATTCAGTGATTCAAATCACAGTCCTAAATCAATTCAGCCAAATCTGATTTGCAGATTCGGATGCTGCCAAATCTCCGAATCAGCCAGGCCCATCCCCCGCCTCCTTTCCCAGCCCCAGCAATGGCTGCCCTGCCTGACGTAGTTTCCGGCACTTTGGGGGAGAAGAAAAAAAAAAAGTCCAGACTCACCAGGTGCTGCTGGACGTTTGGGGGGGGGGGGGGCAAGATCCTGCTGCCCACCACTGCCCCACACATGGGGGGCTCTGCACAAGCCCCCCAACCCTCCCCCCTCACTGTTCCAGCCTCCCCCATGGCTGCCCTGCCTGCCCCAGCTCCCGGCCCTTTAAGGAAAAAAACAAACAAGAAAAACCCCCAAAGTCACCAGTTCCTGCCCAGCGGGTGGTGATCCCCTCTGCTCCACTGGGGGTCTCTGCCACGAGCCCCCCAGAGTCCAAAGGCTGCTGCAGGAACCGGTGAGTCCTGGGGTTTTTCTCATTTTATTTTCTTAAAGGGCCAGAGCTGGACCAGGCAGTGCAGCCATGGGGGAGCTCGTGGCAGAGCCCCCCATACAGCGTGGGGCAGCAGGGAATAGCCTGCTCCCCAGCAGCACCTGGTGAGTGAGGCTTATTTTTAAAGCATCAGGAGCTGGGGCGACCAGGGCAGCCATGGGGGGGTGGGGCTGGGGGAGTGGGCAGGTGATGGGGCCTGGCAGGGGTCCCCCCATGGTCCCCTCCCCACCCCTTACCGGCACGGAGTCCAGCTCCAGCTCCCTGCTGCACTGGGCAGGGACTGTCCGAATTGTTGACGCTCTCCGAATCTTTTCCCAAGATTCAGAGAGCTTCAAATCAATTTGGAACTTTTTATTGGTCCCCTGATTCAATTAGGATTTGGAGATTTGGCCACCAAATTGTCATGACCCAAAGGGTATGATTTTGTGCGCGCTTCGGCCCTACAGAATTATTTCCCACCACATGGAGCTTTCTTTGCACAGTGCAATTCTCAGTTGCATAGAGAAAACCCCGGTGCAAAGGAGTTCCCGCCACCCGTATGTAAATTTGTTTTCCACTATTGGCTGTTTCTAAATTATTCCCACGTGGTGGCTAGCGATTGGCTTGCTAGCCTTATAAGAGGCTTGAGCAGTTTCCGCCCAAGTTGGAGGAGGAGGATTTCACATCCATCTCGTGAAGAACTCTAAGCGCACTGTGGAGCCTAACAAACTCCGCGTGTGCCTTAAAGGAGGATACAGGAGCCTGATCAACCTCTAGCCTCTCCCCATCACCGCCTGATCCCTCGACATACCCTTCCCTGCATGCTTTTGGTTGGTCCACAGAGCCTAGCAAACTTCGTGTGTATGTATCCAGAGCTCTGTCCAGGTTGTTTCGAGAGGCTCGAGTTTTCTACGGGTCTTGTTCGTGTTTAAGAGGCTTGAGTTTTCTGCGGGTCTTGTTCGAGTTTTGTTTTCGTTTTGTAACTGCAACTCAAGAAAGTTTTCCTGCCTGCACCGCGACCATCTATGGTGTAAGTAAAACAATCTTTAATCAACCTCTACGCATCAGTGCCTAATTCTAGTTCGCCGTGCCGACCCTTTTCCCCGGCCCACGTGCCCGGGCTGCTGGCCACAGCCCCGACACAAAACAGGCTGAATCTCCTCTGAATCGAATCAGCACCTGAAGCTTCACACACCTTAACTTTTAGTTACTGTACATTCACGTGAGGCATTATTACTTGTGCTCTGAAGGGTATCCGATTGACTTCTGGTATAAATCTAAATGTTCATTTTATTCTATGAAGTTTTACATATCTTGAGGCCTGCCTACGATAGAACTTATTCTACTTGAAAGAAGCACCACCACAGAAACTGAAATCTGCAACATTCTGTAAAATCCTTTGATTGGGGGGGGGGGGGGGGGGGGGGGGGGGGGGTGTTCTCACTAGGGGAATGAAAGACAGGCCTCTGCTCTGAAACCCAGTTCCACAGCTAGTCTAATAAGTTCAATAAGGCCCTCTGCTGTATGCCAAAACCTATTTACTTGAATTTCTCCTGATTAAGGTAATGGACTGTTCCCCAGGGACTAGAGTTTATAAGTGTCATTTTTCATAAATAAAAAAAAATTAAAGAGCACTGCATATTGTACAACAGATCACTCACTCACTCAATGAAATTTTCCCCTCTTAAATGGAATGAAGAAACTGCTACAAAATAGTGTTGGGGGATGCAGAACAACAACAATATTATTTTACTGGAACTGTGGTATATCGATTAAGCCTGTGGAATGCAAATAACTCTATTACAGACAAAAATTATGCATGACTATTTACAATGAGGTAACAGTTTTTCCTATTGCCCTTGCAAAGGTTTTGTGGCCTTGCAAGGCCTGGCCTGTTCCTGTTTTGCCACCTGGAAGTTCCTGCTAGTCTCACCCAGGCTGTATCCTGGAATGCCACACTTCCTGGATGTACTCTGTGTCACATATTCCCCTTTTTATAAAATTCCCAACTACAGTAACTGCATTAAGAAATCAATTATTATAAAAACCTCAAACTAATGTGTCTCAATAAATCTCTTTGGACATTTTGGCAATCTTTCAGCTTTACTGCATCACAGGCCCTGTTTATCAACATCTTTGTACTTTCAAGTTCTCTCTATTGGGCAGATTCTGGGTTAACTTAGCAATTAGTTCCAACTGGTGTTCCTGGTTCTATTTCACTCATATCATCCTCTTTGTCAGGGATTTTGAGCAGATGTCTGGAATTCCTTCAAGATTTGGCCTTCATCTCTGATCACAGTATATGATGGAGGTGACTCTCTAATTCACAGGAATTTAGGGCTGGAAGAGACTTCACAAGATCATCAGGTCCAGCAATGCCCCTCAGGACATGGCGCTGAGAGCTTAGCAACCCTCAAACTGCCTGGCTGCCTCATGTGCAAGCTCCTACTAGTTAACTTATGCACTATGATGAAGCCAGTTTCACAGCTTCTAACACAGGGTCCCTTGCAAGCAAAGCCTAAATTATACCAGGGGGAATTATGTACCCATGCAATTTTGCACATAAAACTCCTCTGGGATTACCTTAGCTTTAACTGGCCAGTGTGCATCTTCCCACATTTGCATTCATTCCTTTTTAACTGTGGAAATAGTCTTCCATCTTTGTTGTAGTTATAGAATCATAGAAAATTAGGGTTGGAAGGGATCTCAGGAGGTCATCTAGCCCAAACCCCTGCTCAGAGCAGGACTATCCCCAATTTAGTCATCTGAGCCAAAGCTTTGTCTAGCCGGGTTGTGAAAACATCCAAGAATGGAGCTTCTACCACCTCTCTGAGTAACCTGTTCCAGTGTTTTACTACCCTCCTAGTGAGAAAACTTTTCCTAATATCTAACCTAAACTTCCCTTGCTGTAACTTGAGACTGTTGCTCCTTGTTCTGTTAACTGCCACTACTGAGAACACTCATAAGCTAACATCAAGGCTAACAGCATACTGGGCTGCATTGTTAAGTGTGTTGCCATTAGGTCAGGGGAAGTGATTATTCCCCTTTATTCGGTACGGGTGAAGCCAAATCTAGAGTACTGCATTCAGTCACGCCCACCACCACCACCCCCAAAAGGATGTGGGCAATTTGGAGAGAGTCTAGTGGAGGGCAAAAGAAATGTTGAGGGGGCTGAAGAACATGACTTATGAGGAAAAACTGAGGGAACTGGGTTTATTTAGTCTAGAGAAGAGAAGATGGGGGGGGGGGGAAGGCATTTAACAGCAGCCTTCAACTACCTGAAGGAGGGTTCAAAAGAGGATGGAACTAGATTGTTCTGAGTGGTAGCAAATGACAGAACAAGGAGCAATGGTCTCAAGTTGCAACACAAGGGAAGTTTAGGTTGATATGAGGAAGAATTTTCTCACTAGGAGAGTAGTAAAACATTGGAACAGGTTACCCAGAGAGGTTGTAGAAGCTCCATCCTTGAAGGTTTTCAAAACCTGGCTAGACAAAGCTTTGGCTCAGATGACTTAGTTGGGGATGATCCTGCTTTGAGCAGGGGGTTGGACTACATGACTTCCTGGGGTCCCTTCCAGCTCTATCTTTCTATATACTGAATGATGCTTTAAATCACATTCATACATATGGTTATAATTTGCTCCAGATGATCAGATTGTGGATGGTTTGATAAGGGGTAATATCTTTTGAAAGCACGTCTGCCATCACTAAGTGGCATCAAAGTTGGAACTCCAGGGTCACATCATGCTTTTGTAATTTCAGATGTAATCACTGAATCCTTGGTGGCACATCTCGCAGTGCTTCTCTGAATATTTCAATCAGTGTTTCGTGATCTATTTCTGCAGTGAATCTCTAACCACACAGTAAGTTATGGAGTCTTGTACATCCATAAACTAAGCCAAGGAGCTCCTTTTCAAGCTGTGCATGTATTTTTTCTGCAGCTGTCATAGCCCCAGATGCACACGAGACTGGCAAACAGTTTCATGATGCTATAATATTACTGCTTCCAACACATCTTTTGAAGCATCTGTGTCTTTTAATGAATCAAAGAATTGTAGCACTGGGGCTAATGTCAATATGCATTTTAGATCATTAAATTCACTTTCATGCTCTAAAATCCAGACCCATTCCATGCCTTTATGGAAAAGTTGCTTTAAGCAAGTTGTGCGAGTTATACAGTTAGGGATAAAGTTGCTGACATAATGCAATAGTCTTGGCAATCTTTGATTTCCTTTTCTATCTTCAGGTTTTGGCATGTTCAGTATCACCAGAACCTTTGAGTCATCAGGTAAGATTCCCCTTGAAGCCAGTGGTCACCTAAATGCAGTATTTGTGTTATCTGAAACTGATGTCTATCTTTACTCGAATTAAGGTTGGTAGCTCTTGCAATACCTAATACTTTTCTCAGTCCCCCTTTATGTTCAGTGGCACTGCTGTCCCAGATTATTGTGACCAACATAGACCTTCACACCTACTAGATCTTCTAGCATCCGACTCATTTTTGCAATGAAATACTTCTGGAGCTGAGCATACTTCAAAAGGGCTATGAAGAGTAGGAAGCAGTACCTTCCAAGTGGACTGCTGAGAGTTGCAGCTCTTGGAACTACCAAGGATCAAAGGAATCTGCCAAAATCCTACCAAAGCATCCAATTTACTGAAGAACTTGCTTTTTGTCATCTCTAAAAATAGCTTACTTCTTCTGGGTAAGTCAAAGCATTTTTTTTTTTTTTTTTCAAATTCTTTGCGTTTAAAACATAGCCACAGTCCCCCTACTTTCTTTTCTACAGTTACTAGGGAATTGACTATGTCCATTGTTTCTTCTATTCTACTAATGGTACCATTTGCTGCCATATTTTTTGTAGCTCTTTTAGTCTTTTGCTTAAGGCACATGAGACTTTTCTTGTGGCATGTATCACTGGTTCTGCATCTTCTCTTACCATATTTTGTATGTCATTGGGATGCACACATTCCCTGTGAATACATCGTCATACGATGCAATTAGTGCCTTGAAGTTCGGTTCAGTAGCACCTTTCAGCCTCTCTATGGTATACATACATCCTCTTCTCTTAATAAGACCAAATATTTCACATGTGTACAAACACAAAACTAGTTGCTTTCCTCTGTGTACCACCATGAACTCCTGTTCTATTGTTTTACCTTTGTATCTAAGAGTCAAAGTACACTCTCTTAGCACTGGAATGGTCCCTCCATTACAATCTTTCACAGATACCTTAAACCAGGGGTGTCAAACATACAGCGCACGGGCCAGATTCAACACAGTATGCCAGGCTAGCATGAGATGCATGAGCTGGACCCAGGGATCTATGAGTCACACAGGGTCCAGGCTGCACCAGGGGGGATGTCAGTCTATGTCTAAATGTACAGACAACGCAGCGACTCATCCAGCTGATTCCCCTGCCTTAGACTCTCTCACTTCCATGAGCCCCTTACACCTCTTTATTTCAATTACTGCTTTGTTTGCTTGTGCCCCAATCTTTCTTGTAGTTAAATAAGGGCCATTCAGCAGCATTTTAGTTAGCCAATCTTTTGAGCTTTTGGGCTCTTCTTCAATTGTGCTTCAAAACAGCTCTTCCTTCTCACTTCAATCTCCTTCTGAAGTAACTGCATACAGGTTCCCACTTGCTTTGCATATTTAAGCCTAATGGTTCAGTTTACTACATCTCATACATTTCTGCCTGAATGCTGGGCACTTTCTTGTTATTAGCTTTCCATGTGACCATGCTGTCTCAAGTTAAGTGTGTGGGGGGTAGTGTCTCTCAGTAATCTTAGACTTTTTTTATTGTAATATCCCAGGACTATCTGTGAGCGTTCCATATTCACAGGACTGAGTTTTTAGTTTCAGGTCTGTGACAAACTCTTCCATTGTTTCCCTTTCCTTTTGTGCCCTCATCAGAAAGCTCTCTCTTACAAGTAATATTTCTTCTAGAAACACAATGATTTTCAAACATTTTCATTATTTCTTCAAGCCTTTCTTATTTCCCCTCTTCCCCTTCTGTATGGTTGACATTATACACATCCAGCACTTCATTGCCTGCAACTTAAGAGCAGAGAAATATTTTGTTCTTCTTCCAATTATCTGTTCCCCATGGCTTTCGTATACACCTCAAATAACTGTTTGAACCTTTTCCAGGCATTTTTAGCATTCCCCTGGATTCTCAAGTGCTGAGGTAGGGTAACTTGCAGTCTCACAAGCTCTGTAGCAGCCATTTCTGTGTTACCTCTTTTACTGGATCCTCCAGCATGGTGTGCATCCCACTTCTGGTACCATGTGGTATTTTGATGAGGTTCATGGTATGCAAACAACTCATTATGTACAGAAATGTATATATAATTATTTACAGTAAAGAGATAACTGCTTTTACTACCGCCCTTGCAAGCATCTTGTAGCTGACCTGTTTCTGTTCTGCCACCCAAAAGTTCCTGCTGGCTTCACTGAGACTACATTCCTGTAATGCCGCACTTCCTGGACACACGTCCAGACGGACTTACTTTGTCACAGGAACAACTGGGAACTCTTGTGCAGAATGACAAGATCTTAATAATGTAGTGAAGTGGCACAATAACTTAACACCCGCTACAGTAGATCAAGAACTCTACATTCCTGCAACGCTCCGGATTCTTCAGTACAAACAGTGACCAAACCCTAAACAGCATCATTAGAAGAGTAGAGGTGCACCAATACATTGGTCCCACATCAGATCGGAACCTATATAAGGAAAACTGATAGAACTGGCAAATCAGCTCTTTCTAGTTGATGTGGCTAATAACTGCCCCATGCACGTGCGCATCCACAACACAGCACACACGTGGCTAAGAGCACAGCCCGGCAGCATGGAGAGCAGCCAGGTACAGTGGTAAGTCTGTTGTGGTGGAAGACGGAGGGGGAGAGGGGACAGACTGAGGCCCCTGCAGTGAAGGAGAGAGTGGGAGTGGGACTGGGGCAGGCACTGCCCAGCCAGGGCATGGCAGGACACAGGACAGAGCCACAAGCAGCATATTCCAGGGGGAAGGAACGGCTCCCGCCACTACACGCACCCCTGGATCTGTGCGTGGGTTGAGGGCAGGCTGCTGGTACAGGCTGGGGCTGTGCCGAACTCTTTTCAGCTGGTGGTTGGGCCGGGCTGCCCTTGGGGTGGGCAGTGGCGGTGCTCAGAAGGGGGACACCATGATGAATTTTAGGGTGGCTGCAGCCCCCCTCCCCACCCTGTAGCCCTACTCCCAGTGCTGCTGCCACCCACCCCAAGTGCAGCCCCAGCCTAGCCCACGGCATCCACCCCAGCCCAGCTGGGCAGCATCCACCCATGCCCCAGCTCCACTCCCTCACTGCAGGGGGCCCAGATCTACCCTCCACAAGCCCCTTCCCTCCCCCAACCCCTTCTACTACAACACTTACCAACCGGACTGCTCTCCACACTGCTGGGCTGCATATCAGCAATCAGATCGGTATCAGCCAATACGGCTCATTAAAAATTGGCCATTGGTATGAGCCCCCCCAAAATTTCTATCGGTGCACCCCTATTAAATGAATTTCTATTTTCACAGCCTAGGGCCATCGGTGGATACGCTCGCATATATTTACATAATGCAAAATTAGCAAGTCTGCCTCAGGAAGTGATATGATGAAGACAATTCTGACTGCATGAACCAAGGTGCTCTTCAGCTTTATAGTCAGCAAAAAGGGGAGAAAACAAAATTACCCGAGATGTGGACTTTAAAAGACAGAAAAGTTTTAACAGCATTAGAAAGGAAAAGAACTGCAGAATGTTAAGTAAGCTTTACTATTTTCTTCATGCCTTTTTGAATTAACTAAAATACCCAGCTTTCACTCATTCCCCACAGACTGACCAGCAAGGAGCCACTGGAATATGCCACATGGACCTGGGTCAAAAACCCTATGAAATTCTCTCTTTGCAGTGAGCATCTCACTTATCAGAAGCAGAGAAAACTTGCTTTAAAGGACTGAAGTGAAAGAAAAAGAGCAGAAGTCAAGCTAAGACTGCAAGTTTGTTTTCTGATATGCTGGCATTTGACATGATGTGTTTTCCTTGAGGGGAAAGTTATTAGGCATATTTTACAGAATTTTGAAACTGCCTATAAGAAAACTAAATGTTCCTAGAGGCAACAACACATTTAACGCACATAAAAGAATTCTCAGGGAAAGGGCTGGAGAATTGCAAAGAAGCTGCCAGCAATTATTCAGCATTAGCCCTTCCACCTGAGAATTTTTCAAAAAAAATCTCTATGTTGGCATTATTAGGCCTAATTCCCCACTCTCCCCATCAAGTAAAACCTTGTCTACACAAAAGCTTGCATTTCTTGACTAAATGTATCCTTAAAAAAATCCCAATTTTAAGTTTCATGTGGACTGATATACAAATATACAAACGCCTTTAAATTGCTTAGCTTTCATTGGTACCTTCATGGATACAAGACAACATGAGGTTGGTGAAAGTTCAGAGTTTAAAATCTGTTTTAAAAGAATTTTCAGTTCAGCCAGGGAAACTTCCGTATGTGGACCAGGCTGATGAGACGCACACCTATGAATTTTAGAAGAAAAAATGGAGGGAGGAGGTGGAAGGACTACTTTCTTGTGGCGCATTTGAGTGGGCTCCCACAGCCAGACAAAGGCTGTTGCACTTTCAATGCTACTGCACTGGTGCAAGGAATAAGTGCACTCTGTCTACAGCAGCCAAGCAACATGGGTACCTGGGACTTGACGCGTCTGGTTCTCTTCAGCGTAACATTCATTCTTGTACCCTGCTTTGGGGAAGCCTGGGCATCAGAGCTGAGGTCCTCAGCTTCCACTTTTTCCTTAAGGTCCAAGTTTGGCTTTTGGATACCCTAAGGGATCAGAGCACAGAAGGATACCAGGCTAGTTGATCAGGGAATCAAACTCTCTGATCGGCTAATCATCCTGTTTGCTGAGGAATGGGACTATCAGCGAAGTCATAGTGTACAGCACATGCTATTTGTGCAAATTAATCCATGCAGTGAGAAATAAAGGAAACAAATCTCCACAGCCACCTAGCCAAGAGAAATAAAGACATCCTCCTAAGCAAGTGTATCATTCTTTCCCTTTTTTCCCCTCCCAGCAAGACTGATCTCACACCTATAAAGAGATAGCTATAAATAGTAAGTACACTCAGTCACAATGCATCTTCCAATTCCATTATGCCACACACGAATAAGTGCTGTTTTTCTTAAAGAAACTGCTGTTTTCAGAACCTTAAACTGTTACAATACAATAAATGGCAACATTCCCTGTGCAACCTGGGTACCATCTTTCTATTCTGAAAGGGAAGCATCTCACCATAAGGCTGACCCCAGATTGGAAGAGCTCGTAAGGGTACAAGATCCTTTCATAGTGAGACTTTAGTAGTGATCCAGTGCCTTTTCCTGGCAGGTACCCCAGCCGACTAGCCACTTTGGACCACTTCTTTTCTTTAGTGACCACATCAAAGCCTCCTTTGCTGGCAACAATCTGAAATAAAGTTAATTAAAAAAAAAAAAAAGAAAAAGTTACTTAAGACTTTTAATGTTCTCTTGCCACTGCATATGAACCAGGAGCTGAGTCAACAGATGAAACATCTGACAGTTCTGTGTACCTCAGAGTCCTGTCATTATGGCATTTTTCTTCTTGCAGAGTCAGAACTTTAACAAATAAGCTTTCATCTGTTTCAGTCACTTAATACATTTATTAGAGCCCCAGTGCCAAGACACGAATACAAGGTATATATTGTCCCAGGCAGGAAGAGTTCAACAAGCACTACCTCTGATGTGCTGGAAATTGTACAAACCCACTAACAGAATAAACTAAGAGTCAGCTCTCCTCAAACCTGTAGCATGATGGAAAAAAAACAAGTCTGGTCAGGAACAGAGCCAATTCTAACAGACCCCAGGTAGACTGAAGTATTGGAAGTTCTGGACTCCACAGAGCACAGAAATTCTGCGAGAAGCCAAAAATGGGAAGAAAAAAAAAAAAAAAAAAAGACTACAGTTAAAAGGAAATACTGGCTGTTACTGCAGCACAACTGATATAACGAGAAAATAAACTACTGCATTTTGGCTTTAGTCTTTCACTTTACACTGTAAACTGTCATTGACTACATATAACTAGTTTTTATTTAACTTGAAAAATAACAGACCATTTGTCACCAAGTGAAAGTCAAAGTGGCACTGGAGATGCTTCCTCAGAAACACCGACCAAATTTCTTCTCCCACTCTCCTTTTAAAAAAAATCATTGCCAAGCAGCTTAAAACCCTATACAGGATCATCCACGGCTTTGTTTAATTTGTTTTAAAAAATTCAAAGTACTTTTACACAATTGGCTGCATGATAGTTCCTTTTTCCTCCTCACAAAAGCCAAGAATTGTACACCTAACATTCCAAGGACTACCAAAAACACAAACACAAGAAGTAGCATGTCACTGCAATGGAACCAGAAGCATAACTGACTAGTTTAAAGTGCAGAGACACATACGCTTTCTCCAAAAACCAGATGCTGAAAACTGGAATGCGAAAAAGAACAAAAATAAAAGCAGAATCTGTCACAAAACGAAAACAAAACAAAAAACCTACAGCAATCCACAGGGAACAAAACAATGAGCAGGCTCATTTCCCAATCTGCTGCAACTTGGTTACTTACTACACGGAAAGATTTTTTTTTTTTTCCCCTTAATATTCCGGAGCATAAGATATGCAATAAAATATAGTAACTGCTTAAGCAAAAAGTTCAAGTTCATGGCTTTGTACTGCCAAGATGTTAACAAAGGTTAAATTACATTTTAATTACAATGCATTTTCCTCTATTTGCTCACTTATTGTTTTTAACATGACTACAACAAGCTATTTTCCAACTTAGTTACAGAAATCAATATATAGCAAAAGTTACATCTTTGCTTAAGTTCACAGCATACCCATGAGACGAGAACGCCTAGCACATAACTACATGCTTAAACCTGAAAAACCTTAGCAATCTAAAAGCATCTCAGCCATGTTTTTAAGTAGTCAAACATCTTAAATATTACCTCATGCAGAACTAAGCTCCCCCTCCAATTTCATGCTCATGGCTTAAACATTTCTAGTAGCAGTAAACAGAAAACCAGTCCATATCAAACTATGGCTGACTAGAAAGTAAATTTCAAAAGTCTTTCGAAGTCAACTAAGCTAAGCCAGCAACAACAATATATGCTACAAAGTACCCATAAGGTCGGTCAGAAAAAAGTCTTTCAAAGCATAACCTTTAAAACCTATTCTTAAACCTTCATCATATGTGAAATAAGTAAATGTTGGTAAGCAACTGAAAACTGGCCCTTTGTTCTAACAGTGTCAGCAGCACACCTCTCTATCCCTTGAATATACTAGAAAATTGTTTGCCTCTAAGCCTACTTGTAAATCTTCCTTGTGTGGACACTTAATACCAGTGAAAGCATTCTTTTTGCCAAAACACTGCACCCACAGTAAGGTTTAGACCAGTATTAAAAAAAAAAAAAAAAAAAAAAAAAAAATCAAAGTAAGTCTCTAGCACAAATTTGGCCTTAGAACTTGTAGAAACTTGAAAATTTACCAAAAATGCCATTCCAGAACAGGTAAATCATCCGTGGTATAAGGCCCAGACTAAGATTGTCGCCATAGAGCTTTATACCAAACAAGGTGTTCAGGAATTGCCAATTCAGAAAATATCAACTGTAAATAAGCTCTTAGTCTTGCAATACACTATGTCCTGCAGCTCTGCCTTACAAGGTTGGGGGAGTCATAGAGAAATAAAGTTGGCAGATAACATCAGTTTTGGAAAACTTTCCTGATGTATGATTGGCAATTAAATCTATCATAACTAGCAGACAAGGTTCCTTGGGTGAATTTGATATCTTTTATTAGACCAACCCAAATGGTTGGAGAATAGTTATTAAGCAAGCTTTCGGGTTCAAAAACCCTTCGTCAGGCTAAGGACGGTGCAGCAGTTGCTGCGTGCTCTTCCTGACGAAGGGTTTTTGAACCCGAAAGCTTGCTTAATAACTATTCTCCAACCATTTGGGTTGGTCTAATAAAAGATATCAAATTCACCCAAGGAACCTTGTCTGCCTATATCCTTAGACCAACACGGCTACAACCTAAACCCCTGTATCATAACTAGCCACACTTGTAAATTTTCTGCTCTCTCTTCACAGTCACTGACTGAAAATATTTTGTCTTGCCTCCTTGTTTTTCATGAACATACTGCTTACTGTCTTTCCAGTAAGAAACCACCCTCTTATAACAGGTAGACAACCCCTGCCTCATCAAAACCTGCGGCCCCGTTACTCACTTTGCTCAAACCGTACAGATCCAAGATTTTTCTCTCCACCACAGGAATTTTTAAATTGGATCCCTGAAGTTCCCAAAATTTTGCTAATTGATCCAAGAAGTCCAGCTTCACTCTGGTCATTGCCTATAATGGGGGGGGGGGGAAGCAAAGAAGCGTGTAAAACATGAAAGAAACCTAGACAGAAGTGAGACAAAGCTTTACACAGTTTAGGATCTTATAACATAATTCATAATATGATAATTTACTGTTCCTCGGCTGTGTAAGACAGCAAGAAGCAGAAATGTGAACATGAAAAATTTGCCATAAATTTGGAAAAAAAAAAAAGTTCTTTGCTTTCTATAGTTGAGATCTTAAAAAGACAAGTTCCTACCCAAAACAACCTCTCTTTTTTAAACTCCTAAATATACAACATGCAAACTCCTAAAAATAAGCATTTTGGACAAGAACTGAAGAACATTTTTAATTAGGAGATAAATTGCAATATCAGCTGTTATAAATAAGAACTTCTCCTTAAGCATCTCTGAAGCCAATAGCAGTCTTTCTTGCACAAAAAATGCACATCTACAAGCCAAAATTCATATGCTGCTTTAATATTTGAAGAGTAAGGTTCTATGAGCCACTAAGAAAAAAAAAAAAAAAAAAAAGAGAGCTCTTTGGAAAAACATGGACATCACAGGACTTGCACTAATTTTAAAAAGGCTCTTGTGATTTATATTTAAACTCAAATTAACCTATTGTGACTACAGCCATAAAAAACAGCACTAGCTCATTTCAGGTTTTACAGGACATTATAATGGTAGTTAAGTATTAGGTAATTTGGGGCAAGATCTGCAGTACATTAAGAAAAATAAATTTATTCAATGCCTGTGGAGTTTTGAGGGCTAGACACTGATGGCTTTTACTACACAACATGGTACTTGGCATTCATTTTCCATATTTCCAGTTGAGCGCAAAAAACTTGTGTGGTTATTCTGGGTACTAAAATAAAAACCAGATTTTTCTCAAAGCCTTGGAGAGTTATTTTATCCAAACACTGGCAATTATAAACACTGATGTGGTCAGTGGGTTTTGAATGCCTCCCATCCAGAAACCTGCCAAAATGCAAATCCTAAGCAAGGAAACCTATTGCTTTGTGGACGAATACAGACGTATGTCAACAGCGGAAAAGCTCACCTCCAGTTCATTCAAGCGCTGGATTCGTGGGGTGAAACGAAAACTCTGTACTTCACATGCAAATGGAGGCTGCCAGTCCTAAAGAGAGAGACAGACATATGTTATTGACATCTTAAAAGAAATCTTGACTTCTTCCACAAATGCAAAAAAACCTTCCCAAAATTTGAGAACTGCCAAAGAGTGAATCAGAGAAATAGCAAGTTGAAGGTTTTGAACACTTTGACCTGCAAGAGAAGTTTCTGTTTTTTAAAACCAGAACAACTTCATAAATAAGCTTCCCCCCATACTTACTTATATAAAAGCTTGTCAACTGACCTGGCCATACAGCCTAGAAAAATGGAGATGCTGAATAAAGGGTGAACATTCAGATTTATACCACCTTGACTGTATTACAACGTAGGGCACACTGTCAAAGACAGACATAGGCTGGGACTACCACCTTGTAGGATTCTTAGAAAAGGTCCATATTTTCTAGATAAAGATATCCCAAAAAATCTTACCAATAGCTAACTTCAAATAAATTGCGGCATTTTAGATAAAACTGTAGACATGCATACAGATGCAAACTATGCTGGGCATATAAGGAATGCACTATAACAGGGATAAGGAGAGGGTCAGCTCTGCCCCTCAAGCTTGGTGTTAACTTCCAAGCAAGTCTAATTTAGTTTAAATACTGTACTTCTAAGCAATAGCTGAGGATAATACACAGCATACCTTCCTACAATAAAAAAAAAAGCACAAATATTTCAGGCAGAGAAGGAAAAATAAAAGTTATCTGAACTGCAGTAGCACTTAAAGGCCCCAACCAGGACTGTACAATATTTACTTTCTAACTGCCGAGAGAAGAATAAGGGATTGGTAAGACTAGTGTTGGGCACCTAATTCAGTCCTAATAGTAAATCTTAAAATGAGCCTGGCTGTCCACCCCTGCATGGCAACTCATGAGTAAACATGCAGGGGCCAAGCTATACATCCAGCTGCTTAGAGATCACAAACTGCTTTTACTGGACATCAGAGCACCAGGCAAGTGATAGTTTCTGCTTCACTTGGGAAGTGCAGCTCTGTGGAGGTGAGGTCAGGTTTGCCCCCCCCCAGCCTATTCTGTAGATCACAGCTGCTCACAGCGCAGAAGCAAAAATGGCTCCTCAGCCACTGGGTCTTGGTTGCCTTCATGCCCCCTCCTCTCTGCTCCTCCCTCCCCTCCACCACCTAAACCTTGGATTTACTCATTTCCTACCCTGGGCTGAAGACCTGGGGGTGTCTGGGGAAGGGTCCCAAGGGCCTTCCACCCACCTCTGCCCCGGTCCTTCTGCGGGAGTAGGTGGCTCCAATCCTCAGCCCATCCACTGCTCCAATTTAAATGTTTGCTTTTTAAAAGAAGCGTATAAAGCCGAAGCAGGGGGGGAAACATCTCCCCCCACCCCCACACAGCACCAAGGGCCCCGACCAACCGACCGCCCAACGCCCCCCCACAGCGGCGGTTGGGGGGGAGGGGAGCGCCCAACGGCCCCCGGCGGCGGTTGGAGGCCGGGGGATGGGCGCATGGCCCAAGCACTGCCCCGGGGGGAGGGGGAGCAACCGACCCAGACCCCGGGCCGCGCTGCCGCCGGTACCTTGGGGGGTCGGATCTTGCAGATGCCGGTCTTCTCCGCCAGGCCGCGGATGCGGCCGATGAAGCCGAGGGGATCGCCGAACTCCTCCCAGCTGGGCTCGAAGACGGGGCACTCGGGCGGCGGCACGAACTCCGCCGCGTAGCGCGACCCGTTGCCGCCGCCGCCCCCCGACATGGCGGCGCCGAGGGGCTGAGGTGGGGGGGGCGGGCCCCGGCACCAGCTCCGCGGGGCCTGGCTCGGGGCGGCAGCACCTTCTCCGCGGGGCCTCAGCGCCGTGGGCAGCCGGGCCTCATCCTCGGGGGTGGGGGAAGCCGAGCGCAGCGGCCAGGCCAAGGAGAGCCGGAGGAGGCTCCTCCCGTTTGTTTTTGTTTCCCCTTCGGGACTTTTTATTTATTTATTTATTTTTTTCCTCTCTGGCTTCTCCGGAAGTGACGCGTGGGCAGTTGCTGAATGCCGTCGGAAGTAGATTCGAAGTGTGCCTCCGCCCGAAGGAAAAAAAGTTCCTGTCCACAACACCCCACGCAGGCTCGCCCTTCCCCGCCGCCCCACGCGCCAGAGGCTCAGGCAAAGCCCAGCTCGGCGGCCCCACCTCGCCACCTCTCTGTCCCTGCCTCAGAGCAACCTCAGTGAGGGGGCAGGGCGGTCCTTTCTACTTCCGGCGCGGAGGAATGTGTGAAGCATTTGGCAGGGTTCACTTCCCGTGCTGCGGTGCTATTTACCCCATTGTCTGTGCGAACGTAGAGGAAAGAGAACCGACCGCTCCCTCCCCCTCCGGGCCACGCCCCCAGCGCCCTTCTAGAGAGCCTCGAGTCCATAAGCCCCGCCCCCTCCAGGCCAGGCTCTCGAGAGACCTCCCTTACAGACCCCACCAGAGCCTTGCCTACATAGGCCACGCCCCGAGACCCCTTCCTCACAGGCCCCCACCTCCTATAGAGCCTCGAGTCCATAAGCCCCGCCCCCTCGGCCACGGTCTCGAGGGCCCTTCCTCATAACCGCCGCTACAGAGCCTCGCCTGCACAAGCTCCCCCCCCTCCAGGCCACGCCCCCTGGCAGCTCTTCATTACTAACCCTGTGCAGGTTCCCCCTGCAAGCCTCTGCCTGAGCCCCTCCCTCATCTCCTCAGGGCCCAGCGCCTGGTCCCGCATGCGTAACCCGAGCCGTCCGGCTTCCCAGAGCACCTGGACCCCTGTCACTGTCCTCGTTCTGTGCAGCCCCACATGAGATAAAGGCAGCAAACAGCCTCCTGTGCACTCAGCCAGCCATTCAATTCCCTCACCTGGCTGTCCAGCTCTCCTCAGAGCCATTGAAGGAAAGGTCTCTTCCTTTAAAAGCTTAAGGCTGATCCCAACAAGCAGTATTTTCATTTGCTTGCGATTGTTCACTTCAATTCCATTGCTTCTTGAGAGAAGAACAGGATTTTCCTCTGTCTATCAGGAGACATACAAGCACATGCTCTGGGTGAGCTGGCCATTTGCAAATATCAGCTTGGACAGCCCAAGCTCTGTTCTGCTGATGTCTGCAAGAAAAACCTTAGTGAGTTGCGCGTCAATGGCCAACAATGGGAATCAGTCACTTTGGACCACTCCGAGTGGAAAGCTGTCCTGGAGCAGGGCCTACATCACCTTGAGATGGAGAGGGTCAATGATGAGCTCGAAAAGAGGTATCAGAGATGGAAGACAAGATCGTACCCAGCATGCTAGTGCAACCTCAACCGAGTTTGTATGTGCAACTTGCCAGAGAGTCTGCCTGTCACGCATCAGATTCCTCAGCCACTTAAGAAGCTGTGGTGGTACCTGGTAGCCTACCACGAGTTCAATCCCCATGGTCTCCCATGACTGATGGCTGCCAATGATGATCAGGAAACTAGCATAAGGCGAATTGGAGACTGGCTGCAAAGGAAGTCTTGGCTCTTACAAGTCTGGAAGTTTTTGAGCTGACCACATGCAAGTAAAACAGACAAAAGCACCATGTGTTCTTTTTGCAGTTGGTGCCAAATATGTGCCTGTATCTTAAGGCATTTGTGTTGTATATGTTAAAAGTGATGTACAAGCTGCTACTGATCCTCAAAACACATCAATGAAAAAACCCACTTTATAAATGAAAAACTAAGGCAAAGCATTCTTAAATAGGTTGCTCAAGGCCACATTAGTTTGTGACAGACAGAAACACAACCAGTTATTTATGGCTGTTCCAAATCCTACTCGGTCCCCAGGCCACTCCCAGTGCCTGCACGTTCCAACAAGGTGGTTTACCAGTGCTCCACAGCTACGTGACCCAGAAGAGCTTTCTTATGGCAAAGAATAATAGTTGTCACAATCATAGATGCCAGCTTTCCTGATTTGCTGTGGTTTGACCAGTCCCAAGTTTTATCTCAGTTAACTGAAGAGTCAGTCCAATGTAGTGAGTTTTGTTGGCAGGTAGGTCAATCTAGCCCTGAATGCTGAGCTATTGCTTTCTGCCTGAGAGCTGCCAGCAGCCCCATTACACTTTCTTCTGGGCCTTCATTTGATCTTGGGGACAAAGACAAGGTCTTTGAACACCCCGTCCCTCACAGCCTCTTACAGATTTGGTTTAGCCCACAAAAGACAGATTTTGAAGGAAGAGGGAAACAATTGTGGGTCCTACCACCTATCTGCTCTCTTATAAACTGTCTATATTTGTGTTTCTACTGCCAGAAGTTGTGGTCATAGATGGCAGTTGTCACCAGCAAGCAACAAGAGCACTTACATACACACATTTCTGCTGGCTCAATACAGCTGTACTGCCAGAGTGCAAAGTCAATTCTGGGAAGGCATCTGCTGCTAAATGGACCACCACAGCTAGCTGAAGGTATCGGAAAGTCTACACAAAGCCACTTCCACCTGGCTGGGTAACAGCATAATACTTTTCCTACTCAACAGATGGGAGGCAGTTCCGTTGACAGAAAAGGTGATTCTGCTGCTTTGAAAAGACCTTAAGTATGAGTATGTTCAAAGTTATGTCAGCAGAACTTTATACAGTAGACTAAACCTTACTTGTATGTAGATTAAAGGGAAGTCAAATTGAGAAGACCTAGAACTCTCAGGCAATCAGCAGTGAGAGAAATAAAGAACTTAGAGATCTGGTCAGTAACTAAGCCTTACAGTTACCCTGTAGTACTCCACATGCAGTCTCTGACCTATGTGCACACTTCAGTTAGTCCAAATCTACCCTGCCTTCTGCAGTGGTCACTTAATTCCATACTTCATTATTCTCAACCCACAGTAGTATCTAAGTGCTTCACAAATGGTAATTAATTTATCTTCACCAGACCCCTGTCAGCATGGGGGGGTGGTTCTTTCCACTTTAGAGATAGGGAACAGATGGTTTCAACTCAAACACCAAAGTTATAAGCAATTGAAAACAGAACCTTCAAATTAAAAGGCAACCTTAATTATAGACAATGCTACCTGCACTGACTCAACCATTTTTACAGGGAGTTATTTTTCCAGGACTGTCATATAGCCTAATGAATGTGAGAGTACAAAGGGCACAGATGCTTGTTACCAGATGCTTGTCACCAGCTCTCTCTGCCTAGAAGGAGAAACAACATAATTCCCATCTCAAGAAATTTCCCTATTGCTTGGTGGGGGCAGAGGGTGGGGAGATAGAAACAGGTGATCCTGCCCAACTGCCTGGCCTCTTGGGAACCAAATCAGGTGTATGTGTAGATGAACCAACCTTCACTCCTCCCTCCCTCTCCTCCATGACTGATGCCCAGGAGGAATACTGTAATAGATTAAATGCCTATGGACTATTACCATGGAACATTAAAAACAAGTCTAAAATCATGTTTGTGCTAAAAAGAGCCTAATGGAAGAATTGTTGTTTTGAGAATTGGTCTCTTATTGATAAACTTTGCCACTGTTCAGGGGTGTTTTGGCTTTAAGATATTTTGATTAATAAGACGAATTAGAGAACTCTGGACAAGACTGCATCAGAGCAATTCTTTGTGGACTGAGGACTTTAAAAACCCCAAGTAAAGTAGAATGGGCACAGTAGAAAGTGTCTCACTTTCTCAGTTTTGGTAGGTCTTTTTTTTCCTTTTTTCCTCAATATTCTACTCCAAATCAGTAGCGGGCCAGCCAATTGAAACCTAGGCTATGGTTTTTCAGGTATTTAGCCTGTCCTAAACATGTTTTCTCTGCTCTTCTGAACCTGTCTGTACTTTCCCTTTTCCTGCAAAGAGAGGGAATAACCTATCCCATGGAAACACTTAAGTTCTGGATTCAGTCTTTCTGGTCAATATTGGGCCAGAATAAAAACACTCTGTTCCTCCCTCCCCCCCCCCTTTTTTTTTTTCTTTTCAAGGTTTGTTTTGTTACTTGTTTGGGGTGGGGGCTTGATGCGATATGGAATTTTGAGAAATTTGTTTGATAAAACTCACAGCTTCCTAAGTAAGTTAGGATGATTAGGAGCAATATGAATGCTTTTAACCATTTAAGAAAATAATTTAGAAACAAATCTGCAATTTAGTAACTGGCACTTTTTCCCCCACACATTCAGGAAAGTCAAAGTTTTAATATTTGACATGGTTAAACTAAAACTGTAAAATACAGTAAACGCTCATTGTGGGGTGCAAAAGTAACATCTATATAACCCATGATATATGAGAGGACTCATGCAGGACTTGTACCTGTGGCTTTTTATAACTGCATCAACATTTGCATATGCCTTTTGTTTTTCTGATGAAGTTACCAGTAAATGTTCTACCATCTGCCTGCTGTTGTCTACCTAAGGAGTTCCCATCATAGTGATTGTATTAATCAGCTCCCCAGAGAGGACTGAACCTATTACCATGCAGATAGTAAAGCCAAGGCAGTGTAGTTCTTCTCCCTCTTCAAATGGCAAGTTAATGCTTTCCCTGCTGGTTTCTAGGCTGAGTTTATATATACTGCCATAGCAGCATCCCCAACCTAAGAAACAGCCTCTTTGCAAAATGGAATCAATATTGAACAAGGGTCTCCAGCTGCAAAGAAAAGTATTATTTTAGAAATTTTCTGTAGAAACTTAGTAAACTGTCCAAGTCTGGGGCCCCTCAAAATTCCAGAATTCTCAAAAATCCAGCACTGCAAGCAGATGGCATCAGCTGCTCCTGGGGCTGCAGCAGAGAGCAAAGCGGAGGGAGCAGTAAGTGGGTGCGGGGGCGTGGTTCTTGCTGCTATGTGCACCCCGGAAGGGCTGCAGGCTGGGGAGCTGCGCCAGGCTCTTTCCAGGGGGCGCGTTCCCCTGGATCGACAAGAGTGGAGATCTGCTGCCTGCCCCAAGCACCGGGAAGAGCCCGGCCCCAGCCTGTAGTGGCAGCCTGCTCTCGTCCAGTGTGCAGATCTAGGGGCACATGCCCCCCAGGAAGAGCCTGGTGCAGCCCGCAGCCTTCCCAGGGTGCGTTAAGCAGCAAGAGCTGCACACCCCGCACCCACTTACAGTTCCCTCTTCTTTGCTCCCTGCTGCAGCCCTGGGAGCAGCTGATGCCACATGCCTGTAGCCACTGAGCTGCACCGTGCCCCTCCCTCCGCCCCTTCAGACCCAGCCTCACTCATTCAAAAATCCAGAATTTTCAGATTTCCAGCAGGCACTAGGTCCCAAGCATGCTGGATTTATGAAGTGGTACTGTCTATTTATTGCTCAACATGTAAAAAGTACCAGAGTATACATAATGCTGAAAAAAGTAGAGTATACATATTTTGATTATATTGTGTCTTACTGTATTTTCCTTGCACTGTTCCTTTAAGGCCAAAGCCTTCATTTTCAGCACTACAGAGTTCAGCTCCTTTTGTGGCAGTTTTGCAGCACTGGGGACTCCATTTTCACTTCCTCCAGGAGCCAGGGGTTATATTCTTGGTTTCTCTCACTCGCCAGGACTGGGCTGGGTCAAGTATAAGTTTTGCATACATAAAAGCAAGTATAAGTTTTGCATACATACTAGGGCAATTGTTAAGATCCACCCTAGATATGATTCCAGAGAGATATAATAATAAATAACTCTTAGTTTAATACAGGAGTGTCCAGAGTGTTGTTGCGGAATTCACAACATAACTTCTGACAATGAGGATGGGATTGCTTGCTAAAAAGACACCCCTAGATTGTGAGGACAACACTCTGAGGCCAGGCCATATTTTGTGATTGGAGGGAAGTTATTTTTCTTTATCTTTTTCTCTCTATTACTGGTGATGTTAGTTAAAATGGCTACATTGTGTCATATAGAAGAATTTGTGCTGAAAGGCTATCTATTACTTGAAGCCAACAAAGTGGAAAACCCAGAACAAAAGCGTGCGATCCTCCTGACAGTCTGTGGTGCCAAAATATTTGCCTTTGTGCGTTCCCTCATAGCACCTGCCTTGCCGAACACAGTCTTATGGTGAACTAATTGATCTGCTAAAGGCACGTTTTTGTCCAAGGCCATCTGTTACCCTGCAAAGATTTCATTTTTTTTAATGGGACCAAAAGGCTAATGAAGGCATAGCAGATTACCTGGCTGAGCTCCGTTGCCTTGTGTTGCCAAAACGGCTAGTTTCGTTCCCCTGGAGGCTTGTTCAATTACCCTCAAGGAAAGAGTCACACATATAGGCTGGGTCCATCTAGGTTTATTGTTTGCAAACAGTTCGACCGGGGAGCAGAGAGCTCAAATCAGGGCCGACGATGAGTCCGGCCTGGAATCACATTTTTATAGCTTACATTCAACAGAGTCTTGACGTACTAGAAGTTTATTGGCTGCAGTACCAGTTCCTAATTGTGACGTCTTATCTCGTAGGCTGTACGTAACTAGTTATTGGTTAATGTGACTTATCAGGGTTAGTACGTGCACACTCAAAGGTAGAATTGCAGCATGCTCAGAAGAAAAGAGCAATTTCAACAAAGTTAAACTTTAGTAACTTCTTATCTTAACGTAACCTTAAGGCACTGGACAGAGATGATTTAAAAATGCAAGGCAAGCAGTAAGAACCACAGACCACAGCTTGGACATTAGACCTCCTGATCTTTACACAAAAGGGTCATAAGATGGTCATAAGACACTTCTATCATATGGTTGTTGCTCAAGCATTACTGCGAAATTATGGGGGCTAACGTCTTTTTACTACACTTGCAGAATTTTGTGATTTTGGTGGTGCTTCGCAACCATCTTGTCTGTGGGGTTCAAGATTAAACAATCCAACATCGCCTGCTCTCTGAACCACATTTGACCTTGGCTACTGCACAAGAAAAAGCCTTGACAGCTGAAGCAGAATCCCATAAAATGAGAGACTCAGAGAAGTTTTACAGAGATTTGATAAAGCAGGTATCAGAGTAAAAAGAGAGAACTGTCAATGGGGAGTTTCCAATATCAACTTTCTGGGATATCTAATTGATGCTTCTGGCAGTCACCCAGTTGAAGACAAGGTAAAAGCAATACATGATGCCCCTATACCAAAATGCAGACAGGATCTTCAAGCCTTCCTAGGACTTCTTCATTTTTATCACATCTTCCTGAAAGACAAAGCCATCATAGCAGAGCCCCTTCATCATTTATTGGATAAAGGAGCTCAGTGGAAGTGGACTTACCAGCACAAAGAAGCTTTCCAGGGCACCAAGAAGTTTCTGACATCAGACTCTGTCCCTGTTCACTATGATGAGCAGAAGCCACTGTCCATTACTTGTGATGCCTCGCCATTTGGTGTTGGCGCTGTCCTCAGTCACACATTGCCTGACAGCACAGATGCACCCGTTGGTTTTTACTCAAGAACAATGACTTCAACCAAGAGGAACTATGCACAGATTGATACAGAAGCACTGGCACTCATTGCAGGAATAGTAACATTTCACAATTATGTTTATGGCTGCAAATTCAAAATCCAAATGAACCACAAACCCCTTCTTGGAATTTTTAATAGGGACAAACCAACTCCTCCTATTTTGTCTCCCCATATGCAATGCAGGAGCATCATGCTAAATGCATGACTATACACTTATGTACAAACCTAGGAAAACATTTGCAAATGCTGATGCACTGAACTGCCTACCACTACAAATACCTGATTGTGCTACTCCCCTGCCAGCGAAAGTCCTCATGCTGGAATCCATGCCAGAAGCCCCTCTTCAGGCTGATCACTAATAGAAAGGATGAGTGCAAAAGACCCTATCCTTGCCTGTGTCCTTAACTGGGTGTAGAGGGGATGGCCTGCATACAAATGGGCTGAGAAATTCAAGCCATTTTCATCACAGTAGCATGAGCTGTCTGTGCACAAAGGGTGTCTCTTGTGGGGAAATCATGTTGTAATCCCAGAAGTAGGACACCAAATCATACTGACAACACTGCATGCAGCACATCCAGACATTGTGAGGATGGAAGCGCTGGCTAGGAGTTATCTATGGTGGCCAGGTATGGACAATGGCATAGAGAGGGTTGTAAGGGAGTACAGTATTTGTCAAGCGACATATCATAATTCACCGAAGGCACCAGTATTCTTGTGAGAAATGACAAAGGAACCCTGGTCACTCATCCACATTGATGCTGCTGGCCCTTTCCAAGGTAAGAACTTCTTAACTGTGGTTGACTCTTATTCAAAATGGTTTGAAGTGATGACTGTCTCAGCTCTTACTTCAACTGCCACTATAAGAGCTCTGTCAGCTGTTTGAAACCCATGGGGTGCTCGACACTATCATTTCTGATAACGGGAGCGCATTCACTTCAGCAGAGTTCCAAGACTTTGCCAGCCACAACTTCATTTGAACTGTTATCATTGCACCTCACAGGCCACAGGCCAATGGGCAAACTGAGCGAATGGTGCAAACCACAAAAGATGCACTGACAAGGATTGTTGTAGGAGACTGGCCTACTAGACTGGCCAGATAGTTCTGTTTGCTCAACATGTAATTCCCTGCCCTACAACAGGGTCCAGCCCATCAGAGCTTATTATGGGCCGTCATCTCAAGACATGCCTTGAGCATATTAACCCAGACCTTGTGAGAAACACACAGTTCAGGAAAGAAAGAGTTGGACTCTGCATTGGCATTTGGTACCTTACGTTTTTTCGTTCCACAAGAGACTGTGTTTGCTTGGAACTATGGGACAGGGGCCTCAGTAGGTTCAATTTAAAATTGTAAGCGTCTCAGGACCTGTATCATATACAGTCCAGACTGGCGAAAGATGAGTTTGGAGATGTCATGTGGACCAGCTGCATGGGTGTTCTCCTACTGATAACCCTACACCTGAACAATCTCTAGGCACCAATCCACCACTGACAGACACGGAGTCGTTGGGGAAACTACCTGTTTCCACCAACTCAAACCCTTTTCCATCACCGTCAGAAGGAAGCATAGGCAATGGGTAGGGGAGGCACAGGGGGGGCATGTGCCCCCCCCCCAAATTTGCCCTCACCGGCCAGGGAGCGCCAGCTGGTGCCTCCCCTGAGAATCACCAGTGGCACTTCTGTTTTTTCCAGTGGCACTTCCAGTTTGCCTCCAGCAATGGGTGACTGGTGTCGCCTTAGTCAGGGGGGGCATGTGCCCCCCCCACCTCATGACCAGTCCTGCCAACCACAGTCAATCTTGCTACCCAGGGGGACCCCTGTGACTGATCCCGCGATGGCCAATCATTGCAGCCAGTCACTGCAGCTGCTTCTGGGAGTGGCTGTGGCCACTTCTGGGAGCAGCTGCAGCAATTGGTCAGCGCTTGCAGTGGGGGCACTGGCACTCCTGCCTGCCCCCCTGCCCATCACCTAAGTGGTGAGCATGTTGGCTACAAATGTCCAACTCGGGATCCTTAAAATTCTAGTTTATTAGGCGGATTGAAACACTGTAATCATAAACCTTGGGGTTGGTCCCCACACACACACACACATGCACACATGCACACGCATACATACAGTAGCAGGCTACAGAGTCAGGTATATCTATCCTACAAGTGCTGGAGTCTGCCGTCGATGGCCAGTCGAGGCTTCTTTCAGCATGGTGTTATCCTCCAGAAGGGGGTCACCGGCTGGTCCTTCTGGCTGGACAGGTCTGGTCGAGTTGGGGATCAAGAGGGCACCACTGAGGGTCACTTTTCACTGCCTTTTATCTGTCCCTGGCAGACTTTGGTGACTCCCCAGTTTTCAGGTTTGCCCAATCCAGGGGTCATTGACCCTCGTGGGACTTCCCCCCCCCCCCCCTCGGTGGCTACTGGACGACACCTGTCAGCCCCGGGGGTCGTCCGCATGAACGTGCAGGTTTGGGAGTCCGTTGATGTATTTAGAATAGGGCTCTGGGAGTGGTCGATCTGGAGATATTCAGCCCAAAAGTTGGTCTCTGGCGTTGATTAACTCAGGCCAGGGCTTCTAGCCCTTGATCAGTGATGTTTAGAAATTTCCAGGTTGTTACATTGTCTTCTATTGAGTTCTTCCCTTGGTTGATCTGCAGCTTCCAGGTGATAATTGCTGTCTGCTACTATGTTACACATTCAATCACATTACACATTCAATCACTGATTCACTCACTCTTTCAGGGGCCAGCCTGATACAGGGAAGGGCAGTTTGATTCCTGCCCTTGTTAACATTGTTACTGTCCCAGGGACGCCAGGGTTAGAAGGGTACCCCGGGGCGGACCAGGGGGGAAGTGACCACCTACTTACCCCACACAGAGGCCGGAGCAAGCAGGGACACGCGCGCGGGGAGACTGCCAGCACGATTTGTAAGCCGTGCTTATATCCAGCTGGGGCCGGGCGATGCCGGCGGGAGACGCCGCCCGGCAGAGATAAAAGGTGGCGGCCCCGGAAGCGGGGCTGGGAGAGAGGCGAGGGAAGCCCGCAGGGAACCCCGAGAGTGGGACCCGTGCCAGCAGGGCACATGCATCCGGCCCGACGGGGTCAGCCGAGGCAGCGGCGCTAAATGCAGCAGCTGCCGGGAGAGCGGCGGTGATAACAGCACTGGCAGCAGCAGAGAGAGCCACCGCGTTAAAGAAGCCGGGAGAGGAAGCTGCGGCTACAGCAGTGAGGACTGCGCTCTTAAAGGAGCCGCTGATAAAAAGGAAGACGACGTCGGCAGCACAACGGGAGGAGGAACTGGCTACAGTCGTAGCAGGAGTGCGGGTGGCGGAACTGGTGAGGCAACCGAGCGCGGACCCCACGAGAGAAGTGACAGACAGGCCGGCGGGGAGCCTGCAGTGGACTTGGCGAGGGAGAGAACACCAGGAACAAGACTCCCAGAGAGAGGGAGCCACAAGCCCAGAGAGTAGGCACCCGGGGAAGTCGGTGGCCTTAAGCCTCCTGACAGGCCAGTAGCCAGGGGGAGCTCATCGGTCGGGGCTTAGGCACCCGGGTCAGAGCCTGGGCTAGGCGTGATATAGGAGTTGGAGTTTTAGTTTCAGTATTCGTTTTCTTTTTGGCTAGCTCGTTGTTGTAGTGTTGCGGAGGCCTCGGGGCCATACGGGCTAGGGGCAGCCGAGAAACCAGGAGGGGTGAGACCCCTAGGCAGATTCCAGCCTGGGTAGTTTGGGTCCCTGGAATAAGGACCACCGGGAGATTCAGGACCGGAAACGCGGCGGGGCCACCGGAGGAAGGCCACTAGAAGACCAGCAGCAGCAGGTGGCGATTGGCCGGGGTGTAGGGGAGGTCGGAGCCCCGTGAGTGCCCGCTGAAGGCGCGATGACCCCGGGAGGCGGCATTAACGGAGACCCCCACCACTGAGGTTACATTCAAAGTCGTGGCAGGCAGGGTTAGGGGGCCTCCCGTCACCACCCGAGGCACCTCCCTGGGCCCTCTCGTGAGCTCGTGGCCAGTGAGAACAGCCACTCGGGCTAGAGCAGCCCGAGAGTGCCTGGTCAAGCGGAGGCGGGCACAGTTACAATGTATAACCTACTTATGAAACTAAAACACATTTAGTTGAAAGTTGAAAGGTGAGGAGTATAAAATATAAGCTACAAATGCCATGGCACACAAATAGATAAAAATACCAAACTACAAGGGGAAATACAAAATGCACACACAAATTTTAAAACACAATTCCTTATCTTAAAGTGAAAGAGAGGAGGGAAGAAAAGGTAGAAAAAGAGAAACATATCCAAAGAGGGGAGAGCAAATGCAGGCAAGAGGAAAAGGGGGCTTTCTGCTACAAGCATGGCTGGTCAAGGGGTGCATCAGCACTCTTAGGGGATACACATGCACCCCAGTGCACCCCCTATGTGTCACCACTGTCACCAGTGCTTCTGGGGTGGGCGATTGGCTGCTGGGGCCCCCCCGCCCCTCCCCACATCCGCAATCAGCCACTGGTGCCCCCCTCCCCCCCGCCTCTGAGCCAGGAGGCACCAGTTGCCCATGGAAGGAAGCATCGCTGTTGATTCTCCAGATAGGCTGACAGGGCCATCATCTGCTGAAGCCCTCACTGAGTCAGGCTCTAGGGAAAGACCACAGCAGAAGCGGAGCCCTCCCAAATGATTGGCTGATATTCTGTCTAGGGGGAAGGGGTGTTGTGTCTTATTGTATTTTCCCTCACTGTCCCTTTAAGGCCAAAGCTCTCATGTTCAGCATTGCAGAGTTGTTTGTTTTGTTGCAGTTTTGCAGCACAGGGGATGGGGACTCCATTTTCCCTCCCCGGAGGAGCCAGGAGATATATTCTTGGTTCCTCTCACTCATCAGGACTGGGCCAGGTCAAGGTCAGAGACAGAGCAAGTGTAAATTTTGCATGCATACTAGGGCAATTGTTAAGATCCACCCTGGATATGATTCCAGAGAATTATAATAATAACTGTAGTTCAACACAGTAGTGTCCAGAGTGTTGTTGCTGAACTCCCAACATAACGGGTTAGAACTGCATACTACAGCTATATTTATATCAGGAGTATAAAATACATGGCCATGGGCCAGATTGGGCCTGCAGGGAATTTCACCTGCCCCACAGGCCTCCTGGAATACAGGGTTGGACTGAGGCCTTCTGTCAAATTCCCTGGCATGGAGCCCTGTGTTGGGAGTGATGCCTGCGTTAACCTGTGTCACTGCTGCTGGATCCAAAACCACTGTTGGGTCTGGATCCAGCCCACAGGAGTCCCCCAGTCTAGATTCAACAAAGCATGCACGCTTGTGCGTGTCAATCAAACAGTGCGCGTATGTGTAGATCAAACTGCAGGTGTGTGTAGATCAAACTGCGTGTAGATCAAACAGCGCTCATGTGTATGTGTCTAGTGTAAACTATAAGCAGACAAGGTTCTTTGGGTAAATCTGATATCTTTTATTAGACCAACTAAAGAGAATTTTTTTTCTTAGCAAGCTTTCTGGTTTAAAAACCCTTCGTCCGGCTGAGGAGGCATCTGCAGTTGGTCTCTGAGCTCTTCCCGGATGGAAGGAATAGTAAAGAAGGCTGGTATGCATGCAAGAAAGGCAGTCAGGGACAGGGGCAATGCGTAGGGGGTGCACATACAGCCTCTTAAGCGTAGCGGGGCACCCCCTACACTGTCGCTGGCGCCCATGGGCCCTCCATGATCCCTGCTGGCTGCCACCAACAGCACGGGCAGCATCTGTGGGAGCTGCCCCGCTTACCGCCACCACGCTCCTACCACTGCCATGCCCCCCAGCCACTGGAGGCGCGCGTGGTTCATGGTCGGGGAAGATGTAAATTGAGGAGTCAGTGGGTGACAGACAGATGGGGGCGGGGCTCAAAGTGCGGGTGCATGATAGCGGGTCTCAAAGCTAGCCCTGCCCCTGGTAAGGAGGGTGTAAAGTGCACGTGCAAGGAAGAGCCCATCCACAATTGCAGCCCGCGTGGCAGCTTGCCGTGCAGCAGCCTGGGTTGCATGCAGATGGTCAGGCAGCCATGGTGAAAAGCTCAACATTTCTGCACAGTAGAGAGGGGATCCCCCTTGGTGTGTGCACGCGTATTTCTGTGGCGATGGGCGCTGTTCACTGCCCGCGGAGGCAATGCCCCGCGCCCCGCCGCAGCCTCCGCGCTGGACTCCGGCCTCAGGGCCCGGCCCTGAGAACTACATTTCCCAGGGACGCTGGCGCGGCGTGGGGCGCGCTGTGCAGCGAGAGCCGATTGGGCGGGAGAACGCGCCCGCGATGTAAGGCTCGCGGCGACTGGGCGGAGCTGCCGGTGGCGGTTTGCTCGGTTGGTTGTGCCGAGGTTTTCAGTTGAACGTCGCGGTTGCAGGTCGGAGTCTCTCCGAAGAGCAGCTTCAGGTGTTCGGGAGTGGGGAGGCCTTCCGCGTTTCCTTGGGGGTTGTCCCCCGCGGGCCCCGTAGGAAGCCCGGAAGCGGCCCCTCCTGTGCCACCGGGGACCCCAGCCCAGCCCAGCCCGGCGGCCCGGGTAGGGCGGAATGAGCAGGGCGGAGTCCTCCCCGGGGTCCCCCCGCGCCTCCAGGAGGTGAGTGTAGCTCTGCAGCCCCGCCAATCCCAAGCTCCCGCCTCCCCCCAGCGTTGCCAGTTCTTAAATATGAAAACATCGTATTAAATGCTCAAACGATCGTATTTTATGAAAAAAACTGCCACACTGAAAAAAAAGGATGCAAATTAAGCTTAGTTCTTATTTACTTTTTATTGCTCACTGTAACTGGCCAGCGAGTGAGAACTGGGTCTTCAAAGTTGACGCATTTCTTTATTTCCAGGCAAGAGGTTATAAGGAAGTGGTGGCAGTGAACTAGAAAGTTGGTTAAGACTCCCTGAGAGTGACCAGGGTTTGCATTTGCTGTATCAGTGAACTGTCTCAAAAATTATTGTACATTTTTAACAGTGTTATCTATTGTACATTGTACAAGGGTTGAAATGATTGTACAAATACAATAATTACTGTACACCTGGCAACACTGGTTGGTTTCCTTCTCTGCCCTGTGCTGCAAGGCTGGTGTGAGTGACGGTCAGTGCTAAGTCTGGTGAACTTACATAAGGACCTTTGAGGCATCACTTCCAGGGCTGGGCTGCAGCGCTCGTCTGGCCCATCCACAGGCTCTGTGCCATCTTTAGGGGGCAGCGGGTGTTGGGCAGAGTTCTCTGCTTGGCGGCCTCACCGTTAGCCCCATGATTGTCAGCCTGGTTGCTGCAGCCCCCTGGGGTGCCTTGAGCTCCTTTCCAGGGTACGGTGGGGTGCCAGGCAGCACCAACACTGTCAGGCAGGAAAACACGATTCGCAAGATAAACCCAGAGATGTCAAATAGGGATCCGTAGCATTGGCTTGTGGTCTTTCCAAGTTCCTTGCACCAGAAGAGTCAAACAAGTGAAAGGGCAGGGGCCTGGCTGTTTACTTCTTTCCATTCTGGAAACCAACCATTTGCACCTACTCATGGCTTTCTATCTTGAAGCCATTGTTTTTAATGTGACAACGCAATTTTATTAAGAGCCTTTGATATGGGGCTTTGTACAAGGCTTTTTGGAAGCCCAGGTATATTAGTTTAGTCTTATGTACACTTTAGATTATGGTTGTATGGGATGGTTTGGATAGGGATAATCCTGCATCAGGCAGAGGGTTGGAGTCAATCAGTGGTTCTCAACCTTTTTTGTACCAAGGCCCATTTGTAAACATCAATGGCCAGTCCTGACCCAGTGCCCCTCAGTCTTGACCTCCTGCCCAGGCCTCCAGGTGTGTGGGGCAGGTGGGCCCCAAGCAGCCCCTTGCAGGCTGGAATTCTGCCAGCATGCAAGGGAAAAGCCACAGTTTCCCTTTATTTTTCTTCTTTAAAGGAGAATCCATTTTTAAAGTTTGTTCACAACCCTTTCATATATTCTTGTGACCCGTGGGTTGAGAAACACTGGAGTAGATGACCTGGAGGTCCCTTCCAGCTGTATGACTATATTAACTGGGTCACCCTAATCCACGTTCTTGTTAACACCTCCAAAGTTGCAGGACATCTGGAAGGGAGAATTTCAGTCAACTTCTGGCACATGGATTTGTTTAGCAAAGAATTACGTAAATTAGTTAAGCATTGTCATTTTTAGTTTTCGTAGCGATGACATCTTGAAAAGCTTTTTGTCTTCTCAACATATATAACGACGAGCCAGTTTTTAAAAGAGAAGCCTGAGGTCAGTGAACAGTTGCATGTATACACTTATGTATGTAAATTTGGTACTTGTACAAGTAAATTCATGTCTGGCTCATGAAGCCAAGTTTATACCAAAATTCAGATGCACAGGGATATGCATATTTTCCTGCTGATATAAGTAACATTACTATGTTCCTCAGTGTAATATCTAGGTGATAATTACTGAAGCAAAGAAGCTTCTGCTTGTTCCTCACATACAATTGACATGCTCTACCCATGGTTGTATTATTGTACATTTGGAAGAAAAAGATAGTCCCTAATGAAACACAGCTTTACAATTTCTAGTTGCTTCTATATCAAGCAACAATGACAAGCCAATGGAACTCTGAAATGTGTTATTATGACTACCAGAATTTGGACATCCTATCTGACATGTGTAGCAAGCTACTTCAGTGCACAGGACTGGAGGGCATATCCCCACCACTGTAGATGAGGGGGAACAAGGTGAGGGGAAGAAAAGTCATACTGAAGGCAGCTGCCACTGCTGTTGTAGCAGCAGCATCCCTGTGCAGCAGCAGCATCAGCTTGGGTAGCAGGTGCCTCATTTTTTCCCTCTGCCTTAAAGATGTGCTACTGGGTGTAAGACTGCCTGCTCTGAGACTCGTGGGGGGTGGAAGGGGGGGTGGAAGCACCATTTTGCTTGCCCCCTGCCCCCCAGATACACTGCTGGGTTTAGGGCTGTTGTGGCGGGGATGCCGTCACAAGCAGAAACTTACCTCCAGCGCCGGAGCAGAGGGAAAAGTGGTGGCCGCAGAACGTCGCCAAAGATCGAAGGCGCTGTGGTAGAGAGGCCGCTGCCAAAAGACAAGCAGTGCCAGCGCAGGAGCGATGGGAAGAATGGCTACTGCAAAACACTGATAAAGCCCAAACGCACTCCCCTGCACCAGCATAGGCACGGTTTGTAGACACTTGCTGGTGTCGATTAGCTGGACAGCCCTCAGAGAGAGGGATAAAATCCTCACCGAACAGCGTCCAAGGAGGACTGTAAGTGAAGTTTCCTGAGAGCCTGGAGCACTGGGGATTGAGCGATTGCCCCAGCAGGGGCGAGCAGTAGCAACCCCAAGAGCCGGGGTGCCCAGCTAAGGCTGGCTCGAAGGAGCCAGGATATATACCTCTTGCAAAGCTGTGGATCTCAGATGAAGCTAACCGAGACTGGGACAGCGGTGAGCCTGGGGAGAGAGGGAAAAATATTAAAAGCCGTGAGTAACCCTGGGGAGGGAGTGAACCCTGAAGGAAGGCATCCCAGGGTACATGCAACGATGAGTCAGGCCAACATGAGGCTTCAATAAGGACGGTATACCGTCCGAATGGGGACTGAGATAAAATAGGGGCTAAGGCCCAGCCATGGCTGATTGACTTTGAGGTAGCATTGGCCAAGACCTAACATCATCCCTGGTTGGCATATGGCAGGGTGTAGGGGAGGCAGAGCCTCAAGACAAAGATCTAAGCAAGTGATTGAAGAGGGAACAAGGAGAGGCAGGACGTGAGAACTTCCTCCCAGCAATAATCCTTAACATCAAGTCGTGGTAGGCAAGAACCCCTAGGGACCTTACAGACTCCCGTTGGAGGGCAAGCTGCCAACCCACAAGAAGATAGCTGCGCCCAATTGGCCCAAAAAGGGAAAACACTTGAGAATGCCACAAGAAACTACAGCTGTCCTGCCACATGGCTGGGGCAAAGAATCCTGGGGGGGAGTAGGGGAGAAAGATGCCCCATTGTAGTCTGCACCCAGGGCTGATACCCTGTTTGTTGCCCATAAGTTATGCTGCTGCTGTCTGCAAGGTAAATACTACCTTTGCTTGTTTCTTTCTACCTCAGCTTCACTGTTGTATTGGATATGTTTGCTCGTGACATTTTTCACATCTCATTCCTTTTTTTACTTTATACTCTGTCCAACGTTTGCTTTCCACCTTGTACTCGAGTATGTAGTACCCCTTTTCCTTTCGTCTTTCCTTTATGTCTGACACTTTTTCCCCACCAATGTTGGCCCATTCCTGTGGATGCCTTCTTCATAGAGCTCCCCACAACTGCCAAGTAGGGCACCCTGTCTAACTGGACTGGGAGGCATACTCCCCGACCCCCCACCAAGCAGGCAAATCTCTACCCACTAGTGGGTAGGTCAGCAGTCCCTTATTAATTTTTTTTGTGTTTTTTATATGCCACAAATTTTATTTTGCTGGTAATGTTGAAGTCAGATTATTTGAGGTGCAGAAGCTGTTAACTACGTTTACTGTGATACTAACATTTAAACAAAATGTTATGGGTGTCATATTTTTTGACTATTGTAAAATATTTTTTGTACGTTGTTTGAAAAATTATCCCATCAGAACAGATCCAGCCTGTGGTGCCACATGAACTGGTTTGTGGGGCTCCACTCTTACTAAATTTCTAGATTCTGGGGAGTCCTGCATCCTGCGTGCTGAATCGAGTGCCCAGTCCTAGCGTGCATGGGCAGTGCTGGGCCCCAGGACCCATCTCGATATGGGGAGCTGGGAGAGGGAGACATGCCAGGCCCTGGACCCCAATCCCAGTGCCAGGGGCAAGGAGGAAGTAGTGCTGGGCCCCCAACACCTGAACCTAGTGCATAGGGTTTCCTCTGACTTGGGGACTGACCCCAAGCTGCTCCTTTGGTCCGTAGGGCCAAAAAGTTGAGCACCACTGCATTAGACCAGTCATAGTAGGGAACGGTGAACTTTAATGATGAAAGAGCCAAACATTATTCATTCATAAAACGTAATGCTATTTTCTTTTGTTTTGTTCCTCCATTTCATCCAGCTTGGCAGCCACCCGAATCACCTCCAGATTTACTAATTCTCCAAGTCCAGGTTGTGGGGATTCTACTCCACTCCCTTCCATCAATGAGCGCCTGGCCTTTCTCCGCCCCTCCCGGGAGCTGCTAGAATACTATCGCAAAAAGATTTCTGAATTTGATGAAGAGCATGAAGGCCTGGTGAAAAGGCTGGAGAGATACAAAGAAACATATGATGAGCAGGTAAAAAAAGAATACCATAATGGTGATGGACTGTTTTATTTAGTTCATCACACATAGACACATTAAATACACTCACACATCCAGTTTTTGGCAGAAAAAGGGTTATACTCTCATCAGAGTATTGAGGTTGAAGAGCTAATATTACTGATGTTTCTCATACTGAAGATTGCTGGGGAATGTGACTTGACTGAGCTGAAGGGGAATCATTACATCTTGAGGTCCTAGGAATGAGCAAGTTTGGGCCATCAGGTCTTATAGTGCATAGGGGAAAGTACTTTTATTTTAATATATTGCACTGTTGTAGAAAGTCTTCATGATATTATGTGTATGTATGTTATCTCTCAACCCTGAGTTTAATGGACAGTACTATTTCCACCTGCTTTTCACTATGCATTAGTTTGTTGAAGTGTGGACACTCATTTGCCCAAAATGAATAAGAGCTTTGTTGGATGGATGCAGACTACTGCAGTGGTCTCCAGGAGCTCCCAGAATGGACCAGGACCCCAGTGTGCCTAAGCCAGTGATTTTCAACAAGTGTTCTGTGGCACCATTCAGGGGTGCCACAGTGTGTCATGCACAGTGTAAGCACTGTTCGGTGTGCAAACATGGTTCATAAGATAAACCCAGAGATTTCAAATAGCATTCTGACCTGTTGTCATCTGAGATCTTTGTATAAAAAGAATTACTTTCTTTTTTACACAGAAAAATAATAATAAAGTGAAAACCAACAGCTGACACTTTCCAAGGGGTGCCTTGAGTCCAGTGAGGGGTACCTTGTATCTAAAAATGCCAAGAACCACTGGCCTAAACACTTGGGGTAACTTGGATCTAAAAAAGATGAGAACCACTGACCTAAATGCTTAATAAGCAGAATGAAAAGGATGGTTTCTGACCCAAACCTTACACTCCAAGACCTATTTCATGCTACAGTGTTCTTCCAGCACAGCTCCAGTTCTGTTAGCCAGACTTTGAGTATTTCTACACTCAGAGCTTCTTTGTAACAGAAGCCATTCCCCCTGTCCCTGCCCCAACCTCCACTCCCACCTCCCTTTTGCCAACAGGTTTATGCCTTATTTCCTGAATGAAACAAAGCTCTGCCAGCTGACTGAAGGCATATGTAACTATGCCTGTGCCTTCTGCTGGATGTTGCTATCCCTTCTGCAGCTGGTTCATTCCCTGAGTGTTTTTTCCATTTGACCATTATGGCTACTACAAGGAACCATGGAGAGCTGCCAGAAGTTCATGAATGTGTGCATGTTCTGATGTTTTGACAGTGGCAAATGCTACCTGCTTCCAGAACTTCTATTGGCAAAACAAGGTAAACAACTTCTAAGTAAAACCTAGTTTATTAAACCAGACATTTTATAACAGGTAGGGTTCTCTCATCTTATAATGCATCACCGTAGCAAACAGAAAGCTGCCAGGTAGCTGCATACAGTAGAAAGGATCCTTACTTATTAAAATGTTTGGAAGAGCATTGATCACATCTGAAAATATTATAGCTATTCGTGAATCATCCATGTCTGAAACTGATTGAAGATCTTCAGGGTAGGCAAGATTTAAAAAAATATTCTGTAGATCAGCATGTGGGTAAAAGCTAGGAGAAGTCTCAATACTGCCCCCGTTTACTGATATGTAGCGGAGTGGGTAATATGAGTCTCACAGGAGTCATTCACAGTCAACCCAGCTGTAAATGTGGACCTAGTTATTTGGGCTATGGATGTAATGTGATGTTAGCCATGTCACTTCCTTGTGTCATTTGGCTGTGGAAATTGCCAACTTCATAATTATGCTAGCCTGATGGGCTACAAGGATTGGGATATCTTTGACCTTGATCTTCTGTTGGAATGTTCTTCTCATGGATTACTTGTCCACCCTGACACACATGACCTCTGAGGGAAATGGTAATTGGACAAGCCAATTACTATATAAGCTTGTAATAATATCCTACCCTAAATCCTATGGTATGCTGTTTTTGGTTTTTGTTGTTGTTTTTGTTGTTGTTGTTGTTAAGCGTAACACAAGGTTGCAAGGTCCTTGCTTTCATTCAAGTTGGAAACTTTCAAGTGTTGTCTTTTCAGAACTTGACCGCTGACTTGGAGCTGCAAACCTCCCCAGTTCCAGCATAGGTCAGGTGTTCAAGCTTGATTAATGTTGTATTGTCACTTGGATCAAGGTAGAGCACTAGTTGATCCAAGTGTGGTGGAATCACCAGCTTCAGTGGCCTGTGGTTTCTGGCTGAAAGATCTCCTTGCAGTAATACCCTTGGCTGGTCAAAGTTTGGTAGTACTGCTTTAAAACCATTCAGCCCTACTAGGAGGTGTTACAGTATTAGGTTCTGCTTGGCACAAGTCGCTCCTGTTGCCAGATGCTGAGTATCATTCACATACTTCTCTCTGTCTCTCTTCTTCTCACTAGCACAAACTACAGTGGGAGATGCGTCAACGGGAAGAGGAAATTGCAGAGCTGCAGAAGGCTTTGAGCGATATGCAAGTTTACCTCTTCCAGGAGAGGGAACATGTGTTACGTCTTTACTCAGAAAATGACCGGCTGAAAATCAGGTGAGTCAGGTAAATAGAGATGTGCAGAAAAGGTTTTATAGCTACATGTTAGAGCCACCGCCTTAAAAGTATAGTTCTTACTATAGGTCTGTTCATTAGCACTAGCCTAGTAAGAAAAACTAAGTGGCTGTACTGCAAGACCTCCGATCTGCTGTCCTGGATGGTTACAGGATTTTGCTACCAGAATAGGTCCACATAGAAGATACACAGGTAGAAAAAAGTTCAGGTTTGAAATGAAATTGTCAGCTTCAGCTTGGAGGTTTTGGTTTAACTGTTTTGTATTCCCTCCGTGGTTGTATTCCCTCCATGCAGTCTTAAAAGCAAGAAACTGAAATTTTAAAATGCAAATGCAAAATGGGTAGTGTTTTGGGGTCGTTTTTTTTTTGTTTTTTGTTTTTTTTAGAGCTCCCTCCACCGTTTTCCAGTCAACATAACCCCTTCCTATTTGTGCCTCTCTCTATTTTGAGCCTGAATTGCTCATCTTGCACCAAATTAGCTCTCAGTAGATTGTAGCTCCCTGAGTTGCTTCTGAATCCTAGTTAGGAGTGATTCAGATTTTTGGTTCACTTGGTGGGGACTGTTAAGTGGTTTGTGGGCAAGGACTGTAAGTGGTTTGTGGGAGTGCTGTAGCATCTCTTCAGGGAGATACTTAGAGCCTTGTACATCTATTACAGTCTATCTTGAACTGGAGTAAATGGAACGCTATCATTTTAAGATGATAAAGTCTGTTCTAAATTGGGAAATCTGTTGGATTCAGGTCTTCTTAACTAGTTTGTTAGGAACTTCTAACTTCACCCTGGAGTGAGAATACTGTTTTTTCAGCTCCCAATCCTACTATGTACTAGTGTTAGATTGTACAGAAAAGAGACACCCATTCCCCCTACACTTCTATAATAGTAAAAGGAGACTTGTTCCAATGTATTGTAAGTAAATGTCAACTGAATCTGGTAGCCTAGTTAAAAGACAGTGTTGCCTTTTGGGCTGCAAAAGGCTGAAAAATTAGAGCTGCTTTTATAAAGATTATAAGACTCCCTGCAGCTTGAGGGAGAGGCTGTATCTCATACTGATCCCCTTTCTTTGAATTATAGGGAGCTGGAAGACAGAAAAAAGATTCAACATCTCCTAGCTCTTGTGGGAACAGACACAGGAGAAATCACTTATTTTCACAAGGAGCCTCCACACAAGGTAAAGCTGTTGACAGAGGTCCTGTTTGTTGTCTCTTTTACAGAGGTGCTCTGGCTTCTGCTCCTAGATGTTGTATAGATTGAGGGACAACCCTGAACCAAAATCAAAAACAAAAGACTGGAGAAAGTTACTGGAAAATTGGATGTTTCAGTACAACTGACTATTTGTCTAATACATAATGCAGTAAAATGATTCTAGCATGTTGGATAAAGAGTGAGGCCTACCCAGGGTCCCAGCTTATGGTTTTATTCCTTGGACAGAAGTGCTGGAGAGGAAGTTTGTCACATCCTTCCCTCCTGAAGCAAACCATGTCTCCCTGTTGGTTACCCATGCTGATTTAAGCAGCAGTGGGCCTGGGCTTTGTATATAAGTTTGTATAGTGTTCTCTCTCTCTCTCTCTACTTCCCGGCTGTTGGGAGCATATCCCAGCCTTCATCAAGCTTCCTCAATAAACTGTCCTTCTCTGTCATCCATGCTTCCTTATTGGCAAGAAAGGTCAGAGCAGTGACTTGGGGAATAAAGAGCGTGTTGAATATGGGAAGAAAATAGTGTCTTCTATGCAGAGTGAGACTTGAAACATTGAGTCAGATTCCCTTTTGACTTCTGGTCCTTCTGCACTTTTCAAGTTGTGCAGAAGTCCCTGAAAGCAGGCTTGAAATTCTGCTGATATGGGATAGCTGTCAGCTGTTGCAGAGGCAGTGTAATGGGTCCAAGGATAGCAAAAAGGGAAAGAGACACACCACATACCAAATTTTCACTGACATGCAGTGCCTTTGGGACTGCTTAACTAGCGTCAAAACCAAAGTTGCAAATGCATGATGAAGGGAACTATAACCGTTGTTAGCTATAACTGTAACTTCCTAGTGGCCTCCTGTTCTTGCATTGAGTGGAACTCAATATAGCAATTGGTTTTGAAACAGTACCTATATCAGGTGGATAGTTTTTTGTCTTTGATTTCCTCACCAGTATTAACAATCGGTTATAGCAGGAAGGAGGGCTAGTGGAGAAGAGGACATCTGCTCTTTTTCTGCCGCCTATAAAAGCTACATCTTCTGATAAGGGCTAGATCCTGTTCCCATTACAGTCTGCAAAAACAAGACCAGCCCTCAATAATTTAAAAAACTACAACTGGTGAAGAGATGGAAACTGCAAAGTTCAAGCAACTGTACAGTAGGGGGTATTTTCACTGAACACTGGCGTTCTTTCTGCAAATATGTTTGTTCTGCTCCTGTTGCACTGATGGCTGTTCTTCCAAGTCTTTCCCCATGCCGCCTAGTATTTGCATTTGATGACTATGGCTTGTAGAGCAAAGAGCAGAATTCTTCAGCTAAGAGATTATGGATTGTTTTCCCCTATAGGTCACTGTTTCTCAAAGGTCAATCAAATCCAGAGATCAACACGAACGAAATGATACCTATACTTCCAGAACAGGTATCGTACCAATGAGACGACCAAGATGGCTAAATACATATGCACACTGTGGTAGCTATGAGCTCTCCAAAGCCAGTGATTCTATATTTCTTGAGAGTCCTGCTGGAAGAAGCTGTGGTTACTGCAGCTGTGTTCGCTTCCTGCAATTTTCCCTCAGGCCAGCAAATGATATTCTCTCCAATGCTCCCTGCTGGGAAAAGTCTTGCATATAGTTTGAGAGAGAGGAGTGGGGCAGTTTCTTCAATTAATCTTGTTTTTTTTGCAGCAGGCACTAAAAGGAGCACCTCAAAGCCAGCAGCAAAAGGTGAGAAACCAGAAAGTCCTGAAAAATATCACAGAGACAATCAAACTCTTTTACTGCAGGTAAGGAGCATTTGCTAATTAACAGATGCACCTTCTGCCCATACATGGTGATTTATATGAATTCTGAACATATTGTCTGCCCAGCACCTGGCCTGCTGTTTGCTGCTTAGTGGTGCTTCCCTCTTGCTCCTGCTCTATTGTGCTTTCTTTGTGTAGTGGATTTAAAGTGACATTTCCTACCATGGCAGTAGATCCAATAAACTGTCCACAAGAATTCCTATTGTTGTCGATTTATATTCTACGTTAGGGCCATATTCTTAGCTGATGTAAATTCATATAGTGGATTACTGGCTTTATCAGCTGTGGATCTGGCCTACAGAGAACTTCAGGATTAAGTACTTGTTTAAGAACTTCAAAGAACAAAGTGGTTGGAAACTAAACTTCTGTGAATCTGTGAAACTATTTCTCCTTTTCTTTGTGTAGCATAAACAGAACATGATACAGTGAAACTTGCCAAAGGAGTCAAAATTTACTTTTGTCAGGCCTCTGTATGGAATAGAATGAAATAAATAGTACAATGTTGCCAAGGCAAGAGTTAAGGGCGGAGCATTAAGAGAGACTAAAATTATATATTGCAAGAGAGACTAAAATTAGTGAGGCACAAAGATGACTGAAATCTCCCCCCCCCCCCCCCCCCCCCCCCCCCCCCAATCTCCTTTCCTATGTCAAACATTGATCAAAGCTTTGGAATACCTAAATCTTTGATTTCCCTTGTGATCTCTTCCTGGACAACCTGATCTGACCTCAGGCCTCAAATCATCATGTTGCTTGGGTGGGGGACTAATAGCTCTTTCCCTTAAGGCTGCAAACAGGCAGTGCATTTATCCTGGGATAAACCATCCATGTCTGCTGTCCTGGGATAAATCCTAAAAAAAAAAAAAAGGTTACCAGATAAGAGGTACTAACAGTTTATCCCAAGATGTTGCAAAGTATATCTGAACAGTTATCTTGGGATTATGTCATTGAATCAGTGGCAGAAAAGCAGCATGGCATTCAGTTGCTCGTTAAATCCTGATAAGAAGGGAGATGTGTGTACACGCCAATCCCAGGATGTTTTTGTTCCAGGACAAGCACAGACGCAGTTTATCCAGCTTATCCAATGTCTGTTCCTAGCCTAAGACCAAGATTTCAAGGTAACAGTCCTGTCTCTAGCAGTTTAATACTAGCTGCTGTATTGTTTTCTTCAGAGACTAATGACTGGGTCCATCTGTCACATCCAGCTTTCAGCATATTCAGCTTATTTTTGGGCAGGGGCAAAAGCAAATCAAAGAAAATGCAATAAAACAGTAAGCAGTCTACATGCATGTTACATCTAGCAGGTATTAACAGTCAGCCTTGTAAAGTCCTGGTATGCAGAGCCACAAGCTTACCAGTTTTTTATTCCAGTCTGTATCTTCCTTAGTGTGTCCCCACATTGGGACTGTTTATACTCATCACCTTCATTGTTTGTCTGGCTTCTTGGAGCCAGAACAAACCAGTGGATGCATTTCCCTCAAGACTTGAGATTCTCAGACGTGTCCCCTACTGGGACTTGCATTAATTACCCCCAGTGAGCCCAGAGCACAACAACACAACACTTATAGCAAAAGATGTTTTGGTTTTTTTTAATATACTGTATTCAAAATAGTAGTCTTCGAAGTGTCTGTGCTTCCAAGGTCTCATAGCAGGCAAGGAAGAATCTGGCCTACTGATTGTAAAGTGTCTATCACTTACAAAGGATACGGAGAAATATGTTAAAGAAATAACTAGAGTTCCAAAGTAGGCTTTTCTTTAACATCAGATTTATAAGTGAGAAATTGGATGAGGTATCTAACAAGGTATTAAGGGGTTGAGAGTGTTATTTGTTTGTATATTTACCTGGTATTTAAACAGTATCCACAAGGATGGCAGCATATCTGGTATAGGAGCTCACTTAATGCCTTTCTTGCACGCCCATTCAGGTAGAGGCTCTGCAGGCTCAAATGGAAGAGCAGACCCGGTTATCCAAGGAACAGCTTGATGCATTGTTAGAAGATAGGAGGATTCACATGGAAGAAGCTCAGGTTCAGCATCAGAGGGACCAAGACAAGATCAAAAGCTTGACAGATAAGTGAGCACAAGAGAACAACTCTGTATTAATTGAGGCTGTAAAGCGGTCTAAAATAATTTCCTTATTTTAATATAGCAGGCAGAAAACACAGTATTCAGTCAGTGGCTTGATATGTAAGTGGAGGTGGACTAAGAAATCTACAGGTTAAACTACCCCATCATCCCTGGATAAAGTGGCTCTTAAAACTGGCTCAGAACTCTGAGACCATTCCTATACTTTCTCAGCTCACACTTGCACCAACTTCTTGATATGGTTCCACAACATTCTCATAAGCAAGCTAAGAAGTTGGATGAATGGATTGTAAGGTGGATAAAAAAAATCTGGCTGGATTGTTTGCACTCAAAGGGTAGTAATCAATGGCTCGCTGTCTGGTTGGCAGCCAGTATCAAGTGGAGTGTCCCAGGGGTTGGTCATGGGGGCAGTTTTGTTCAATGTCTTCATCAACAATCTGGAAGATGGGATGGAGTGCACTCTCAGCAAGTTTGCAGATGACATCAAGCTAGGTGGAGTAGCAGATTATACTGGAGGGTAGGGCTAGCATTCAGAGAAATCTAGACAAATTGGAAGATTAGGCCAAAAAAAATCTCAGGAAGTTCAATAAGGACAAGTGCAAAGTCTTGCACTTGGGACAGAACAATCCCATGCACTGGTACAGGCTGGGGATCAACTGGCTGAGGAGCAGCTCTGCAGAAAAGGACCTGGGGTTACAGTAGACAGGAGGCTGAATATGAGCTAAGTGTGCCCCTGTTTTCAAGAAAGCTAACAGCATACTGGGCTGCATTAGTAGGAGTGTTGCCAGCAAAACAAAGGAAGTGATTATTCCCCTCTCTTTGGCACTGATGAGGCCACATCTGGAGTAGTGTCCAGTTTTGGGTCCCAACTCCAGAAAAGATGTGGAAAAATTGGAGAGAATCCAGCAGAGGGCAACAAAAATGGTTAGGGGGCTGGTGAACAGACTTCTGAGGAGAGGCTGAGGGAACTGGGCTTATTTAGTCTAGAGAAGAGAAGACTGAAGGGGGATTTAATAACAGCTTTCAGTTATGGGAAGGGTGGTTACAAAGGAGGTTCCAGGAACAGGCACTAAAACAGGTTACCCAGAGAGGTGGTGGACTCTTCATCCTTGGAGGTTTTTAAGACCTAGGTAAACAAAGCCTTGGCTGGGATGAGAGAGTTGGGGATGCTCCTGCTTTGAGCAGGGGGTTGAGCTAGATGGCCACCTGATTCCTTGCAACCCTAATTTTCTGTTATTCTATGATTCTGACTCCTAATGAGAATACAGGGGAACAAAGGAGGGTATTGGTGGAGGGAGTTCATTTTCTTTTTTAATTCCTGTTTTGAGACTCCATAAGACCCAGAACCTACTCTATGAGAGCACACGGGACTTTCTCCAGCTGAAGTCTGATTCACGAGCAAATGAGAAAGCATGGATGGCAGAGAAGGACAGTTTATTGAGGAAACTTGATGAAGGCCGGGATGTGGTTTTCATCACTAGGGAGCCAGAGAGGGAGAGAAAGGAGAGAGACATCAAGCTGATTCGTCATGCAGATCGTGAAATTCAGAAGGTAAAGAGTGGCGAAATCAAGGTAATCGCTATTCCCTCTGTAATGAGATCTACTTATTTCTGAATGGAGATTTGAGAGTATCTAAGATGGTATCTTTACTTGGTTCTTTACTGAGAAACACATGTTCTGTGTTTCAAAGCTGAAAGGTTCTCATGGGATATATTGATTATGCTAGCTTTGCTGTAACAGGATTTGATTTGCAGGACATTGTATAGCTTACAAAACTGAGGGATGAAATGTTCTACAGTTAGGACTCTTCATAATGATTCTTCATTCTTCAGTAGATTTCACTTAAATGACAACTGCCACCCAAAATTCTGCTTTTGCACTGCTTGTTCAATAAAAGCTATCTTCTTAACACCAGCTGGGTCCTCACTCCTAACTCCACTGCAGAACAGCATCATGTGCCCTGTCCCTTAGGTCCTGGGAACCAAAAAGGCTGGGTCTAAGCACCCACTCTGCCACTTAAGTCAGACAAGCACACTGCAGACTTCATTCAGTCACAGGCTATTGAAGTTTATTGAACTCAAATTTAGGAGAAGGCAAAGCAGAAAAGTAAAAATGCCTTCAGCCACTCGTCATCCACCCCCTGGGATGCACAAAGTGGGTGCAAGCATTCTTCTCCCTCTCACCCAATGTGAGGAGCACTGGTATGGGTGCTTGCTCCCACCCTGTGGTGTTGGAGTTGCAGCACTTAATACAATTGTGAACCACTTCCCAATCAGTGACGTTTGTGTGTCCACACCCTTTCCGTTTGGCTCTCTTGTTTGTTTTACTGTCTCACTGAAGGAACCACATAGGGAGTTAATTATATAATCAAAGGAGTTTTTTATATTTCAGATCTTGTGGTTAGACCTTTAATTTTTCTGGTCTGGCTGCCTGCACAGTGCCACTTACCAGGTTATTGGGCTTGTTATTTGTTATATCTCTACTTAACTTGTAGAGGTGCACCGATACATTGGTCTGATATTGGATCAGCACCAATATAAAGAAAATTGACTGTATTAGATTTGGCCGATAAATTCCTGTGCGTGCGCACAGCATGCAGGCAGTGAGGAGCACACCCCGGCAGCTTGGAGAGCTGCGCGCAGCTGGTAAGTCCATTGTGGTGGAAGGGGAGGGGGGAGGGAAGACTGCGGTGTGGGAGGTAGATCAACACCCCCCACAGTGAGGGAGTGGGGCAGGGGCAGACATTGCCCAGCTGGGGTGGGATGTGGGATGGAGCCACGGCTTGTCAGGGAGGAAGCGGGTGGCTCCTGCTGCTCCTTGTACCCTGGGAGGGCACTGAGGGGCTGGGGGTGGTTGCATGTGCCCCTGGATCTGCATGGGGTGGGACGGGAGGGCTGCAGCTGTGGGCTGGAGCCAGGACTGTGCTGGGCTCTTTTCTGCAGGGGCTGGGCTTGGGGCAGGCAGCAGCACTAGGAGGCAAGCTATGGTGGGGATTAGGGCGAAATTTGGCGTGGGTGTAGTGCCCAGCCCCTGCCAAGAAGAGCCCAGCACAGCCCCACCCTTTGCAGATCTGGGGACACATGCTGCCCCTCTATGTCCTCCTGGGGTGCAAGCAGCAGCTGGAGCCACCCCCCCCCCACGACCCCCGGCTGAGCTGCGCCTCCGTCCCGCATCCTGCCCTGCCCCACTTCTCCCTCACCACAGTGTTCAGCTGCCCCCCATGCCCTTCCCTCCCCCCTCCCCTTTCACCACAACAGATTTAGCAGCTACATGCAATTATATTGGCAATTGGATTGGTATCAGCCAATATGTCTCCTTAAAAATTGGTATCGGCCCTTAAAATCTCTATCAGTGCACCCCTATTAACTTGTTATGGGAATAGCCTTTGTCCCACCTTTTATTCTTTGGGGAGGGAGGTTTTGTGTACTGACTACCTGCTTCCACCATTTATTAATCCTAGTCCTTGCTTTTGGGATTTAGTCATTGCAGGAGCAGTTAATACAGGAGCAGAGACTGGCAAGCATGTACCGAGAGCAGTGTGTTACCCTGGAGGGTGAGCTGGCTAGGATTCGTGAAGAGGGGGATGTTGGCCGAGAGCTCTTCAAGGTAATTCCTCTGTTACTTGTTGCCAATTGTATGATGGGCTTGCATCCCAGTGTAGGTAGCTATTTGAGCCCCAGCATGTGTGTGTGTTAGAGAGACTCCATGATGCCTTATCCTAGAAATCCTACTCTTTTTTTTTTTTTCCCCCATCCTCAGGAACGCTCAGAAAAGATGGGGAAGCGTTTGCAACTGATGACGCAACGATATGAGGCCCTGGAAAAGCGGCGTAGCATGGAAGTAGAAGGCTTCAAGAATGACATTAAGCAGCTTCGGCAGAGGTTGAAGGATGTAGAGAAACAGCTCTTCAAGGTAATCGTTGATTGTGGTTAGGGAGAGGACTGAGATGTAATTAGTCCACACTAGTGTGTTCTAAGTTTCTAAATGTGTTGGGAATTCCTATTTTTCCTAAACTGAGTCTTTAGAAACTGATAATGTCCATTATCTTTTGGTGTGGAGTATTACAATTTTTAACGCACTCTCTTTCTCTCTTATTAGGCATCCATATTCATAGGTTTCATAGATGTTAGGGTCGGAAGGGACCTCAATAGATCATCGAGTCCGACCCCCTGCATAAGCAGGAAAGAGTGCTGGGTCTAGATGACCCCAGCTAGATACTCATCTAACCTCCTCTTGAAGACCCCCAGGGTAGGGGAGAGCACCACCTCCCTTGGGAGCCCGTTCCAGACCTTGGCCACTCGAACTGTGAAGAAGTTCTTCCTAATGTCCAGTCTAAATCTGCTCTCTGCTAGCTTGTGGCCATTGTTTCTTGTAACCCCCGGGGGCACCTTGGTGAATAAATACTCACCAATTCCCTTCTGTGCCCCCGTGATGAACTTATAGGCAGCCACAAGGTCGCCTCTCAACCTTCTCTTGCGGAGGCTGAAAAGGTCCAGTTTCTCTAGTCTCTCCTCGTAGGGCTTGGTCTGCAGGCCCTTGACCATACGAGTTGCCCTTCTCTGGACCCTCTCCAGGTTATCTGCATCCTTCTTGAAGTGTGGCGCCCAGAATTGCACGCAGTACTCCAACTGCAGTCTGACCAGCGCCCGATAGAGGGGAAGTATCACCTCCTTGGACCTATTCATCATGCATCTGCTGATGCACGATAAAGTGCCATTGGCTTTTCTGATGGCTTCGTCACACTGCCGGCTCATGTTCATCTTGGAGTCCACTAGGACTCCAAGATCCCTTTCCACCTCTGTGCCACCCAGCAGGTCATTCCCTAGGCTGTAGGTGTGCTGGACATTTTTCCTCCCTAGGTGCAGCACTTTGCATTTCTCCTTGTTGAACTGCATCCTGTTGTTTTCTGCCCGCTTGTCCAACCTATCCAGGTCTGCCTGCAGCTGTTCCCTGCCCTCCGGCGTGTCCACTTTTCCCCATAGCTTTGTGTCATCTGCAAACTTGGACAGAGTACATTTGACTCCCTCGTCCAAGTCACTGATGAAGACATTAAAGAGTATCGGTCCAAGGACCGAGCCCTGCGGGACCCCACTGCCCACACCCTTCCAGGTCAAGACCGAGCCATCCACCACGACTCTCTGGGTGTGGCCCTCTAGCCAATTCGCCACCCACCGGACTGTGCAGTCATCCACATCACAGCCTCTTAGCTTGTTCACCGGTATGGGGTGGGATACCGTATCGAAGGCCTTCCTGAAGTCTAAGTATACGACATCCACCCCTCCTCCTGTGTCCAGCCGTTTCGTAACCTGGTCATAGAAAGAGACTAGGTTGGTCAGGCACGATCTGCCCGCCACAAACCCGTGCTGGTTTCCCCTCAGCATAATTTGTCCTGCCGGGCTCTCACAAATGTGAGCCTTGATAATTTTTTCAAAGACTTTACCAAAGATGGAGGTGAGACTGACCGGCCTATAGTTGCCCGGGTCCTCCTTCCTCCCCTTTTTGAAAATGGGGACCACGTTAGCCCTTTTCCAGTCCTCCGGGACTTGGCCCGTGCACCACGAGCATTCTAATATTCCCGCCAGTGGCTCTGCAATGACGTCGGCCAGTGCCTTCAGCACCCTCGGATGGAGCCCATCCGGGCCTGCCGACTTAAAGGCATCCAGTTCTTCCAAGTGACTCTGCACCACCTCAGGATCTACGCATGGAAGTCTGGCGCCTTGCTGCTGCCTCTCTACAACCCCAGTGAGAGACTTGTCGTGCCCCTCGCTTAGGAACACTGAGGCAAAGAACTCGTTGAGGAGTTCAGCCTTGTCCCCCCTATCTGTCACCAATTGTTTCTGCCCATTTAGCAGCGGTCCTATTCCTCCCTGGGCCTTCCTTTTAGTCCCAATATATCTAAAAAACAATTTCTTGTTGTGCTTTACTTGGGTTGCCATCCTCAGCTCCATGGTAGCTACTAGATGTCCGGGTAGTTTAGGTCCCCCATGACTACCGCCTCTTTAGCTTTTATGGTCTCCGAGAGTTGCCTCAGGAGCCCCGCATCTATTTCTTCCCCTTGGCGTGGGGGTCTGTAGCAGACCCCTACCACCAAATCCCTTTCTCCTTGCCCCCCATGTAGCCTAACCCACAATCCTTCTACTTCCTCAACCTTGGATTCTGTCTTGATGAGGGTTGATGTATATTGCTCACTGACATAAAGTGCAACCCCCCCCACTTTCTTCCCTGACCTGTCCTTTCTGTACAATCTATAGCCCTCAATATGTACCACCCAGTCGTGGGATGAATCCCACCAGGATCCATCAACCTCCCTCATATTGTTAGGGACTTATGATTATATAGCTGATGTAATTAATGTACCCAGTTACGTTTCTCTTGTGCTTTTCGTCTGATATTTCCATGCCGATTCTCCTAATATGGCTGTTAGGCAGCTGAATATCAACTGCCACCCCTTGTGTGTGTAATGTGGCAAAAATGTTTGATTTTTTTTTTTTTTCCTAACAGTTCTGGGAACTGATCTTGTTCCAGTTCAGTTCAATGAAAGCTTAGCCATCAACTGAAGAAAAGTTGAAAGGTGACTGGGTTACACTGTATAGATGCTTACCTTTGCAAAATATGTCTGATAGTGGACAGCTTTTCATCTGTGCTCAGGAAAGCCTAAAAATCTCTGGTGGTTGGAAGTTGAAGATAAATTCATTACATTTTTAAAATTCAGATATAATTTTCCAGCTGTGAGACTAATTATACATCAGAACAATTCAACAAGGGAGGTTGATGGATTCATTATTTGGAGTCATTAAGATGAAAGAGCTTTTTTTTTTTTTTTTAAAGACATGCTTAAACCCAGCATCTGAGACAACTTTTGTTGTCTGTTTAAGTGGGGTGGGCTAGTTTTGGTAGTGCTTTCTGGCTTTGGAATTTGTGAATCTGAGTCCTTTACTTCATCCCCTTTTTCAAAGGCATTTGTGGAAAACAGGATAGCCTGCATTCCTCAGTATGCTCATAACAGTTGCAGCTCTGTATTAAGGGAATAACCAGGGTTCCATGTTTTCCATTTGCTATGGGAAAACATGAATTTTCCCCCTTAAAGGAGAAAAACACAGATGTTCTACTTTACGGGATGAAAAACCTAGGAAACAGTGGGTTTCCCCTTGCAGGCTGGCAGAGCTCCTTGGGGCTGGTGGGGAGTGGGGTGCAAGGGGTGCCACATGCATCTGTACATGCATGTGGCAGCCAGGGAGGGTGGTGGTGAACTGTTCCCTGCAGGTAAGTCTATGGGGATAGACTTAACCCACCCTATTACCCATACACCCATCCCCTTCCTAGCATACTGGGGGGCTGGGGCCAGGGGGCTCTGGGTTGGGAGTGAGAAGTGACAGCAGGGCCAGTGGGCTCTGGGTTGGGAGTGAGGGGCAATAGCAGGGCCAGGGGCAGAGGTATTTTATTTTAATCATGGAAAAATGCAGATTTTTTTTTTAATTGGAGCATTTGGGATATTTTTATCAGGAAAAAAAACAGGTTGTCTAAGCTCCGCTGGTGAAAATGAAGCAAGAGATCTGAGCAGTGTCTTGCTTCAGCCTTTCACCAGCAGAGGTTAGGAAGACTAATCCCCACTGCACTCCTCACTGAGACAAGATTAGATGGATGTATTCTGGGTTTTGGGGTTTTCCCTTCCAGAAATACCTGTGATTGGCCACAGTTGGGCTTGGTCACCAGACTCCATAGATCAGTGCTCTGAGGTGGTATGGACCAGTTTTTCTAGAAGCTGGTCTGATGCTTGATGTATTTGCTTGGGGTTATGCAGATCACAAGATTTGAGATTGGAAAGAATTTTTTCCCAAGATTAATCAGAGACTTTAGGATTTGTTTTGGGGTTTCTTTTTGTTTCCTTCTGCAGCATGGGACATGGTTGGTCTGCTGGTAACACTGGAGCATATCTTAATTCCTTGCCATTGTAGGAGCATCAGGCACTATAGTGATGCCTTAGCTTCTCCTGTCCTGTGGTGTGCAGTTCAGTCCTTTGAGGACTATGTCTCTAGTGGGTTATGGGATAGAGAAAATCCCACACAATTTACTGATTTGTTTTGATGCACTGGCTGGGGGAGTAGTTAACTGATTGCACGATTTCACAGTGATTACACACTTAATTTATACAACACAATTTTATTTTAAAACTCTTTGCTACGTATATAACACTGCTTAGCTTTAAGAAACACCACAAACATTAAAAACACAATAATTACATATATCAGAAACAATGCTCCGAATGCACTTCCTTCCCAAACAATACTATAAGAATTAGTGTTACAAAAACAACTACAATTACAACTAAAAGTTAAATTTGAATCAATACTATTATTTTTCATATTATACTTACAATCCTAGAATTCCAAGAAGCCAAATACCAAAATATGGTTTCATTCCTCAGTAGTACGATTTAATGGGTTGGCCTCAGTAGTACGGTTCAATGAAATGGGCTCAGCAATACAATTCAATAAGCTGGCCTCAGCAGTGATAGGACTAAGTCCCCTTCCTTCAGTCCCTTTCAGGTGCTCCGCGGCTTCAGCGTGAACTAAGAGATTCGTGTTCACGGAGAGCGTGGTTCAGGTGATCAGTCTGGACCCGGGCTATACTTGCGATTTTTCCTTCGTTGTTCTACAAGTATAGTCACCTCCAAATTGGGACAGTAAGTTACAGTTTTTATTGAGCGAGCTGCCGTCAGTGGGCTCCTCCTACTCAATATGTCACTGCTCCCAAATTTGGGCTCGGATCTTACTCAACAGATTTTTACCTTTGTTGAGCATTTTAAATTACTTTTGGGAAACTTCCATATCACTGCAAATGCCCTTTTCTTACCAACCCGGTCAAAAGGCCTCAGGGTTTGATCTCTTGGAATTCAGGATTTTTGCTCTCTTTGTAAAAGATTTCTAAAAGATGAAATTTAAATTAAGACTTTAAGCAAAGTCAGGACCTTTTGCACGTAGTCCCCAAAACAGTGAAGATAAGGAGATAAATCTTATCTTCTTCCTGAAACTGGCTAATGGGCAACCTTTACAAACATTCAAACTATTTCATTCAATATGACAGACTAGAATGATTTGGATTAATGAAAGTCTTTGGACTTGATTAATCCAGATTGGGGTAGTTGGATGAAAACTAATTGCCTGTGACATACAAAAGTTCAGACTAGATTATCTAATCGTTATTTTTAGCCTTAAATGCCAAAATTTCAGTATGAACAAGTTTGGGTTATTGATGCGCTGAGTTAGGTCTTAATACAGAAGTCATCGTAGGTAGTCTTACACAGAATGTACAGTCTGACATTGTGGATTAACGCATGCAGGTTACCCAAATGTTAAAAACAAGGAAAATAATGGTTAACTTGCAGAAGCAGATTATTATTCAAACTAGCCAATTGCCCATTAAGAATGATTTGGGGGGGGGGGAGGGGAGCGGGGGGGGGGGAATGGAGCCTGCCCCCCCAATCCGGGCATGCTCCCCTTCCCTCCAGCTGCTTGGGGTTTGGGCCCGCTCCCCCCACTCCCTGCTGCAGCAGCAGGGGGAAGGGAGGAGTGGGCCCGGGCCTGATGTGGAGCCAGCCTCCTCCCCTCCCCCTGCAGCTGCCTTGTTGGGCCAGGTCAGGCTGGGCCCACTTCCCCCACCCCACCGCAGCGGGCTGGCTTTTCCCCCAGCTTGGGCTTGCTCCCCAACCCCGCATTGGACCCGGGCCCAGTCCCCCCTTGGCCCCACCATCAACGCCGACACCACAGTGCTCCTGGTCCTCCCCCCATGTTGGGCCACCTTGGGGACAGGAGGAGCAGGCTCAGGGGCACCGTGGGGAAGGAGCGGGCCCCAGGGAGGAGGGCTGCTCCTTCCCTCCCCCAGCTGCTGCCGCAGCCACATTGGGCTGGGCGGCTGTTTGTCAGCCAGTCAGAGTGCAAATAAAGCATTAGGGGCAGACGGACAGATTTAGGCTTTTGTAATATTAGCATGTTTATAACTGTTTTGGGAAGGTGGAGGCTTAATTGTATTGTCCTAGTCTCTGGACAGACTTGACCACGAGGGGGTGCAGAAATACAATTTAAAATACAAGCTGGAGATACAGCTAGTATAATCTTGAACCATTGTCATTCAAAATCAAAAATACTAGTGCAGTTTTCAAGTTACAGTTTTCCAGCACCAGCAGTAAAGCATCTGTCCTGATAATTATAATTTAGATATAAACACAGAATAAAAACCTGGTTTTTATATATGAGTGAGACTCACACTCTGGTTGAATGAGTCGCATTGTATTTGAGTCCCTGTGAAGTGAAATGAAATAAAATAAAATAAATCCTGGCTATGGCTTGTTTAAACAAGCCACCTGTTTACTGATACATTTCACGGTATACTCTGTGAACTCTTCTTTCACTCAGTTGGCATTGTATCTCTCTCTGATGCTAAAGAAATGCTTCTATTCTCAGTTCTCTGTCCTGGTACGCCTCCTTTTGTTTCTATCAATGCAGTTAGCTGTGCTGGTTTGAGTGCTTTCTTGCCATGACTGGAATGTTTACTTTATAATCCTCCCCAGATCACACTCCAAGAAAGAATTTTCCTAGCTTTATTTCCACCCACCCCCTCTTCTCTCTAGGTGACCATGAATATTGGACCAGACCAAGACCTTGCTATTCTGCATGAGGTACGCCAAGGCAACAGGCGAACTCGCAAAATTCAAGGAGAACTAAGAAACTTGAAGGCAAAAATCTATGGCTTGGAGAATGAACTACGGATCTGTTGATATAGAGAGATCAGCCAGCATAGTAGTGTTATGACCATGACTGATTCTAGGTTATAAAGGTGAGTTTAAAGAACAGGCTTCATATATCTCTTTCCCAGCATCCCATGACAAACAAGAAGCAGCATTGCTTAGGGAAATCTGCAAATTAATTTCAGAGTGTGGCAGAGATGTTTCCTTTGTCTCCTAATGTGTCCAGCTCTGCTGTCCCTTCCCTACTACATGTGAGATCACTGATAAACATGTTCTATCTTACGTTCATCCCTTGTCCCCAAAAAACACAGATGACTTTGTGAGTGTGAAAAGTTGATTTAGTATCTTGGAATTTTCTGCTGTAATTTTTTTATACCATCTTGTCAAACATGATGTCATCAAGTTGATGCCTTTCTGAGGTATGCGACTTGAGCCGCAAGGGCCTCCTGACATTTTTTTTTATTGTTATTATTATTTGCCAAAGAATCAAGTTTGTAATGTTTTCTAGATTTTTTTTTTTTTTAATTAAAATTAAGAGTGAAAGCTTCCATGTGTAGTGGTTCCCTTTTTTCCCTATATTTGAATACTGTGGCTGCCTCACTTCTTCTCATCCACTGCAACCATCCTATTCTAACCTTATCTGTTGCTAGCACTTCATTCATACTTAAGAACTGTTGCAGGGAGAAAGCATAGCCATCCTCATTAGGCCTAGGTAGTGGCCAGTGTGTCTTGGCTGATGCTGTTTGTAAGAGGCAGTTAAAGGGACTAGTATGCATTTTCTTTATCACAAGATTCATACCTCTTGCACTCCTTGTAAATTAGCTTCTCTGATATCCCTGTGGCCACATTCTAATGCTCTGACTAAACTTCTCACAAGTGTATCCTGAAGTCCGTAGGAATTGTGGTAGGAATAATTGTGAATAATGTACATTATTATCAATAATATGCATAATTGTGAATCAGGATATCAGAATCTAGCCATAGGCTCTAATGTTCTTCCTGAAGCTCTTTACGTAATAACATATTAGCCACTTACGTTGCATATCCCAGCTACCATAAATTCTCTCTTATTAGGAAGCCAGTAAAGCATACCTTTGGAGCCTTGGCTCTGTTTCAGCCCCTCCAAGTTAAGAAATTGCTTATTGGATTACCTTATGTTTCCTGAAGTCACAGGTGGGCAAAATATGGTCCATGGACCAGATCCAGCCTGCCAAGGGATTTTATCCAGCCCACAGCAGGCAGCCAAGGCCATGATGTGTGCAGCTGGTCCTGCCACAACCACCTCCTGGCAGCCTCAGCAGGAGTGGCTCCTGCCTGCTGCCGGACCTGGCCCTGGTGCTTGGGCACCCTAGCCTGTCTGCCCCACACCCACTGCCAGGGGTGCTGGACAGAGTGGGCAGGCAGGGTCCCTATGGAGACTGGCTAAAACACCTGTGGGCAGGGTGTGCTTGGCTGGGTAGATTGAATGGGGCTGCGGACAAATGGGGAGCAGTGTCTGGGAGTAGGATGGGCAGGCAGGGCCAGAGTCAGGATCATTAGGCAGGGCCAGAGTCAGGATCATTAGGCAGTGACTGTGGAGCTGGGGTCTGGTACTGGTCCCCGTACGTCCCTTCTTACAGACCCAGTGCCTGTTGCAGGGGCGTGCGGGGAGCTGATCGTGGCTCTGTCCCTGGCCCCACCTACCTATCCTGCTCCCAGATACCATACCCCACCTGCCTGTGGCTTCATCCCATCTCCTCCTATCTGCCCAGCTGAGTGTGCCCTGCCTGTGGGGGTCCTGGGCTGGTTTCCATGGAGACCCAGGGGCCAGGGCTGGAATTGCCAGGCAGTGATAGTGCAGGGCCAGAGATGGGCAGAACTGATGCACTCCTGGGCCTAGTAATCTACCATTTAAGGAATTTTGATGAGCTGTTGCAGGGTGGGTGAGAGGGGCTGGGTGCTGACCCAGCATGGGGCGGAGGGATGCTGCTGCCCCAGGCTGCAACAGTTCACCAAAACTCCTTAAGTGGCCCTCTAGCCCAAATAATTGCCCATCCCTGCCTTACCTGATACCTACAAGTGCAGGTGCATCAGCCCTGCATGTTTTGGTCAGACACATTATTTTAAACATTTCTTAGCACCTTTTATTCAATAACAGCTGTCATGTAAAAGACAAGATGAAGCTACATGCCAATGCCCTGGTGCTAACTACAAAACAAGTTGCATGATACTGTTGATGTGTCTGATACCGCATCGCACAACAAAACTGATGTGCTGTCTGAGGTTTGTTTATTTTTAGTTTGTCAGTAAGCTCTGAGTCCACCCCACTGCAAAAATTACATTCTTGTTTACAAAATAAAAGGATATAAAGTATAAACTTTAGGAGGTTACCTCCAAGGGCAGAAAGTACAAGTTCTGCTTCGTTTTCCTACATCTGACAAGTTCATAGGATCATGTCTATTTAAGTATTGCCTCCATGCTGTTGCCACAACAGATCAATGGTGGGAGCCTACAGTTCACGACTGACCCTAAGCAACTGCTGTACCATTGCTAACTGCTTTTGTGAGATCTGTCAAGGGGAAGTCATTGGCTTGAGGATGTTTCTAAAGAGGTTCTGCAGAACTGGTTCCATGATGTATGCTATTCAATATTTTAAGTAGTGGTCTGGAAATAAATATAAGATCACTACCAATAAAATTTATCAGTGGCACAAAGATTGACTAAATGGTATGTGTAAGGAGAAGGTGGTAAGTTAGTAATCTGTTTTTCTTGGTAGGCTGGGAGCATTTATATAAAATGCATTCTAAAACAGCAGAATTTCAATGTATACACCTAGGTATAGCCTGTCTTCTTCATTCCTAAAGAACGAGGGACTGTCCTGGAAAGCTGTGATTTGCAAAAGGATTTTAGGGATCATTATTGACAAGCAACTGAACATGAGGTCCTATTGTGGGGCTGGGCAAAATACAGCCCCTGGACCAGCTTCGGTCCACCAAGAAATTCTATCTGGCCTGCAGTGGGTTCCTCAGCCCTACCCAGCCCAGGCACGAGGGGCAGCCTACACTGGTGCCTGCGGCCAGTCCCCCCACCACCCTGGGCATGTGGCAGGTTGGCGCAGCAGCCACACTCAGCTTCACAGTAGTAAAAGGCAAGATGAAGCTACATGCCAGTGCCCGCAGTAGTAGTTTTTTTTCTGGCTGCTGTTGCCCGTATAGCTACAGCTACTGGGCCTGGCCCAGATGCCTGGGCACCCTGGCCTGTCTGCCCTGCCAGGGGTGCTGGACTGAGCAGGCAGGGTCTCCATGGTGGCTGGCCTGGGACCCCCACAGGCAGGGCACGCTTAGCTGGGCTGAAGGGATGGGCCTCGGGCCAGGATCCTGGGACAGTGACAGTGCAGGGCTGGGGTCTTGGGCAGAGCTGCAATCCACTCCCTGCATGTCCCTGCCTGCGGAACCAGTGCCTATCACAGAGACATTACAGGAGTGGATTGCATCTCTGCCCCGGGCTCTGGGCCCCGGCCCTGCACTGTCACTACCCCATGATCCCAGCCCTACCCACAACAGTTCACCAAAACCCCTTAAATGGCCGTCTACACCAAATAATTGCACACTCTTATCCTATTGCAATGCTGTGGTAAAAATGTGAGGTTTTTTTTCTTCTATGAACAATTTTAGTTAGACAAAGAAAGTACATATTTTTAAGAAAAGATGTTGAAATACCTTAGAGGGCACAGAGAAGAGTTTGAATGATTCAGTGATGAAGAAAATGTCTTAGTGAGAGACTTGAGAGCTTGATCTGTTTGGTTATCAGAAGATCAAGAGAGAAATTAATACTGGGCACATCTACACATGCATATTAATGCGGGAGTTTACTGCTTCCAGGCATTGCATTTACACGTGCACCCAGGACCGCAGTACATTGAGCCGGGTCAGAGAAGCCCCACTCTCCAATCTGGCTCAATGTGCTGTGGAGGGGGTGGCTGGGGCTCAAAGGTGCTTCACTGCGAGTTTAGCCAAAAGGCAGACCTCACACTGAGGCACCCTTGTGCCCCAGCCAGCTAGGTCAGCATACACACATGCATTATTGTGCATGAAAATACTCCGCAGCAGGCTACTACTTGTAAATAAATACTAAGTACAAGTACTAGCCTGCTGCAGAGTTTATTAATTTTCTGTAGTGTAATCAGGCCGGACATGTTGACATCAAGATGTTTACTGTGGAGCTAATTAAGGCAACTGCAGTAAACGTCTTGTAGATGTGCCCACTGAGTACTAAAGGACTCTCAAATCTGACAGAAAGGCATAACAGCAACTAATAGCAGGAGGCTGAAGCCCAACAAAAACAATTTTTTTAACAGTAAGTTCAATGGAAGTGGTAGATTCTCCATCTCTTGGTGCTTCAGACTCAAGTTGGGTGCTTTTCTGGAAAAGATAATTCCAGACAAGTTATTTAACTAATTTATTTAGACATGTTATTTGAGTTAATGGATGGGTGAAATACAGAAAATACGGTCCCTCTGGCCTTGCATACTCCATGAAGTTATTAGCCCTGGAAGGAGAAAAAGGTGATTAGGACCAGTCAGCATGGAGTCACCAAGGATAAGTCATGCCTGACCAATCTGATTGCCTTCTATGATGAGATGACTGGCTCTGTAGATGTGGTTTGTCTTGATTTTAGCAAGGCTTTTGATATGGTCTCCCACAAAATTGTCTCAGGCAAACTAAGGAAGTCTGGGCTGGATGAATAGATTGTAAGGTGGATAGAAAACTGGCTGGAGCATTGGGCTCAGAGGGTAGTAATCAATGGCTTGATGTCTAGTTGGCAGCTGGTATCAAGTGGAGTGCCCCAGGGTCAGTCCTGCGGCCATTTTTATTCAATTTCTTCATCAATGACCTGGAAGATGGCACAGAGTGCATGCTCAGCAAATTTGCATATGGCACCAAGCTGCAAAAAGTAGTTGATATGCTGGAGGGTAGGGCTAGGATTCAGTGTGACCTAGACAAATTGGAGGATTGGGCCAAAAGAAATCTCTGCAGAAAGGGACCTGGGGGTTACAGTGGACAATAAGCTGAATATGAATGGGGCCCTGAGAACATTGCGATGTCACGGTCACCATGAAATTAGCCCCAAACGGCAATTTTTAAGGGTTGTGAGCCTGTGCCAGAAAAATGCACAAAACCACAGGTTTCCCTTTGCAGACTGGCAATATGCCAGTCTGCAAGAAGAAACCTGGGCTTTCACAGCCTTCCAGCCTGGAAGCAATTCCTGAGGGCATGGCCAGGATGCAGCCAGGCAGCTGGATGAAAGTAAGTGTATATGGAGCAGGGGAGGGGAAGGGGGTTTGGAGAGCCAGGGCTTGGGGATTGTTGGGGTGGGGGGGTAGTGCCTGCCATAGGTGGTGGAAGGCCAGGACTAATGGGGCTTAGCCCCCCAAAACTTTTTGCCACTGCTGGCAACAGCAGCAGCACCATGGCACCACCGCCCTGCAGCGCATGGTGGCGTTCAGTATGCCAGCCCCGCAGGAGGGAGGGGCAGGGTCAGGCCAGGCTCAGCCCACCCAAATAATATTTTCCCCCACTACTTATGGTACATGTGGCACATGCATGGGTAAAGTACCATTTTTCACAGAATAGTCACAGAACTACCAGGACCCATTTGCCAAGATCAGTGGTAGTTCCGCAAATATTCCGTGTAAAAAGATACTTTACCCATGCATGTGCCACAAATGTTGTACAAGGCATCTGCAATTTTTTCAGGGCCCTAAATATAAGCCAACAGTGTGTCCTTGTTGCAAAGAAGGCTTACGGCATCCTGGGCTGCATCAGTAGGTGTGTTGCCAGCAGGTCAAGGGAAGTGATTATTCGCCTCTATTCAGCATTGGTGAGGCCACGTCTGGAGTACTATGTTCAGTTTTGAGGCCCCCACTACAAAAAAGTGTGGACAAATTGGAGAGAGTCCAGTGGAGGGCAATGCAAGTCGTTCGGGGGCTGGAGCATTTGACTTCTGAGGAGAGGCTGAGGGAACTGAGCTTATTTAGTCTGGAGAAGAGAAGACGGACGGGATTTAATAGCAGCCTTCAACTACCTGAAGGGGAGTTACAAAGAAGATGGACCTAGACCAGAGGTTTCCAAACTCTGACATCTGTGCACCACCAATTTAAGATGAAACAACCTTAGGTACCACCAGATGGGGTGTGTGTGTATGGTAGGGTGTGGGGGGAGGGTTGTGAAGGGGTGTGGGTATGTGTGGGGGAAGCATAGGATAGGGAGGTTGTGTATATGTGGCAGGGTGTGGGTGTGTGGGGTTTGTGGGGTGTGAAGGAGGGTGTGGCACAGCAGCAGATGGGGGTGCTCAGGGCACTTGGCGGGGCATGGCTCCAGCCACAGCTGCACATCGCAGCGAGGGGCGTTTCCTCCACCAGGCAGTATGTATTGCCAGCACTCCCTGCACTTGCTGGGCACAGGAGGGAGGCCCCCCAGGGACTCCCTGCAACAGGCAGCTGGCTCCAGTGCACGGGGCTTTCCTCCCATGCTTGGCATGTGTGAGAGATTCACATGTGTGCAAGTATCACTGGCAATACAGACGGCCCAGGAGGGGCTGCGCCTCTCACTGCGATGTGTAGCACTGGCTGGAGCGAGCTGCATCCCACTGGGTGCCTGCACCAGGCATGAGTGGCCTGAGCACACCCGCCTGCTGTTGCCACGTACCACTCACTGACAAGTTGTCTGTGTACCACTGGTGGTACATGTACCACAGATTGGGAACTGCTGAGCTACACTGTTCTCAGTGGTGGCAAATGACAGAACAGGGAGCAACAGTCTCAAGTTGCAGCAAGGGAAGTTTAGGTTTGATATTAGGAAACATTTTCTCACTAGGAGGGTAGTAAAACACTGGAACAGGTTAACCAGCGAGGTTGTGGAATCTCCATCCCTGGAGGATTTTAAGCCCCAGCTAGACAAATCCTTGGCTGGGATGATCTAGTCGGGGATGGTCCTGCTTTGAGCAGGGGGTTGGACTAGATGATCTCCTCAGGTCCCTTCCAACCCTACATTTCTAAGTTTCTTTACTTGCAATGCTTGTAAGAATTTTCTAGAATTCATGCAGTTGCACTGATTATTAATAACACGAACTGTTGTGCCATGTCAACTAACCCTACTCAGAGCAAGATTACTGTGCTTAAGTGGTAGAAATGCTTGCATCCAGTCTATTCTGCAATTTACATTGATGCTTCATTAGAAATACCTTTGCAAATTTGATGGTGATGGATCTTGTGTATGCAACCCAGTATTCAAGAGCCATAATATACTAGTTTGTGTAGCCCAGTGATCGTGAGCAACACTTCAACAGATTATGGAATTGAACTTGAACTCTTAATGCCCTTAATTGACTGGGACCAAGATCCCCTTCTGAACTGCGGGCTTCCTGCAGCATTAGAGCTTTGTCTATAATAAGTTGTGGAGTACATAGTTTCTTATTATATCAAAGGAACATATATTTAACTCTTTTGCAGTAGAGTTAAATACTTTTCTGCTCAGCCAGAATCTTGCCAGGCATTGTCCTGGCATTGTTATCAAATTGCATTACATTTTTATCAAATTGCATTACATTTTTATCAAATTGCATAGGCAATAGAGATACTTGAAAATGTTTTGTTAATTTTTGGTAAATTGAAATCAGGCTTTTTAACAAAAAACTTTTACAGCATTTCAATATTTTGTTTTAGTATTCCCAAGTTACCTTGAAATGTAATTTAGTTTTCTTTCTTCTAGAAAAAATGGTCCTGCCTAAAACACACCTGCAGGCCAGGCTGCCATAATTATAGGGTCTTTAAGATGTTAAAGTAGCTGTGATTCTGCCTCAGAATCTGTTTCATAGATTGGGGCATGGCATAGGGACAGATGGGGTTTATATCCTTTTGTGCTGCTTTATGCTACATAAGCAATGCGTAAGTGGCTTTACTCAAAAAAAGGAGAGGTTTTTGACCTAGGTGGATTTTATATTAGAAGTTAAGATCTTATCATGGGAGGCTCCTCGTATATAGAGTGCTGACAAAACTCTCTCAAGAGATGAGAACTTGAGCAATGGATAAGAAAAGAAAAAGATTTTTAGTAAGACCAGTTAAAATCCTGAGGGGTTCTTCTGTTGGTTTCTTTTTAACTAGAATAATTGGCATACTGCCTGAAGAAAAGATGCTTTTACAAACAGTGTATATAGCTGCCTCTTCAGTTAAGATGAAAAACCAAGTTTGCTTGAACAATCAGGGCCTCTGGGTGTACTGCTATGAATGCCACATTGTGTCAGTCACAATTCTGTAAGTATGAGGACACAGTACAATCTTATTAATAACTTAATCATTTTATTAATGGGAAATTAAAGCAGGCGCTTGTTACACAACTGCTTCAAGAATAAAGCAAGAGGCTGTCTCGCTACTTAACACGCCAATGGCTGCATTGATTGGAAGGAGTGCAATTTAAAGCAAGCTTTGATTTTTTGGGGGTTTTTTGCCAACAATATTTATCCTGGACATTGAATTCTGCTGTATTGATTAAGAGGTCTGGTCCTCTTGCTTTTACTGTAAACATCTTAGACTATGGTTATAACACTTACTGTGTTCTGACATGTTGTCCAGTAAAACATCACATTTCTCTTCAGCTTTAGATGTGCAGATTTTAGTCTGGTCAGCATTTTCACAGGGAAAATACCTTACAGTTTTATTTTTGAATAGCATCTTTAGTAAAGACTGCAACATAATTTGCAGAATTAAACAATAAGGCAGTAGATAATATTCAAGAAAAAAATGGTTATCTAAACACATGCAACAAATGTTAGCAATTTAAAATGTAAAGCATTTAGTCAGAAAGCAAATAAAAAGAGAATTGAAGAAACAGGAATAAGAAGAAATCTCAATAAGATTTAAAGAGGGAGAGAGGTCAGGATTTGTATCTTCCATTACAATTAACTGGTACAAAAAAAGTAAAAATCTGGAATGCTTTTACAAATCTTAACTTTAATTTACGAGGGGGAAAGAAACAATAAAATAAAATAAATACATTCCTGATGCTTGGAGTTGCAAAAGCAAAATTGGAAAAATATAAAAAGCTGTAGATAGCCTGAGGGGCAATGTTAAGGTCCAAAATGGAGTAGGACAATGAAGAGTCTTGTAATCAAGGATGATAGTTGACACCTAGATCTTGAGATGAGTGAGCCAGTAGACATTTTTAAAGAAGAAACTGGCATGAAAATTGTTCTTGATGCATCTTCCTTAAAAAGGTAAGCAGCTTCCTTTTTCACATGCTGGAGCCCTGACAGCGGGTATTCTGAGATACCTTAAAGAAGAGAACTGCAATACTTGAGGAGATAAAAACATGAATAAGGCTTTTTCCAAGGGGAGTACTGAGGTACAATGATACATATGACCAGTGTTGTAAACTTGGATTTAGAGTGGTCCAAATTCAAGTCTCAGAGGTGGTAATAGGCATATTTTAAAGGTGTAAGTTGTGCAAAGAGGAGGTGAATTAATGGTCAAGGATAATTCTGACATTGACAGTGGAAGTCCATGCTCTCATGACTAGGACTATATTCCAAAATGTTGATGTTATAGCTATGTTAGCAAGAATCATACCCTGTGACAGTTATGCTGGCACTCTCTGCTCTCCCTTAGAGGCAACTTGTGTGGGTAAAAGAGTTGTTTTGGCTGTAGGACTTACTCTGTCATTCAAGGAAATCATTTCACTATACAGTACCAAATTTCTTTTGCTTGTATAAGCTGCATCTACAGTAGGTATATTTGCCGATACTGGCAATGTCTCTGTAGCACAGACTAACCCTGATGAGTCAAGAAGGAAACTAAAAGGGATTTGCCTTTTCAGATAGTTTTTTTGCCTGAAAACACTTCTGCCTTTGATATAAGTAGAATTAAGGGAGTTGGGGGGATGTCACAAGCTGTGTTTGAGACTACAGAAGTGTAGGCAGAGTGAAGTCAACAAAGCCAGTGAAAATTATGGGCAGTTGGGTATTATCAATATAGAGCTGGTAATTAAAAATTGAAGGTAAAAACAGCAGAGATAGAGGGGAAAAGAGTAAAAAAGCAGAGAACTAAGCTTTTTGATACTTCACAGAGGAGGGCTCTTGTCACAGACTTAAAAGTGTATTTATGAAACTTAGAAGCAGTCATTTGAAAGCTAAATGCAGAACTATAACAGGAGAAAAGCCATACGTCTGTGTAATCACAGAGGCAGCAGTGGAGGATAGAGTGGACAACATTACTAAAAGCTGTGCTTAAGTCAAACGCTGTGTTCACAATCAGGACATTTAACAAAAACATCCATCTGGTTCAACTGACAGATAATGAAGGCTTTCTCCTTTCAAGAGAGGACTCTGCAGCCCACCCTAAAACATTTAGAAAGCTGGTTTGTATTTACATTTTTGCTCAAAACAATTAACCATTTTAATTCCAGTCCCAGGATCTAACTTCATGTTTCTGAGCTGACTAGCAGAGAAGCTGGCAACTTCTATTCCTATTGCTTGTCCACTGTTCAGATAGTGCTTTTCTCCCAGTTGATATTCATACCAGCAGAACTATCATCATTTGTGCTGATAAACAAGGGCCTCAGTGTCTGGGAAAGATCAGCACCTGAATGAAGAGCAGCTGGCTAAGGATAAATCCAAGAAAGATAGTGTTAATATGAGAGTTGACAGGATGCACTATGAAAAAATTGCTATCCTCTCTGGTTAAGATGGCTGTCTTTGTATTATCAAGATAAAGAACATCAAAACTGTTGATCATGGTAATCATTGCTCTTAGCCACCCAGCTGACTAGGGCTGTTAAAATTCCACTTCCATCTGCAGTGGCTAAGAGGCTACACTATAGTGACCTACACTTGTAACCTCTAGCATAAATAATTATACCAGGGAATGTTTCATCATGAAAAGATTCAGATGGCCGAGAATTCAGCAACCTGCCTGCCTAGCAACATAGTCCACCTGGAATTTATCACCCGGAGCTCCCTAGTTAACATTGGGTGACTGTTCAAAGATTCAGTCCTAATGTTTGAAGTCCTCTATAAAATTGCCTCCAAATTCATGCGAGGCCAACTTAGTCTCTGCAATGATGACTTACCACAAGAACATTAGAATATCAGCCTCGCAACATAGATGCACAAGCAAGAAAGCTTTGTTAACAATTTGCCCACATCAGTAGAATTTGTTTCTGTGCAAGACTAGAACTATTTCAAAGCTCTTTCACCTCCAGAATGAAACACAAAACTTTACGTTTTGGCTTGCCCACAATAAAATAAAAAAAACCTCAATAACAAAAGGAGTGGGAATAGCTTTTAGATTTTTGTGAGACCCTCTGAAGCTAGGCACTTAAGAGGTGATTTTTTTTTTTTTAAGTCCTCTCAAACTTTTAAGTCCCCTGGATTTTTTTTTTCTAGCTGCTTTTTTTAAGTTGCAAGCTCTCTGGGGACAGAAGCTATGTTATTTTTGTGTACTGCCCTGCAAGAAAAGCATCATCTGTATTCAGAAATTGATACTAATAGAGGGTCTCATATCATGTTATTATTTAAATGCCATGGTAAAACATGACAAATACATTTCAAAAGTAGTCTAGGTTAATAGTCCTCCCCCTCACTCTCACCATTGCAGCCAAACACCACAAGAGGGAGCAGTCACCTCTTTTGTTTTATTGAGCAGCTGTAAAGGCAAGGCTTTGCTGTGATTTTAACCATCTAATTTGGTACCCTCATGAGCCCAGTACCCCTTTGCTTTGTTTATAGTGAACTGCAGGGTCAACTGTGTTTCTCCTGTCCACTCAGGCAGAATGTCATTAAAGGAAGTTAGGAGCCTTATAAATCCTCGAAATGCCCAGCTTAGTTGAACAGAAGTCAGGGTAGATTTGTACGTTGTAGATGAAATCAGAGATGCATAGCATAATTTTGTAAGCAGGGGACTTACTTTGTCCAATGCCCGACTTCAGACTAACACCTGGTAGTTAGGCAACAGACCTCTCACATTAGGTTCACTACCGCTCTCATATTAGTTGAACACATTTCTAAAGCCAGTTCCATACGTGCAATGAAACAGACTCCCCGTCTTTGGAGCCTTTACATGTTGATGGAGAACAAATACAAATGGCACTTCTCTGATAGGCATGGTGCGCTAAGTAAAAGCTTGTTCCCCAATGGTAGAAAAAAATATTTTTGAGATTTACTCAGAAGCCAGTAGCCTTTTCCCTGCTGACCAAACAAAGCACCACAGAACCAAGGGAGGCTGAAATCATTTCAACAATGAATTCTGCTAATAATTTGTTGCGTGGCTTGACTTTGAGTCCTGTGCCTTTCCTCCTTGCACTCACTCTAGGCCTGCCCATCTTCCTAGTCTGCACTAGGAAGAGCTACAAACTTCCCATATGGCTCTGAAGCTGACTGCTGAGAGGTTTTAGAATGTGTGTGTGTGTTTGTGTGTGTGTACACCTACGTACAGATAGCTAGCTAGCTAGGAGTTTTAAAACGTGTGTGTGTGTGTGTGTACATGTAGATGGATAGATAGTTTTCAATTGTGTGTGTAGACAGATGGGAGTTGTAAAACCTGTGTGTGTGTGTGTGTGTGTGTGCACGTGTGTGTACAAATAGCTGCTAGGAGTTCTAAAACCCGTGTGTGTATGTGTAGATAGATGTTCTAAAACCTATATGTGTCTGTGTGCATGTAGGTAGATAGTTTTCAAACTTGTGTATGTAGACAGACTACAGGAGTTGTAAAACCTCCATGTGTTTATGCATGTGTGCGCATACATGTACAGATAGCTAGCAAGATAGATGTTCTAATAACACGTGTGTGTGTGTGTGTGTGTGTGTGTGTGTGTGTGTGTGTGTAAAGAAAGAAAGAAGTGCGTGCACATGCATATTACATGTAGGAGTGGGATACCTTTCCTTCACTGATGCAGCCTCCCAAACTTCCTGACGTCTGAAGGAGACTCGCTGACCAGAGCAGACTCTGCAGCACTTCAGGCACAAGCCGCCGGAGCTTGGGAAGTTCCCGACTCCTTCCCAGGAGCTCACCCTAGAAACGAGACAGGCAGCATGAACATGCTCGTGCCCTTGGCAGTGACCCGGTTTCCGCAGGTCCCCAGCAGCCCCCCCGGGGGGAGTGAGGGCCTTTGACAATCGAGCTGAAGGGGGCACGTCGCCGGGCCGGGACTGCCGGGGGGGGCTGGCAGCACAGCGCCCGCCGCCTCCCGCCTCAGGCTGCAAGCGCGGGGGGGCGCAGGTGTGGCTGGGGCGGGCGGAGTCCGGTAATGGGAGAAGGCGGCGGGGCCGGGCCGGGTCGTCCTCTCCCGTCCTCTTCCCGGGCGCGGGCGGCTGGACGAGCCGGGCTGCGGCCGGCGGAGCAGAGCGGAGCGGGGCGGGACCCCCCAGCCCGCACCATGCGGAACCGCCCGCTGGGGAGGTTGCTGAAGAGGCGGTCGCGGCTGCTGCTGGCCTGCGGGGTGCTGCTGGCGGGGCTCTGGGCCGCCTACCTGGAGCTCGTGGCGTCGGCGGAGGGCAGCGGCCACCCCCTGAACCGCAGTGAGTGCAGGTCCCGGGCGGCTCGGCTGCGTGCTGGGAGCCCGCGCCCGGGCAGGTCCCCGCTGCTGCCTTGTCCCGGGCCCCGCGGCGGCGCCGGCAGGAGCAGGGACGGGGTTGGAGAGTTGACGCCGGCTGCTCGGGGTCTTTGAGGGGGGCTCAGCCTTCATCTGGTCGGGAAAGGCTTGTGGGTTGAAATAGCCATTTCCCGGAGTTTGGGGAGTTTGTTTGAATGATGAGATTGCTGGCGTCACCCGACCCCCCGTTGTCTTTCCTGCTTGGCGCAGGGGGCTGGACCCGATGATCTTCCCAGGTCCCTTCCAGCCCCTAACAGTCTATCAATAGTTTGGGATGGTCTGAGGCAGGGGTGGGCAATTATTTTTGGCTTGCTGAGTTTTGGCAAGCCATGGAGGGCTGCATGACAGTCAGCCGGGGGCAGATAAATATTAATTTTCTAAATTTTTAGGAGCCCTGCGGGCTGGATAGAATGGCCTGGCAGGCTTGGTTTTGCCCACCCCGATTGTAAAAGGGGAGGGGAGGGGAGGGGAGGGGGCAGCAATTTAATCATACAATGCTAGAGGACTGGTAGGAGCCTCCAGAGGACATCTAGTGCAGCAGCTCTCAACCTATTTTGGACCAAGACCCACTTGTAAACATCGATGGCCAGTCCTGACCCAGAGCCCCTCACTCCCAACCTGCTGCCCCCAGTGCCCCAGTGCATGCAGCGAGGGCTGTGCAGGGCATAGGGAGCCCCAAGTTGGAGCTCTGCCAGCCTGCAAGGGAAAACCCACAGCTTCCCACCTTTTTCTCCTTTAAAGGAGAGTCCATTTTTAAAGTCAGTTGATCCATTTTTTTTTAAGTTTGTTTGCGATCCTTTCATATTTTGTTGTGATCCACTTCTGGGTTGTAACCCACAGGCTGAGAAATGCTGATCTAGTCAACCCTCTGCCTGAGGCAGGAGCAGCCCTATCCAAACCATCCCACACAATCCATAATCTGCACTCTGCATAAGGCTACAGTCAGCCCTGATGCAACACAGACCTAACAACCTAACCTGCCACGGGTAAAGCAAGGGAACCAGTGTCCTGCCTCTATGAAATGTTGTCACTATGTGCTCAGGTGCTCCTAGGTCAGGGGTGGGCAAAATGCGGCCCGGGGGCCAGGTGCAGCCTGCCAGGCCATTCTATCCAGCCCGTGGGGCCCTTAAAATGTAGAAAATTAATATTTATCTGCCCTGGGCTGCCTGACATGCGGCCCTTGATGGCTTGCCAAAACTCAGTAAGCGGCCCTCCGCCCAAAATAATTGCCCACCCCATCCTAGGTAGAGGGCCATACCTCCCACTACAGAGGAAGGCAAAAACCCCCACAGTCCGTACCCATTTGACCATTGCTTCTGACCCCAAATACAGCAGTTGGTCTGGGGCTAAAGCTGATTTAACAATGTCACTTCAAACACAGTTTAAGCATTTAAGTTTGAATGTTTTTAAGTATCCTGTATGGCAAAGGTACGTCCTAAAGCTTTTTTCTCCTCCTGTCAAGGAATAAATAGGTTGGGTTTTGCTTCTAATCCAAGAATTTAAGACATGATTCTACCTTGAGCTCTGCTGGATGGTCCTTACTGCAGGATCCAGACCTTAAATTGTGCCCACCTGTTCTATATCCTATTATCCATGTCTGGTTTTAAACAGAAGGTAGCTTACTTGGCTGAACTAGTATTTTTTACAATGGTACAAGTTTAATTTCAGTTATGGTAGTTATTTCACTAACCCTATTGACTTGGGAATTATCAGCTGTCTCTTACAACCGGTGATATCACTTTGGAGGGGTTGTGGGATGTTGGTTTGTGTTTTTGTTATTGAAAGAGAGCATAACTCAACTTTTACTAATCTTTCTTCCAGTCTCACCATCTATGTACCAGATCATGTACCAAAGTAGTTCAGGGGTTACAAAAAAGCAGAAGGTGAAGAAGCTGAGAGGGGTGAAGGTGGAAAAAGCAAGCATTTTTGGGGAGATGATATTTTGAAATAATGCTGTAAGATGGGGGGGGTAGATCTGTAACTGCAGGGAAGACATATTTTACATTAAGAGGGTGAGAAGGGACAGAAGCTCAGAGGGAGCAAGGGGAGAAGACAAGGGGGACAGTAAACAAATACATCTTACTGTTAATCATGTTCTCTTTCCCTCCATTTTCTTCAAGATCTGAATTGCACTAGACTCTTTGGCAAAAGTCTGCTTGTAGGCTGAAATCCTCTTCATAAGAATAAAATTTGCAACACTGACAGCCCCTTAAACCTCTACCAATCAAAACAAGATATTGAGAAAAGGATTATAGGATATAAAGTTCCCTTTTGACCCTGAAAAGCATCTGATTCTATGAAGTCCACTAGGGACTTTACTGATTTTTGTGTGGAGGGTACTGTGACACACTGCAATGATGGGTGATAGTATAAAACTCTCAGAAAAATAGATAGCACTGGGGGATGCAGAGCAACTTTATGTATGGGCAGTGCTCTGGGAGTCCAGTCTCCCTTAACACTTTTGTGGTCTGAGTTATATTTTCCTAGAGTGTCAAGAGAAGCCTGGAAACTCCCAACAGAAAAGGTTAATCTGTGGCCTTCCATCCCACCCTTCTATCTTGCTACCTATAAAAGCCTGTCTTGTTTGAAAAATCAAAAGTAGGAATGAAAAACAAATAGTGTTTGTTTTCCTTTGACTATTGCAGCTCAGTAAAGTTATCATCTTTCCAGGGCAGAAGCAGCTGTGTTTCAGTGCATTGGCATGGCTCTTTCCAGAGACTTCTGAGACCTGAAGGACAAGGGACAAGGACAAGGAATATTTTTTACAGCTATTCAGTTTTCTTTTTTTTGCAGATCTCTTGCCTCCTCATTCTCCCAGTGGAAAACTGCTGCAAGGCACAAGTAGGCACCAGCCAGCAGTTACAGAATCAACCTTGTTGATGCAACTGCTTCCGTGTTTGTTTTAAAACAGGATGGGTATTTTTCAGTAGTTTTCCAGGTGAGAGAACTTAGACACTTTCCTTCAGTGGCAGAGAATCCCAGAATTGTTAGGCTTGGAAAGGGGCCTGCAGTAGCTCATTATTTCCATTCCCATGAACCTTCACTCTGTACTCAACTTTCTTCTACAAGGTGCTTATGAAATATTTTGCACATTGATGCCCTAGCTAATGTTCTCTTTATAACCATGAAGCACTTTCTAGAGAGATGAACTCACTCGCTTAAGCCAGTCTAGAGCTACCAGAGGCAGGCTTGCCTCCTGTCACCATGCTGCTTTACTGCTACTGCAGCCATAAGAAGAATTCACTTTTGAGTTGTTGTGAATTAAATTAAGCTTAAATCACCCTATTTTCTTTCTCAGCTTTGTTCCCCCCCCAACATTTTACATGAGAGTAGTCAAGCGTCCTGTGTGCTACAACATGCCAAAGTTTAGGAATTGAGATGCTGATCCAGGTTTTACTTCCATTAGTGGAAGTCTTGGGTAATTCCACTAAATTCAGTGGACTTAAGCACAAATGTGTGTTTAATGAGGAGACCCTCAGCTGGTACAAATCAGCATCCATTGACTTGGTGGAGCTATGTTGGTTTATACCAGATTAGGATCTGGGGGGGGGAAGGGGGGCTAAATGTCCAATTTAGCGTACCCTTAGACCATGGGTGTCAAACTCCATCTGGCTGGATGAGTGGTACAGGACCAGGCCATGGGCTGGACCAGACCACACATTGGGCCCGTGTTCTAGATCCAGCGCATGTCCTGGAGTGACCTCCTATGGCCCAGTCCTGCTACAGCCACTCCAGGCAGTCGCTCTGCTGCTCTGAGACCAGAGATGAAGCAGGCATTGTGTGGAGTGTGGCACTCAGTAAAGTTATCACCCTTCCAGGTTAGAGGCAACTGTATTTCAGTGCGTTGCTATGGCTCGTTCCAGAGACAAGGGACAAGCACAATGGATAGTTTTTAAAGCTTTTCAGTTTTTTCTTTTCAAAGATCTTCTGCCTTGCTATTCTCCCAAGTGGAAAGCTCTGCTGTGAGGCACAAGTAGGCACCAGCCAGCAGTTATAGGATCAACCCTGCTGATGCAACTGCCTCCATGTTTGTTGTTTTAAAACCTGAAGGGCATTTTTCAGTAGTTTCCCAGGTGAGAGTGGGAAACTGGATCACTCTGAGACCCATGGGCAGCACTGGGGGCCAGATGATATAGCTCTGCAGGGCAGATACGGCCCACAAGCCATATTTTTTGACAAACCTGCCTTAGACAGAAGGTTGGAGACTGAGAGATCAGCCTGAGCAGTTGGATTCAGACCTAGGATGCTGTGTGATCTGGCTTCTAAACAGCTGGTCAAGCTGATCTTGGCCCTTCTCTGGGTCGGATGGGGATTTTTATAGATGAAGGGAATGCATCAGAGAGCATGGCTCATCATTCTTGAAAGGCTTAACCCATCACTTTGAGAGTAATCCTTAAATCAGCAGTCACCATAGGCACATACTAGATTCCAGTTCAGTTAATAAGTTAATTTCCGAACTGTTTGCCATCAAGTTTCCTATTCCAAGCCTTGCCCCTGTATGTTATTGCTGAGAAGTCTGACCATTAGGAATGCAAGTCCCTCTGGCAGTACTAAAAGAAACCTATGTTTTCTGCAGCCTCATGGGCATTTTTAGGAACCTTAAATAAACCAGCTGACAGTCAAGGGAGGAAAAACAAGGGACATGGTATGACCTGCAAACAGCACAGAGAAGAAGGCTGAGTAAAGACTGGCAGCTCTTTTGTCTTGGGAGAGTGCAATTGTCATACAAAATGGGCCAAACCCAGCCAAGGAATCAAGCATTTATCTTCCACCCTGTACAGGAGCTAATCTCTCTGGTGTGGGATTGTGGGTGGAAAAGATCTTCTCATCTCCAGTAGCAGGCCTACATTCCTTGAGTGCTGCTGATGATGACAGGGCAGTTTTTCTTAGAGTGAGTGAAGTGTTGGGGAAAGCTGCTAAACCCAGGGCTCTGATTCAGAGGGGAAGTCTCTCTACAGGAGATGACAACTCAACTTGCAACCTCGTGCTTGCTTGTGAATTCCCAGCATAATTTTGAACAGGATTGGGATGGTAAAAAGATCCAGTGCAAGGAAAGGTTTTCCTCGGAGGAGAGGGATGGCAGTGGCTTCTGACTGGGACACAACTTCTCTCAGCACATGCTGTTGCCATACCCTCTACCTAGGGCAATCCTATGAGCTCCTCGGGCACCAGTGTCTATTGTTTTTGTTTTACATTCTCTTGCCTGGTAAATCCTCAGCTCACCAGTGAAGAGAGAAAGGAATTGTGTGTGAACATGGCTGAAGTCAGAAAGAGCAGTGGGGTCTCCTCCTGCTCTTAGAGGACAAAGGATTGCACTCCCCAGTGCCCCCCCCCCCCACCCCCATTGCGTGGATAGCTTTGGAGAGTGAGCAAAGGTAAGAAGCAATCCTTAGACCACACTAAAATCAGAAGTTAGAGTCTTCATCTGTATTAGCTGTTGTTTCATAGGCTCTGATTTGTTCTGAGGCTGAGACATGTCATGGGTACATAAAAGAATTTGGCAGGGGTGTAGGAGACCCCTGTGTTGGTCTAAGGACATAGGCAGACAAGGTTCCTTGGGTGAATCTGATATCTTTTATTAGACCAACCCAAATAGTTGGCAAATAGTTATTAGGCAAGCTTTCAGGTTAAAAAACCCTTCTAAGGCTAAGGAAGTTTCAGCAGTTGGTGCGTGCTCTTCCTGGATGGAATGAAAAGTAAAGAAGCCAGTGCCTGGGCTGGTATGCATACAAGACAGGTAGTCAGTGAAAATATAGATTGAAAACAACAACTGCACCAGAATGAATGCACACCAGAAATCTATCAAAAACAGAAATACCCAATTACCTGTGGGGGCACATTTCTCACAAGAAAACCACTCTCTCTCCAATCTCTCAGTCCTAATCCTCCAAGGAAACTTATAAAACACTTCCCAGAGATGAGCCTATGAACTCCACTTCATCAACCTCCTGGATAGTAAAAATCATGGACTAAATATAGACATTGGATTTATGACACATTATAACCTGCCAGACATCTGACTCCCCAGGTATCTCTCCACTTTCATCCCCCTTCTCTCTCTTCCCCACCCCACTCCAGCCTGTCTCTCACCCATTGACTCCTCAGTCTACATTTTCACTGACTACCTGTCTTGTATGCATACCAGCCCAGCCACTGGCTTCTTTACTTTTCATTCCATCTAGGAAGAGCACGCACCAACTGCTGAAACTTCCTTAGCCTTAGAAGTGTTTTTGAACCTGAAAGCTTGCCTAATAACTATTTTCCAACTATCTGGATTGGTCTAATAAAAGATATCAGATTCACCCAAGGAACCTTGTTTGCCTAAAAGCATTTGGGATTGTTACATTAATTTGTCTTGTAGATGTGAGTGGCAACCAAGACCACCTCAGGAGAACTGAATTAGATTGCTGGGAGGGTGCTGCTGATCAGAAAAAGGAACCCAGAGGCCCTGACCGACCTTGCACCTTCCAGCTGCTGCTTCCTGCTACTCTTCCTTGTGCCACCACACTTCTGTCATGTAAAAAAGGCCAGGAGTGTGTTTTCTTTCTATCTTGTTGGTGACAAGCCGAGCAGTGAATGATTCAGCCTGCTATCCAGTGTCTAGGACAGAAACTCTCTGAACACAATTGCACATCATCCCAATGTTTCACATAGAAACTGAGAAGAGCTTAGAAGGAACCAGGGAAATGTGCTGATAATACCTCTTCTGAAGCACTTAAGATTTCTTTGCAGCAGGCCCTTCTTTCTACTTTTCAGCATGCAGCAGGCTTTTCCTTGCCTCATTTCTCCTGCCTCTGTCTGAAGGGCAACAGGTAGCACTGTGAATTGCTTTGAATTGCTGTTTTGTTTGTGGTAGTTTAAGAGCCATGTGGTATTGTAGCCGTGAGGATGCAGAAATTATTCAAGAGGCAAGCATTTCTTAGGGTGATGTCTTTTATTGGACCAACCATATAGTGCTTTTGTTTGTGATATTTTAGAGCTTTTGAAAGCCTTATGACTTGTTTGTTCACAAACCTTTACAAAAAGAACAATCTAGGAGTCCCATTCCCTAAAATACAGAATGGATTGCCATTTGCCAAGCTGAAGGGCAGGAGGAGACATTAGATGACTCTTGGAATCATTAATGAGATATGGAACCTCTCACTTGTAAGCAATCAAGTCATTTCTACCTCAGGATGGGAAGGAGCTGAAGTTGGCTGCTCTTTGGCCTGTATGAGATGGATCTCATTACAGGTTCCAGTGGATGTGTCCACACCACAAGAACCATCAGTGTAGTGTAGTTGGTTTCCTCATTGCTTTACTCAGCAGAAAAACCAAGGGCATCAAGGTTGTTCTGCTTCCTTGTAGGTCAGTTGTGAAGCTTACTAACCAAGGTACTGTGGGGGAAAGCTTGAACTAACACTGCCCATTACTGTACCTGTCCGGGGCCAAAATACCTGCTCCACTCTGTGTAGGATACCGCAGGTCGTCAACTTCCCCACCTCTTTCCCTCCCACTTCATTTCAATAATGATGCTATACTTGTGTCATATAGGGTCCATCCCTGACAGGAGCCAGGTATCTATGCCTCCTACTACAGTCAATGTGAGTTGCAAGTTTTTAGCATTCGTTGAATTTATCCCATAGTGAGTAATATCTTCCTCTGAGGTCAAGCAAATATTTCATGTGAAGAGATTAATATAAAGCCGTATTACTTGTAACAGGTGACAGGCATGGGTAGAGTTGCAAGACTTTTCTTTATAGTATATGTTCCCAGACCTCTCCCTTTTGTGTTGATGAGTCAGGTTTGGCGAGAATGATTCAGAGGAATTATGTACCCAAGGCCTGATGCCTACTTCCTAGTTTCTGTTTGTCAGCAAGTGAAATCTAGTGCCTTGTAGGAACTCACTTGGCATGGCATGTTTGTATTTAGTGATCTGCCACAGTAACATTAGGATCATGCCACATTGCATGTATACGTTCAGGCAGATGTGATGCAAGGATGTGATAGGCAGAGCTTATTCATTTTGTGCTTTCTTTGTTCCCCTATATCCAGTAGTGTTTAAAGAAAGCTAAAATATGGGAAGTTTTTATTTCTGGAGAGGTTTTCTGTGGTCTATAGCAGTGTAGAAGAGGATAGTGATTATGTAACTAGATTCCAGAAGATGGGCTAAGTTATTTTTATAGAAGTTTGATCTTTCTTCTTTTTTTATTTACCTCTCCCTTGCCCCTTCTGCAGGTGTAGTCCATAAAATGAATTCAGTGGTACTCATGAGCTCTTCAGAGAAGTAACAAAAGAAAGTACTTTTTCTTACAAAGCATGTAACTAACTTGTAGAACTTAGGCTGCCTGTAGACATAAGAAAAAACCCCCCCTGTGCTTTACTTCAAACTCGGTGTACTCTTGTGCCAAGTCCAGCGCATGCCCAGAAGAGGCAGTGTGTTAGTTGGACTGGGGATATTCTGTTCGTTATAGGTACTTACATGACCCTTATTGTCATAGTATCTGAGTGCCTTTCAGAAGTGTATTACATTAAGTAATGTAATTAATATCTATCATATATGACTTGTTCCATCTCAGCTTCTTCCCCAGGAGAAAATGTATGTCTACAATAGTTTTTAGGCTTTGTGTGTGTGTATGTAATCTATGTGCTACTCAGTATTTGCTGTGAAAAGCAGGTCAGAGAAGTGTATCTTGTAAGTGTGAAAGGTTGGGGTTGGGGTTGGGGCAGAGGGAAGAGTTTGTGATGGTTCTTAGTTCTCTGGGGAGCTCAAATCCTGAGACAGCTCTGAGAGTATGGAATAGTCTGTCTCCCACAAAACCCCCCCAGCTCTTTGTTGTGGTAGAAAGTTTCGTTGTGTATAAAGACGAGTTAACAACAGTTATATCTTGGTGCCTTGGACTTTTTTACATTTCCTGGCCCTGTGCCTTTAAGCATGTTGAAGATAAGAATCAGGACATAGACTGACTTGGCTCTATGGGAAACCAGTGTAAAAGTAAGAAAACGGAGATGTTGTGCTCACTTTGTCCCATGTTGCTAAGGAGATATGCTACTGTGCTCTGTCCTACTGGGAGTTCCCTAAGGCTTAATGGCTTCCTATCCAGGTGTATTGCATTTCTGTAGTCCAGTGGTGCTTAACCTTTTTCCCCAGTGGGCCGGATGGGCAGTGTTCACAACCTAGTGCCTGGAGAAGGTGTGGTCTGGCCCCAAACTGGCTGGGGGGGTGGGGATTAGGGGTGTGTGGCCCAGCCCCAGTTCAGCCATGTGGGGTAAGGTGGCCTGGCCTGGCCTGACCTGTTCCCAGGCTGGCCATGCAGGAAGAAGGGGACCTGGCTTGGTTCCAATCTGGCTGTGTGGCAGGGAGGGGACATGGGAGTTTGGTAGCAGGGGAGGGTGGTGGTATTAATAGCCACTGCTCTACCACCACCAAATTTTCTGACTTATGGGATGCCCTGCGAGCCAGATGCAATGGCTCTGTGGGCTGTGTTTGGCCCACAGGCTGGAGGTTGAACAACTCTGCTGTAGTCCATATGGTAGGACCTAGGTAAAAGCAGGTATAACTGAGGGCAGGTTGTCAGCTACTAGAATAGGGTGGAGGTTTGTCCATCAAAAACAACAGAAGGCATAATATTGATATTTGTGACTTAGATATTCTATGTGAGCACTTGTTGGCCAGGAATCTGAGAGTAGTCCTAAACTACCCTACAGCTTGAATTGATCAGTGTCAGTGGGGTACACCTTTAAATATGTCTTTGGCTCTAAAATTCCCTAAGATTTTACCTCTGCCAACCAGCTGAGTCAGATCCTTGTATTCAGTCATATCAACCTGCCTGCTGTAGTCTTTGCCTGAGACTTCCTTGGGCAAATCAGCCAGCTCAGTGTCCATTATCTTCCTGCCTTTTGAGACTCGATGAAATTGTCCTGTATTACTCCATAATACATGTCTGCCTGGGTTGACCAACTCAAATGACTGTAGGGCTTACTTGTGTTATACTGTTGTGTTTTCAGGTACTGCTTTTCAACTGTAGAGATGTACACAGCATCATTTGCATAAAGTGGTGGCAGCTCCTGGGACCCTAAGTGAACCATACTATGTTTTTGCTTGTTGGTGTCTTTAGACAGTGGCAAGTCTTCAGTTACTCTGTTCAGGCTTTTGCTGATTTCAGGTTTCTCCTGAACAAAAAGTCAGCATCCCATGCTTCATTGATACCATCCTATAATTCAAAAGCATCGAAGATGGATCAGAAGCTGCATCCTTGGCGGTTTTTAAGATCTAGCTAGACAAAGCTTAGGCTGGGATGATCTAGTTGGGGATGGTCCTGCTGTGAGGAGGGGTTTGGACTGGATGACCTTCTGAGGTCCCTTCCAACCCTAATTGTCTATGATTCTACAAGCTGACTGCAACCTGTTGTGCATATACTTTGAGGTTGATGCCAAACTGTAGGACCAGGGAGAATAAAGATTACTGGGGATATGTGAGGCAGAAGGTAGAGGAGGGTGGCACCTTAGGCTGGAAACAGCTGATAGCACTCCACTGATATCTATGCAGTGACAACACAGTTGATCAAAGTCAGTAGGTGTTGCTGTTTGCCACACTCTGACTTGGAGTGTGTCTGCAAGCAGGGTTTCAGAGGTGCCCCCTTCTGTTGCTTAGTGAGGGAATCTCCTGCAGTGGATTTCCCCAGCACAGGTCTCTAAGCACGGACAGCAAAACTCCCATAGGGGTTTACTCCTCAGGTGTGCAAGTGCAGAGAGGGGAACTCCTGTCGGGGTTCATTCCTCCACTGGCCCCAATGCACATTTCTGGCAAAAGCGTGGAGCATAGGCTGCAAATGTGGAGGTGGGAGCCCCAGTGGGACTTTTCCCCCCTCCAATCTTGCGCACACTCTGGGGAAATCCTCCACCGTGGGATTCTCCCACCATGCATATTATTGCTGTGCCCTAACATGGGGCTCGTGTCTGCAAGCAGGGAACTCGTGACCTGTGGTGGTGTGAAGCTCTGAATTTTTCTGCTTACCCAGACATGTCCCCAGAGATCTGTAGGACACATCTGAGTAAATGGGGTAAGTGAGGCACTCCCAAGGTTTCAGGGGCCCAATTTATTACTACTTTCTGTTGCAGCCATAAATTTGAGCATTTGTGGTGCAACAGAAGGTAGTGATTTCTATTTCTGTTTGTGCCATCATAAACATTTTTCTGGTGGCACAAAGCTCGTGCCTGTTTCCACCCTTAGAGACTAACTGGTTCTGAGAGGCATGAGGTTTCATAGGCATCACCTTACTTTATCAGACACTATAAATGGACTGCAGAAAGAAAGGGTCCTAAACAGGCAAAAAAGGGACAGGGTATGAGGCAGTGCTGAGGGAGGCAAAAAGATTAACTAGGTCTCTATTTAATTGATTCTTACTCAGTTCTAGGAGAGAGAGTTTTTCCCATGCCATCAACATGGATTCTTTACTTGGTCATATTTTTGGTATATATGACAAGACTTAAAGCTTCCTCTGTCATCATCCGAGGCCACTTCTTCCATTTGAATGTACTGACACTCAGTTGTAGTTATTGTTCATGGTCTGCAGGTCACTGGTCTCCATTTTTGACCATACTATTGTAAGAGGACTGCACCAAAAACCCACTATGGACAACATAGCTTTGTGCTTACTGTACTTTTGCATATCTTTCCACAGAAGTCTCAGGTTGCTCATTTGGGCAGCTAGATTAGCTACAATCTTCCCTACATACTGCAGCATACCTTTCTTCTCTATTGAGGAAGGCATGTTGGTGATTGATTGCAGTAAGGTTGAAACCATCTGCTCACCTTCCTGTGTTGCCTTCTCCCCAAGTATGCTATTTTTGTTACATGCAGTTTATATTTTTGTCTTTTTTGTTTTAGCCTAGAAGCTCTGGCTTTTTCCAAATTTTTTTGGAGCCTCTGGTGCTTGTTTTCCATTTCCCACTCACCCCTCATGTTAAATGTGGACCCTATGTTACCCACCAGGAATTGTTGATACTTGGTGTTTTGCTGGAAAAGACAACACTAATAGCAGTATGAGGAAACAGTGTCTTCCATAGGGCATGTTGAATGTGTACAAACATATGCTCTGTTTTTCTGTAAGTACCTGCCAGATTCTACCTCGGGCATAGAAGAATATTTGACATCAGCTTCCTGTCCACTCTGTAGGTGGTGGAAAGTGTTCCCTTTTTTGCATATTTAATTCCTTAATATTTAAATCTATAGCAGAAGTGAAGGAATATTATTATCGATTATATTCGATTATCGAATATTATTATAATATCGATTATATTATTTTCTCCCCTACCATGCCCAGTATGTTCGTTTTGCTGGGTCTTCTGCTGGCTCTGCAATGCTAAGAGCAATGAGCCTATCTGCTTTAGAAGGAAGAAGAATTTTGGAGGGGCAAGACTTTGGCTCTGTTGTGTATTTTGAGTGCTGCTTTATCCCTGTGAAGACCCCTTTAAACTCCACCTAAAATATTCTGGTCCCCTGTCCCTCTAGTGAGTGTACCATTCTGATAAGACTAAGAGCTTGAAATGTTCTTAACTCAATAGTGGCATAATTGCAGATTATCTCTTCTTGTTTGTTATTTACCAGGACACTTCATTCACATACTTCCATTAGGAGGAATAACGCTGCCACTCATTTACCTCGTACTGACCAAGATTTTTCTTTCAGTGCTAACATCTCTGTCACCACGTGGGCATGTGCATGTATCCAACGTTAAAATAAAGAAGCTCTCAGGCTGGTAGTCTATCTTTTGTTGAAACTGTGTCATTGTTCCTAGGAAGAATTCCTCTGAGCTCAGGAGTGACTGGTGCCTCCCGAGTCGGGGGGGGGGGGAGGGAGGGGGAGCATAATTTGTGGGCAGGCCCGGGGCAGGCCAAAAGCCCCATATCCATTCCTATACTTCTTTGCTATGGCTTAGTTCCCCCCCTCAACATGCCGCTGGCCCACGCAGAAAAAAAACTGCCCTGTCCTGAGCAGTGCCGAGTTGGGGGCCAATCTCGGGGGGGGGGGGGGGCACATGCCCCCCTTTACCAGTTGCCTGAGTATTAACAGAGGCCTGCTTCATTCAGTTCCTGAGTTCCAACTATTACTACTGTGTAACACTGACCACTGTACAATACAATCCTCAGTCCTAACTAGCTCTTGCCAGAGTCTTGTAAAGGTAGAATTCACCAAAGATAGGATATGTGGATTGAGAAGCCATTAAAGAAATGTGGGTTAACATAAAAAGGGATGGACTTGGGGGATGAAGTGGCAAAAGGAGAGAAAGTCAGAAGAGAAGGATGGCTCTACTTGAAGGAGTTGGAAGGGATGTAGGAAGAGAAGGTGATGGATATGTTGGCAAGAATGGAATTAGTGAGGGTAGAAATGAGGTTTGAAGTTAATGCAGAAAAAGAGAACAACCCAGCTTAGAAACTGAAGGAGAGATGGTCATAAACAGAGCTATGGAGAGGTGAAGAAATGGGAGTGGAAAATATTGTTATTGTCTAGATCGGGGTGGGCAATTATTTCAGGTGGAGGGCTGCTTACTGAGTTTTGGCAAGCCATCGAGGGCCGCATGACAGGCAGCCAGGGACAGATATATATTAATTTTCTAAATTTTTTAAGGGCCTCGCGGGCCAGGTAAAATCCATGGGCTGCATTTTGCCCACCCCTGGTCTAGATGCAGAGCATGGATTGAACAGTAGAGACAGAGGGAGGAACTTGTTCTAAGAAATGATAGGATTTGGAAATGGGGAATGAAAAGCAGGAATAAAAAAAATTAACAAGGTTGATTCACTCAGAGCCTATAGTGACAAGAGGAAGTGGAAGATAAGAGGGACTAAAGAAAGTGCAGTCTGACATTGTGAGTGTGATTTACTGGTAAGATGTTTGGAGATTCATCTGCAATGCAGGGGTGAAGGAGAACAGAAAAGTCGGTGTTGAGGTTGGTCTAGGGATCATCAACATGAAGCTAAAGATAGAAGGTAGGGAGAGGAGGCAAGGAGAGAAAGCCTAGGTGAAGTAAGTGAGGCAGCAATGTGGAAATAAATGTAGAAGGATTAGTTGAAGAGTAAGAGGAGAGCCATAACTGTGTAGAGTTTTGGCAGGAATAAAGAAGCGAATAATGAATGATCTACTTGGTCAAGGGCAGCATTAAAAATGTAGGAGAGAGTAAGAACTGAAGGCTTGACTATAAGGAGATATCCAGTGACTTTTAGTGGAGCAGGTAGGATAGAGTAATATGGGTCAAAGAGAGGGGAGGATGAAGGAAACCGGAGGGCACAGCAATAGACTTCCAGCTTGAGAGGCCTAAGGTCAAAAGGTGGAAAAAATGCAACAAGAGTAATTCCAAGAGGCAGCTGGGGCAAATGTGGGTTTTTATAAGGAGGAGGAGTGTGTATTTTAGTACTCATGGATGGTTTCAGGATTGTGGAGACTGGTGAGGCCACACTTCCTTTTGTTGGTGGGGCAAATATGTGGTGAACATGTTCACTGTGCACAGCTGAAGGGGGTGAGATACCGGATGCCAGTGAGCTCTCAGCAGCTCCTGCTGGAGTTTCACATGCGCTGTGTGCTCTGAGCAAACCAACCCGGAGTCTCCCCAGAGTCCCTGCTTTCAAGCAGCTCTAAAGCCTGCTGCTTTTTGCTTTTCCCCTTCATTCCCTCCTTTTCCCCCTGCTTAATTGAATAGAAGGGAAAGGAGGAGATGGCAGCATGGAGCCTTTGGAACTGAGTGAAAGCATGGACTGCACAGAGTTGCTGGCTGCTCCTCCCCTCCTTTCCCCTGCAGCTGAATTTGTGGTGTGGGGAAGAGTGAAAAGCAGCAGGGACTGAAAGCAGCGACTGAGCAGAGCCCATGCCAGCCAGTGGTGAGCTCATAAGGCTTGCAGCACTTTCCAAGCTCCCAGCAGAAGCTGTGCTAAAGTGCAGGTGAGCTGACTGCTCATGGCACCTGCACAGCACAGCCAAAGGGAGGTGCACTGCTGTACTACCTTTGCCTGAATCCACCCCTTTTGATACCTTAAGAATTTGGGAGAGGGAGAGGATAATACTACAAAGTATTTGGAACTGCACAAATCCAGTACAGTGGAGACTGGGTACCACAGAGGAATCATGGTGGTTCTTTCTTATGTGGAGACTCCAAGATAAAGTAGCATGTAGCTGCTTGTTGTGCAGCACTGTACTGCAATGGCTTTGTTTGATTTGCAGGGTAGAGTTAACTCCTTTTGACCTGAGTAGTTGGCCAGTATTTGGAGTCTTGTACCTTGTTCCCACAAGGAAAAGGGATCTCATTGATGCAGTTCTGTTTACAGACCTTTGCTGTGAAGCATCCCCGTTTCCTTGAGCACAGTAATAATCAAGCAGTTCCTGTACTTGTAGTTCCAGGCCTCTTCTTAGCCAGCTCTTACCTGTTGCTGTTTGTCCTCTTCCTACCTCTCTTTTTCTGGCAACCTCCTTCCCCAGTCCTAGGCCATACACAAATAGCACAAAAGCTGCAAGGCAAGCACAGTACCTCCGGGGGGGCAGGGATGAAATTGCTGATCTGAGATATGGGGCCTGTTTCATTCAGCTCTGAACCAGACTCCAGCCCAGCACGTAGCAAGCCAGCATCATGAGTTGGATTGTACAGCTGACCTGGTTGATGACTGTGTGTTTTGGCCTGCCATTTGCCATGCATTTCCTACCCAGATGCAGTGCTGTGGAAAGGGACAGGGAGGGGAGGGAATCAGGCTGGCTCTCATCCATACCTTCTGAGCTATGTGGTGTTCCAGTGACTACATTTGTTTTGAATTGTGTGTTGGCCTCCAAGGTGTCGGCCCCTGATTTTTTTCCATGAAAACACAGAGCATGTGTGCTTCTTAAAGAGTCCTAAGAGTTCACAGCTCCAGTTAATGACAGTCTGTCCAATGGGCAGAGGCAGGCCTGTTCTTTTATGAGGAGCGAGTGTCACTAGCAATGTCCAAGAACTCGGGAGCAGGGTCCCTTGGAGCTGAAATTGGCCTCTTTCCCATCACAGGATGCTCAGTGGGATCTCCTTTAGCCAGAACTTACACAAGTTCCATTCTCCTGAAGAGGGTTTATATTTAGCTGGCAGCGTGTGGCCATGTGGGCTGCTTAAAGGAAGAACTTCCCAGTCATTACCTCACCCATGCCCAGCTTTCCAGAGCACTGGAGCTGCCTGGGTGGAGAGCTGGATGCTAAATTTAGATGGGATGTCTTGCCAAATGCTGTGTCTGATGAGGCTGAGCCTGGCAAGACAGAGAGGAAAATGGTATTATATTTGCCTGCAGGGAGCCCAAGGTTTGCCTGCTTTTCAAACATCCCATTGAGAAAAGCAGCAAGCGCCTAAGGCATCTCAAAGAATAACTGCTAGGCTGGGGCAGCACTGCTGCAAATCCCAAAGTACAGCAGGAAACTCTGCTTCTTGGACCTCCTCTGGCTTCTGTCTCTCTCTCTCTCTCTCTCTCTCTCTGGCTTCTCTCTGTCTCTCTCTCCTTGTGTGATGCACAGAAAGAGAGAGCGGCCAAGTACTGCTGCAGGAAAACCTGCTTCTGAATTGCTTTAGAGAGCTGGCTTTTCCACACATAAGGGGAAGTTCATCAGTAGGCAGATCTGAGATTTGGCTGCCTTAAGGAAGGGAGCATGTGGCTGCTCTTCCCAACCCCACAATAATAACCTACTAAAGATGTAACTGGCCCCCTAGTAGTTTGCTCCACTAAATGGTTCCTTGTGCTATCTGTGCTGGACAGCCAGCCCCATGGAGGCTATGCTCTGGCAGAGCTGTGGTGTAGTGGTTAAGGGGCAGGGCCTGAAGACAGGAGACCCAGGCTCTATTTTTGGATCTGCCCTTGAATTGCTGTGGACCTAAGAGCAAGTCACTTGCTCTCATTTTTACAAAAAAGTTAAGGATGCTTACTCATCTTGGTGAAGTACTTTCTGCTTTTGATCTGTGGATGTTAATTAATGTGGGCTCCAATTAACTTCAGTAGGAGTTAGAGCATGCTGTACTTTTGTTGCCTTACAATATGTTGGACACAGCCTATCCTGATGGGGGGAGAATCTCTGTTATCTCCAAGAAGATGACATTCCATGAGCTTTAAAAGTTACAATTCAAAACTTACAGTAGGAAGTAATAATTTGTCACAGCTATGAGGAATTAAACTGTGGAATTATGTGCCACAAAGCAAAGCACAGTTGAGATCAGGATTCCAGCTTGGCAAGATTCAAAAAGAGACTGGATATTGGTACAGATAACAAGAATATCTAGAGTTACAGTTAATGCTAACAAATTTGGAAGGGGCACTAATCCTTGTGTGTCAGGGCTTAAGTCCTCCTGATCTGTAACAGGTAAGATGACATTTTAATGTAGCAGGGGAGATTATGGTATCTGACATCTGCTTTTGCCAGGGTACCTGAAGCATTTGGTTTTGGCAGGACACTAGATTTGATGGATGCCAGCTCTGGTCCAGTTCCAATGTTTTCATGACTTCTAAAATAAAAACATTAAAAGCCAAAGGTCAGACTTTTAGCAAGAGGCAAGAGAAATATGGAACCAAGCCCAAAGGGTGCAAGGTGCAAGATCTGAGGCCAAGTGAGGACGGTGGGAAACTGGAGCAATGTTGCAAGATGGAGGTATTGGGGCCATTCAGCTTTAAAGTGCGGAGATCATAGGTTGCAGGAGCTAGGGCCTATGATACACGCACAGAATCCACTGGGCACAGAAAGGTTAGTAGAGATACAAACTAGCAGTACCCAAGGGGCTAGCTGAGCCCCAGAGGAAGGAGGACTAAATTAGGAAAGAGCCAGAAAAGCAAAGGTTCCTCACAGGCTAGAGAGTGGTTGCCAGACAACTCCCAATGAAAAGCAACGGAAATCTCTCTGCCCCCATCAACTTAGAAATGGCGATGGGTGGGATGGACAAGCATGGGGTGCCTTAGGAGTCTGCCCCACTAGCAGTGCAGTGAGCATCCTCCCCCCCCCATCACCTTTGCTTGGTCTTAGTTTCTTCAGCAACATGCAGTGGTGACTGGAGCGGATTGCTTTCTGTGTGGTAGGAAAGGGCTCTGAGAGATGAAGAGATTGTGGGAGGGACAGCCTCTGACCTTGCTCTGCTTCAGGCTTGTGGTCTCATCCCTCCCAGCAGTGCTCCTCTGTAATTTTCATTCCTGTTAAATAAGAAATCGGACTTTCAAATGAGTCTCTGGCCTTCTTTCCTTTTCTTTGCCAGTGGCCAAAAGAGGAGCGGCTACTTTGGGGCCATAAGGGTTTTTGGTTTTTTTTTTAATATGACAAGAAAAGCAAAATTTTGAAAAAAAACGCCCAAAAATATAAGCTTGGAGCATCTGGGGGAAGGAATCCTACTTACCCAAAGTGATACCAACTCAGTTTTGCTATTGGGGATGACCCCAGACAATAAAATAGTGAAACATACACTGTGAGGATAGTGCCATTGCTTGATGTTTCAGAGGAACATGGGGGAAGGAGGGGAGGGGAAAAATTCCTAATCTCTATGAGTTTTTGGTTGTAGCCGTGTTGGTCTAAGGACATAGGCAGGCAAGGTTCTTTGAGTACAGTACTCAAAGAACCTTTCCTGCCTAATCTTGATGATGAATCTAGCCCTACAAATTTGGCATAGGGCTCTAGTTGTTACAGGCTGGTAGGAATTGTTTCCTTATCTCACATGCAATCAGCTGTAGCTTGAGACTTCATTTGCATTCATATTGGCAGAAGTTGCAGGGATTTTAAAGAGATGGTTGTCTAACACTCTGAGTTTGATAGACTTTTATTAAGAGATGGACTTTTCCAAACCTGCTCTGCCACTGAGCTCTGTGGATGGACTCAGTCAGGGACTAAAATACCCCATAAGTGGTTTCACTTGAAGAAAGTCAAAACATACCCGCAGATCTGCTCCATTTAACCCTGCAGTGCAGGGCTTCTGGCAGGCCAGGGAATTTTGTGTATAGCCTGCGGCAGGCCCCTGCATTGATGCATCTGTTCAGATGTAGAACCATGCTGCCACCCAAATGTAGGCCTGCCCTTCTGTCCAGATCCAGCCCAGGGCCAGAGGGGGGAGGTTTGACACCCCTGAACTGATGAGTTTTATACTTTAGGTTAAATCAGTGGTGCCCAACCTCTTGCCTGATGGGCTGCATTGGCAGTGCCCGATCCACCTGCAAGCTGGATGCAGCTGGTGTTCCTGATCTGCTGCCTGAGCTGACAAGGCAAGCATCATCTGGCGGTGGGGCAGGCTGGTCACAATACAGCTCTTCAGGAGAAAGAAGCTTGACTTGGCCTGGTAGAGAAAGGAAGGGGGCCTAGTCAGGCCGGGCGGGGGGTGGCCAGATCCTAACCTGGCCCTGCTGGGAAGGGGACATGGTTTGGCCCTGTGGGGAAAGGATGTATGGCCAGGTCTCAACCTGGGTCTGCAGGGAGGGAAGGGGCATGGCCTGGCCCCAGTCCAGAAGTGGGGGCATGGCCCAGCCCTTCGTGGGAAAGGGGCATAGCTTGTCTCTGATCACACAGGGAATGGAGCTTGGGGGTTTGACAGGGGGGAGAGTGACTGTATTAATGACCACCACTCCCCTGCTACCAAATTTCTGGACCTGTGGGTAGCAATTGGCTCTGTGGGCTGCATTTGGCCTGTGAGTCAGAGGTTGAGTACCTCTGGTTTAAACCAGTTATAACAGCATTCTGCCACCATCTATCGCTGCATCTAAGCATCTGAATTATTTCCTTAGTTCCTTCCCTCTGCACCAGATTCTTTCCTTGTTAGATGGGTTGATTTTTTAGGATTGTTCATTATTCCATAATCCACTCTGCAGGAAAGAAGCAGTTTAAACTTGCTAACTTGCTGCAGTTTTCTCAGAGCCTTTCATGATCCAGCTGACCCAGTGCTCCACTTCCTGGAACCAACAACTCTTTGGGCATTAAGTCTGTGGGTGCATGCCAACTGCTGAGTGACATCGACCAGTGCAAAAGCAACTTAAACAGTCTCTGGTTCAACATAGGCAACAAGGGAATCTCTTCTCCAGAGTGTGTATGAGGTGTCTTGCATAACTGGCTCTGCAGCCCTCCTGCAGAGGACAGCACAGGTCAAAAACATTGAACCTTGTGGTGCTTTGTGGGGGGTTTCAGGCCAAGTATATTCAAATAAGGAAAGAGGAGGATGAATGAGGAAAGGAGCAAGTTAGCAAACTAGCCATAAGGGGGATGGATACTGCACAGCAGAACTTCCTCTACAGGAGTTTCAGCAGAAAAAACAACAATAGAAAGTCCTACTAACAGAGGGGCTGATTACAGTGGCAGTTCTAGAAACAGCACTGTACCTAGACTCCTGTTGGCCCCGGGTGAACTTTTAGTATCTCTCTTCACCAGAGATAATGATGATTATAGTAAAAAAATTACCATTTTCAGGATCCCTTTCTTTCCGTGACCTGGGTGGCCACCCAGTTCACCCATGCCCATGTCCCTCCCTGTCTAGAAGACCTGCTTCATTCCAAAGATAAGGGATCTATATGCAGGGTGTGTGTGTGGCACAAGTTTGTCTTATGTACATGAGTGCAGTACAGTTCTATACAAGCATGTATGAGGTTGCATGTTTTACACCAGACTTCACTATAATTACTCTTAGCTTATATTGATGTAGGTGGCCAGGGGCCATCACTTTGATATGTACCATAAGTGAAAGAGTATTAACCTCTGTATAAGTGTGTGTTTAGGCACTTGCTGGTGCCTCTAAATTGCACTTGTGTGTAGGCAAGCTGGATCCTTTATTTCTGTGTGTTTGTAAATTCAGGAATAAGTGTGGCTTCATCTGTATTGCATAGCTTCAGCTATGGACCTCAGATTCTGCCAGCAAAACCACAAGTGTATTCACGCTCACAGCTCTGCTCTGGCAGCAAAACCTCTTCTTGTCTCTCAGTAAAGCAACACCAACCCTGCAAGTGACAGAAGGCTTATGCCATCACAAGAAGACAGCAGGAGATGCATGCAGACATGCCCATGGCTTCTTCCAGCTACTGTCGTTGCTTTAATACCTGCGTCTAATCTACTCAGTGTGCACTTTGTGCATTGCTGCCACAACTGATCAAATGGATCCAGCAAGGGAAAATATTCCATTGGCTGCTGTGGGGAAAAAGAACTTTTCCTATACAGGCCTTGTAACTATGCTCTGTTCCAGATACGCCCTTGTTCCTAACATTTGCCAAACAATTGTAAACAAAACCTGTTTTGGAAGTAGGCCCAGGCTTCCCTAAGAACCAGGATTTCCCAGCAAAGGAGCTACAGTCTGTGCAGTTGTGCACCTTACTTGTTACTATTCCCAATGGCCCTGAAGTTATAGTTTTGGCCTGGATCTGTGTAATGTGTGCATGGGAGGAGGAGAGGAAGGTATTACATATGGCCCATCTGTACAAGGTCATAAGACATGGTCAACAATAAACATCTTGCTTCCATTCAACACAATCTTCTCTCCTTCATCCACATATAGAATCCTCTTTGGATGGAGAGGGTACAAGGGGTTTGGCAGCTTGTTGGTTGTCAGCTATTTATGAAACCACCTGCTAGCATTCTTTGGTGCACTGTGCCATGGCCAACAGTCACCTCTTGCCAGCCTGACTGCGTCTCTCCTACCTAATGTGCCTATAACCAGTGATGTTTCTTTCTGAAATGTGTATGTAGCATGCCCTATAATTATGCCCCTGGAGCTTTTTGAGGTTAATATTAAATCCCAGCCAGTGATTTTTTTTTTTCTGATCACAGACATAGATACTGCATTAAATTTACGTGGGACAAGCAAAGGAGAGGCTGCTTTCCTCATCTGAAGTGTGTTGGGAGAACAAGTGGTTTCAATCATGATTCTGTCCTTGGGGAAGTAAGGAGAAACCAATGCTAACAAGAGAGTTTATAATAGGGTTTCTTGCTGTCTTTCCCCTTCCAGAGTGATAGTACAGGAAACAGTTGATTCAGTGAGGACACTAAATGTGAAAGAGTTAATAAAAAAATGCCTAGTTGGCATCACTGCTAGTGCTGATGTCCCCCAGCCTTGGGAGTCCTGGTACCATAAATGTGTGGTCTTGCTTCGCCAACCACATCCATATGTCTCGCATGAAATATACCAACACCACCCACATAGATGAGAAGACACATAGCGCAGACCCAGACTTTCCCATAAATGCACCACATCAGTTCCCCTCCATCCCTGTTACCTACCCACATCAATGCCTGGATGCACCCAGACTCATCCGATGCCAGTAGAAGCTTCTCTTCTCTCTCCTCTATAGACTTCCCATCCCCTCTACCTACACACTGCTCTTATCAGAGGTGTAACAAGCAGTTTTCGCACCTAGGGCAGCGATAGTGCCTTGCAGGCAGATTCATGCAGGATAGGTCCATCAGTGACTTTTAAGTGTGACAGGCATGCAGCCCCCCACTATCATAACTAGGGGTGGGCAAGAGGGGCACCTGCCCTAACATAGGAGGGGTGCCAGAATCACCCTCAACCCACACAGAGTTTGCAGCCATCAGCAAGAGCAGTCCAAAGTCTTATCTATGCCAGGAACTCCAAAACAGTCTTCAGTAGTGGCTACTGCTACTTTAAGAGCAATAGCCAGGGAAGGCAGCAGTGGCAGGAGCTCAGTCAGGGACTGTCTGAGTTCCCACCATGGGTAAATCTGCTGACCCCTCTCCTTCCCCCTGCTCATAAAACTACCCCGCCCCCATCCCGCTCTTGGAATCTGGGCATGTTCCTTCTCCTCTGTAGGATTTGTCCAGGGTCTCAACACTGCTTGCTACACCTCTGCAGTTGTAGGGGGAGAGGGACAAGGGACAGATCAGTCTGGATAGGCCCTGCATCAGTGCTGTTTCCCTTAGTATCTCCTTTCTGCTACCATGAGATACAGGAACCCGGGCTAGAGGGACCTGCGGTAGTACTTATGTTCTTAACTAACATCCCGCTACGGGACAGGGAGGTCCAGATGAGGGAAATTCCTTGCCCTCCATCAACGCAGACCTCATGAAGGAACTCCTTGAGAGGCTGGACACCTTCATGTCAGCTGGCCCTGACAATCTACACCCCAGGGTACTCAAGGAGCTGGCGAGCATCATAGCCCAGCCTCTGGCACGGATCTTTGAGAACTCCTGGTGCTCTGGTGAACTGCCCAAAGACTGGAAGAAGGCCAATGTGGTGCCTATCTTCAAGAAAGGGAGGAAAGTGGATCTGGCAAACTATAGGCCCGTCAGCCTGACCTCTATCCCGGGGAAGGTCTTAGAAAAGTTTATTAAAGAGGCCATCCTTAATGGACTGGCCAACACCAACATCCTGAGGGATAGCCAGCACAGGTTTGTTGCAGGTAGGTCTTGCTTGACCAATCTCATTTCCTTCTACGACCAGATGACCTATTGCCTGGACAAGGGAGAAGAGATTGATGTCCTATATCTTGACTTTGGAAAAGCCTTCGATCTGGTATCCGATGATCACCTCTTGGTGAAACTGGCCAGTTGTGGCCTTGGGTCCACCATGGTCCACTGGCTGGGGAATTGGCTCTGTGGTTGGACCCAGAGGGTGGTGGTTGATGGAAGTCAATCGTCATGGTGCCCCGTGACCAGTGGGGTCCCCCAAGGCTCTGTCCTTGGACCCATATTGTTCAACAAATTCATTAATGATGTGGACATTGGAATCAGAAGGGGACTGGCCAAGTTTGCCGATGACACCAAACTTTGGGGCAAAGCATTGACACCTGAAGACAGGAGGGTGATCCAGGCTGACCTGGACAGGCTTAGCAAATGGGCGGACGAGAACCTGATGGTGTTTAACACTGAAAAATGCAAGGTTCTCCATCTTGGGAGGAAAAACCTGCAGCACCCTTATAGGCTCGGCAGTGCTATGCTGGCTAGCACTATGGAAGAAAGAGACTTGGGGGTCATGACTGACCACAAGATGAATGTGAGCCTTCAATGCGATGCTGCGGCTAGTAAAACGAGCAAAACGCTGGCTTGCAAGCATAGATGTTTCTCAAGCAAATCCCGGTATGTCATTCTCCCGTTGTACTTAGCCTTGGTGAGGCTGCAGCTGGAATACTACATCCAGTTTTGGGCCCCGCAATTCAAAAAGGATGTGGAGAAGCTTGGGAGAGTCCAGAGAAGAGCCACATGCATGATCAGAGGTCAGGAAAACAGACCTTACGACGACAGGATGAGAGCTATGGGGCTCTTTAGCCTGAAAAAGCGCAGGCTCAGGGGTGATCTGATGGCCACCTATAAGTTTAACAGGGGTGTTCACCAGGATCTGGGGGAATGTCTGTTCACCAGAGCGCCCCAAGGGATGATGAGGTTGAATGGTTATAAACTACTGCAAGACTGTTTCAGGCTGGACATAAGGAAGAATTTCTTTACTGTCCGAGCCCCCAAGGTCTGGAATAGCCTGCCATTGGAGGTGGTTCAAGCACCTACATTAAGCACCTTCAAGAAAAAATTGGATGCTTATCTTACTGGGATCCTATGACCCCAGTTGACTTCCTGCCTTCGGGCGGGGGGCTGGACTCGATGTTCTTCTGAGGTCCCTTCCAGCCCTAATGTCTATGAAATCTATGAAACGTGCCTGAAAAATACCCTTTTTGTCCTTACAGGCAGGGCCACGCTAGAGCATTTCCAACTCTTCTTGCTTTGGCTTTCCTATAGTTCGTCTCTTAAGTCTCACTGGTCATTCAGCACCCTAGTACACTGCAGATCTGGGCTTTCACTCATCCTTACTACTGTACATATGTCCTGATCTTCCACAGCCTTTGCTAGTCCAGTCTTGGGCCCCTCCTCATTAAAGATTTTCCAGCTGGGCTCTAGGTAGGGGCTAAGTGAATGACACGTGCCCAATTAACCTGGGTAACTTTAGACCAGTCAGTCTTACCTCTATTCCTGGGAAAATGCTAGAGAAAATAATCAAAGAACACATTTGTGCAGGCCCAGCAGGGGAAAGATGCTGAGGGGAAACCAGCACGGGTTTGTCACAGGTAGATCCTGCCTGACAAACCTTGTAGCCTTCTATGACCAAGTCACATACTGCCTGGATGCAGGAGCTGAGGCTGATGTCATCTTCCTGGATTTTAGGAAGGCCTTTGACACAGTTTCACACCCTATCCTCATTGGGAAGCTAGCAGATAGCGGAGTGGACGCCTACATGGTCAGGTGGGTGGCCAACTGACTTAGGGACTGCACCCAGAGAGTGGCAGTGGATGGTTCCTTCTCGGCCTGGAGGGAGGTGGGCAGTGGGGTCCCTTAAGGTTCGGTCCTTGGACCGATATTATTCAATATCTTCATCAGCGATTTGGATGAGGGCATGGAGAGCACCCTCTCCAAGTTTGCTGACGATACCAAGTTATGGGGCAAAGTTAGTACACCGGAGGGCAGGGAGCAGATTCAGGCTGACCTGGACAGGTTGGATCAACGGGCAGAGAGAAATAGGATGCAATTTAATAAAGATAAATGTAAGGTACTCCACCTGGGAAGGAGGAACCCTCAGCACACCTATAGGTTAGGGAGTGTCCTTCTCAGCAGCTGGGAGGCAGAGAGGGATCTTGGAGTCATAATTGATTCCAAGATGAACATGAGCCAGCAGTGTAACGAGGTCATCAACAAGGTCAATCGCACCTTGTCGTGCATTAGCAGGTGCATGACTAATAGAACAAAGGAGGTGATGCTCCCCCTGTATGCAGCACTGGTCAGGCTGCAATTGGAGTGCTGTGTCCAGTTTTGGGTGCTGTACTTCAAGAGGGATGCAGGGAATCTCAAGAGGGTCCAGAGGAGGACCACTCGCATGATTAGTGGCCTTCATGATCGACCCTATGGGGGGAGGTTGAGAGAGCTGAATCTCTTCAGCCTTCACAAGAGACAGCTGAGGGGAGATCTTGTGGCCACCTATAAATTTATTAGGGAGGTCAACGGGGAATAGGGGAAGCGCTGTTTACTAAGGCGCTCCAGGGAGTGACTAGGAATAATGGGTGTAAACTAGTTGAGAGTGGATTTAGGTTAGATATTAGGAAGAAATTTTTCACAGTAAGAGTGGCCAGGGTCTGGAATGGGCTTCCAAGAGAGGTGGTGCTATCACCTAGCTTAGAGGTCTTCATGAGGAGGCTAGATAGTCACGTGGCTGGGGTCATCTGACCTCGGTCCTCTTTCCTGCCAGGGGCAGGGGGTCAGACACGATGATCCATTGTGGTCCCTTCCGACTCTACAATCTATGTATCTATGAATTCCCCTGGTAAGAGATAGTAGCCATAATAATGTTTCATTGTTTCTTTAGCATAGCTTCCCTCATTTTCCCACTCTTCCCATGCAAAGACTTTTAGTCAAACCTCTTTAACTGAAGTTGCAAGGTGTTTTTCTCTCCAGTGCTGGCAGGTGTGCAGAAGTCTAGAGGCCTTTGGGCACTGTCACAGACAGAACACAATAGGCACAGTTGTAATTCGCTAGACAGATCTTTTTGCTGACAACGCTAGTGCTATTGTTGTTTCTTACTTGGGCATCAAAAGAATGTTATAGTTAAAATTGTATTTAAAGTCTGAGGAGTCATAATTAAGTTTGACATTGTGCAAATCTATCCCTACAACCCAGCACAGCCAGTGTAGTAGATATTATTACTGCTTATTAGCTTTATTGCAAGAACATCTGTTGCCCTGTGGGGTCAGGCCAACTCTCAGGATCTCAATATTGTGCTGTTAGACAGGAGGTCGTGGTGTACAATTGCACAGACACACTCAAAAATCAGTTAGGCACATACACACACGCTAGGTGCATACAAACACTCTAGGTGCATGCACTCCCACCAGGCACGCACACACACACTATACAATTCAGGCACATACATGTCCAAAATTACCAGCCTAGGCAAATTCACACCTGTCACCAATTCAAGCACCTACACACACTATACAGACCAAAAGAAATTGGACCAGAATCAATTACCAATGCCTGCACACCCAATACACATACATGGATCACTAATTTGTATATCATGACATACGTGTATATCAGTTCACATACATACCACTCACCTACATATACACACAGGTGAGGTCCTAACTTGGGTGTTGTGGTGTGTATGTATGTGCTTGGTGTACTTGGGAGAAGGTAAGAGAGAGAGTGAAAGTGTAGGGGGTGAAAGTTGCTGGGACCAGGATTAGAACTGGTCGACTAGAGAGAGCTGGGCTGAAGAGCTGAGGCTTGGAGTTACTTTAGTTTACTGCTGCTGGAGAGTAAGATGAAAGTTGCTGGTGCCAGGATTAGAACAGGCACACTGGAGGGAAGTTGGTTTAACTTGAAGTTAATTGGTGTAATTGAAAGCAGAAAGCCGGCAGAGCAAAGGAGCAATGCCGGGGAGAAGCCCGGAGGCTGAAGCCAGAGCAAGGAGGTTATAGGGGAGCTGAGAGGTATGTGGGGAGAGGAAAACTGGGAGTGGGGCTGCAGGGTGGGGGAGGCTGAAGAGAGAGAGTGAAAGAGAAGGCAGAGAGAGATAGGGATTGGGAAGAGGTGGCAAGAGGCAAAAAGTGGCAGGAGTGAGGCTGAGAGCCTGCAGAAAGCAACAGGGCTAAGAGCCTGTAGAAAAGGAACAGAGAAGAGGCAAAAAGTGGCGGGAACAGGACTGAGAGCTGAGAGGGAGAGAGAGAGAGAGACAGAGACTGGAATTTAAGGTAGGGAAGGGACCGGGCCTCAGTAAAACACACACACACAATGGCAGCAGGGGTTAAAGAGGCTTGGTGCAGGGGCTGAAGTCCAGGAGGAGAGAGAGTGAGTCCAAACTGGAGGAGGAAATATGCAGGTGATATTTACCTATCCCAGGCTGAAAGTGGGTCCTCAGTGGCCAGCCAGGGTCTCCTTCAGCTCGGTGTTGCCCAGAGGGGGTCGCCGGCAGGGCCTCTGGGGTGGATTGGCGGTGTGCCATGGTGCTGGTCCAGATGGAAATGGCGTTCCCAAGGAGTCAGTCTTCACTACCCCTTTTATGGGGCAGACTACCTCTGATCTCCTGTGGGGAGGACCTGTCCAGGCAATGTCAGTCCTGTTCCAGAGGGTTCCAGGTGTTCTTACTGAGCATGTGCAGCTTGGCACAATGGTCTCATCTTTTGTATCTTTTGTATCTTGAATGCTGAGGGTGGTTCCAATGACTAGGTCATTGGTCCAGGTATTGGTGTTGATGGTTTGGTCATTCAGAAGGAGCTATTTTTAAACCTACTGCCATTGTCTCTCAAGCACCCTCATTCATCCCCATTCATTCAGGAACCAAGTTAATTGGGGTGGGGGGGGGAGTACTATAAGTCGTAGGTTACACATGGGCATGGGGATAAGATGGAGGCTTGACATGACTTATGCTAACTTACTTATATAGGCCTAAAACAGTATAACAATATAAAAGCAGTACAAACATAATAATTATCACTTATAAAACAATGGATATCTATATCAAAATAGCAGGGCACTTAATTTGCAGAGAGGGGAGAGAAAAATAAAACTTACTACCTAAAATAAAATGTTAAAGCTTATCCTACATTTTAGCTTACTTTTACTTATCTATAGGGAATAAAGGGAGAGACAAAGTCAGGAATGGTTGGGGAAGGGGAGGGAATGCATTTTAAAAGGAAAAATAAAAGAAAAACTGGGGGTTTTGCTACACATCTTAAAGCTCTGTTGTATAAGACATCATATAGGAAAATAGCACTAGGACAGCCCATGTCTGAGAGCACTTGCAGTCCAGGATATCAAAGCCTCAGATGTAGCAGGTTTCGTCGCATCTTTTTTATGGTAAAACCTTAGATCCAGATCATGTCCTATCATGCCGAACATGTGAGAAAGCTAAAGCTAGACAGGAGTGTTCATGTTCTGTACATGGCCAAACAAAGGGTTAGAAAGCAGTTCTTTAGCTGTGTTAATCTGAAATCAGGCAGAAGACAGGGTAAATTACACCTTAAACACTAAATCAGCGATGCATAGGCTTGTGTGAGCCTGAGCTTTAATTCATCAGATGCTGTTGGCTATCCTTAACCATGGATGTCCCAGAGCCATAGGGGAATCGTAGAGTCAGAATGTCTGCATGGAGTCTCATCTGCTCTGTCATACTTCTTAGGTGCCCTGTCCACTGCTATTATGAGCCTACCCCAAAGGTGTCCAACTTACTTGGCTTCACATGGCCAGATCTGGACCATGGGATGAGCAGTGGCAGTGTTCACCCTCTGGGTTTCGGAGCCATGCCGACGCAGCAATTCTGACAGCTGTGCTGACAAGCCAGTGACCCACCACTGAAGGTGAGTTATTTGGCTTATATCCTTGCAGGGCATGAAGACATGGCTCTGGAACCAAGAGGGTGGACACTGCCACTGCATGCTCCTCTCCCCATCTCCCCTTGCTGATTTTCATTGCTAATGGTGACTGAAAACCCTGGATTAGGGTGTGTGAGAGGGTGTGCAGCAGCAGTGCTAACAAACCTGTACAGGCTGAACTTTAACCACACACGAGCTGAGTGTGGCCCATGGGCCACTAAGTGGACAGCCTTTACGTACCCAATAGGATTGGCTTAAAACCTCCTACCCCCTTCTAAGTTATATAGTTAGTAGAGATTGCTGAGGGAAAATCTCTATAGGTTTCCAAGGAGATGCTGCTATGAAGAATGATTCTCCCTTGTCTTGAGTCCTTCTCTGTTCCCTCATGTCCCTTTCCTATCTCTGAAGCCTGATTGTCAGGAATCCATGGCAGGGGTAAGGGAGTGGATGTGTCTGCAGGGGGGGGTTGTGCATGCATGCACACAAACAAGACCTGTCATTGCGGCAGTGACTCTGCCCCCCTAATTTCAAGGCCCAGAAGGTAAAGGCCCAGTACAGTGCTTTAAAAGAAAGACAAGATAGTCAAGGTTATATATAAACAATAATTACCAGTCCATCAGATACATGTTTATATAGCAGCAATACATAAAGTATTCAGGAATTGGATAAATTATAATAGGCCATAAATCCAATATCAGTGTTTAGTTCTTGGTTCTTAGTGTCTAGCCCCACCTTATGAATTTTTGTTCCCAAGTTTGAATACTTGACACATGAGGAAGGTGAGACTATAATGCCCCACCCCCTTTGGATGGGCCTTGATCTCCTAGTACTTGGCTTCTTTTCTTTTGCTAATGATGTGTCTGCTACACCTGAGAATTTCTCTCAGCCCCCTCCTCTATGCTGTGCTTAATTTGGTATGCCCAGCTTCCTACAATCAGAGACCTGAGGAAGAATGTGTTGCATTGGAAAACTTACCTAACTTTGTCCCAATTACACAGTTGTTCCAATAAAAGATATCAGCCTAAGAAATCTTTGCCTCCCAAAGATCCACAAATGAGGTAACCCTGGCAGACCTTGCATAATTTCTGGACTACCGTGACTACAACATCACTCTTACACACAACTGCAATTTTTTTTAAAGAGTCAGTGAGACAAGAACTTAGATGAGTTGGTTTAGATGCAGACATTTCTGCCTTGAGTAGGGGGGGTTGGACTAGGTGACCTCACTAAGGTCCCTTCCAGCCCTGCAATTCTATGGCTGAATCCTAAATTTTGTTTCTTGTCCCCTTTATTCTGTTATCATTCAGTAGTTATTCTTTGACTCATTTCTGCTGCATTGAAGCCACTCCCCACATTGCTGATGAATTCTGGCCCCAGATGGCTCCACTGCCACCTGCGTAAAGAAACAACCTGAGCAACATGAGTTGCTGCAGAGCTGAATCTGATGTGCTCCAAACTATCCCCAGTTTTATGATACATTCCCCTGTTCTTGCACAAATCACTTTTATTCATGTATAGTAACAGATGGAGAGGGTGCCAGCTGCATCAGGTGTTCGGTGACTGTTTGACAGTAGGTAGTGACTTTTCCTTCTAAGTTGAAATGGGCTTTCTACAAATGCAACTCAATTTCCCTGAAGCCAAGATTGTCGATTGTAGGAGACAGCCTCCTTAACATTACCTCTCCTCCCCCTGTCCTCCATGCCCTGAGAGAAATCGTTACTTGTGCCAAGGAGCTGCTGTGCAAATGACCATGTAACTCAAAGCAACAATTTCAAGTGCCTCATTTGCAGACTCAGCAGTAGTGGAATAAAAAAGTAGAAGATAAAGAAGCAGTCAGAATGGAAACAGGTCGAACTATCTAAAAAGAAATGTGAGTTAGCAGGAAACCGTGCTTGTGTCTGCATCTGTCTGTGTGGTTTCCATTTGCCCAGAAGCCAGTGCAGCAGCTCTGCACATGTGAACATTACCTACCTAGTAAAGCATTATGGGCTAAATGCTTCACTGTGCCCAGCATTTGGGTCAGTGTCTGATTCTTCACTGCCTTGGAGGTAAATGTTAGCAAAGCAAACTGGCAGTGTTTTCCTCCGCCTAGGATACATGTACTTGGGAGTAGTGTAAATAAAAAATACCAGGAGCAAATCAGTGGAAAGTCACTGTGTGGGCAGTAGGTTGGTGGTTCACCTGGGTGATTATTTGTAGAGGTCTTATTTGGAGCACAGTGTAATGGAAATATTAGGGTTAAAGCACTATTCGGGCTCTAGCTAAAGTGAAAGCATCAGTAGTATTTGGGTGGGAAGGCAAGGAGAAAGGATGGGGCCTGTCCATCTGGCACCTCGGAGACTGTAAACAAAGCAGTGAGACACTGGCGTCCCTGGGAAGGCAAAGTACAACTACATTTGCTTCATATGGCAATATCTAGAATATGGGAAATAGGAGTTGGAGGTAGGCAGCAGGGGTTACCACTGCGCAGCAGCAGGAGAAGCTAATGGGAAAGGCTTGGGCAAAGGCAGCAATGTGTCCTGAACTCCTGCTACCTGTCCCCCCAGTCCTGTCCCTGAAGTAAATGAATTAATACTTTGACCACTTCTATGACATAGGACCAGTAAAGAACAGTTTGTGACTATTTCTGGACAGACACATTTCCCAGTGCAGGCAGCTGGATGCAAACGGCTGCTTGTGTGCAGCTGCTTGTATGCATGATGAACTAAATACATTAGTCATCAAATAGGCATAATGCTTGCCCCTCCCACACTGCTCAGCACTGCAATTGCCCCCAACCCCCTTTCTGCTTCATGTTCATTATTTGACTCTTAGGCTTTGGCTACACTGAGCTTTTCGCCATCTAGCTGTCTGTGCAAGCCCCCAGAATAGACACCATTTACAACAGTGCAGTTTATTTCAGTTTCAGACCAGGGTAAGATGCCCCATCTTCAACTGTCCTAATTAGATGTTTGTATCAGTAGAGCCACAGTCCTGGCTTAGATCCCAAGGGTAGGTGTCCCAGATTCCCTGGGGGAGCAACTGCTTGGGACCTCCAGCCTTGTATAGTCTCTCTGAGCACCCCTTGAAACCAACCCAGGCATAGCTTCTAGAGTGAGTGAGCCACTGGCTTCCTGGACTCCAAGACCAGCCTTTTGGTCCCTGACTCCTCTCCCCAGTTTTCATAGCTCTTCCTTAAAGGGGTACTTTCTAATTCAGCTCCTGGAGAGGGTCTTTACCTGTTCAATGACATGGGGTGCATTCAGGGTCATGCAATACAGTCAGCTCTTCGTAAAACAGACCAACCTGTGTTGTTCACGGCGCTACAACAGGCAGAGTCCTCCTGCCCCAAAACTTAAGCAATCTCCCTCAGAAAAATCAGGGCAGCCCTGCCTGGCTTTTCTCCCTCAAGCCTCCTTTTGTCTCTGGGCACCTCCCTTCTTTCGCAAGTGTCACTCTGAATCCAAAAGGCAAGGATTTCTTAGGGTGATATCTTTTATTGGACCCACTGCAACAACAAAAAAAGTTGGGATAGAGTTAATCGAGTTTTCAAAGTTAGACTTTCTTCAGCTCTGATTCCAGAAACAGCCTCTTCAGGTGCTGGGGCTTCATGTGTGGGTATTTGCAGAGTGTTTCATTGTTTGCTTGAAGGCCTGTTCTCTCCTAATAGAACACTCAGGCTTTGTACTTTCAAACGCAATTAACCTCTTCTTTTCCCATGTACAAGCTAATCAGAGAAACTGAGGCATGCAACGTCATTTTAACATGAACACATTTAAACCAGAAATATTGCACCAAAACCAACAGCCTGTCGCAGTAAGAAAGATCCTAAGCCCTGCATTATAAAAATGAGTTAATAGAGGAGGCAAGTATAGGGGATATACTGAGTAACATAACTGAATACCTTGCAGAGACTAGCTTGTTCAGGTGCTGCCCTGCCCTGCCTTTTGCTTGACTTCAAACTAGCAAAACTAACTAGTTCTCTAGAACAAAGAAGTGACCATTAGATGACACTGGGCACATCCACATGTTCATTAATGTGCTTTTGCTAATATGCATTACATTTTTACCTCCATTGTGAGGTACTAGAAAAAAGTGCATTAGTCTGTGTGCATTAGCTTTTGCTTTTGCTAATGTGCAATGTGTACTGGCAAAAGCAGTTTTTTGTGACACTTTAATGTGTATTAAAATAGACTAATGTGCATTAAAGTGCATGTGTAGACACACACACTGCTACTTGGGATGTCCAGATTTGAAAACTGGGCCAAATGTTATGCTCATTAATTCCATCCCACTGGTTTTAGTAGAGTTACATGAGTATAGTGGGGGTCAGGATTTGAGCACAGAGGCCAAATTATACTCTCACAACACAGTAACTCAGCAGTTATTCCAGGTTTCCTGTGAAGTATCTGAGAACAAAACCAGGCCATCAGAATCTAATTAAACATCATACTTGATAAGAGTTAACTTAGTCTCTGAACTTAGTTTCTGCCAGGGACAGGGATCTCTTTTTAACCTACTAGAATTCTCCAGAAAACTTAAATGAGTGATTAAGAGTGAGACTGTGGATAAAATTTACTAGGACATTTATTTTTTTATAAATTCTCATGCCAGGAGCTGTTCAGGCAAATAAATGGTCCTTAGGTCAGAGGCATTCTATTTATTATTATGTACTAAAAAGCAATTAGGTTGTCTTCCTAATGTGCTGCAGCAAATTTAAAAACAAGTACAGGTTTCCCGCGATTTATGCAGGTTTTCTATATGCGAATTCACTCTTATGCGATGAGCATATTGAGACCCATAATTTGTTATATTAAAGGTAAATTCGCTCTTACGTGGTCAGCATAGATGTTCCCCCTGCCGAAGCAGGTACATCTGTTGGGGGGAGGGGAAAGGGCCGTGGCCCCACTCACACCAGCCCCGGCTGCAGCAGCCCCAGGTACAGCCAACACCAGCTGCCTGCACCAGGGCACAGTGCAGCCCAGGAGCAGAGGTGAAAGTGGACAAGCAGAGCCCAGGTGCTGGGGGACAGGCGGAGCACGGTGCAGCTCAGCAGCTGCAGGCGGCTGGCACCAGCTGCTCCCAGGGCCACTGCTGCTGGGTCTGGGGTTAGTGCCACTCTGTTCCCTCCGCTTGCTGCCTTGTGTGGCCCTGGGAGCGGCACCCCTCCCCCCACCCCCTCCCTAATCCCAGCCTTCCTCTCTCCCTCACTGCCATGGGAACCTATCCCTATTTGTTACATTGTAAAGTGGGTTCGCTTTATGCAAATTTGATTTATACACCGTTCTCCAGGAACGCATGTACAGCATAAATTGAGGGAAACCTGTATGGTAGAGACTGATCAAGAGTTCATTGAAATCAGTGGATGAAATCCCTTTGGCGTAAATGGGCTTTGGCAAAGGTGCAACATTATCTGGAGTATGGTGATTTAAGAATAGATGCCTCTGAAAGATATAATGGATTTTGAAATAAACCAAAAAAAAAGCCTAGCAAAGCTCATGAAGAGCTCAAGAAATTTTTCTTACACTGAGAGGTCACAAGACACTTGAGCCATGGCAGAAGATTGATCAGTCCTCACAATTCTACCCTCTCCTGAGCCGCTCCATATTAAAAAGTATCTCCTTGGGCATGTCTGTATATGCACTTTACTCCACAGTAGACTAATTTACTGCGTAGTAAGGCATCACCATCTAAATTTGTGTATCAATTAGGGTGCAGTAGATTAATTTATTCCAGGATAGGATAGTCCCATCAGACACAGGTACTATCTGACAGCAGAGAAAATTACTACACTTAAACCTGTGTAGATGGTGATGTCGGGATTAGTTTATTCTGGCTCAAATTGCATCAAAGTTTATTCAATTGCGTTAATTGAACATGTAGACACACCCCTTTAGAATCAAATTGATCCTACTATGGACAAGGTACTGTTAGCACATCATTAATTCAATTCTACAGAAAGTCAATGAGACGACTGTTGCAGTTGGAAATTTTTTTTTTAAAGGCTGGATATTATTTGTGCTCAGATTAACAACATTTACAGCTATGCATGCTGAGATAAGTATACAGGCAGTCCTCAGACTTACAACACAATTGGTTCCTAAAAACTGTGTCTTAAATCGAAACACTGTAACTCAGAACCGATTTTCCCATAGGAAACAATGTTATAAATGGGGAATTGGTTCGTGAACCAAGGATACCCTGTTTTCACCAAAAATAACCCAGAATTTTGTACTCAATCACGTATAAATGAGTAACATAGCTACATTCATGTATTTATATTATAAATAGCAATCATTGATTTGGGAGGACTTCTTTAAGGTGACTTTGCTGGACTTTTTGAAGGGCTCTTAGTTGGACTTCTTGAAGGGTTCTTGGCTGGAGTCTTCTCAGGAGTCTTGGCTGCAGGTTTTTCTGGAGTCTTGTCTGCTTTCTTAAAGAAAGTGTCCGAGGAAGTTTGGACAGATGTTCTCCAGGGAGAAGGGTGACACAGTGAACTTGTTCGCTGGGGTGGCGTTGCATCGGATCAAGCATTGTAAATTCAAAACTGACATCAGAAAGTTGAAACAGGGTGTCAATTTATAAACGTTTCACACTTACAGTGTGGTAACTCGAAACGTTGTAAGTCGAGGACTGCCTGTACTCAGATTTTTTTGCTTTGGGTTATAAACTGATTATTTTTATAGGTCATTTTATAGGTCATTTTTTCCTCAAGGAAATTAATACCACTCTAGATTTTTTGAGGGTTGTTGGGTTTTTTTTTCTTGCCTCTGAAGTATTAGGTATTGGCTGGGATATCAGATGGGATAAACAAATGGCATGACCTGGGAAAATAAATATGAATTTCTGCATAGGGTTTGCGTTCCAAGCCCAGAAGAGATGATAGTGAATGTACATAGCATACAGAGTGAGCTGTGCTTATTCAAGGCAAACTCTTTTTAAGATGGAGTTAGAGCACCAGTATTGGTCTGTAATTGCAACCAGCTAACTCAGAGAGCTTGGACAACATCTAAATGCTGATAGCTCTAGGCATGCCTCTCTGATTTTGTTCCAGGCAGGGCAATGATGCTAGTTGAAGGAGGTGAGCAAATATTTTGCAGTAACTTCTTTAGCAGATTTCACCCGTGTCATGTTCAAGGAACATCCATGAGCAGATCATATTTATTTGATGTTTGACAAAATAGGATCTGCAATATGTAGTTGCAGTCAGCCACATGGTACAGTATTGTTTCTTTTTCCTGATTTGCATAAGAAAACTTCTACAGTCAAGTTCAATTAAAATACTTGTAGAAAGTGGATTAAAAATCTGCTTTCTCTGAATAAGTTAAGATTGTGGGCTTAAAATATGATTTTTTGAGCTTGTAACTCAAACACAAATGCTCTGGGAGAGCAAACACCCAAGGAAAGTTAATGTGACCAAAGTCAATTCATTTTCAAAACATAATTAATATTTGTGGTGGTTATTTTTTCAGTGTTCACCCAGCTCTAACATCAGTATAACTGATTAAATATAAGTAGGTAGCTTACATTTCATCAGCTAATTGACTCTAGGATGCTTTGGGCAGGAACTGTAATAGTGATAAGCAGCAAAACCCCCTGGCTTACTTTTGAGATTCCAGGTTGCAATTTGCGACTTTTTCCATTGGAAAAAAACCCCCTTCTTTATGATTCAGAAACTGAACAAAGTGAATGAAGCAATTGAGAGACTAAATACGAAACCCCAGGATGTTCATGTAGCATCTCTGTTCTGACTTGTAACTAACTATACATTAATGTCTCTTGGGGTATGATTAAAGTTAAGCACGATAGGTTGCTGGGCAGGTGTTCTTAGCTGCTGCTGCTTGCTTGTTCACTAGTGTTGATGCTATAGGGATGTCACTGAGCAATCAAGCTAAAGCGTTCACAGGAGCCTGTATCTTTATGAGCTTCATTCCCACTGGTTGATTAGATCTTGATGAAATCTCTTCTCAGACCAGGGGTAAGGACTTCCTTGTCTCTAACAAATCAAAATCTAGATCTTAAATAAACCATATTACATTATCTTTGCCCCACCTCCCCCCAACCTCCAAGGACTTGTTCAGATAAGTATGCACGTAAATTTCTCTGGGGACAGCTAGCAGCAGCACATGTTGGCACGCATGCTCTGGTGTGTGGCATATTGCCCTAGGTGGGGTAGGGTAGGCTGGGGCCAGTACCTGGGCTGGCCTCAGCAGCTTTACCTAGGGTCCTCGGGGCTCCCAGGGCTGCAGCAGCAGCAATCCAGGCATTTGGAGCTGGCTGGATGCCATAGCAGGGCTCTGGCTAGCCAGGCTACAGTTTCAGGTGACACATGCTGCATTTGCATCGCACTTTTTTGATACAGGGATTTCCTGGTATCTAAATTTGTCTCCGTGCTGCAAATATGCAGCACAGAGAACCAAATCACATGAGTGGGGTGTGTTTTGTGGCACTTCAGAGGCCTTTGAGGCACCGCAAAGTGCACATGCACATTTGTGTGGACACAGTCCAAGGTTTCAATCAGGAACCTTTGGAGTCTTTAAATTGCAATCACATTCAGCCACAGAAACTACTTTGATTCTGAGCTCTCAGAAATTTTAATTGGGTTTTTTTTTCTCTTGGACAGGAAGGTCTTAGCTAGTAAGGGGAGGCAGGAAGTTATGAACTACTGTTCTTACATCAACTTAGTCACACTTTGCTCCATCTCTTCATTTTCTTTTTTCTCAGCTTCTTAACTATTAATGATGCAACATGAGTCATTCAGTCTAATTGGTTTAGTAAGCAAGAGACTTGAGCAGAGAGAGGGAGCAGCTGCTGAATACTCTGAGCTCAGTCTATTGCACCCAGTTGGCTAAAACAGGGGTGGGCAATTATTGCACCTGGAGGGCCACTTAATGAGTTTTGGTGAGTTGTCAAGGGCTCTCCATCCCTTGATGGTTGCCCCACGCCCTGGTCACCATCTTGGGACAGGAAGTCCCTCTCCTGCCCCCCCCCCGAAGTATTTATTTTGGGGGAGTGTTGCTGTTTTGGAACCAGAAAAAAAATCATACTAACAGTCAAACATCATACATTATAAAGTATTTCTATTTCAAAAAATATTTTTGTTCTGATTTATTTGTGCTTTTGCATAGTGTATATAGAGGTGATTGCATAATAGCTCAAAAATAAAGTCTTACTCTTGAATATTATGCGGGGGATGCGGGGTGTGTTTGGGGGTATGGATGTGTGTATGTGGGTGGGTATGAATGTGGGGGATTTGTGAGGGGATGTGGCTGTGTGTGTGGGGTGGTGTAAGGTATGTTTGTGGGATGTAGGTGCATTCATATGAGAGGGTTGTGGGAGGGGTGGGCAGGGGTATGTGTGTGTAGGGTGGGGGGAGGGGGGGGAGTGTGGGGACTCACCCCACATGGTCCTCCCCCTCCATGGTGCACAGTCTTCCCTGGCAGTAGCAGCAGCAGGCAGCAGGCCGTTGGCAGGCCTGCACAGGCACAGCCACTAGGCAGTACGTGGCTCTGACCAGTTCCGGGTACTGCATGTGGTGTCAAGAAGCAGAGCTATGCTGGCCCACCTCTATTGCACCAGGCTCGTGTGCAGCTCCCAGCAATCAGGCGACACTGCGGGGAGGCTGGCTGCCTTCGCTACTCCCTTTTGCCACGTGCAGTGCACAAGACTCTATCAAGACACTTGTTCAAGTGAGAATTTTGGTCAAATGCTGTCTTGAATGATACTTGAGCAGAATGGTGCTCTAGATGCTCTGGTGAATATGGGTGTTGTAAGCACCAGTTGCCATTCTGGGGCAGTGCAACTGAGCAGGTACTCTGTTAGTTACAAGTAGGTTAGGTCAGGTTCTTGTTGGGGAGATGGATGCTGAAGTTTGTACGGTATTGATTGAGGGTAGAGATGACCGCTGGATGAGCAGCCATTTAGCTCCAAACCTGCTGTCACAAGAAATGTGGTTACCTTCTCAGAATCCTGGTCTCTCTCCATTTAAATATACCAGCACAGTGACGTCCAGTCCTTCTCCCTCACCTCAGGTTGTGGCCTCACTGTAGAGGAAGTAATTAGAGATTTCACGTCTGCTTATCTGGAATGGGGCAGGTGGCAGATAGACTAATTCTGTTGTCCCTACAAGTGCCAGGCACTAAGAGGAAGTCTGTAGATCATGCAGTATAAAGAATCCTAAACTGAGCCTTACGACTCTGTTTAGGTCATTTGTTTAGGACATTTGAGGTCCTGGTGTGAGCCAGTCAATAACTGATAGTGGTAACTCACTCATGGACCTGTTCAGGTGCTAATTTAGTTAGAAAGCTGTCCTGTGGCCAGCAATGTCTCCCAGGTACCTGAGTAGCTCTGTGTAGGCTGTTTTCTGGGAGTGGGTGGAAGTGTAATGGCCTCTGTAAGGCAGACAAGCTTCTTTGGGTAAATCCGGTATCTTTTATTAGATCAACTCAAATAGTTGGAAACATTCTTCTTAGCAAGCCTTTGGGTACAAATACCCTTCAACGGGCTGAGGAAGCCTCTGCAGTTGGTCTGTGCTCTTCCTGGATGGAGTGGTAAGCAGCCAGAGGCCAGTATCTATGCAAGAAAGCCAGTCAGTTAAAATGTAAATTGAGGTGGTCAGTAGGTGAGAGACAGGCTGGGGGGAAGGGGGAATGAAAGTAGCTGTAGTCAAAGGATGAGAGACTGGAGGATGGCGGGTAAGGGAATGAGAATAGCTGGTAAAAAATGGAGGGTTTACCTGGGGAGTTAGATGTTAGGCAGGTTATAATGTGCCATAAATCCAATGTCTATGTTTAGTCCATGATTTTTTTTTGTATCCAGTAGATTGATAAAGTGATAGCCTCTGTAACTGTTCTTGCATCAGGCAGATCATTTACCTGCCAGAGAAGTGGAGATGAAAGCGAAATTACAGGAATTGGCTATTGTTTCCTAATACTGTCAATTTTTGTTTCCTTTTGCCTCCTGGGACCTGGTGCAGAATTTACGATGAGGAAAAAGAAGACAAGAGTTCATGAAAAACATGAAAGGGCTTGGAGAGGAACTCTGAGTGGGGTTACAAAGCCTTAGGGAAACAGGAAGTGTTGCTGAAAATTGCAAGGCCTGAAGTGTCAGAGAATGGTGGGGAACAATGAGGGGCCAGGAGATTAAAGAGAATTGGGGGGGAGGGGGGGAGCCAAGAAACAGGTTGCTGCAGGGTATGGGAGAGGCTAGCCACCCAGCTTCTTATGCTGATGTCAGGAGAAAACCGTATAGGGTTTGTTTGTTTGTTTGTTTGTTTGTTTGTTTGTTTTTTGCTCCTCTAATCTCCTTCCACTCAGTAATAAATTTATGATAATGTTGTGTCTAGAAAATCTCACCTGTTACTCTGTTGCATTGCTTAGTGAGTACTTAGCCATATCAGGAAACCACACCTCCTGCATCCTTAGCCCTGACAGGCACTACATGTATAGAAAAGTCCTAGAGAACTTAGTAACGCTGACTGACACTGACTAAATTGAATGAAAATTTAATAGGGTTCTATAGAGATTACTCTGAAGACCTATGGAATTTAATGGTCAAATAGACCTTTTCTTCAGGCTTCAGTATCCATTCTTTAAATAGCAGAGATATATAATAATTTCTGCAGTATTGTCCAACAACAATGTGAAAAGTTATTGATGTGTAATAAATTGCATAGCATCTGTCTAGAAGGGCATTTCACAGCATCTTTATGATCAATAAACTGTAAACTTCGTGGCAAAACTCTGTGAGTTGTGTTCTTGATCCTGCACTGAGACGTAAAAAGTTGCAATTTCTGACCATGCAACATTATTCAGGTTTAAAATAACATTCATTATGGATTTCCTTTTAAGCTTTTGTGATTGGGAGGTAGAAAATGGGAGGTCCCAGGATGAGAGAACTTTGTCCAAATGATTTTCACATTCTTGTGGCAATTTGTCCTTCATTTTTTTGAAGAGCTGATTCTCTTTATTAACAAGGATTATGATATTCAAGGCTTTTATTTATTTTTTTTTTTCAAATATGATGATCAGCAATAACTACATTGAGCCAACATGAAAAGCAGGTCCTTGTTTTCTATGTTAACAATGTTTTTTTTCCAAACAGGAGTTAATTGAGCCCCTTGACACTCCTAGCAGGATGGTAGATAATTAAGTGTCATTCTCACCATGACACAGTTGGGGAAACAGACAGGAAAGGGATGCCCTACAGTAAAATTTTGTTTAAATTTTTTTTTTAAATAGTTTCTGCAACTGTATTTTATTTATTATTTATTAGTGGGTGGGAGCAAGCAAAGGGTCATTTGTAAAGATATTACTTTGCTTTTAATAGTGCTCTGAACTATGCACTTCATATGGCAGATGCATTTAAAAAATGCATGAAAAATAGATTCCTAATATAGAGGAAACTGTAGAGAATGGACCAAAGTGGGAAGTCTGTGTCAACTAAGTCTTAAAATAGACTACTAGAGGACCTCCATCCCTGTACTCAGACCATTTGAGTACATGCCTCTCAAGCAATGGCTGGGAGATGTTACTACTTTTTCACTTGACTTGAATTTTGACCAGAACAGGGGTTATTGCATGTTAAGTGGTTGGCTAGAAAGCACTAATTAAGTTGTACAGTGAGTTCCTGTTTCTACTCTCTCCCTGTTTGGCACTAGTTAGTAGTGTGCTGATTTGATTTGTTAATGTCCCAGTTCAAAATTCCAACACAAAAAATTCACCTCCTTTCAACAACCAACACATCCAAGCAATGAGATCACTCTGTGCAAAGGCATTGCCCATTACCTTGAGGTCAAAATGATTGATACTGCATCTGCTTTTGAGAAAGCAGTATCATCAAATTGGTCTCCTGCTTATCAAATGTATAAGAGTGTTTGGGACCCCAGAATGTTCAGTTTTGAACCATGTTTTGTTTCAGGGCATCCTTGAGGAGGGTGTCTGAATGTTCTCTGATGCTTATTGTTTTGAGCAAAGTATTCCAGCACATAACAGGTACTGAACCAAGAGGAAGTGAGGGATCAGCATCTCCACATATCTGTCTTTCCTGTTAAATATTACCTTCATTGAAGCAATTGTTGTTGTCATTACTGGGAAGCCAACACATACAGATGTCTCCAGCTAAACGAATGGGGTCAAATTTAGACTTCCACCGATCTGGACAGAAGAGCATCCACATCAGGGTTGTCTTTAGCTCCTGGTGGGTGCATTGCACTTAGCCTGTACGGTATTTAGGAGGTCTGAAGATTAGGGTATGTGTATAAACCTTTTTCATATAGGGAGGAGCAGGCAGTCATTTCCCATCATGAAGCTGGAGAAAACACTGAAATCCATTCCAGCCTCACTATTTAATACTGTCTTGTGTCACTTTTAAAATAAAAAAATTCTAATAAAATATCTGATACAAGTCTACCAAATAGTCAGGAGCCAGAATATCAGGAAAAAACTAAGAGGCATAGTACGCACTTATTATTGTCACCTGTGCTTTCATTTTTTACTGTTAAGACTGAGAGACACATGAACAATTCTTAAACTGTATGGAATGGATTTCATATGAATGTATCCTGAATCCTCAGCTAGTGTAAATTGGCATGGTCAAACTGATGTTAATTGAGCTCCATTTACAACAGTGGAGGATCTGGCCTGGGATGGGCTGGTAGGTGACCCTGTCTGAACTTGTTAGCACATGTTACTCCATTGCTCCACCATTTTGAACATCTCTGTGAACTTACCTACGTACAAAACAATGGAATTTTATCATTTTGGCTCTATGTATTGTTTGTTATAGGCTATATGTAGTAACACAGTCAAGAAGATAAATAAAACAACAACACAATAGACAAGTTCTGTTGTGTTTCAGTGAAGAGGACTTAATTTCTTTTCCAAGATTCCTGGTCTGATGGTACATAGATTCATAGATTCATATTCATAGATGTTAGGGTCGGAAGGGACCTCAATAGATCATCGAGTCCGACCCCCTGCATAAGCAGGAAAGAGTGCTGGGTCTAGATGACCCCAGCTAGATGGTTATCTAACCTCCTCTTGAAGACCCCCAGGGTAGGGGAGAGCACCACCTCCCTTGGGAGCCCGTTCCAGACCTTGGCCACTCGAACTGTGAAGAAGTTCTTCCTAATGTCCAATCTAAGTCTGCTCTCTGCTAGCTTGTGGCCATTGTTTCTTGTAACCCTCGGGGGCGCCTTGGTGAATAAATACTCACCAATTCCCTTCTGAGCCCCCGTGATGAACTTAAAGGCAGCCACAAGGTCTCCTCCCAACCTTCTCTTGCGGAGGCTGAAAAGGTCCAGTTTCTCCAGTCTCTCCTCGTAGGGCTTCGTCTGCAGGCCCTTGACCATACGAGTGGCCCTTCTCTGGACCCTCTCCAGCTTATCCGCATCCTTCTTGAAGTGTGGCGCCCAGAATTGCACGCAGTACTCCAACTGCGGTCTGACCAGCGCCCTATAGAGGGGAAGTATCACCTCCTTGGACCTATTCGTCATGCATCTGCTGATGCACGATAAAGTGCCATTGGCTTTTCTGATGGCTTCGTCACACTGCCGGCTCATGTTCATCTTGGAGTCCACTAGGACTCCAAGATCCCTTTCCACCTCTGTGCCACCCAGCAGGTCATTCCCTAGGCTGTAGGTGTGCTGGACATTTTTCCTCCCTAGGTGCAGCACTTTGCATTTCTCCTTGTTGAACTGCATCCTGTTGTTTTCTGCCCACTTGTCCAACGTATCCAGGTCTGCCTGCAGCTGTTCCCTGCCCTCCGGCGTGTCCACTTCTCCCCATAGCTTTGTGTCATCCGCAAACTTGGACAGAGTACATTTGACTCCCTCGTCCAAGTCACTGATGAAGACATTAAAGAGTATCGGTCCAAGGACCGAGCCCTGCGGGACCCCACTGCCCACACCCTTCCAGGTCGAGACCGACCCATCCACCACGACTCTCTGGGTGCGGCCCTCTAGCCAATTCGCCACCCACCAGACTGTGTAGTCATCCACGTCACAGCCTCTTAACTTGTTCACCAGTATGGGGTGGGATACCGTATCGAAGGCCTTCCTGAAGTCTAAGTATACGACATCCACCCCTCCTCCTGTGTCCAGGTGTTTCATAACCTGGTCATAGAAAGAGACTAGATTGGTCAGGCATGATCTGCCCGCCACAAACCCGTGCTGGTTTCCCCTCAGCATAATTTGCCCTGCCGGGCTCTCATAAATGTGAGCCTTGATAATTTTTTCAAAGACTTTGCCAAGGATGGAGGTGAGACTGACCGGCCTATAGTTGCCCGGGTCCTCCTTCCTCCCCTTTTTGAAAATGGGGACCACGTTAGCCCTTTTCCAGTCCTCCGGGACTTGGCCCGTGTGCCATGAGCGTTCGAATATTCCCGCCAGTGGCTCTGCAATGATGTCGGCCAGTGCCTTCAGCACCCTCGGATGGAGCTCATCTGGGCCTGCCGACTTAAAGGCATCCAGTTCTTCCAAGTGACTCTGCACCACCTCAGGATCTACGTATGGAAGTCTGGTGCCTTGCTGCTGCCTCTCTACAACCCCAGTGAGAGACTTGTCGTGCCCCTCACTTAGGAACACTGAGGCAAAGAACTCGTTGAGGAGTTCAGCCTTGTCCCCCCTGTCTGTCACCAATTGTTTCTGCCCATTTAGCAGGGGTCCTATTCCTCCCTGGGCCTTCCTTTTACTCCCAATATATCTAAAAAACAATTTCTTGTTGTCTTTTACTTGGGTTGCCATCCTCAGCTCCATGGTAGCTTTGGCCCATCTAACTGCCTCCCTACAAGCACGAGCAGAGGAGGTATATTCATCTTTAGTGATCTCACCTTGTTTCCACTTTTTATGCGCTCCCCTTTTGGCCCTTAGGCTGCCCTGGATTTCTCTGGTCAGCCATGGAAGCCTCCTGGCCCCTTTCCCTCTTTTGCCTCGCTCGGGGATCGTCTTGCTTTGTGCCCGAAGGATCGTTTCCTTAAGGCACAGCCACCCTTCTTGGGCTCCCATCCCTTCAAAACTCCTACTCTGCAGTGCGTCCTTGACTAATCGCCTGAGTGCATTGAGATCAGCTTTCCTAAAGTCTAGCACTTTCACCCTACTAGTTACCTTACCCACTCAACGTCTTATGTTGAATTCTATTATTAGGTGATCACTGTCTCCCAAATGGCTACCGATCTGGAGGTCCCCTATCATGTCATCCCCTGTTGCCAATACCAGATCCAGTATGGCATTCCCCCTAGTGGGACCATGCACCTCCTGTGTCAGGTGGAGGTCCTGTACACAGGTTAGAAACCTGCGTGAGCGATGGGACCTTGCTGTCTGTGTCTCCCAGCAGATGTCCGGGTAGTTTAGGTCCCCCATGACTACCGCCTCTTTAGCTTTTATGGTCTCCGAGAGTTGACTCAGGAGCCCCGCATCTATTTCTTCCCCTTGGTGTGGGGGTCTGTAGCAGACCCCTACATGGTACAGTAAACTGGAAAGTCTATGGCAACTTCATTTAAAAGAAAAAATAAATATTAATTTGCTGATGCTATCCTAATTTCAGTTTTCAATATGTTTTTAGCACAGGAGTGGGCAATTATTTGGGTAGGCAGACCACTTAATGAGTTTTGGTGACCTGTCGAAAGCCACACCTCTCCCTCTCCCTTCCTCCCTGAGCTCTGAGCAGTGTGGAAGCCTGAACCTGCCCACAGCTTCAGCACAACCCTGTCCTCGCCCCATACCCCCTGCTGCCGGAGTCCATTTGCCCACAGCTATAGCCCCCCATGCCTCCTCCTACCCCCACCCTGGGTCTGGGTCTGGCAGTTGCCGGCCACGTTCATAGTTGTCCAAATGCAGCTGTCAGTTTCCAGGTTGGTGCTCTGGGCATGGAAAGGGAGGGGGTGGTGCAGGCTATGACCAACCTGGAAGCCTGTACCCACCTGCAGCTGTAGCATGTGCCACATGCCTGGAGCCCTGACCCCGAAGCTGCTGGCTCCTGTGGACAGCTGTGGAGATGGCCAGCAGCTACTGGGTCTGGACTTGGGGGGCAGCAGGGCATGCTATGGCTATGGGCAGGTTCATACTTCCGCTTCTATGCTGATGGAGCCCTAGCCGGGAGAGAGAGCACCTGGCATGCTGGAAGCAGCCCCAGTCACCTGGCACTATGTGCCTGCGAGCCAGATCCATTCACTTGGCAGGCATCTGCCCACAGGCTGGATTCAGTCGGTTGATTGGTCAGATCTGACCTGAGGGCCATATTTTGCCCATCCCTGTTGCCACTCCAGTCACCTTCTCCTGCCTCATCTGCTGCTCTGCTTCCTACTTTCTGTTGGATCTACTGTTCCTGTTGGATCAAACCTGTGCTGTCTGCCCCCTCCTTGATCTGCCATGTGCCACACAAAGAAGCTGCCTGTGTCACTTGTGGCACACATATCACAAGTTGACCACCCCTACAATTGACTATTGGTGTTAAATAGTTGTAGAGCCCCATCTGTCACCTTCCTCCCAGAAGGACTTACAATTTAAGACTCTTCCTGTATACCAAAATGTAACATGACAGTTACATTATGCAGTTGTGAGCAGACCGTATTGTTGTCTGAATCTCTTGTCTTTCTACCAGCTACAAGTACCTGGAGATTCATGGATGCACATCTGACAGTGAGATGTGAGCCAAGACGATTAGTGACTTGTCCCAGGGGGTTTACATGCAAGATGTAATAAACAACCCTGCTGATTTTTCTCCCTCTCTCAGCCTGGGCAGAATCATTAGAAATTAAAATTTGGATGGAGTGGCTGATTTGTATATGACTATAAACCCTTCCTTTTAGAAAAGTCATCTGGAACTGAATAGGGAAAATCAGAAGGGTTCTTTAGATAGTACTTTAAAAACCTGTAGGATCTAAATAGAGAGGGCCAATTTTCTATAGAATTTCTCAGCCCAGTCTAAATGAATGTACCAGGGAATGATACCACTGCTCTAGAATTTCTTTAGGGGATCACACTCATGGAATAGTCCTCAAAATTTTCAGTAGTAGCTATTGGGTAAAGCCTGAGATCAAACCCTTAATACTCTCTGGGCAGAAGTAAATGGAGTTGCCATGGAGTTCCAACAGTGGAAACTTTCCATCCAAATACTCTTACACTTGGGCATATGCTCTAATTATTATGTAATCAGGACTTGTGGTAGAGGTGATAGCTTTTATTAGACCAACTAGATGTTTGCAAAAAAAATTATTGAATTGCAAGCTTTTGTAATTCTTCTGTGAATTTCTGTATTTAATACAGGTGATCAGACTCAATGATTAAGATAATCCCTTCTGGCCTTAAACCCTATGAATCCCTTCAGCATCTGTTCAACTGGAATTGCACAATAAGAGATCCCCTTTCTCCTCCTTTTATTGAAAATTCCTGTTAAATTGAATAGGAAATTATGATTTTACTATAGGATTTTTTTTTAAATCACACTCTGAAGTTTAATAGAGGACTATATCACTGCTATAGAAGGCAACAGACAGGCTAATGCTAAAGTTTCTGTAGAAAGGAGATACTTATTAAATATGTTAGGAGTCACTTTTATGGAGTGCTATTGGTTTCATCCTGATTAAGGACATTGCCATAAGTATTTTGCAGGCTAGCTGAAGCCAAGGAACAGGATGCTAGGTGGGAGTCAGCTCATCAGGAAGAGAAAATAACAATATGGAAAAAGGTTTATATTTTGAACTTTCCATGCCAATATGTAAATGGCAAAGAGGGTTTATTTTACATAATCATGTTCTTCTCCACGGCAACCCTCCCTTCTGTAAATGAACCTGTTAAAAAGCAGGGTCGGGCAATTATTTCAGGCAGAGGGCCGCTTACTGAGTTTTGGCAAGCCATTGAGGGCTGCATGACAGGCAGCCCAGGGCAGATTAATATTAATTTTCTAAATTTTTTAGGGACTCTGCGGGCCAGATAGAATGGCCTGGCAGGCTGCATCTGGCCCCTGAGCCACATTTTGCCCACCCCTGTGTTAAAGGAATCCCAAAGCTCAATGCCTGGAGCATGGTCCTTCCTGGTGTGAGGACTTATGTTCTGTCTGAGGCATGGTTTCTAAATGAGGTGAGCAGACAACCTGATTTATATGGGTGAATTCTGAGTTGAGTGACCATCTGTTTATGACCTTGGAGGCATTCTTGATCATGGGCAGATCTAGGATTTTGAAAAGTGGAATGCAGTTGGTGTGATACATCATTCATCATGTACAACACAGCACAATTTTTTCTCCAAGTAAAAGGAAACTAGAAGCTTTACTAATATGCAAGGGTCCTAGGGCTATACTGTTCAGTTTAAGACGGAAGCAAAAATAGATATAACTTTATTGAAATGTGCCTCAACTTGCTATATGTAGTTTGCCATGTTATGCCCTAAAAAACCCACAAGAACCTAAGCGAAAAGTACTCAAAAGATGTTGTTTCTTTAGTCCTGTTGTCATTGGAATTAAATGTACATCTCTTTCAGATACATAAAACAAAATCAAGCCTTCTTGAGCATCTTGACAGTGCATCCAATGCTTCACTGGCAGTTATTTCCACACCCGAGTTAATGTTTGCCGGAGTTAATGTTTCCACACCTGAGCTAATATTTTTAGCTAGAGTTAAAAACAGTCTGCAGGGCTGTGAAATAGGAGCTACATTACTCAGAGCAGCTAGCAGACAGCAGCATTGCAGAAGAAAAAATAGCTTAATTAGTGGAACATTAAGACCATTAACAAACGAGAGATGGCCATTAACACTTGTAGAATGAAGAATTTGGAAGGAATCAAGCAGATTATAATGAGCCATGAAATCAAATGACTCCCTCATTACTGCCTGAATAGAAATGCTGTGGCCATTGCAGGCAGTTTGTGAAATACACTATCCTTGGCCAAGTCATTTGTCCTTGCATGGATACTGCCTCAACCAGTGGCCAATACCTGATGCTTCAGAGGAAAGAAACTCATTAAGTGGCCTGCCTATCCAAAAAGCATGTGGTCAGATACTGAGGCAGATTAGGAGTGGCCTGAACATGAGGTTCAAATCAGGGCCAAGTTTTGGTCTTGGATTTGGTAATGTCAGAATCTTGGGATCTACCTTTGACAAAACATCCGGCATTCTCACCTGATTTTACAGCATTCCCCTTAGGCTGAAATTTCTCTTCAGAACTTGGCTGCCTGCAATCCCAAATCAAACATTATAGCTTCCTTCTGATTTGAGTATGGGACCTATCATTGAAGGGGATTTGAATCCAGGCATTTGGACCCACGCTTCTGAAACCTGGAGAGCTGGATATATCCGTTTTAGAGCTTGATATTAGGTCAAATAAAATGAATGAAGACTCCCATTGACATTAGTGTGTTTTGAATCCGACCATCCAACAATTAATCCAGTTCTAATCTAATAAACATTTAAAATAATACTGATACCAAAGCAGTTCCCTGGTACCCCACTATAAAAATCTCTCCATTGTGAGTAACTACCATTCCAGGAAAAGATCTGCTTTCTATTTATTATGGAGGCAGCACCATGCTGTTTAGTGTGGGAAGAGTCACTTTTAACTCTCCACTTCCTAGTCTTTTCATACCTGCTGTAAGGGGATATAGGGGATCTGGTTTCCCAAGGTTTGGAATATGGGAATTCAACTTTCTATCTTTTGGAAGGGAACAAGGAACCCCAAGCAGCACTGAGCACCAGCAACCTGAGCTCCATGCTAATAAAATATAACAGATTTATGAGGCATTGTAAGAGTCCAGGTAAACTACAGCAGTGGGTCACTTTTATTTACTGCCTTTTCCAAAGTGCTTCCATTAGACTGAGAAATATTGAGAAATGCAGTACCCCCTCCACCCTGCCCCCACCCCCTGAAGGTACTCTGGTTTCAGTCTGTCAGGATATACTTCTCTGTAATATTCATCAGTACTCCTGTCTTAGGGGACAGTTGCTGCTTAATACTGCAGTTCTTCCTCTCTGTTTCTCCTATTGCACAATTTATCTCCCTGAGCATTCTGAGATATGTAACCTATAGTCAGTCTGAGAATCTCAAGTCTCTTCCTAGTTTCTTCAAGACTTTGGTCTGTCAGGGGTGCTCACTTGGTGTCCCATACAAACTGCCTTTGCAATAGCAATTTCTCCATTGTGGCATAGTGGTGAGAATAATTTTTATTTATCTCCCTGAAAATGTATCTTTACCCTCTTTAACCTTCCCCCTTGCCTCCTAACAATATGAAGTCACACATGCAGCCTATTCTTTGTAACATATTAAGAATGATCATACAGTTTTGTCATGATAGTCACAATGGCCACAGAGACTGTGGATTTGAACAGATCCTGTGGATTCGTCTTGGTGTGCGGTCACTAGTGGGGTCCCTCAAGGCTCTGTCCTAGGGCCTATACTGTTTAACATTTTCATCAATGATGTGGACATTGGTGTCAGAAGCAGACTGGCCAAGTTTGCCAACGGCACCAAACTCTGGGGTAAAGCATCCACATCAGAGGATAGGAGGGTGATCCAGGCAGATCTTGACAGGCTCATGAAATGGGCAGATGAGAACCTGATGGTGTTTAACACCGAAAAATACAAGGTTCTCTACCTTAGGAGGAAGAACCTGCAGCATGCTTATAGGCTGGGCAGTGCTACGCTGGTTAGCACTACAGATGAAAGAGACTTGGGGGTCCTCATTGACCACAAGATGAACATGAGCCTTCAATGTGATGCTGCAGCTAGTAAAGCGACCAAAATGCTGGCTTGCATCCAAAGATGCTTCTCAAGCAAATCCCGGGACGTCATTCTCCCGTTGTACTCGGCCTTGGTGAGGCCGCATCTGGAGTACTGCGTCCAGTTTTGGGCTCCACAATTCAAAAAGGATGTGGAGAAGCTTGAGAGAGTCCAGAGGAGAGCCACGCACACGATCAGAGGTCAGGAAAACAGACCTTATGATGAGAGGCTGAGAGCCGTGGGACTCTTCAGCCTAGAAAAGCTCAGACTCAGGGGTGATCTGGTGGCCACCTATAAGTTTATCAGGGGTGCTCATCAGGATCTGGGGGAACATCTGTTCATCAGAACACCCCAAGGGATGACAAGATCAAACGGTCACAAACTCCGCCCCGACCAATTCAGGCTGGACATAAGGAAGAACTTTTTCACTGTCCGAGACCCCAAGGTTTGAAATAGACTGCTGCCAGAGGCGGTTCAAGCACCCACTTTGAACGCCTTCAAGATGCATTTGGATACTTATCTTGCTGGGATCCTATGATCCCTGCTGACTTCCTGCCCATGGGGCAGGGGGCTGGACTTGATTATCCTTCAGGGTCCCTTCCAGCCCGAATGTCTATGAAATCTATGAATCTTGCAGATGCATCTGATTTGGTTTGTCCTTTATTTAATTTCTAAATGCATGTAATGCCATGCATTGACATCAGTTTGAATCAGTAAGTAAATTGTTTAATGAGAAATTATTGCTGAGCTTTGGTTGTTGTGCAGCATGCAGGTGTCACCAATGAGACTTGTAGTTGAGGAAGGGAGTACAAAAGTGTCTTTGAAGTTGAAAACAAGGTAAAAAATAGCTAAAGTAAATGGGGAAATTCTCCTTGCTGAGCAGAGAAGTTAAAAGTGTCCAAAGGGGCTATTTCACAGAAATAGTAGAAGGTTGTTTTGTACTGCCTGTAATGTTCCTATGGGTTTCAAATAGAAAAGAATTTACAGCAAACAGCTTGAGAATGCTTTGCATAAATGCAACCTGCAAGCAGTTTAACCTGCAATAGAAGAGAAAACTGAAATATATAAAACAAGGTGTGTGCTACTTTCTGCAAGGACAGAACAACAAATGCATCACACAACAGAAGGCGACTACTGTGACAGGTGGCCATCACAAGGCCAGATCTCGATGTCATCCCGCCCACCTGTCTAGGGGCAGTCTACTCTAGCTCTCCTGCTATGACTTGATGAATAAATAACTGGTGTAAATTGTAGGAGGCTGCCCATTTAGTGCCCTGATACAGGGGTGTTGTATACGTCTCCATACCACCCCTACCCTGTGTCCCATGCATCACAAATGGCATCATAATTTGGTTATAGCACTGGCCTGGGGTTGAGCCAAACTGTGCACCTTATAGGGCCTCTCACATTCAACTCAAACACTCTGCCCTTCACAGGGTGTCTTTCATACCACCCCGTCTCACTGGGCCACTTTCATACTTCCCTGCTCCATGAGCAGCTCCCTCAGGCCATCAGGCTTACCTACTCTCACTCCAGCCAGTCCACACACAGCCCTTTGGGTTGTTCAAGCAAACCTACTCTACGTGACACTGGCTTTGTTCCTTGCACTGGGCTGAACTCTGTTCCTAGCCCCTCACTGGGTGATTCTCTCACCTTCACGCTTTTATGGAGGTTGGCTCATGTGCTGCTCTTCAGACCGCCCCTGCAGCCCTACTCAGCACACCCCTGGTGTAGCCCTTCACATTGCCCTTGCAACCCTACCCTACACCCTCTTATGCACAGTCTTTCAGGCTGCAATGGTGCACCCTGCTCAATGTGGGCCACCACACACACTTCTCTGCCCTCTTGCTGGGGCCTCTGGGATCTTATACCTCATGAGGCTCAGGTGTCCACAGATGTGCCTGTCCCACCAGGCGCATGCCTGTCTCTAGCTCTGGGTAACCCACCAGAATGTGGGGGCTGGGGTTATAAGTTACCCCTCCAGGATGATGTGGGCAGCAGCTCCAGCTGGGTGGTGTTCTCTCCATAGCTGCAGCCACCAAAACTGCTGGCCCCCTGGGGTCTGAGCTAAATTGGAGGTTGCTCATCCTCCTCCTTCTGTCCCAATGCCCTCCTGCAGTCATGTGACTGCCTCATCAGGGCTGGCCCACACCTGCCAGCTGCCCTGCTGCCTGCTCTCAGCCCTTAAAGTGGCAAGCACCAAAGGTGTTCTGCCACAACTACGTTTTTTGTGCTTCCTATATTCCATTTTGTGTCTTAGAAAACCCTGCTTGTAGCACAGGAGAAATCTCTCTGCAAAACGTTGGTGTCCAATAGAGGTGCAGTGATACATCAGTCCATATCGTATCAGCACCAATAAAAGGAAAATTGACATTATCAGCAATCAGCTTTGTTTGACTGACATGGCCAATAATGTCACTGATAAGTGCTACATGCATGCGCACAGCCACAACATGCATACAACCAGGCGTCTCTCCCCACTCCAACCCCTCCATGCCCACTGGATGAACCACCTGCTCTGCCCCCTGCCCTGCCCTGTCTGTGCAGGTCCTGCTTCTGCCCCAGCCTCACTCCCTTCCTCACTACGGGGGCCTTTATCTGCCCCCGCCATCCTCTTCCCATCTCTACACCCCTTCCCTGCAACAAACTTACCACCCAAATGCTGCTCTCCAAGCTGCCAGGCTGCATATCGGCAATTGGATCAGTATTGGCCAATATGGCTGGTCAATAATCGGCCATTGGTATCTGCCCAAAAAATCTTTTATCAGTGCACCCCTAGTAATGAATTATATTCAGATCACTGGAAAAAAATATATTTACCAAAGTTATTTGAAAGTTACATAAATAATGTGAAAGAACTTTGGAAAGTTGCAAACAGAACAAGGGATCATAGGATAGTAGGGCTGGAAGGGACCTTACGAGGTCATCTAGTTGAACCCTCTGCTTAAGGCAGAATCATCCCTGACTAAACCATCCCAACCAAATGTGCTGAAGGCTACTGTGTTCTATGTATTGTTATAGTGCAATGTTATTCTTGTGTGGATCATTAAAGTCAATTAGGAGCTTGGAACTTAAGTCACTTCTATTAGACTGAATTTATTTAGAAATTGTGTGTGTCTATACACATGCTCTGGGGCATTCTAATTGGAACACATTTCAGGAGACTTAATTAATATCTAATACATATTCAAATAATTTAATCTGTTTGGAGCGTTCTAATTAGAATGCTTCAGTATACTACGGCATCATGTGTATTCAGCATCTCACATTTCAAAATGGCGGCAGGGGTGCTTTAACTAAAACTTGTTGAATGAGCTGTAGTTAAAGTACCCCTATGGCCATTTTGAAGTGTAGGACTCTGAATACACATGACACTGTGGTGCTTTAATTAGAGCGGTTGTCCAGGAGCTGCTCTAATTAAAACACACCCTCCCTACCACCCTGGGACATGTGTGTAGACACCCTGTGAACTTCCAAATGGTCAATGGCCAACTTAGACCAGGCAGTGGTGGAAACACTATCCTACCTTCATGTGTTTCAGGTGGAAAAAAAAAGAAGAAAAAAAAGAAAAAGGTCAAGCAAACATTGCTTGACATCAAATATCAAATAACCAGGCAGTGTATGTGCAATAAATACAGAAAAGAACTCTGATAGCTTTGGGCATGACTTGCATGATGCGTGCTCGGCATAGTTAGTCATGTATTGAGAAAAGTATTTATAATCATTAATTAATTTATTATTGTAGTAAAACGGGCTTCTTATTCCCTAACCTGCCTGCAAGTCATGGTTTTCATTGTCACTTCCAGGCAAAGGGAAAAGGGTCAGCAGTACCATCTTCCGTAATAATCACAGGGTGAAACAGTTGGTTTTCCCATCGTCTGTTTTCATGCCTGTCAACTCAAGGATGGAACTTCTAGGAAAGGAGTGAGACAATGTGTGATCCAGAAGCTGAAGATGCAGTCACCTCAAATACAATTGTGGAAGGACATGAAGGGTAACAACAGATATAAGGTTTATCTTGGACCTGATTGTCCCCGATTTTCTTTGACTTGCATTAAAACTGGCTTGAGACTGTGTATACACTATTGGATAAACCACTTAGATAGCTTGAATGGCTATTAACTCTAATTAGCCCAGACTGGGAGGGGAGGAGAGGGGGAGAAAAGAGGGAAGTGTTACCTAGGATAATTCACAGATACTTGGTGTGACAAGGTTTGGGCAAGCAAGGTTCTTTGAGTAAATGTGATACCTTTATTAGACCAACTGTGTAATTGGAACAAAGTTCTTAGCAAGCTTTCATGTGCAGTCACCCTTCTTTGGGCATAAGGAGTCTCTGCTGTTCTGAGACTCCAAGAAATTTCATAGATTTCATAGACATTAGGGCTGGAAGGGACCTCATAAGATCATCAGGTCCAGCCCCCTGCCCAAGGGACAGGAAGTCAGCTAGGGTCAAAGAACCACATTGGCCCTCTTCCAATCTTCAGGTACTTCACCTGAGTGCCACAAATTCTCGAATATCTTTGCCTGAGGCTGTGCTATGATGTCTGCCAGTTCCTTTACCACTCTTGGGTGCAACCTATCTGGACCAGCTAATTTATGAGAGTCCAGCCTCTCAAGATGCTCCCTCACAAGATCCACACCAATGGTGGGGATATATTCATCCTTACCCTGGTCATCCCACATCATGTTAGGCAGGGTGGTGCCTTTGGGCTGGTGAAAAACTGATACAAAATAATCATTAAGCAGATTGGCTTTTTCCTGGGTGTTGGTAGTCAGCTGCCCCAGCTGGTTTAGCAGGGGTCCAATGTTGCCTTTGTTTTTCTTTAGACTCACCAAGGACTTTTTATTGTCCTTGATTTGTGTAGCCAGATGGAGTTCAGCTGCAGCCTTGGCTTTTCTGGTCCTTTTCTAGTTTGCTTCCTGCTGGTATGGACCAGTGCAGTATACTCCGCCTTAGTGATGTTTCCTGTCTTCCATCTTTTATACACCTCTCTTTTTAGATGTAGGAGGTCCATGAGTTTCCTGTTGAGCCAAGGCAGTTGTTGAGCCCTTTTACCACCTTTCCTATGGGTTGGGATGGATTCCGCTTGTGCTTCTAGGTTGCTTCCTTAAGGAGCAACCACTCATCCTGAACTCCCCTCCCTGTAATATCATGGCCTTTCAGGGCCTCAAGAGCAAGTGTCCTGAGCTTATGAAAGTCAGCTTTCCTAAAGTCAAGGACTACTGCATTGCTGGCTGACTTGCCAGCTTTGTGATGGATGTTGAAAGTGATCAACTCGTGGTCATTGTCACCCAGCTTCCCTTCGATCCTTAGGTCACTGATTAAATCATCCCCATTGGCCAGTACCAGGTCCAGCAGTGCCTTGCCTCTTCTTAACCCATAAACCTCTTGAGACAGGTAGAGCTCATTCACACAGGTAAGGAAGCTTTGTGTCCAACTGGATTTGGCTGAGTGCTCATCCCATTAGATGTCTGGGTAGTTGAAGTCTCCCATGATGACCATGCACCAAGAGTGGCCAGTTCCCTGGCAAATTCTTGATCAAGCACTTGTTCCTGGTTTGGAGGTCTGTAGTAGACTCCTACCTTTGTATCCGCTTCACTATGTTCTTCTCGTATTCTAACCCAAAGGGTCGCCAGTCATCCTCCTTTGGTGCCAATCTCAGCTTGTAGTGACCTGTAGCTCTCCTTCACATAGAGAGCTACATCCCTGCCCCTTTTTTCAGCATGATCTGTCCTGTACAGGTTATAGCCATTTGTACCAGTAGTCCAGTCATAGGAGGACTCCGTGATCCCTATGAGATCATAGTCGTTTTGTATAGCAGAAGGACCAGTTCCTCCTGTTTATTCCCCAAACTCCTAGCATTAGTGTACAGGCAGGTAAATGTGCCGCTGGAGGCCCTAGGCTTCCTTGTACTCATGGAGAAGCTCTGTTCCTGGGCTGGGGTAGGAGTGGGTTCCCTTGAACTTCCTAACCTTCTGGTTTTCCAGTTGATGCTTGGCGAGCTTGCTCTGGTGGTTGTCTGCCCATCCCCTGATGAGCTTATTTTAAAGCCTATGTCGAGCAGGTCAGCCATTCTGGCTGAGAAGAGTTTCTTTTGTCTCTCCCTCTTCTGCCCATGACACGTAACTGGAAGGATCAAGGAAAAAACCACCTGTGCCCCCAACCCCCTGAGCCCCACTCCCAGAGCCCTGTAGCCACTTATGACCTGGGTGGGATTTCTCTGAGCCATGTCATTTTTGCCCACGTGGATAAGGACCATAGGGTAGTGGTTGGAGGGCTGGATAATTTTTTAGATCCTCTCAGCCGCATCCTGGATACAGGCTTCCAGGAGGCAGCAGACCTCCTGGGCTAAGGGGTCAGGGTGACAGATCACTCACTCCCTCTGTCCCCGTCAGGAGGGAGTCACCCACAATGACCACTCTGCATTTCATCTTAGGGATGATACCTGGTCATGTTTTTTCCTCACTAGCAGTAGTTGGCAGCTCTGCAGTCTCTACTGGTGCTGCAAGAGGTGCTGTACCTGTTGCAGAGATCCAGGGGGCTGGTGACCCTGGTACACAGTGAGCCTTGGGGCCGGAGGCAACCTTTGTCCAGCCCCCTGGCTGGACAGTATGGGAGTGCCTCTTGGCCCCCCTGGTCCTGGCAGGCAACTTAGGTCTTCCCTCTTCTTTCCTGGGGTGAAGGGCCTGACAGTAGGAGTCAGTTTCCTGTTCACCGTCCCTGATGGCATGCAGCCTCTGCATTGCAGTCTGGAGCTCCACTATTTGTGATTCCAGAGACTCCAATGCAGAGCAAACCTCACAAGGGGAGGTTGCAATGCTCCTGATCCCATGTGCCTAGAGTTGTGCCAGGCAGCCCCACAGCCGAGAGCCAGGGGCTGTGTCTGAATGGAGGCCGGAACCGTGGGTTCCGTCTTGATGGAGGCCTCAGAAGTACCAGAGGGGAGAGATTCAGCCATAGTGGGGAACTTTAGGGTGCGACATGTCCCACCCACCATTGCACTGGTAGTATTTTGGCTACTACTGTGCCAACTGCTCCCTTGAGACTTGCTGCCTAGGACCTCGGGCCCCTTCTGCCCAGCCTCCTGCATGAGCTCCCATGCACACTCACACGTCAAGCCTAGAAACACGCCTGTTTGCACGTACTGTTCATGAGGCCTCACTTACCTTCAGCAGGCTGGGGGTAGTCAGGGGACCTGGGGGTCCTGTTGGGAGGTCCTGGGGGCACAGCGGACTTCCACCCATGCATCTCGCTCCAGAGCCAGAGCCAAAGGGTGAGAGAAGCTAAAAGTGTGGCAGGTTGTCAGTGAGAATGTAAATAGGTAGAAAATAGGAAGACAAAAGGTAAAGCAGAGAGGAGAGGGGGAAGAGAGCAGGGGAAAACAAGGCTAAAGGGAGACATTACAGCGCTAGTATACAGGGTGGAAAAGGGTCTGTCAGTGGAAAAAAGTAGTTGGAGATCAGGAAAACAGGGTGACTATGCCCGAAAGCTTGCTAAGAACTTTTTTCCAACTACTCAGTTGGTCTAATGAAAAATATCACATCTACTCAAAGAACCTTGCCCTGCCTGTGTCCTTAGACCAACACGGCTACAACCAAAAACCCAGCACAGTAGGTTTGTACATTGGATTTCTCCTGGGACAAAGCCTTTTATTCTGAGATTCTAAAGATATACAAACCAATTGTCCCACTTTAAGCACCTGTGGAGTACTGAGGACACACTTTGTCCAAGGAGGACAAACAGGGCTAATTTGAACTAATTGCCATTCAAGCAATGTGGCTTCAGACCATGGAGAAGTACCATGGACATGATCTTTGTGGCCCAGCAACTCTAGGGAAAATGATGAGAACAATACCAGGGGTGTTGGTTGTAGCCATGTTGGTCTAAGGACATAGGCAGACAAGGGTCTTTAGGTAAATCTGATATCTTTTATTAGGCCAACTCAGATCATTGGAAAAATTCTTCTTTGCAAGTTTTTGGGTACAATTACCCTTCATCAGATCAAGGACACATCTGCAGATGATCTGAGAACAATACCAGGAACTGTATGTGGCCTTTATTGATTTGACCAAAGCCTTCGACTCTACTAATGATGAGGCTCTGTGGAAGATCTTATCAAAGTTTGGATGCCTAGGGAAATGTATCACCATCCTAAGACTTTCATGACTAGATGGCTGCCTCCATCCTATGCAGTGGCTCCAGTATGGACCCCTTTGTGATTCAAACTGGCATCAGGCAGGGTTGCGTGATTGCACCAGTTGTGTTTTCCATTTTTCTTGCAGTCATCAAGATGCCCATCTATGACTGTCTGCCACGTGGCACTGGCATTGAGTACAGGATGAACAGGAACCTTTTCAGTCTCTCCCACCTCCATCCCCAAACCAAAGTTACTTTGGCCTTGATTGTGGAACTTCAGTATGCCAATAATTGTGCTGTCATTGCACATACAGAGGAGGACCAACAAATGGCCCTTAACTGCTTCTCTCAAGCATACCGGTGCCTGGGGCTGACCCTTAACATCGGAAAAACAAACGTGCTTTACCAGCCTGCTCAGGACCTATCAACCCCCCCCCAGCAAAGACCCTCATTGATGGACAGGAACTGGAGTATGTTGAACACTTTGCATATCTCGGCAGCCAACTCTCAAAAGCCAACATGGATGAGGAGATCCAGTATAGGATCTGATGTGCCAGCTTTGCCTTCAGAAGACTGAATCATTATGTGTTCAATGATCATGACACTGAGACTTGAACAAAGTTCCCAGGGAGAAAGCAGCAGGGCAGGGAGCCCCACGCCCACAATGAGCAGCCTGCATCCACCCCTGCCCCCCACGGGCTCTGCTCTGCTCTGGCCATGCCACCGGCAGGGAGAGGAGGTGGGCTTTTGCCGCCTTTCCATTCCATTTAAAAGGTGGTCACCCTGGCACTACCTCCAGAAGACCCTTGACATAAAGTGGGAGGATCATCGCACAAATGCCAGTGTCCTCACTGACACACCACCGGTATGGAAACATTAACTATTCAACATCAGCTGCGGTGGACAGGGCGCTATTTGTGCATGTCTGATGTACATTTACAAAAACAACTGCTATATTCCCGACTCAGTCAAGAACAAAGGACATGCGGGGGCCAGAGGAAACGCTTCAAGGACACCCTCAAGGTGAACATTAAGAAGTATGAAATTGGGAAAGTATAAATTGGGAAAAACTAGCCTGGGACAAGGCTATATGGCAACGCCTTGCAAGAAGGTATGTCTTACTTTGAGGAAAACCATCTTGCCCTGGAGGCAGAAAAATGACAAAAACAGAAGGAAAGGAAACAAGACTGAGAAATCTGTGGTCTAAGCCTACCTTTAACCATCACCTGTGACATTTGCCAGAGAGTCTGTGACTCTAGGATCAATTTTCTTAGTCATCAGTGGACTCATTTACAACCTTTTACTTGACCCATGGGAGTGATCATCCTTGACCGTGAGGGACTGACGACAACATAAACTGTTGTCCAATGCCTTTTTTGATGCGAGTGGGAACCCAGGACAGTCAGACCTGGGATAAACCTGTGGGTTGTTTTTACCCAAGAATGAAAGGTTTTGTCCCAAAAGAAATCTAATATCTGTTTTTAACTTAAGATGTTTCAGCAATAAAAGCTTTTGCTTTGGGAACCATGAGGAGAGGAAGAGGTAGTTAGCCATATTAACCTGAAGCCATGAAGTATGAAGTCCCTTCATAGTATCTGATGATGTAAACTGTTGCTTACGGAAGCTTTTTAACTCTGACTTAGTTAGCTAAGTACAATCCAACTCTACTCTGCTTTGTTTAGGAACCGTGTATTCTTTAGGAACTCCTATCGTTTATGGAAAACCAGAAATCCAAACATGTGAAACAGCAAGTGAGTGATGTTGCCAGCTGGGCAGAATCTTACTATCAAACTGAAAATGCATTGGTAAAAAAAACCCTTTTGTTTAAATCTGTAGGAAAATTGTCCCTACATGCATTTTTTTTTTATTATGTATTTCCCTTCCCTGAATATAATTTGTTGGCAAAAGCCACTTTCGTTGCTTCATCAACACAGTTTCCAAACGTGAAATGCTTAACCTGGGTTAGTTTTGGTGAGACCTAAAGGATCTCTTTCCAGCACTGTCTCTTAGACTACCGGAGATTGTTTTCTTCTTGGAAAGATGTCTTATGAGATGACAGAGGCAGAACCAAAGATGTCAGCCTCACTGTGCACAAAATTGTGTTTAAACAAGAAGCAAAATAATAACTGCAGACACAGTCTGCAATCTTTCTGTAAAAAAAATAATAATAAAAATGAACAGCTATACTTAGCCATAGTCTTGTACAATTAAAATAACTGTGCTAGTATGATCAGGATATTAATAGGTGAAGTGAACTATATTAAAAAATGTTGTACCAAAATCATAGTCTTGATCACATGTACATCCCTGTTCTCCAGCTATGTTCTTGCCCATTGCAAAAAAAGAAAAGTCCTAGAGTGTTTTTATTTCTTCCTTGTCTGCTACTGAATCATGTTTTATCTGGAAAATATGGCAGGTAGCAAGGAAGAGTGAGAGAAAAATGGACAGATTCCTCTCTCACCACTTTCCTCCTTGCTAAAAGCTGCTCACACGTACCTGACTCAGCTCCTCTACCCCCCTCAGAACTCTTTCATGCACTCCTCACATTCTACCTCCTATCCTAGTGTTTGACTTTGATCACCCTGTATCAGCTCAAAGGAAATTTCTGTTTCTACCGTAGAATTCTCAAAGTAGCGTAAGGGAGTTATTCTCTTACAGAGGGTCTGTGGCTGTATTCAGAACCCTGCCTCCTTTTGGAAATCCCAGTCTGAATATTTGCAGAATGATTGCTTTTTCTAGCAAAGACTGACTTTGGTGCTCAACCTGGATGCTGTCTGTCTGTCTTAAGTACTATCATATCTAGACACCACATAATTATTAACTTGAATAATCATTTATTTACCCCTGTAAGGGATGCATTTCTTCTAAGGCAGGGCACATTTTACAGATGGGGAACTGAGGCACAAAGAGATTAAGTGATTTGCCCAGGGTTGCACAGAATTTTTGTGGCAAAGAAGGAATTAACAACCCCCCCATGTCCCATAGTAGCTAATGACAGAGGCCTAACTACTGTTTGGACATGTCTTCCTCTCTTCTACAAATTGATCCTTTCTTTCTGGCTACATATTAACAACAGTGAGATCCTATTTGGAATGTAACTCTGATATTGCATGACTATTATGCGTTTGCTTTTACTTTTTTGCCTGGGGAGGAGTGGGGCGTGGAATTCGTTCACATTTATTACAGAGTGCAGTCCCTGCACTGATTTCAAGAATATTTTGGTTGTGTTGACAATAGAAGGGTCCTGCAAGTTCAGAAGTAACAAAAGAAGTAGACAGGGATTCTTGTTTGCACAAATGCAAACTACAATTTGTGATTTGTGGGTGAGCCAGACCAGTGAGTGAGTTTGCAGAACCCTGTGCAAACCATATGTGTACTGCTTTCTTCATGATTGGCTCAGCAGATCTTATTCCTATTTTATAACTATGTTTTATTTTACAACTATGTCATGACGAGCAAGTTTCATCATGATCCTAACCTGGAGGCCTGGACCTTATTCCGTTTGTGCCCATAATTTTATTAACTGATTTTTTTTTTTTAACCAAATATAATCTATTTTGCACCCACCTCCTCAGGGAAGTGATGTTTTACATCAGTGTTTCCCAAACTTTTGATACCTGGGGCACCCTTTTTTCTGGATTGGCAGCATACTTCACTCACTGCAGGCTGGTTCCAGTCCATGGGGATCCAGCCCATTTTTCATGGCACACTTCTGCAACTCTCACAGCACACCAGAATGTCATGGCACACCCTTTGGGAATCACTGTTTTACATAGTATTTATGGTCCCCTTTTTGTTGAAAGCCACTCCTTCCCTTTCTCCAGTGGCAGCTAGCCTTTTTGCCTGGCCATCACAAATTAGCTCCACAAGCTCCCCAAGTGCTTTTCCTATACTCTTCCTCTGCCTGATCTGTTGCTCTGCTTTCTGGTCCCTACTCTGTGCTCCCTGCCTGATTTCCTGCTCTGTTTTCTGCTTCCTGCCCTGTTCTCCCTGCCTCATCTTCTGGTCTACCTTCTTCCTGGCCCATCTGCTCCTGTACTGCTTGCCCCCTCACTGATCTGATGTGTGCCACACACATAGGTGCCTGTGATGCTTGTGGCACTCGTGCCACAGGTTGCCTACTCCTGACCTAACCTAACTTTCAGCTGTTGCTCAGAGCCAGGAATCGCATTGTTTTTTCTTTATTATCCCACCATATCTCTGCTTATGAGAAGGTGGATTCAGGTTCTGGGTCCTTTTGTGTAATGGCATATGCAAGTTTGCTATGTGTAATATAAAAGAGGGCCAGTGTGTCTTCTGCCTCAGGCATAAGGTTAGGTCAGCACATTCACCATGGCATGGACTCAGGCAGTGTGGGGTGTGTGAGAAAGACAGAGTATAATGCTGAAATTAGTACCTTCTTCTACTGAAATGAACTCCTCTGTCACCCTCAACACAGCACAGTTCCAAGCAGGCACTGGAGGCTTGCTGGGCCTGCTTTTTCCTATGCACCTGGTGACATTATTTTTAATGCATCACGCTTGGCCATTCAGCTGGGAATGTTACAGAAAGAAAATGCCCCCATATCATTTAGGTTTGATGACAGACAGCATTTCAATAAGAATGCTTTATCAATGCCAAGTGGCTGCACAGTACAGGAGCACTTCATTGAGCACGTATTTGTTTCCCATAGAACTAACTGATACCAGTGCTTTGTGGTTCAGGGAGTATGAAATACTTCAATTTTTGAGGTCTATGAGGAGCCATCAAACTGGGATCACCTCATGCATCATGTAAGCACCCTGGAATGGTGACAGTCTGGGCCAAGTTTGCAGTCTCACTAGCTTTCTTCCTATAATCCTTCTCATCCCTCATTTCCTCCCTGTTGTATTATTTGCTTTCTCTGCCCTTGCTCATGCTACAGTTACAACCATGTTAAGCACTTACACCTGTTATAGTCTGTGACTTGATTCTGTACAAAGGGAGCCATGTTATCACTCTCAGGGTAATTTGGCTATGACATGTTATTCAAGTCTACAGGCGCATGCAGCCTTGTTATAAGGTGGTTAGGACAAATCCTCATTATGCCTGGATTCCCTAAGGTGGCTATAATAGCAGTGGAAATAAGGCCTCAGCACATTACACTCCGTGTAACGTTCTGTTGTTCTGTGTGATACTCATTGGGAGGCCAGGGGAAGGTTGAATTATTGGAACAGTGGGGAAAGGGTCTGAATGAAATGACTGAAGAGGTGAGACTGTCAAGAAGAGGGTTAAAATCTGCGGTGGAGCAATGTTGGAATACTCTTGCACAAGGAATAGCAATGAAGATAGAAGCCCCCTCCTGAAATATCCAGTGAAGAAACAGACTAAGCACTTCTACTGAAAGCTGTTGAGTCAAAGAATATAGTGTTACAAAAGGGCTGGATAATTTATGGGCATTACTAATGCTGGTAGCTATGCAAGCTGTGGTAACAACACAAGGAGAATCAGATCTCATCCTTCTGAGCGAAAGCTGATCTTCTGAGGGGTTCTGGGATTTTCCTTTTGCACAATTGGCCAGGTGCATTATGTGTCTAATTGAAACATCAGGTGCCAGAGACAAGACAATGGGCTAGAACAGAGATGGCAGCTCCTCTCATGTTCCTAACCTGAAGCCTGATAGCTCCCCATGTGCAAGTGTCCCTGGCTGTTGAATTGTTTGTTCTTTAGGAGAGTTTACGATGTATTGTCCTGCTGCAGTAATCGCTGTTGAATGGAGCCCGCTGTCTTATGTTTGCTGATCCTGCCACTTCCCTGTTGACTGGTTTATCCTGAGAACAAGAACAGTTTTGCCTTTGAGAGTGAGGTCATGGCCCCTGACCAGATCTGTGGATGGAAAGTGGCAGCTTGTTTTCTCCTACCCCATTCTGTTGTTCTGGTTCTTTTTATTCTCCCCTTTCTTTTTGACTCATTGGCTTGAGGACTACCTCCATATCCCGATGGACTTCTATCCAATATGCATCTCCTTTATTTTCCCTCCTCCCCACCATTCAACTTGATTTCTGTGTCTGAAGGGTGACATGGATCAGCTGGTGAACAGTGCCTGCTGGCTTGGAAGTAGGGTCTCCCAATGCAACATTTAATTGTTACACATGCAGCCCTGGTTTGAAGTACAAGGGCATGAGAAACCTCAGCAATTTATGTGACAACTTCCCTGTCCATCCCTTCCACCTCACCAGTGACACCAATGAGGGGGGCATTTATTCATCGTCTTGTCTGTTCCTTTTGCCAGGTAGGTACCAGATAGGACCAGATATAGGATCCAGTTCCATTCCTAAATCCTTACAAGAGTATTTACTAGTCATAAAGGTGGCCCTATGCTCCTGGCTTGTCACTGTCTCCAGTGGCATGTCCAATGGAAGTACCGGGGCTGCTGCTGAACATGAGAGAGAACAAGCATAAGTTACTGCAGGCCTGTATGTGATAAAGCAGCCAGCCTGTTTCTCCAGCTCTGGAAGGTCTTGCTGCTGCTCCAGAGGCTCCTTCCATTCAATGCTCCTGCCTCAAGTCTGTTATAGGAGCCTTTCACTGCCTTTATAGGGCACTACTGTCCCCATTCTGCCAAACTGAACCAAGGCTGGCTGTGGACTGCCTGGCCCTTAAAGGGGCAGGTCTCCTTGTTCCAACAAAATGACTCCATTCCAGAGACATCTGTTCCTCTTCACTTGCTTTTTCTTTTGTACGTTTTTTTCTCTCAGTCTCTTTCCCCTTTCTCTTTTCATTCTGTTTACTTTCTCCTTGTAACAAGCCTGACCCTGCCACCCTTCAGCATAGAGAAGGAAGGCCAGTCACAGGGGCTTCTGCTGCTTATATTGCCAGTCAAACGTCTGAGCCACACCTATGTCAGTGAAACCTGTACTAACACTAGCACCTATGGCTTGGCTGCACTAGTCCCAAGTATCCACTCAGGGTACTGCCCAGTGTTTGAAACATTGAGGGCCTGATCCTGCAAGCACTCAGGGCATGGAGTGCCTTCCCATCAGTGGGCAATATGCAGCCCCTGCAGTGAGAAAAGAAAGCCCCAAATTGCTCCCTCTCTGCTTCTGTCTTAGAGCCTGATTGGCATCCCCAGGCGCACCGCTTATGATAAAAGCTAACATTAATTACAGGATAAGAGAGCAGAGTAAATATTCAGATAATTAAAGCACCAGGTGCTCTAGGGTACATATTGATCTTTCAAGACCTTTAAGTGTTCTCACCCGCACGTGTTTCTCCAATGCCTGTCTCTGTAGCTTGTGGCTGAATGCGAGCAGTGAAATATTTAGCATGTATTTGGCATATATGACTGAATAAATATGCTGGGAACTTTGCATGTACATCAGTTCACATTGGCAGTACATATACAACCCTGCTTCTTCCTCCCTGCCCTCAAAGGGCAAGTAACCCACTAACTTCCCAGTTGTAGGTTTCTTTGATATGTGCCCCACTAAGCATTGCCCCACTAGGCATTCCATAAAGCTGACACAGAGCTGACAGGGAGTAAGAATTGACTGAGGTCCATTTTCCTCCTGAGAAGCCAGAACTTGGCTTGGCAATGACCTACCACCTGGGGACTAAACCTGGGACATTTGGAGCTAAAAGAGTGAGACAAAAAGGAGCCAAAGGACCAAGTACTCAGCTGGCTGCTGCTACAACCAAGAGGACTTCACACTGTGGTGGGAGTCCAAGATCTGCACTCTGGTTGTAGGTTACTTCTGCAAGGGGTAGCAAAGGCACAACCACCTGTCACATTTACAGGACTAGCTGCATCTCTTTCCTTCTTGGTCAGAGCACCCCTTCGCATGCCAGGTCTCAAGCCTCACCTCTTCTGGGGTGGAATTATGCAAATTTCTGTCTCCTAGACTGTGCTTTAATTGACTGTACCTTGCATATCAGGTATGCTTACTTAATCCTTCAGGACTAAGGTTTGACTGTGTTTGGGCACCCATGGCTCTTCCTTTTGAGGGTATTGGGTGACTCAGCCTTCTTAAAAGGGAAGAAAACAACAAAGACTCAACATGGGATGGGTTGGCTAGGGATGATCCTGCCTGACAGGCAGGGGGTTAGACTAAATGACCTCTAAAGGTCCCTTCCAGCCCTACTTCTCTATGATTCTATGCCTGTCTGTGCTGCTTAAAGGATGAGGGTAACTTAGGCTGTCTGGATATCTTGCAGATAATTTCAGGTCTGTTTTGAACACAGATGAAAGGATTCTGTGAATCCTATTACCATTCTGTGTATATGTGGCAGGAACTATGTGCACTTTCAGGCCTTTCCCAGTCTTAGTCAAAACCAGTTTTGTAACATGGCTCAGGACAGAGTCAGAATCCTCAGAACTAATAGATCCCTGGTATTGCTGAGAAGAGGCAATCTTTCTCTGTTTTTTTTTTCCCCTCCTGGCTTTTCCAAACAGACTCTTGCCAATTTAACTAGGGGCATACAGAAAACTTGTTAGGTACCAGGCCAGCTCACAGTATTTGTAAATCCTTACAGAGCAGCTGCGAGACTGACACGTACCATCTTGCTCTGAAATTCATGAGACAAAGCAGCGAACACAGCCATAGATTTCTCCTTGGTCCACGTGCAGAAATGATACCTAGATCCTGCGGCATATGATGGATTGTGACTGACTGTGGGGTTTATTGCAATATTTCTCTTAACTGTGTTCTTGTTGCTATAATATTATGTGACTCAGTTTACCTAGAATGCTAGCACACAGGGAAAGAAGTGTTAATAGGGTCCCTGCGAAGTGCCAGGATAGCCTAAGTGCAGAATAGGACAAACATGGTTTAGGTGGGCTTGGTGCTCAACCTTTGGCAGAGGTGCCCCAGAGACTTCAAAAGGAAAAGACACAGATAAGCATAACTCTGAAGAATCAGGGCATTAGCTCCTTGAAGGGACAGTATGAGGGGTCTAGATTCGGAGACCAGCTGGGCAACCCAGGCCGGGGGGTGGGGTGGGGTGGGGGAGTGTGCTCTGGAATGGGGACTGAAAAACTGCTTAACTGTAGGGAAGGGGCGGAGAACCTGTGGCTGAGTGGCTTTTGCCCCAGTAAATGCCTTTATTGAAGTGGATAGACGAGGGTCTTTGGGTAAATGTGATGGCTTTTATTAGACCAACTAAGTAGTTGGAAAAATTGTTCTTTGCAAACTTTCAGAGACACAGACACCCTTCTTCAGGTATAGGGAGAATCTGCTGATGGGTATGTGCTTTATGTGGTTTATTCCTGGGTGGAATACAAGCCAATATGCAAAATTAAGGTCTGGAAAGATGCAAGTATGTGGCAGTGAAGATCAGAGATGATTGGGAGAAACAGAGCAGTCCCTCTCCTGCTTGGAACTTCAGGTTGCATGCAGTCTCCCCAAGAAAAGAAAGTTTCTCTTTTAGGAGTGGAACTGGATGTCAGGGCTGCAGAGTCCCAAAGGAAGGTGAGAGACAAAGGGGCTAGAGTCTCAGAGTGGGAACGAGCCAAGGCTCTCTCCCTCCTCTAGAAGTCACATCTGGACTGGCTTAGCAGGGCATTCACAAAGACTAGACAAGTTCATTGTGGTCCCAAGCAAGCATCCCCCTGGGGGCATTCTATGATATGAATAGAATGGCATCACATCAGGTAGATATTATATTCCTTGAGCTAGCTGGATGGGGTACATCACCCGTCTGAATGCTTCCGCTATCAGCTGACCCTTCCTCTCTTTACTCCACCATTCTGTCTTTGAAACTGTAATATCCTCATCCCACCCACCATAGCTTCCTCCTCTTGTTTCTCCAGGAGGCAACAGGGAATACAGGAAAAGCATCTGTGTAGTTTTCTGGCTGCACTGGGAAATTCTCAGGGGAAAAAGGACCTTTGGAGGTGAAACTGGAAAACCCAGGGAAAGGCCTAGACCTTTCTCCAAGGAGGGGGGATTGTTTCAGATTTACTTCTCAGACATTTCTCAATTACTGCAGCCATAGAATACAAATTGTGCAAATAGGAAATCTCTGTCTGATTGCTTTGTGTCCATTTTTCTTGTTTGGTTAATGGGAGTGTTATGCAAATATTTGCATGGCACCATGAATTGGCTTCCTTCACCCAGTGTCGGTAAGATGCTGGCAGCTGGCATTCATTCCCAGCCAGCCGCTTGTATGCATTTGGGGACTTGGTGCCAGGTTTGCTCAGGAACTTGATAAAGCAAACAAATGAATTGTCACACTGGCTTAGAACACTGATTACCTAATCTGGTATCCTGTTTCCAGTAGAGACCTATTCTAGATGCACCACCATTAGAACATCTGAGCCCTTTCTAATTAAATCTTGAGTTTACCATATTTATTTGAATATAAAAGACCCCTCCCCAACTACATAACATTGCTCAAAGTCATCTTGACCTACAAAAGACTAAGATTCTATATGTAAGCCCTTACATGAGACAGCAGGGACTATACTTGATCTGAACTATATGTACTACAAACTAGAAATGCTTTTACCTTAGTATCATAAAGCTCTTAATCTACCATATAGCTCACTGGGCTGGACCACAGCAGAGCCAACAGCATTTCAAGCCATGGTGACCCCATAGCTGAGCACTGCTTAGTATGTGTGGGTATTCCAGATACCCCCAACAAATGATCCACATGTTAATTAGCCCTTCCCACTCAGAACCAGGTGTTTTTGTCATGAGTCCTGGGATCCTTCAAAAAATTATATGCAGATGAGGTGCAAAGCAACCTGGGTTGGCTCCACCTCATGAAGGGCATGGCCACACTAATGATACGCACCAGGCTGAGAGAGGAGGTGAGAGAGGGATTCCCAATGAACTTTTTAGCCTCTTTGGTGATGTTTGCCAGACATTTAATGCTGGTGAAGAAACAGGAATGATTGGAAATGGGAAGGAAAGTGTGCAGGCCGGGAGCGATCCAGACCCTTTTGTGCACGCGGGCCGTGGCCAGCAGCCCAGGCACGCGGGGTCGGAGAAGACCAGGGGCGAGCTAGAATTAGTCACGGACGCGTAGTGGTTGATTTAAAGATTGTTTACTTACACCAAAGGTGGTCGTGGTGTAGGCTGGACAGTTTTCCAGGCACAGCTCCGCTTAAATCCTCGTTAGAGGATTACGACAAGTTCGCTCTCTCCCACGGAGTTGTTGAAGCTCTGTGGGTTTGTCTGTTTTCGTGCAGGAAGGGATACGTCTAGGAATCTATCGGCGACGGGGAGAGGCCAGAGGCTGTTTAGGCCCCTGTTGCCTTTTAAGAAATGCGTTGGGTCCGTAAGGATCCGCAGCGCTTAGAGATCTTCACACAGCGTGAAGTCTCCTCCTCCTGGTGTTCGTGGAGTCCTCCAACTTGGACGGAAACCACACAAGCCTCTTATACGGCTAACAAGCCAATCGCTAGCCGCCACATGTGCATATTTTAGAACTAGCCAATAATGTGGCTCGAATTTTCATACAAATGGCGGGAACTCTTTGCACCGAGCATTTTTTAGATGCAAAAAGAAATGCACCATGCAAAGAAAGCTACAAATTGGCGGGAAATTCTCCGTTGCACCGGGGTTCTCTTCTGCAGCAGAAAACTCCACCGTGCAAAGAAGCTGCAATTTAGCGGGAAAATAATTTAGCAGTGCCGAAGCACACACAAAACAAAAAATCACAACTTTGGGTTGTGACAGAAAGATACATCTCAGCTGTGGGAATAAAGAAAAAGTAAAAATGTATGCAATGTAGTGGCTCACCATGACTTGAAAAACAGTTGGTGCTGAGGGGGACTGCGTGCACTAAATCCTCCTATATATTTTATTCAGAGCAGTGATAGGGGTTAAATATCTGACAGGGGAATGGAACCATTACCACCACAACTCAGACAGCAGCCTTTGCACGGCCTAAGCATTGTAGGTGGGGATGAAGTGTTAATGGAAAGAGCACTATAATACACCTAGTTATATAGAGCAGTAGTAGGGGCTAAGCTCGATGTGAACAAAAGCACTAGCCTAGTACTGGGTAAGCTTGAGGACCCATTGCCCCTGGGGGTTTCCGCCCCCCAGGAAAGAGTAAAGATCCTCAGGGTGGAGTTAAGCCCAGAGCTGATGGAGCAGAAGGCATGGGAAAAGACAGAGGGTAAGGCCAGACAGAGACTGGGGCTATGGCAATCACACTGCCGTCAATGGCGGGATGGGTGGCATTGACGAAGGTGATGCTTCTGCTGATGCTGTTACACACTGCTCTAGTCATCTCCCCTCCTCCCCTCTCCAAACAAGTTGTTTGCAGAATCCAGAGAGCCATGTGTGTTTTCCTTTGGAGCTCCACAAGGGTGAAAGTGGCAAGGGCCAAGCTGTACAAAGCAAACGGTTCAGAGCCAGAGGAATGCCAGACATCCTCCTCTTTCTCTGGGCCAAGTATACGAACCAGGTTTGCAAACTGGCAACAGAGGGGGAATCTAAAACAGCCAGCTTTGTTAAGTATTTTTCAGGGCAGTTGCTGCAACAGTAGCAAGTGCACACAATGACTAACGGGAGCCCATAGATCATGTTTTCCCCATGGTTTTATGAGATCCTGAAGTGCTTTTGAGAGAAATACAAGCTGCATGATGCTACTAGCAACCCTGGTAATCCACCGCAAGATACGGGAGGTGGTAAGGGCAAGAGACACCATATCACCGGTAGACTTACTACCTGGTGACAGCTGCCAGGCCATGTGGGAACAAATCTTTCACAAGGAACTGCAGAAGAAGCACAGAGACCTAAACTGGCAGGAAGCCCACTGGGCACTTCGTGTGCGGGCATGGAGAAGCAGTGCAGGGCAGAGAGGTCCACTGAACTGCCCGAGGCTGACCTGCCACTGGCAGGCAGAAACAATTGACCACCTCTTCTGAGACTGCCCATATGCCAGGGAGGTGTGGAAGAAAGTCCATGCGCTCTTCCTGGTGGTGACAGATGTCAGAAACCTGGCCAGAGAAGAGCTACTCTGTGGGCACCTGACCAGACAGCGCGGAGCCCCAACAGCATGCTTCGACCGATTCATCTGCTGCTTCAGGTCTGCACTGTGGAAAACCAGGAACCTTCTCACAAACAGACACTCAGACCCCACAGTTGAGGACTGTATTAAAATGGGACTAAGTGAAATCTACCAGTACTACAGAAACATAGAAGAGGACGAAAGGAAAGAAATGGCAGACCTCATCTGGTGGAGAGGAGCCTGGCATAGACTTTTTCAGGATTAACCACTCTGAGGAGGGCAGTGGGTGGAGGTATGGGTGCGCACAACTGCGCAGTTGTGCAGTGCGAACAGTGTAATGGGTTTTTAGTGTGCTTTGAGCTGCCAAGTGAACCACAAGGGTCTCTTGGCAGAGTGGTGGAACTGGAGTGTTATATATATATAAATATTTTTTGCAAACCCCCCCCCCCAACAAACCCTGGCAGGGGAAATACCATGACCACTACAACAGTTTTTCTAGTCGCTGGGGAAAACTGCTCTTCTGGCATCAGGTAGTGCCTGCAGAGGTAATGTATAGTTAACCTCCCACTTCCATTTCCAGTACTAAGATCTTGGCTTTACGCCCACTTTATGGAAATGGGAGACTCTTCCCCAGCTTGCTCCTCTGGCCATACAGCTGAGGGTAAGTAAAACTCGGGGGAATCCAAACCCCAAGTGTCTGGGCTTGGGCCTGCACATACGATGCCTTCCAAATGATTTGGAAACATCTGAAGCCTCAGGTGGGTGTGGAGGATATTTGCTGGTAGTAGGGCCACTTATGGTTCTTGAATGGCTCATGGACTTGAATTGATTTGGCTTGGAACACAAAAAATTTTTCTTAAAAAAAACAGGCTGTCAAGAGAGGCGGTGCTGTACAGACACCTGACTAAACTCCAGGGGAGCCTGTTGGTCTGTTTTGATCAGTTCATGTCATTGCAGACTGGTGTGTAGGGGCGAGCATTGTAATGAGTCCACGGGTTCCTATGGTGGGTTAAGGAGGCAATGATCAGTGACTAGAAATTGTGTGTGTGTGTGTGTGTGTGTGTGTGTGTGTAGAGAGAGAGAGAGAGAGAATGATGGGCGGGGGGTGTGGGCAAAGTCAGAGGCCTGCATCCAGCTCCCCTCCCCCGCCCCCACCTTTGGGCCTGAAACCGCTCCTCCTTTCCCCCACTCTGCTGTGGGGCTGGGCCTGGTCCCCCACCCGCCCCGCCGCCATTGCAGGATTGGGCCCGCCCCTCCCCCTACCTCCCCGCCACCGTTTCGGGGCCAGGCCCTTCCCCCCCTCTACCTCCCCACTGCCATTTTCAGGCCAGGCTGGGCCTGGCACCCCACCCTCATGCCCTCCATTTTGGGGCCAGGCCTGGCATGGCCCCCACCCCCGCTGCCATTGTGGGGCTGGCACCAGTCACCCCCCAACTTCCCCATCTCCATTCAGGACCAGGCCAGGCTACTCCCCCCCACCTCCGTTTCAGGGCTGGGCTGGGCCCGGCACACCCCCCAACCCTCCTTGCCACTGTTTCAAGCCTGGGCCCACTCCTCCCAACCCTCCCACCCTGCCACATCAGCCTGGGTCTGCTGCTCCCCACCCCCCAGCACCATGGTGGACTGGGTTCTCACTGCCTCCTTTGGGCCTGCTCCTCCCCTCCTCCCCCACTGCCACTGCATCAGCCCAGTCTCACTGCTCCCTCCCACCAACACTAAACCAACTCCACCCCCCATGTCTCCACCATTGTGACAGTGCACCACCACCTCCTATCTGAACGCTGTAGTTGCACTCTGATTAGTTGTTTCTGTCAGCCAATCAGAGTGCAACAAAAGCATTATGGACAGACAGACTACAGCTTTTATAATATTCAAATATATAAAGACATATATTTTACACACACACACACACACACATACACACACACACACACATGGATCCTTTCAGCATTTCAGCATCTTATCTGGCAGGGGAAATGCCATGATCACCGCCACAGTGGATGTAGTATTGGTCCAGGTGGTTTTGCTGTACATGGAAAGGGAGAGCCCCTTCTCCCTAACCTTGAATGGTTTTGTGTAGTTGAGGGTGGAGACTTGTCCACTGCACTTCAGGTAGGCACTCCTACAAGAATCTACTATAGCCTCCCAATGGGAGGATCTTGATTACACACTTTATTTTATGGAGATGGGAGGGATCTTGGGGTGTACATGTAAGATGCATGCATTTCATAGATTCATAGATTCATAGATGTTAGGGTTGGAAGAGACCTCAATAGATCACTGAGTCTGACCCCCTGCATAGGCAGGAAAGAGTGCTGGGTTCAGATGACCCCAGCTAGATGCATATCCAACCTCCTTTTGAAGACCCCCAGGGTAGGGGAGAGCACCACCTCCCTTGGGAGCCCATTCCTAAAGTCCAGTCTAAATTTGCTCTCTGCTAGCTTGTGGCCATTATTTCTTGTAACCCCCGAGGGCACCTTGGTGAATAAAACCTCACCAATTCCCTTCTGTGCCCCTGTGATGAACTTATAGGCAGCCACAAGGTCGCCTCTCAACCTTCTCTTGCGGAGGCTGAAAAGGTCCAGGTTCTCTAGTCTCTCCTCGTAGGGCTTGGCCTGCAAGCCCTTAACCATACAAGTGGCCCTTCTCTGGACCCTCTCCAGGTTATCCGCATCCCTCTTGAAGTGTGGTGCCCAGAATTGCACGCAGTACTCCAACTGCGGTCTGACCAGAGCCCTATAGAGGGGAAGTATCACCTCTTTGGACCTATTCGTCATGCATCTGCTGATGCACGATAAAGTGCCATTAGCTTTTCTGATGGCTTCGTCACACTGCCGACTCATGTTCATCTTGGAGTCCACTAGGACTCCAAGATCCCTTTCCACTTTCGTGCCACCAAGGAGGTCATTTCCTAGGCAGTAGCTATGCTGGACATTTTTCCTCCCTAGGTGCAGCACTTTGCATTTCTCCTTCTTGAATTGCATTCTATTGTTTTCTGCCCACTTGTCCAATCTTTCCAGGTCTGCTTGCAGCTGTTCCCTGCTCTCCAGCATGTCCACTTGTCCCCACAATTTTGTGTCATCCGCAAACTTGGACAGAGTACACTTCACTCCCTCGTCCAAGTCGCTGATGAAGACATTGAAGAGTATCGGTCCAAAGACCGAGCCCTGCGGGACCCCACTGCCCACACCCTTCCAGGTCGAAACCGACCCATCCACCACGACTCTCTGGGTGCGACCCTCTAGCCAATTCGCCACCCACCGGACTGTGTAGTTATCCAAGTCACAGCCTCTTAACTTGTTCACCAGTATGGGGTGAGATACCATATCGAAGGCCTTCCTGAAGTCTAAGTATGCGACATCAACCCGTACTCCTGCATCCAGGCATTTCGTAACCTGGTCATAAAAAGAGACTGGATTAGTCAGGCATGATCTACCTGCTACGAACCCATGCTGGTTTCCCCTCAGCATAATTAAGCCTGCCGGGCTCTCGCAAATGTGAGCCTTGATAATTTTTTCAAAGACTTTGCCAAGGATGGAGGTGAGACTGACTGGCCTATAGTTGCCCGGGTCCTCCTTCCTCCCCTTCTTGAAAATGGGGACCACATTGGCCCTTTTCCAGTCCTCCGGGACTTGGCCCGTGCACCACGAGCGTTCAAATATTCCCGCCAGTGGCTGTGCGCTGATGTCGGCCAGTGCCTTCAGTACCCTCGGATGGAGCTCATCCGGTCCTGCCGACTTAAAGGCATCCAGATCCTCCAAGTGAATCTGCACCATCTCAGGATCTACGCGTGATAGTCTGGTGCCTTGCTGCTGCCTCTCTACAACCCCAGTGAGAGACTTGTATTGCCCCTTATTTAGGAACACTGAGGCAAAGAACTCGTTGAGGAGTTCAGCCTTGTCCCCCCTGTCTGTCACCAATTGCTTTTGCCTATTTAGTAGGGGTCCTATTCCTCCCTGGGCCTTCCTTTTACTCCCTAAAAAAATCTATGCACCCAACATGGGGCTTGAACCCATGACCCTGGGATTAAGAGTCCCATGCGCTACCAACTGAGCTAGCCAGGCACTGATTTGGGATTATCTGAAACCCCAGGCTGAAGAGTTTGGGAGGTAAGATCCTTGCTGGTGGTAACGCACAGATCTGAATGATTGAGCTCCTCTGAGTGGATGGAATTTGGAACTGATTTGACTAATTTGGCCTGAAACTTGAAATTTAAATTAAAAAATTAACATTCCTGGTGATCAGTGGTGTCCCTCAGGGTTCAGTACTTGGACCAGTGCTTTTCAACATGTTCATCAACAATTTGGATTCAGGTGTTAAAAGCAAACTGGCAAAGTTCGCTGACAACACCAAACTATGGGGGACTGTGGTCACCCTCAAGGATAGGCTGGCAATACAGGCTGACCTAGACAGGCTTGTGTTGTGGGCAGATCTCAACCTGATGTCATTTGATATGGAGAAATGTAAAGTGTTTCATCTGGGGAGAACTAATCCACAACTCACTTACAGGCTCGGCAGTGCTATGCGTGCCAGCACCACAACTGAATGAGACCTGGGTGTCGTGATAGACCACAAAATGAACATGAGCCACCAATGCAATGCCAGAGCTGACAGAGCTAATCGAACACTGGCATGCATCTACCGAGGCATCTTGAGCAAGGCTAAAGATGTCATCCTTCCACTCGACTTGGCCTTGGTGAGACCACAGCTGGAATACTGCATCCAGTTTTGAGCTCTGCACTTCAAGAAGGATGTGGAGAAGCTCAAGAGTCCAAAGGAGACCCACATGCATGATTAGAGGCCTAGAGATCAGGCAATATGAGAAGAGGCTGAAAGACTTGGGACTGTTCAGCCTAGAGAAGAAAAGACTCAGGGGACTTGGTAATAGCCTGTAAGTATATCAGGGTAGTATATCAGGGCCTGAGGAAGCATCTATTCACCAAGAGCCCTAGGGGAGATCAAAAAACAATGGGCACAAACTGAAAGATCTCTTCAGACTAGACATCAGGAAAAACTTCTTTACCAGTCGAGTGCCAAAGGTTTGGAACAGTACACTCACCCACCCTGGGGATCTTCAAAAAGCGTCTTGCTGCTCATCTTGCTGGGGTCATCTGACTCCAGCAGTCTTTCCTGCCCTAGTACAGTGGGCCTGGAGCTGATGATCTGTAAGGCCCTTCCAGACCCTAACATCTATGAAACTATGAAACATCTCAGCCTTTTAGCTAAAATCAAGCTTTTTTGGCACCAAGGGGAGGGTGTCAAGGCTGGGTCTGGCCCTCCTGGTGCTGGTTTAATATTGCAGTACCTCCAGGCCCCTACCAGTTCCCTGTGGAGGAAACACCAGCCCAACTTTTTTTTTTTAAAGAACTCAAAAAAAATTCCCATCAGCACATTTGCCCAATATAGGATGTATATATTATAGTCATGCTCAGTGTTGCTTGCACATAATCAGCTTTATAAATGGTTTCCATTGCTGAGCACATGCTGCTTTTGGCAGCAATTCAATGATAAAACAGTGTATTTAATGAGGTATCCTTGTATGCAAATGCAAGATGAGGGGACTTTTTTTTCCATACTGACTAGGGGGGAAAAATCTCACCTTGTATTTGAGTAAATATGGTAATTTTGTGTTGTGTCATGTATATTACACAACACAACAATTTTTATCAATTATATATATATAATATACTCTGTGTGTGTGTGTGTGTGTGTGTGTGTGTGTGTATAATATACTCGTGTGTGTGTGTATCTATATATATATATATATCTCAATATTGCTATTGCACATGACTTGACTTGAAAGATTTGAATATCAGTGAGGGAACTGAAGAATTAAATAGGCGCTCCTGGTTCATGGGTACAGTACTATTTATTATTTTGTAGATGTTCATCTTATTTCTTTTCCCCCAGGGGGTTCATTGACCCACCCCCTTTCAATTGACCACACTGCAAGAAAGTCCCAGAAGTAAGGAAGAATCCCCCCTCCCTTCCTCCTCATGCATGGCAAAACCTCCCCTTCCCCTTCTTTCTCCCCTACCCACTGCTGCCACTCTCTGGCTACCTTAGGGGTGGGCTCCAGAGCTGCTCCTCCCTGTTCCAGCTGGGCTCTGTACTTGAAGCCAAGCTCTACCAGGGACAGCAGCAGCAAGCTGATGCAGGGGAAAGGGAACAGAATTCATTCATTGCTGCTAAACCTGACTCCATGTGCCATCCAGCAGCAGGGGTGCAGGAATGGCTCTGGAGCCCCGCACCCACATCAGGCTTAACTGGGAACAGTGTTAGTGGTGAAGGGGAGGGGAGAAAACATGCAGCTGAGCCCGGAGGGCAAGGGATGGCATGGGGCAGGGGGAAGGAGATTCTTACATGCTTGAGGGATGTAAAAAAAACAAAAAACCTTTGCTTGAGTGACTTAAAAAAAATTCCTCCTGCTGCTCCTGCAGGTTAGTTTTTCCTAAAACAGAGTTGGAGGGTGCTGGGAGCCGGGGTACTCCCATTACTCCCATACCTCCCATCTCATGAAACAAACTCTGGAGAAATCTTGCAGCTGCTTTAGGGCAGGCTGGCTCATTCACAGTCCCCAAAGGGAAGGGATGGAGCAGGGAAGGTAACTCCTGGCACACATGCCAGAGCATGCCATGTGAAAGCATTTTGCTTGGCACACGTGCCTCGGGGTGGATGGCAGGGGAATGCGAGGGGCCTGATCCTTATTGTGGCAGTGCAGCCCTGGATCCTTCCCTGCCACCCACCTCGAGGTGTGCATGCACCCTTTGCCATCAATGAACCGGTCCGGGACTCCACAGATCTTGGTGCAGCTGCAAGCAGCTGAGACTCTGTGGTGGGTAGCAGGGGCCTGCCCAGAGCCCAGGATGTCTATGGCAGGCAGGTAGGAGACTGCAAGTGGCGGCACTGGGGTCCGCAGAGCCCCGGCTCAGCTCATTGCTGGCAGGGGGTGTACACATGCCTCGGGGTGCATGGCAGGGAAGGGGCTAGGGTTGGGGCTGTGATGCCACAACAAGGATTGGACCCCTTGTGGCTCCCCCACTGTCTGCCCCTGGTATACTAACATCTTACAAATTGAGGTTGCGGGTGTTTTTGGCACTCTGCCCAAAAATGTTGCCAACCCCTGGGATGGACAATGGTAGATTTTGTACAAGCCCTAGCATGTTCCCCATGGTTGTAGATCTGTCAGGGTGGTATAGCAACTCTGGGAAAGAAGACAATTCTTCTACAGTATGGAGGGAATCTAGGGAGGGCCACTCTCTTGACTCTGCATAGTTGGAGATGCTCCTAGGGCCAGAATAGGACCTGGGATCCATTGTGTGACTTATCTGAATCCTTATACAACTTGTCTAGAGTGTATCTGGCTCTGTCAAACGTGGCATATTTCTCAAACTATACTAGGGCAAGGTTAAATACAGAGGAAGTAGAGTCTTGCTGTCTCTGGTATCTAAATGCCAATTCAAAACAAAGATGATACGGCACCCTCCTACTTTGGTGTGCAGCCAGAAGGTGCTACTTCAAAAGGTGTTAGAACTTCTCATATTCTTAATTAAACCATCACCTGGTTGAATCCAGTACACCAGGCACAAAGCTGCAGCCAGGTTGGTTACTTACCAAAGCAAAGCCAAGGTGTTTAGGAAACCTGAAAATCACATAGTGTAAGCATGTTAACCAGCACTATGAAATAGTGGTCTACCACAGTGTTATCAGCATGGCTACTTCTGAGTGGAAGTCAATTCAGATGCTAGTTTTAATGCAGCTAATGAAACAGGTGAGTGTTTCACTAGAAACAAATCACTGAGTATGAGCAGATGTCAAAGCAAATGTTAGACAGGAAGTGTAGCATGTGTTGAAAAGGATCATCTGACTGGTTAAAAAGAAGGCCTGTTGCTTTTGCTAATCGTGGTGCAGATTAGGAGTAATCCCAATGAAGTCAATGTGGTTATGATAGGGGAATTAGATGGAATCCAGGCTCAAGGAATGTATCAGGGGCTTTTTATTGAAAATTGTGAAAGGTAATCAGTGTCTCCAAAGTTGCTTGGGTTGTTTTCCTGTATCTCATGAAGTTACACAGGAAGCTGAATATCAGGCATTTGAACTGTTAACTGAGAAATGTTGACCATGTTCTGAGTCAACTGTGACAGCTGAGTGTCCCTCCAGGAATCATCATTGCCCTGGGGCTTTCTTCAACAGTAAGAGTTATTAACTTGCAAAAAAAACCCCTGGAGCCATTGTTATTGGCTTTTACTTGCTTCAGCCATATTGTCAGCTGAAAACATCAGTTTGCCATGGCATGATTTACAGGATTTTGTGAGATTTTCATGAAGAACTTTAACCCAGTGGAAGCAAAAATTATTCAAATTATCATGTTAGCGATTATTTTTGAAGTACACTCTTTGAGTTTTGCAACACTAGCTGGGATTAACTCTCAGAACCCCCCCTTTTTCCAGGGTGCTGGAAGAAGGACACAGGCTTTGTACAACACAAAGGGCATATTGGCAAAAATAGGGCTTCGCTTGGAAGTAAGCTCCTGGAGACCTTTGTACGTTTCAAAGTGGATTAGTTCTTCTGTGGCACCAAAATAAGGCTGGGAAGTTTAGTCCCAGTGTTGTCATCATGTGACTGACCCTTCAGTGCTTTGGTTTCCTTATCTATGAAATGAGGATAATACTGCCTACCTCACATGGGTTTGCGAGACCCCACATGTTAATTTTTCCATTGATCTTGCATCTCTTTTTCTGGGATCTCAGAGCAAAGTAGGAGCCATATCACCAACTTGGCATATTGAAAGTGTCTGGAGGAGGGGGCAAAAGTTTGCTTTCATTCAGTCCTATACACTCCTAACCAGAAAGGGGGCACTGCTCTGTCATCAATACCATCTCTTCTTTAAAGTGAATTTTAAAGTCCCTTCCTTCTTTTGTGCAGGGTATGGTAGCTGGAGGGAACTGGCTAAGGCTGTGGACCCAAACTTGCAGCTTTATTATCCTAAGAAGTCAGGACACCAGGTAAGAGAACTCGGGAGTCTTTTAGACATTTGAGAAAGTGTTCTTCTGGACCTGCCTGGCAGGTCTTGGCTCCAGCCATCAGCACTTCCTACATGCACAGAACAAGGACCAAGCCACAGAACAAGTTCCAATCTCAGTGACCCTGATATAGAAACAGAACAACTCCATTGTTATTGATGGTGTCACTCTGGATATATGTTGTCATAATGGAGGTCTTTACCTGGCCAAGAAGGACACAAGAAGGCATAACTAAGCAAGACTGGATGAAATAAAGGGAGCTTTCAGGCTAAAGGCCTGATGTGATATGTAGCACAGTGAGGAATGATTTCACAGGGGAAGTGGTAGAATGTCCATTGCTTGGGACATTTAAAACAAGTCTGAACAAAACACTGGACACTAAACTAAAGGCAACACTTTACAGCTCCAAGCTGGTGAGGAGGCAGGGAGTTCTTAAATTAACTCTGGGGCTCCAGGTAAGAAGGTTAAAGTGAGCAGAGACTAGATCAATGTAGGACATCTGGATAGTAGGCCTGTGTGAGTTGGTAGCGATCTGATCTGGCTTCGGATCCGGCCACTTTGGATGGCTGAGATCCAATCCAGAGCTCTGGACCGGGTTTCTGCCTCAATCCGGCCAAAGCGGCTCCGGAGCTTCGGAGCCACCTTGGAGATCCGGCCACAGGGTATAATGGGGAATCAATTAAATATCTATAACATTGTTGTTTCTTGTCTGATTTGGATGAAATTTGCAGGTATGGTAGCCTCTGATGAGAGCATGAAACCGGCCAAGTTTCAAGGGGTTTGGGGGAAACTACCCCAAATGCTTGGAAACAAAGCTCCTGTCACATCTATGTGTTACAACACAGGGGGGTCAAAACTGCAGGGGTGATAGCGCTTACTGAAGCCACAAAGCCTGCCAAGTTTCAAGAAGATCGGTGCAGGGGTTTGGGGGGAACTGCCCCTCAAGCTGCGGACAAGCAAAACTTGTGCCATGGGTGACACTGCGTGTGCTAAGGCACAGCGGGGTGACAGCCGCAGGGGTGGTGGCCCCTGCTGTGACGCCTGCCAGCTGCCAAGGAGATCGGTGCAAATGGGTTCTGGGGCTCTGCACCCCTAGCTGCTGACAGACAAAACTCGTGCCAAGACTGTCTCTGTCTTGGGGCAGTTGATTGTCTGTATTGATTCTTTCCTCTCCCTCCTGGTTTTGTAGGTGCTAATTGCTGCTTGTTAAGTCATTATGTAGTAGCTAGGTCCTGTGGTTTGAGCTGGTCCCTGAGTCCCTGGTCCCTGAGTGAATCATGATTGATTGATTGATTGGTAACTGGGAACACAGCAGCTTAGCAGCCAGGCCTGCAGCAGTGTCTCCCCTCCCCGCTCCAAGACAGACACAGTCAGTCCCTCAAGCACCCATGGCACGAGTTCTGCTTGTCCCCAGCCTGAGGGGCAGTTCCCCCCAAACCCCTGCACCGATCTTCTTGAAACTTGGCAGGCTTTGTGGCCTCAGTAAGAGCTACCACCCCTGCAGTTTTGACCCCCCTGTGTTGTAACACATAGACATGACAGGAGTTTGGCTTTCAAGAATTTGGGGTACAGTTGCCCCCAAAGCCCTCCACCAATCTTCTTGAAACCTGGCAGGCTTCATCCTCTCTGCAGAGTCTAGCACTCCTGAAAATTTCATCCAAATCAGACAAAAAACAACAAAGTTATAGATATTTTATTGTTTCCCCATTATACCCTATGGCTGGATCTCCGACAGGGCTCCGAAGCTCTTTGGAAACTCCGAACTGCTTCAGGAAGCCTAACGAGGCCAGCGCTTCGACCTGGATGTGCTGCTTCAGACCCTGAAGCATCCGAAGCTTCTCCGGATCTGAAGCTCTGTCCGAAGCCTCACACAGCCCTACTGGATAGTAATGGCACCGTCTCTAGTGCAAAAGGTGGTGAGCACCTAACACTCCACTATGCTTGTGACAACTTGTGAATTCTTTTAGAAGCTCCTGTGCACTTGCTAGCTGCTCATCAGCCCTGTGCAGGCCTCCTAATCCTTATGTACATGTGATTCATCACTTCTAATATTATTTTTACTTTCTTTTGCCTGTTTCAGAACCAAGAGCAGCAACAAGGTGGGAGGAATAGGCCAGATTTTCCTGCAGTGGACATCTCTTCTCCTTGGATGCCAGAGGTTGGTGTTCTCTGGAACAATTTCCAGTGAGAGATTTGTAACTAGAGGCCCCCAGAGTAAAGCTGGAATGGAAGGGAAGCTACCTGGGATCTCCACAGCTGCTCAAGGAGTCTTCTCTGTCAATCCCTTCCCTGTTGCTGAAAGCAAACAAAGGAAATAGAATTTCCAGATAGAAAGGAATTACCAGATTCTTAACAATTTGGCTCCTGACCTAGCTACAAAGGTACCAGGAATCCATACCCTTCCTCTTGAAAGCAGCCAGGCTGCTTTCCTTGGAAGGTGACCCTTACTCAGAGCTGGGAATGTGTAGGGCAAAGAATCCAGCAAGCAAATACATGACTGTGGCATGTAAGCGCCTCACACTATGCTAGTGCTCTGGCATCTGTCTGCAATCCAATCCCTGTGTTTTGTATGTAGGAGGTCTCCTTCACCTCAGTGACAATGCTAGGAAGCTGTGACCCTTGAAAACCTAGGTAAATCTTTCCTTTCCTTTCCTTGAGGCCTTATTTACTCTTTCTTGCCCTGCCTCCTTATCACACTACTCTTCAGATAATGTAGCAATGTGGCACTTAGACAATATGAAGATCACAAGCCCTAGGGTGTTTGGCTCATGAAAATAGCTTCCTGAGTTCCAAAAGGGGATTAGACGCATGCACGAATTAGCATGGCATCTGCAGTGTCACTAGCTAGACGACAAACTCTAGTCTGAATGCTTCAGGACATAAACTGAGCACAGCTGGGAACAGAAAGGAATGACTCTTCCTCACCCCCATCCCCAGCAACAGTACTGAATGGTTTGGGGCATGATTAGAGAGTTACATCTTTCCTTGAAGCATCTAATAAATGGCCACTATCTGATACTGAAAGTCAGGTTGGTTGGACCATCAGTCTGTTCTGCTGTAGCAAGTCCTATGGCCCCTGATCACAGCTTGAGTCTGTTGTCGTCCTCCAGCTGCATGGCATTGTCCCAGTGGCAGGCTGTGCGCTCAGCACTGCCTCTTTGATGAGCCACTGCTGGCTGAGGGCCATGAGGATGTGACAGTCAAGATTGTTGCTATGTGCAGGAGTTGCATGGTATAGTTAGCTGCTCTCCTCTCCCATGGTAATTGGCATTTTGTGTTCTACTTGGTATCTCCCAGGCCTGCATTGGGCTCTGCCCATCAACTCCAGTCCCCAGAGGCCACAAAGCAATGCTAAGTGCGCTTGTCATGAAAGTTGTCAGGTACTGGTTATGTTGCAAACTTGATCTGTCTGAGATTCCTTGCTCAGCACATTGTCTGGAATAGAAGTGTGGCTGTAGGATGTGTTTTGCCCCCTAGAGAGATGGTGCGCAAAGAGTAGAGCCATGATACCAGCCTGTGCTGTGGCAAATGCAAGATGGTCTCATTCCCCAGTGTAGCGATGGGTCACGCAAAGCACAGAGTAAATGCACAAGCCCGTCTCCTGCTGTGCTGCTTCCAGGTGGGAAACAAAAAGACAGATTGCACCATCCAAAGCAAAAGAAGAGGGCCACAGCCTGGTTTGTGCAGCTGTCCACCAGTCACTGGGGAAGGCCTTACACCAGGATCTTCTGTGTCATCCTCCATCTTGTGCTGCTTTTGGTACTGATAGAATGCTCTACTATGCAGCAGAGCTGAAATGAAAAGCAAAAATGGCGTAGACCAGTGTTTCTCAACCCCTGGGTTGCAACCCAAAAGTGGGTTGCAAGAATATATGCAAGGGTCACGAACAAATTTAAAAAAATGGATTCTCCTTTAAAGGAGAAACATGTGGGCAACCGCAGTGTTCCAGCCTGTAAGGGGCTACTTGGGGCCCCCATGCCCCAAACACCCCTCTCTTACCCCACACAGTGGGGGGCTAGGGCCTGGGGGCGGTGGGGTGGGAGTGAGGGGCCCTGGGATGGGACTGGCCATCGATGTTTACAAATGGGTCCTGGTACAAAAAAGTTGAGAACCACTGACATAAACAGGGGTTTGTTACTGATATTGCTATAGCCTTTAAAAACCCCAGTCCTGAATCAGGCCATTGCCCCATGCCAAGTGTTGTATAGAACCACGTCAAAGCAGATCTCTCCCCAAAAGCTCACAGTCTAGGTGTCTGAGAAACACCTGATGGCCACTGGTGGGGGTTCATTTCAACTGAACTGAGCCTACAGGCAAGAATTGACCACCTGCCCACAGTCACAAGTTCCCCTCTGTGGTTAGTGGAGACCTAGGAGCTGTGCTTCTCACTGTTCTCCTACTTACTTTAGACCAGTGGTTCTCCAGCTTTGCAGACTTGAGGCAGCTCTCCTCAGACTAGAGGCACCCCTCAGAAAACATCAGCTCCTAATTTTCACTCATTTTTTGACTACAGAAAAATAATAAAGCATTGCTTGTGTTGCAAGGGACTCAGAAAAACCACAACAGTTCTTTCTAAATGCTTTGAATAGTTCAGATTCCTGTTTGGTTTATCTTGTGAATCATGTTTGCACACCTCCTAGTGCTAACACTGTTCAGCACCCTGTGGCACTCTTGAAAGCATCTCAAGGGACCCCAGGGTCCCATTACACCCTGGCTGGGTGCATCTACATGAGATGTTTACTGCGGAGTTATCTAATTAGCTCTGCAGTAAAGCCTCAGAATCTACATGTGTGGCCCTATTAGGACTCAGGAAACTAATTAATTCTGCCATGGGTTAGTACTTGTAAACACAAGTGCTATCCTGCAGTGACATTCTTTAGTGCACAGCAACATACAGGTAGACACTGACAAAGCTGGTTGCGGCACAAGAGTGCTTCAGTGTGGGGGCTGCCTGGTGGAAAGCCTCACACCAGAGTCCCTCATGCCCCAGTAGGGCAGCCATCATAGAGGGCATTCCGGTTTTCTGCTACTCTGTCCCCTGTCCTCTGTTGATACAAAACTGGATGCCTTTATGTCCTCTCATTGAAGAGAAAAATAAAGGACATAAAGGCATCCGGTTTCATATCAATAGAGGACAGAGGACAACTGGAGTATCCTCTGTGATGGCCAACCTATGCCCCAGCCAGCCACTCCACAGCACATTGAGCTGAATTGGAGCAGCCCTACGCTGGCATGCTGACCCCCGGGGCTCCCTGCCAGCTGGGGCTGCTCCAACCCAGCTCAGTGTGCTGTGATCCCAGGTGCACATGTAAATGCTGTGTCCAGGAGCAATAAACTCTGGTGCAACAGTGAATTGCAAATCACTGTATTAGGCCCTGTATGTCTAGTTTGAGGGAGGTGGCTGTCAAGCAGATCTTCTGCTTTTCTTCCTTCCAGGGGAATCTGCTGCTCCCCAACAGTTCCTTCTTTATATCTATACAGAAAACATTTCCCACTCTGGTGCTGGTTGTGGTGCAGTCTCTGAACGCAGAGGATCAGCAGAGCCAGCTCCCAGGGTTGTAGGTATAACTGCACAGCCCTAAAAGCAGTCAAGTACTCCATTATTAGGCTGTTCACACTGTGGTGGCATAACACAGCTACTGAGGAGTCAAGCAGAGCTATATTTAGCTCAGGTCTCTGCTTCAGGCTGGAAAGCAGCTTGCTCTCCTGTTAATCACCTGTTGAAAGTTGTAGAGGCAGGTGGATTAAGTGAAGAGCGAAACTTCCATAACTCAGCACAAATTAATTACACAGGATCTATGATCCCATTGTGCCCCATCCACTCTCCCTATGACCTCCCTAAGAACATAATTGCAGGCCAGTTCCTGCAGTGAACAGGGCAGTTCCTCTCTCACAGGTCATGAAGCTGGCTTCATTTGAACAGAAGGTGGCTGTGCCTGACAAACATGAATAATTAAGAGGGTTTCAGGGTGAATGTACAGCAGCACTGTGCAGAGGGAAGGGGAAGAGAGAGAGAGGTCCCACCTGCAGTTTGAGGACATGAAATGTATGTTGGTTGGCTGAGGGATTTTTGGTTTTGGAAATGCATTAAGAGGGAGACTGCACTAAGGAAACAGGTGCCAGCTTCATCTGTGGGATAAGTTTGTATTTAATGTACACACTTCTCTTGTGTGGGAGAGGGGAATTCAATCTTGTCCATTTACTGCTGGCCTCTCTGCACCTGTAAAATGCTTCTACATTCCCAAACCTCTCTGCAACAATATAGTCAGTCACCACATACTCTTTCCTACAGTAGACTGAGACTTGACAGGGAGCTGTCACTGCATGAGCCAAGGAGGAGAGGGAGTGCCTCTCAGTTGAGGTACCCACCCAAGCCAGGGAGAATGGAAGAGGTTCCCTCCAGAGGTTAGCAGAGGTGTAGGAGCTGGGCTACCACTGCTTCCCCCTTACTCCCTCTCCTGCACCTCACCTCCTCCTACTCTGTCCCACCTGAGGGAGATGACAGAGGTCTGTCAAAACAGAATGAGAGCACCTTCTCTCCTGCTGCCGCCTCCTCCTCCTCCTCCTCATCATCATCATTGATATTCATAATAAGATGCTAGGGCTACCTCTTTGAAGGTTGCTAGAAAGGAGTAATGGAAAATGTCAGCAGTGGTCCCAGACCCTGGCAGGGTCTCACAAGGCCCATCTCTCTGGAGCCCCAGCCAGCATCTGCAGGCAGCTGTTAGAAGAAAAGACTTCAGGAGTCAAACTCTCAGTGAAATGCAGAAACACAAATTTGCTCAGTTTTACACAACCTGCCCCCGCACACGAGGGCCACTGCTACACTGGCAGGTGACCAAGATCACTCATGGGTGGGGAGATACAGGTTCAGCCTGTACACCAGGGAGGAGGAGATTGTGCTTGTAATCATAGGGAGGCATTTTGAAGAGTGGTAGATGTGGTTCAGTCTCCACCAGTCAAGGACAGGCACCTTGAAATCTTCAAAGCAGCATCAAGTTTGTTTCTCCTTGCTGATGCTGAGCTCGTACACAGCCTGTCAGCGAGTAATGCAGCCTTCTATCTCTGGCTACTGTGGAAAGTTGCGTCTCATCTGACCGGGTTTTAATGCTTCATGCTTTTGTCCCCTCCCATCTAAGTGATAACAGTGCAGTGTAGCTGGTCTTACAAGCAACCAGCCTTGAGATTAGCTCAGAAAATGACAGCTTGCCTCCTTGCTGCACAGGTTGCTACCTGAACCTCATCCCAGCATAGTAGTCACCCATGCACAGCAAGTATAAAGCCATTTGTTTTCAAGAGCCTTAGCTTTTTGGGTGCAGCACAGCCGTGCTTGTCTCTGCGAGATTGACTGCCCTTAGCAACTGTACTTGTCATACACAATGGAATTTTTCTGGGGACTTCCCCAAGAGTATACAACAGGAATTAAAAATGTCTGTAAACGTTGCCATCCCCTGCTCTGTCCATACCATATACTTCTGCAGTGTGGTCTTCCCAAACAACACCACAAGTCACAGCAGCTACCAAAGACAGCTCAAGTGTTTTAAAAACCCACCACATGCCTTAAACCTCTTCCCCAGGACTTGACCATTGAGGACCCCATCTGAAAGATGCTAGTCACTTTGTTTCATTAACTCTTGAGAGTGTCTGAATACTAGCAGCAAAAAACTTGGTACAAGAACTTGAGTACTAGTTTGCTGACTTGCCGTGTTCTGCCCTGGGTGGAGTCTTGCTTAGAAATTATAGATGGGATTTTCAGAAGTACTCAATATTGATCTCGCTGTTCCCACTGGCTTTAAAAGAAGTTTTACTCTAGATGTCAGTAGAGGCAGAATTTGCCTCTTTTTTTTTTAAGATCTCACCCTCCAAGCTCACTCAGTTTTCTGCATTTTCCTCAGAGGCGGCTTACCACTGGGAGAGAGGCAGAGAGAGGTCCCAGAGAGAAAGGTCCTACCTTTAGTTTGAGGATATGAAATATATGTTGGTTGGCTTTGGTGAAAATAGAAATTAGCAATCATGATCACTTGGGTCCTAATGCTGCAATGCATCCCACTTTGGGAAGCACTTACACATGTGTTTAAAATTAAGGACATGCTGTCCCCAGATCATGGTTTATTCCTGGATGCATGTCCATGATGCTCAATACATATATCCCTGGCCTATAAGCTAATGTCTTTTCCCAGTCTGGCAAAGGTCAAGCCAGTACCCCCATGCAGGGGGTCCCTTCCTCCTCTTCTGTTTACCGTCAGGTGTCAGCTTGCTCAGGGGACATAATGGGTCTTTGTGCCTAACTTGTCTTGATGGATTCTCACAAGTGCCCAGCTCCAGAAGCACTGCAGTGATGTCCAGCTGCTAGCTCTTGAATGTTGCCCAGTCAGGGGAGCTGGCGGAGGCAAGAGGAGGGGCCACGGCTGTTGTGAGGAGACAGAAGAGTCTTACAAACTCAGCTCAGGGAATTTCCAATCGGCAGCACAATGTCTCCATTCTTCCCTGGCTCAGACCTTCTTTATGTCCCAGTTTATCTTCCCCAGTGCTATGCATTTTTCAGATTGCATGCAGCTGATTTGCCCATGAGATGCCAAGCAGTCAGAGATTAAATTAGGAGAGGCTTTCCCTCCCCTCCTGCTCCAGTTACAGTCCACAGGGTCACATCTCTAGGGCTGTGACCCTCCCCTCCCATCCTCCCTCCCGCCTGCCCCCTCCCCTCTATCCCTTCAGTGCTCCTTCTTGTGTCAACTCTGGTGCTTGACTGAATCCCTCCTCTTAGCCTTTCCTCCCCAGGCTACTTGCCTGAAGTGTTTATTTTGTGGTGTGTCCCAGTTTTAATGCTACTGGGGACACAGGACTACAGGCAAAAAGGAGTTTGTACTTTGTGGATTAGAGCCTGCCTGTCTGAGGTTGTTTTGCCCAGGCAGGCTGGATGCTGGGGCCTGATAACCTAGAATTCCTTGCTAGTGTAAGTGGAATATCTGTGACTCTTAACACAGAAACAGGGGTTCATGCTTACCAGTGCTAATTCAGCACATGACACTGTGGGAGTCTGCAGCCTCCTATCCCTACCCCTGCAGATACAAATGCTGCTGAATCAGCACAGACAGAGAGTCCAGTCCTAACTCATGCTTTCCCCATCCCACTTACCAATGTTAAGCTTTAGCTTAATGACTTCTGGCTGTCTGCATTGCTGCAGTTCCTCCTTCTCTGCTCAGAGCCTTTTGCATCGGGGCTTCTGCAACCAGTCTAAGATGATAGTCTGCTATAAACTGTCCACATAGCACCTTTCCCTTTTGGAACTGGCACAAGTTCTCCTTTGAGCACTAGTGCAGACAGCTGCTGGACCTTCTTGTGTACCCCATGGAAATAGTCTGAAAATAGGAGAAGGAACATGGAAGGGAGACATGCAGGTGGCAAAAGGAGTGCTCTGAACTAGAAATCCCAGAAGGCCCCCAGCATGGCCCAGAAAAAAGGCTGCTCAGGGAGTGTGCAAGCAGCAGAGTGCCTCTGCTGGCGTGTGGGGAGGGCAGGGTAGGGACTAGGGGATAATCCCACAGCCTGGGACACTGGCAGTATGGGAAGATTCAAAAGATGACAACAGGCCAGCAGTAGAGTAGACAAGAGAGCCCGGTGCAATGGATTTGGCATGGAACTGGAAGTTGGGACTCCCAAATTCTCTCTGGGTGCTGTCACTGACTCACCATGTCACATCTAGGAGGTAAATTTGTCCAAACTTTTCAGAGTGACTGCTGCTTTGGGATGCTTCTATTTGGGAGGGCGAGGGCACTCAGGCTCCTGCGCATAAGCCTTGATTCTCTGATGAGCTCAGCTCAGAAAACCAGGTCCATGTTGTCTCGGGCTGGATCACCTGTATCGAAAGCCATCTTTGAACATATCTTGTCAACCTCTGGTTACCTCACAGGCCCAGGTGTAACATGGAAATGACAGTGTCACTCACTCACCATCACGATCTGCAGTGAAAAGTCCCTTGTAGTAGTTTTTATTATCCTGTGGCAAAGAAGATCCAAATAGCAGCCAAAATAGTTTCTCAGCTGCTTCCTGTGGAGATCTGTGACGTGAGATGGAGGAGCAGAGGGAAAACCAGGGTGATAGGGTTTCCAAGCAGCTGCTGTGTTGATGACTCCCAGGGACCTAAAATTAAAGCCCAGCTCAGTTTTCAATCGGGGAGCAGTGGCTGCTGCAGCCAGCACGTGTCTGTTGATAACATTCTTCTCTTTCCTTCCAGAGGGACCTGTTCTCTGCATTTCTGTCTTTCAGAGGCAAACCCAGACTGCTCCAGCTCAGGCAGGACTCTGCTGAGTCTGTGCGCTATTGTGCTTATGATTTATCCTTTATTTTTTCTCAGAGCTGGGAGCTTAGTGAGGGGGAGGCCTCGTACATTAGCTCTTACCACAGGCTCCTTTCAGGTTCTCTCGTAAAGCCTTTCGGCAGAGTCAGGGTTTCATTGACATTTGCACCCTTTACACTGTTTAGATGGTAAGGAGTTCCTAGTGTAACTGATCCTTAGGATTTTCTGTACTAGACCATGCCACTGGGCTCAGTCCAACATGGGACCTTTCACATCAAAATACAACTCTATCTCATTGGAGATGCTGATGAATTTGCTCACTGTAATTTTATAACTCTGCTCCCTGCCCCACTCCACCGCTGGCTGTTTAAAAATAACCAAACCTGTAAAACTCTTTAAAGGTAGAAACTATCTCTTGCAGCGTCTGTACAGCTCCCCGCATACTGGTGCTCCTGGGTTGGGTCATGAGAGCACTGCTAGCAACACTACTGCCCCAGTTTATCAGACTATGGATTCAGCTGTGGTGTTTGTCTTTGGGTGTGCCTCACACCCAGTACTTCCAAGGAGGACCTTGCAACAATTGTGAACCTGTTCCCAACCAATGAAATTTTGGAATGGTTCAGTTGTTATGTGTCTGTACCTTTTAAATGACAATCAGGCCATGAATGATGCTCCCAGTTAGTTGCTTAGTAGTGGGAGAGGAGAATTCCAGTAGCAGTCAGCAAGTGCTGTGGAGCATGAAACCAGCATACCCTTTATGTAATGTCTGTGATGTGACAAGGGGTGGATAACCAGGTAACCAGCCCCTCTTCTCATCCCGCACCCCCCCACCACTCTTAGCTGGAGTGCAAGGAAATCAGCTGCTGCCAGCCCAGCCTCTGTTCTGCTGCTGTTCAGGGTGCAGAGCCTGGTAGTTATGCCTCTACTTAATCTGTTTAGTAGTCAAAATACAGTAATTGGAAATTCAGCCTCTTAGTGCCGTATGCTTCTTGCCAGCTTCCTTCAAATGTGAGTTACACCAAGGCTGGTGTGGTTTAAGTCTTATCTAGTCAAGTCTTATCTCTGTTACCTGATTGCAGACTTAGTTCTGACTCCCTTGAGGTCTTGGGCCTAGAGAACAGCCTGTCATTCTGCCTTGTCATTAACTATAATGTGGCTGTAGAACCACAGAGGAACAGTCAAGGCTGCCTCTAGCTGTTCTTCTTGAAGAAGCATTTCATACAGTAATGTGCTTGCTCTTTGCAGGACATAGATGTGCACATGAGAGTGAAAAGCAGCATTGGTTAGTGGTTAACAGGAAAACGATTCATCAGGTGACCTGAGTTCTAGGCTGGACTCCACCACTGACTTGCTTCAGGAACATGATTAAGTCAGTTTGCCACTGTGGCACATCTGTGACATGGAAATAATAACACTTACCTCCTTTAGGAAAGTAATTTGAAGATCCTGGGGTGTGAATCTGTATCCAAGTGCAGAGTAGTACCATTGTCCAGTCACTTCTTACAAAGACATTTCATAGTGGTTATCTGACAGTGAATGACTTCTGTCCCTGTTCTCTGCTTTCTACAATGTTCCTGATGATGAGCCCATCCCAAGTTCAAGCAAACTCACTGTCATGGATGGGCTGTGCTGCTCCTCCCTATTGCTATGCAAAATCACCTTTCTTCCATATTCTTTTCCCTCTGTCTCTGATCAGCAGAACTTTGGTTAAGGGAAATCAGTAGAGGAAAAAAGCAGGGAGCAATGGGCTGCAGAGTACACACCAAACCCAAACACAGCAAGTGGAATACCCATGGCAAAAGCACTCCTCACAGCAGGAGACAGCCAAGTGCTGATAAGTACCAAGTCAGGAACAGAAGAAGATGTACACATGCACAAGACAGAATGTGTTAAGAAATGGCCAGAACACACAGCTCACATGGTTGTGACTGAGCTGATGTGCAGACCAAAGTTCATTATCGACTTTTCCCTCAGGGCACAGTTTTTATTAGTGGGACAAAAACTGGGGCACAGTATAAAAAAATATCAAGTAATTCCTCTCCACAGTGTACATGACAGGCCCAGAGGTTTTCCTCTTCTTCTTAGGATCACAGGAAAGTAGGGCTGGAAGGGTCATCATGAGGTCAGCCAGTTCAGCCCCCTGCTCAAGGCAGGATCATCCCTGACTAAATCATCCCAGTCCCCGATCTAAAGGATGGATCCCAAGCAAGGTCAGCAAGAGCTCAACTGAACAGGAAGGTTTCCTTAAGTGACTGTGTTACAGCCAAGGCCCTCCTTACTGACCTTTTTTAAGACCCAACCAGGCTTCATGCTATCACATGATACCTAGTTCATTAATTCCAGGTAGGCTTCCTTTCCCACTCCTTGAAGGCTCCTGCAGATCCTTGCCCACTCCCAAGGCAAGCTCAACTTCCTGCACGCTTATCCAGAGCAATGCTTTTCTCCTTTCAAGCAACCACCCAAGTCCCCAACCTCACATAACTCTCTGCAAGGAGGAGTTTAGTGCCCAGCTGTTTTAGCTCCTTTCAACTCCTGTTCCCTTTTGTGACTTATGACCTTGTCCCTTGAGGAGCACCTTTCTTCTACATCCTGCAAGCAACCTGCCACCCCACTCTCTGTAGCAGGGGTGAGCAAAATGCGGCCCACGGGCCAGATGCGGCCTGCCAGGCCATTCTATCCAGCCCGCAGGGCCCCTAAAAAATTAGAAAATTAATAGTTATCTGTCACTGGCTGCCTGTCATGCGTCCCTTGATGACTTGCCAAAACTCAGTAAGCGGCCCTCTCCCTGAAATAATTGCCTACCCCTGCTCTGTAGGCTGCTCAGTTATGCAGAGACTTCAGCCCAATTCTTGTCGGTCACAGAAACATTTTCCGCTTGGTCTGCTGAGTCGCTACACGAGCCACTGCGGCCCCCTCTATATATTACAGGCATTGCACAATTAACTAGGAAATTGCATAATTATTTCAAGACCAGCTACACATGCAAAGTAGCTATCACACGATAAAAAGCTCCAACCATCTATAAAGCGAGGCCTCAAAAATGTGTACTGACCCTATAGCTGGTTGCTGTTGAGCTTTAATTTGCACATGTAGCAGGGTCTCCCCTGTGGCCCGGAGTCCCATCACCTGACAGAACTCCCAGCCACAAGGGTGCACCTTGCCTAGCATAAAAATCCCAAACCCTGGGAATTGAAACCCCCAGCCCATATGGGCTCTCAGTTCAGCCTCTCACCCACAGCGGGGACCAAGAGACCCCACAACTGACTGGGCTGTCAGCCCCAGCTGCGACTCACATGTAACAGGAAGCTAGAGCTGCAGCAAATGATGGGGCTCCCAGTCAGGGCTGCACCTCACATTTAGCCGGGATCGAGAGCCCCATCAGTTGCTGGGCTCTTGGTCCTGGCTACATGCAAGGAGCAGCCTGGACCAGGACCCCTGTCAACTGTGGGGTTTCTCAGCCCCTGCTGTGGAGCCCCCTCGTCAAAGGGAGCTCTCAGCCATGAGAGTCTGTTTCTTGCCAGTGCAGGAGGAGCCCAGGATTGGGCTCCCCCTGCGCCAGCAATATGGCACAATTGGATCTAATATGTGATCTCACAATCACAGTTGTGTGGATCCCACAATATCACACCTTTACCTGAACACGTAAAGGGGGGCTGCTGCCCATACCTTTTTGACACCCTCCTCCACATCCCTGCTCCATAACAGAACCCGTCCCTCCTCCCACTTCACTTCTGGCACAGGGAGCTGATGAGTTCATTTCTCTCTCTCCTTCTCTTTCTCTGATTGTCAGTCCTCAGAGCTAGTTCTCTTAGATAACAGGGATTTTGCACACACCCCGTGTATCCCAGGGCCATTACTCAGTCCCACACTATGATTGTGTCCAAAGGGGATGCTCTTGCTGCATGTCTCACATGAGCCCCTGGGATGAGACCCGCTGTCATGGCTGGATGATACACTTTGCATGCAGTGTTGGGGGCAAGCTCTTGGTAGGGGATTTCAGCATACCCAGTTGGCTGAAAGAGCACTGCGTGTAAACTGGTCTACTGCTGGGTCTCTACAATGCTATAATGGGTCTTATACCAGGCAAGGAGATTAAGACACGGTAGTCCTCAATTAAAAGCAAGTTTATTAAACCCTAACAGATACAATTCTAATTAAAACTGAAGCAGCATTAGCAGTTAAAAATTTTAGGTTTGTAGCTCATCAAAGCAGATGCTCACCACCCCATGATGTTGCGAACGTAGCTTCATCGGTTGGTCAGTCCGTGAAGTCTTGTCCAGAGCTCCTGGTTTCCAAGTCTGATATTGAGACAGGATCTTGAACAGGATCTCTTCAGACTTTCTTCAGGAGTGTTCCCAAGGGTACACTCTCTCACCTCTCTTTATATACCATATAGCTTGCATTTCTTAATACATAAAATTCACTTAAGCCTTCCTCCTAATGCATATTAATAATGCTTCTGTTTGCCAAGTATGGTTACCTTTAACTGGAATTTTCTATTCTGAGGTAACCTTTTCATTCCTAGGTGGGATTAGGTTTTGCTCTGACTGTTCCTCTTTTGCCCAGGTTATATTTATTCAACTTAGTTAGCCAACTTCCTGATTTGTTTTAAGTCAGGGACAGTATTTTTCTGTCTGCTCCTTTCACTGGGTGCGTGTCTTGACCACAGTTCAAGCTAAGCATTAGAGCTGTGCGAAGCTTTGGTCCCTGATTCGATTTGGTAGAGATTTGGCCCGATTCGGTGGCTGAATCTCTGAAGCTAAATCGAATCAGAGGACCCTTTAATCTCTCTGAATCGAATCGGAACCCTCCAAATTGATTCGGAGAGATTTGTAAAGATTCAGAGATTCAGACATAGACACAGCTTTAAATGTTTTGTCTATGTACCTCAAGGTAGCAGGTGGCTTGTGAGTGCTGCAATGCTGGGGTGCATGGAGCATCCCACAGAAGCGCAGGAGGTTCCCCAATGCACTCTGCAGCAGACCCGGAAGTGGACCAGAAGCACTTCTGGTCCACTTCCAGGTACACTGGGGAGCGTGCTGGGGAGCTCCCGTGTACTCCCCCCGGCTTTGCAACCAGTGCCTCCTGGGTCTGGGGCGCACCCAGGGTCCCCCTGCGGCCAATCACCGAACTGGAGAGGCGTGGGGGGGCCCCCAGTGCGCTCCCTGGTGGACCCAGAAGTGGACTGGAAGTACTTCCAGTCCACTTCTGGGTTCACCGCAAGCACATGGAGGGTCCCCCTCACTCCTGTGGGATGCTCCATCTGCCTCAGCATTGCAGCGTTCATAAGCCACACTGATACCCTAAGGTATGTAGAAAAACCATTTAAAGCTGTGCCTATGTCCGAATCAGCATTGAATCCTCAGTTTCGGATTCAGCCGAATTAAATCAGGGACAGTGATTCGGATCAACAAATCAAATCACTGTCCCTGATTCGGGCTGAATCCGAATCGAATAGGGCCCACCTCGCGCGCCCCTACTAAGCATGCAGCTTGAGCTAAACACAAGTCAAACCCAGGCCCGAAAGCCTCTAGATCCCAACAAGTCACCCCTCTGATAACTCCTCCATGGAAGGATTATCACACCAATGTACTTCGTCTTCATGGAGTGTACACGTGTTCGTTCCTCCAATATAAGCACTTGTAGTGGGGGTCTTGTAGAGGTTAACAAAAACTCTGTAACTGATAAACTTGGCAGCATGTACAGCCAGTTAAAACAACAGCAAAGATGATAGCAATTTGGATGCCAATTATCACCACAATGGGGTTCACAAACCCCTTGGGTAGTATGACTCCATCCAAGCAAAACTTCCTACCAAGAATGTCTCGCTGCTCTTTGGACTTTTTCCAATACCTGAAAACCTTTTTATTATTATGTTTAATCTATACCCTGGTTTCACAATTGTGCTGTTTAATAGAATTTACCATAGCATGCACATCTGGAATAGACAAAACTTGTTTTAACATTGGCAAGTTTAAACAGAACTGAATTGGAGTAATGTTTTCATAAACCCATGATTTAGCCCAGACACTGTGTGTTGTCCAGTGAGGCACAAAGTATTTAAAATCACAGATTTTGGTAGATGAAACATTACAAAAACATTGGTTAATGGAAAATGCCATTAAATACAACCATATTTGATCAAGCATTACATAGGGACAGTGTGTTCATACACAAATGCACCCTTTTTCAGCATAAATTACTGCAGAATGATGTTCACTAATCATGTGAAAAACACATTGTTGCACGTCATGTTGCTCATATAGATTATGATCTTCACACACATATCCCACATGGTAGGAAGCTCCCCAGCCCCTGGAAAGAGATGCCTCACAGAGCTCATGTCAGGCTCTTGCTTCAGGGCAAAGCTTACTGATTAAACCTCAGCTTGAGCAAGATGCCTACATAAAGTAGTTCTGCTGCCCAACGTGGTCCACCAAGTGCTCTGGCACCTGCAGCTCAGCCACTTATATGGGCTGTCACTGACTTTTATATGGACCAAGCTATCACCTGATCCCTAGCAGGGCTGAGACTGTCTTTCTTTGACTGGCTCCTCAAAAACTGAACATGTCACTTTCTCTCAGTTATGTGCAGATCACCCACATGCAAGGTACTGACACAGGTAAACAGAGGGCAGGTCGGGATTGAGCCATTCATAGGGTTACCTCTTTGTGCTTTTATCTTCCTCCAGTTCCAGGGCCAGGCCAATCTCCATGTGTTTGAGGATTGGTGTGGCAGCTCCATTGAGCAGCTCAGAAGGAACCTCCACTTCCCACTCTACCCCCATGTGAGTACCTGTAGAGAACCCATCCCCTCTGCAAATGCTGCACACCTTTACTCCAGACCTTCTGCTCCTCTTTGCTTTACTGTGCCCTCCCTCTTCCTTGTCCTCCCATTCCCACATCTCCCTCCTCCTGTGGGGAACTGTGCCTTGAAGGAGATCTTGCAAGGGCCAATGGAATCCATTGCCATGCAACATGAGGCTCATGACATGTGTCTTAGAACTCTGACACTGAATGAAGCAGACTTCTGTCCAAGTGGTTAGTGGACAATAAGTCCCATTCTCATGTTCATGACCTCTTTCCAGGGCCCTTCATTCACCTTTCTCCTCCCTTACCTGTACTGCACCTTGTACTGCCCTATTCTTGTACTGTATCCTATTGTTCCTCCTAGTCCTACCTCCACTAGTCCCTCATCTCCTCTCTTCCATTCCTTTTGTCCATCTCCTCCTACATCAGTCCCGGCCCTCCTCTCTCTTGCCATTCCCTTCCTGTTTCCATCCTACTTTGTCACTTTTTTCTTCCACCCTTAGACACGAACCACCCTGAAGAAGTTGGCAGTGTCACCCAAATGGACCAACTACGGGCTCCGCATATTTGGCTATCTGCACCCTTTCACTGACGGTGAGGAGGCACTGAAGCCAGTTGGGGTTCTTGTGCTGCATCCTCTTTCCCTTGTCTTCTCCTTCCCTGCCTGAGGCTAGACAGAAATGTGCTCATCTAGGAAAGCCCCACAGAATGTCTCTCCAGCCAGGTGCAGAGGATTCTGTCCAACTCTGAAAAAGCAGGGAGTCTCAGTAGCATAGATCAAATGCACCTGGTTGTCACTGGAAAGGGAAATACAGATTTGTCATTATAAGGAAACGGCTATCCTGCATACACAGCACCTGTGTAAGTACCCACAGACACGCTTCCCATGAGCATGTGAATGCTGGTACAAACACACAAATTAGCCACATGTGCATGTGTAAATTAACACACTTGTGCATTGACATGCACATGACTCCATTCATACACATCCATCCTCACAAATGCATGCACCCTGTGCCCCCATCTGTATCCACTTACCCTGCCCTAAATGTCCATTCACAGGCTTCTAGCCATGCACAGCTTCCTTGCTGGTACCTCTCCCATCCATTGGCCCTTGAGCCCCCATGCATTCATTCTGAACAGAACCCCAAGCACCCACACATGGCTGCAGCTGCATATCTGGACTTTCTATTGTACCCATCACATTCCCAGATGTGATGCCCAGAGTATGTCTATAAAGCCCCAGGCAGTATTGTATTAGCTTTGTCTGAGCTAATCAGCTCTAAGAAGAGCCAGGCTTCACTACTTCTGGTTTGGAGCTCTCTCTTCCTATCACTGCCTTGTGCAATAGAGCCATGTCCAGAGTCTCTATCTTTTTCACGCGTGCGTGCACACACACACACACACACACACACACACACACACACACACACACACAGAGTCTCTCACTCTCTGTCTCTCTCTCATGCACACACACATACACTCTCTTTCTCTCTCGCTCGCTTTCTCTCTCTCTCTTTTCCAAAAGAGTCACTGAAAGAAATCTGCATGGACTCCTCCCCTTCCATGTTAGATTTCAACCAAGGTCAGCGCAAGACGGGTGACTAACCAACTTCTCTGAGGGCAAGAAAACAGTCAGCGTTTTATTTACAACTGAAAGGTGAGGGTTAAAAGCACTGGCAGTGTTTGGTAGCTCAGGGAGAGTCCCAGACAGCAATGGAGGGAGTAGATGGGTCAAGGGTAAATGCTGTGTCAGTCCCAGTGGGAGGCAGGGATCAGGACAGGAGTGGAAGCATTTTTTCTTTCTAGCAACGCAGAGCACCATTTTTCTCTGGAAATCTCTTGGCAGGGGACTTTCAATTTGCCATTGCTGCTGATGACAATGCTGAGTTCTGGTTGAGTTCAGATGAAAGGATCTCTGGCCTCCAGCTTCTGGCTAGCGTAGGCAAGGTACAGTGTACACTGCATGGCTTCTTCAGTCACTGTTTTTAATGTTCCTATGGGGATGAAAATCCTTATACCTTATACTCTGCTTCAGGAGGGAGGAGTGGTGGCTGGGACAGCCAGGCCTCCCACTTGACAACCTGGCAGTGGCTTTGTGGGGGCCTGGGCTATACTCAGTGGACCTGGTCCCATCTCCAGCTACCTGAGGACAGTTTACTAAGTGGATGGGGCTCAGTTCTCCCCTCTGTGTAATAACTAGTGGCAAAGGGCCTTGTAACCCAGGCATTTTCTGTCCTCACACAGACTGGGAAGGAGTGGACGGCACCAGGAGAATTTGGGAAGTTCCAAAACCAGCAATCAAGGCCAGTGAGGTGAGTGGGCAGGGGTGAGGCTGGACGCTGCAGGCTCCATGCATGCTGCATCATGTCTTGCCCCATCCTGGTGTTTGGCTTTATTGGTTTCTCAAATAACAGGCTTCACTGGCCATCTTTGGTTTTCACTTACTGTGTTCGGGGCTCCTCTTCTTTGTCACCTTATTTGGTCACCTTAGCTGGGGGGGTCAACACTGAATTTGTTCATTTTTGAAATGGTCTCTAAAAAAAGAATCTATTGGCTATGCAGTGAGGCAGGGCTGGGACCCCTGTTGCAGGCCCATCTCCAAAGCTTCTCTTTGCTAGGAACTCAACTCAAGTCAAGGCTTGACTGTGCCTGCTCACTTCCCTTGCCAACCAGATGCAAAATCCTCTCAGTTGTATGTTGTGGGTAGCATTGCTCCAGGCAGCTAACTCAAGGCTATGGGGCAAGCCTTGAATGAGCTTCCTTCAGGTGCTGCTCACTTCAGCTTGCTCCTGTGTACATGGAGACTAGGGCCTTTTCCCAGTGCCACAGGATCCCATTACCTCTGCTGTCTACCTGTTCTGTTTCCAGATGGTCCCAGTAACACCTACCACTGTATGAAAATGATATTGTCCCCAGGCCTGTAGGATTCCCAGCCCCAGCAACTTTACTCATCTCTTCTAGAAAGTGCTGAATGCCCCACTAAGAACCAAGTGGGTAGAGACCAACACCAAAGCACTCTTGGAGCTTCATTAAGCAACCAGAGGCTACAGCTTTGGGAGCAAGAACAGAGAAGCAAAGCTGAGTTACAAGATACCAAATAGATTGGCAAAAATGGTGATCTTAGGCACCAGGCCATAATGTAGGGAAATCCAGGGTTCTAAGGTGGCCTACTGAAAGCCTAGGGCTAATAGCCCACAATCTGGTAATACTCTGATGTGCTTCAGGTCCTTTGCTGTAGCATCCAGGATCCCAGTAGATGAGGAGTCACATGGAATCCAGTGCTCAAAGACAGAAGTGTTGTCAGCTTTTATACTGTTTGGTATTTTGTTGAGAGCCTCAACTCCTGGAGGTGTGGGATAGCAGATTAGCTTTCTCTTTGGGAAAAATGGCAAGGAAATGCCTAGACTTTGTAGATATGGCAGAAAGTAAGGAAAGAATCTGGTATTTTACTTATGATTTCTGTGAACGTGTGATTTTTGAATATTTGAAAGAGGAAGAGACCTAATGCATGGGGAACACACCTAATAATGGGAAATCTCCAAAATTATTATAAAACTGCTCAGATGCTTACCCAATGCAGCCAATGTATGATAAAATGGTTAACATCTGCCCCCTGGTGGCTGCCTGTCAGAACTCCCTGAAGACTATGGTTTTGTGTTTCTCTCACTTTAAAGTGGTAAGAATAAATGAAATTAATCTAAACTCCTCCAGAATCTCAAAAGTACTCTCCAGAGTTTTCCACCTAGCAACTGACCAGGACTCACAGAATCCTGATACACCAAACCCAGCAGACAAGATTAACATTCAGGTATCTAGAATAATTAGCTGGAGGTAGAGGATCACCTTGCTGCTTTGAGGAGAGGGTGTGAAAAATTCTAGCTGGGAACATTTTCTCAAAGAAAAGAGTGATCTGACAAAATTGTAAGTACATCCTGCCTGCAGCGTCTGTATTTCCCATCCCGTGACAGGTTAAACCCAGTCCTGCTTAGTTTAAGAGCAAACAAAGCCACAGCCCAAGGTAGTGTAGTTGTTCAGTAAGAGATGTGAGTTTTTCTCCTCTCCAGATTAGCAGCTTCCGGCAGGTACTACTTTGAAGTGCTGCATAAACAGGATGACAAAGGAACAGATCATGTGGAGGTGGCGGTAAGTGTGCCTGGCTGGCTAACCATGTCCTGCACATTCACTGATGGGGCTTGAGAGGAAAGCTTGGTGACAACTGGACTCCACTCACAGCCTCTGACCCCATTCTTCCTGGGATATCTCTGCTCCCATTCCAAGCCCTTACCCTGTCCTGTGTGGGACAGCCTTGTTGGCCTCCTGACCCCTGTTCTCATTCTGTGTGGGACAGCATCACTCTATCCCTAGCTTCTCTTTTCAGCCATTTTCCATCCTTTCCTGCTATTAGGCTGAGTACCAGGATTTTTGGTTTTCTCCTAATCCCTTTCTGTGTGAGGAAGATTCTACTAATTTGGGGAAGGGAATGTTAGAGGTCCCACATGGTTACAAACAGATGCACACCCAGTACTTTTCTGCTTAATAAATTACCGTAATTCCATAAGCACTTCATATTTATTTCTTTTTTCTGTTGCAGTGGCGACTGAATGACCCAGAAGCCAAGTTGACAGTCATAGACTCCCAATACCTCTCCCTTTTTGCTAGTAAGTATCCCCACCATAGCCTTGTCTTTGTTCCTCATTGTTCATTCAACAGCACTACAGGTGCTTCACAGCTGATCACAGTCCATTCAGACACTACAGATAATGTTATGTGTAAGCAGTGTTACAAGCACTGGCTGGAGGTTTAAAGTAGAAGTCACAGGGAGAACTCTGGCCAATTTTGTGGAACAGTATCAAACGCAGAGGGTGCATCTACACATCGCTGTATGGCAACATTGCTATGGTGCTGTGTTTTTGTACTGCCTTCTGGAAGTACTAAAACATGGTTCAGTATGGGTGGTTACTGTGCTGTGCACACAGTGCATGGTTAGATTTTTCCACTATAGCGATGTAGCTGGCAATTGTGTAGACCTGTGTGATCGCTACATCACCATAGTGTGCCGTACAGCAATGTAGTGCGTCACTACATCACTGTAGGGTTATGTATAGACACACCCGGAGAGGCTCAGGGAGTGGGATTTTAGTCTTGTTTAGAGAGATTTGGAGTCAGTCACCAGAGAGGAGAGATGGATCTGACCAAGGCAAGGAAGAAACCATTCCAGATGGTGAAAGTAACACATGACAAAGATCTGCTGCTTGCTATGCGAAGGCAAAAGGAGTCTACAATTCAGAAGCCAAGGGATGGTCAGGAATGAGGAGGTTGGGTTTGTGGGTAATTTCTAAGACTACAGGGAAACTTCATGCTGGATACTGGACTGGGAAGCTGCTAAAAATGTCAGAGGATGCTGTTGCTGCAAACAGCCTCCCTCCCCACACCCAACCCATTCCAACTCTGCTGTAAGTGTCTTACTAGCTTGTTGCTCTGATTGTCACCCATCAGTCCATCCTCTTCCAGAAGTCTTTCCTCTAGTTTCCCCCTCTCCTTCACATCAGACACAAACTTTGCTTTTACCTTTAAGACCATTCACGCTGCCGCTCTAGGAACCTCATTTCCTTTTTGCCAACATTCTCAGACTTTACCATTCACCAACTTCAGCTTCGCTCTCAAATGCCTCTGAGTACTGTCCCAAACTACTCTTTTCATGTGTAGAAAATGTCCTTGTGTCCTTCAGACAACCCCTATTTTGCCTTCTTTGAGACCCACATCCTGCTGCAATGTTTTCAGAACCTGGCCAAGTAACCATGCCTAGGCATGAGCGGTATCAGTCTCCTCTCTTCATCTTACTTCTCCTTTATTCTTACAAAGTACCCGTAGAATGTGAGCCCAGCACATCCCCGTCACTGGGAATGGCACCGGAAACTTGCATCTTCCCCTGGCATCTCCTGCCTACTGCCACTGTAGGCTTGGCAGTAGACTGTCTCTTTTAGGACTCATCCTTCCAGCCAAATCATGCTTGATCCCACTCCCATAGTGTGAATCCTTATCCTCACAAATGAAGTGAACAGTGTCACAAATAGTGTTTGATATCAAGATTGCATCCTGGGATTCCTCTTCCGTTCTTTTCTTTTCAGAGTAAGATGACCCAGGGTTTCTCCCCAGTGCCCCTTTACACCCACCTCTCCCTCCCCACACTTGAAGAAAATCCCTGTAGCAGGTTGCTGCCTCAGGGCCTATTCAGCCAGGCTTTTACCCCTTGGCTAAGCATCTCTCAGCTAGCCACAGTAGCATGCAGTCTTTAAACCTGCTGCCCTTTGCTGTCTGGAGTTCCTCCCAGCCTACCCCAGTCATATACAGGCTTTTATCACACAAAGTGAACAAACCACATCTTTATTGCACTGGCCTCTGGGATGAGCCTGCTGTGGCCTCAGCCTTCCTTTCACAGGCTTGTCCTCTTCATACCCCAGAGGCCTCCTGCCTCTGGTGTTTCTACTCCACCTCCCGAGATGGTTCTTCCTGCTGGGTTTTTTTTTCTAGAATAGAAAACTAGAATAGAGTTTCTGGTCTGTCCTCAGATTAATAAGGGGTACCCCAGGGAGCTGTGGACTCAATGTATAGGCCTTGAGGTGACCTGGCCAAGGGAAGTTCACCTGCCTCCAACCCTGTAGTGTCTGTACCAAGTTTGGACAGCAGACATGCTCCGCAAGCGTTGCAACTTTTGACCCAGTCACAGGGTTCACCTGGGTCATTTTGGGGCCAGGCTTGGTCAAGCAGGGAGGGGGGCTCTGGCTGCACTCATAGCAACTCTGTGCATCTTTTGGGCATGCTTGTTTGGGATGCCATGGGACAGTGTGTACCTGCTGTTCATAAAACGGACATGCTTTAGGTTTTCAGTCAGGTTCAATGAACCCCACTTGTCAGTTTTATGTAAAAGCAGTGAGCGAATTAATGGCATTATGAGGGACAGTCAAGCCATAGACAGCCACAAAGGGATGTTTTAGAGATGTGTGGTGGGGGGCCACAGAAGTCTTGCTCCCAGAGAGACTTGTTTCCTGTAACCACCCCTCCTTTAAAAACTTGGTGTTTTGGGTTTTTTGGGGATTATCCCTGAAATCTGTCAAGTACACAGCGGAAAAGAGGCAGGTGCTGAGCAGAGGACTGAATGGACAAACCCCGAAACCCAAGGGCAGCCAGTCACCTCTCCTGGCTGAAAGCATCCCCCACAACAAAATCATACCAGCACCCCCTCAAGGGAGATCCCCACCACCCACAGCAGCCACCACCAGCAATACTGATGTACCACTGATCACTAAAGCACTGCTAAGCATACCTTGATTGAAAAAACAGAAACTTATAAAAATAAAACTTTAATTCAAATATAAATAAATTAAAAACCAACCAAACAGCAAACACAGAAACACTGCTGAATACCCAGTCCCCTATCACACAATTAGAAAGCAGTAAATAAAAGGAAAGATCCAAAATGCCCCCTTCAGAGTCCTCTCAAAAACCGTAATCCCAGCAGAGCAGGGGCAACCCTCTTCACAAAATGACAGTCATGCTGCAGGGGAAGCTAAAGAAGATGGGGGGAGGCTGCCCCATACTTCCAAACTCACTTTCCTCACCTCCCCTTACAGGCTACAAAATCTCCCGTGAGAGATTTCCCTAAGCCTTCTTTGGGCATACCTGTGCACTTGGTACAGCTAAATAACCTTGTGCAGGGGTCTGGGATGCTGCATCAGCCATCCTCAAGTGAGGCACAGGTGGAGGGCAATTAGAAGAGAGATGGCAGTTAGCCTAACGTGTTCCAATGTACTATAACCTATACTTTCATGCTTTCCCCTATTACCATATGCCCAAGTCTGTCCCTGGCTCCCAATGGCAAACTTACCGCTGGTTCCACTTCTGCTTCTGGCTTTTGTTCCTGATGTTAGGAGTGATGGGGAGGGGGGATCCTGGGGGGTGGTAGAGGGAAGCTGTGGGGGTGAAAGCATGACCACAGTGAGTGGCGGAAGCAGCACTACAATGGATGGCAGTAGCATCACCACTGTGGGAATTTGTATGGGAAGGGTGAAGGGGGTACAGGAAAGCGAGACAAGAATAGGGTGGGGAGAGGGCGGTGGAGAATGGGGGGATGGCGGTAGTCAGGCCTCCTTGCCAGATCTGAGCTCCTTGGTCACCTGGCTGGGGTGGGTGGTTGGATGTCCTCTGGGTCAGTTCAACTGAAAACTGCTGCTATGAATGTTAAAGTAGCCCAGTGACCTTTAAGGATCCATTAAATTCCTGTTAGGTGTTAAATGCTCAGAGCAGATCACACTCAACAGGGACAGAGCTCATTTACTCTGTTTTTGGAAAAGACTGAGAGCTGGACAGCTGTCTGGACAGCAAGGGACTTTGGGGACCCATTAATCTCCTATTAGGTGTTAAATGCTCAGAGCAGAAGCCTTCAATAGCATGCTTCACTGTGCAATATTTCTATAATAGCGCTGAGGGGGTCAGGGTACACAACACACTGAATTATCCCCAATAACGGAGAAGGGAGCACGTACACAGCAGACATTGATCAGTCTCCAAAAGAGACTGGGACCAACCCAATCTTTAACCCCCCCAACACACCCTAGAACATCCAGCTGTCAGTTCAGTGAAATAGGAGATGACAAACAAAAAAGGTTTTTTTGAATTATTTATTTAGTAGTAAGAAAAAGACATCAGCAGAAGATTGATTCATGTTGGCTTCTGCAGCTACACCTGGTGTCCTAAAACATCCATTACACACACACACCTGCAAATTGTAGTGACACCTGGTAGACAAGAGGGATCACTAAACAAAAACTGTAGCAACACCCAGTGGACAAAGGGACTCACTACATGTAATTTAGTGATTTACCACGTACACGTGACAGATTTATGGTGTTTGGGAACCTAAACTGCATTGGGTTGTGGTTTAGATTGTAACAATGAGAAGTAATTTAAAACCCCCAAAACTCCCATACATGTGATGTGTGACACCATTAAGCCACACGCGGGAATTTTTGTTGTGTGTACATTGTCTCAGTGCCATGTGTACAAGCACCCCCTCAGTGCATATTGGAACACTGACCTGCAAGGGGGCTTCCAGGGGTAACACAAGAGCAAGTTCCCCTCCCAATTCTGGAGCACTTTTCTTCCTATTCTCCCACTGAAATATCCCAGCCCCTCTGCAGATGTGTCTAGTAACTGGATAAATTGACTCACTGCCAGATGAGGTGTTTAGCTACCAAGGCTAATTGAGTACTGAGTTTCTATTAACTCCTTCTGTGTTAGAGGAGGTGGTGTAAGAGAGTATTGCATATCCCCCCCTCCCCCCCCACACACTTTTTTCTTTTTGCACTACCCATTTCAAAACAATAAAACATGTCTTAATTGTCACCACATTCAACCATCACTTACTTGTACAAAGGGGACATTCTTCCCTTGCTCTCCCTGCCTCCCCCACCCCGCTTCCTCTGGGCTTATACTTTTTAGACTTTGAGCAGGGTCTGGTACTGTCTCTTTCTCAGTTTCTACTGTGAATTTCTCACTCCTGATCAAGGCTATATGGACACTACTGTATATTACTGTAATCATAAATATGGATTAATAAGGCTGGAAACAAGAGGTCAAGTTTTCATGGTCTGGAATTCAGAGAGGGGGTGCTTCTGGAGCTGTTACCAAATGAAATGACACTCAGAATAAAGTGATGGATTAGTCCTTCCTCCTTCTTTCGTTCTCTTGCTGGTTTCTAGATGAGACTCTCTTAAAGATGGATGAAGTTGAACATATACCACAGACATTGGCCAGCCGTGCAAATCAGTCGACTGCCAGTCTGAGCAAGAAGACACACCCAGCTGACATGCTGAAGCCTGACCCTCGGGACACTATTTATAAAGGTAAGAGGCTGCCAAACAAATGGAGACTGTTGCAGCCAGTCACATCATGTGAATGAGGACCACATGGTCACTAACAACCAGATTTATCTTATGTGGAGAAGGAAATAGCTATCATTTCAGGATACCTAAGAGAGCTACAATATGAAGGATAAACCATACTCATGTCATCTCTTTCAAAGTCCAGTTCTAACATTGCTTTCAGGTTTAAATTGTTCATATAAATCCAAAAGATTAGTGTAGAGGGAGGAACCCAGTAAGCACAGGGGTTAATGGATAGAAGTGTCCACAGCAATGGCTGTCCTGTGTTATCAGTGTAGGGTGGATTTGCTTTGATTTGTGGTCCAAGTAATGCTTGTGTGTGTGTCCCTCTTGGCCTCTTGTAGTGCCTCTGATTAGTAAGTCACGCCTGCGGAAGACGTTGCCGGACTGCCCTTACAAACCCAGCTACCTGGTGAATGGATTCCCATTATCACGCTATCAAGGACTCCAGTTCGTAAGTCTCATTCCTCAAATGGAGATGTTTGTCCAAGTGCTCCATGCCACACTAGAGAATATATGTGCTTTAGAACATGAGGGCAATGCCTGACTGGAACACGGGGTGTCTCCAAAGTCTGGGAATAGGCCAATAGCTGATGCCTTCTGCGGGATGGATGTCCCTTCTGCATGACATAGCACCTGTTCTCTCCCTTCCTAATTCAGAACTGATACACACCATAAAGAAAATGGGTAGTTCAAAACACATATCTCCCAACCCAGTCAGTTCTAAAGACATGTAATAAGCAGAGCTACAAGAACCCCACACAAGAAGCCCTGCTCCAAATAGACCTCGTTTAGGTAAACTTCCAAATGTAGCAAGTCACCCTTGTCTTTACCTCTAGTGCCAAACATTCTGTTGCTTTAATGGAGTAGTCCCAAATCCCAGGCCTGACTGCTTTCTGACAGCTCAGATCTGGATTTGAATAATGTCACACAAATCACCCTTCACAGGCATCCTTCTGCAGCCAGGTGTGGCAAAACAGGCAAGTACTGCTTCAGTTTCTCTTACAGTCCCAAGGGCTAGCTTTCTCCACCATGGGTCAGACCAGTGGTCACCTCTTCCCTGCCTGGGAAAGGACTTTAATTCTTAGATTCAAATCAAGCCCTGCTTCCAGAAGTAGTTTAATCATATAAAATAAAACATTCTTTCATAAGAAGACATCTCACAGTTCTCCCATATAGAGTGGGACAGGTTGGAGCTCTCCACCCTTTGCCCATGTTCCTGATCCTCCGCCCTTCATACCACTCTTCTCCCAACACCTCCACATCAGGGCTTCCTCAAGACTCCCCCACAGTGTTACACTCCCCACACTCCTTCACCTCAAATTCTGCTGCCTGCTGGGCTCCTTCTCCTGGGAACCTTCATCCAAAATCAACCTTCTTGTTCTTTGGTTCAGTCTGTCCCAACTGAGCTGGGTCTTCCTCACTGTTACCCAGGAGCTTCCACACAGGCCTTGTACTCAGCAAGGCTCTGTAGCTCCATCAGGTCTGATCAGTGGATCACACATACTGTACAGCATTCTCCTAACCCATGTTCTGTCTCTCTCTCTGCACCTGCTGTCTTCCCAGCATCATGCCACTCTCTCCAGACAGCTGTCCTCACCTCTTATCTGCTCTTTCCTGCTTTCATTTCTCTACTGCAGCTTTGGTTTTTAGCATAGTCTGGCACCATGTATGAGGTCCCACCTTGGGGCAACTAACTGGTGAACTTCCCCTTAAAGGGCTCAGTTATCCTGCGTGTGACATCTCCAGGTATCATTTTCATTTGTGCATGGTTTTCTCCCCTCTTTCCAGGTTCACTTGTCCTTTGTTTACCCAAATGATTATAGCCGCCTGAGCCATATGGAGACAGACAACAAATGCTTCTATCAGGAGAATCCATATTACTTGGAAAGGTAACACAGTCCTCCCAGCTGGCTATCTAGCATGAGTTGGGGCTGGTGTTGGGACTGGGGTGGAACTTTAGATGCCTACTTGTAGGGCTTTAGCCACATCTACACAGGAAACTCACCCTGGTAAGCTGAGTGCACAATGCATGTTCAAGTCCACAGTGCAGGTTGGGCAAGCTGCCTCCCAAACTAGAAGCGTCCACAGCCACATGTCACTTTGGGTGGGCTGATTAGCACTATTGAGTGACAGGGCCAATTAGCCACCCCCAAAGCAATTAGACCACCAATCAGTACTGATACACTACTTCCACTCGAGCATGCATGAGGGGCCCTGGCCATGCACAGTAAGTTTACTGTGTGGACATGACTTCTGGTTTCTTCAAGCACCATCCTGGTAAGCCCCCAGAATCTCCACTGTGTGCGGGCTGGGCGTGATCCGGGCCCTTTTCGTGCTGCACGCAGGCTGAGGCCAGCAGCCCGGGCACGCCGGGTCGGAGAGGGCAGGCGACGAGCTAGAATTAGGCACAGACGCGTAATGGTAGATTTGAAGATTGTTTACTTACACCGGAGGTGGTCGCAGTGCAGGCTGGAAAACTTGCTTGAGTTGCGGTTACAGATAAAACAACACGAACAATCACGTGGAGTTTGCTAGGCTCCACGTAAACAGAGCTCCGGATGCCCTGGACAAGCGCGCCACCGAAATGGAAACTCGTAGATACATCTTATAAAATTTTATCGTTCGAAGACGGGAAGAGGTGGGCGGTGGATCAGGCCGCCAGACTCCTCTGAGTCTCACACAAGGTTTCTATTGCCCTGCCATGTACCCAGAGTCCCCACGAGATCAATGTGGAGTCCTCCTCGACCTGGGTGGAAACCGCTCAAGCCTCTTATACGGCTAGCAGGCCAATCGCTAGCCGCCACGTGGGAATAATTTAGAACTAGCCAATAGCGGGGAACAAATTTGCATACGGGTGGCGGGAACTCCTTTGCACCGTGCATTTCTGTTGCAACTTGAGAAATGCACCCCGCAAATAGAGCTACAAATTGGCAGGAACTTTTCACTTGCACGCGGGTTCTCTATACAGCAAAACTCCACCGTGCAATGAAGCTGTAATTCAACGGGGATAATTCTAGTGCCGAAGCACACACAAAATCATACCTTTGGGTTATGACACACTGATGTTAATGGAATGAAGGGTGTTCATCTGAGGTGCTTAGTTCTTCCTGTTCCTGATGTACCTTTTAAATGAAAACACTCTGAACTCTGAAAGAACATCTGCCCCTGAGCTGCTAAGTCTATCAGGCTTGAAAGCTGGTGAGTTAAACAGAATGTCTTGCCCTGATGAACTGGGAAATGTATTTGCCAGCAGAGCTTCTTCACCAGCAAGTGGAGCTCCCTGCTGGGGAGACAGTGTGGCCTCACACCTTTCCCAGAATCACACCTCTGATATGTGGGGGAGCCCTCATGGAGCCCTCCACCCAAGAGCCCTAGCTTTCAGAGCCAGTTCACCACATGAAATTGCCACCAGCATACTCCTGTGTGGATAATGGATAGCCTTATCCACCAACCACACATGGCTAGAATCCCCCTTTATTCAGGAGGTAGTCCTAGGAGCACACTTTTGTTGGATAGGGAGTGTCAGTCTTCCAACAAGACCATTAATTGTGACCTCTATACATCAAGGCTTCTTTTCCCCTGCTGGGTTTTACTTTGGGAGCAGAGAGGTGACCATTGAACAGTAGGCTGTATAACTAAGTCAGGGAGGGAGGCTTGGATGTATCATAGCAGATCAAGAAGGTGATTGCTGTGGGCTATGAGGTATCATTGAGTGGTGTTGCTGTGATTATTCATTTGCAAAAGCATTTATAGATGGGAGTCCCGATGTGCTAGGTACTATTAACACATAATGAAGAGACAGGCCTTGTCTCAGAAAGCCCAAAGCCTAAGAATATGTTGGGATGTCAAGTGGATACAACAAACAGTAGGGCAAGAGCAAGGTAATAGTGCAATGACAGTGATTATCACAGTAAGAAGCATCTTCAGCACATTGTTAGATGAGTTTTAGGAAAGGGTTTAGGGGAAGCCTAAGGGAGTGCTTCGTTAACCCTTCTCTGGTCTGTGGGGAGGAAGAATATGAGAGAAAGCAGGGAGGTTTTTGAAAGGAAACTGGCATAATAGACAATGACAAAGGCATCACTGACTGAGCAGAGTAGGGAGTTATGGCTCAAAGCTCTTGAGAGAGGATGACACAGGTTATGAGTGCCTGATGTGGTAGGAGAGGGAGGACCTGTTGATGCTAAGAGTCAGGGTAATGTAATTATAATGATGTGATGCTATCATGGAAGCAGTGTTTTGTATGTCAATAGAGGGTGGGAAGGAAATGGCATTTTCCATGATCTGTCTTCCAGCAGAGAAACAGCCACATGTAGTTGTGCCTATACTGTGTCTTTGCTTCTGCAGATTTGGATTCTATAAATATATGAAAATTGACCAGCCAGAGAGGAGAAATCCGGAGTCTGAGGAGAAAACAGAGCAACCAGGTAAAGACCAGTGAAAGACAGGCAGACTTTTCTGTCTGTCTCTCAATGTTGTGCAATCCCCAGGAATGACAAAAAGAAAAACAATTGACTTCATGCTCTGGGTAAAACAAGTGACTGTCCCAGAGTTTCCAAGACAGTCCTGAATTTTGGGGCTGTGTTCCTATGTCCCCAAGGACTCCCTGGGACAGAACTTTCATCCCAGGTTTGAAAACTTGCGAGGTAAGGCCCTGCCGCCTTTGCTAAGAGGGTGTAAAACAACTGTGCGTGGTACTACAGTGACATAGCTTTGCTGCTTTGAGGTCAGGAGGTAGCCACAGCACCACAGGCTAAATATCTCTGTCTCTCAGTGCTGCATGAACAGGGCTATGTTAATTAACTCTGCTACAGTGCCACACAAATACAGTGCTGTCCTTTCTGGTTTGGAAAGCAACCATGGGCTGTCTTCTGAGTGGAAAGCAGCAGAGCTATGTAGCCTGTCCACAGCACTCACACAATGGCAGCTGTGCTAACCAGAACTGGAAGGGGAGTCAGCTGCTCCTGGTTCCATATGTCTGTGGAGCATCTGGATATGTGCCCTCGATTTTGCTTCCTGAGAGCTGGTCACTTGAATGCTGAACAGCCCTTTGCCAACACATGTCAGAGACCACACCTATGGCCCAGAGGAAGTTTTGTGAAATTGCAGGTGGGGTGATTTGTATACTTTTCTAATAATTTTGCCTAAGGCCTTGAAAGGATGGATTTTTTGCTGCTGAAGGGTACTGCTGACAGCTCGGGCTTCAGCAGCCTGATGCTTGTCAAACCCTGCTGCATGCTTTCTAGCCCTCAACCTCCTCCCTGCTCCTTTCAGTACCTGGCCCTCCATCCTTGCTATCAGCCCTGTGGGAGGTGCCACGCTGGATGGTATCCAGTACCATGTGCCACAAGCAGGCTGTAGCAGCTGCAGTGAGAGCTACACTTCCTGCCCACAATTTAGCCATAGGCAGGACATTACAGCTGAGTTCCAGGCAGGTTGGATCAGCCAAAGTGGCACTCAGCAGCACATGCCTAAGGGCCGTGGCAGAGTCGGAGGGGATAGGTCCATAAACATCAAGGTGACTAGTACAAACTGGAGCTCAGCTTTCCCTCCCCAGAAGCCCCAGTGGCTGTAGTGGACAGAGTACCCAGCACTCCAACTTAGATAGTGACTGAAAACAGGCAAAAGTATGCTCCTCGCAAAGGGGATGCACAGAAGGTAGAGGTGTACTGATACATTAGTCCATATCGTATCAGCTTTGAAAAAAGTTAAAATTGACATTATCGGCAATCAGCTTTTTTTCGCTGATGTGGCCAATAAAGTCACCAATAAATGTTGTGTGCATGCGCAGCCACAGCATGCATATGGTCAGCCCTGCAACTTGGAGAGCAGTGTCAAGCTGGTAAGTCTGTTGGGAGGGAAGGGGTGGAGGCAGCAGATTGAGGCCTCTGCGGTGAGGGGGGGAGTGGGCCTGGGGCTGGGTGTGGGACAGAGCCGTGAGCAGCACATCCGGGGGCGCAGGGTGGGGTGGCTCCTGCCATTGCATGCACCCCCAGGAGAGCCATGGGGGGCATATGCCCCCCAGATCTGTGTGCAGGGCAAGGGCAAGCTGCCACTGTGGGCTGGGGACTGGGGCAGTGCTGGGCTCTTCCTGGCAGGGGGGCTGGGCCAGGGATGTGCTTGGGCTGGGTGGCGGCAGTGCTGGGAGGGGGGGCTATGGGGTGGTAGCCCCCCCTTCCAGCGCTGCCACCACCACTCACCCTGAGCACAGCCCTGGCCCAGCCCCTCCTACCAAGAAGAGCCTGGCACTACCCACATCCCCAGCCTGCAGCAGTAGCAGTCTGCCCTCATCCTGTGCACAGATCTGGGGGGCATATGCCCCCCAAGGCTCCCCAGGGATGCGTGCAATGGCAGGAGCCACCCCCCATGTCCCCCAGCTGAGCCGCTTGTGGTTCTGTCCTGTGCCCAGCCCCAGCCTCACTCACAGGAGAGGCCTCGATCTGCCCTTCCCACCCCAATTCCCTCCCTCCCTCTGCCCCTTCCTCCCCAACAGACTTACCAGCCACATGCTGCTCTATAAGCTGCTGGGCTTCATATTGACAGTCGGATTGGTATCAGCCAATATGGCTCGTTAATAATTGGCCTTCAGTATTGGCCAAAAAAATCTTTATCAGTGCACCCCTAATAGAATGGACTGACTGCTGGACTAATGGAGCAGTTATTCCCTTCCTGTCCCTTTGTGTGGCCCAGGGAGCAGAGGAGCAGAGAGGTCAGAGGTGTAACTGTGATTGTCTTTGTAGGCTATGAGGAAGGGAACCCTGATGAGTTTCAGTACATGGACCAGGACACAAACCCCAGCAAGCAGGGGGCAGAGCTGGCAGTGGGCAAGGCATACCCTAGCATACTGATGGGCTATGATGATGTTTACAATGACTACTCTCTCCAGGGGCATAGGAAGCCCCTCTCACTCACAAATGGCAATGTGAAGGAGGCAGTCCCAAACAGAAGAAGAAAGAGGCCCCATAGGAAGGCAGTTACCCTCACTTCAGACAACCAACGCATCAACAAAACCAATCTAGAAAGAAACCCACCCATGAGGAGGCCTCACTTAAAAACTGGGGTCAAGGACAATTCCAAATATCCTTCTCAGCATGCCAGGAGCACCCGTGGAAGGCCACTCATCAAGAAAAGAATAGGAGACCCAGGTCCTGTCTCTAGCACAAGCCCTCAGGATGCCTCGGAGCATTCTCCTGGTGGGTCTAGGGACTCAGGTGGTAGGATACCAAGAGGAGCAAGGCCTCCTCAGAGAGATCTCAATTCAACTAACACCAAGAACCAACCAATGGGCACCATACAAGCCAAGAGACAAAGCCCAGTCTCTGGTAAAACCAGCAGAAGAGCTGTAAGCGCTGCCAGCCTCAGCAAACAGACCCTTTACCAAGCACAGTGGCTAAACCAAGTGGAGTCATATATTGCTGAGCAGAAGGTGGCAGATGGCATTGATGCGGATGTGGAGAAGGGTCAAGTAGAGTCTCAGGCAAAGGACAGGCATGAACTTGTAGACCTAGCAGTAGCAGAGGAAGAAGAAGAGATCAAAGGAGAAGTCGAGGGGGAGGAGGAAGGATTTGACTACATGCCAGTGTTTGACCAAGTAGTGAACTGGGAACAGACCTTCAGCACAAGCATCTTGGATTTCCACGTGCTGCGAACAGACTGGATTGACCTGAAGTGTAACACATCGGGGAACCTGCTGCTCAAAGAGAGGGAGGCCCTGGAGGTCACACACATCTTCCTAAAGAAGCTCAACCAGAAGAACAAAGGGTAAGGCACTGTCTCTTGCAATTCCTTGAACTCCCTCCCTCCTTTGGGCTACTGTATCACACTGCATAGGAACCATAGCCTGGAGTAAGGAGCTGGTAGGAAGAAGAGAGTTAACTCTGAGTGCTGAAGATACCATGTTAGGAAATGTAGTGAGGGCTAAACACCAGGGTAGGCTGCAAGTGGGACATTAAGTCTTTTATAGCAGGTCCTGTCTAGCCATGGCCAATAGAGGCTGACTGTTGATATCTGGTGGTTGGTGTAAAATGAGTTGACGTTCAGTCCAGGTCCCATTTTCACAGTGAAAACCAGCTTCCTCGCTGGCTCTTTTGTTGTGTCTCTTCAGAAGGGCCAAGCACTGAATGGACGTAGGACCTGATCTGAACCTTTAGCTGTAAAGAGAAATAAGGCACGCTGATGAACCTGTAGCTACCCAGCTCTGTCTAGTGACCTGATGCCTCTGAGCACCTCTTAACAACATAGAATGTAGACCCTGAATGGACCTCCTCATTCAAGTACCATTCCCTGCCTCATAAGCAACCACAGCATATAATCCCAGTCACAAACTGGTTAGATTTCTGCCAGCTGTTGGAAGGTTTTTCCAGACCCTACTGGCTATGATACTTAAGAACCTTCTAATTCCCTGCCTAAACTTATTTATGGCCAGTTTATACCCATTTTTTTGTGCTAGTGTTACCTTATACCTTAAATGCTTCTCTCCCCTCCCAGAAACTTAGCCTCTGGATACATTTAGAAAGGGTACATCCCTGCTCACTATTCATTTGTACAGGCTTTCACAGTTTCCTTTCAGAAGAGAGATCCTCCATTCCCTTAATCATTCTGTTAACAGTTCTCTGTACCTGTTTAAGAAAGATGGATTTCAACCAAAACCTGGGTGACCAGAATTGTACAGGGCATGGCAGGTGAGGTCTGGTAAAAACTTGATGAGTCCTAGGATTGCATTTGTTTTTATCATAGTCTTCATACCATTGGTGGCTCATAGCCATCCTGTGATCAGCTGGTATACTAAGTCCTTCTCCTCTGTCATTTCCAATTGATGAGCTCCTGGCTTAGGGCAGAAATTCTCATTGCTAATGCCTAAGTACATGACTTTGCACTTTCTTCTATTATATTTCATCCCTTTTCTCTTACTCCAGTGCTCAAGGTAATTTGATCTTTTTCCTATAAGATTTTTCTATCCACTTCCATATTGATAATGCTTCCCAACTTTGTGTCCTCAGCAGATTTCATCAGCATACTCCTCCTTCTTGTGCCAGGGCCATTAATGAAAATACTAAAGAAAATCCATCTTCCCAGCACTAAAATAATTTTATTTAATTAAAACAGCTATTTTCTGTGTGGTCTTTACTTCTTCTCCATCATCAGTTCTTTGATCTTGGCTGGAACCCCAGATCTAATCCCAAGTGATCAGAGATGGGGACAGGCGATGAAAAAAGATCCCCACCTCATCTGACATGGGTGAAGCAAAGCTGTGGACTGAGAATGAAGGGATTAATAATGTTCTAGGAAGAGGAACCAGCTACGGTGACATGGGGGGGTGGGGGATGGAGGCTGGGTGGTTGGTGCAGGCCTGAGGAAAGAGGTGATGTGGGTGTGGGGAATGTGCCTCACCCAGCTGTGCCCCTGCAGGAGGTTCCAGCTGCAGCGCATAGTGAATGTGGAGAAGCGGCAGGACCACCTACGAGGGAGCCGCTACCTGCTGGAGCTGGAGCTACTGGAGCAGGGGGGACGGCTTGTCCGCTTCTCAGAGTACATCTTTGCACGGGGTTGGCAAGGCATTGGTGGTGATGATCAGGAGAGGAACATGAGGAACCTGGTTTGGGGCCACCGGCGCCACTTGATGGGTGTGGCTAATGAGCCGGAGCTGTGCTGGCCACTGGGCTTTTCCTGGAACCATCATGCTGTTGTCCACTTTATCGTGCCAGGTAAGGAGAAGAGGGACTGCCTGGTGCTGGACCCTAGCTTGGAGGTAGTTCTGAGCACTGTGCCAGTCTGCACCCACCTTCAGGCATCACTGCCCATTTATTTTTCTCTAGATTAAACTGCCTCCAGAAATATAACAGGGCCCCAAACAACCAGTGGGATGAAAACCCAGAGAAATGACCCTCATAATACCCTGGGTGTGGACTCACTCTGCAATGCCAATATCCAGACCCAAACAGCCACAAAACCTGGGGCTTTCAGATCCAGGTTTTCACCATGGGGCCTACTCCTAGACTAGTCCTTGACTCGCACCCCCGATCTGCCTCAGTGGGGTTTGGCAGGAGGCTGCAATCACTGCCAGCCATGAAACTAAGTTTGCTTTAATTTTCTTTCTCCTCCATCATGACAAGTGAAAAACCAGGCCCGCTGGGTACTGCAGTTTATTTCTGACATGGTGGAATTGTCCCAAGTCACCAAAGACCCACACTTCAATGTCATCATCACAGACTACAGCAGTGATGACATGGATGTAGAGAAAGCTCTGAAGAGGTCCCGGTTACAGAGGTGAGAAGGCCACATATGCACATAAACTACACACAAGTTAACCCCTGCTCACACGAGTTCTGGTTTTTTGTATGTCCCCTACTCACATAGCACATCCACAGCTCTCTGTATATGGATCATCTGCACTGTATACAGCAGTGATTTTCGATCTTTTTTGACTCAAGGCACTCAAGGCATTAGACTCAGGACACCCCTCGGAAAATGCTAGCTCTTAAGTTTTCACTTATTATTCTGATTACAGCAAAATAACAGAGCAACTTTTCTGTTGCAAAGGACTCAGAAAGACCATGATAGGTCAAAATGTTTTTAACACTCTGGATTCCTATTTGAAATCTCAGGGTTTATGTTTATACACCTAACAGCACTAACAGTGTGTGACACCCTGTGGTACCCTTCAAAAGGATCTCCCTTGTGGGGAGATCTGTGGCAGCCTGGTTGAGAATCACTGGCATACAGGAACTCAAACAGTCAAACAGAGACACTACACACCTATTTACATCGACACACATACCTATAAGTCCCATACAGTGTCACCAGGTATCTTCACACAGCTACTTATTGTACACTCCATCCAGATGCACTTCCATTCTAGTAGTTCCTATGCAGATTTATGAAGTTAAGTCTTTGAATGTTGGAGACAGAAAAGAGCAGAGGAGGTGACCAGCCAGTGATCAATGGGGCCTCACAATCAGCCCACTTAGTGACAAGAGTTGTAGCAAAGATTTGTCCTGGCCCTGCGGGATACAGGTACCATCCGGGCCTCCCTCAGGACTCCGGAAAGCCGGGTAATGCTGAGCAGTTCTTTTGAGGACAGTTAGCTCGCTGTACTGCAAACAGAGGAACCCCGGGCACAATGGACATTTGTACACATACCTTTGTCTGCTCTGACACACCAGAAATCCACCGCATTGGAGTCTGTGGAGACCACAAGCTGAAGTGCCAGGTGCTGCGTCACATCCATTTGTATAAACAGTGAAATGCACATCAGTGTGCAGAAAATGTCAGCCGTGCACTTTTGAACTAAAACACCTTTGATGTGTTTTAGTTCAAAAGTGCACCGCAGCCATTTTCTCAGCGCTGATGCACATTTTGCCATTTATACAAATGCACGTGCTGTGGTGCATTCATGTGTACTAATGCCCAATATGACCTTACTACATACAACTGAAATGTGAAGTAATGTGCTTGTTTGATTTATAGTTAAAATATTTTTCCCCCTCCTTTGTTACTGTAAAATGGAACAGCCTTTGTGTTTCAGGGGAACCAGCTACAAGCAGTTCCTCAACACAGTCCGTCTGATACCTGTGTATAGTGCTTTGTGTGAATAGAGCCCATGTTATCCCAGGCTCTCAAAGCACCCTTCCAAGGTCTGTCCTGGAGCACAGGTCTCCAGTTAGCTGCCATCTTTGCCCACCAGGCCTTGATTACACTGGAGGTCTGTTGTGCCCTGGAAGGTGTTCACCGTGTTGCACAGAGATCAAAGGCAAGGGTGAAAGTGCAATGAAATGATATGCAGATGTAAATAGGAACACCACCAGGAGCTCTAGGAGGGCAGCAAACCAAGTTCCTTTTTCCCCCAATCTCCCTGCTTTTCCTGAGAGAATTCAAGGAGCTAGGGGTACCTGCTAGGGAGCAAATGAGCTGTTCAAGGAGCAGTTGTTGAGTGCCTAATGGACTCCCCCCAATCCCTTTCTTGCCGGCAGTTATCAGTACTTGAAGCTGACAGGGAATTTTGAACGCTCAGCAGGGCTCCAAGCTGGCATAGACCTTGTGAAGGTGAGTGCATGGTAGCTGGGGTGAATGGGGTGGCCAAGGGGCAGTAAGAGCTCTCATCCATGTCCAGATCAGTAGTTCCTTTTAAGCTGAAATCCTTGTCTTCTAGGGAAGTGATGGACCTCGCAGAGAAACGGGCCAGCAACTTTTCTATTCACTTTGCCTCTGCAATGTACACCTCTGCTTTTCTTGTAGCACTCAAACTGCGGACCCAATTAGTCAGGACCTCTGGGTCCAGAGTGGTGATAGCTATGGGCCTCAAGCTCACTGTCTTGAGTCCCTCGATATGGGTCTGCCAGTGTAAAAGGAGTCTTGCCATGGGTGAAAATTACACACCAGGGCAAGTTAAAATGGCCTGAGTATGAAAAAGGAGCAGACCCCAAGGGTGCTGGGTGACTTCAAGTCAGCAATAGCTGACTGGAGGTTGGCTTTTGCCTACCTGGGCTGTGGAAGAGATCATCACTGTGGACTTTGGGCATCATTGCACAGCACAGGGCTATGAACTGGCACTAAGTGGACAGTGATGGCCAATAGGTAGAAGCTGCAAAATCCAAAGGGTTTGCGGTTATCATGAGATGATCAAGTTGATGAGTGTCCATAAGACGGAGGTTCCCCCCACTGGAGTCAGCAGTGGTCCCAGGTTAGTGGCAGCTAGCATCAGGTCTATATGACAGATTCCTGTGCCATTGCTTCCAGGATCCACACAGTATCATTTTCCTCTGCGATCTCCACATCCACTTCCCAGGCGGGATCATCGACTCAATTCGGAAGCACTGTGTGGAGGGCAAGATGGCCTTTGCACCCATGGTCATGCGGCTGCATTGTGGTGCATCCCCACAGTGGCCTGATGGTAAGAAGCCAGGGTCTGTGGCACACTCCAGGAGAGTACCTTGGTGTTGGGTTTTACTGTCCCTGTGGGCACCAGAAATAGCTTGGGTGTCCTTTGAGTTTTGGATCAGGTCTGATCCCAGGGAGAGATGGTTGCCTGCCAGTGGTTTGGCAGGCTAGGGTCCCTGCTTCATTCCTCTCCAGCTGATATCCTTGTCTTCCAGAAAGGTGATGAACCCTATAGAAAGGGACAGGGGTCAAGCATGTTTTCTGTTCTCTGTGCCACAGCAATAGGCAGCACCTTTGCTTTTTCTGTAGCACTCGAGCCACGGACCCAATTAATCAGGGTTTCTGAGTTCAGGGGGTTGTGGCTATGCTCCTTATGCTCATGGACACAAGGGTGCCTTTACACTTCCAAGAGAAGTGGTGCTGGCTCCTACCCTGGGGGTCTTTAAGAGGAGGCTAGATGAACACCTTGCTGGGGTTGTTTGACCCCAGTGCTCTTTCCTGCCATGGCAGGGGGCGGACTTGATGATCTGTCAAGGTCCCTTCCGACCCTACCAACTATGAAACTATGAAACATTCCTGGCTAGGATGCAAACATGCCTGATACTTTATTGTTTTCTCCACAGGGTACTGGGAGGTGAATGGATTTGGTCTCTTGGGCATATACAAGTCTGACCTGGATAAGATTGGGGGCATGAACACCAAAGAGTTTCGGGATCGCTGGGGAGGAGAGGATTGGGAACTCCTGGACAGGTAGGGCATGATGTGCAGCCAGCTTAGGCCATGGGGTCAGGAGAGCAGTCCCATTTGACCTCGAGATGGCAGTGACCTGGGGAGGGGAGCACAAAAGAACTCTGTATCCATTCCCAGCAGGGCGGGACACATGCTCCTGAGTAGTCCCTTGGTGATCAGGCCAGAAGAGTTACTACAACTAGACCATCCTGTCATAGTAACCAGTTCAGAAAAGCAGGGAGCTACCTCCAAACTCCTGGCACCTTACGGGCTCTTTCTTGGCATGCAACAGGCAGCTAACAAACATATACAGTTGTTCACATTGGATTTACTTAACCCCATTTCCTGCTACTTCACCACCACTGGGGTCTTGATCTCAGCTGGGGCCACTAGCTTCTCCCAAAATACATGTAAGAAATACCCAGTAGGTAACAGTGGGCATGTCTACATGAGACACTACATCGCTGTAGTGCCAACGGGCACAAACCGTGATGCTGCAGCTATGTCACTGTAGCAACACGCTCCTTCACTATAGTGCATTGCTATGGCAACATAGAAGCTAAAAATAACCATGCACCCCCAGCCTGGCACAGTATGGGCTATTACTGCACCATCATTTAGTAGTTCCAAAAGGAAGTACTAAATGATGGTGCAGTAACAACAGCACCATAGGGGCACATGTAGATGTGCCTAATGAGGAGGAATGTCATACAAGGTCCATGGGGCAAAGTTAAGTGTTCTGGAAAGTTTGTGATTCAGGGCATCCCTTCAGTCCAGGCACCTCTGCTGGATGCTGCCCAGACCCTTGGACTTGTCTTGGCAGTTCTTTCTTTTCTTTTTCAGCCTTAGCACTCTCTTAGTGCAGACCCTAAATTACAGAGTGTAAATGGTACATATAGTGCTCCACAGGGGAGCTCCACACTTCATCTCCAGGCGCAGACACTCCTGCCACCCCCACTGCCAACCCTTCTTTCTGGCATGTAACTGAGCTAGGCTCCACTTGAATGTCCTCCTCTCCCTTCTCCACAGGATTTTGCAGGCTGGCTTGGAAGTAGAACGACTCTCGCTGAGACATTTCTTCCACCGATTTCACTCTAAACGGGGCATGTGGAACCGACGCCAGTTGAAGACACCATAATGTTTGATTGGCCGAGCTAGTCAGTCTGGCATCCCAGCATGCACTTTATCTAGGCCCAGAGCACACATTCTTCCCTTTCAAAGCCTCATACATGGCTGGATTTACACAGGTTTGTGGAATAGGCCAGTCAGAGGAATGGGAACTTCTCTTGTGAGTCATTAAGGCTCAAACACAGGATCTGTGTTTGTGTTGGGGGAGCCTAAGACACTGAAAGTACCTCTAGACCCTGATTGATGGCACAATGGAAGAGATGCCACACTGCCTGGAGTACTTGCAGGGTTCCAAAAAAAAAGAGGGAAAAAGGGAACAAATCCTAGTTACACGTAAAATGGATTATGTACAATAATGCAGATGCTGCTTCTGATACTTGAAAAAAAATGACTGACTTCCATGTCTTTGGACAGGGGACCAAAGTAAGTTCTCTGAACTGCATTGTACCTGAATCCCCACGTCCCAGCCTGGCAGAGACTACGTGTGGAGCAGCTGAATTAAAACTTGAAGCTGCCAGTGCTTAGTCCATTTCACCATGCTTTCACTTAAATCAATAGGAAAAACTATACTCAGGTTCAACAAACCATGGGCTGCATACAGAATGTAAACAGTAGGCAGCATTTGCCTGTCATTGCTTGAAGTTAAGAACAAACTGTGTCGTCTGCCTGAAACTGCTGCTGGGGACTTGGAGAGGCTAGGTAAGGCCACCTCTGTTGTAACTGAAAAGCCTTATCTACAGCTGTGGCCCCGGCAGACGAACAAGCTTGTCCCAATGACACCAGAGAACTAACAGGGAAGAAATGGCAATATTTTATTAGTTGAAATAGTGTAATTTTATCAGCGAAAAGACGAATTGTTCTGACCCTGTTGCTCTGCAGATAAGAGCATCTGAGGGTTAATGTCATAAGTTTCGACTTTGCAGTCATGTTCTTTTGTAGCTATGACTTGTGTAGAGACCAGGTTGGTGTGCCTTAGCAGAAGCACAAGAGCACCTAAGGATTCTGCACATATGGAAAGATGAAGGAAGCTTCATGTAGCACTGGTACCATGGACCTGCAGCCTGGTGCTTGCCCTGGTGCAGGATCGTGCAAGTCTGTGAACTGCACTGCTAAACGGATGGCAAGGGTCTATTGTTTCACTGGTAAAAGGACTATGGATGGGGACGCTGCTCAAACACAGTAGAGCCTTGCTCCAATTGAAGTCAACGGCAAGGCCATACTACACAGACTGCTGCTGGCCTCCTACACTGAGGGAGGAGAGCAGCCAGGTGGAAAGATTGCTTCTGATTATCTGCAGTTTGCGGGAATCAGTTGACAGAGTAACAGATTTTTAGGACAAATTGCAGGGCTGAGTTGGTGCCTGAATTTTCTGCCTTTCATACAATGGTGATCAAGGCCAGGCATGCATTGTGTGCCACCCCTAAATTACAATTTCATTTGTCCTTAATGAACCCTGTGGCACCTGACAGGCTCCCCTGCTGCCATTGTTGCAATCTCCAGCAGCAAACAGTAGACTGATCTTGGCACACAGGATTTAGGCCTAGGTTGTCAGCTTGTTTTCTGAGCTGACCCCGCTCTCAACTCTTTGCTTGACAGGAGCAGGGAAAAGTATCAGGGGCTGAGCAGAGCATGCCATGCAGAGTGGAGCAGTGTTGATGAACATATAAGGCTCAGGCATCTCTTAATCTATTAAACCTTTATATGAATGTAGCCATTTGGGACTTGTGGGGATGAATCCTCCAGGCCATTCCAAATAGCAGCCTCTTGTCAGAAAGAGGGTCCTTTTTTAACATGTGGAGGGTGGTGGCAGAGGAAGATAGCTGTCTTGCTGCAGAGGTGTGAGTTCAAGCCTTGGTCCATATTTGTACCCAAGGCCCTTCTCCAGTCAACCCAGCTGTCAACAGATACCTGGTTTTTTGAGCTGGGAAATTGAAAGTGGCTAACTGTGTCACTCCCTTTGATACTGCTGGCTACAGAAAGTGGCAGGCCTTAACCCAACAGTGGGCAATTATTTGGGTTGGGAGGCCACTTAATGACTTTTGGTGACCTGTCAAGGGCCATCCCTCCTCCTTTCCTTCCCCCTCCCATCCCCCCTCAGCTGTGACCAGTGCAGAAGCCTGAACCCGCCCACAGCTTTAGCACAACCCCCCCTATGGAGTCCCCTCCCGCCCCTTTTTCTCCCCCTTCCCCACCCCAGTCTGGACCCAGCAGCTACGGGTTGCATCCACAGCTGCCCAAATGCGACCAGCAGCTTCCAAGTCATAGATTTCATAGATTTCATAGACATTAGGGCTGGAAGGGACCTCGGAAGATCATCGAGTCCAGGCCCCGCCCAAAGGGCAGGACGTCAGCTGGGGTCATAGGATCCCAGCAAGATAAGCATCCAGTTTCATCTTGAAGGTGTTCAATGAAGGCGCTTGAACAACCTCCGGCGGTAGGCTGTTCCAGACCTTGGGGGCTCGGACAGTAAAGAAATTCTTCCTTATGTCCAGCCTGAAATGATCTTGTAGTAGTTTGTGACCATTCGTCCTCATCATCCCTTGGGGCGCTCTGGTGAACAAACGTTCCCCCAGATACTGGTGATCACCCCTGATAAACTTGTAGGTGGCCATCAGATCACCCCTGAGCCTGCGCTTTTCCAGGCTAAAGAGCCCCAGGGCTCTCAGCCTGTCATCGTAGGGTCTGCTTCCCTGACCCCTGATCATGCGCGTGGCTCTTCTCTGGACTCTCTCAAGCTTCTCCACATCCTTTTTGAATTGTGGAGCCCAAAACTGGACGCAGTACTCCAGCTGCGGCCTCACTAAGGCCGAGTACAGGGGGAGAATGACGTCCTGGGATTTGCTTGAGAAGCATCTATGAATGCAAGCCAGTGTTTTGGTCGCTTTACTAGCCGCTGCATCGCATTGCAGGCTCATGTTCATCTTGTGGTCAATGATGACCCCCAAGTCTCTTTCTTCCATAGTGCTAACCAACATAGCACTGCCGAGCCTATAAGGATGCTGCGGGTTTTTCTTCCCAAGGTGGAGAACCTTGCATTTATCGGCATTGAACACCATCAGATTTTCATCCGCCCACTTGCTGAGCCTGTCCAGGTCAGCCTGGATCACCCGCCTGTCTTCTGGCGTGGATGCTTTGCCCCAAAGTTTGGTGTCATCGGCGAACTTGGCCAGTCCGCTTCTGACTCCAGTGTCCACATCGTTAATGAAGATGTTGAACAGTATGGGTCCAAGGACAGAGCCCTGGGGGACCCCACTGGTCACAGGACACCACGATGAGTGACTTCCATCAATTACTACCCTCTGGGTCCGACCCCGGAGCCAATTTTCCAGCCAGTGGATCGTGGGGGACCCAAGACGACAATTGGCCAGTTTCTCCAAGAGACGATCATGGGACACCAGATCGAAGGCTTTTTTGAAGTCAAGATATATGACATCAATCTCATCTCCCTTGTCCAGGTGATAGGTCACCTGGTCGTAGAAGGAAATGAGATTGGTCAAGCAAGACCTACCCGCAACAAACCCGTGCTGGCTATCCCTTAAGATATTGACGTCGGCCAGTCCATTAAGGATGGCCTCCTTAATAAACTTTTCTAAGATCTTCCCCGGGATAGAAGTCAGGCTGATGGGCCTATAGTTAGCCGGATCCACTTTCCTCCCTTTCTTGAAGATAGGCACCACGTTGGCCTTCTTCCAGTCTTCGGGCACTACACCAGAGCGCCAAGAGTTTTCAAAGATCCGCGCTAGAGGCTGGGCTATGATGCTCGCCAGCTCCTTGAGTACCCTGGGGTGAAGATTGTCAGGGCCGGCTGACTTGAAGGTATCCAGCTTCTCAAGATGTTCCTTCACAAAGTCAGCATTAATGGAGGGCAGGGGATCACCCTCACCCGGACTTCCCGGCCCTGTAGCAGGCACGGGCGTCCCATGGGGCTGATGAAAGACCGACGCAAAGTACCTATTTAATAGGTTGGCTTTTTCCTGGGCATCAGTTGTCAGTTGCCCCATCTGGTTCAGCAGGGGTCCAACGTTGCCCCTGCTTTTCCTCCGGCTCCCCACATATCTGAAAAAGGACTTTTTATTGTCCTTGATGCTCAAAGTCAGGGGTCTCGGTGCGGTGGGGGGCAGGGCGTGCTACAGCAGTGGGTGGGTTCAGGCTTCTGCACGGGTCACAGCCCACAGCTGTAGCATGCCCTGCCCCCTCTCCCTCCCCTGTACCCAGAGCCCCAATCTGGAAGCTGCCAGCTGCATTTGGGTAGCTGTGGATGTGGCTGGCAGTTACCAGGTCCACACTCGGGGTGGGGCATGCTATAGATGCAAGCGGGTTCATGCTTCTGCTTCCCCGTGGGTGGCAGGCCTGGTTGCCCAGCACCATGCAGCTGCCACCTGCCCCTGGACTGGATCCATTTACTTGGCAGGCACCTGTCTGTGGGCCAGATTCAATCAACTGGCAGGTTGCATCTGGGCTGCAGACCATGTTTTGCCCACCCCTGTCTTAATCCAATAGGCCGCTGAACTTGGGTGGACCTATGACAATTTTGTGTTCAGAAACTGTGAAAAAAATCATGAAAGTAGGTTTGTGGGCAGATGGGGCCAACAAATGAAACCTCCCTGTTTTCAGAAATGCAACCAAGGGGGAATTTGTATGTGTAAAAGGTGCAGCTGGGTGTTTCTGCCTGGAACATGCTGAGGTTTGCTGTTGTACCTCAGAGCCTGTCCTGTCATGCAGCTTCCTCCAGGGGCTCAAGCCCATATGTTCATAGCATGACACACCTCTAGTTCTTGCATTTCTTCCCTCCAGTGGCAGGGGCTGCAGGCTCCCCAGCTGGTTTGAGCTGCCTCTGTAAAGAAATTCCTGTTACACGGCAAATCAGCAACAGAGCTTCTATTCCTAGGAACAGAATACACTATAAATAGTGCTCAGTACTTGTCATAAAGTATCAGGGCTGAGTGTAGAAAGTAGGATTCAATTCCCCCTCCATTCATGTCAGTTGTAATATTCCCATTGACTTCAGTAGTGTCAGGATTTCACCCAAGGATTTCTTCTGCTGCCCAATCAAGCATGCTCCTTTCTTCACATCTTTCAAGCCAAATTAGAATTGACAAGACCTTTTACCTCCTCAGGGCTTGCTGATATATAGGAAATGAGCTGTAGTGTGTTGGACCAATTTCCAGAAGGGAGATATCCACAGCACAGTTGCAATGTACAGTGCATAGCTTAACAGAGTCCTAATCTTAACTGGTCCACAGGCACTGCCGTCATAAACGTGACTAATACTAATTAGGACTAGTTGGCAGACTCAGTGGAAAACCATCAGGGAGAATTCTCCATGGAGTCTGATTAGCCTTGCAGCCTTGAAGGTGGTCACATGAGGTCAGGACTGAGTCTGTCACAGGACTGAGGTCAGGACTGAGACTAGGTAAAGAGAAGATGACATACTGCAGCCCAGTATGAAATTGGTGTGGAAAAGTGAAGGGTTTAATCCAAAGGGTGCATCCCCTCCTCCAAGACAACTTTTTTTGCCCCAGAAAAAAAAACAAGAGTGAAGCAGGAATTGCTTAAGGCTCAGGTAGGTGTCTGGCTTTTCTACAGCGATGATAGGGTCAGGCATAGTCCTTTCCAGGCCACCAGGAATCCTGAATGGGACACACCAAATCTGAGATCAATCACTGTTTTGAAACCATTTGGTTGCTATGAAAACAACTAGTATTGGAGCCACTGCTGTGTGGGGTTCTCTGCTAGCATGCAGGAAGCAAGTCTCAGGAAATTGCAGTGCCCCAAAGATGACAAAGGGCTATGGGGAACCTGACTTTACCAAAGCAGGGAAGTTGGCTTCTCCCTACAAATCAATCATGTTTCCATTGTAGGAATTACCAGGAGGCACTGGACCCTTTTCACTCCCTGGGGGATTCTGCGACTGTGGTTGTTCTGCAGCCCAGCACACGGCCCAGGAGAGAACGGGTTCTGTCTGACTATGATAATGTGACTGTTCTGTTGCTGTCTTTTTTTTGTTTGTTTGTTTGCCTCGTATGAATGTGTTGTCTTCTCTCGTTGCTTGTGAATGTCTGAAAGGTGGCGCAGCCACCAATGCCTTGTATTTAAGTTCTGTACTGTACCTCCGAATTCCATGCCTTACTGGGGCTTTGTGCCTTCAAGAGGATTCCCAGGCCACCCTCTGTTAGGACAGAGGGATCAACTGGCACCCCGCAGGGTTTATAAATACATTTTTTTTCTTCCTACAAAAGCTTGTCTCCATCTGCGCATTCCTCAAACACCCACCAGCCTCACACTGCAGCTACTCATAAGTCACATGTTTCTGTTCTTGTCTCATCCAAAAGAAGATGCTGTTAATGGAACAGAGATCACTGTCTGCCGCAGCCAGCAGGAGGATGGTAATGATCAAGGCAGAAGGTGGTAGTTGGGATCAGATTAACATACCCCCCCATTCAAACAATGGGCATAGCAGGTACTGATATAGGGGGACACAGGATCTAGAAACACAACACATTAATATTGGTGCAATTTACACTGAGTTTGTACACTGATTACTGTTGTAAGCCAAACCCGGGACCAGACAACCACAGGAAGCTGCTGCAGTACATGCTATTATAGCAGCTAGCCACTAAGTGGCAAGAGCACCTGTAATAGCTTATTTGCATTGAGAAAACAGCTATCCTGAATTGAATGAACACACAGCCCTTACAGGTTAACTTACAAGGGTGTAGTTTTGTTCCTGCTTTTTGCAGAGGTAATACTACACTGGTTTTTAGTTAGTTACAATGATTTATCGCTGCATGTGTGCACCCACTCCTTGCTTATACCAGGGTTCTGCTAGTTTAAAGGTGTTGTGCATCCAAGACAATAGCCTGTTTTTTCTCTAGGCTTCTCTTATAGAGAATGGAATAGACTAAGTTGGAAGATAAAATGAAGCTGGAATGACCTCTCCAAGGTACAAAAGCCTAGGCAGCGTATATGGAGACACTGAATTGGCCTACATACCAACGTACCCCCTCTCATCCTTGCTGGTTTAATCCAAAGGAAAGGCAGGTGCTAGTACATTTGGAACCAGCTTGGCATCCAAAACAAAGGAGATTATCCATCTGTCCATCTACTGGGGCTTCACTCCTAGATTGACTGCTGACCAGGGTTAAAGAGTCCAGTCTATCCAATCATGCAGTGGACCTCAGTTCTTCAATGTTTTGGTGGCTTTTTCCCTGCTAGGGGTAAGACTCATACCTCCTCTTAAGATGCTCTTCTGCCCAAAGCCATTGGCACCCTAGAGAATGCCAGGTTATTTAACTGCTGGCCAGCACTCAACATTAACAGTCACAGATAGTACCATCTACTGGCAATTATGGTAGCAGGCAAACCTGACTGGACCGGACCGGACCGGACGGGACCGGACCTGTCACTAACGTCATTGTGTGTGTATATACCACAGTCTGAAAACTATCCACATGTCTACTGCTTAGAAATACACATCACAGGCCTTTTGCTTAGAGGAAAAATGCTTAGAGGAATCAGTAAGCAATATCTCATAGGTAGGGACCTAACAAAAATGTGGTTTCACATTTTTTGCAGAAAATGTGAGATCAAGCATTTGCCATGAAAAACAACAGGTTCCATGATTTTAGCAGGCTTGCTAGAAAAAAAAGCCCAACTTACCAGCAAGCAAAGAAAAGGGCAGGAAGCCCTGCAGTCTTGGAGCAGTGGGCACAGAGCTACTTGCAGAAGGCAGCAGGGAGGCTGCAAGCAGCTGCACTTAGGTCCGTGGATCCCTGGCCTGGCCTGTGGCTGGCAGTGGGTGCATGCATGGCTTAGGGCAGACAGTGGAGAAGGAGCTGGGGCTGAACTACTCCCAACCCCTTCCCTAGTGTCTGCCCTGAGGTGTGAGGTAGAGTTTGAATGCTTAGGTTGGGGATGGCCAGAAACTGCAGCTTAATTAACTCAATTAAGCCTGGGGAAACCATTAATCTACACTTAATAATGGCTTCCTTGGGTTTAATCAGGGTAATTAAGACATAGTTTGGGGCCATCTGACAATCCTCAGGGAGGGGCGGCACTGCTGGGCCCCTTGGCCAAACAGAGGCATGGGGTGACCCCACTGCAATAAGCCTGTGAAAATGGCAGCTGTCCCTGTGATTGCTCCATGAAATTGGCCGCCTGACTCCTCAAGTTAGGAAGACCCCTAACTATAAGGCAAAGTGCTGCAAGGCTGGGAACACAATAAAATTGCTATATTTCCATTGCTTCTCTCATCAAAGGGTCTCCAAGCATAAATGGAGGTAGCCTCTTTGTACTCTAGTCAGGTAGATGTTTTTATCTCCATTTTCTTGGTACAGAAACTGGCCCAGAAGAGTAAAGGGTTTGAACCTAGACTCCTTTGAGTAAATGGGATTTTCACTTGCAAGTTAACAAGAGCCAGAGCAATGGTTGATTAAGGTTGTGGCTATGGCCACAGGTTGAACCATGAAATGCTGATTTATAGAAAGATTTAAAAGCAAAGGGCTTTCTCATTTATCCTTCCTTGATGTACTTCTCTGTGGTCCCACGCAGATTAACAGTTCCTTCTGTGCGTCAAATCCCAGCCCACTTGTGGCACTTACCTGGCTTGTGAAGTGTATCCGGATTCTGCATATCTTTAAACACAGACAGCACAGTGACTTACAAAGCCCTCACGCTGCTCTTGATACAGGGAGATTTGTAGAAAGATCAACAAGAGGAATGCGAGTCAAGTGTAGTGACAAAGCCAGCTCCACAGCCATATCACCAATATCATTTATCCCTGTCTGCAGAACAAGGCCGAAATCTCTGATTTAACAAAAATTCATCACCATACATTTTTGGAAGATTTGGAATATCAAATATGCAAGTGACCATCTCTGCTTATAGGTGAATAATAACACTTGTCAAAGCCAAGTCTCCTACAGGCTTAATTACTATGTCAGTATGTCACAGGAGCTCTTTCAAGGAGAAGACATGAATATTTTTGTGTCCTTCTCTTTTTATTCCTTTCTATTTAGCTACAATGGGAACATGCAAATTCCAATACTTGTAGGAATCTCCTTTTAATTATCAAATATTACAGATTTCATCTGTATTAAAAGCTGGCCCTGCCTTCCAAATGAGAAATCCTTTAATAAGCCAAAAAGCATGTAATTATGCTTGAAACCAACAGCCAATTTTTAAAAATCTAGTTTTTGAGTATGACAACAGCAGTCCAAGAATTTGCCCTCCACAAAATAATCTGCTGTTTCAGAATGATCTGGAGAAACACAAAGTCAACTTATTGTTTTAAGCCAAAACCTCATTGCAATATAGTAGAGTTCCTAACAGCACTAACACAATAAAAATGTTTTAAAAAATATTCATGTTACTGATAACATTTTAAATGATATCACTGAAACAAAAGTTTAAAACCCAATTCACTCTTCAACATATAAAATATGTATTATTATTGTAGTAGGATTCCCTAACCTCTGCTGCTTAGAAATTAAGAGATCAGCATCAGGGGGGCTGCAGTGCAGTGTAGGCAACGAAGAAGGGGCCAGCTGCAGAAAAGTAAGCAGCACAGCAGCAGATACAGAGAAGAGCTGCAGAAAGTTATTCAGGGCAAGATGCCCTGCAGTAAACTATAGGGGCTGTGCCCTAAGCTGCTGTAGAGGAAACTCCTTAGAGCCTAAGCTGCTCAGGCGTGGGGGTACAGCCCAGGTATCAAGGGAAGCTGGAAGGAGCTAGTAGGCAGAGGAATGTAGGCTGATGGGATCTGGTGACTCAGGACACTGGTGATTTGGAGGTAGGGTTGTCAACTCTGTTTTAATCTATTCCAGGATGTTTCTGCATTGCTGATGTGACTGCATATATCAGTTATGGATTACGGTGTGTAGACTTTGTCAGGAAGGCAAATGCACATTACTGTTATATATTAAAAATTCATTGGGTTACTGTATAAACTAGATTCAACACAGTATTTGTGTTAATGAATGCCCTATTGCTTATCTCCTGGGTGGCCCCATAACTGGGTGCTTGGGAGAACTCTACAGACTGATACCTGGCCTGGGCAAAGAGGAGAAAAGCTGAGGCCCAGAAGCTGATGTCTGAGGCAGTGAACCTGGGCTGAGGGCTCAGTCACAAGAAAAGGGAAAAGTTGAAGCCCCCAAAAGTGGCTGGGGATTGTCTTTAAAGGGGAAGCACCCCTACAAAAGCATATAGACCCCAGGACTGAGTTTGGGGCAGAGAAGCGCAAGGACTAAGTCAAAAAGCAAAGCACCAGAGAAGCTATTCCTGGTCCCCAAGGACTGCCTCCTCAGTATGCTATTGATAATGTCAAAGGTGTGGCAGGGGTGAGACTGGAGGTGAGGGCAGGCCTGGAGAGTGTGGCAAGTGGGTCTGACCCCAGGGGGCATCAGGTGCTGGGGGCAGACTCACAAAATGGTACTGCTTTATAGTTGAATATATTACTTTTTATACTTCAGCCAGCAGGACAAGCAGATCTATTTTACTTGCCAGGTGTAGCCAGGTTCACCCTGAGTTTTGCCATCAGCATAGTATCCCTAGAGCAGGGGATGTAGGGCTCTGCAGGCTGGACCACATTCCAGCGGATGTTCTGGAGTGGCTAGACCGGGTGCCGCATGTGACCTGGTTCTGCTCCAGCCACTCCAGGGCTGTGCTGTGTGGCCCTGGAGCTGATGCTGTATTCAGCATGGGCGACAGTGTGTCATGTGGCTGCTCCAGGATATGAGCTGGAGCAGGTGCTGTGTGTGGTGCGTAGGGCCATCTGGCAAGCCTTGCATGCTGCCTGTAGGCTGCTCTGAGATCCCTGGGCAGCACTGGGAGCCAGATCACATGGCTCCATGGGCCATCTCTTTGAGCCTCCTGCCCTAGAGCACTTCTCACAGGCCTTTGCAGGGATGTTTGACCATAACTTCTACTTGCTGCTGTTTTCAGTTTCCAACACTGCAGAAGAATTGTTTTCCAGATAAATAAAAATTAATATTAAAAACTATTTATTTTTCTAAAAACATACAATAGGTGATGTGACAATAATATTTGTAAAGCATACACACACCTCTTGCTTCCCTCATAATAAAAAATGCACCCTACATTTGGGACATTTTGTGTGTCAGTTCAGGGATTACATGTTAAACTTAGTGCATACAAGCCAGACAATTTACAGATGCTTAGCTTACATAATAAATGATTGAACCTAGAATTCAGTCCTTTTTAGAAAATGAGCTAAGACCGGATATGAAAAGCAGAGAACTGAAATGAGAGCGAGATGGCATGTGTGCTGCTCTCTGCATAGCCCTCTCTGAAATCTCTCCACAATTTTCACTAGCTTTGAAAATCTAAGGATGTTTTCAGTTTTGCAAAGCTGTATGTGCATTGCAACAGGGCCTGTATAAAAATGACATGTGCTTAATAATTAAAGTTTAACTCCAGGAGTTTTCGGTCACCATTGATACGCAGGGTTCTGCCGAGGCCAGCATAAAATGGAAGAGGGGATCCCTCCCTGTCTCTTGCCAGGCAAACTTCCTGCAAAAAAACCAAAAGATACAGGGTAAGAGCGCACAGGATTACTCAGCTCTGGAAGAGCTGCATAGACAATTCATAGCAAGGTCTCGAAGATCCTTTGATCTGCTCTGTGCATATGTTTGCTTCTCTCAACCCAGCCCTCCCCACCTGGCATAAACACATGCATTTCATGTTGTCATTCACTGGCAACACATAGGGAGTACACGTGAGGGCACGTGCACCCTGTATGAAAAGGCGCCATTGACACAGCTGGCAGCATCTGTGGGCAGTCAGCGATCACCGCTGGCCACCACCAACACTGCTGGCGGTGTCTGGGTGTGGTCACGGACTCCTGGTTGGTGCTTGCCCCACCCCTGCCTCCACCAGTGCCGGCAGCATCTAAGGGAGCTCCCAAGTTACTGCCACCATGCTCCTGCCACTGCCACTATGCTCCCACTGCTGCCACCACGCTCCCACCGCTGCCATGCCCCCATAGCTGCTGAGGGCACGCGTCATTCATGGTATCATTCCTTATAGAAATCTCTTTAGTTGGATTCAGTCCAAAAGACCTATAAGTCTTCTGATGTCCAAAGCCAATATCACCTCGTTGAGGTCTTGTGGTCTCATTTCAGCCCTCTGCACTGAATCCAAAACTCCTGCCTCCCTCTACACTCCATTCCATTTTTCTATGGTCTTCCCTACTGGTCACTGGCCCAGCATCCTTGGTGATGATCAGTCATACAACTGAGGTATATGTAGAACGTCAGTTGTATGAACCATTTGGGCTAGGGACAGACATTCAAAAAGGCTGAGCCTGAATAGAATCGATCTTTGCAGGTTAGTCTAATTTGCAGAGATTGGACTGATTTGCAAGTGGGTAGATATTCATTTTTTAATTAACAAATGCAGGCATAGCTTGCAGTGGCTCAGGCTAGAAGCCAGGTGGGGAGCTAGAGCAGCCCTCCCTTCCTTTCCATAATACCGAGCTGTGGAGGAGTGTGGCCAGGCCTCAGTAAGACACTATGATTAGGGAGGGGTTTAACCCCCACCCTGGCCTGCACAGTCTCCAGCTGGGATGTGCCTGGAGGGGGGATGGGAAAGCAGCCATCACCAGGCTTCCCTCCACCCTTCATGGCTCAAGGGGTGGGGAGTGTTGCCAGAGTGGCTAGCACTCTGAGGAAAAGGGAGGCAGCAGGAGAGGAGGAAGGACTGCTTGCATGCAGTGCATGCAAGTGTTGATGATACTGAGATTTTTCAATCTCCCTCCCTGCTTCTTCATACGTCTGTAGCAAACTGACAGGCACTGTATTGTTTGCAAACCAGGTCACTTCTCGCACCTTTCTCTGTCCCCTCTTGAACATTGACAGATTGCAGCCTTTGAAGCAAGCCAGCAAGCAGCTTATCAAAACACTAAGCTTATCAACTCATCAAGAAAACAAAAGTCTCTCATTTGTTCAAGCTCTTCTTAAACAACTTTTCCCAAGGCATTTGTAAGGAATAATGGAGGGACATTACCAGTGATGTGTTGATTAGTTCCAAAAAGCCCTAAGTGGACACCATTCTGTCTGCCTTTGTTCCAGTTAAATTGGAGACATGGACACCTCGCAGCATTAGCTAGCATGGAGGTGAAATGGCCAGATGCGGGCTGAGGTCTGTGACGCTTGCATCCCTGCTGTGGGAGGGGGGGATCCTTGCTCTTGAGCAGTGAGTAAGGGGAAGATGGGGAAGAGGGAAGTCAGGCAGACACTGCTGTGCCTGCAGTCCCCCAACCCTTTCTCAGCCAGCTGTGCTCTGGCTAGGGAGGAGAGGGGTGGGGCCAGCCCTGCTCTCTGGATCAGACGGCACAGCCCAGCCCAGGGCTGAAAAGCATGCTGGGATGCTGGTGGACTCTGATTTAACTTAAACCAGGAAGGGGTCTGGGACAGAAGTTCCATAAACCAGTTTGACCCAAATCCATTAAGTCTGATACTACGTTCAACCGGGTTAATCTTAAACCAGTTTCAGCCATTTTGAAACTGGGTTATGTGCACTGAACTTGTGTTCTGTTACAGGTTTAAACCAATTTCTGATCACTTAAACTGGTTTATGTGTAACTTCTGTCCCTAGCCTTGGAGATTTGACTTGGTGGCCCTGGAGGCCCTTTCCAATCCTGTGTTCCTGTTCTCTCTTGCCCAGACTTAAGGAGTTATGCAAGGTTCTAACTGGATTCAAGAACACAGCCATTTGAAAACCCAGACTCATTCATGTGATTCATCTAAAAATAAAGGTCAGGAGTCAGATTCTTACAAAGAGGGCTACTGTGTACCAGTGACCACTTTGATAAAGTACTTCTCCCACTGCTTTCCTATCTCCCACCAGATCCCATAGGTTCCCTGACCAGATCCCTCTCCCTGTTGACTGGTTCTTTGTACCCTAGCCTGTCCCCAGGACCCACTGTATCCTCCTTCCCACTGCCTGACTCCTATCCCATAGTCACTATGAGTATCCACACTAGTATTTGCAGTCTGTTGTAGACAGACTACTACTATCCATCACTTGAGGAAGCCCACAAATGTGCATTTAGAGCATTCTTGGCTTAAACCAAATCAGAAAATTCCCTTTCCCAAGATGTCCCATTACAGAGCCTAGGCAGCCTCTCTCCACTAAATAATATGCATAGAAGGACTTTCTGTTTTGTGTGTCTGCATGCATGTCGGGCTGGCTGCTCCCCTGCCCCCACCCCCTATCAGCTACGCAGTGATGATTTCCAAGACAACCTTGACTACAACAAGGGTACCCTCCCAAAGATGGGTAGCTGGGGGGATTTTATTCCTTCAACACCTTACTCCATTGCTTTCCAGAATCAGTAAGGCCTCCTGAAATTCCTGGTAGGGTAGAGCCCAGTCTTCTGTACTCCAAAGGCTGTGATGAAGATGTTGAGGATGACTGTGATGAAGATCAGAGCTGTGGCAGTGTTGTTGAGCACATTCAGGCGCAGCTGCTTTGAAACATCATTCAGGTTTATCCGTACTATGAAATGGGTACAAAGCAGAGAGAATCAAAGCCTTATGGCCCAAATGAACCCTGACCTCCAACTGCTGAGTGCACATCGGTCCCTGCCTCTCATTTGCCCTAGGAGATACCCCTTCAGAATTGAGAGAGTGGTCTTATGCATTCTACAGAGGTTGTAGCTCCACTACAATCAACTAAGAGGTCAGAGCAGGAAGGCCTGGTTTTTCCAATGTGCTGAGTACCCACCCTTATTATCAAGCTACAAATTGGTGATTCTCAACCAGGGTGCTGTAGCATCCAACTCAAATAGTCAGAAAAAATCCTTATTTGCAAGTTTTCAGGCACAGATACCCTTTGTCAGGCTGAGAAAGCATTTGCAGTTGGTCTGTGCTCTTCCTGGATGGGATGAATAGTAAAGAAGCCAGAGGCTGGTATGCATGCAAGAAAGCCTGTCAGTGACAATGTAAATAGGAGTCAATGGGTGAGAGACAGGTTGGGGTGGGGGGAGAGAGGTAGTAACTTCCGGGGTGGTGAAGATATATACTACACCCCACAACAGAACCATCAGTATTCCTGGATCTTACATCTGAACCTCCACAAATGTAATATATCTTATCCAATGCACCAAATCCCCTGATGGAAAATATGTAGGAGAGACCAAACAACAACTGCACACCCAAATGAACGCACACTGGAAATCTATCAAAGACAAGAATACCCAGTTACCTGTGGGGGCACATTTCTCACAAGAAATCCACTCTCTCTCCAACCTCTCAGTTCTAATCTTCAAAGGGAATTTACAACACCCCTTTCACAGATCAGCCTACGAACTTCACTTCATCAGTCTACTGGATACAAAAAATCATGGACTGAATATAGACATTGGATTTATGACACATTATAACCTGCCTAACATCTGACTCCACAGGTACCTTTCCACTATTTACCAGTTACATTCATTCCCCCTCTACCTTTCCCCCCCCACCCCACAACCTGTCTCTCACCCATTGACTCCTATTTATGTTGTCACAGACCGGCTTTTTTGCATGCATGCCAGCCTCTGGTTTCTTTACTATTCATCCCATCCAGGAAGAGCACAGACAAACTGCAAATGCTTCCTTAGTCTGACAAAGGGTGTTTGTGCCCAAAAGCTTGCAAAGAATTTTTTCCAGCTAGTTGAGTTGGTCTAATAAAAGATATCAGATTTACCCAAAGAACCTTGTCTGTCTATGTCCTTAGACCAACACGACTGCAACCTAGACCAGGGGCAGGCAATTATTTTGGGTGGAGGGCCGCTTACTGAGTTTTGGTAAGCTATTGAGGGCCGTATGACAGGTAGCCAGGGACAGAAAAATATTAATTTTCTAAATTTTTTAGGGGCCCTGTAGGCCAGATAGAATGGCTTGGTGGGCGTCATCCAGCCTGTGGGCCGCATTTTGCCCACCCCTGACCTAGACCCTTGCAACAGAAGAATTGCACTATTATTTTTCCCTAGTCAAAAAATGAATGAAGTTGCCTTTTGAAATGCTTTGCTGCTAAATTCAGAAAAGTGATGGAGAGGACCTTGAATCTCTAAAAATGTTGAGAGTCACTACCCAAAAGACAGAGAGAGAGAGAGAGAGAGAGTTACTGCTGCTTATAGTATAGGCACACTTTGTATCAATGTGGCTCATAGTACCAAACAGGAGCTGGGCTTGTGTTTAAGAAGGGCTGATAAACACAGATCATTTATTCAACTGAATGGAGGCTCCAGGCTGAGAGATCCAGACAGCTCTGGAGACTGTAGCCCTCTTTGCAAACCCCAACGACAAGATCGGAGCAGGCACAAACAGGATTGGAGAAAATTGAGGAGGGCAGACAAGGGTAGAGACTGACCAGCCTGCACTCACTCATCTTGCCCTCATGACAGCAAAGGGGTGGTCAGGGCTGCAAAGGTCTGTGCTAAGAAAAATACAAAGAAAGGGCCTTATGCAGCCTTCCACCAACAGTTCATTACAGCTGAAGAATGCAGTGGGAGATTCACATGAGAGAGCAACTGATGTGTTTTGTTGACGGGTTCCAGCAACTGGTGGGAGCCTTGGACAAGGTAGTTTGACAGCTGGTGTTGAAGGCATGTAGCAGTTGTTGGATTCCCTATCTCTCCCTTCAAAGAGTACAACAGAGATGGTGCTGGGAAAAGAGGAAGGTGTGTGTGCTGGCAGAACAGGAATTTCCAGGCAAAGAGCCTTAGGCACATGGTTGGGACTGGTGTTATTGAGAGGCCTCATACCCTGGAGGCTGACATTACTTGTTGTATGTACAGGACATGTACAAGTGTGGGGACAGTTAAACACAAGGGTTGGTGAGTATCTCAGGCTGTACCATTCTGGTAGGCCACAAGATAGGGACAGTAGTGAGGACAGCAGGATGTAGGGTTGCTGAGTGGAAGCTGAGGGAGGGTGGTGTGCAGATAGTGTTGATGTCACAACAGGGATACTGTGTGGGAATATGACAAATACAGTTCTCCTTGTTACAGAGATGCATCAATGTGGAAAACAGAGGTGTAAGGGAGCAATAAAATTCATAACTAAGCTCAGTTTAGCTAAGCACTGGGGAAGAAAAAATGCGTCTGGTAGAATTTCAGTTATGAAGAAAGAATGCTGCCCACTCCTCCTGTCATGACCCTGGTTTCAGCTGACAGCAAAAGTGAACACAGCTCAGAGTCTATCTTACCCATGATGATAAGGAGAATTCCAATCACCACTTGGAAGAAGAGAGAGATGCTGATGAGAGCTGCCAGGGTAGCATAATATTGGAATGAAGGCCCCTGCTCCAGCACTGCTTTGAGCTGTGTAACGTTGGCCATGAACAGCGCCACATCCAGCATGCTCTCTGCCACGCTCTTCTTGGTTGCATAGTGGTTGATGTTGATTGGATTGTCCCTTCTTGAGCCAGGATTCCCCCCCTGAATAGAAGGGAGAATAGAATCAGTACGGTTCCTAAAGAAACACACTGAGCTTTGCCTCACAGTGGGGGGATCCCCCAAAACAGCAGTGACCATGATACAGCACATGGAGTTGTCATCTGGCTCTCCATGGGTCCAGATATTTTGTGCCAGGGGGGCAATGGAAGCCACGGCAATTAATGCTGCTAGAGTCATGGCAATTAACACTGCTCTCTTTTCCTGCCAGCAAATTTCCAGACCCCTAAGGAGCCCTGTAGGCCAGATGTGGTTCTATGTGCTGACTGGGTCCCCGGATCAGCCACACACCATTGCTTTACAAAGCTTTGGGAGGGGACGTTCAGTGAAACCGAAACCATTAAAAGGCAGCACTATAGCACATAATCAACCTGTGGTACTGAATGACACAAAATCAAGAGCATAGCAACTTTGGCTTAGAAAATAATTGGATGGCAAAATATGCAGTGTTACAATAATGTGGACTAACAAAACTCAAGAGTTTTATTATTAAATCCTTATTCTTCAGAAAAACCTGAAATTAATAGGGGATGAAGAAGAAGCATTCCCTGTGGACAAGATGTTTCAGGAAAGCCAGCTGCAAGGTTCTCACGCACCTCCTCTGCTTTTGGGTTGGCTACTGTCAGTGACTGACACTAGACTGGATGAACGATGGGTCTGACCCAGCATGATCATTCCAATGTTCCTATTGAAACAATTTCACCTTCCTCATCTAAAAGGTTAGGTTTGAAAAAAAAAAAAGGCACAATGAGCCTGCAAGCATGCGTGCATATCTCTAGGTGATAGCAGAGTCTTTCAGCAACTGTATATACCCTCTGGTATACCCTTTAATAGATGAAGTATAAGGCATAGAGATGCTGGGAACTATAGATGTTTTGGGTAACAGTCCTGCAGTAGGCAAGGCATCTGTGGGAGTGGAGCATATAGGGCTCTGCCAGCTATATTAGGCTTGCAGGCTGCCCCTTAGCAGGACAGGATAAAGGGAAGCTGTAACTTGCCATGTCTGTCTGGTGCCCCGCGCTTTGGCTTTTCTAGCCACCCAAAGCTAACCGTGGTCCTGTGGGCCAACAGTTTGCACTAGTTACCTAGACCACTGCTGTTTCTTTCCTGCCATGTCTTTGATGGAAATTTTGATCTTGGTGGTTGCTATTGCTCCTAGCTCAATAGTGTGTTGCTAAGGTCACTTGTTAGCACAAGGATCTTGGGGGTTCCACCTCCCCTGCACTCCACCTAGCGCCAAGCCTTTGTTACTTTGATGTAGCACGGATGCCGTGTTGTTACCAGTTGTCATCCTCGTTCAGTCTTGTAGGTCTGTTGTCATCCTCTTGCCCCTCTCCACAGCAGGGCTTCCTGGTCTTCACTTCATGTAAGTGTACTGATTCTGCCAAGTCAATGTATGGCAGCAGCCCCACACATGGAGGCTGCCACTAACCATCTTCCTCCGGTCCTCCACTCTGGCCATAGCCTGCCCTCGGCTGCTGGGGACTTCCTTCCTGTCAGACTGGAGCATAGGGCTTTTATGGCTGCCTCACTGCCCCAGCTGGTGAATAGGCACTAGCACACACTTACAAAGCACGTCCATGCCGGCGCCAGCTTTTTTTCTTCATCCTGTCTCCGGGCTCCTGCTGGCTGTGGTGAGGGACACCACAACATTGCAGGTAAGTCTCACAGCATGGTAATCCTGCCACTACTGCCCTGCTCCCATGCCTCGGGGCTCTCACCGGTGCCACTGGACCCCCGTGCCTCAGGGGTTCCCTTGCCCCCAACTCAGAAGCACACCAACCTACTCCCATACCCCATCAGCTCCCTTCTCACCCTGTCTTTTGTCAGCCATGCTGACTGAACCCCTTGGCTGTGCTCTGACCTATATGAAGGCTGCCTCAGGTTAGCACAAGGGAAAAGTAGTTGGTAGAGAAGAAACAGAATTCTTTAATTAGTTCTTCACTGGGAGAATGGTTACCTGGTAGAAAATCTCAAGTGAATGGAACAATACCTGTCATGAAGGAGGCAGATATATCAACAGGATACCATAACAAAATAACAAGGTTGAATTTAGCTTCAGTCCATAGTATACTGGGCCCCAACTCTGAAGAGCTCGGGCTGTCCTTTCACCTGTAGCCCAAACCTTCATTAAGTTGGATAATCAAGCTCTTTACCCCAAGCCAACAAATTAGCTATTATGGAACCACCCCGTTTTAAAGTTGTTGCCAGCTTTTTCCAGCAGGATCTCCTGCTGACTGGCTCTTTAAATCCAGGGGAGAGAGCTGAAGTAACTGGTTCACAGTGCTATTATTCCATTTATCTTAACAGGTAGGTACTATGGTCTCAATGTGGAATAGATCTCTATCAAATTGAGAATCCTATTTTGCAATATGTACTGACCATGAGATTAAACTGGTACAAGGGTGGCCTGCTTCACAGTGTCCCAGAGAGTGGCCCTACCTGAAGAAGGTGTTTAATATCTCATTGCAGAGCTCTGCTAAGAGCCACCATCAAGCGAGTGAAGGCTGTTGACTTCAATAGTCTTTCTGCTCTTCATATACCCTGATGGAACAATGGTTCTCTATATACAGAGTAGGAGCATAAACTAGGTCATCTAGGGCCCAGTGGGGCCCCAGTCCTGGGTGATGATTCAGAGGGGGTGCTGCCCTGAGTGAGAAGGGGCTCAGGAGGTCTCAGATTTTGTTGTCCAGAGGGGAGAGCAACTGCTTGGAGGCATCCCCTCCACCAAGGAAAAGAGGCAGTCAAGGGTTAAGTATAGACAGTCAAAAAGCCTGAGGCTAAACCAATTCAGTCTTTGCAGGTTAGTCTAAGCGGCATAGATTGAACTGATAAGCAAGTGAACAGACATTCTCTTTTGATTCTGGAAATGTAGCCACATGCCTCCCTGCTGGGCTGGAGCAGACCACTTGAGCCAAGGCTAGCCTGCCCACCCTAGAAGGCGGGGCGGGGTGGGGGGGAGAGGGGGGGTGTTGCAAGGGAGGTGCAAAGCATCCTGGGGGACTGTGAGTTAACTTGAATCTGGAGGGTATCTGGGACAGAGTTCAATAAACTGATTTAACTTAAATCAGTTAAGTCTGATGCTGCATCTATCCAAGTTTACCTTATACTGGTTTCAGCCATTTTGAAAGCCGTATATGTGCACTGAATTTCTGTTGTGTTACAGATTTGAACCAGTTTCTGATCACTTTTACTGATTTATGTGTAATTTCTGTCCCTAGCCCAAAGGCTAAGCTGGGAGCGTGTCCTAGTGTCCCACAGCTAAAACAGATTAGCCAGACCCAGATGCCTTAGAATGATATAGCAATACGGATCCATGTGCAATAGTCTGGAGACTATACAAGGCCAGGTGGAAACAATTGTATGTGGTTCCTTTTATGTGGCTTCCTTCTGTTTATTTTTTTTCTCTCCTGCCAGAGGAGGCAGCCCATTGTCTCAGTACAGTAACACTGAGCATTTGTAGGTTCCTTTATGTAATGATGAGTTAAGGATGTGAGAACAATGAAGCTAACCAAACAAGACAGTGCTTCTAGCAAACAAAGTGACTGGCACAAGTAGGCTGCACCATCTGTTTCCAGTCACTTAGACAGAGATAGAAAAGGAAGTGGGTTTGTTTGAATGAAATCATTTCCTTCTTGAAGCGGGTGCTGAAGCTGGTGCAGCAGCTTGATGCTGTGCAGTATTAAAACCTGTGTGCTTGGAGGAAACAGGTGATGGAGGAAATGGGCATCTTCTGCATGGATGGAGAGCCATGCCAATTCTGGGTTTGGGGAGTGGGACCAAAGAAAAGGCTACACCTTCAGTGGGTGATCTCTCATTGGCTCTGAGTACTCGGGGTCACTGCCAAAAATCTGAAGGGTCCAATCAGTGATCCCTGTCCAAGGCCTATGGCATGGGGTTTGGGAAATTTTTGAGCCTTGTGTCAACGAAGGGAATTCACTGTAGTGCAATCAAATACCAAAATGATTCTCTGAAAGTAGGTATTGTTCCAGAAGTTGGACTGTTGGATATAATAACAAATAGCAACTACCAATATGGACCCTTTCCAGGGATGCATGAGCTACATTATCTTTCTTTTACAGACAGGGGAACTGAAACACACAGAAGTGTTTCTTTCAGTTGGCTAGCTTGTATAGTTTGATGACTAGCTTGTCATGTTGGAGCTAGAAACCAAGTTTTATGACTTCCATTCCTGTGTTTTATTTGTTGATTATGACAACATTACATATTAAACAATGTTCCCTCCACACTCCTTCCAAAACAACATTGTTAGCTTCTGTGCAAAATTGCCTGTGACCTCTGGGAACTGCCCTTTTGTATAAATGTCATATTGGTGATCACATCATGGTGATATTTTTAAGTGAAGGACAGCATCGGTTGATTGGGTTTTTGCAAAATGTCATTAATTTATTTTAAAAAACAAACCTATTTTCAAATTGAGATTTAGCGGATTCCATTAATTAAGTCATTACAAACTAGTGTACTGAATTGTCCAGTTCCAATGACAGTATATGTTCACTGTGGCCACAGGAGGGCACACTGAAGAGCCTTTTTAGGCTGAGTCTTTTAAAATAACTCCATTGCAAGGAGAGCTAGTAGAAAACTATCCACTGAAATAGTTTTTCAAAGGAAAATGCCCTTTGGGTTTTTTTTGTTTTTACTAAACAATTTGTTTACAAATAGTGCTTGCTTTCTGTAGGAAACCTTGGGTTTTTTTCATCAAAACACTTTGGCCAGCATGCTCAGGCTCTTGGTCTCAGCTCAAAAAGGACATGGAAAAAAGTTAACAGAAAGACAAGACTTTTTCCTTCCCTTTTACATCAAAAAACATTTTGTGATGGATTTTTTTTCAGGTCAGCCCTATTTGTACGTCTGTTTGATATGACCCTCTCCTTGGGGAAGGTGAGCATGAAAGTCAGGAAAGAAAATATGTGAATGAAAAGCCTCTGCTGGCAGAGGGGATGTCTGAGGAGAGATATTATTGGCCATTCGTTCCAAATGAGCCATTAGGGAATGCCAAATAAAACAAAGTGAGAGAGACGTGTGCACAGGCAACACGCACTCAGAGGAAGGTATAGACATGCTGCATACAGCTTCAGCAGATAAACATCTGCACGCAGACAAATGCACACACAAACCAAGAGATGCAGAGAAAACACTGGGCACACACAGCACTATTTAATGTCTCCAGCATTTTCTGGCTGACAACTTAAAATGATCTTGTGAACATTAATTGACCAAGTTTAAAAAAAAAACCCAACAAAACCAAAAAACCTCAGAGTCTTGCAAGGTGGGAAGAGTATCATAATGACTATTTTACAAATTTAACGATTGATGTAGAAACTAAAGGCCACACAGTCAACCACTGCCTCTATTTTTAGTCCTGAGTTTAAGACATTTGGAGTAAGGGGATGTGGATCAGAGTTATTGAGTACTAGCAGTTCCCAAACCCTTTATTTGAAACTAGGGGTGATTGTTTGAACACTGGCCTGGCTGACATGCCTTCATGTAAACGGTCAGTGACAACCCGGTAAACCAAACCAAAAACCTTTGCTTCAGATAGCCTGTAAACCATGCATACCTACTGAAGATATGCTTGGCAGTGCACATATGTATGGACAGGGCAGCCCACACCTGCACGGCCCAGATGACCAGGCTGAACTTATACAAGGGTGTGTGCACAAAGACAACAACAGGGTGGTTAATAACCAGACTGACTGTGAGGTCCTTGGGAGGGATTGTGTCTTTTTGTACATTGGCAGTGGTTAGCAGATAGTAGTAACAGTAGACCCTGTCAGGGAGGTTATTGGCAAAAGATAAGCTGAGCCTCCTTGGCCCATCTTTTCCTTGATGCCCGTGGGCATCTGTAGGCTATGGCAGCAGTGTTCCCCAGCCAGGGCAGGCCCCAGCACACCCCATTCCTGCTTGCCCAGTCCAAACTCTGAAATAGGCCAGTCTGGGGCACTTGAGAGTGGTCAGACGGAGCAGTTCGCTGTTTACGTGGACCATCTGTCCTGCTCACTAAGACTTTTGTCCAGAGCCAGATAGGCCCATTGACTTCAGTACATGTTGGGTGAGGCCCAAGATAACTTTCTGGCCCATAACCGTCCTGGACGGGGGCCTCAATTACAGGCTGTCTGAGACATTTTGGAGATCCCATGAAGAGTATAGGTGTAGCACTGCCAAAGTGTCAGGGAGTATTCTAAGAAACCAAGCCCTCAGAGGAGACTTAAAACAAAAAGCAAGTTTCCAGTGGGCTGACAGCAGCCTGAAGAGTTAGAGTCAGCTCTTCCTCAGAGGCAGACAGCTAGGCCATGTGTCCAGCAGAGCCTCCCAGAGCTCTGTTAAATGCCATTCATTTTATTACGTCCCCCCGACCTGTGCTCCATTCATCTGTTTTATCTCCCTGCATCCTGTCTGACACAGAGATAGAAGCCTCTTTGGGCTTGTCTACGCTGAGGTGCTGGCAAGTCTACCACTGAAAGGCATGATGCCACCCCACCTGCCCACCTCTACAGGTGAGCCCCACACCCAGGAGCGTGTCAGGAAGGCTGCTCTGGGCTCTTCCCTCTGCACCTGCTTTAGAGTTCTCAAATTCTGACATGTCTGAGAGTAGCTGCTGGGGACAAGACTAGCACAGCCTCATCGGCAAACTCCCAGGTCTGTCAGCAAGCCCAAGTTGGGTGTGTGCAAGCCCCTCCATGTTGGCACCGGCCACCACTTCAGCATGAGCTACACAACATAGTTTTCCTGGCAGAGCTCTAAGTGTATGTACACCCACAAAACTCCAGTGCAGCTGCAGAAGGGATCCTGTTGTTGCAGGATCAACAACAGGATCCCTTCTTTCCACCAGCACAGCAGTGTCTCTTCAGCAAATGACATCAAGCTCTTGCTGCTGCAGGAGAGCTGCTAGAAAGCACTTGTAGGGACACCTATACTTTCTGCCAGAAGCCATGGTCTCTTTAGCACCTGGTGACTCCCAGGCTCCAACCCAGGCTCCAGTGGCACAGCTGCTACAGCAGAGCCACGTGAAGTTGCCAGAAGCTATGCAGGTAGGGATGCAGTCTGGCAGCTTCCTTGTGGCGCCAGAAGGCGCGTAATTGTAACAGAAAGCCAGAGGGCTCCTGTTACTTGAGGACAAAAAAAGGAGCAGGTGGAGCAGGCTACAAGGAGAAGCAGCAGAAGCTAGGAGTGCTTATCACAAAGCTGGTTACTCTGCAATAATCCAGCAGTGCTTGGGAAGCACGGGTCCTGCTGGAGAAGTGAGATCAGCAGCAGCAAGCTGCACTGGAGGTTAGTCAGCAAGTCCACTCGGTAAGCATTTCTGGCAGCTCAGGGAGCCGCATGACCAAATGGGGCATGGCTTCCAGCTATATGAACCCAGGGCTGGAGCCAGAACAGGCAGCCCAGGGCCTGGAGGTGACTGAGGCAAGCACTCCAGAGCAAGGGGAACACCAGAGCTCTCCAAGCAGGCATGGGAAGGCAAACAGGGCGCATACACACATGCAGCAAGTCTGCTCTGACATGTTGGAAATCCAGCACATTGAAGTAGACTTGATTAATCAAGCCTGCTAGGGCATATAATTGTTGTGCCCAGCACTGCGTCAGGTACAGGAGTATAAGCGCATATCAACATTGAGAACATGGCAGGCGGTGTGCTTTGAACTAAAACACGTTCAATGTGCTTTAGTTCAAAGCGCACCGCCACCACTTTCTAAGTGCTGAAGTGTGCCGTGCCGCTTATACACCTGTATCCGACACAGTGCTGGGCGCTTTTAAGTAGTGCAGCTTGCTAAAAGTGCCCCATGCTGCGTCAGGAGCACATGTAAACATGCCCACAGTGTTGATGCCTTACAGGGGAATATTGCCTAAGGTAAGAGGAAGCCTAGTTATGCAGGCAGGTAGCTATTATTTCTGTTTGGACCCAGAGGGGGCTTAGTTTGTTTGCCAGAAACTGGGTTACAGTTTCAACTGGTGGGTTGGGAGCGGCTGGAAGGGAAGTGAGTGGAAGGCACAGTAAGACGCCTGACCTGCATTAGCAGGGTTTAATCCACCATGGAGTGCCAGGGGTATGTCTAGAGTCCTGCAAGGGGCCTTGATTCAGGGCTTAGACCTGAGGGGAAGATCCAAGGCTAGAGAGAGAGAAAGAAAGGCTGAAGCCTTGCTGGGACAGGAGCTGGACAAGAGGCAAGGAGCTCGGTGCCTGGAGAGGGCAGAGCCAGGATCAGGGGGGTCCTGTGCATGAGAGGTACAGAGACAGAAGCCAGGGACCCAGAGCAAAGGACACCAGGGCCAGGGGCCCAGGCAGGGCCAGAGCAGGCTCAGTGCCTGAGGCCAGGCAGAAATAGCCCTAGAGGGGTGAGACCAGGGCCCAGATGGAGCCAGAGTATGTTCAGTGCCCGAGGCAGGGTGGAGACAGCTCTAGCACAACCTGAGAGGACAAGATTCAGGCTGGGACCCAGAAGTCAGGCCTGGCACAGTGGGTCTAGGCTAAAGGAGCCACTTTAAGAAAAGGTTGAGGCTAGGAAGGCTGGGGCCCTGACGGGTATAAAGGCCTGAGGTGGCCTGGTATTAGATCGGAGCCAACTGCCCCCTGAAGTCATTAAGGGGTAACTTCTGTGAGGCCTAGGCATGGTGTAAGGGGTGGTTGGAGCTGTGTAATTAGCCCTTAAGGCTAACAGGTGCCCTGGGAGAACTAGCTGGCATCTAGAGGAACTGGGGCTCACTCTAGGACAGGGGTGGGCAAAATGCGGCCTGCGGGGCCCCTAAAAATTTAGAAAATTAATAGTTATCTGCCCCTGGCAGCCTGTCATGTGTTCTTCAATGGCTTGCCAAAACTCAGTAAGCGACCCTCCACCTGAAATAATTGCCTGCCCCTGCTCTAGGACTTATTAGGCAGCCTCCCTTCCAGTCAAACAATTGCATCAAAAGCATGGCACCCTAGAGCTGGAGCAGGGTAAGGTTTGCATGGCCACCAAGGGGGGTGCCACCCCCCCGGAGCACAATCGTGGTTACAGTAATGTAGACAAGTGCCAAGGCTGGGAATGTCCCCTTTATAGCACCACAAAGCCTAGCACAGTGGAGCCTTACAGTTCCCATTCGGTGCTGTGATATAAGCAACAAACTAAATTCTCATCGGTTGACATCAATGGAGTCTCCTTAATTTACACCAGCTGAGAGCCTGGCGTGATGGTTCCAACTGTGTCCTACTGCACTGCAGATAGCCAGGAACAGGAGGCTGAAATGGAAATTTAACACCACATAAAGATAAAAGATTGGGAGTGAATATCTGGTTATGGCTTGCAGAAGGGAGTGCTAGCTGGCTGGAACAGAGAAGAGCTGCCTGGGTGAGTCGTGAAGTAACACAGCTCCATATGAACTCACGCTCCTCTGCTTGCCCTTGCCCTCCGGCTGACACTGCAATAAGATTCCACTTCCCAGCTGGCTGGGAGGGGGGGTGTGCTCACAACTTGCAGATACCTGCGCTTCACACTGAGCATGTGTTCTGCCTCTTTCTTTCTCTCAACTTGTCTTTTTATCTTGGTATAAGTTGCTGATCCCCTCCCTTTCTCCACGTTCTGTGATTTTTTTTTTCTTTCCTCTCTCCCTCCCTTGTCCTACTGTTTTGTCATCACCTTCTATCTCTCACCCAGTACTGTACCCTTCCCACATTCTCTCTCACACATCCCCTTCCACTGAGTTCTGGCTTCCTGCTGTGTACTCCCTTGTATTCCCTTTCTGCAGCTGCACCTTCTCTCCTTTCTCACGCATAATGGCACTCTGCACTGCTACACAATGATATTCTTGGAGCCATTTTATGTCAGCTGCCTTTCATGGTGTCCTGTGTTACAACAAGGCAACATAAATAATGTATCATTCAACTAACCACCCTGTCAAATATAAAGTAAAACAGTTATGTGTATTTATGGTGCTGAATTGAAGCTATCCAGGAATCAACCGACGGGCAGCAGGGCTGAGCTGGATTTAGGAGAAAATTGTCTCTCCCATATAATTGGATCCCAGGAAGTTGGGATGCTGTGGGGAGGAGGTTTGAGGGACAGTGGTACTAATAGGAGAGCTCATTTCCATGATTCAGAAGGAACTAATAGAGTGGATGTGAAAGAACTGCTTGGCACCAACAACCGCAGTCTGCTAATGTGGGATCTTTGTTGGACAGAGGCAGCTGGGGGTGTATGTGGGGAGGGAAACACTTTGAATATGTGGAATTGGGAGTGAACTGAAAAGGATTAGCCAAAACAATTATATCCAAAGCCAGGATGTAGGAGCTGGAGTGTATTCAAGTCACTCCTATTTGGCACCCAGAGCAGATTTATCTCTGTGCTTAAGAAAGCAAGTGGGGACTAAAAACAGCTATCAAGCTTTGCAAGAAAAATTAAAAGTAGGTTAGCCCAGAAAATGAGTTTATAAAAAATGGAAGAGCAGCCGGGAGGCACAACAGTAACTACTTGCATTGTGCTTACAAAGCTGAATATGCTAAGAGGAATAAATCCCCAAGCCTGGATGACTGACTTGCACTGAAAAATATTAAGAAAAGCTGGGCCCAAGCAGCACAGATTGGAGCCAGATCCAAAGGCTGAGTGCGTTCTCTTTGGAAATGCCAAATTGCAAAGTCCGGCTTTGAATCTGAACCTTTCCCATATCTCATGGTGTCTGGGTCTGCTGAAGAGGGTCTGGGCTACTTTTGACATTGAGAGCGTTCTGTGAGCTGCTGGCAGCTACGTTACTAGAACAGCAGGGTACACTGAAACATCCCAGCAGACAGGACATGGCCTTTTAGTCAGGACACCTGAGTTTAGTTTAATCTGTGTCACTTCTTTGCTGGACAGCCTTGAGTATATCAGTTCATCACTCTGTGCCTCAGTTTCCCTGTCAGTAAAAGAAAGTTAATGAGATTCGTCCCCTTTGTGAAGTTCTGAGATCACCACATAGCACTAGAGAAATACTAAGTGTGTGTGTGTGTATGTAATTATATATTACATACACACACACACACAGTTGAATAAATTCCTTGCCGCTATAAGCTATTAAACACTGACAACAGCAGGAAGGACAACTTTGCTGCTGGCTCTGAAATGCATGAACATCTACTAGTATTCTGGACATGGGTTCTGGAAAGAGATTTCAGCAGTTGTAGAAGAGGGAGGCAAGAAGGTGTAGGTCTGAATGAGGGTTTTGGCAAAGGTAGCTAAGGCCACAGTATGCACAAGCAGTGCTAGGGAGGGAAGGGATGTTGTACATGTACTATGAATCTGTTTTAATCTACAGTAATTTCAAATCAAATATCTGCAGACAAAAATGGACAGCAGCATTGTGTCAGATGGATAGTAGCATTCAGTACAAATCATTGTGTTCCATTTACTGGGGGTACAGTTTACTACTGTAGTTTACTACTTATTCCAGCTCAGCCCTGCTGCCTGTCAGTTGATTCCTGGATAGCTTCAATTCAGCATCATAAATACACATAACTGTTTTACTATATATTTGACAGGATGGTTATTTGAGTGATACATTATTTATGTTGCCTTGTTGAAACACAGTCACCATGTGACTACTCTAGCACAAGAGGGGATGGGAGAGGGTTCTAGTGCTCTGTGCACTCTATGTCCACGTGCTCTGCTGTTCAGCTTCACTCTCTTAGATTTCATAATTTTTAGGGTCAGAAGGGACCTTAGTAGATCATCGAGTCCAACCCCCTTGCCCTGGGCAGGAAAGGGCGCTGGGTCAGATGACCCCAGCTAGGTGCTTGTCCAGTCTCCTCTTAAAGACCTCCAAGGTAGGGGAGAGCACCACCTCCCTTGGAAGCCCATTCCAGATTTTGGCAATCCTCACTGTAAATAATTTTTTCCTAATGTCTAATCAAATCTACTCTCTGTCAGTTTATGGCCATTGTTCCTAATAACCGCAAGGTGCACCCTCTTAAACAGAGTATCCCTTATTCCTTGCTGCCGCCCCACAATGAATTTGTAGGTGGTCACTGTCAGAACTGATTAGTTGAGTGCCTCGGTACAGTGGAACTTTCTAGCACAAGGCACGGTGAGACAGGGGAATTCTCGGCACGGTGGAGAGCCCCGGCGTGGAAAAGTTCCCGCCGCTCATATGCAAATGCACATACTCTAATTGGCTGGTTTCAAATTATTCCTACGTGGCAGCTGGCAATTGACTCGCTAGCCGTATAAAGGGTTGGAGTCGTTTCCGCCCAGGTTGGAGAACTCCGTGCTCGTCTCGGAGTGGAACCTGGCGGTCTGATCACCTGCCGCTGACTCCCCGTCGCCGACCCCCCTGACGTAACCCCGTGTCCTGCATGCTCGAGTTCAGACCCAGTTTAAAGATATCTCATCTTATAAGAGCTCCTCAGTTTGATTGTAACAGAAGTTGGAGTTTGAAGTTAACTTTCTTCCTACACTGTACATCGTGACAGTGTAAGTAAAGCCATCTTTGTTTAAACCAGTACATGTTTGTGCCTAATTCTACTCCAGCGGTCGCAAGTACCCATCTGTACGTGCCGGGTTTGTGGCTACAACCCAGCCGACCCTTCCCGGATCCCAAGCTCGGTCACCCACAGTCACAAGATCCCCTCTCAGCCTTCTCTTGCAGAGGCTGAAGAGATTCAGGTCCCTCAATCTCTCCTTGTCAGATCTTACCTGCAGGCCCCTAACCATAGGAATAGCCCTCCTATGGACCCTCTCAAGGTTATCCACATCCTTCTTGAAGGGCGGTGCCCAGAAGTGGGCACAGTACTCCAGCTGCAATCTTACCAATGCCACATAAAAGGGAAGTATCACCTCCTTAGACCTGTTCATGATGCACTTTCTAATGCATGAAAGAATGCAATTGGCTTTACTTATCACTTTGTTACATTGACAACGCATGTTCATTTTGGAGTTGACTATGACTCCGAGATCCCTTTCTGCTGCTGTACTGCTTAGAAAGTCACCTCCCAGTCTGTAGGTGTGTTGGTGATTCTTTCTCCCTAGATGCAGAGCTTTGCACTTATCTTTGTTAAACTGCATCCTATTCTGATCTGCCCACTTTTCAATCTCTCCAAATCCTCCTGAATCCACTCCCTGACCTCCAGTGTGTTTATTTTGCCCCATAATTTGGTGTCATCTGTGAATTTGGACAGAGTGCTTTTCACGCCTTCTTCCAAGTCACTGATGAAGATATTGAACAGCACTGATCCAAGGGTCGAACCTTGGGGAACTCATTTGCCCACATTTTTCCAGGTTGAAAATGACCTGTCCACCACCACGCTCTGGGTGTACCCCGTAAGCCAATTCTCCACCCACTTGACCATGTAATAATCTACATCACAACTGCTTAATGTATTTGTAAGAATGGGATGCAACACTGTATCAAAGGCCTTTTTAAAATGCAAGTAGATGACATCTACTTCAATTCCTGTAACTAAGCAATTTGTGACCTAGTCATAAAAAGAAACAAGGTTAGTCAGGCAGGATCTACCTGTTATGAAGCCAAGCTGGTTGCCCTTCAGAATTATTTTTCCTTCTGGATTCCCACTTCCTTCTGTGCTCCTTACTAACTTTTTTTCAAAAGTTTTCCCAAGGATACAGGTGAAGCTAACCAACCTATAGTTACCCAGAACATCCTTTCTCCCCTTCTTGAAAATAGAGACCACATTGGCCCTTTTCCAGTTCTCTGGGACCTGACCTGAGTGCCATGAGTGCTCAAACAACCATGCCAGTGGTTCTGCTATGACACTGGCCAAGTCCTTCAGCACCCTTGGATGAAGATCATCAGGGCCTGCTGACTTAAACATGTCCAGCCCCTCCAAATGCCCCTTCACTAGGTCAGTGCTAACTGTTGGTGGATTGGAGTCCCTCTTGTGCCTGTCTTTGGTCCCTTTGGGAGATATGGCTTTATCTGTGTTCAGGAATACAGATGCAAAGAACTTGTTAAGGAGCTCAGCTTTGTCCCTCCTATCTGTTACCAGTTGCCCTAATCTGTACTGTAGGGGCCCTATGTTACCACACACCTTTTTGCTCCCTATGTACCAAAAGAAGGACTTTTTGTTGCCTTTAATTTTTGTTGCTAGCCTGAGTTCCATTTCTGCTTTGGCCTTCCTATCTGATTCCCTGCAAGTGTGAGCCAAGCAGGTATACTCCTCCATGGTGGCTATCCCCTTCCATAGTCTTCCATAGTCTGTATGCCTCTCTTTTCCCCACTAGGCTGTCCTGGATTTCCCTGTTCAGCCAAGAGGGTTTCTTGGCTCTTTTGCCTTCCTTTATGTGCACTGGGATGGGTCCCCTTTTGTGCCTGAAGGCTCATTCCTTTAAGGAACACTCACCATTCCTGGACTACCATCTCACAATGCTCTTGCCCTTCAGTGTCTCATGTACTAATCTCCTGAGCTCATTCAAGTTAGCCTTTCTGAAGTCTAGCACTTCTGCCCTACTAGTTATCTTTCCCATCTTTCATGTCTTCCATAGCTATGTTTCAAATTATAGGCTTTGGTCTCTGTTACTTAGGGGCCTTTCATTTCTTTAGTCTGTCACTGACATTTGCTGGGTCTTTGTCCTTCTAAGTCTAATCTCAACCTCCTATTCTCCAGGGCTCGTGAACTTCCCCAAACGTACTGCTGACCTGTCCTCACCTAAAGTAGAAAGAGCCTATTCTACCCTTCAGTATCTTGGCTTGTCCCATCACGGCTTCAAACTTTGACAGCAAAACAGTGTGTATCTTTTGGCTTTAAAAAGCCAGATGTACTGACTTAAGTAGTCAGTTTACTTTCTGATACAGCTTTGAACAATATATCCCTTAGAGGCTTGCTTTTTTTTTTTTTTTTTGTCTTTTAGACTGCCAGGTTGGGTATTGAATATAGACGTAAATTAAATTTCAGCATGGTTCAATGGGCAGCTCATAATTAGCAGTGGACAACAAGGCAGGGAAGTCAGAAATGGGACATTTCTAAGGTCTTCACTGGGCTACCATTGTTCAATGTAATGTTTGGCAACAGCAGCAAAAAAGCAGAAAATATCATAAGCCCAAGCAGCTGCCTGGATAGTCTTTAGAGGGATTTTTAAACACAGTAGGGGAGGGGCCTGGCAACTGGCTGCTGTATTTTGACAGGAGAAAATTCAGTGATGCACAGCAATGGCTTTTCAAATTCAATTAGTCTTAAAGTCTTCCATTAAACCTGCTTGCTTCAGGGGCTGTCTGTTGCTTGAAAGTCGGCTGTGTCAATTAATGTTCCAACTCTCCTGTCAAGTTTGGAGCCGCTGACCCTTTTGTAACAGACTGTCCACTAAGTCCATGTGAGCACCTCTACACACTCATGGGCATAACTGTACTATCCTTTTCAGCAGGCCTTGCTTGTTCGTTACCTTCATGTTGCTTAGTGTGGGGGTCAGTTTTTTAGTTTGGCTGTTTTTGTTTATTGCCTGACTCAAAGCTCCTGCTCCAGCTCTTGGGGTTCTTTGGGCAAGGTGCCCATCTCATCTAGTAGCTTAATTTTAGCTACTTTTTGTTAGGATGAAGAGGAAGGATGTGTTTTGTGTTAAGGTGGTGGATTGGCTTGACAAATGTGGATTCATCTTGGACTGTTGTAGAGTTTCTGTGTAGCCTTAGGCGAGTCTCTGCCCTTCAGCTCCTTATCTGCTGGGGTAATGCTACATTGTCAGGTCCATGCAGCTCCAGAATCATTTCCCTGGGTAGGGAATTACTTTTTTTGTGGGCTAATAGGGGTTCTGCACTCTGTCGGTACCTCATAGCACTGTATTATTAAAGGGAATTGTCTCCTAATAGTTGTAGTGAGCTCTTTGTAAGGCTTAATATTTTGCTTGAACACAGCACTTGACAAATGTAACTAGTATCTCTTTTTTACAAATGAGCAGGGAATTGGGTTTTCTGTTCGGCGTGGAAAAAAGCAGATATTCTCCTTTAAAGGAGAAAAATGTGGGGAAACCCACTGTTTCCCTTTGCAGGCTGGCAGAGTTTCAGCCTCCAAGGGGCTGCTTGGGGCTGGGAAGTGCTGGAGGAGGGCAATCAGGCAGAGGGCACCACATGCACGTGGCAGCCAGGCAGCATGGACTGCAGCTCCCACAGCTCCCTGCAACTAAGTCTATAGGGGAGCAGATTGAGGCTCCCATGATGAGGAAAGAAGTGGGGCAGGGCTGGGGGCTATTGCCCAGCCACTGCAGTACATGGGGCCTGGGGCCCAGTAAGCAGGATGGAGCCTGGGGCAGTACGGCTGTGCAAAGCTTTGGTCCCTGATTCAATTCAGTGGATATTCACCCTGATTCAGTGGCTGAATCTCTGAATCTGAATCAGATGAGAGGACCCTTTAATCGCTTTGAATAGAATCAGAACCCTCCAAATCAATTCGGAAAGATTCAGAGATTCAGACATAGACACAGCTTTAAATGTGTTTTCTACATACCTCTGGGTAGTAGGGGCTTGTGAGTGCTGCGATGCTGGAGTGCTTGGAGTGTCCCACAGAAACACGGGGGGCTTCCTAGCATGCTCGGCAGCAGACCCGGAAGTGAACCAGAAGCACTTCCAGGTCTACCGGGGAGCACATGCCTCCCCCCAGAACCCTCCCCGGCTCAGCGACTGGTGCCTCCTGGGTCTAGGGGGGCACCTCAGGTCCCGCGCAGCTGATCGCTGAGGTGGGGAGGCACAGGAGGGCCCCACAGCGCGCTCCCAGGCAGACCTGGAAGTGGACCAGAAATATTTCTGGTCTACTTCCAGGCTCACCGCCAAGGACGAGCCCCTCCCCCACCCCCCGCCCGCGCTCCTGTGGGACGCTCCATGTGCCCCAGCAGCGCAGCGATCACAAGCTTCATCTGCTACCTCAACGTATGTAGAAAAAACTTTTAAAGCTGTGTCTACGTCCAAATTGCTGATTCTCTGAATCGGCATCGAATCTTCAGATTCGGATTCGGCCGAATCGAATCAGGGACAGTTATCCAAATCAATGAATCAAATCACCATCCCTGATTCAGGCTGAATCCGAATCAAATAGGGCCTGCTTTGCACACCCCTAAGGGGCAGCTTGTCTGGGGGGCAGCAGGGGACTGGCTCCCCACTGCTGCATGCACTCCTAGGGAAGGGGGCATTGGGGGGCACATGCCCCCCGCCAGACATGTGTGTGGGGCGGTGGCAGATGTGGGCTGCCCTGCTGCAGGTTCATGTCTCCCCTCCCTGCTGCCCTCCCCCAGGGCCTCTGCAGCCCAACCAGCAGGACCTGGTGCAGGAGAGCAAAACAGGGCCAGGAGATTTGGTGCTGCTGCTGCTACTGGGAGCCCTGCACCAGCTGCACCACCATGGCAAGGCACCCCCTTCCTGCCCAGAAGCCCTGGGGATGGTGGCGTGGAGTGGTGCCCCCTGCTGCTACTGGGTGGGAAGGGGGTGCCTTGTCACAATAACATGGCTGGCTTGGGGCTCCCGGCGGCAGTAGCAACAAGGCTCCCAGCCCTGATCTGCTATTTCTCACTGGGTCCTACCCACTGGCTCACGAATGCCCCAGTGGAAGGGCAGCAGGGTGGGGATCCCTGAGTTCTCAGTGGGGTAGCCCACATCTGCTCTGTCCCTTGCAGGCTCCACTCTGGCCATGCTGCCCACAGGGGAGGGGGAGTCGGGAGACAGCTGCCTCCTGGGGCTCAGAAACTGCTGGGTGGGGTAGGGTGGCCAGCCCTGGCTGTGAACCCATAGCCCTGGCAGCTGGGGGGTCCCCTCTGGCAGGGTTGGGGCAGGGCAGGGAGCTGCAGGTCACAAGTAAGAGGCACCAGCTAGACTGGGGGAGTGGGGGGCTATGGGTTGGAAGTGAGAGGCACTAGAAGGGATGGGAGGATGGGGGCTGTGGGTTGGGAGTGAGGGGCAATGGCATGGGCAGGGGCAGGGTATCAGGATATCAGGGTTGCTCAGTGTTACAAAGCAGCGGTTGGGGACAGCCACAGCTGGACCTGCGTCCTGGTAAGTGAGGGCACAGGTAGAATTCGGATATTCCATGATAAAAAACCCAAAATCAAATACCAAAATATCCAGGCAACCCCCACTTAATGCTATTTTGCTTAGCGCTATTTTGCTATAACGCTCATTTTAAATTGATACCTGATTTCACTTAGCGCTTGGCAGGTTTCGTTACAATGTTCGTGGTTGCCATTTTGGGTCATTAAAAATAATTGCAGTCACCACCTTGGGTTGTCACATAGTTTCAGTTAAGCTTAACGCTCAGTTTTCCAGGGGCCAATTAAGAGCGCTAAGCAGTGGCTGCCTGTATAGGTATTTAGAATTTATTTTATTATAATGATTGAGGCACTGGTAGGTTTCCAAATTGCTTTAAAATTGTAAATATTTCAATAAAACATTGTGTTCAATTGATAAATATAGTGGTGTTTCATTTTAATTATGGAAAAAAGTGGGTTTGGGGGCTTTTAATAAGATAATTTGCTATTTTTAAACAGAGAAAAACAGGATTCCTGCGGATGAGGCAAGTGAGAAGTAGAGAGGTTTCATCACTGATTGCAGGTCCCAGGCCATCACAGACTGAGACACTGCTTGGAACAGAACCCCTTCACCCTGCCTCCAAATTTCTTGCCATCGCTACTGTAGCCTCTTCAAGTAATGAAATGTAAGTCTGGCTTGTTTTTGTTTCTAATTATTATTTTCTGCAAACACAGCATGAATTAGCTGATAGGTATTAATTCTCTCTTACTCTGGTGTGCATGCCCTAAAGTGTCGATGTGAAAAGTTTTTTAATCAAGTAGTGATGCCTTAGCTTAAATTCAATTTCTTCTTTTTTTATGCCAAAAGCAATTTCTTGGGATCATATTGTTTCACTGCTGCAAAGTGGGTCAGTAGAAAACTGGGTTGCATCAAAGCAGGTATTTGGAACAAAATGCAAGGAAGTTGGTTTGCCCCTTGTGCGAAGGCTTGTTTGGAGCTTTGCATCGACTTGTATGCTTCTTGGCAGCAAGTTTATACTTCCCTGAAGCCAATAGGAATTATGCAGGACCAGCCTCCATAACGCTCCTATGTTAGTTGCGTTCTGGGGAAACTGCAGGCAGGGCCAGCCCACAGTTTTTTGGGGCCCCCTGCAAGCGATGCGGAGAAGCCAGGGGCCCCCTGTGGCCGCAGGTTTCACAGGATAGGACAGGCCAGTCCTGACTGCAGGGAGGTAGTTCAAATCGGGACTGAGGTGCCCCAGCCAAGAGTGAGTTACGCTGCACAAGGCTAAGGTGGTGATATTGTTCATATTTTAGCAGCCCCAGTTCAGACTTCAACTCCATTATGAATGTGGTCTATCATGCACTTGGTAAGAGGTAGGCCTTGCCCTAAAGAACTTAGAGACTATGTGAATAGTGGTGGCAGGCTGGAGGAAAAACATTATTTATCCATTTTCAGATGGGGAACTGAAGCACAAAGAGACTAGCCTAGGGTCTCCCAGGAAGTCAGTAGCAGAGCAAAGAATTATACCTCAAATTTGAACTGGGTTCTTCTGGAATATCCAGCTTTCCTTACTTGCCTTGGGCAAGGTAGATTTTCCCCTTTATAGGATAACAATGACTTGCCTTTGACCCTCATCCAGAGTTCAATCTTTTGAGTGCTAGTCCAGTGCCTTCAGCCCCTACTCTTTAGCTTTCTCTTTTTTTAACCCCCTGTGCCTTTTCTGAGCTAAGGCACTGGCATTGGGACAATATTGTCACAACCAAAATACTGAGGCCTGCCCTGGAATCCAGCTGCTAAGTGAATCTACGCTTTTCTGAACCAACCTGGAAAATCCAAGTAGGGCCACCATATCTGCTTCATCCAAACCCTCCCCAGAAACTGCACGGAAAGTTTCCTACTGTGAAACCCACGTTACAATAGCCTTTGCATGATGCTTTTATGCTTCACAGCCTAAGCTGCCCAGGCGTATGCTCTGGAGCAGCGTTTTGCAAACTCTGACAGATTGCGCACCACCAATTTAAAATGACACACCCTTAAGTACCACCAGCTAACTTTTGTTGTATAAAGTAATTATAAATCTATTAACGTGTTCCAATGGTGGTACCTGTGCCGCAGATTGGGAACCGCTGCTCTGGAGGATAGCAGAAGTGGGCAAGATGGAATGGAAAATTACTTTTCATGCTGAAATTGTTCCCAACCCATCCAGACAAAGCAAGAGCCCAAACTTCATCACCAAGGAGACCAAAGCTGTGCAACTGGACTAGCTTTGCCTTCTAGAAGGCCCAGGGAGTAAGCTCCTTCAGTAAAAGGGAACTGATGTGTACCCAAGCAGGTCCCTGCCACTAGAGGGCCGTAGAGCACAGGGACCTAGTGACAAAACTCACCCTGTTCACTGTGAGCCGTTCATCTAGTGCAATTAATGAGAAATTTCCAATGGCCTCATAACTTTCCTATCTGTATCTGCCTGTCCATGAGGAAAATATAAGCACACTCAGATGTGTGGAGCTTATGTAAGTTTGGTTAACTGTAGATTTCTAAATGGGAAAAGTTTTGATTTCCAAGGTTTAATGGTGACCTGTGAATAAATTATTTTTAAATTTGGTTTGTACCTTGCTTTAGGGAAGGTAATAAAAGCCATGAAGTTGGATGTAGGATAGTGTGTTTGTTTGTTTGTTTGTTTCCTACATGTTTTTTCACATTAGAAATGACAAATCCTCCCCCTGGTTTTGCTCAGGCATTCTTGGAGCCTGGGAGTCTGTAGCTCGGCTCGTGTTTGTGGTGCATGACATGGAAAACATGCCAAGGCATGTAGGATATAAACTCTCTTCTCCTCCCCAGAAGCCAACTGTAGGAAACTGAGGGAGCCTACATGAGACACTGTGCAAATGAGCACTGATGATTCAGTGCCGGTTTATGTATTTGTGTGTTGTCCATTGTCAAAGGGTACTGAGCGGTGCTGTGAATCGGCTGCTAGAGAAACTAGCTAGAAAAGGAAGGGAAAAGTTTTGCAGGGGCTAGCAGGCCTGCAGCTTTCACCCTGCTGCGCCTTAACATACACAGTGTCATCCATGTCATGAATTTTGCTTGTCAGCAGCGTGAGATACAGTTTTGTAGTTTTGCTTTTTTGTACTTAGCAGGCTGCATCTTCTATGGATGTATCTAAAATAGAATGATTACTAGTGGGAAGTGTGTGGCAGTACTCCTAACTTATTCTAGTGGATGCTGGATTTTGTCCTTCTCTAGTGATTGATCCACAAGAAGTTAAAGTCTGCCATCCCCAACTTCAGGTAGGTCACTGCAGTGGCATATGTGTGCCTGTGTAGTAGTTTAAACAAGCTAGCAGAGATGCATAATGCACCACACAGCCTTATTCACCCTGCTGAGAAGTAGGCTAATCATTGTTGCAGGAGTGGAAGCTCATGGTTTCTCAACTCTAGGTCCCAGGTTCAGATCTGACTGTCAGTGCAAGCAGGGTTGTGAAAGCAATCAATCCTATTGAGATCAAGATCACATTCCTAAAAATAAACATTTGTTTCCCATGTTTATGGGGGGAGGGAGAGAAAGGGTACCACCAAATTTAGACTTTATATTAGCCAACCAGCAAGTGGTGCCAGGTAGTAAATCTCCCCTTAATGCTTTGGAAAAGATTACTACAACATGATTACCCTATGCTATGGCTAATGTGCTAACAGTTCTTCCAGCACAATACTAGTTTAAGTATAAGGAAACATAAGAGTTCAATGAAACACATTTATTTTTATTTTTCAAGATGGCTGAAGTAACCTATTTAGAACACAAAACTGATGGTGTGAACATTCACAATATTGCAAAACCCTACAGCAGCTCTAGAACTAACCCCTGAGAGCCTACCTTTAATTAGTCATTTACTATGGGGTTCATCTTGTACTTGTCTGGTGTACCAAAATGAAATGTAGAACCCTGAATTAAATTGAATCCAGAAGGTTTAAAAAAATCAGTCAAAGTTACCCGAAAGCCAGTACATTGTAATGTGATGCTTCTCTCTCCTGTTTCATTGCCTGAAGGTGTTGTCACTCAGTGTTCTGCCTGGGAGAGTTATGTAGGTATTTATTTCATATGCTCAAGTATTCTTTATCTTGTTCATGCAGGTGAAATGGGTTCTTACTAAATTTGTGGCTGACTTGATGAAATAAATGATCTCTGGACTCTTAAATGCTGTTTGCCAAATACCAACCACCTGCCTCTGACTTGCCTTTCTGTCTTCAAGCCAAGCCCTCAGAGCCTCGTAGGCTTGTCTGATCTCAATCTAACAAATGACTAGTTTAGGGCCATGCTGTACCTAGCCCTGGCTTTAGTGAGCGGGAGCCTTTCCCTTCCCACCCCTATCCTGGGATAGGGTTGGGAGCCACAAGAGCTGCTCTTTTGCAAGGATCACAAGAGCAGCTTCCCTGTGGAAGCTCTCAGGAGTGCCAATTGCACCCCAAAATGGGAGGTGCTGGGTATCACAGCTCTACATTCCCCTTCACTGCTGGACACCAATAAAGATGGCTGAATCGAAGAGCTGGGGGAAGGCTTGAGCCTTGGGTACACTCTCTCTGAGGCTCTGCAGAGTAACATGAGCAGTCAGTAGATTATATCATTTCTGAGGACCTGGCCCAGTCTAAATCTTTTTCCCGCAGATATTGCATAGGTGTAAGCAAAAGCAGAACTTCATCCTGTTGCTTAAATTTTGGAAACACCTATTCATCCTGGTCTGAAAATAATGCTCCAGTCCAGAATTCAAGCATGACTTTACCCCTAACCCAAGCCTGATGAGAGAAGGAATGCATCCCAGGTACCTCTATCGGGACATACCTCAGAGCTGAGAGATGGGACAGCAAGGAGAGAGGGGATAATCTGTCTAACAGAAACTTTTTAAAGTCTCTGAAAACTGGAAATGTATCTAGGTTTTGGTATTTCAGGTATGAGATGTACCCTGTGGACACGCAAACAGAAACAAATTAATGAATCTCCTTGTGGACACTGGCAGCCTACTGAGAATATTCGCAAAGCTGGAGCCCTATCTATTGCAACACTATACGAGCGTCAAACACATGCTGCGAGCAAGGTCATATAGTGGATATCAGCCTAGTTCTGAGACTGTCTGCAGAGGTCCTCTCTGATCACTCAGACATGGCATGTAAGAACACTTCCTCTGTTGTGTCATCTAGCCTGAAATTCATGTGATAGAGATAAGCAGACCCATGAGAACAGCAGCTGATGCACCTGCAATAATTATTGTTAATTTTGCAACAGAGGAATTGTTAATCTCTTCTAAACATCCAACTAAGAACTGCTTTCTTCAGTGCACCTTATAAGGGCTGGAACTTCTGGCAGAACTAGTGGGAAATTCTTATCTATGGCAAGTTAGCTAGAAGGCTCTTTTAGGCAATTCTTTGGCAATGCAACAGGCTGTTAAATGGAAGACTTACATGAATTCAAGTTTATCTAGCCATGCAGTAGGCACCTGAGCTTACAAATGTGCAATGTGATCCAATCTTCTGATTGTTCAAAGGCCAGTGTAAGCAGTGTTTAAACAAATATCTTTTGAACACTGAATTGCTTGCTGCAACCTCAAATAAAAGACCCCATCAGACATGGGCCTGAGTTAGTGCCTGACCATACTCCCATTGATTTCCCCATTGCCTGACTTTCCAAAGGAACTGAGCCCCTGCAGCTTTTGATGAGTTTGCACAAATCCCAGTTAACTCAATTTTCCACAGTATTTGTAGAGCTGGAGACAAAATACTTCAGCTTGAGAAACTAATTAAGGAAGATGCATGTAATTAGTTCAGAGGAATAAATTAATAAAGTAAAAAAAAAAGGGTAAATGAGGGCATATTCAAGAGGATGCAACCCCATTAGAGTAGTTGAGGTTGTACCTGCTTTGACTCGGCTAGGTTTTGGGAACAGCTTATTTTAAAATGATTATTGTACTTAAATCCCATTAAGAAAATTTCTGAGCGCTGGTTTCTGACAATGATGATGATAATATATTCTTTGGGTCTGGGGAAAGACTGCTGTGTCAGTGCACTACGCAGCTATGGAGAAAAACACACCAAAACACACATTCAAATTAGAATCCACATTCATCAGGTCACATACTAGAAACTGTTTGAAATTCAGGGTTTTACTAGCAATGCATAAGGTCCACTGAAAAGTTAACAAAAAGAACTGAGCGGGATGTCCAGGTTCCTGGTTGTTTGTGGCACCTGGAAAATAAAAAACGTTAAGTGATTGCAAGGAAATAAGTACAATATGGTACAATGTCTTTTTCATAGGGTTGTTCTGCATCTACAATTACAAATTCCGCACCCCCCCTTCCCCTGCCTAACTGTAAGTGCTGCCACTATATCTTTAAATGTCAGTACTCTTTTTCTCTCACACACTTAAGGTGTTGGCAGGTGATTCAGTTTCCTTGCCTTTACATGATTGGATCTTTTTTAGAGGATTAGAGGTTTTCAGGAAAAGGTACACCTTCAGGGCCTTCTCTTTAGCAAAGCAGTCAGAAAAAAGAATTGTTAGGTTGATTCTTTTCTCCCACAGCTTATATCCCAATGTAACCCTATTGATGCCAGTGGATTCATTCTTGACAAGAATTGGTGAAAAGGAGATATGATTTCAGGGTTGCGTTTAGGTATACTAGCATTTTAAATAGAAACAAGAAAACCTCTTGTTACATTATTCTAATAAGAAGCTCTTTCAAATCAGGCCTTTCTAGCAGCTTTGCTCCCTCTGCAAAGAATCAGTATTACTGAGGAATTGGGGAATAATTCTCCTGTTTACAGCAAGAGAACAGAGTTTGCATTGCGTAGTTCCAGCTCTTTCTCCACAGGTCTAAAGGTTATAGCACCCAAACCCAAGCCACCCACCACTTAGCATGTCAGCATGTTCTATAGATTTGGGAATGTAGTACAGACTGGGCGTGTCTACACAAGATGTATTAATGTACATTAGCCTAATTAATTGCACAGTACAGGCATGTGTCTACACATGCGTACCCTTACTGCTCAGTAAAAATGGCTAATCGCAACTAAATTTGATACCTGCAAATGCAGGTATCAAATTTAGTTGTGATTAGTTAATGTGCAGTAATGCATGTATAGACATGACCTGGCACTAAGTTTTAGTGCCAGGTTTGCCCAGGCACTAGGGGACCAACCTAAGCCCAGCCCCAGGGCTGGGCTGCTCTGTGGCCACCCCTAGCTGCAGGGTATAAAAGCCTGCAGCCATTTGGTGCCTCAGGGCACCCACACCGGGCCCTGTGCACTCTCCTGGACAGTCCACAGGCCGCCCCTGCCCTTCCATTGCAGGTGCTGTGGGGCATACCCTCAGCCGCATGCCTCTCAGTTCCTCGCTGTGCCCCTGTGCTAGGTGCTGCTGGCAGGTGCCCAGGGCCAGCGATACAGGGACAGCTGCGTGGAGCCCAGAGAGCCAGTATGGATACCATGTCATCCATAGGCGACACGTAAGGGGGTAACATCCCCCCCCCCCCCCCCGAGACTGGCCGCTGCCAAAACCACCGGCTGTGTCTGCGGGCAGTCTCTGCTCACCATTCCCCTTCCCTCCCCACTGCCGACACTGCTGCTGGCATATGCGGCCAGTCCCTGCTCGCCACTCACTGCCAAGTACAAATGGTGCCCCACCCCGGTTTCGGGAGGCACCAGCCGTTCATGATGTCATCTTCATCCTCCCCATCGAGGCCCAGCCCCACCCATGTGTGCATGCCCATGTCATCCACCCGGGACCCCAACTGGAGCCAGGAGGACATTGGGGACCTCGTGGAACCCTGGGGAAGTTTGTGCAGGGCGGCACTCAAACACCCACATTTATGAGGCCCTGTTAGGTGGGATGTGAGAGTGCGGGCACTCCTGGCTGGTGCGGCAGTGCCACATAAAGATCAAGGCCTTGTGGGCACAGTGGGTAGCTGTGACCGTCCACAGCTGCAAGACCATGCCCTTTAGGCGGCAGCTGCCAAACGTTTTGTGACCCAGGATCCAGGTCGCAAACCTGCAGTTTTCACTAGCAGGGGCAGCCTGCCTGAGCCCCTGCCCCGCCTTGACCCCTCTGTTGACACATCACCAGAGGAGAGGCCCTTGGGTGCTCAGTGCCCTGCCCTGACCAGCTCTCCAGCTGCTATATCTACTAGCAGCTCAAACAGCCCTGGCCAGTGGCTGCCTTGGCCACTGCCTAGCCCCAGACCCCACCATGAGGAACTGCTGACCATCTCACTCCTGCCCAACAGCAGCACCAGCTCCTCCCCCAGGGGGACCCTGGCTGAGTGCCAGCCTGCCACACTATGCTGCAGACAGGAGATGCAGCCAGACACCGTTGCTGATGGGGAGGCCTGGGCTGAGCTGCCAGCCACGCCAGCCCTGGCCACATATTAAATCCTGCAGTGGGGGGAGAGTCCACCCAGCCCCTGCCCCCATTCCCTGCTTGGCCCGCCTGCACTCCCCTGGCCCTGGTCCACCCCCCCACACTCCCCAGCATGCAGAGTGACAGGACACAGTTTAAAACTTCATTCAGCAGCCTGTCCCCCCTCAGCTGGGCAGGCACAGGCCTCTTACACCCCAAGGAAGGCACTGATGCCAGTGGCAATGTTCTCCTTGGTAGTGGGGGTGGGGGTGGGGGGCAGAGACATGTAGTGCCACCACAGGTAGCCCTCCAGGTGGTGGTGGAGGTTGCAGGGTAGCCTGGGCTTGTTCCCTGTTCCATCATAGCTGGAGGAGAGGGCACAGGCCCCAGCAAGGATGCCGGGCCAGGGTTACTGCCACCCAGCACTGGAGCCCCATGGATGCACCGGAAGTGCCAGTGGCGCATGCAGAATCAGACCCTCCTGCTTCAGTGGCTGAGGAGCAGGAGGCATGCACTTAAGCCTGGTGGGAGGAGGACAGGGCCCAGGAGGAGAGGTGACACCAAGAGGATATCACTCAGGGGAGTGCCTGGGAGGATGCACCAGACTGGGTGCAGCGCAAGCACCGGGCCATACTTGAGCAGTGACTCCAACTCCTTCAGGAGCAGAATGCCATCCAGTCCTCAGCAATGGAGGCCTTGGATGATGACTGCTGGATCTTGGACCTTGTCCTAGGCCTGGCCATTGCATGCATGCCCCCATTGCCTGGCCCTGGCCCAGCAGGGTCCCTGGTGTCTGTCCACCCCCTGCATCAGGCCCTTGCCTGGCCCTGGGAGAAGGTCCTGAGGTGCTGCCTGTCCTCAGGAGCTCCAGACCTGGCCCCTACCCTGGATCTACCACCACCCACCTGGGCCTGACACGACTCCATGGCTCATCCTGGTGCCACATGGCCGAAGACCCAGAGGTGCCACGACTGGTACCACACGGGGACACTAGCCCTGCTGGGCCTGGACTTGGACAGCCAGAGGGGGAGCTGCCTGCCCTGGAGGAGCACCAGCTGCCATCACCCTAAGACAAGCCCACTGTGGTCACTGCAGCCCCTGGACCTGCGGTGGAGCAAGCTGAGGCCGGGGTACTAGCCGCCTGCCCCCAGGCTTTGCCCCCTAGGCACCTTTAGCCCACAGCTCCCCACTCCTGGGCACTAAAAGACTGAGACTATTGTAAATAGTTTTCACATGGAGAAGAGACTTTTTTATTGTTGGTGGGTGGTGGAAGGGCTCTGTTTGTTAGGGAGGGAGGAAGAATGGAGGGGGCTGTGTGTGTTGGGGAAGGAGATGGGAGGGATGGGTGTTGAGAGGAATAAAAATTTCTTGTTTCAACATGTGCCTGGCATGAGAGTGGTGCTGGGGGTGGGCAGGGTAGGTGAGTGTGGGCGGGGGGCTGGGCATATGCCAGTGTCCTGGCATTCCAGGTGAGGACAAAGCTGGCGAAGCAGGTCAGGGAAGGTGGCCCAGGTCATGTGAAAGGCATCAACCCACTGCTCATTGTCCCAGTCCTTGCCACCAGTGCTGGCTGGCACAGTGGGCCTAGAGGTGGTGGGGCTGGAGAGCTAGGAGGGCAATGGTGGACCCAGCAGTGGCCTCCTGGAGCTCTTCACCAGTGTGGCTGGCAGCAGCAGTTGCGCAGTGGCAGGCACCCTGCAGGCAGCAGGCAGTAGCTAGCTGCCTGTGGGGTAGCGAGGCAGAGTGAAATGGCCATGGGCCAGGTGGCTGTGACTGCAGCAGGCCAGTAGGGCAACCAAGGCAGTCAGCAGTCTCAGGGGACCCTGTTCCTCGCTGCCTGAGCCAGGGGCTGAGTTAGCAATAGCTCTGGAACGCAGAGGGGGCACGAACAGAGCTGCCACATGCTGCCTCTGCGTGCGCCATGCTGCTCATCTGAGCACTGGAACTGGCTGCCCAGGTAGCACCGAGTGGGGCTGTGTTTTAAAGATGACTGCTAAGAGCTGGCAGCCAGGTTTTGGCTTCAAACATGGCTGCCACGTGCCAGGACCCTGCATGTGTAAACACCTGCCCAAAATCACTTACCGAGCTTTAAGCTAATGCACAGTAAATCTAGCCGCAGCTAATTGCACGTGTAGACATGCCCAGTGTCATGGAAATAATAAAACCATGATCACTGCACTTCTCTGGTGTTATCCAAGGGAGGTAGAGACATCTCTAAGCCTAATAAGATCAGTGGGAACAATGTACCAAAAGCACTAGGACAAAGGTTTCTGTAGTAGAGTAGGTTTGGTACAAAACGGCATGACTGTCACAAACGTCAACTGATCTGGATGCTCCAGAGACCAAGTACCAGGCTTCTCATACTCAGACTCTGGGACTCATTTACTTAAGAGAAAATGGAAAAGACTGCTGCATACCTCAGAGCCTAGGTGAAGAGATGCATACCTTATCATTGTCAGAAGAGTCTTTTAGCCAGTATGCTGGCCCCAGGGTTCAGTTTGATCAGCCACTTTCCTAAGCCAAACCCACACTGTCATTTTGAATTTTTACTTTCATGGTGCAAAGAAAGACATATATATATAAATATATTTACAGGAGTAAACAGGGACACATCTAAAGAAACCTGTCTGATTAGTCAACCTGGGTGTTGACAGGAGATGGAAGGAAATCGTTAAAGAAACTGCATCACAGATGTTGTAATTAGCTATGCAGTTGGCACCAAAAAAGGGAGGATTACATGGAGCCTGGGGAATGTGGAGATAATTTTACCTTTCTGAACAGAAGGGCACTAAGCTCTGCATCATTGCCTTGGAAGTAGGTCAAGAGGAAATGATCCTTCAATTCACATTTACCTCATAATTATTTCACAAACAGAAGACTGCACCATCCCCATGCGGGAGAAAGATGCCTCACCAAACAGCCTTTTGCAAGAGTTCCTCCACTTGCTAATGCACCACCTATATATTAACACCATTTCTGATGTCAGTGCCAGTTGGTACTGCCTTCAACATGACCCTGTGTCAGTATTTTACCCTTAGCATCATCCCCACCAAAGCTCAGCCTCTCTCTATATCACCATTAGCAAGCCAAGTGCACTTGCTCAGCAAAGGTGTGGCCAAACCTCCTCCATCACCTTTCCTAGTGTGACTCAAGCTAAAAAGAAGATCACTACCATTCCCAGAATCAAGACCAGTAATCTTTTACTAGCAGAAAAGGAGGAACATTTTGTACCTAGCAGAAACACAAGGATATATATGTTGAGATGGACTTTTTTTCTGGATTTCTTGGAAGGAAAAAAGAAACGTCTTTTAATGCACATGTTCTTATATATGTGTTTGACTAACTTAAAGATGATTAGTAGTTCATAAAGCCTTGCTAAGAGTGTTATCAAAAGAGCATAATAATAAATTCAGGCTGAACTAGGTGACCTTATGAGATCCCTTCCAGCCCTGCTTTTCTATCATCCATGCTAGGCATGGGAAAGAGGATGAAATGAGAGCTAAGTTTTATTGTGTGTAGAGAAATAGAGCTGTGATGTAGCTATTGACGCTTTCTTCTCAGCTTTTCAGTAGTTGAGGTAAATGTTATGAAGCAGAAGAGCATACCTTTACATAACATGTAATCGTGGTCGATGGGTCGGTTTCGACCTGGAAGGGTGTGGGCAGTGGGGTCCCGCAGGGCTCGGTCCTTGGACCGATACTCTTTAATGTCTTCATCAGCAACTTGGACGAGGGAGTGAAATGTACTCTGTCCAAGTTTGCAGATGACAGAAAGCTACGGGGAGAAGTGAACATGACGGAGGGCAGGGAACAGCTGCAAGCAGACCTGGACAGGTTAGACAAATGGGCAGAAAACAACAAAATGCAGTTCAACAAGGAGAAATGCAAAGTGCTGCACCTAGGGAGGAAAAATGTCCACACCTACAGCCTAGGGAATGACCTGCTGGGTGGCACGGAAGTGGAAAGGGATCTTGGAGTCCTAGTGGACTCCAAGATGAACATGAGTTGGCAGTGTGACGAAGCCATCAGAAAAGCCAATGGCACTTTATTGTGCAACAGCAGATGCATGACGAATAGGTCCAAGGAGGTGATACTTCCCCTCTATCGGGCGCTGGTCAGACCGCAGTTGGAATACTGCGTGCAATTCTGGGCTCTGCAATTCAAGAGGGATGCGGATAACCTGGAGAGGGTCCAGAGAAGGGCCACTCGTATGGTTAAGGGCCTGCAGACCAAGCCCTACGAGGAGAGACTAGAGAAACTGGACCTTTTCAGCCTCCGCAAGAAAAGGTTGAGAGGCGACCTTGTGGCTGCCTATAAGTTCATCACGGGGGCACAGAAGGGAATTGGTGAGTATTTATTCACCAAGGCACCCCTGGGGGTTACAAGAAATAATGGCCACAAGCTAGCAGAGAGCAGATTTAGATTGGACATTAGGAAGAACTTCTTCACAGTTCGAGTGGCCAAGGTCTGGAACGGGCTCCCAAGGGAGGTGGTGCTCTCCCCTACCCTGGGGGTCTTCAAGAGGAGGTTAGATAACCATCTAGCTGGGGTCATCTAGACCCAGCACTCTTTCCTGCCTATGCAGGGGGTCGGACTCGATGATCTATTGAGGTCCCTTCTGACCCTAACATCTATGAATCTATGAATCTATAACATTGAACAACAATTATTTTCTATATAAATGACATATTTTAAAAATGTGTATAAATTGACATCGAAAAATAACAAAGCCAACAATGTAGTGAATGAACAGACAGCTACAGTAGGTGTTCAGCTACAGGAAAATGTTGCCATTAAACTAAATATGGATGTTTCAACTTGGCAAATCTGGTGTCATGTAAAAAAAAAAGGATCTACAGAATACCACAATGTATTAATGACACATTTTTAATATGTAGCATTAAACTGTCATGGGTACTTTCTGCAAAAAGGGAGAGATTTGAAATGGAGATATTAGGGAGCTAGTTTTAAACCATCTCTACTATGACCAAAACATTTTAAATATATCTACTGCCCTACAAATTCCAAGTGCACAGAGAATTCCTCCTATTCCCTATTTTCTGCTTTATCTGTACTGAGAATAATTAGCACATCTTCCAGTTCACTTCTCCCTTAAAATCAGTTCTCTGACCCAACCTTCTTGCCCTTGTCTACTGCAAAAAAAAAGGTACATTTGGGCTTTACCAGAACTAGCAAACACTACCTAAGTCTGGACTCCACTAGGATTTTACATCATAACCTGGCCTCAGAAGTAATTATTTTGCTCATAGTAGCAGTATAACTATGAATAGTTCTGGGATAAACTGGCCAGTTGCTGTTGAAAATCAGGATTGTCCTTTCCCTTCAGATATGGATGTCTGACCTGTACATGCCACATCAATATTAACCAGGTCCTTCTCTCCTCTCTTTTCCACATGTCCTTGTCTTTCTAATCCACACATTTCCCCCTTGGCTGCCATTCCCATTCATTTCCTGATGTAGTATTTTTGTCATGAGCCACAGAGCTATGGTAGAACAAAAAAGAGGCATTTATGGCTTGTCTACACATGGAGTTATTTCAAAATAATTATTCAGAAATAACTATGCCTGAATAATTCCAGATGCAGATATACTCTTACACCATTATCAGAGTATCTTGGTCTGGCATAAGCACTTTTATTCCAGTCTAGAAATATATGCAGCTAGAGTTATTTAGGAATAGCTTTCCCCCCTTAAATTCACATCCTACTTTAAGCTGAATTAACTTTTAAGTGAAGAATATCATTTTTCATTACTAGTCACTCTGTGGTCTCTGCTGAGTTTCAAAAGTTTTCTCTAATCATGCGAAAAACATCAAGAGTTTGCTTCACTGTATTCAACAAAGGCAAGCAATTGGCAGAAAGAAATGTATCAGCAAGACAGTAGGTAACCACATCCATTCTTTGTAGATATTTTGCGCAACTTTCTCCTGTGAACAAGATGCTCTGAAATGTAGATGTTCCAGCTATGGAAAGTCATAGCCTTGGGTTTTTTTCCTAATAGAACCCTTCATCCCACCCTCAACTCACTGGGAGAACCACAGGATTGGTCATTCTCACTAATGACGGACAGGCCTCCAAGGGGAGCAACACTGGCAAGTACATAGCATTCAGATACTTTCTCTGAACATGTTAGGTATATTCTAGCCATTGTTCCAGCAGGTATATCACCGTGCACAATGAATATGGAATAATATTGCAAATTGAGCAGAGTTGGCTAATGCATGGATGAAAGACAAGAGTATGCCTAGAAACATTGGGTGCTTACACGAGTGCAGGCAGCCTGTTGGGGAGGCACTCTAACTCATGGCACTTTACATAAAGCATGAGTTAGAGCACCACTGAACACAACAGACATTTGCTTGTTGAATGTGTGTGTGGGGGGGGGAGCTCCAAGTCTGTTTGAATTGGCCCTGGCCAGCAGGCAAAGGTGCTCCAAGAGCCTCCCAGGAGGCTGCCAGACTGCACGCCCCGCCCCCCTCCCCCACCAACACACTCCACCCACCAGCTGGCAACTGTCACTAGCTCATGGCAAGGGAGGAGCTCTGTTTCCACCCTGCCCTCTGCACAAGTGTCTTGACAGCAGCAGAGACTGCTGTGCCCAGAGCTGGGGCTCAGGGGGAAATGGAGTCCCCATTTCCACACCTTGTAGACCCCAGCTAGGTTAGCAGAGCCGTGCCCTAGTGGCAGGGAGACTCTGTTTCTACCCTCCCCCAACCTCCGCCTCAGTTCTGGGCATGGCAGCCACAAGGCTGTTGTTGTCAAGACCCTCAGGTGGGGGAAGGAATGGAGCCCCCCTGCCATGCCGGCCTGGCCCAACTACCCCTGCTGGGGTCTTGGTGGGGAGCCAAGCTGGGCCCATGAGATGTGGGGGCTCCATTTCCCGCCCCCCATGTGAGTGTCTTGACAGTGGCAGAGGCTACCATGCCCAGAGCTGGGGCAAGGGGGGAAACAGAAAAATTCAGGTTAAATGAACATGATTTGACACAGCCAAATGCAAGACTGGATATCTAAGAACAAAAATGTGGGTCATGTGTAGAGAATGTAGGATAGCATCTTGGAAAGGAGTGACCCTGCAAACAATTTAGTGGCTACAGTGGACAAGCAGCTGAATATGAACTCCCAGTGTGATGCTGCAAGGAAAATTTTAACAGAATTCTTTGATTTATAAGTCAGGGAGGAAGCCGGAGGTGCAAACTCTGTACAGAGACTTACTGAGAACAACCCTGAAACATTGTGTGCACTTCTGGGGCATGTCCAGACAAGCATGCATGTGCAGTGCAGTACACACATCCTGCACATGCAAGCATTCCCCATGCTGCTAATTTGCAGCATTGTGGGAAAGGCTGGGAGATCCTGGTGTTAAAAAATGCTGCACCTAAAGAAATGCAGGGCAGCGCATGTGGCAGCAGTGTGTGCCACCCAAAACCAGAGCCAGGCTGGCCAGAGCCACATTCCATCTGCTGGGCAGGCTCCCTGCTGCAGAATTGCCATGGCTGCAGCCTCCAGAACCCCAGGTAAGGCTTCAGGGGCCAGCCCAGGTGCTGGCCCCAGCTTCCTCTATCCCATCTGGGGCAATGTGCCATGCACCAGAGTGCGTATGCACGGGGGTTCCCAGGGACAAGTAGCAGTGACACAACATATTGTGCCACTGCTGTTTGTCCCTGGAGAAACCCATGTTCCTGCTTATGGGAACGTTCCCCTGGTGCCCACCTTTGAACAGGAACTCTTAAACACTGGAGAGGTGCAGAAAACAGCCTTAAAAATTCTGATGGAAGGTCTAGAAAAATGTCTAGCAATCAGAAACTTAAAGAGACCAATCTACTTTGTTCATCACAAAAATTATCAAGATATGATTTGATTATGTCCTATAAGAACCATCAAAGACTAAAGGACCCTAAGTATTAGAGTGCTCTTTAATCTAGGAGAAAAAGGCATAATTAGAGCCAGTGGCTGGAAACTAAAACAAAACCAAATTCTTATTATTAATTAGGCATGTACATTTTTAAAAAGGATGATTAACTACTAAACCACATTTAGCAAGGGAAGTGGTGAATTCACTGTCTCTTGAAGTTGCGTCAGTTGACTGGATGACTGAAATTCTAGAAGTTATCCTTTCTAGAAGTTATCCTTTAGTCAAAGACAAATATTTGGGCTCAGTATGAATGTTACTAGGTTACATTCCATTTCCCATGTTATGCACAAGGATAGACTAAATGATCTCTTTTCCCCCTATTTGGCACTGGTATGGCTATATCTGGAGTACCGTGTCCAGTTCTGGGCTCCCCCACTGCAGAAAGGATGTAGGCAAATTGAAGAGACCAGTGAAGGGCAACAAAAAAGGTCAGGGGCATATGATTTATGAAGAGAGGATGAGGGAACTTGGCTTATTTAGTTTGCAGAAGAGAAGACTGGGTGGGGGGGCAGGTGTGGGATTTAATCCCAGGATTCAACTACCTGAAGGGGGGGTTGAAAGAGGGTGGAGCTAGACTGTTCTCAGTGGTGGCAGACGACATAACAAGGAGCAGTGGTCTCAAGGTCCAGCAAGGAAAATTTAGGTTAGATATTAGGAAAGACTTTCTCACTTGAGGGCAGTAAAGCACTGGAACAGGGTACCCAGAAAGGTGGAGAAATCTCCATCCTTGGAGGTTTTTAAAACCTGGCTAGACAAAGCCTTGACTGGGATGAACTAGTTGGGGCTGGTCATGCTTTGAGCACCGGGTTGGACTAGATGACCTCCTGAGGTCTCTTCTAACCCTAATTTTCTATGATTCTATCTAATGGTTTCTTCTAGCCTTAAACTTTATGTATCTTTATCTTCTCTTCCAAATTCTTGAAAGATATTGCTGTGTTCTGTAAAGGGGTTGTTGTGCACTCCAGCCGAGAATTGGTCATATTTCAGTGGGGTGGAAGATCATCCATTTTATATTTTGGGAGTGTAATGAGCTAATTAGGTAGTCATTAATTAAGTACTTAGTTTAGCCAACTAATGCAATATGCTACAATGTATTATACAATAGCATAATTTCAGGCTTTCTTTATAACTTTGTGTGGGTTGGCCTTTAATAACAGAGGTCAGAGTTTAAAGGATTTGAAAATCATGCTCACGCATAGGCTGCACACACGTTTGTTCATGTGATTTAGGAGAATTCTCCTGGGGGGGATTTCCTGGTAGAAAAACTTACCCAAAGTTTCCTGAATAGACATTTGAATAATAAGCTGCTGCACAGCTAAAGTGTCTCTGTGCACACATCTCAGCATGCTCTGCAGGCTCCCCAGTCTGCTTGGCAGTGAATGACGGCAGTGCACGGAGCAGCCCTGATTGTGTTGCTGGGAGACACAGCTTGCAAGGAAGTCTGGGTTAGCCAGTCTAGGGACTGGGAAAGGGCTACCTGCTTGGCTGGAGCAGTAGATTCCAGCCCAAGTTATGCACTGTCCCACAGGACCTGTGCTATGGGCTGGGAGCAAAGCATGCTGGGAACCTTGAGGACTGTACTGAGACTTCTCTCAGAAGGTACATGTACAGAAGTCTGGTCTCCCAGGAAAAACTCTTCCAGGAATTATTTAACTCTGGTTGTTCCCATGTTATTTTTTTTCTGGTACAACCAGTTCTGCTCTGGGAAAAAAGTTCTGAATGCACACTCCTGGTTTTTACTGGAAGAGTAGTGACTCTCAGTAGAAACTGAATGTCTATATGTGACCATAAAGGAGACTGGCATATGACAATGGTAAATCTCTTCCTATGCTGAAGTTTTATAAAAGTCAGAGAAGCGGTATTGTCCCTATAGCTTCTCTCTTTTTCCTCTGTTTGGTAGTAGAGCTTCTGCCTCTCTGGCCCCCACTCATGACTGGCTCCCCACTATTGAATCACACACATTTCCATATCTCCTCCATTCTCTCCCCAACCCTTTGTTTTGCTTTCATAAGCAGCTGAAGATTTTATCTGAAAAGTTATTCATAGATTCATAGATGTTAGGGTCGGAAGGGACCTCAATAGATCATCGAGTCCAACCCCCTGCATAGGCAGGAAAGAGTGCTGGGTCTAGATGACCCCAGCTAGATGCATATCCAACCTCCTCTTGAAGACCCCCAGGGTAGGGGAGAGCACCACCTCCCTTGGGAGCCCGTATCTGACTTATAGAGTCAGATAAGTCACAATGTTTGCCCCTCACCAGATACATTCATCTCCTGGCACTGAAATTTTGTTTAGTTGATTTGCCTGGATTAACAAATCTCAAAGATGTAGAGACCAGTTCAAGAGGATGACAGAAGACTCATTTTTTCCTCAAATGAGTTAAATCCTTTCACAAAGCCTGTGGTGTAGTACCATTGCTACTGCCATCATATAGTAGTCCAGTTGGTTTTGGAACTAGGCAATGAATCTTCCTGGTTTTCTACCCTGGCAATCTCAATCAACCTCTACAAGAGAGTGCTCAAAAGTGCAGTTCTGGCCAGGTGATGGCCCCTGCTAATGGACTGTCTTGTGCATATTCTGCAGTAGATTGAAAATCTCAAATTTACAAATAATCTCTAGCATTGAAGGGACATTTTGCATGTGTACCTGCTGTTTATTAGAACTGTTCTGAGGTTTGTCACTAGCTTGCAATTATCAAAATTCCTCTGATTGCTTATGTCCAGCGTGATACATCTGCAAACTTGCCAAACATTGTTTATGTGTTGGGACATAACTGGCTGTAGAATCTGAAATGCATTTGGACAATATGCTGTCATTATCTCTGCGTAAGCATAGTATACCCTACCACATTGGTAGCATAGGTGGCAGAAGGCTGGGGTTAACAGGGCTCAGCCCTCACAAATATGGGGCAGCAGGTAGGGCCATAAGGCAGCCCAACCACGGGCTTTGGGCAGCTGCAGCAGGGGTGGGGAGGGGGACGCACACAGCCAGGATCACAACCCAGCATGTGGATCACTGGCTGTCCAGCAAGGCAGGCAAGTACCAGTCAATTCTGTGAAAGGGAAGGGGCTTGGGGGGTGGGGAGGGGCCAGACTGAGTTCTCCATAGTGAGGGAGGGAGTGGGGCACAGGCAGAGGCAGGGGCTGGGGTGAATGGGGCCCTGGCCAGGCTGGGTGGTGAGACAATCAGAGCCCCGGTGGTTTGCCCGGGGGACTTCCGCCACTGTGTGCACCCCAGCAGAGTGCCACATGCTTGCCACTGCTGGGCTGCACTGCACCCCCTGCCTGCCCAGCAGTGGAACGCACGTGGCATTGCAGGACTCTTGAGTCAGTAGGGCAAAAAGCCCAGTGTGCAGTGGCAGCTGCCTCTGCCCTACACACAGAACAGGGGGATACATGCCCCCTGGGCCTCTTTCGGGGGTGCGCACGGTGACAGGAGCCCCCCCTGTGCCCCTGGATGAGCCGTCTGAGCTCCAACTGTCCCACCACCTGGCTCGGCCAGGACCCCATTCACCTCTGCCCCTGCCCCTGCCCCAGCCCCTACCTTTGCCCCACTCCCTCCCTCACCACTGGGGCCTCCATCAGCCCCCTCCTCCCCATGGCCCTTCCCCCATAGACTTACCTGCTTGGTTGGGTGGCGGGGACATGTGCATGCATGCATGCTCAGCCCCCGAAATAATTTTTTCTCCCCCCACCTATGTTTGGTAGTGTTCATCTGCTGAAACACAGGCTTGGAAATGTCACGAAATGCCATTACGAGAGAGCAATCTAGTACATTGGGTAGATCCCCAAAAAGCACACCCCTAAGCTTTATCTTGGGTTAAAAGTTGTTTATAAACAGTTTAGCCTTTGGAGAACAGGTTGGATATTAATTTGACTTTTTATCATACCCAGGAATTGCATCAGTTCTGAATATTTATAGGTGGTACCTATATATAGCATTGATATGATTTTCTAGCTCTGCCTATACTTGCTTTTGTCAATCATGTGCCTTAACAACCATAATTGAGCTTCTCCTAGTGTAATTTTTTTTCTATTTTAGTCCATCAATCACCCTTAGACTGAAGTACATATCAACATGAATGTAAGAAATCACTGACTACTTTCTGTAGTCCCTTTGCATTCTAGCGACTCTGAAAAAGGCCCTACAGACAAATGGAACAGGTGTTCCATTTTTTTGCCAGGACAATACTAGTTTTCATGCAGTGATTTTTCAGAAAATCTGAAATTTCCCATGCTTCATTCCTTAAATGAAAAGATTTCAATTTCTTGTGACTACAGAGTGTTTGCTCTGGAGAACTTGCTACATAGACTAGAATTTGCTCTCTGCTTACCAGGAACAAACAGGCTAGTAGAACACATATTCAGTGTGATTAACAGTGATGGATTCCAGAGTCCAATAACTATAGTTACTATAGATAGCCAAATTTTGCCTGACATTTGGGGTTGAGTGAGGAAACCTCCAGAGCTGAAAGTATTATGATCCTGTATAGTATGAGCTAAAGAACCAAACTCCCAAGTCAGCGGTGTGACAACAAACCCCTGTCTTCTGTGGGTCATGCACAAAGGAGGATGAATAATTCATTTGGTAACACAATCCAACAGAGCTATAGATAGAACAGAAGTTCCATTTGGTAACTCATTTTGAGATTTCAGCGTCTGTTTCTATTCCAATACAGAATGAAATGGGAACATTTCAAAATTCTTTGTGAATGAATTGTTTTCACTTTCAACTTTGTATCAATTATAATAAAAACAAATAACAAATTCAAACTGAAGAGCCATTTAAAAATTAAAAATCCAAAATTTTTCTGCTGAAAATTGAAAACAGGATTTTTGCCATTGTTCAAACTTTTTACATTTTTTCTCTTCAATTAAATTTTAGTGACATTGATTTAGACAGACCTTGTATTTTCTGAAAGAAAATTATTCCATCGTTACAGCTGAGCTTTTTCCCCAAGCCCTACTAACCAATATGTTACTTTGCTCAAATTGCATATTAACAACACTTGTTCAGCATTTCATGATCAACTCATTCAGAATGCAAAGCTACTGAAAAAATATCCTTCCTGAGGAATATGCATATGTCACAACTGAGTCAGAAACTGGCAGTAGCAACAACAGCACACATTTGAAAACAGGGACTTTTACCTTTCTCAAGAGTAGTTTTCATCTTTACAACATCTTGCTATAAGACTGTCCCCTTCTTTACTTTTAAAACTTTATCAGAGAACAAAAGAACTGCTCTGGGCCATTTATGTAATGAGCACAGGTTGCAAACATATTTGTTGTTGCCTTGCAGCAAAATAGAGATGATAATGGAAAAAAGATTCTGAGGCACCATTGCTGTTTGTGAACAATGGCACAGAAGAACAATCAGGAAGTTTAAGCTGCTACCCAGCAACACATTTCAGGAAATATAGTTTGGCAGTTAGAACGGTTTTTCTTTGTGTTTCTAAATGCTTCTGGTTTCTTTTATCTTGACAAAGTGTGCCCATCAACAAACCCCTGGACATTTATTTTAAAAAAATTCTGATGCATATGACTAATTAATAATATCATACTACATAAATGTGTAGTCCATAAAATAGTTGATAACTGCCCAACAATCAACTCCCACTCAGTGAAAAGCTCAAGGGATTGGTACCTCATACTGTGAAGGTGGAGCATCTTGGGCCTTTGTGTGGACCTTTTGGGACTGCAAGTGAGTTAATCAGGGGCTTTCCATCTGTGAGCCCCTGTCACCACCCAAAAGGGTTCAGACCTACGGATTTTTAACAAAACCACATCCGCAGATCTGAATTATTGGGGTGGTAGGTAAAATGAGAAGTGCCCTCGTGTTTAAATAGGACATGAACTACACAGAACATTAAAGATCACAGGGAACACCTTGATATGCATCTAGAAATAAACAGGAAATCAGGTGAGCCATTTGGAAACAGGGACTTGTATACTCATTATTATGTCTTACAGCAATTGTCCTCGACCTTGTTAGATTCAAGGTACCCCTCAGAAAATGTTACCTCTCTGTTTGGGGGGGGGCTGACTAATAGAGCAATTTGCCTGTTGCAAAGAACTCAGAAAGACCGCAACAGGTCAGAATATTTTAAACTCTGTGGATTCCTATTTGAAATCTCTGAGTTTATCTTGTGAATTGTGTTTGCACACCTAATGTTATATGGCACTCTGTGGCACCCTTGAAAGATCTCAAGATAAGATAAGAGAATCACTGTCTTAAAAGATTAAATGTGCAAGCAGGCTCTCCTTCTGGACTGTCTGAAACTTTTGACTAGTTTGAAAGTTCTCAGTGGAAGAACATATAACTGTAATCCATTTGGACATTGCTGCCACATCTGAGGGAAATGGTTACAGCTCACTAGTCAATCAGAAATGGAAAACTAGCGTTTCTGGCCAAGCATTCTGCCTGAGAATCAAGGGCTGCTTTGGGAACAAGAGATGGAAACTATAAAAAAAAAACCTATTAGCACACTCCAACACACCTGGCTTCCATTCACTACTTTATACAGACATCAGTCAGCTGACTCTATACCAAAGGCTTCAGTGTCATTCCTATTCCTATAATGTGCTGCAAGACAGAAGACTTGTTTTGCAGGCCTCTTTATGAATGGAGTGCATCTTAATAACTGAAATAGATATCACAACACCATCCTCACTGAATGCTTCCCATTCCTACCACTGCCTTTTTTTTCATTCTTTCCTGCAATTTTTTTTCCTGGACTGTGTACCTGAACTTTTAGCTAACTTTCTCTTCTCCATGTTATTACCACTTGGACATGAGAAAGCAAAGAACATGGAGCACCCCAATCTGAAAACAGAGAAATACTAATTGAGTATTCTCTACACATCCAAATCACTCCAGCTGAGCCCATACTATTTAACTACTTGCCTCCAGTGTCCTGATGTGGAAGATCAGTAGGAAGCATGACAGTCCATTGTGGGCTTTGTTGTCAGCTAATTATTTATTTATTAGATTTGCCTAAGCTCTGTCCACACTCTGGCCCTATTCATGCACTATGCTCTGCCAACACTTCTGGCCTCGCCAAAGGATTTATCTCCTCTTACTCACACATCCACACCTTTTTAATGCTGCCCTAAATTCCTGGCTTACCTCCCTGATTTCAATACAATAAGCCACTAAGCCACTTCACATTCTTTCTTCAAATCTCTCTTAAAAAGTCACATTTCTGGAAGGCACAGTATTTTAGAAAGAAATCAGTCACCTGTAAGGCACCTTTAACAGCATACAGTTAAAGGGTTTTGCTGGTGCGAGTTTCCTTTATCTAGACACAGCCTAAGTTAGGGACACATTTAGCAAGAAACTGAGTATCATTCATTCCCACAAAAGCAATTAACCTTGCAATAAAGAACAGTGGGCATTCATCACTTTGGAAGACCAGGTGTTTAGATTGTAAATTCTTGGGAGTAAGAATCTCATCTTTCTGTGCTAGTCCTCAAAGCACTCCATGCACAGCTGTGGTGCTGCTATCATGAAAATACTTAAGCTTAATTACTAACCAACCTCTGAGCTTTGCTGAGCAAAAAACGTTACTAAAATGGAATTACTGCTGTGGGCCAGAAGAGAGTCAACAAGATTTAAGTATTGAAGTAGCGGAAAAAAGTCAATATGGATACCTGATGTGGAGTCATAACTCAGAGCTGCTATCAAGCCCAGCCAAGAGTGAAAGGGGTCAAAAAACCCAGAAGACTCCAAATGGTATTGAACTGATTTAATCACATTTTTCTTAATAGTATTAGCCAAAAACGGAAGCTCAAAGCAACATTTGCCAAAACTGTCCATGACAGGAAAGAGCATTTTGCAGCTTAAACGGCACCCCCCACCTGGGTGCATTGCTGATGCTACCCCAGGCACAGAGCTTCCCAGCTGCACCTCTAGGCCAAGCAGCTGTGCACCTTAGGCAAAGTGTCACCTTGCAGTCTCACAGGAGGGAGGCACTGACAAACTCCACTAGAAAGGACCAGGAAAATAAATCAGCAGCTCATAAGGACTCCAAGGTACGGTAAGGTGGTCTTCAGGTCTCTGAAGTTCCCATTTCAAACCCATCCTGGGACACACACATGTATTTAGAGGGCAAGACTTTCTAAGGTCAGCTGGAAATAACACTTGTTCCTCATCTTTGGCCAATTCATGTTGAACTGAGTTTTCTGAACTCCCTGCAGCCATCTTCTCATTATGCAAGCAAAGTCATAGGCCTCAGATACAATGTTGGCCTATGTATAGACTACCTTACAGTAAACTGCATGAACTGAAAAACAGGTCCCCATCAGCTATTTGTCTGAATCTTAGAGGTGAGCTTTCAAGTGAGCCCAGGAGTTGTGTACAAACAGCAGCTTCCTGACCTGCATAGCCTTTCACGGCATGGTCTCCACCTGTCACAGTAGGGCCTAGAGTTATCACCATGTGGCCATGAGAAAGTACAGAACATGGAGCATCCCAATCTGACAAGAGAGATATTAATCTGAATAGTCTCTACACATCTAAAGCACCCCAGCCCAAACTATTTAACTACTTGTCTCCAGTGTCCTGAAGTGGAAGTTCAGTAGGAAGCATGATAAGCCATTCAGTACCAACAACACTGAGGTGTCAGAATTAGGTAATAAATCTGGTGGTGAGGAAGGCAGCGCTGACTTCTGCTCCTTTGAGGGGAAGTTTGGTTTTCAGGTGATTTCAGAATGAAGTAAATGACTGACCATTTGAGGCACTGACTGCCAGTCATGCCTCTGTTTTCAAACTATGGATGGGTTTTACTGAAAGCACTGATGCAAATATCTGAGCTTGGAGGTAATAAAGCCCAGTGACTCTCACATAAATAGAAACTTTTAAATCAGAAGTTTAAGAACGTAGAAGATGAAAGGATAATCTCCCTGTTGTTCCTCACTAGCTGGCCAACTGAGAACCTGGAATAAGACTTTGCAGGGATTATAACGTGATGATTAAACTTCAAGTGGAGATTGCTCGCCTGTTCCTCAAATTCAGTTTCTTTTCCTTATCTGCAAAGGAAAGAGCTTGCTAAATTAGCTATGTCAAAAGTTTATCAACAGAGAATGGTGGATGGTAGATATAATAGTGCCTTGTCATGAATATATCAAAAATAATATGCTGGAATAACTGGTTATGCTTTGGCACAATCAGCGAGCATGAGACTAGACATGGCACTGACCCATTTGCTACTGAGATGACTAATTACAGAGGAAATACAGATCTGTACTTGTATAACTTGGAAGTTCTGCAAAGTGGATGGTAAGTCTAAAGGTTAAAAGCAAAAGGAACAAATGTTCCTTTTTGAAAACCTGTGTTAGAATCCAGAAGGAATTCAGCCACTTAAAGGAAAAAAATGCAGCTAAAGAGCTGTCATCAATATTGTATTGACCCTGGGTTTTCATAAACCACTGTGGAAAATTGTTTTGTGTCTGTCTCATCTGGTAAAACCTCTGAGCAAATTTTTACAACATGCTGAAACCACTCCTGCAGTGCCAGGATTCTTACTATGTAATTATGTTTCCATTAGGGGTGTGTGAAACAGGCCTTATTCAATTTGGATTCGGATTCGGCCCAAATCAGGAACAGTGATTCAATTCATTGATTTGGATCACTGTCCCTGATTCAATTCAGCCGAATCTGAAGATTCAATGCTGAATCGGAGAATCAGTGATTTGGACATAGACACAGCTTTAAATGTTTTTTCTACATACCTTGAGGTACTAGGCGTGACTCATGAACGCTGCAATGCTGGGGCGGATGGAGCGTCCCACAGGAGTCTGGGGGGGCTCTCCACGTGCTCAGCAGGAAATCGATTCAGAGAGATTCAGAAAGATTCGGCAATTTGGACATAGATACAGCTTTAAATGTTTTTTCTACATACCTCTAGGTAACAGGTGGCTCGTGAATGCTGCAATGCTGGGACGGGTAGAGTGTAGCACGGGAGCGCAGGGGGGTCCCCAGCATGCTTGGCACCACACCCAGAAGTGGACCAGAAGCACTTCCGGTCCACTTCTGGGTCTGCCAGGGAGTGTGCTGGTGGGCCCCCTGCACTCCCCCAGCTCAGCGATCAGCTACAAGGGGACCCCAGGTAGCCCCCCCAGACCCAAGAGGCAGCAGTCACCGAGCTAGGGGGAGATGGGGGGGCCCCCAACGTGCTCCCCAGTGGACCTGGAAGTGGACCGGAAGAGCTTCTGGTCCACTTCCAGGTCTGCTGCCGAACACGCTAGGAAGCCCCCCATGGTCCTGTGGGACACTGCATGCATCCCATCATCGCAGTACTCATGAGCAGCCTGGTACCTAGAGGTATGTAGAAAAAACATTTAAAGCTATCTCTATATCTGAATCGCCGAATTTTTCCAAATCAATTCGGAGAGATTAAAGGGTCTTCTCATTTGATTCGGAGATTTGGCCACCAAATCAGGCTGAATCTCCGCTGAAGCTTCGCACAGCCCTAGTTTCTATCATAGATTTTTTTGGCTGAATGTGCTGTCAATTGAAGACCAATACTAGGGTCACAGAAACAACAAAAAACATATGAGGCTGAAGTTGGTTCCTAATTCCTAATTCCTAATTCCCAGTTCCTGGTTCCTTATTCCCGGTTCCTGGTTTCTTTTTCAAACCTAATCTTTATACAATTAAAGGTTGTTTGCAATGAATTCCATAAAGTAAAGAGTTGGGATTTCATCTAAAATGTATATTTACTCATTAAAATGTAAAATAATATCATGCATCAAGAACATAGCCCTGAAAAAAAACTGATCTTAGACTGGGTTTATGGGGCAAAATCCTTTTCAGGTCACCCCAAACCATATGTCCCTCCAATCAGGGGACTCTCCTGAAGAAGCCTGCACAGAATCCTCACTGACCCAAAGTTCAGCATTTGCATTCCAGGCTGCCAACTCAGAGGCCCCAAGCCATGAATAAGAAGGTAGATTGGGGTTGGGATTACAAGTGAAAATCCTTTTTGGGTTACCCCAGATCAAATATCTCCACCATTGGTAGACTTTCCCAGAGAAGCCTGGGCAAAGTCCTGCCTGACCCGAAGCTTAGTTTCTGCATGCCAGACAGGCCCCTGGGCCTGAATAAAGAGCTGGGTTTGGGCTGGGGTTACAGGTGGAAAACCTTCTAGGGTCACCTCAAAACACACGTCTCTGCTATCCAGGGATTCTACTGAAGAAGTCTGGCCAGAGTCCTGCCTAACCCAAAGCCCAGCTTTTGCATGTCAGAGTGCCTATTCAGCCCCAGGCCTTTGTACTAAATACATATCCCTGAATAAGGAGCTGGGTTTGGGCTGGGATTATGGGTGAAAATCCTTTTTGGGTCACCCTAACTCTCATGTCTCTGCCACTGGGAGACTCTTGTGAAAAAGCCTGGGAACAGCGTTTCCCAACCTGAAGCTTAGTTTTCATGTGCCAGCCTGCCAACTAAAAGCCCCTGGACCTGTATGCTATTTACAGTGGTACAAATATGGAGCTGTTTTTAGTCTGGGATTATGGGGCAAAACCTACTTCGATCATGCCAAAACACGTGTCACCCAAACACATGTCACCCTCCCAAACACGTGTCACCTCTCCTAAAGAGACCTGGGCAGGTTCCTGCTTGACCTGAAGCTCATTTTTGAGTGCCAGCCTCCCAGTTGACACCTAAACTGTAAAGCCTGTAGATGTGGGTGGGATCGGGCAGCAACATGTGCTAATGATTGGGTGGGGGGTCAGGAAGCAGCAAGTGTTGGGGGATTGGGCAACACAGCACACATGAGGGATTGGGAAGCAGTTTGGATCACAGGTTGGAATACCAGTGCACATGAGGAAGCAGGCAGGGGATCAGGCAGCAGCACACATTGGGATCAGGAGGCAGCAGATGTTGGAGACTGGGCAGCAGCAGGGGTGGACAGAAGCATGTGATGTGGTTCAGGTGGTAGTGTGAGTTGGAAATTAGGTGGGGCAAGTGATTGGGGAGTCAGTGGTGGGCTGTGGATTAGGGACAGGTGACAGGGGTGCAGGCATGGGGGGCAAGTGGCAGGGGAGCAAGGTGTAGGGGTCAGGCTGCTTGCCTCCCCTCCCCCCCACAATTGAGGACAGATTTAAGGCAACCCTCCAATAATTAGATTCTATACATGCAAAATTACAGCAAATGATAGACTTATAATATGTTATAATTTTCCACGTATGGAATCTGCCTACTTGGGGTGGTCATCCTACATGCAAAGCCATCTTGGATTCAGGTAAATATGGTATTAATTGCAAAAATAAATTATCATTATTGATGTATAATATTCCATCCAATAGCAGAACATAGAAGATAGATGAAAATAGACAAGAACTGAAAATAACAGTATTAGCACCAGTAGTAGTAGTAGTAGTAGTAGTGGGAATCTGTCTGTCTCGTAAAACATAGAATTATGCCAAGTGAGACATCAGCTTGTTGAATATAATCCTTGCTTGAAAGATAAAGCGAAGCAGGAGTGACCACTCAAGGGCTTGAACGCCTGGGCAGTGTATATGGAGACATTGAGCTGCCCACACATCAGAGCTCCCCTCTCGGTCTTAATCCAAAGGAAAGGCAGGTGCAAGTACATCTGGAACCAGCTTGGCTGCAGGAGCTGCCAGAGCAAAGGAGATCATCCATTTGTCTGTCTGTTGGGGCTCCACTCCTAGACTGGCTGCTGACCAGGGTTAAAGAGCTCAGTTTACCCTGCCATGGAGCAGACTTTAGTTTCACCACTTTTTGGTGACATTTCCTCTGCCCGGGGTAAGACTATTACCCTCCTCTAAGGTGCTCTTCTGCACAAAACCACTAGCACCCTAGACATTGCCAGGTTCTTTAACTGCTCCCCAGCACTCCGGTATAATAGTCGCAGGTAGTTTCATCTTCTGTAAGGGCATTTGTACACGTTTGCGCCACAGCACCAGAAGCTTTTAAAAGCACCCAGCACTGTCATGCATGCATTTGTATATATGGCAAAATGTGCGTGAGCACTGAGAAAATGGTGGCGGTGTGCTTTTGAACTAAAACACATCGAAGGTGTTTTAGCTCAAAAGTGCACCGGCAATTAATTGAGTCTGCCCCAGTGCTTCCGATCTCCAGCACATCACAGCACGAAAAGGTATGTGTATAAATGGCCTAAGTTACAGTAGCAGGTGAACCTGACCTGACCTGCATTAGCACTAGTACAGTGTTCTTAATTCCCTGAGAGTGAGGCTTTGTATGTATTTAACTCTGTGTGTGTGTTCTTGCAGATGTCCTCATTGTTTTGGAGACATTCCTACAGCAACAACATGGCTTAGTATGCTTTCCTTCCTAGGACCTGTGGAGCTTATTCAGTTCCTGATGTATCTCCATATCTAAAATTCAATCATAGTAATTCCAGCTGTCAGCCTCACCAGTATTGTACATTACCACAAGTATTTTTTACTTGCAATAGAAAACCCTTGTTTTAGTGAACTCTGATAAATTTGTGAATATGTCTGATGTTCTCTGTTAAATTAATCAGGACTGGTGGCATGTTTTAACTAGCAACATTCCATTTACTAAAATACAAGAGACCTTAATAAAGGATACAAGAAAGGGATTTGGGAGCCAAGGAAATAGAGTACTACCATCTCTGAAAAGCCAGTGATTGGCATTTGAGAAGGCATGGTTTGGTAATTTGATATAGAGCTAGATATTCATATAGTTTTCTTTCAACTTACTAAATGTCATCACAGCTTCAGCATAATTTTTACATGACCAACTAATGTAATGTCATGTATAGAAATCTCTGGTGGAAAAAAACAAGGATCAAATGGAGCCTGAAAAGACTCCTTTGAGAGAGTCCTCCAATAGTGGAGAGGTGCAATCTGGGGTGACCTGAAAAGGATTTTGTCAGAAATCCCAGCCCAACCTTGTCCCTTAATTTATTTGGTGCTAATTACATAGCACACAAGCCTGGTGGGTTCTCAGTTAGCTGGTTGGCATGAGAAAGCCAAGCTTCAGGTAAGGTACCATCCCACTCAGACTCATTCATGAGAGTCCTCTTGTCAGAAAGATACATGGTTTGGGGTGACCCAAAGAGGGTTTTGCCCCATAATCCCAGCCTAAAATAAACTCTTTATTTGGCATGATATACTTAGCATGCAGCCATTGAGGGGTGGGTGTCAAGTGGCAGGCTGGCACTCAAAAACCAAGCATTGGGTCAAGTAGGGACCTGCCCAGACTTCTTCCATAGAGTCCCCAGGTGGTGGAGAGATGTGTTTTGGGGTAACCCAAAAGGATTTCCATCTGTAATCGCAGCCCAAACCCAGCTTCTTATTTAGGCCTGGGGGCCTGTCCGTAGGGAGCCCGGCACACAAAAACCAAGTTTCAGATTGGGCAGGAACCTGTCCAGTTTTCCTCAGGAGAGCCCCCAAGTGGTGGAAACATGTGTTTTGGGTGACCTGAAAAGGATTTCCACTCATAATCCCAGCCCAAACCCATTTTCTTAATTGGGGCCGAGTATTTAGTACAAAGGCCTGGGACCTGTCAGTGGGCAAGCCTGGCAGCCAGGCTATGTACTTGATATATGATATTATTTTATATTTTAATTAGTAAATATACATTTCTGATGAAATCCTAACTCTTTAGCTTGTGTAATTCATCACTAACAGCCTTTAACTGTGTAAGGATTAGCTTTGAAAAAGGAACCAGGAACTGGGAATAAGGAACTGGGAATAAGAAGCCAACTTCAGCCTCATGAACAGCCTGTGGTTCAGATAAACAGGCATTGCCACTTGCACTCACTTTACCTGTTTCTATAGTTGGGCTGTCTGTCTATGCATATGGCTTCAGATTTTCTGATGGCTTTGGGAAGCCTGTCGATCTATGAATCAAGCCAAAATGTAAGATGCAAAGAGACTTGCTCAGATAAGGAAGTCTTGCCTTTGGCATATAGTATAATGAGACGGATACCAGGAAAACCTTTACAGTAGGAAATGGGTCTTGAAAATTGACCACAAAACTTTCCTTTAGATGACTGGACACAAAGCTGTAGAACCTCCTTTAACAAATGAGACCCAGTAGTTAAAGTCTTTGGCTAGGGACAAACATTACATATAAACTGGTTTAAGTGATCAGAAACTGGTTTAAACCTGTAATAGAACAGATGTTTAGTGCACATAAATCAGTTTGGAAATGGCTGAAACTGGTTTGTGATAAACCTGGTTGAATGTAGTATCAGACTTAACTGATTTGGGTCAAACCAGTTTATGCCGTGTCTGTCCCAGACCACTTCCTGGTTTAACTTAAATCAGACTCCCCCAGCATCCCAGCATGTTCTCTGGGCTGGGCAGGGTCTCTACTCCACAGCAGGGCTGGCCCTTCCCCTCTGCTCCCTGGCTGCAGCTCCAGCAGAGACTACAGGCATTTGCCTGGCTTCCCCACCCCCACTCTGTCTTACACAGACACCTCTCAGCATTACCTACCATACCACATGCTGGCTATGGTCCGTGCTGTGGGAGACCGGACAAAGGGAGACAAGACAGGCTTAGGGCTCTTTGAAGCTAATCAAAAGGTAATGTCCCTCCTTCTGTGGAACAAGTTGTTTAAGAACAGCTTGAACTAATGAGAAATCCTTTTGTTTTGGTGATGGAGTGATAAATGCTATGTAAACCCCTGCTGGCTCCCTCACTGACCAGCGAGGTGGGGAACCCCACCCTAATCAGAGCCTCCTGCCAGGGCCTGACCATGCCCCATCAGATCAGCAGTGTGGAAGGGAAGGGAGGACTGCTCTAGTGCCCCCCAGCTTCTAGCTTGAGCCACTGCAGGCATATGCCTGCATTTTCTCTGTCCAGAGGGGATGTCTGTGTTGTTACAAACTGATTCAGCCTAGGCAGGTTAGACTAACCTGCAAACATTGAATCAATTCAGGCTCAGGCTTTTTGAATGTCTGTCCCTAGCCCATGAGGTCATCAGTGTATCATCTGGATATTCAATAAATATTTGCATCTCATGACCACAGAGAGGGTCCTTCAACACTGTCTATAGCAATCTAGGCACCTGAATGCCATCCAGGAGATTAAGCACATTTTACAAAGAAAGGACTGAGCAGTACCTGTTTCAGGTATGTGCAAGCTCCTGGGTTCCTGAGTAAACTTTGATTCGCATGTGTAAATACATACGTGCATATGTGCATGAGTCTTCACTCTGTTGAATTTTTCTTGAAAATTTAGGTGTAGATTTCTTCTTTCTTCGTTGCTGTTTATTGTTTCATAGCAGAAATGAGCTCTGCTCCTTAAAGAGTACAGAGCAAAAAACTAATGGAAGCTACACAGTGAGGCTGCCTATACATATGCTTGTGGGTGGGTGTGTGTGGGGGGGGGACAGGACGCATTTTAATTAGGTTCCTGTATGGCTGCTCTAATTAAAATGGCTCACTGTCACATGTATTAAAACCCTGCAGATTTCATAATGGCCGTAGGATGCTTTATCTAAAGCTCATTCAACCAGGTTTAGATTAAGCACCCCTGCTAGGTTTGCCAACCCTCCAGGATAGTCCTGGAGTCTCCTGGATGTAAATCTCCAGGAGACTGCTGAGAGTCACCCAGGAGATAAAGGATAGGGGCATTCATAAAAATAAATATTAAATGTTGAATACGACTTATACAGTAGTCCAGTAGGTTTTTAAAATGTAATAGTAATGTGCATTTGCCTTCCTGACAAAGTCTACACATCGTAATCCATAAGTGATATATGCAAACATGCAGGCACATTCACGATGTGTGTCACAGGCATGTTGTCATTCCAGAAACCTCCCAGAATACAGAGTTGGCAATCCTGGGCGCTTATACAAGTAACAGGGGTTTAGTCCTTAGGGTTTTATTCTATGCCCCCTGAATTGAAACAGCAGGTTTTTAATTAAAAGCCATCATTTCAATTTTTCCATCATGTTACAGCAAGGAGCCCAATGCTTTTTCTTTTTTCTTGGAGCCAGAGGTTGCCCGCAGCTGAGGGGTGAGCTGCCGGTGCCAGCAGGCCAAGCAGCTCCTGAGCTGCAGGGGGCCCAGTCCTTCCCTCTGCAACAGTGGTGCCCCATGAGGCCTCCCAGGTGAGCTGCTAGCAAGCCAGGTGCTGCCCCAGCTCAGAGGCAACACATGGCCCAGTCCAACTGTTTCCCAGCTCTCCCAGGGAGCAGCACTGGTGGGTTTCCAGTGGGCAGGCTCAAGGAAGAGTTGGATCAGGCCAAATGCTGCCACTGAGCTGGAGCAGCACTTGGCCCACTAGCAGTCTGCCCAGCTAGCCCTGGGGGTCATTGATACTGTGGAGGGAAGGACTGGGGCCCCCTGCAGCTCAAGGACAACTTGGCCTGCCGGCAGCCTCACTCCCTAGACTCAGGAGAGGCTGGCAGACTCCACTGCAAAAAAGAAAAAGGATCAGGCCCATCACCGCTTCTGCCATCAGCAGGCTCCTGCAGCTGGCAGGATGGCTGGGGCCACTCAGGAATAAGCTGGCTTGCCCCTGGGGCAGCGTAGGAAGGCAGCAGGAGGGCAGCTGGGTTTGCTGGCAGCCAGAGAAGGCAGCAGGGATGTACACAGGGCACTAGAAGCCCAGGAGGGCTCAGGAAACCATTGGATCAGGTGCCTATGAACTGGAGCAAGCACCCAGCTAGCTGCCCAGGCTTCCAGTACCTCATGCACTGTCCCTGCTGCCTTCTCCCACCACCAGCAAACCCAGTCACCTTCCTGCCATCTTCCTGCACTTTTCTAGGGGCAAGCCAGTCCATTCCTGGGAGACCCCAGTCATCCTGCCAGCTGCAGGAGCTCACTGAAGACAGAAGCGGCGAGTGGCCCAATTCTTTTTTTCTGCGGAGCCTGCCCACCTTTCCCATTGCCAGGGGGTGAGCTGACAGCTTCACCATTTCAATTTGCAACAACAATGAAAACTCATTTTAAACCTCCAAAACATTTGCACATGTACAGTATGAAGCCATGAAGCCACACAAGTGACATTTTGGTCATGTGTACATGGTAATGGTGTCATGTGTACAAGCGCCCCCCTAGCCTCTGTGGCCATTTTGAAATGTACTGGGCTTAGCACATGTGATGGTGAGATGATGCTGGAGCATTCTAATTAGAAAGCAAAGTAGACTTGATTAATTGAGTCTGCTCTGATGCATTCTAATTAGACCATGAATGAGCATGTTTATAGGCACCTTGAATGTTTTAGTTTATTAAAATGCTAAGCAGAAGTAAATGGAAGATAAGTGGCATCCTGCAGATCGAGAGCTAGTGAGTTACCTGGTTGACTTGGGGTTCTGCTCTTTAGTTAAGAAATCCCAAATCTTTCTATTAACACTACAGAATCCCAGTATAGTTACTCAACAAAACAATGAATATGTATAACACCAGCCCCTTCAGCGTTTAGAATGCTTCAATTTTTAAAAAGATGGCTTCCTATTCAGGATGTGAAATTTCTATCCTAGGGAACAAGGAGACCAAATTTACAGCTTTCATTGCCTATGTGTAGAAGCCTAGTGCTGAAAAACCTGAATATATGTATGTGGTTATGGAGGTGTAAGTGTGTTCAGATGGAGGCCCTGTTGTGGCTTGTTTAAGACCATGTGTCCACTAGTTCCAAAAGAGGCTAACTCTGCAAAGAACTACTAAGTGATTTTATTAAATGGTGTATTGAATCATTTTGGTTGCTTCTTTTTTGTATATTTTTATATGTTTGTTCAGTAAAACTGGCAAGTCCAAGTTATTAGAAAGAAATAGGGATGTATCTGATTGTAAGCAGAGTTATGCTACCCTTGGTCACACCTGAATGTCCTACCATCATAGTATGTTCAGCCTAAAGAAACTATTCTGATGAGATGTCATTGGTTTTAATGGCCTCTCTTCAGTCTTTTGTGATGCTGTATAGGTAGAGTTTTAGAAGAAGCCAAGATATTAATATCCTTTTTCCTGCTTTGATAGTTTAATTAAGTTTCTTAATCTAAAGCGGTTATTTTGCTAATTCCTTTCCAAGACTTCAGTATCTCATACTTCAAAAAAGTAAGAGAAAATGGGCTGTGATCATCTAAAAGCAATTAAACTATAAACAAAACTGATACTATAATCTGCACAGTTCTGACTTCTGTCCACTCCAGACTTCAGACCAATAACTCCATGCCATATCCTTAAACTCTGCCATGTCCAGGATGCAATAGAAAAGAATTACTTCTTATTGTGTAGCTTCTTTCATACCAACAATGTATGGGACTTTCAAAAGTGCCTCTGAATTGGGTGCACAAGTCACAAAGCTCTTGAGCTTCTCATCAGCTTTTGAGGTCCAAAACATGAGAAATCAAGTCAGTATTACATGAAAGAAAAAAAACAGTGATGTAAGAAAGGATGCTCAAGAGAGAGCAAGACATAAGGGGTAACAGTCAGAGGGGATTCTACATGGCATTTTATGAGCTGAGAGTAGCAGATGAATGGTAGAAGGTATCATTTATCCAATTTAAACTGCTTTTGATTCTGTTAGGACAGGTCTGCACTAAAGAGTTTTGCTGGAATAGCTACGCCATTAGCAATGTGATAAAATCACAGCCAGCAAAACTTCCAGCTTATACCAGCAAAGGAGTCCTTCTGTCTGAATAATTTATTTTGTTCAGGGACCTAGTTTAACTATCTTGGTAAAGGAACCCCACTTATTTAAACTGTGTTTCCACCGGCACCTTTGGTGGTAGTCTTGATGGAGTAAGTTAGTTCCCTGACAGCTCCGTATTAGTAGGCTAGAACAAAGCCTTGGAAGGTTTTGCAAACAGATTGATATGTTGAACTCCATCTTGAAATGGCTGAGAAGCCAGTGGAGGGGTTTTATTGATGGTCATGGATCTCTGTTTTTGTGAAAATAACTGGAGATGCTTTCTTGGGGAAATCAGCTGAGTTGTACAGTTTGGGTCTAAATCTACCCTTCCCAGAAGTTTGTGAGGATATAGAAGTAGGGTTTCAGCTTGGAGCTATCTCTGCATTCTAGCCTATAGCTTTCATGTGGCTACACAGATATAGCTTTCAAAAATTACTCCCAGAACTGATCCCAAAAAATGTACAATAAAGGGTGCAAACAAGTACCCACAAGCCCAGCATATGAAAGTGCACATTGAAATCTAATAGTTGTATGCACAATCTAACATCTCTTTTGTAAAGACAAAGAAGCCTTTTGTTTGCACATTTACCTGACTCTGTGTATGTACACACATTTTACATGTACAGTTTAGGCCTCTGGTCTATTAAAACTAAAATAAGAAAAGAGCCTGTTATATCTTCTCAATTCTATTACAAGGAATGTTCATAAGGTCTCCTGACACCTACTTTTTTCTTCTCTTGTCCTGCCTCCTTTAACACAAGATGGTTAATAATAATAATAATAATAATAATAGTAATAATAATAATAGATGAATATGCAAACCTACCTTCTAAATTCAGGAATCTCTAAAAGATTCCCTGTGGTTCCATGTCTAGAATTGTCAAGTTTGTAACTCTTTTCTTCCAGAGTTTGCTATTAATTATTGCTTGTACGAGCCCTTTATGATCCATACATGAAGTGTCTACACCTGTGTAAAGTGGCATTACTACTACTACCCCAGTGCACTCAGTGTATGGTATTAGAACCTGATGTCCTGCCAGAAGTAACACCCTCGAAATCTTTCAACAGCTGTCTCTGGTATCCTACACTCTTTCTGTGTTGTCCCTGGGAATTCAATTTTCAAATTAGACAAATATTAGTCCCTTTCCTTTTGTGATAGGAAATGGAGTTAGGGCCCAAAGTTTTGGAGTTTCACCTGTTTTTTTCATTGTCTTTCTGATTGGGTTTTTAAAAGTATTAACTCCTGCACAAAGTGAGGTCAACCTGCTAACAGTCATGTGAGTGGAGGAATTGGTTTTGCTAGTGATTTATGTACACTTTGCACTGATATGAATGATGACAGAAGGGGCAAGCTGGTGGAAAATCAAGCCCACTGTCTTGCTTATCTCTGGCCTCCAGAGAGGTTCAGCACTAGGGATGTGATTCGGGAGGCAGCAGCTATGGCACAATATACCTAGAGATTGGGGAGATGTCAAGCAACCCCTTAGACAGGATTTTATTTTGAAGAGTTCCTCAGGGCGGATGTTGCTCTGCGGGATTTTTTGGATATGCTGAGTCAGTGAGTATAACAAATGACTGCTTGCTCTGAAGCTGGGGGGAAGTTTGGGCTAAGGGAGCAAATACCTCTGGTCAAAAGGAATGTCAGTTACCCAACAAACTATAATTTAGAGAAGATGCAATTTCTTGCAATCTAGAAAGCAATTAAATTCAGCCTCAAATATAGCTTTTTGACTTCCTGGAGTGGGAGACAAAGGAAGCAGAAAGGAACACTAAGAAATTGGCATGCATTTGCTATTGTATCTGGTATCTACTCAGTAGTGTATGTGTAAAGTAGGGACACTTGGAGGTGAGTATATAAATGAGGATGCAAAACAAATGCCCTTGATTTCTGGTAGAGTTCAGAATATGAATCCAAATTTTTCAACTGAACTTAGTTCTTATAATGGGTTGAACAAAGTGGTTCACATAACGCCTTAAATTTGAGATGGGCAAGAAATGGGCAGGCAGGATGGTAGGAAAGTTGAACCTGGAGTATCCAGGGCAGTCTTGGGATTCTAGTATACTCCAGTGATCTCAATCAGTGACCCGATTCCCAGTATTCTACAGTATATCTAGCCGCTTACACAAATCCAGGCACAAGGTTTGGAGGAGAGATAACAGTATTTCTTCTACCTTGTCTTGCAAAACTCTTATTTGTCTTGAGGTCTCTGCCTCTCCCAATGAGCTCACAATTGTTTCAGGTAAGAGTATGTTATACATGCCAGGGGTGCCCCAGATGAAAACCAGACCAGAGGATGCTCAGTAACAAATACAACTTTCCTACACCTTTAGTATAAAGGACACTACCTATAGCACAACTAAAGGAGTCACAAAGCTGTATCTTGACACCCCAATTCAGTGGGAGGAGAACAGGCCTTGCAGTACACACACATTCCCAAACAAATGCTGTGATCAATAAATCCCAGCATCCTTTCAATCTATTTTTCCAGTTCTAAAATGGTGTTAATAATTGGTCTTCTGGTATTATCAATTAAGCCAAACAGGTAGTAGGAAATTTTGTTTGGTTATCCCAGCAGCTTGTATCCTGGGAATTCAGTCTAGAAGTGTTCAGAGGTGGTGGGCTTATCTATCAAACTAATACTGATATGGTGCCTTTCAATGCTAGGTCATAACACTCTTTATGGCTAGGGACAGACATTCAAAAAGATTGATCCTGAATTGATTCAATCTTTGCAGGTTAGTCTAACCTGCAAAGCTTGAACCAATTTGGAAGTGAATAGACATTCCTTTTTCATTCCAGAAATGCAGGCACATGCCTGCAGTGGCTCGGGCTAGAAACCGGGGGGCACTAGAGCAGCCCTCCCTTTGTGTCACAGTGCTGAGCTGCAGGGGCAGGGAAGTGGCAACAGGCCACTGAGTAGCCCAGCAAGAAATTGATAACAGTGTTTGTCACCCCTAACTCAGTGTTTATCACCCCATTAAGAAAACAACAGAGAGACATTAAGCTACCTGTTGATTCTGGAGCCAGCTTGTGGTCTGCTAGTTAATACACAGATACCTCTCAGCAAGACAGAGGGGAGAGGGGAATTCCTGCTTAGCAGGGAGTGGGGAGGGGGAGGGGGAGGAGGAGAGGGAGGGAGGGAGGGGAGAGAAGCAGCCTGCAAGTCTCTGCTGAGCTGCGGCCAGGGAGCAGTGGGGAGGGACCAGCCCTGCTGTGGAGCAGAGAGCCAAATCAGCTAACTATGAAACTACATTCAGCCAGGTTTATCTGAAATTGGTTTCAGCCATTTTCAAACTGGTTTATGTGCACTGAACATCTGTTCTGTTACAGGTTTAAACCAGTTTCTAATCACTTAAACCCGTTTAGGTGTAATGTCTGTCCCTAGCTTATAAGTACATGTGTGTGCACACACATGTGGTAAATTGAAGATAAAAACTGAGAGAAGGAATCAGTGGCAGACTTGGGAGTAGAGTCCAGGGTTCATAACTCTCACATACTTGTTTTAACTCCCAGAAGATATTCCATGCTATTTTGACCAGTCTGTATTTAGCATGCACATTTTCCTTTTAGCATGTCTCTGAGGCATTTAAGATGCTGAGAGGTCCAGGTATAATTATGCTGCACACATCAATAGCAGCCAGCCAGCCTGTATCCTGCTTACCCTTAGGCCAGTGACAAATTCTTATCAGACAGGGAGAAAATAGAACAGTGTACGAGGCTAGAAAGGTAATTGCTCTCAGCACAACAGTAAGGATGGCTGTATTTCTCTCATCTGCAGACCCACATGATGCACCTCTTTGCTTTGCTTTTTTATTGTTGGCTGGGATGGAGATACCTTTTGCTGCAGCTGGCCAAGCCACTGAGTCAGCTGCTCCCATAGGAGAGATAATGTCACTGTTTATACATTGTGTGAATGAGGCAACAGGAAGTGCTTTAGACATCCCTTTCAAATCAATGTTTGCCACACCTAGGCTGCAAACACCTGAATTCACCAACACGCTGGCACAGTTCCTAGCATTCAAGGGCTGCTTCCGTACTGAGAGATTGTAAACCAGTGGCCCACTGGGCCACTTAACTGCAGACCCCACAATGCCATTGTAGCTTAGTGGCTCTGCAGAGCCGGCCTTAGGTAAAATGGCGCCCTGCGCAAACTTATATTTTGCCACCTCCTTCCTTCTTCCCCCCCAGCCCCTTTCCCCTCCAGAGCCTCCAACCTGCAGTAGTGCCACTGATTGGAGGGGCCTGGTGCTGCTGCTGTGTGGGCGTGTTTACATGCTCCTAAACTTAATGCACATTAGCCTAATACACATTAAGGTGATTTAGGAGGTCATATAAATATGCATGTGCGAAGACACATTAATGCGAGTGTGTGAACCAATTTAGGTCTAAAGTTAGTCCCAAATCAATGGACACACACCACGTTAATGTGCGTTAGTGAATCTACGTGTTCGCTAATGCAACTTAGCTATTCATGCATAAATAGATACCTGCTTTATGCAGGTATCAAATTTAGGCTTGAGACGCCTAAAATTACCATTTTTAAGGTGCATTAAGGATGTGCATGTATAGATGCGCACTTTTAATATGCCTTAAATTGGGTGAATGGACCTTAAATGTGCATGTGTAGAGACTCCCTGTGTGTGTTTCTGTGTGTGTGGCATCCCCCTGACCATGGCACTTTAGGTAGTCATCCATGTCACCTACCCCTAAGGCCAGTTCTGTTGCTCTGGATTAGGTTTAAAGGTTTACTGCCAGAGAAAACTCGAGGCCATGGGGAGGGAGAGTTGGTAATTAGTTATAGAGCCATTTAGCTTTGCATCATGAGCTAAAAACTAATGTTGTAGCTGCTCTGCTGAGACTGTTTTTGAAGAGGACAGTTAGCACCAACTGTGATGTGGACACTGTTATCTTAATATCTTTACATAGAGATCTTCAAATCCAGCAAGATCTGAACTCACTATGTGTGTGTCATGGATGAGCAGAGGTGCAATTACAAGCACTGAATGAACTTGGAGGTTAAACTAACCTCTGGCCTAGTCTTCAGTCCACTGTTTTCTCTGTTTGAAAAATTGTGTGAATCTACACTGAAAGCTCCTTTGTGGCAGCAGTTATACTACCTTTCCCAAACAAAAGAAGGTTTCTTCTGTTGTGTGGCAGCCAGAAGAAGATACATATAGAGTATCTCATTTTTTCTGCTGGTTTTAGATGTCTCTTCAGTAGCAGGTGCCTTCTTAAGGTGCACTTTTCATTCTGCTGGAGATCTGCTGCAATGGAGCTACACAGAATCACCAGAAGTGTGTGCAGCTTGGCAGTGCCAGCCACTGTCTGGTACCAAGATCCCTGGCTTATAGAAATAGTCTTTCTTTCTCAGGCTGTGGCAACAAGTCGGGTAATGTGGGAAATTTTGAGAGTAGAAAATTTCAGCCTCTAGAACTAGTCAACATTTGGACCATACCTGCTTTTTTATTACTTACTAGTGAATTGCCCATCAATAATGATGGGGTGGTGGGTGGGGACAGAGCGCTGAGGGCCACCACCCTGTGCTGCCACTGCCACCGCCACCTCCCAGGAGCAGGAGTAGGGGGAAGTTTGCACGCAGCGGCCGCCAGCCACTGACCCACGCTGCCGCTGCTCTGCATCTGGCTGTGTGCCGCACCACCCGTTCCTTTCTCCCCCCACCCCCGCTCCACGTCCAGCCCATTGACACCCCCCACTTCCCACATTTGGCCATCTGTCTGTGTGTCTGTCTGTGTGGAGCACTCTGATTGGTTGTTTCAGTAAGCAGTGTGATTGGCTGCTGAGACAGCCAGTCAGAGTGCTCCAAGAGCGTTAGGGACAGACAGATGCACAGACAGACAGATGAAGCCCTTTATATATACAGAATTCTCTACATCTGCTGTCTTCTGGCTCTGCAAGACTTCCCTCTACTGAAAGAGTGGATATTTGTATTTGGTTGTATTTAGAACCATCTTTCCTTTCTGCCTAGGCCTCTCCCCACAACCCTGGGCTTTTTTCCTCAAAGATTTTGTGGTATCCTGAGGTTTGTGGCCCCCTCTTAACTAAGGGTGTTAGCTTTAATTTCGGATGTGTCTAGATCTACCTTTCCAGGCTTCAAAGAGAGCTCACCCTGTCTCAATTTTTTTCCTGATTTGCCCCACAGAATTAATTATTTTCTGGTCTGTGGGCACTGCAGGTCTTTTGTTCCAGTAGGTTCCAGCCTTGAATCCTTTTCCAGGATTCAAAGAGATTGCACCCCACAGCATTATCTTTTTCATTCTTTATCCCTTGTACTCAGCGAAGGCCTAGTTTCTGTGACCTGCCTGTCTCATTTGAGGGGGGCTTCCATTGTTCTGCCCACCACCACTCTCTGGATATGAAGACGCCAGCACTTTTCACAAGCACTAAATCCACATTCGCAGTGTTTTTAAAAGGTTGAGCTGCTGAGCCAGCTGAACAGCAGACATCAGAGGAGGGACCTCATTCTGTGAGAGCTTCAGAATCCTTCATAGGTGGAGCCATCATAACAAAGCAAAGGCTATTTGACAATGCTCATCCAGGAGACTGGAATTTTGTGCATCTCTCACTCAGTTTTTTTCACAACCACATGCTAAAAATAAGGGCTGATTAAGAGATCATTGCAGCATCATCTTCCAAGTATCTAGCACATGAAGATCAAGACAGTTCAAAGCCACTCATACTGAAGGAGGGGAGGAAAAGGGCAGTGGCAGATTAAGCTTTCTTTAAAGCATATTATTAAGTGGTTAGATGTCTCTTTTCCATGCAGGGTTCCCAATGGGGTATAGGTCCTGGCAAACATGAGAAAGTTGCAGCTCATGTGCTTATAACTGTATTGGTTTTCATTGCTAAATAATTCCAGTTGGAGAAGGGCCATGAGTCTACGTATCATGAGGGGTGGTGTTATGTCCATCCATCATACTATAAGAACCAGATGTTTTGCTAAAATGATCAGCAGTGGAGGAATTAACTAAGTGGATAATTAATTAAGCTGCATTGAGATGGATTGGGGTGGTCTACGTCTAGATAAAGAGCCAAACTTTCCATGTGTCTACAGACCTGGGGAGACAGGAGGGCACTGGTGGTCCTGTGGAAGGTTTCTTTCCCAACTTTATGGGGTAGAAATTTAGGGCCTGATTCTCAATTACCCTTTGAGTATATCTAGACTGAATTCCCAGTGCTGAAATATGTTATATCTGTCCACTCCTAGTTGCATGTGTCACACCTATAAGCAGGTCCATGAAACTCCTCAGGGGGTGCCCACTCCAGTGCCTTCCCAGAGCCATGCTTAAATTGTCTGGCATGGCTGAGGGTGGTTGCAGTGGGTACACTCAGAGCAGCTTGACTGCTACATTTCTGTATGTGGCTTGTGCAAGCAGGATTGAGCAGGGGAGTGTGGTGTGCTTGAGAAAGGATATATGCTGTAGCCAGACCCTAACTCTTTGCAATGTGCTCCCTTTTCATGGTTAAGCATGAACTTGGCCACAATGACAGATACAAAACACCTCTCTGGGCCTACTTTTACTAGGTTTGGTTTCCTAGCTGACTGATAAAATCAAAGGTAGCAGAGGAGCAATGTAGTTGGCTTCATAGATATATCCTTTTAATATTTCAACATAAGCTTTGTGAGGTGACTACAGTGGGGATGGATACCAAAATGATTTACTCAAAAAACAGTTTGGGCAGCAGTACCAACAAGTGCTGAGCCAGTATTCAGACAAGAGGGCACACTTTGTGGCGGTCTTTTAAGACAATCTTTCACTCTGTATGGGAGTTAAAACACAGGGCTGGGTGCAAAGAGACTTGTCTTGCAGTTCTGGTTTTGTCCCTAACTTCTGTCCCTAACTTCCTGTGTCTTGATTTACTCAGCTATAAAATAGAGAACAAAGACCTCCTATGTCATAAGGGAATTGTTTAGCTAACTTAACTGATGTGTACAAGGTGCTTTGAGACAGATAGAAGGTGGTATGGAAGTGTAAAGTATTGCTGAACTATTGTCTTTGAAGAGACATTTTTTTTAATACATGGACACAATAGGCACAGAATGAAAGGTACAATTTTGGCTCGTCAGACTAGTAGGACTAGTTATTCCTCTCAGATGACTAAAGTCTGTAGTGAGTCTGGGACTTTTCTTTTAAAAAAACCACTGTTTTTCAGGGATGTGAACAGAAAGGGGAAAAAAATCCCTGACAATTAAATGGCAGAAACTCCAACACATCATCTCAAATACAGCTGATGGATTTCCCCAAAATTTCCAAAACTACTTTTCCTTTGGCCTGAGCTATATGTATGAGAAACATCAGCCCAGAGGGTTATTTTGAGAAAGGTTGAACATGAGGGGGGAGTTTTTAACTGCTTGAATATAAGAGTTTAAGATAGAAATTCTTTCACAACCCTAATTATAGCATCACCCAACTGAATTATGACAGGGAATATGACTTTCCCAGTATACAAAAAGCTATAATTGCATTCAGTGACATACACATCTCTTTTAGCATCCAGCAATCTATCCTTCTCCCAGACCAAAAGGGTCTAATGTTAGATTTCTTTTTCTCAGTCAAACCTTGCTATTTCCAAATTCTAAACTAGCGGTATCCAAAGTGATACAGGAAGTAACTTATGTGGGGTACAAATAATTTGGGTGTCTCCTTTCTCCCCCAGATATTTTCATAAACATTTGACTGACTAGCCACACTTCTAGAGGTGGATCCAATGGATATTCCAGCCCTCACTCCCCCATTCTTCTTTGTACCAGTAGATTCCTGCACTTGTGAGATAATGTCTCTGTTTGCTTATCAGGTTGTCCACTGCTGGCCCATTTTTTTCTGGTACTTGATATAATAGTAGTTACCTTTTCAGTAATTCTTTCTAAGGATCACAGCATATAACAACTGTAAAACTTATAAACACTTATAAAAATGAACTGAGGCTCAGAACGTCCCTGTGACATGTTATCCCCATTTCACAGATATGGAAAAAAGCGCTGGCTGGTTGAAGCCAGAATTTCCAAACATGGCTGAATGAAGTTACAAACCTAAATTCACAATGAGCCACCCAAATAAATGACCTGTTTTTTTTCAGACGTTCTGAGTAACCTTATCCCCCACTGAAGATGGAGAGGGCAGCAGATGGGTGTTCAGCTCCCCTGCCCTTCTGAAAATTGAGTCCTTTATTTAAGAGTCCTAAAAGGCAATCTAGGGATATATACTGGATGCCTTCCAGTTTGAAAATTCTGGCCTAAATTCACACAAGGGGCCTAAGTGTTTCATGGCATCTGCAAGCATTAATAGCTGCATAAGGTGAGGATATACCCATGCTGAGCCTTAGAACTGTGGCTTAACTACCAGATTACCCTTCTGTCTCCTAGGACCAGTAGCTCCTGGGACATATTTAGCTGATTTTTCAGCTGGTGGGACTCAGCTTCAGAAGTAGGAAGAAGGGATTGAGTGGCTTGTTGTCCAACAAACTCCCTTAGGTTTTCCTGGAGCCCCATGGCCATGATATCTGTTCATCAAACTTGAGACTTAGGATGGAAGACAAGCACCAACTTGGAGACCCACAAAGAAAATTAACCTGATTTTCAGTTACACCAACAGTATAAAGGGTGTTAACATGTAAATGACTACTGTAAAAGGTATTGATATAACTGAGGATGAGGCCCAGGGCTTCCTTTTTAAAGGAAAGATCATATACCTAGAAGAAGGGAAGTTGGGGTAAGAGTTTGGTTTTCAGAAGAAGGACTTCAGAAGAAGACAAATGAATGTAGCTCAGTTCCTGCTGGGAGTTGAGGAAATGGTGAGAAAGCTTCAACTGGAGTGAGGAACTAAATAAGTATAGCATCTCAGTTCTTAAGAACTAGAAGACCATGGCAGCTGATGAGTTATTCATCTCTTCAGGCATCTGAGGGGAGGCCAGAAAGGCTGATGGAGAACGTGCGGTTCAATTCTGTTCAGGGAAAGATGTGGAAACTGGTGTGAGCTATAACCCAGTATCTTCTTTAGTTTGCAGGGGCCATAAACCTACAAAGACTTCAGCTCTGCAGAAGGTTTTTATTACTCTTGTTTAGTTTATTTTTATTACCAGGTCACGATTCATCATAGTAGCCAGAAGGGCTATTGCACACTGCCGCAGCCGTGCTCAGGATTCTCTTTATACACTGAATAAGAACCAGGCGTCTGCCTCACCCAGGCTGGCACTGAGTTCTGTGAGCTCAGTGTGGCTGGATCAGATATCTCTGTATGTAAGTCAGGTGGCAGGGGCCGCGTACCAGGCTGGCAGTGAGCATGAAGAATCCCTTTGGGGACCACACTGAGGATGGACAGTCCTGAGCAAGTCTGCTTCTCGATTTGGAGAAACCCAGAGAAGGTTATGTTGCATGCTGGCCTCCACAGGGACTTCCCTTGAGGTGGGCACGATGCCCTTGGGCAATCCAAGAGAGCCTACCACCGTGTGCTGACCCCGAGTTGAATGGAATTTCACTGCCCGTGTAGATGTTAAGCAGAAATCCAAGGCTCATTTACTGCCTTTGTTTGGCATTTGGGCTGTCAGCCTTTTAATATCCCTCCCAGTGAGTAGGAGTTCACAGGCCACATGCTCCCTTCTGCCCACTGTGTGAGGGAGGGGAGCTCCCAAACGGCCAACATTTGCCCCTTGTTTGCCCTCTGCCGCGTGCTGAGGTGGAGTCTGAAATTAAACAATACAGAAGCAAAGGCCAGTGACCTATGAAAGCTGCCAAACAAGCCAGGATGGGCTGGAGAGGAGGGGTCAGGGCAAGGGCGGGAGGTGTTTTTGTCCCCATACATGTTTATTCTGCCTGTCAGCTGACCTTGTTTTTCTGAACTGCCCCTTGATCATGGTCTTGGTGCAGCTGTGCTGAGCTGCTACCTCTTTGTGCAGGCAAATGGTGCCACTCTATACAAAGAGCCTCAGCATCCCCATTCCCCTCTACAGGGACAGTATACAACCACCCCCAGCCACAGAGCATCTCTGCTCACTTTCAAGCTCCTGCTACTTGATATGGCACCTCCAGCCTTTTCAGTCCTGCTCCCCATTTACCATCTCCCCCTCTAACTTTCAAAGTGAAGAAAATCATTTCATTTTTAGAAACACTTTCTTTCTCCTGATTCTCCTGTGGCTCTTCACACTGTGTGCCTCCAAGCATTTCAGAGTCCCTTGGTCACAGGAAGTGAGTTCTGACTGGTAAATCACATATTTCCATTTCACTGATCTCATAGGCTGATTTTAGTGTTGATGCCCTGGGATCACTACCACCCACGAGCACAGACTTTCTGCACCGGGCACGTAAACCATTGCTGCCATCCCTCTGACACAAGGCTCTGGGAGGTTCGTCTCCATAAAGCTTCATGGCTGTCTTCTTTAGGGATCACTTTAATACTTCAGATTGAAGACTCAGAGAGGTGACTGTAAATCACCAATGTCTAGTTCTAGACCTCAGTACATTGTTAAGGTTCTGAGAAGTTCCAACCTGTTTGCTTAAGGTTTCAGGGTGGAACAGGAAATCCTGAGAGGCAGCAAATACAGTTTTTGCAGTGTTTCTGTCTGTCAATGGGAGTAGAGGTTGTTAACATTTGTAGAATAGAATTTGTGGAGGTTGTTATTTGTAGACTGGTTGTGTTCTCAGGTTTGTATGGACATAATGGGAGCAAAATCAATTGGTCTGACAACGTAGAATAGGGACAGGTTCATCTTCTACTTTAGCTTCTCATCTTGTGCCCCATTTTGGTTAAAGCTGGTGAGAAACCTTGCACTAGTCAAGACTGAAAGGGTTCACATAAACTCTTTGGCACAGGGGCTGTCACTGAATGTGTTTGTACCATGCCTAGTGCAATGGGGCCCTGACCTGGTTACAGCCTCTGGGTGGGACTTCAACATAAATGTTTAATAGTTCTCAGGAAGAGAGTTTTAACAAAAGAGGGAGGATCTTCTGAGAGAGTCTGTCATCACAAAAATGTCAGACTGAAGGAAATGGACTTCAGTGGAATCACAGCATGGATACCCGGAGGCACTCTGACACCATGTTTGTACGTGACCTTAGACTCTGAAACCGGCATAGATAGAAAGTAGTTTGCTCATAGTTGGGCCTTTCCACTGTACCAAGATGCTGCTGCTTATGCAATAGCCCTCTTTTGTAGGCAGTCCAGAGGTTTGAATTCATTACTAGAATAATTTGAGTTCAAAAATCTACAGGATTGGTTTTCTCTGACAGTGCCTTCTTGCACCAGTGATTTACAACACTGGCAAGTGCCCTTCACAGACACCAGAGAGGAAGTGTACTGTGCCATTTATAGTGAGTGGTTGATATCTTCTGTCAGCACTGGCCTCGCTCTGCAGGGGTTATACTAATTTTACAGCGAGGGGTGGCCATGGATTATTTGACCTGTTGTTTGGCAGCCCAGAAAAACCATAACCTATTATATTCATGCATTGTAGCATTCTTTTGACAAAACACTTTATAAGCTCACTCTCAAACTCTACACTTTATCTATCACTTGAATTATTAACTGGAGCAGCTTTTTAACAGCCCACAGCAGTTTAAGACAGGCAGTCACGAAGAATATTGTTACCCAGAAGAAAGTGCATAAACTGCAGGCAATAACATAATTGCCATAGTTGTAGTTCAGCCAAAAGAGCAGAGCAAACCTGCTGAATAAGGTCCTCCAGATGAGCAAATTAGAAAAACCCTGTAGACTGCAGTAGAGATGTGCTAACTTCCACTAGCTGAGGGTCCACTGGCTCTTCTAAGGAGCATTGTGGAACCTTTGATACCCACAAACAACCAGAAGTCCAGTTGGTTTATCACTAAACACCACTTCCTTCAGTCCTGGGCATTTCCAAGGGTCTCCCAGTTTAGCATGTCAGAGATATTGTAATTATGGAAGAAGCAGCTGAGATGGCTGCAGAGATACACAACAAATAACAGATAAGGCTAATGCAGCACTATTGGCTTCCATGCAGTGTCAGGACACATAAGGCCTGTTTTTCTCTTGGGTTTAGGGCTGCTTTCTGCAGGACTCAATGTGCTGTGAGGGACCACATTATGTGCACCTCCAACTTGGGCCCAGTAGATTTTAGAATAGTCCAGGGACTTCTCTAATCTCTACCAGCGGCAAATCTTCAGGGAACATAGTGCTGCCACAACCATATGCCCTTCCATTCAAGCCACCTCCTTCAGTGAGACTAGGAAACTGGCATAGGAGCCAGATATTCCTGCCTTATAGCAGCCAAGACCTCTCCATCACCAGTGGCCTCATCTCTCAGCTGTCTAGACACAACCAGCAATAATCTGCCTTTCCTGTTACACTCTGTCTCACAAGAGTTTTTCACTGGTAAGACAGCCATGACACTTGGGCTGGATGTTGTTGCAAAAAAACACACATTCTAAAGTGGATGCATGATGATCAGTCTTTTCCCACAGATCCGATCATGTACCCTAGGGATTATGTGTTTAAGGGCCTGAGCTCTTCTGCACGGGAAGTGGGAGCAGGCATGGCCATACTGATGTAATGCACATGCCTGTTCAAGGACATGCAAACTTGGGTACCAGGAGAAGAGATGAGGGCACACTTAACAGGGTGCTGGTGGAGTGAAATAAAGAATCTGGTTCCTAGAGGGGGGCACAGTCTCTGAATATGCTGTGAATACTCAAAGATGCTAAGGTCAGAAGGGACCGCAACAGATCATGAAATCCGACCCCCTACCTAGGCAGGAAAGAGTGCTGGGGTCAGATGATACTGTATTTTCAGATGAGTGCCTGGGGATAGGAATTCTGGTATAGCTTTTATTATTTCATAGATTTCATAGATTTCATAGACATTAGGGCTGGAAGGGACCTCGGAAGATCATCGAGTCCAGCCCCCCGCCCAAAGGGCAGGAAGTCAGCTGGGGTCATAGGATCCCAGCAAGATAAGCATCCAGTTTCATCTTGAAGGTGTTCAATGAAGGTGCTTGAACAACCTCCGGTGGCAGGCTGTTCCAGACCTTGGGGGCTCGGACAGTAAAGAAATTCTTCCTTATGTCCAGCCTGAAACGATCTTGTAGTAGTTTGTGACCATTCGAGCTCGTCATCCCTTGGGGCGCTTTGGTGAACAAACGTTCCCCCAGATACTGGTGGTCACCCCTGATAAACTTATAGGTGGCCATCAGATCACCCCTGAGCCTGCGCTTTTCCAGGCTAAAGAGCCCCAGGGCTCTCAGCCTGTCATCGTAGGGTCTGCTTCCCTGTCCTCTGATCATGCGCGTGGCTCTTCTCTGGAGTCTCTCAAGCTTCTCCACATCCTTTTTGAACTGTGGAGCCCAAAACTGGACACAGTACTCCAGCTGCGGCCTCACTAAGGCCGAGTACAGGGGGAGAATGACGTCCCGGGATTTGCTTGAGAAGCATCTATGGATGCAAGCCAGCGTTTTGGTCGCTTTACTAGCCGCAGCATCGCATTGCAGGCTCATGTTCATCTTGTGGTCAATGATGACCCCCAAGTCTCTTTCTTGCATAGTGCTAGCCAACATAGCACTGCTGAGCCTATAAGGATGCTGCGGGTTTTTTTTCCCAAGGTGGAGAACCTTGCATTTATTGGCGTTGAACACGATCAGATTCTCATCCGCCCACTTGCTGAGCCTGTCCAGGTCAGCCTGGATCATCTGCCTGTCTTCTGGTGTGGATGCTTTGCCCCAAAGTTTGGTGTCATCGGCGAATGCTGATTAGAATGCTGGTACCTTTTTTCTCATTGTTGTTCCCTGAAGTGAGACTAGGAGCCACTGGGACCAAATCAACTCATAGTGCAGTGTTGGCCAAGCTTTTTAATATGTGCGCCACAAATTAACTCCACACCCTCCCCAAATACCACTCTGATTCCCTTCCACTGCCCCATTGGTTGCTTTACTTTCTGTTTCCTGCTCTGTGCTCCCTGCCCTATCCGCTGCTGTGCTGCCTGTCCCCGCCATGGTCTACCACATGCCATATACAGAGGCTTCCTGTGCCACTTGGCCACCCCTGTCCTAGTGGACAGACTCTAATTTCAGTGCTGCTATAACAGGGATTAATTTGACCCCTAGCCTCCATGTATTCCTTGCTTTCCATAATGCTTGCACTTTGTGGGTCTCCTTTACTGTTGATCCAATATCGTCATCATCCAGAAAAAGCACTTTGTGCTGGAAAGGTTTCCATTGTGCCACTCCCTGTCTAAGTCAGCACACTGGCCACACCAGGGAGGGGTAGAAGAAGGCATGTGTAGGAGTGAGGAGAAATATCACAGCAGGATTAGAGAACAAAAAATCAAATTAGCACTGACTATCAAAATATTTCCTTCTCTAGTGATGAACTATCATCACATCTCAAGCCTTCTAGCATTAGTGTGACAGGTCATCTGGGGAACAGCATGGATATGGCAAAGCAGGACTAGTTCCAGGTCCCTGCTACCTGGGGAGGAGACAGTGGACCTTTCCCCCATGCAGTAATATATTTCACTTCTCTATTTCTGCTGACTCAGAAGAGCTTTGTTTTCACTGTGCATGTGCTGTCCAGCCCTTTACCTACTCTGTGACTATTTGCTGTCAGTTCTTATTCCTACATCTCACTGAGTGAGTGACATTCAGTAGTTAGAGCAAGGGTGGAGGGAATCAGGGTCATGACTCTGAGGTTGCATTCCTGGCACTGCCATTTGCTGCATCAGTTTGTTAGGTAAGTAACTTAACCTCTGTGATTGAGTTTGTCACTCTGAAGAAATGAGGATAATTCGTCCTTGCCTAAGGATGTAATGAAGCTTAGTGAAGCATGTAGAATCATCAGATGGAAGGGTCATTGTAAATGCAGAGTATCATTATTAAAGTTCAGTATTATAATCATTGCCAAAAACCCAAGTGACATTGTTGAAATCCTCTGGGACAAGAACACTGCTTGGATTGTGACATTGGATTGTCACATTTCTAGGAAACTGCTGAATGGGGGTAAAGGTCCCTGCAGCACTAGAAAGCACAAATTGACTGTTGCTGCAGAAGCAGACAAATATGCACTCAAGCAGGGAACTTGTAACCGCGCCACAGTCTGAGGACATAAGTTAAAGCCACAAAAACAGAGAAATAAAAGTCTAACCTGCTTGAAAGTAAACCCAATACATTCTGTCATCAAACACAGTGTGCAAGTGGGATGCAGGAGAGGGAATTTATAGTTGTATACGGGACTTTCCATTAACTTCTTGGGTGTTTGGGGAAAGTTCCAACCATTAGTTTTATAGCAAATTCTGTTAATCTGCCTATCTAAAATTATCTAACCCAGCTATGGTCAAACTACCAATTTTGAGTAAACTATAAAGTGAGTCTAACTCTTTCTTCTGGCTACAGGTTATTTAAAAAACCACCCCAATTTCTGCATATTCACCAGGAGCAATTGAACAGTTAAGAAAACAAATTACAGCCTTTGGGCTGCTCCCAAACTCTTCACTTTGGCTACTCATCCTTTGTTACTCAGAGCATGTGACCAATTATCCAAATTGCAAGGTAATATTTAGAGGTGCACCGATACATTAGTCTATATTGGATTGGCACCAATAAAAGGAAAATTGACATTATCGGCTATCGGCTTTCATTGGCCGGTACAGACAATAATGTCACTGATAAATGCTGCATGCAGGAGCGCAGCCACAGGACGCATATGACCAGGAATGCAGCCTGGCAGCTTGGAGACCGGTGTCCGGCCTGTAAGTCTGTGGAGGGGAAGGGGCATGGGGGAGGGAGATCGAGGCCCCCATGGTGAGGGAGGGAGTGGGGCAAGGGCAGTAGCCGCTGCCCAGCTGGGCCAGGGTGGGGTGCAGGGTTCAGCTGTGGACAGCTCATCTGGGAGTAGGGGGGTGGGGAGGGGGTGGCTCCTGCAACTGCACACACCCCCAGGCAAGGCAGGGAGCCATGTGCCCCCCAAGATTTATGTGCAGAGTGAGGGCAGTCTGCAAGCTGTGGGCTTGGGACCAGGGACTGTGCTGAACTGTTCCCAGTGTGGGGTTGCGCTGGGGCTGCAGTCAGGGTGGGCGGTAGTACCACTGGGAGGGGGAGCTACAGAGTGGACTGCAGCCGCCCCAAAATTCACTGTAGCCACCACTCCTAGCACTTTCACCCCCACCCACCCTAAGCACAGTCCTGGCCCAGCCCCCCTGCTGGGAAGAGGCTGGTGCAGCCCCTGCCCTGAGCCCACAGCAGGCAGCCTGCCCTAGCCTCGTGCACAAATCCAGGGAGCAGATGCCCCCTGTGCCTCCCCAAGGGGTGCACACAGTGGCAGGGACCTGCTCCTCCTCCCCACCCCTTACGCCCCCTGGATGAGCCACCCATGGCTCTGTCCTGCACCTGCCCCAACCCTGGCTGGGCAGTGCCTGCCCCTGCCCCAGTCCCACTCCCTTCCTCACCGCAGTGGCCTCAATCTGCACCCCCCATGCCCCTTTTCTCCCCCATGCCCCTTCCTCCCCACAGACTTACCAGCCAGATGCTGCTCTCCAAGCTGCCAGGCTGCATATCGGCTATCAGATCAGTATCGGACGATATCGCTGGTTAATAATTGGCCATCAATATCAGCCAAAAAAATCTTTATCAGTGCACCCCTAGTAATATTTCTGCTTCCTGCTCTCAATGACAAACCTTCTAAGCAGAACAGCAAACTAAAAAATGACAAATAATGAACATCAGATACCCTTCTTCAGAAATATCTTGGTTCACATAAGAATATGACTAACATTTAATTCATGAACATCTTTTGAACCTAAACCCATTCACATAAATATTCATGATAGCAAAAAAAGTACAAATGGATCAAACTCAATAGCCATTCAAAACTGGAACTGATTTTCATGGAAACTGTAATTTCTAGTTTACTCTAATTCATGTAACCTGTCTCTTCCACCATATCTATTACCTTATTATCAGAAGCCAGTTTTGAGGCAGAATGTGTTCTTTTGGGGGTTTTGGTTCTGTTTTAATTCCATCCTGAATATCCCCTGTTGTCTCAGAACAGAATTTACTTTACTGAATCAGATCAGTGCTCCAGTTAGTCTGGTTTCCTGGCAATAGCAAATGCTTTACAGAGGAAGATGGAACTGCCATTGCTGCAGTCTTTGAAAGTCATAAACAGAGATGTTTGGCAAGAAAAATACAGACGCACCTTTTAACTCAGGTTAAAATGTTATCTATTTACTCAGATTTCTGTGGTATGGGGTGGGGAAAAGGGGCTGAGTTCTAGCCTGTTTATGCATGTGCTTAGAAGTGAAAATTGAAAAATAAACTCCTCTGAAATACACTGGACAGAGGTTTGGGGGTGAGGGGGAGTGGGAGTGGGAAATAAGTTGTTGTTAGATAAGCAGTTGTCACGCCTCTGTTGGGACACTTGGCAGAGACCCATTTTCTGTACCTGATCTATTCAACAGCACTTTTTGGGCCAGAGGACATAATATTCCTCATTCCCCTACACCACTGGTCAATTGATGCATGGGGGATTTGAAAGTTCCTCTCTTGGCTTGTGTAACTGTAAACATTAGTGCTGGTTATAACATTATCCGGACTCCTGTTTAATGCCAGCTATAATATTTGACTCTATGATCTTCTCCAGGGGAAAGTGAATTCCATAGCCTGTGTACATGCTGAGTGAAGACACATTTCCTTTCATTTGTTCTTTTAACTTCATTAAGTGAGCCCTTGTTCTCATGTTTTGGGACAAGCTTAAAAGACAGGGGACCAATCTCTCCTTATTAGACTCTTCGTATATTTTAAATACCTCTTCTAATTCTCCTTCAGTATAGACTTGAGGATCATATTTTTTTTAATTCTCTTGTCAGAGGTAAAGTCTTGAAACACAGTGAAATGTAATATGAAAATCCTATTAGGGAGGAGGTAGATATTTGGGCACACAACACTTGCAAAATGGAGGCATTTAAAGCACTAAAAATGTGCCTCAGTTACCATTCCTGGTAGCCACCCTAATGGCATTCAGCAGTTCTTTCCAGGTAGAGAATTCACTCAGCAGAAGGATCCCTGGAGTTCCTCAGACCGTGGAGTGTCCATATCAGCAGAAGATTTTGAAGCTGCAGGATAGGCAACTATACTTTGTAAACCAGACAGGAGCAGCCAGCGCACAGAGAGCCAAAGGGTTCTTTGAAAAATGCCTTAAATTAAAGAGCACATTTGCTAACCTCCCCTTGCTCTTTTTTTTTCTCTTTTGTCTCTCACTTCCCTTGTCTTGTTCTATGGCTGTTTCCCCCTGAAGACCCTCTTTTGCCTCAGCTGCATGATCTGTAACACTTTCTTTCTATTGCTGGTACCATTCAGGGCATGTCCTGGTGAAAATCATGCAGGATCCCATGAGCAGATCTAGGATTTTGAAGAAAGGTATAGATGGTATGGTGCATCATTACATATAACACAACACATATTTTGCTCCAGGTAAAGAGGAACTAGAAGCTTCACTAATGTGTTAGAGGCCTAGGGCTATATTATTTAATTTAAGACTGAAGCAAAAATAAATACAACTTTATTGGAATGTTCACTAATTTGCTATATCATACATTTTGTATTAAAAGCACAATAAACTAGGTAAAATACACAAAAGCTGTTTCCTTAGTCCTGTTGTCATTAGAATTAAATACATCTCTTTCAGATGCATAAAATAAAATCAAGGCTTTTTGAGCATTTTGACAGGGCATCCAATACTTCACCAGACGTTATTTCCACACCTGAGTAAATGTTTACCCAAGTTAATGTTTCCACACCTGTGTTAAGTTTTTAACTCAAGTTAAAAACAGTCTGCAGGGCTGTGAAGTAGGAGCTACATTACCAGGAGCAGCTACAAGACAACAGAATTGCAGAAGAAAGAATAGCTTGATTATGGTAAGACCATTAAAAAAGTAGAGAGGCTGATTAACCCCTGTGGAATGAAGAGTTTAGAAGAATCAGGTAGATTATAATAAACCATGAAGACAAGTGTCTGCCTCAGTACCAGCTAAATAGAAACGTTGTTGGCGTTGCCAGGCAGTTTGTTTTAAACTTTGGATGGACCAGGAATCAAAGGAGGGGTGCGACTGCACCACTGCCTCCACCTGGATCCACCCCTGCAGGAGCGTATGAATATTTGTCTATATTTTGTAAATTCTAGTTTTGCTAACGTCCCCCTGAGGTGCCATTAAGAGAATCTCAGGCAAACTCTCTCTCTTGTGGGTGTTTGCAGAGACCTGGATAGCAACACACTATATTTTACCTGGTTCAGAAATAAACATGTTAATTTAAAGTTTTCTAACCCAAATAACCCCTGTCATCCATCACTCCCCCACCACTACCTGGATGGAAAGCTGCCTTAATTGCCCTTTCATTCCCCCTACAGAAGGGTCCGAGGAGCAAAATTCAAATCTGAACACAGAGTTAATCCAGATCCACAAGTATCTGAAGCTCAGAAGTGTTTAATGAAGCAGGGCTTTGACTTGAGATTGTCTGTGGTCTACACTTCTTGTCTGTGTTTTCCCAGCATGGTTTATAGGAACATCTTCACCCCATTTTTCTTGATTTGGGAAAATGCTGCTCCTGTCTTTTCTGCTGGAATCAGACCTCCTAGGAGCATCCAGTTGCAGCAGCTGCCAGAGCTCCCTTGCATGCTCCTTTCTTTGCTCATTTCTTTTCTGAGGTTAGATGTTCCAGGCCCTGCCCCTGTTTTCAGAATGGGAGGGGAGAAAAGGAGCAGAGGAAGCTTGTTCTTGAGGTTCCCCAGCTGGTGCTGGAGGTTAGGGTGTGTGGACTGGAGCCCCCTTTCCCCCCAGGCCCTGGAGGCTGGGGTGAGTGGATTGGAGCCCTAGCAGGGGCTGAAGAAACCCAATTAAATTCCCTCTGCTCCCTTTACCCCCTCTCATTCTAAAAACAGCTCAGAGGCTGGCAGGCAGACACAAATTACAGAAGATGCTATGTCTTCAAACATCTTCATCTGAAGCCTCATGCAATGAGGGTTCAGATTTTCACCCGATCAGCCATTTTTGAAGCAGTCTGCAGCCATGCACTTGTGTTTGGTCATCGCTATAGACTATTTTCTGTGGCCAGACTGGGGAAAAGTTGTTACTTCTTTCTGTGCCTTTAAGTTTATTCAATGAGCTTTAGTTAAAGAGTCCCAGTGGCCTTTTTTAAACCTGCGGGGGCTTATACACATGATGCTGAAGTGATGCTAGAGTGTTCCAATTAGAACACATAGACTTGATTAATCAAGTCTGCTCCAACACAGTCTAATTAGAACACATCGAAGCACATGTATAGGCACACCAGTGTGACCCTGTGACTCTGCCTGCATCAGGACACAGCCTCAATCATTCATTCTGTGCTCTGCAGAGTCAGGGTCCCTAGCCCCCACTTCTTGTTACCAGACTTTGGAATAGTGGGAATTAGTGCTTTTTGTTACAGCTCCATTGATTTCAATAACCAGAAGCTTTGTATTGCAGTCTGTAGAGGTGAGTCAAAGAAGAAAGATCTGGACCCAGAAATAAACTTCCCCAAGTCTGGCTATGGTCAACTCTGAGGATTTGTTTCAGGCCATTATCAGAAAGATGGAGGCCAGCTGAAAAATATGGATCCTGGTTCCAATTTCCCCTGGTCTGAAAGGGGCTAGGGGCTATGCTTTGACCAGTCCTAAAGAAAAGGCCAGCTGCAAAGAGAAGATCTGAATCTGAACTTCCTTAAATTTGGCATTTCTACTCTGGGGTTTTGATTTCATTCCATTTCTAATGCTTTCTCTTCCCAAACCCTTGGGTAGTTGCCCTTTCCTAGACCACATACTGAGCCTTAAGAAACACGCTCCTTAAAAACATAAACACTAAGAAAGGAACACAGAGGACTGAAAGAGCTTTATCAAGAAGTGTTGTTTCTCTGCAAACTCCTTGTAGGAAATCCTGGCGCTCTCACTCTCTCTCAGTGTTTGCTGTATTTATTTCTCTTCCTCCTCCCAAGATTGGGAGCACTTTCTGTCAAACATAGAAGGGCTTTGTGAGATGGGGAGCGGCTCAAACTTTTCCAACTTGTTAAATATGCACTGCCTCCTTCTCAGACTTGGACATTGACTGCCCCTGCTATTTCACTCTCCCTACAGAAGTAGTTCCCGCTAGTATGATCTTCCAACCATCTTCCCCCCTTCCACAATAGACAGCTAATAAGCCTGTTGATTATAGGGTCCACTCCCCACATTGCAAATTAGATTTTCTTCAAAGGAGAAACATTCATCAGTGAGGTTTTAAAATGAACAGAAGCGAGTGACAGGAGTGGTTGGCATTGTCCCCCCTCTTCCCTCCCACTTCCCCCTCCTTTGCTATTTTCCCCAAGAGGGACTTACTTGAAGGTTAATGATTTCCCCTTCTGATGCCATCCTTTTGCTCAAAAGGTCTCTTCCCGAGCTCTCTGCAAACTGTACAGTAGCTCTGGACTCTGCAGTCCCAGAGAGTCTCTAATGCTTTTTCTGGATAGGAGAGTACAGCTGCTGGGAACAGACCTGCTATTCATCTGCCTGATGTGGGATGCCTGCCTTGGCATGAGGCATCTGCTTGGGGGCAAAGAAGGGGTGGCACATAAAATTCTTATTGTCCTTCAGAGACTGAATGGTCCATGAAACAAACATCTCTCTTCATTTGCTCTGATAGTTCTTGTTCATTACATTTCTCTGCTACTTCTCTGGGTCCAGCTGAGCCCTGTGAGATCACCCAGGCTGGGATTCTGTGATGAAGCCAGCGTACCATAGGGCTCATGGCACAGATTGTACAGGCTTTAACTGTAGTCCTGATCCACTCTGTAGCCTGTCCAAGACTACTGTATGAGGTTGGTTGGAAACCCTAATGGCTGAGAAGGTAAGGGCTAGAAAATCATGTCCTTTTACCACTGCTCTACTAAAGCTATCATTAAGGCTGAGGCAAAATTTAATCACTTCTGGCTTTCCAACCAAACAAACCCCAAACAAAACCTTTAGGGCTAGAATTTTTAATACCTAGTCTGAGCTGAGAAGTTAGAAGAAACCAAAAACAGTCTTACACAGAAATATGCACAACCAAAATAAATATAGCATGAAAGTAATATGTGCAGGATCCTTTTACAAATGCTGGCTCCAGCTTCATTATCTCCAGATCTATGAAAAGAACAGACATCACTTACAGAAGAAGCTACTGATATACTGGTGTTTCCCAGCAGAATGTCGTCTCACAATAATATCAGTGATTAGTAGTTTTATGGACAATAATACTAATGCTTAGTAGTTCTATGGCATCATTTAAAAGCAAAGTTGTCCAACTTCTGAGCAGCTGGGGACTATATCCTGTGTGTGCCTCCCACACTCCATCTCCCTCACCCCTGTCACACAGACCACAGCCCTCTGGGCTCCCATGGGTCACCCTGTCCTGCCCCCAGGGCCAGGGCCAGGGCCAGGAAATGGAAGATGGAGGAAGGAGGGGGAACCCAGAGACCCCAGCAGCAGCAGTAGGAATGGTGGTTGGAGTGGCAGCTGGGCACAGCCCACAGGCTGGGTGTTAAACCCTTGCAGGCCACATGCAGCCTGCAGAGCATTGGGTGGCCAACCACCATCATATCCTTGTGAAATAGGCATAAGGATCCCATATTAAAGGTGGATAAGCTGAGGCACTACTGCATATGTTAACAGATGGCTAAGGTTACATGGAACATCTATTGTAGAGTCAGGAACAGAGCACAGATCATTTGATTATCAGGCCTTTGACATACCTGAGCAACTTTCTTCCCATGGCATAAATTGGGAAGCAGGAAAAATAGTTTCTGTAGGAAAGGATGGGAAAGGTAGATGTCTTTCAAAGCTATTGTAACATATTCTTGGTTCACTTAAAAGATTACTGCTGTTTACATCAATCTAAAGAAGCGACAGGTTACTTAACAATCATTTTGAAAATCCATCTCATACACTTGTACAGGGAATCAGTGAAGTTAGTGACAGTTAACTTGTACTCTTAGAGGGAAGGTCTGGGGTTCACAATGCAGGCTCCTGAGTGCTAATCCATAACAGCAGACTGACATTGCAGCAGCTTCCCATTTGGCATTTTTTAATTATATTTAAGATTTTTTTAAAATAAATATATACCATAGCAATTTGTTCTTTACCCAATTTAAACGTTCTGACTGGAACCTCTTTCTATATGAATAAGAAATTTCCCTTTAGACATAACTGTTGCAAACATTAATACAGAGAATTACCTGCCCTAAGTTGCTTTTCTTAAAGAAGTCTATAAAAAGAGGCCACAGCTCAGCTTATTTATAAGCATAGTATATTAATAGGTAATATATACATATCCAGATATACCTTGTCTTTTCAGCCAAGTCATGAGTTCTGAGGACAGTTCATGCAATTGTTCTTGTAAGCAGGTCTGTGAAAAAAGACCCATGAGTCCTTGCCACAGATTTGCTGTCCTCAGATATCCTCCTACCTGTTTCATGGTAGGCTCAAAATATATTTCTGTGGTAAGAATGGAGGAAGTATCTAACTGGGTTTTTTTTAGAAGACAAATATCAGTACTAATTTCAGTCAAGACCGCAAGATATCTAACAATGCACCTTTTAGATCAATTTCTCTCAGTACTTATCTGAAATTTTTGCCATGCTCTCCAGAGAGATATCTCAAAGAGTAAAATCTTAGACCATGCACTCAGAACAGCTGAAGAAATCAAGCAAAACTTACAGTAACCCTTCTGTCCTTCCAGATACCTAAATCAAACCCGCGTTCCCAGTACCCTCTCCCAAGATAGCATGAAAGAGTCTTTCTTCAGGAACATAATATTAGTAATGATGGTATGCAACCTCCCTCAGAGTGTCTGGAGCCGAACACATTAAAATACAACAACTTCAAACAGCAAAATCTCTTTTGGAGATTATTTTTGTATCTCATATTAATAGCAAAGCTATGAATCTGAAAAAGCAGAAAGATAGCAAAATGGGTTTGTTTCCATTTAATTTTCATAACTACTAGGGGAGGAAGATGGAATGCCTCAAAGGAAAATTCCAGTGTAACAAAAAACATGATTATTAGAAGAATAAATAGATGTCTCCAGTAATTATTAACTATCATACAAGAATCTGCCATCAACATGGTGTAAAAGAATAGTTTGGGACAGTATTTGCATGCTGGATCAGTTTACAAAAGGAATTATGCCATAGAGTTGATGGCGATAGGAGTGACTGGCAGAAGTTCCTTTCCAGTTTCAAGTTCCTAATTCACCAGAAAACAAGAGAATTCTAAAGGCTGTTTTTTTCTATAGCATACAAAAGGATAGAGTAAATGTTATATACACCTGAGAACACAAAAGGGAGATGGGTGGGTAAAGTGTATCTGGAAAGCAAAGGGATGTCACAGGAATGATATGGGAGCTATGTGCCACTTAGGGGCCAAGTTGCATGCAGCTCTTGTGGTAGAGGGTGAGAGGACACAAAAAGAATCTTCTTTGTGTTCCTCCCACCTCCCATAGGATCTTGGCTTCTGCTAAAGGGGTATGGAAGAAGGCAGAGCCAAGCCACTGTTGCCTCAGCACCAGCTAAAAGAGACTGCTGACTGCAAAGAAGAATTAATGCACATTGTTTTAAGGGTGCTGCAGCAACTACAGTCCCTAACAGCTCTGACGTGCACCATGATACTCTAGAGGGAGCCGCAGTTTTGTCCTCCTACTCAAAAGCAGATGAATCCTACCTTAACTCCCCCGCTACAAGAAAAAAATACTTTTGAGAACTCCTTCCAATCTCTTCCAACCCCTGCAGTCTAACCAGAAACTAAAAGAGGGTGATCATTCTAGGTGCGCAGAAGGGATTCTAGGATGATCAGAAAAATAGTCTATATTTTGAGAGGAGACTAGAATAGCTTGCCTTGTTTCACCTGATGGAATGAAGGCTGGGAGGGGATATGATTGCTGTCTATAAATACATCAGGGAAGTAAACACCAGGGGGAGAGAAGACCTATTTAAGCTGAAGGACAATGTTTGCACAATAACAAACGGGTGTTTCTAACCATGAGAGTAGTACATTTCTGGAATGGCCCTCCAATAGGCCTCCAGTAGGGGCAGGAAGCCCAGCCAGTTTTAAGATCAAGTTGGATCGATTTACGAAAGGGATTCTAGTTGCCTGCAATAGCAGGGGATTGGAGTCAATGGCACTAGAGATCCTTTCCAAGTGTGTGTCCTATGTTCCTATGTTCCATTTGTGAACTTCCTGTGGGTCACACTTCTGGCTTGATAGCCCATGTTGTAGGGTATATGACAGAAAGGGCAACATTTTTTAAAGTGCTGTGACTGAGGAACCTAAGGCACTTTTGCAAAATTAACGCGGAGACTAAGGAACCTAATTCCTCATGGCATTCAATAAGCAGTACATTTTCAAACATCTAAATCCTGTCTGGCAGGACTGGCTTGGCTTGCAATTGCAATAGGCCTACATAGAGCTTATTGCAGGGCCAGGCAATTATTTTGGGCAGAAGGCCTCTTACTGAGTTTTGGCAAGCCATCAAGGGCTGCATAACAGGCAGCCCAGGGCAGATAAATATTAATTTTCTAAATTTTTTAGGGGCCCTGTGGGCCAGATAGAATGGCCTGGTGGGCCACATCTGGCCCCCAGGCCACATTTTGCCCACCCCTGGCTTATTGTAACGCTTAGTAATAATATTTTAGAGGCCTCTTGAGAGTAGGGGAAAAAACCTAATGATTTCATTAAGAGATCAAAACCAAAGCTTACCTAAAATTATGGAGTAAGAGGTATTTGAATTCAGTTCTATTCTTGCAAGAAGTCCAACTAGTCAATATTCCCTGAAATATACTGTATCAAAACATGCTCTGCCAGTGAAAAAGATAGAAGAACTATATCAAAAGAATACAGTGCCTCTGGCTGATCACATCCCAAGGGTAGGACAGTTGCATTCTACTCTCTCACTCACCTCAGGTGAATAATTTTAACAGACAAAATAACATTAGTTTGAATTCCCTAAGCGTCTTTCAGAAGCTGATGATTTTACAAATCAACCATTCAAAGATGTTAAATACAGAACAGTTAATGGGCAGCACATATTGCAGGACTCACCCTTCAAACTCCTTCAGTAGAGGCTCTCAACTCAGTTCAGAAGCTGGCTAGATGGGAGAAGGAAAATATGAGCCATGTCTTCTGGTGGTATAAATCAGAGTAGGTCCATATAAGCTTACTGAGCTATACCCATTTACACTAATTTACAAGAGAAGGGAGAAATACCATAGTAGTTATATGGAGGGCTCTGATTGTCCCTTGCGTGCACTATGTATAGTTACTCACACTGAGGAAGACAGACTGTAAAATACTAACAACAGTATGAGTTAGTGCAGGGGTCAGCAAAATGTGGTCCAGGGGCTGGATGCGGCCCACCAGGCCATTCTATCCGGCCTGCGGGGCCCCTAAAAAATTTAGAAAATTAATATTAATCTGCCCTGGACTGCCTGTCATGTGGCCCTCGATGGCTTGCTGAAACTCAGTAAGTGGCCCTCTGACCAAAATAATTGCCCGCCCCTGAGTTAGTGGATAATTTTGATTTGATGGCATTTTATACCCTCTTTTACAGGTGAAAATGGCCATGCAGCGTGCAAGGCAATGGAGAAATCAGTTCTGTGTGTTTAGATTGATAGTGGGAGTTTGGGACCCAGTCTGTAATTACTGTGGGGATCTGGCGCAGAGTGAATTGCCTGTCCTTTAGAGAAAATCACTGCTTCCAAACAGAATGTCAGGATAGATCAGAGACAAGAAAGGGATTCTTTCTGCATCATTCAACTCTTTTAGATTTTGTGGTCAACCATAAAGAAACAGACAGTGAGAATAAAGTAAGGATGGGTCAATATTTGGGAAGTCAGAGGTCATCTCCCAATTACCAGCTGAAGTCCATATTACTGAATGGCTCCTGAAAGTCCCAGGAAAACTTTGCAATCTTGTTTGTTTTAGTGTCTGACTGAAGGATTCAGAGAGGGGAGACTGTGATCATTCTGAAGCACTTTATGATCAATTCTTTGATGATACAAGCTTGTTTATCTTCCCTAGACAACCATCTGTCATGGGAAATGAGTATTAAGAAAGTTGATTCAGTGTCATCTCCACTCTAAGCTTTCATACCTCAGTAATGTCAGAAGAGCATATCACTGAAGAAAGAGGAAGCATAATCAGAATACAGGGAAAATGTCTCCTGTATGGGTTCTTTTAAGATGCGAGTGAAGAACAGACATCAGTCCTGATGCATGTAAGAGAAGGGCTTAGAAGCCAGAGCAGGACTGCTTATGTTCTATGGTATCTACTCTCAACTCAGTTACCTAGTTGTAGCCTGAAAAATTCCAGGTCTCCACATGCACTGTTCCTTCTTGATCAGTATGGCTTCCTACTGGAAGCCCATGGATTGAGATGGAACATTTGCATACTTAGTTCTGTAGTCTCCACAGGATGCAGTCTCCACAAGCTACAGATGTACTGGAAACTGCATTTGAAGGTTCTCACACAGCTTCCATTTGACAAATATCTTTTGGAACATGACAACAGGTTCACTAGTCTATAGGTTCTGCAGGCAACCAGTTGTGTGCCTACTGGTTCTCCAGTAGAGGCTGGTAGAAATCAAGGAGGCCAAATAAAGGATTCTAATAGATGACTGAAATTTTTGATTGGCAAAGAATAAATAAGGGCAAAGGAAAGAGTAACTGCAGTCTGCAAGATACAATCCTCATTCCTAGGCTGACAATAAGGAAATCCAGGACAATTGGGACATTCATCCTGGACATCCAGGACATGGCTCCCCCTCCCACCCCACCCTGATCTCTCAAAAGTTAGTGGGGGTGGGGTGTTGTGCCAGGCAGGCAGCAGTACCTGCTAGGCCTGTGTGCAGCAACTAGTATTCGATTCAGATTCGGATTCGGGCAATTCGGGGGACAGTGATTTGATTTGGTGATTCAAATCACTGTCCTGATTCAATTCGGCCGAATCTGATTCGGAGATTCGACAGCAGCCAAATCTCTGAATCAGCCAGGCCAGGCCCATCCCCTGCCCATCTCCCAGCCCAGCAATAACTGCCCGCCCCCTGCCCCCCGGCTCCCAGCACTTGGGGGGAAAAAAAGCCCCAGTGCTCACTGGGTGCCGCTGGGCAGGGGCCAATCCCCACTGGCCCCCACATTGCATGGGGGCCTCTGCATGAGCCCCCGACCTCCCCCACCCCCTCATGGGTGCCCCACACGGGCCACCTCCAGCCCTTTAAGAAAAAAAAAACCTGAAGAAACCCCGGGACTCACCGCTGCTGCCGGCGGGGTGCAATCCCCACTGTCCTGCACCATGTGGGGGTTCTGCAGAAGCCCCCGAAGCCCTGAGGCTGCACCAGGAGCGGTGAGTTCTGGGGCTTTTCTCGGCTTTTTTTTTTTTTTTTTAAAGGGCCAGAGCCCTGGCAGCCAGGGCAGCCGGGGGTGGGGGGAGTTCGAAGGGACTTGTGCAGAGCCCCCCATGAAGTGGGAGGCAGTGGGGATTGCCCCCCGCCCAGCAACACCTGGTGAGCACTGGGGCTTTTTTTTTAAAGTACCGAGCTGGGGCGGGCAGGGACAGCCATGGGGAGGCTCTGGGAGTGGGCATGGGTTGGGGCTGGGGGAGATGGTGGTGGTCAGGGGGACTCCCAGGGGTCGCCCCCATGATTCTCTCCCCCCTCTCCCAGCCCCCACTTCCCTGCCCCTAGTACTTACCAGCTTCCTGCTGCAGCCACTGGGGACTGCCCGAATCATCAAAGCTCTCCAAATCTTTGCTGAAGATTTGGAGATCTTTGAATCAATCCGGACCTTTAAATTGGTCCCCTGATTCTATTTGGATTTGGAGATTCGGCCACCGAATCTCCAAATCCCCTCCAAATCGAATCACCACCCAAAGCTTCGCAGAGCCCTAGTACCTGCCTGCCCATCTACAAGGTTCCCTGCACTGCCCCGACTCCTGGCCAGACTGTGCTCTGCACCTCTGTGTTTCTGGGATGCCCATTATAAATCTCAACAACCATCTGGGAACACCCTCTGAAATCCAGAACTGACCCAGCTAAATTGGGACATATGGTCACCCTGCTCATTTTCCAAACAGATTGACATTATGGACTCTGACAGGACAAAGTCACCATGCTTTTGCATTAGAAAAGAAGAGAAGGTAAAAAGACTGGAGAGAAAAGGTTTTCTTATACTTGAATTAACAAGGCAAAGACCTAGTAAGTAGGGTTGTAAAAAGCAGACCCTATTTGATTCAGATTTGGCCCGAATCAGGGACAGTGATTTGATTAATTGATTCAGATTACTGTCCCTGATTCGATTTGGCTGAACCTGAATCTGAAGATTCAATGCTGATTTGGAGAATCAGCGATTAGGACATAGACACAACTTTAAGTTTTTTCTACATACCTCAAGGTACCAGCACAACTTGTGAATGCTGCAATGCTGGGGTGCATGGAGGATCCGACAGGAGTGGGGAGGTAGGGGGGGCCTCCACATGCTCGGCAGCAAACCCAGAAGTGGACTGGAAGTACTTCTGGTCCACTTCCGGGTTCACTGGGGAGCATGATGGTCCCCCCCGCCCCCCGGCTCAGTGATTGGCCACAGGGGTACCCCAGACCCAGGAAGCATCAGTTGCCGAGCTGGGGAGTGCCCGGGGGGGGGGGGGGCCCAGCACACCTCCTGATGCACCTGGAAGTGAACCAGAAGTGCTTCTGGTCCACTTCCAGGTCTGCTGCTGAACACGCTGGGGAGCCCCCCACACTCCTGTGAGACCCTCCATGTACCCCAGTACTGCAGCATTCATGAGCCACCTGCTACCTAGAGGTATGTAGAAAAAACATTTAAAGCTGTGTCTATGTCCAAATCGCTGAATCGTTCTGAATCTCTCCGAATCAATTTGGAGGGTTCTGATTCAATTTGGAGAGACTAAAGGTCCTCTGATTTGATTTGAATTTAGAGATTTGGCCACTGAATTGGGCCGAATCTCTGCTGAATCAAATCAGGCACCAAAGCTTTGCACAGCCCTAATAGTAAGTTCAAGGGACTGTTTCAGGTTTTCCTTTACCAGGCATTTAGATTTTTCTGTAGTTAGATATTTGACTATAGTCTCTTATTTATATATCTGCACCAAACCCTGGTACTTTATAGTTACTAGTGATGCAATTATTAGATATTTATAAAAACCTCTTCAAACATTCAGAAGACCCTCTCCCTCAGTAGAGAGAGGTAGCTAATTGTACTAGTCTGAAGTCAGGCAGAAGACAGGGCACAGATGCTCCTTATAGACTAAGTGAATCTGAGATGCTTAAGCTTTTGTGAGCAAGAGCACATTTCATCAGCTGCTTAGCATCTGATGGAGTGGGCTCATGAAAGCTTATGCATCTCTGATTCAGTTACTCTGTATGTATGGTGTACCTCTACCCTGCCCTCTGCCGCCTTTCTCAGTGATAACTCTAAACCTAAAATGCATCGTCATATCCATAGTGATGAATTCCTGTCTAGTATATCTGTGCTAAATTCACTGGATTTGCACTACTGGTATGTCTTTGGCCCTGGCAGTATTTCATAACCTGCAGAGATTAAAAACCACTGCCCTGTGTGAGGGCTGGAAACTAATCTCATGCAACTCACATTCAGACTCTCACTTTCTCTTCCTCCAGAAGCTTCCTCTGAATTTGTCCTTTGGGAAGTGAACAGGTTGGTAACTTCCATGCTTTCCATTTGAATTCTCTCATTCTGGTTTTCTCAAACACAGCCTCTTCCCCCACCTTTGAATCTGTCCCTAGTGGCAGGGCCAGCTATACAAGAAACTTGCACAACATGATCCAATTTTAAGGAATCCCTTCTGCAAATAAGGCTTAACGTGGTTTAGCTGGCATAATTTTGAGTCAGGGTGGGTGCATCTACACATGCTGATTTAAGGTGCTTTAGTCTGATTTAAGGCGCATTAAGGGCACACATCTAAATGTGTGCACCCTTAATGCACCTTAAAAATGGTGATTTTAATCTATTTGAGCCTAAATTTGATACCTGTGAAAGCTGTTGGCCAGGAAAGATGTTGGCTCTGCAGAGGCAAGAGGCAGAAGGTTTTTGTGAGTTTGCAACATTTGAGAGATAAGATGCTCTACTTCAAGGCCCCGGGCACTGCCTGGCCTCAGATTGGATGGCAACAACATGTGGGCACCCAGGGAAAATGGTAAGCTGGCCAGGCAGGCCTGGACTGAAGTGGGTACCGCCCAAGGCCCCCATCGCCACTTGTCCCCTGGGGGCCAACTGCAGGCTACCTGCTTCCCCTGTCTGCTTCCCAGGGCAGGCCAGGCCAGGCTGCTGGCAGCACCTGCTACCACAGCCTCAGCCCTTGCTGACCCCTGCCTCTGCCCCTGCAGGACCACCACTGTGCTCTGCTGCCACCCAGCCCCTGGCACCCAGGCTTGGGGTGCACAGGGCTCCCAAACAATGGGGGCGAGAGGCTGGCCACAACCTCACGCTCACTGCAGAGGTCCTCTCCAGGGAGACACCCTGTGACTGCCCCCACCATGCTGTCACTGCAACCCAAACATGCCCCTGCTGCACATGCCGTGGATGGTGCACGATGGGCTGATTGTGCAGGTGGAGGGCTACCCCAGCCACTATACCCCACTGCTGATGATCCTGCTGGTGCCCCAGGCACAGCTGCACTCCTAGATTGGGACCCTGAGCTATGACAGCACAAAGGGCAAACCCAGCCTGCCCCACAATGTCTGCTGCTGCATGGAAGGCTACCTGTCACAAATGCTACATGTTCCTGCCCCCAGCCACTGAGGAGATCATCACCAGGCAGGATTGACAAGTTCCTCAGTGCATGAGAAGCCTGTGCCCACCTAGCTGAGGGAACCCACCTAGCTGAGGGAACACGGCCTGCTCAATAAGGTTCTGACCTGTGTCCTGCCTCCCTGCATGCTGTGGCAGGAAACCCAGGAGCAGAGGAGTGGGGCCAAGTGGGACAAAGGGCAGGGGCCAGGGCTGTGGCCAGGGACTGGGCCTGGGAGGACCTGCCCCCCAATGCAGGACTTACCATGGGTCTGGGGCTGATGAGGCTGGCAGCTTGGCACAGGACTCCCTGTGCCAGGCAGCGTTCAGCTCTATCTGGTGTCTGCAGCCTGTGGTGGACCAGGGCTGGCACCTGGCCAGGGCCTCCCCCTGGGGAGGAGCTGGTGCTGCTGGCAGCCAGCAGTGGTGTGGCCAGCCACTCCTTGTGGGCGGCTGTGGGGTAGGACTGAGGCTGAGACAGCCACTGGCCAGGGCTCCCCAAGCTTCCAGTGGGCACAGCAGCTGCAGAAGGGTGCAGGGCAGGGTGCTGGAGGTCCATGGCCCCCTCCCCTGGTGACAAGTCACCAGAAGTGTCAGGGTGGTGTATGGGCATGGCTTCCCAAGGTGCCAAAATGTGGGTCAGCTCCCGCATGAAGGGCATGATCCTGGGGGGACCACCAGACTGGCAATTGTGGCCAGTGACCCATACCATAGAGTGTTCAAGCACCCAATGTGGGTGTGGGTGTTGAAGTGCCCAACCTGGGCAAACTGCCTCAAGACATCCTCTCCACCCCACAATGCCACATATGCAATATATGTGATATAGCTAGCTCAGCAAAGCACTTTATATGTCAGTATGTTTGATATCTTGAGAGTGATTATTGGCTCTTGCCCTACAAAGGCATACTTACCCAGGTCTGCTCTCTGGATGGCAGTGGCAGGGGCCAGGCCAGCTGAGAAGGGGTAGGAGCTGGGCTGGGAGTGATGGTGGCTGCTGTACGTGTTCACCATTTAAGTGGGTGCCTGGGACTGATGATGTCCTTGTCACCTATGCCTTGTTAAGCTACTTTTGACCAGTGACACTCTGAGCTAGCTACATTATAGTCATTTTTCCGTTTTGGGATGTGGCATATATATATGGGGCAGGGGTGCTGTGCTTCACTGCAGCATTCCCTAGCATGGTTCTTTGATGATATATACATGCCCTCATTGACTACACAGTGGGCTTTGTATCAGCCCTGTGGGGAGATAGCTGCAAGAAGAAAGCATTCTATCAAAAATGGAAACATTAAGAAGGAAAGGGAATTAGTTAGGGAAAGAAAAAAGGGAGTTAACTAGAGGTAATAGGATGAAATTTAAAGGGATACTTTGGCTAAATAAGTGCAAATGCTCCTGACAGTAACATATTCTGGCCTTTGTTGTAATACTTCCCCAGGGAAGCAGAAGGCCTTCCAGAAACAGAAATCTGGGAAATGTCTGATTTGATTTAAGAGAATGTTAGTAAATATACAGCAGTAACAGAGGGGGATGGGACTGGAGACTCTAAGCTGTTATTTGTACATACTATATTTTCTTGCATACAACACACCCTAGATTGAAATATGCACCTTGTTTTTGAAAGGCAGAATGAAGAAAGAAAGATATTTCCTTGTAGTGAGTAGCTGAGTAGCAGCAGCAGCTAGGCAGCCAGCCCAGCTTTTTGCTCTGCTCTCTGTGGAGGTGTAACTTTAGGTTTCATCTAGTAAGTGGCAAAACCTGTTCTTACCATATTTCTCACATATAATACGCATTCATATTTCCAGCAACTTTTTTTTTTTAAGGAAAAGGTGAGAGTTGTTTTCAAGAAAATATGGTACATTCATAAATTTCTTTGCTCTTTTACTGCTAGAAGCTAGGGTGAAGACAGAACTCTTAGGAATAAGTTCCAGCATGATAAACTATGATAGATCCTAGCACAGAGGAGCAGTGTGTCTGTTTCAAAATGGGGAACTTATACGGATTTAATTTCTGGAGCCTTCAAAAAGTTTTGGCAATGCATCTGAGAAACACCAGCCTTTTAAGACTATCTGTTCCAATTAAGCCACCATATGTTAGAAATGCTGTGGTTAAGATAGTACATAAAGCCAAGACAAAAAATAAAAGGAACAGTTATGTATATCATTTGAAAAGGCTTGATATGAAAGAAACTGTACTTCAAAATTGATCCAGAACTCAATGAAGTCAGCAAAAAGACATTCTTTGGCTTCCAGGGCATTAGGCTTGGGCCCATAACAATGAAGTAACCAAATGCAAAATATGTGCTTAACCTGCTGACAGACTTCATTTCTTGTACTGCAAATTGCAAATCAGAAACTTCTGCCTTATCTGTGATGACAGGTACCTTGCATTTTGCAGTGCAAACATGAATCCTAATAAAATGGTTTTACTTTTATAGTATCACTTCCGCAGCATTTGTGACATTGGTTGAAGAAATGTTATGAAGATCCTAGCAATTAAAGCTTTTTAGTTTAAGAAATGTGCATTTCATTGCTAACAACATGCATGCTCCTCTCATAGTAGTTCTCATAATATTTTGGGTTGCATAATCATTTTAAGCTTGTTTATGAAGTGCATCTCTACCCTGCCTTCTGCCTTTTTAAGTTTGTTGTGCTGCTGTGTGTACCACAATGATTCCATGTTATGAATTTTTTAAAAAGCATCACTTAATGTCACTACAGCCACACTGTAACCTCTCTAACCACCTCAGAGGTATTGCAGAGTTATTGTTCATTTTAATTTTTTGTCTTTTTCTCCATTTACATTTCTCCTTTCCTCCTTCTGTTCTCACACTTTCTTCTTTTGCAAACTCTATAGAAGTTCCCTATGGACCTCCAGAGATCTGTGTACCCAAGTTTGAGAAATATTGGTCTGTAATTGCTGATTTTTTAAATTGGGCCATGTGTATTTTCATTGTCCATTTGTTGGTCTTGGCTCTTGAGTACATTTACCACTCTTCAACATAATGGGCATGTCTATGAGATATGCTATGTCACTATAGCGACAAGCTACGTTGCCTCAACTCGTTGATACAGCAACGTAGTGTCAGTGGGCATGAACCATGCTGCTAATGCTATTGCATAATAGCTTGTTGCTGCTGCACAGTAGCATGGAAAAAAACCCGTGCAGCATCAGAACTGTTTAGTAATAGCTGTTGCAGTCAGACGCATGTATAGACGCACCCAGTGTTTTTGAAACATCAGGTATACTATTGAGACACAGGAAGACTGCAAAGAACTACCAGAGATTGGAGAGGCTCACTCACTGAAACCAGCCCTTTTTGGCGCAGTGGTAAATAGTCACAACATTTTTATATTAGTCTAAGATCAGGATCTGTCCTTGGTTTCAAGGGGACTTGATGGTAGGAATATATTACAGACCTCCGAATCAAGTGGAGAAGCTTGATCTGGAATTCTCCAGAGAGCTGGAAGAGGCTGCATGCTCAGGGAACATGGTCATTATGGGTGACTTTAATTACTCAGACATCTCATGGGAAGAGCACTCAGCTATATCCGAGCGGTCATGTAGCTTCCTCACTTGCATTGAAGTGCATGAGCCAACCAGGGGAAAGGCACTCCAGTGTTTAGTTTTGGCCAAAAAGGATGATCTATTGAGTAACCTGAGGATCAAGGGTAATCTAGGCCAGGGGTTGTCAACTGGGGATATGCATACCTCTGGGGGTACTTTGAAAGATTCAAGGGGGTACGCGGGGGTGGGTGGGGATGGATCTCTGCCACCCCGCACTGTTGCTCACAGGAGCAGGGCTGGGGCGAAGCAAGAGCAGGGCTGCACAGACACTGCACTGTGGCCGCTTCGCTGCCCACCAGGTCCCCACTCTGCATCTGGCCACTTTGTCACCCCCCTCTCCCCCTGCTCCCCATCCGGCCACTCACCACTCCCCCTCCCCACACTCTGCAGCCACTCACCCGCCGCCCCCCCCCCCCGGGGTACAGCTATTAAAAATGGGGCTGCAAGGGGTACATTTCTTTTAAAAGGTTGAAAACCCCTGATCTAGTGACTGTGAGATAATCCCCCTTGATCAGTGACTGTGAGATGATCACTTTCACTATCCATCATAAGGCAGGGAAATCAGTAGAGTAGAAACCCTTGATTTTAGGAAAGCTGACTTAGGAGATTGGTGGATGAGGCCCTGCAGGGCCACGGTCTGTTGGGGAAGGGAGTCCAAGAAGAGTGCTCATTGCTCAAGGGCTGGGTCATTCCTCAAGGGCTAGGAGACACCCTCCCCCCTGCCCCCGCCCCCTCCCCTGGCTCAATAGGGAGGTCACGGACCTCCTGAAAACAAAAAGAGAAGCTTATAAGAGATAGAAACTGGGATTTACCCCAAAGAAGGGGTACACAGGAATGGGCTGCACCTGTAGGGAATGGGTTATAAAAGCAAAGGCAGAAACTAAATACAAACTGGCAACAGAAATCAAAGACAACAAAAAATTCTTCTTAGATACATAGGAAGCAGGGAAAAAATAAGGGAAATGTAGGACCTCTGCTGAATGCAATGGGACAGCTGATAATCTATGCTCAAAAGAAAACTGTACTCCTAAATGAATACTTTGCATTGTATTCCACCAGACTAAGGATATTAACTTGCCTGACAGAAAGCAAGATGGACAAGGTGGGAGTGATCACCTACCTATAATCAGTGAAGATCTTGTAAGCGAATACCTAGAGAGGCTGGATACCTATAAGTCAGCAGGACTGGATGAACTACAATCAAGAGTGCTGAAAGAACTGGCTGATGTCATCGTACAACTGATGGCAAAGCTATTCAAGAACTCATGGCGCTTAGGTGAGGTCCCAGAAGACTGGAGGAGGGTCAGCGTGGTACCTATCTTCAAGAAAGGAAAGAAGAGGGATGCAGGGAATTAAAGGCCAATCAGTCTGATCTCAATCCCTGGAAAAATCCTGGAAAAATGTATCAAAGAATCCATCAGTGATAGGCTAACAGAAGGCAGTATTCTAAAAGACAGCCAACGTGTCTTTGTTATGGACAGGTCGTGCCTGACCAACCTCATCTCCTACAATCAGGTAACTTACCACCTGGATAAGGGAGATGAGGTTGACATCATATATTTGGATTTCAAAAAGGCCTTTAATTTGGTCTCCCATGATGTCATAGTATCATAGTAGCTAGGGTCAGGAGGGACCTGAACAGCTCATTTAGCCTGACCCCTTGCCACAGGCAGGAATGAATGCTGGGTTCACAAGACCCCAGACAGGTGATCATCCAACCTCTTGAATATACCCAGGGTAGGGGCGAGGACCACCTCCCTGGGAAGTTGGTTTCAGATTTTGGCCACCCTAACTGTAAAATACTGCCTTCTGATCTCTAACCTAAACCTATTCTCCATCAGCTTATTACCATTGTTCCTTGTCACCCCAGGTGGTGCTGGGGAAAAAAGGGCTCTACCTATTTGCTGTTGATCTCCCCTGATGAGTTTGTAGGCAGCCACCAGGCCCCCCCTCAGCCTCCTCTTGCTGAGGCTGAACAGGTTCAGGTCCCTCGGTCTCTCCTCGTAGGGCCTGTCCTGCTGCCCTCTCACCAAGCGGGTGCCCCTCCTCTGAACCCTCTCCAGGCTGGCCACATCCCTTTTGAAGTGCGGCACCCAGAACTGGGCGCAGTACTCCAACTGCAGCCTGACCAAAGTCGCATAGAGGGGGAGTATCACCTCTCTAGACCAGCTTGAGATGCACCTTTGGATGCATGACAAGGTATGGCTGGCCTTGCTGGCTGCGGTCTGGCATTGGCGGCTCATGTTCATCTTGGAGTCAATAATGACTCCAAGATCCCTTTCCGCCTCTGTGCTTTCAAGAGGGGAACTCCCCAGCCTGTATGTATGCTGTGGATTCCTTCTCCCAAGGTGCAGCACCCTGCATTTGTCTACATTGAACCCCATCCTATTCTTGTCTGCCCACTTTTGTAGTCTGTCTAAATCTAGTTGCAGCCTCTCTCTCCCTTCAAGCATGTTCACCTCACCCCACATCTTAGTGTCATCAGCAAACTTGGACAGCGTGCTTTCCACCTCCTTGTCCAAGTCGCTGATGAAGATGTTAAACAGTGCGGGCCTGAGGACTGAGCCCTGGGGTACCCCATTGCTCACATCTCGCCATGTTGAGTACAACCCGTCCACCACTACTCTCTGGGTGTGCCCCATCAGCCAATTTTTTACCCATCCAACTGTGCAGGCATCAATGCCACAGTCGCTTAATTTATTGATGAGGATGGGGTGAGAGACAGTGTCAAAGGCCTTCCTAAAGTCTAGAAAGACCATGTCCACAGCGACACCATCATCCAAGGATTTAGTTACTTGGTCATAAAAGGCAATCAGGTTGGTCAGGCAGGACCTGCCTTTGATGAACCCATGCTGGTTGCCCCTGAGCATGATCTCCTCTGCAGGCCTCCCACAGATATGCTGCTTGATGATTCTCTCCAAGATCTTCCCGAGCACCGAGGTGAGGCTTACAGGCTTATAGTTACTTGGGTCCTCCTTCCTCCCTTTCTTGAAAATTGGGACCACGTTAGCCAGTTTCCATTCCCCCGGCATCTGACCAGATGACCACAAATGCTCATACAGCCGGGCCAAGGGCTCCGCGATGACCCCTGCCAGCTGCCTCAACACCCTTGGGTGGAGGGCATCTGGACCTGCAGAATTAAAAATGTCCAGCCCTTCCAGAAGATCCCTAACTACATCTGTGCTGACTGAAGGCCTGACAGAGATATCCCCAAGACTGTCCCTGCCTCTGGTAGGTGGGATATCCCGGTCCCTGTTCAAGAAAACAGAGTCAAAGAAACTGTTAAAAATATAAGCTTTCTTGTCTGGCGTAGCCACAAGATTACCGTTTGCATCTTGGAGGGGCCCTACATTGCCTGGTGCCCTCTTCTTGCTCCCAATGTATTTGAAAAAGGACTTTTTGTTGTCCTTAATCCTAGATGCTAGCCTGAGTTCCATCTCTGCCTTGGCCTTCCTAATAGCCCTCCTACACTCCCGGGCCGAGGAGGAGTACTCCTCCTTGGTGATAGCTCCTCCCTTCCACTGGTTGTACGCCCCCCTTTTAGTCCTCAGGCATTCCTGAATGCCCTTGCTGAGCCAAGGGGGTTTCTGAGTATTCTTACCCCCTCTGCTTCTCTCAGGGACTGTTATCCTTTGGGCCTGGAGGATCACCCCCTTAAGGTACGACCATCCCTCATGGACTCCCATCTCCTCTACCTTCTGGGCCCTCAGTGCCTCCCCCACTAGTCTCCTAAGCTCGTTGAAGTTGGCCCTTCTGAAGTCAAGGGCTTTAGCCTTGGTGTAAGCCCTTGACGCCCTGCATTGGATAGTGAAATCCAGCAGGTGATGATCGCTATCGCCCAGGTGGTCGAGGACCTGCAGTCCCCTCACCAGGTCATCCCCTGTGACCAGGACCAGGTCCAGCAAGGCGTTACACCTAGTGGGGCTGCGCACTTCCTGGATAAGGTGAAGGGCCTGTAATACAGCCAGGAACCTACGTGAGTGGTCAGACCTGGCTGTCTGCTGCTCCCAGCAAATGTCTGGGTAGTTCAGGTGACCCATGACAATAACATCCCTTGACCTAACTGCCTCCATAAGCTGGGTGGAGAAGTCCTGGTCCAGATCTTCTCCCTGGTTGGGTGGTCTGTAGTAGACACCCACTGTAAGGTCCCTTTCACCACGCCCCCCTTGTAGTTTGACCCATAGTGTCTCTGCCCGACCTTCCTCTAACCCGAAGCTAATCCTTGATGATGCGAGGTGCTCTTTGACGTAGAGCGCAACCCCTCCACCTTTCCTCTCTGTCCTGTCTCTTCCATATATGGTGTATCCCCGAATGCGCACCACCCAGTCATAGGTAGGGTCCCACCAGGTTTCTGTGAGTCCTACTAACTCTGGGTTCTTACTCGCAATCAGGAGGCACAGTTCCTCCTGCTTGCTCCCCATACTACGAGCATTAGGGTAGAGGCATCTGAGGCCTCCTGAGGGTGTACGTGCCTACCTCCCACTCCCAGGACAGTTGTGGCCCCCTACTCCCAGGACATTCATGCTTACCTGGGCTTCCCTTCCTCTTGTCACCCTACATGCTGGTGAAGCATCCTCTCCACTCAAAGCAGCCCCTTCCCCCAGTGAAGTGGCCCCTTCCCCCTTCATTTAACCATGTCCTCATGGTTAAATTGAGAAATTGTAGCCTCAACAACTTAACAGTCCAGTGGCTGGGAAACTGGCTCTGAGGTCAGACCCAGAGACTGTTAATAGATGGAACCAGGGTGATATGGCGAAAGGTGATCAATGGTGTCCCTCAAGGTTCAGTACTCAGACCAGCGCTTTTCAACATTTTCATCAACAATTTGGTTACGGGTGTGGAAAGCATACTGGCAAAGTTTGTGGACGACACCAAGTTATGGGAGAGTACCATCATGCTGGAAGACAGGCTGAGGACATAGGCTGACCTGGACAGGCTTGTAAAATGGGTGGATCTAAACCTGATGATGTTTAACACCAAGAAATGTAAAGTGCTCCATCTGGGGAGAAATAATCCACAACATATTTACAGACTCAGTGGTGCTAGACTAGCCAGCACCATAACTGAAAGAGACCTGGGGGTCATGATCGACCACAAAATGAACATGAGCCACCAGTGCAAGGCTATAGCTGGCAAAGCGAGCAGGACTCTGGCATGCATCAGCCAATGCATTACAAGCAAGACTAAGGATGTCATCCTGCTGCTCTACTTGGCATTGGTGAGGCTGCAGTTGGAGTACAGCATCCGGTTCTGACTGCCACACTTCAAGAGGGACGTAGAGAAGCTGGAAAGAGCCCAAAGGAGGGCCACGTGAATAATTAGAGGTCTGGAGAACAAATCATATGAGGAGAGGCTGAAGGACATGGGACTGTTCAGCCTAGAAAAGAGAAGACTCAGGGAGGACTTTACACAGATTCACAGAAGTTTAGGGCTGGAAGGGACCTCGTGAGATCATCAGGTCCAGCTCCTCTACTCTGGGCTGGAAAGATTGCTGGGGTCAAATAACCCCAGCAAGGTGAGTGTCCAGTCTCCTTTTGAAGATCTCCAGGATAGGTGCCTGCACCCCCCCCCAGGTGGAGCACTTTATGGTTCTCAGTGTTGAACAGCATCTGGTTCTGGTCCGCTCATCTAACTAATCTGTCTAGGTCCTCCTGGTTCATCAGCCTACCCTGATGCATGACTGCACTTTCCCAAAGCTTAGTATCATCAGTGAACTTTGCCAGTGTACTTTTCACCACCACCTCCAGATCATTAATGAAGATGTTGAAAAGCATTGGTCCAAGTATTGAACCCTGGGGACCCCACTGGCTACCTTCCACCAGGTCGACACAGATACATCCATTAGTACTCTCTGAGTCTGACTGCACAGCCAGTTTCCCACCCATTTGGCCATTGAATTGTTCAGCCCATAGCTGAACAATTCAACTACATTACCTGGAGAGCGTCATGGGACACCAAGTCAAAGGCCTTCCTAAAGTCCAAGTAAATGATGGCAACCGCATTTCCCTTATCCAGGTGGTGAGTAACCTGGTTGTAGAAGGAAATGAAATTAGTCAGATATGACCTACCTGCAACAAAACCATGCTGGCTGTTGTTCAGAATTTTGCCTTCTACTAGTTAATCACATATGGACTCCTTGAGAAATTTTTCAAGGATTTTTCCTGGGATGGAGGTCAGGCTGACTAGCCTATAGTTCCCTGGGTCCTCTCTCCTCCCCTTCTTCAAGATGGGCACAACATTGGACTTCTTCTAGTCTTCTAGGACTTTTCCTGAGCCCCACGAATTCTCAAAGAGGTTTATCAGCAGTCCTTCAATGACTTTGCATATTTCGTTCAGCACTCTCAGATGGAGTTCATCCATCCAGTCCTGCTGATTTATAGATATCCAGCCTCTCTAGCTGTTCTTTCACCAGCTCTACATTGACTGTTGGTAGGTGTGACTATTTTGTGTCATATTTGCATTCAGTAAGCTATTACTCTTAGACTGGTGGAATACAGTTTTGTCCTTAGTGTTGGTGATCAGATGTCCAGATGCATTGAGCAGTGGTCCCATGTTTCCACTGGTTTTCCACCTGTTACCTATGTACCTATAGAAGGACTTCTTATTGTTCTTGATTTCAGTTGCTAACCTGAATTTGGTCACTCCCTTTGCTTTTCTAATCTACCTCCTGCAGGTGTGGGCCAATCTTATGTAGTTCTCCTTGGGGCCTTATATATTCCTAGCTTCCATTTTGTTAAGCCTCCCTTTTCTTTTTCAGAAGACATGCAACTTCTCTATTGAGCCAAAATGGCCTCCCAGCCCCTATGCCACCTTTTTTGTATACAGGTATGGACAACTTCTGTGGACTGAGAATCGTGTCCTTGAGGAATGACCACTCTTCAAACACACTCTTTCCCTGCCACCCATGATCCCGTAGGACATTACTCACTAAATTCCTTAGCTTATTGAAGTCAGCATTTTTAAAGTCCAGAATTTGTACCTTACTGACAAATTTCCCAGCCCTACAATGGACAATGAAAGTGACAGTGTCATGGTCACTGTCGCCCAGGTTACCCTCTATCATCAGATCACTCACCAGGTCATCCCCCTTGGCAAGAACTAAATCTAGGAGCACATTTCCTCTGGTCGGCATGTATACTTCCTCAGACAGGTAAAGCTCATTGATACAAGTGAGGAATCTATGTGCTTGGTCAGATCTGGCTGAGAGTGCTTCCCTGGAGATGTCTGGGTAGTTAAAATTGCCCATGATGACCATATCCCATGCTCTTGCAGCCTCTTTCAGTTCTCTGGAGAATTCCAGATCTAGGCCCTCATCTTGATTCAGAGGTCTGTAGTATATTCCTACAGTTAGGTCCCTTTTGCATGTCCCCCCCATATCTTGACCCAGAGGGTCTCAAGTTGCCCTTCCTTAGTACCAGTTTTGACTTCCAAGGATGTTTACTACTCCTTTTCACATAGAACCACACCTCCACCCTTTTTCCCTGTGTGATCTGTCCTTTGCAGGGTATAGCCCTCTATAACTATGGTCCAATCATGGATAGAGTCCCACCAGGTCTCTGTTATCCCTATGATATTGTAGTCCCTTCTGGAAAGCAGGAGGGTCAGTTCCTCCTGTTTTTTCCCCATGCTCCTGGCATTTGCTCACAGGCATTTGAGCCCTTCACTGGAGGTCCTCGGTTTCCTATCACATTGAGGGAGCTCCATTCCCTCAGCTCGTGCTGTAGTGTCTTTCCTGTCTTCTCTTGTTGTAATGGAGGTTTATTTGCTGGCCCCTGGACTTGTTCCATTCATTGTCCCCCCACCCCCTGGCAATCTTAGTTTAAAGCTCTGTCCAGGAGGTCTACCATCCTGGCCAAGAAAAGAGCCTTCCCCTTTGGTGTGAGTTGGATACCATCTCTTCCCAAAAGGCCTCTGTCTCTGAAGTGCATGCTGTGGTCAAGGAAGTCAAAACCCTCTCAGTAGCACCATTGCTGGAGCATAGGAAATGCATAGGGGGGCACAGGGGAGAGCATGTGCCCCCCTGAGATTGGCCTTTACCAGCCAGGGCGTGGGGGCATTGAGAGAAGCAGTGCCCCTCCTGAGAAGCATCAGTGGCACTTCCAGTTTTGCCACCAGCGCTTCCGGCCAGCGATTGGCCGCGGGTGTGCCCCCCAGACTCAGAAGACACCAGTCACCCATGCGCTGGAGCCTTTGGTTCACCTCTTTGATACATCCATCTCCCTTAGGTTCGCAGCCTGCAACTAGGAGGATGGAGTAAAATACTACCTGCATCCCCAACCCCTTAAGCCCAGCCTCCAGAGCCCTGTAGTCACTCATGACCAGTGAGGATTGCTCTGAGCCATGTCATTGATGCCCACATGGATGAGGAACATGGGGTAGTTGTTGGAGGGCCAGATAAGTTTAGGAATCCTCTCTGCCATGTCCCAGATATGGGCCCCTGGGAGGCAGCAGACCTCATGGGCCAGAGGGTCAGGGTGGCAGATCGCTCCCTCTGTCCCTGACAGGAGGGTTTCGCCCATCATGACCACCCGGTATCTCTTCCTAGGGGTGGCAGCTAGATGCCTTCCCTCATCCAGAGCCAGCGTTTCTGCTGATGTCTCTGCTGGTGGTGCATACCTGTTGCCCAGTTCCAAGGGAGGAGTGACCCTGGTATTGAGTGTCTTGGGACCTAAGATGACAGGACCCTGATCTGACTTGATGGCAGCCTTTAAATATATAAGGAGTGAACATCAGGGGCTAAGAGAACATCTGTTCCCCAAGGCACCCCACAGGAAGACTAGTAATAATGGTCATAAACAGATAGAAGATTGCTTCAGATTAGACATAAGGAAAAACTTCTTTACACTTTGTGTGTCCCGAGTCCGGAACAGAATCTCTTCAGAGGTGGCATAGTCAGCTTCCCCGGAGATCTTCAAAAGATGACTGGATGCACACCTTGCTGGGGTCATCTGACCCCAGCAGCCTTTCCTGCCTTAGAGCAGGGGGACTGGACCTGATGATCTTGTGAGGTCCCTTCCAGCTCCTAACTTCTATGAATCCCAGGAATCCCCAGAGGCATCAGCAGGGTTAGACTGGTGTTGGATCAGTTAAATCCTGCAAAGTGCTAAGCACTCAGATCTCAGTCCAGCAAAGCACTTAAACCTGTGTACATAAGCAGCACCTTTAGCTTCAATGCAAGCCAGATGATCTCTTTGTAGGGTCAGGACTATAATGTCCCTCACTTTGCATGATTAAGACCAGGTTGTCTGTGACTATATGAAATAATTTGTGCTCTGATCTATTACCTCATCATCAAGATGTTTGTTTATTCTAGATGGGGTACCCCAACACAAGGGGTGTGAGAGCACTGCCACTGCCAATGACTAGCCTTTCTCAGAGTGAGGTTGTAGAGCTAGGGCATGAATTAATGGAAAATAACAACCTGAGGGCATCAACAGCAGTATTCATCTGTGTATCTCAAATCAGAAATGAACTTTCTGACTACAAGGGCAAGCAGTTGTTAAAGCACAGTGTTTCTTTAATTAGTCTTCTGGGATAAGAAATGTTTTGAACCGTTTCTTGTAGCCCTGGGAACCATGCAGGGAACAGCAGCCAACTAAGTACTATGGGGCCACATTTTTTTCATTAGATTCTAGTTCCTCCAAATTTGTCTTGATCTGGCTGAGGTCAGAAGTCTTGGAGTAGGCCAAAAGTTTTGGACTAGGCCAAATCCTGCTCTCCTCTGCACCTGTGATGCTCCATTAACATTACTAAATGGGAGAAGAATTTCGTCCTCTGTGGGTGCGTCTACACATTCATTAATGCACAGTAGTTACTGAGCATTTAAATTAGTACTTGTATAATCAAGTGCTAAGTAAGTGCACAGTAACTGGAGTTACTGCACAGTAGTGCCACCAGACACCTTTTTAGTGATGCTACTGTGCAGTAGCCTAATAATACTGTGCAATAGCATATTAGCACTGTCCATGCTGTGATGTGCTACTGAGCAGTATTATTAGGCTACTGCACAGTTAGCGTCTTATGTAGACATGCCCTGTATCTCTGTATGCATCTTTCATGGAACCTGATTGAACAGATGAAAAAATCTGCTCAGCTGCTGCTGAGTCAGTACCTGGGACAACCACAGCCATGACCAGTGTGCTAGAAGTTGAACCAGGGATCTCCTGAGATAAAAGTATGAGCTGCTGCAGCTTAAATCTCACCAGGGGCTGAAGCTGACTCATATCCTCTGCACACTGGTGCAGCAGGGGACCTTGTAACGTATACTCACCACTGAGTTACATCAGCAAAGTTGTTCCTCCATGCATGCATTTTGAGTTGAACTGAAAAAAAAAAAAAAAATAGCTTACTTTTTTCTGATGCACTACTAATAATCTATGTACTCCTCTTGATCTGCAGCCAGCAGATGACTGACCTGACTACTTATGGGCTTGTCAATCCATGCTGAAATCCAATGGAACTGGTACAGAGAAGGGAAAGCCTCTGCCCTGTCTGTTTGTAGTGGACCTGCAATAGCCCTCTTTTATAATATACTTGAGTGTTATAAGACCTCAGGAAAAGGCTACTGCCATAGGAAGCTATACACACAAAACTCAGTAGGTGCCACTCTTACTTGTGAGCCAATATTGAACCAATCCCAGCTTGGAGTTTAAGAGAAACCATGCGTTGAAGGTTGCCATCTTTCAATTCAGAGGTAAAACTAAGTGTGTCAATTAAAAAAATCCTGTAGCACTTTTTGTAAGAGCAAGGATATAATATATCCTATTATCCCAATTAAATTCTAGTTGGGTAATTAAATTCTGTCCATCTAAAATGGAGCTGCTGGGAAGAGATGGTCTCCACCTCTCTCCCCTAGGGAGGAGGCTCTTCTCAGCCAGACTGGCTGACCTGCTCCACCGGGCTTTAAACTAAGCCTGCTGGGGGACGGGGGGACTACCGCCACTGCTGGCCCGCTGAACAATCCTTGCAAAGCCAGCGGATCACGGCACTCAAGGGAGCCCACCCCAGCCCCAGCCCTGGTAAAATCTGTGGGCAAGGAAGGAGCCCCCCAGGGGGCGCTTGCCTGCCTGTACACAAATGCCAGGAGCTTGGGGAATAAGCAGGAGGAGCTCATCCTCCTGCTCAGTGCAAACAATTACGATGTCATAGGGATCATGGAGACCTGGTGGGACTCCACCCATGACTGGACCACGGGGATAGATGGCTATACCCTGTACAGGAGGGATCGTGTAGAGAAAAGGGGCGGGGGTGTAGCTCTCTATGTTAAGGAAAGCTACGCGTCCCTGCAAGCCGATATTGGCGACCAGGGTGGACGGCTGGAGACCCTCTGGGTTAAAATCCGTGGGGAACACGGCACAGGGGACACAATGGTGGGAGTCTATTACAGACCTCCCACCCAACGTCCTGAGCTAGACCAGGAGTTTGCCCAGGAACTGGCTGAGGCAGCTTGCTCCAGGACCATGGTTGTCATGGGTGACTTCAATTACCCAGACATCTCGTGGGAGGATCGCTCAGCAAAATCTGAGCGGTCGCAGAGCTTCCTCTCGTGCGTGGATGACCTCTACCTGACTCAAGAAGTCTATGGGCCAACGAGAGGCAAAGCGCTGCTCGACCTGGTGCTGGCTACTGGGGAGGACCTAGTCGGCGACCTAGTGATCGATGGGAAACTGGGTGACAGCGACCACGAGCTGATCACCTTCACCATCCGCCGAAAAGCTGGCAAGTCGGTCAGCAACACGCAAGTCCTTGACTTCAGGAAAGCCGACTTTGACAAGCTCAGGAGGCTTGTCAGTGAGGCCCTAAGGGACTGTGACCACAGGGAGAGGGGAGTTCAAGAAGAGTGGTTGCTCCTCAAGGGAGCGATCCTCAATGCACAAACTAAGTCTATTCCATCTCGGAGGAAAGGCAGCAAGAGGGCACAGCAGCCCCCCTGGCTCTCCAGGGACCTAGCAGACCTCCTGAGGCTAAAACGAAAGGCCTACAAAGGATGGAGGATGGGAGTCACCTCCAAGGGGGATTATTCTGCACTGGTCCGGTCCTGTAGGGAGCAGACCAGGAAAGCCAAGGCTGCAACTGAACTCCAGCTAGCTTTGAGCATCAAGGACAATAAAAAGTCCTTTTTCAGATATGTGGGGAGGCGGAGGAAAAGCAGGGGCAACGTTGGACCCCTGCTGAACCAGATGGGGCAACTGACAACTGACGCCCAGGAAAAAGCCAACCTATTAAATAGGTACTTTGCCTCGGTCTTTCATCAGCCCCATGGGACGCCCGTGCCTGCTACAGGGCCGGGAAGTCCGGGTGAGGGTGATCCCCTGCCCCCCATTAATGCTGACTTTGTGAAGGAACATCTTGAGAAGCTGGATACCTTCAAGTCAGCCGGCCCTGACAATCTTCACCCCAGGGTACTCAAGGAGCTGGCGAGCATCATAGCCCAGCCTCTAGCGCGGATCTTTGAAAACTCTTGGCGCTCTGGTGTAGTGCCCGAAGACTGGAAGAAGGCCAACGTGGTGCCTATCTTCAAGAAAGGGAGGAAAGTGGATCCGGCTAACTATAGGCCCATCAGCCTGACTTCTATCCCGGGGAAGATCTTAGAAAAGTTTATTAAGGAGGCCATCCTTAATGGACTGGCCGACGCCAACGTCTTAAGGGATAGCCAGCACGGGTTTGTTGCGGGTAGGTCTTGCTTGACCAATCTCATTTCCTTCTACGACCAGGTGACCTATCACCTGGACAAGGGAGATGAGATTGATGTCATATATCTTGACTTCAAAAAAGCCTTCGATCTGGTGTCCCATGATCGTCTCTTGGAGAAACTGGCCAATTGTCGTCTTGGGTCCCCCACGATCCACTGGCTGGAAAATTGGCTCCGGGGTCGGACCCAGAGGGTAGTAATTGATGGAAGTCACTCATCGTGGTGTCCTGTGACCAGTGGGGTCCCCCAGGGCTCTGTCCTTGGACCCATACTGTTCAACATCTTCATTAATGATGTGGACACTGGAGTCAGAAGCGGACTGGCCAAGTTCGCCGATAACACCAAACTTTGGGGCAAAGCATCCACACCAGAAGACAGGCAGATGATCCAGGCTGACCTGGACAGGCTCAGCAAGTGGGCGGATGAGAATCTGATGGTGTTCAACGCCGATAAATGCAAGGTTCTCCACCTTGGGAAAAAAAACCCGCAGCATCCTTATAGGCTCGGCAGTGCTATGTTGGTTAGCACTATGGAAGAAAGAGACTTGAGGGTCATCATTGACCACAAGATGAACATGAGCCTGCAATGCGATGCTGCGGCTAGTAAAGCGACCAAAACGCTGGCTTGCATCCATAGATGCTTCTCAAGCAAATCCCGGGACGTCATTCTCCCCCTGTACTCGGCCTCAGTGAGGCTGCAGCTGGAGTACTGCGTCCAGTTTTGGGCTCCACAATTCAAAAAGGATGTGGAGAAGCTTGAGAGAGTCCAGAGAAGAGCCACGCGCATGATCAGAGGGCAGGGAAGCAGACCCTACGATGACAGGCTGAGAGCCCTGGGGCTCTTTAGCCTGGAAAAGCGCAGGCTCAGGGGTGATCTGATCACCTACAAGTTTATCAGGGGTGACCATCAGTATCTGGGGGAACGTTTGTTCACCAGAGCGCCCCAAGGGATGACGAGGACGAATGGTCACAAACTGCTACAAGATCGTTTCAGGCTGGACATAAGGAAGAATTTCTTTACTGTCCGAGCCCCCAAGGTCTGGAATAGCCTGCCACCGGAGGTTGTTCAAGCGCCTTCATTGAACACCTTCAAGATGAAACTGGATGCTTATCTTGCTGGGATCCTATGACCCCAGCTGACGTCCTGCCCTTTGGGCGGGGGGCTGGACTCATAGATTTCATAGACATTAGGGCTGGAAGGGACCTCGGAAGATCATCGAGTCCAGCCCCCCGCCCAAAGTATGGGTCCAAGGACAGAGCCCTGGGGGACCCCACAGGACACCACGATGAGTGACTTCCATCAATTACTACCCTCTGGGTCTGACCCCGGAGCCAATTTTCCAGCCAGTGGATCGTGGGGGACCCAAGACGACAATTGGCCAGTTTCTCCAAGAGACGATCATGGGACACCAGATCGAAGGCTTTTTTGAAGTCAAGATATATGACATCAATCTCATCTCCCTTGTCCAGGTGATAGGTCACCTGGTCGTAGAAGGAAATGAGATTGGTCAAGCAAGACCTACCCGCAACAAACCCGTGCTGGCTATCCCTTAAGACGTTGGCGTCGGCCAGTCCATTAAGGATGGCCTCCTTAATAAACTTTTCTAAGACCTTCCCCGGGATAGAAGTCAGGCTGATGGGCCTATAGTTAGCCGGATCCACTTTCCTCCCTTTCTTGAAGATAGGCACCACGTTGGCCTTCTTCCAGTCTTCGGGCACTACACCAGAGCGCCAAGAGTTTTCAAAGATCCGCGCTAGAGGCTGGGCTATGATGCTCGCCAGCTCCTTGAGTACCCTGGGGTGAAGATTGTCAGGGCCGGCTGACTTGAAGGTATCCAGCTTCTCAAGATGTTCCTTCACAAAGTCAGCATTAATGGGGGGCAGGGGATCACCCTCACCCGGACTTCCCGGCCCTGTAGCAGGCACGGGCGTCCCATGGGGCTGATGAAAGACCGAGGCAAAGTACCTATTTAATAGGTTGGCTTTTTCCTGGGCGTCAGTTGTCAGTTGCCCCATCTGGTTCAGCAGGGGTCCAACGTTGCCCCTGCTTTTCCTCCGCCTCCCCACATATCTGAAAAAGGACTTTTTATTGTCCTTGATGCTCAAAGCTAGCTGGAGTTCAGTTGCAGCCTTGGCTTTCCTGGTCTGCTCCCTACAGGACCGGACCAGTGCAGAATAATCCTCCTTGGAGGTGACTCCCATCCTCCATCCTTTGTAGGCCTTTCGTTTTAGCCTCAGGAGGTCTGCTAGGTCCCTGGAGAGCCAGGGGGGCTGCTGTGCCCTCTTGCTGCCTTTCCTCCGAGATGGAATAGACTTAGTTTGTGCATTGAGGATCGCTCCCTTGAGGAGCAACCACTCTTCTTGAACTCCCCTCTCCCTGCGGTCACAGTCCCTTAGGGCCTCACTGACAAGCCTCCTGAGCTTGTCAAAGTCGGCTTTCCTGAAGTCAAGGACTTGCGTGTTGCTGACCGACTTGCCAGCTTTTCGGCGGATGGTGAAGGTGATCAGCTCGTGGTCGCTGTCACCCAGTTTCCCATCGATCACTAGGTCGCCGACTAGGTCCTCCCCAGTAGCCAGCACCAGGTCGAGCAGCGCTTTGCCTCTCGTTGGCCCATAGACTTCTTGAGTCAGGTAGAGGTCATCCACGCACGAGAGGAAGCTCTGCGACCGCTCAGATTTTGCTGAGCGATCCTCCCACGAGATGTCTGGGTAATTGAAGTCACCCATGACAACCATGGTCCTGGAGCAAGCTGCCTCAGCCAGTTCCTGGGCAAACTCCTGGTCTAGCTCAGGACTTTGGGTGGGAGGTCTGTAATAGACTCCCACCATTGTGTCCCCTGTGCCGTGTTCCCCACGGATTTTAACCCAGAGGGTCTCCAGCCGTCCACCCTGGTCGCCAATATCGGCTTGCAGGGACGCGTAGCTTTCCTTAACATAGAGAGCTACACCCCCGCCCCTTTTCTCTACACGATCCCTCCTGTACAGGGTATAGCCATCTATCCCCGTGGTCCAGTCATGGGTGGAATCCCACCAGGTCTCCGTGATCCCTATGACATCGTAATTGTTTGCACTGAGCAGGAGGATGAGCTCCTCCTGCTTATTCCCCAAGCTCCTGGCATTTGTGTACAGGCAGGCAAGCGCCCCCTGGGGGGCTCCTTCCTTGCCCACAGATTTTACCAGGGCTGGGGCTGGGGCGGGCTCCCTTGAGTGCCATGATCCGCTGGCTTTGCAAGATTTGCTCAGCGGGCCAGCAGTGGCAGTCGTGCCCCCGTCCCCCAGCGGGCTTAGTTTAAAGCCCGGTGGAGCAGGTCAGCCAGTCTGGCTGAGAAGAGCCTCCTCCCTAGGGGAGAGAGGTGGAGACCATCTCTTCCCAGCAGCTCGCTGCCTCTCTCGCCAAAGAGCGGGCTGTGGTCATGAAAGCCAAAGCCTTCCTGACGACACCAGCGCCGCAGTCTTTGGTTGACCACATAGATCCTCCTGTCCCTTCTCAGCCCATAGCCTGAGACTGGGAGGATCGACGAGAACACCACCTGTGCCCCCAGACCCTTAAGCCCCGCTCCCAAATCCCTGTAGCGCCTCATGACCTGGCTGGGAGTGCTCCGAGCCGTGTCATTGGTGCCCACATGAATAAGGAGCATGGGATAGCGGTCTGTGGGTTTGAGGAGCTTGGGGATCCTCTCCGCAATGTCCCGGATGCGGGCCCCTGGGAAGCAGCAGACTTGCCGGGCTAAGGGGTCAGGGTGGCAGATTGGTTCTCGATGATCTTCCGAGGTCCCTTCCAGCCCTAATGTCTATGAAATCTATGAAAATTCCATTCTAGCTTCACAGGATATGACGCTTTCCAGTTTCTGGCCAAAACTGTTAAATAATAGTACCACCCCCTGCTTAAAATACTGCCTCCCATCCCAGAGGTGGCTGAATTTCAGTGGTGAGTAAAATGATCTTTGTATACATAGTTAGCAATCAGTTGCTTATTTTATTAGGTGCTTGGAGGTCTTTGGATGAAAGATACCCTATAAATGCCGGTCACTGGCAGGAGCACTTGCAGAACCTTTGAGTGATGGGCAAGGCAGGAATTTTAGGAGTGCTGAGTATCCATGACTGGTGAGGCACTGGCCTAAAACTAGGTATCCTCAGAATGATCATGATTCATAGCTCTCCCCATTTTCTTTTATTTCTGTAGTTTTCAATTTTTTATTTTAATTCCAAATAAAATTAAAGGGATCTTTAAAATTAGTTGGGCAGGTATATTTCCCCTATACTACCCTGTCATCATGTCTCATCTTTAATTTGAAGGATTTACCTCACTAGATAAGAAGGCAGGGCAGGGTAGCACTTTAGGGTTCCTATACATGAGCAGTGAGGCTGCTCCAATGCACTGTAATTTCAGCACATTGGAGCAGATTCAATTAACCAAGTCTGCTGAAGAGGGGCAATTACTGCACTCCAGCAGCCTCGTGCATCTTGTATATCAGTGTCCCCATGCTTCAACATGGTGGCAGGGGCATTTTATCTAAAGCTTATTCAACAAGCCATTTTGAAGCACAGGGACGCTGACACACGAGATGCTCCGGACTCTTTAATTAGAGCGGTTCTCGGAGCTACTCTAATTCTACATTCTAGTTTTGAGCCTGTTGCCCAAGGAGTAGCCAAACTACAGCTCACAAGCCATGTGTGGCTCTGGGCAGTTAATATGTGACTCCTGAAAAAAAGAGAAGCAATTAAATAAATACATTTTTCCCCCACTGTCTGTTCAATTATTAGTTTCTATTTTTTTTTTTCATTCTTACTTATTATTTATTCTAAAGGGTCATCTAACAGCAAGAGCCAGGGAGCTGTATGTAGATCACTGGTTCTGGGTCATGTTCATGGCAAGACCTGCGGCTAGAATGGCTAGAAAATTTAGCCAACCTCACCTTAGTCCATGATTGCTACTGAGTGAGTGTCATTCTTTGAAAGCTGCTAGGTTAACAGCAATGCATCCTCTTTTTATCCAGAGATCACTGACACCACAAAACTAGGAATGAAAGCTTTCTCCACACTGATCTCTGATCAGATGTCTTAATATTGAGGAACATTCATATTCCGGGCCTATTAAGTCCTTGAATACTCTGCAGCAAAGGTGCTTATCATGACAGTGTTGTTTGTGATACATCTCTGCGCTAGGACCTGGACCAAGATACCTCCCCACAAATTGTTTCACAGAGATGAATTCTGTTAAACATTAGCATGTCTGGTGCTCTAAAACAGGGGTCAGCAACCTTTTAGAGCAGCAGATCCAGCTGTTGCCACAGGTTGCCAATCCCCTGCTGCTTTGATCCCTCCCCTGCTCTTTGCCCCCCTCTGCTTACCAGGTCCCACTGAAAGCTATACCAAATACCAGTATGGAATGGCAAATTCAGCAGCAAGGGCACAGAACAAAAAGCCTGAACTACCCTCTTTAATATGCCCCTTTTAAATCATCAGTTAATGCAGCTTCTTTAAAATCAGTGCCCACTGCATCTCCCCCACTGAATCAGACCTTTTCTGGTTGGATCCAGCCTGTGGGCAATAGGTTACTGACCACTGCTCTAAAATATTTGAGATTAAATTAGTTTAGCTTAGATTAGATACAAAACTATAAAAGACAGTTCAGAAAATTAAGTTTGTTTTGGAACAAACAGGGAATTTTTCTAACACTATCTCTATGCTAGAAAAAAATGGTTCCCAAAGGAAAAATGTTTTGTTTTTGTTTTCAATTGCCCACTAAAAATTATGAAGTTATTTTTGGATTGAAATGCCTGAACTTTGAACACCAACAAATATGATTATGGAGGTATTTCATACAAACATTACATCTTATAAAAATGATAAGTAAAACAGTGATTGCATTAGACATCTGTGATCCTTTCACAGAAATAATCATTCCCTGGGTATTGTAACATAGCACAGGCAAGAAAGAAACAGTTTTTGCTTGGCCAAATACATAGGAGAAGGGTGGAAACTACCTGTAGGAGATGTTGAATGTTCATTCCAGCCAGCTTGGCAGGCCAGCCATTTTCTAGATCTGAGACAGGCGAACAGAAAAAAAAAAAAAAAATCAGCATTTAAAGTAATTAAACTTTATCCTGGTCTCGCTTTGTTTTTCTAAGTCAATATTAGAATTACTTTTGCAGACTCACTCCTGCACTTTTCTTTGACAACTGGGTTGGAAAATTCTTTATCACTGCCCCAAGTTTCAGTCTAAAATGGCTTCCTGTAAAACTGAAATGTTATCCTAATTACCTGAAAATGTAAGTTAGCCTTCAGTGCGTCTCTACCCTGGAAGCATCAAACCCAGCTGCTTTGTCTCACCAGTAAAAGCTGCTGGAACTATGTGCTATTCAATATTGCTGGCTTATAGGATGGAGAGAGAAAGGAAAAGTGGATCACCAGCAATCAAGACAAGGAGGGAACAGTGGTTACTCTTAGCTGGAAGCTGCAAGGAGGGACAATTTCTCTCTCCCACTGCAGTCCTGAAATGAGAGAAGCATTTTACCTTTCAGCACAAAGGGACCAGAGGTAGAGAGGAACGAAAAGAGTGAGAGATTTCCTATCCAAAAGAAAAAGGAGGGCATAATATCCTACCACTTAGTAGCCAGAAGGATCCTGTTTTCCATGGATACCTTGCTACCTGTGCAGCAGGGGCCAAGTCATTTTTTCGTAGGAGTGGACTTTGTGGAGCTAGAGAACTGGAGTGTAAAAGTGGTTTGCTTTCTTGGAAGTGGAAAAGACAGGAGATGCTCCCATCATCACTCAGGATTATGACCCTGGTTTATTGTTGTTGTTTATGTGTGTGTGCATATGTAAGTGTAACTGAGAGGCAAGAATTCTTGTGAGACACAAGCTATTGAGTATCACAGTACCCTTCTCGGGCCTGTGTACTGAGGTGTACCATGCAGCTGTATCAGGCCCTGCCTTCATTGGGCCCTGGCCCCACACAGCTAAATGAGCCCTGGCCAGGTTAGTGTTGTTTACCAGATCAGGACCACAGACTGGATCCAGCCTGCAGACCAAACTGGCACCACTCATCCAGGCAGTGAGGTGAAAAGGTTGGGCACCACTGTCCTGGACCATCATGATAACAACATCACCTCAATGCTACTAAAAGATGAAAGTAACTGAGACACCCTGGGGCCTTCAACCATCCCTTATGCCAAATGATAGATTGATGGTGTACATAGTAGAAAATTTTAGAACTCTAGACATTAGAAAAGGAAAACAGAAAATTAAAAATAGCACTTTTTAAACAAATAATTACATTTTACATTTACAAACATAAAAACCATTGAAGTGCAGCCTCTGGCTGGGTAGGGATCACTTGTGCACAGACTGCAGTAGCACAAAGGGGTAGTAGTAATGTTGGCCATTGACACAGGGAACAAAATTAATCAAGTGAGAAAAATGTAGAGTAGACAGGACTTCAGTTTTGAAAGTCCCATTGGAAAGATTCCCCTGTGGTAAGCTGTAAGGGACTGTACGTCAGGGGATACCACAGAAATGCGCAGAACACACTAAGATTGAAACTTCTCTCACAACCATGAAAACTTTTTTTTTAAATGTTTCAAGCTTTCTTTATTGTGTTTAGCTATGTTCTTTATCTATTTTAAATGTCTTCTCTGTATAAAAGTTTGATTCTCCTTTTCCCTCTGTTAGTGTAAATCAATGCTGTTTCACTGGTGTAAAAACCAGAGTGATAATCCTGTATTTTTTGCTTTTCCAGCAGCATAGGCATTTCCTACACCTCCCTTATCCCCCTCCCTTTTTCCAGTCATCTACTCTGTATATTATTTTAAGTACACCAATAACAATATTGATATAAGTACAGAACTGGCTGCTTAAAACACTAGAAACCCACCAGCCAATCTCCTCATTTGTTTCTGTGCTCTGCATGGAACCATTAGTACAATAGTCGACAACTGATAATGAAGAATCCCATAGGGAAGAATCCTGGAATACAGAATTGTTTATACAGCCTGATCCAAAGCCCAGTGCAATCAATAGGAGTCTTTCATACTTGGAGTTCCAAGGTTATGGGATGGTATCAGTTTTAAGAGAACATATAATAAGCTAATTGTTCTTAACAGATAAAAGCAATTTGCAGCTGGATGGTTATAATGTAGTATTTATAAAAAAAAAAAAAAAATGTATATTTGGTAAAAGCAAGTTTGCTAAGTAGATTTATGGAGGATTATAATACAAGAAGAAAAAAACAATTCTTTCTCTGGATCAAATTCTTCTCATAGATATGCCCATTAGCACGAACTGATTTTATCAGGAGTTGCATATGCACACGAGACAGAATTTGGCCCTTAAAATGAAAGAACAGCTACAATTAAAATGGCACCACAAGCTCTTTGTGAATTTCTCTGCGTTTCAAAGGTGTCTGTCTGAAGAATTACTAGACAATATAGTGAAAGATATTCAGAAATGCATTATGAATTTTATTTGTCAGAAATAATATGCAACCCAAATTACAGGGTGAATGTTGGTTCTGTTGTTGGTTATAACTCTGCAATCTCTGACCTTTGTAGAAGTAACATGGATTTAAATAAAGGTTGGAACACACAACATGTTAATATCAGTGTAATTTAAATCAGTTTTGTACAATGTTGTAAGTTACACCAGTATCTAGAGAAGACAGAGGACTAGTTCTCCTAGAGCAGTGATGTCAGGCTGGACCAGATCCAGCCTGGGGAGCTGCTTCATCTGACCATCTGGGCTACCAGAGGGCTACTGTAAGTTGGGGGTGGGACGTATCCAGGGGAGAGTGACTTACTGCAGAATCTTTAGCCAACATGATGATAGGCAGCAGAAACGTGAGTGAGTATTGTGCAAATACAGCCCCATTTACCCTGCAGTCTGCTTTCCCTATTGCCACTGGTCTTGCCACAGCCACCATAATCTTTGACAGACCCCACTATCACCCCCCCCCCCCCCCCTGTGTCAGTCCTGACACCCCACCATAGCCACAGGTGTCACTGTCCACACCACTATCTGCACCAGTCCCACTGCCACTGCTGGCCCCAATATCAGGCCTGCTGCCATTGCCAACCTATGCTGCAATCCAACCCAAAAGGAACTCCACAATCCAGATCCAGTCCAGGGTATGGGTTGAGTTTTATAACCTAGTCCCAGGGTATTTGCCACAATATGTGCTATTACCAAGCCTCACCAGCAGGTGATAGGGGAACAGATAATAGCCTGTTTACATTGTGCAAACTGCCACTCCAGGATAGAAGCAGGCATATAACTCCTAATGTAAATTGTACCAGTATAGTATTATTTTTGTTTTTTCCTAAAGCAGCTTGTGACAGACTCATGTTCTACTTACTGCTGTACCAGCATCCAGGTGTCGAGTCTAAGGACAAGCTGGCTGGCATCAAGCAGCCAGAGGAAGCCTTGCCGGTTGGTACGGTGCCTGGCTTAAAAGGCTCCAGGCTTAAAAGAAGCCCAGAAGTTGAACCAGTGGAGAGAGACATGGGAGTACTAAAAGCAGAGTCAAATGCTCTCACTGTGGCTGGAAGTGATATGGCACATCTGTGCAGGGCCAACATGCCCAGAGAGGCAGCACCTGCCTGTCTCATTGCTGAAGCATCCAGGGAAGACCTGAACATGTACTATATATCCAGCAGCAAGCTGGATGCTCTCCCCAGGGCTGAGCACCCCAGAAAAACAGGGAAAGCCCAGATCACCCCAGCAGCCCCAGGAATTGAAGCAGGCATCAGCTTGAGTGTTGCAGCTGATGGGCCAAGTGGCCCAGACCTGACACTGTTTTCCAGCACCTGCAACAACCCCCACAAGAGTATAGACGTCAGCTGGGGATGGGGGAGGGCAGCCCAGTGGCCATGGCCAGAGTCTGCCAAGGGGAGGACTCAGCACAGGACCCCCAGCACCACACATCCAGATGGAGCATCTGCGGACCTAGAACCTCCCAGCAGGGAATTGGCAGAGCCATGAGTGCCACATGGGTGTGGAAGAACACACCTCACAACATCACAACAGTTGGTCAGGCAGAATCTGGTCCAAGGCATATGCCCAGCAAAGGGGCATCCAGGATGTGAGACCACATGGAGGAAGGGTGCACCCAACACCAACAAACCCCATATGCTGAAGGAAAGCACTCAGTGTGGCGGGCACTGTTACCCTGGCCACCGCATCACCTGAACTATTTTAGTTGAATTATTGTTGTGTTGTAGTTTTCTAGCCTACAGGGCTGCAGCCAGACCTCTTGACATCACCCTCATTACAGGGCCTCAGTGCAGGAGAGGGCCCCATCATCACATGGGAACACCATCAAGGCCGATCTGTAACACCTGAGTGGAAAAGGGTGGGGTTTAGGGGAGAAGCAGCCCCACAGAAGACATGCCAGCAGAGTCACCTGGGGTCCCAGGGAGACCACTAAATGCCTCCGGAGGTAAAATCCCACTCTACAACAAGTCATGGCAGGAAAGTAGAGCTCAGTGTGACAGCCAAAGAGGAGGGGTATGCCATTGGCAGTGGGGTGGTCGTAAGCCTGTCACACAACTCTATACTGGATTCAAGCTACACTGGTGTAGGATTATTTAAGTTGTGTGTCCACTCCATTTTTATACTAATATAACAACAGATTACAGTGGTATAAACATGTTGCACATCCAGGTGCTAAGAGTAGCATTTGACTCAAAGGACATATGCTAGTCTTTTGATAAAAGGGGGTAGAATAGCTCATGAACAGCAGACAGGAGAGTTCCAGAGTGAGTGACCACTGTTAAAATGAGAAGCAGGTATAGTTGCTGTTCTTGGAAAATGCTGGGTGCCTGAAAATGAGAAGTTGTTTGGTAGACTCTGTTTTCCTTTGTTTGGAAGTTCTGAGGGGAGAAAGGAGAGAAATCAGCTGTTTGAGTAACTGCTTATAAAGAATGGATAAGCTTGAGGCAGTTATAGTGGATATAAATCATGAAATCCTTTGAACAGCAAAAAGAGAACTTCCAATTGGAAGTATAAAAGTTACCGTATCTACTCAAATGTAAGACAATTCCTACAGTCAACATTGGGAAAAGGCCCCTTGTTTTAAATTTGCATACAAGGAAATTTCATCATTTCATGCTAATCCTATCCTGTCGCATAGGATTAGCATGACCTTGCCCCCCCCATGAGGTGAACCTGGACCAGGTTGCCTTGCACCTCATCTGTATATCAATTTTTGGAGGATTCCAGGACTCATGACAAACACCTGGTTCCAGTCATGAGTGAGGAGCTAATTACCACATGGATCCTTTGTGTGTGCCTTGGTGGGGAGGGGTGTCTGGAGTACACACACACATACTGAGAAGTGCTGAGCTCTGTGGTCATCATGGCTTGAAATGCTGTTGACTTTGCTGAGGTGCAGACCAGTGAATTATATGCCTTTGGACTAATATAATGCATAGTTTGTACTATATACAAATAGGTATAGAAGTGCTATTTAAAAGTGCATTTAGGGAGTACCTGTGCTAAATCTGGCAGCAATCTCAAAAAAGGTAAAATGCATCATTTCTGTATGAACTAAGTCTATGGGTACTATATGGAAATTACTACAGCTATGTTTATTTCAATGTCAGGTTTTTTTCCAGATTTTCTCATCACTTCCATGTGCTAAGGGAGAGCATTAAGGATGGTGGATGGGGATAGGAGGAGAAGTTGATAGGACAGAAGGCAAAAGGCCCTACCTGATCCCCCATATTTATTTTCTCTGCTGTAGCAGTGGGAGAGGGATAAATTCAAGACAGACCTCCAATAATTAGATTCTATACCTGGAAAATTACATCAATTTTCCATATATAGAACCTAATTGTTGGGGGGGGGGTTGTCTTATAATCAGTGTCATCTTATATTTGAGTAAATACAGTAATTCCTTGAAATCAGATGAACCAAGAAGAATGGCATCATCAGTGTTCTTAAGCAGAGGCAAAGAATTGAATTATCAGGTGTTAGGCAAAGATTAAGGAAAGTAAGAAAGATGTGACCACTATGAAGTGGCGGAAAAGAACCTTGCATGGTGTCACTCAACTAAACATCTACAATAAAGGATACCCTTGAAAAGGAAATGTAAGACAAAAAGGAAAACAACCCAGCCAGTGAACAAGAAATGTCTGAAAGGAAATCACCAAGAAAAAGTAAGAAGCAGGGGCTCCTACTGTTCACTGTACTGTGAACAGATTTTTATGATCTTTATAGATGTGTCAGGCTAAAGACCCTTCTGAGACCAGGACTCAGATAAAAGATATCATAGACATTCATCTCAATATTTTTATAGTATAAAAGTGGTCTGAATTGCCTTCCGGGATGGAAGGTGATTGGATGGTGATGGAAGTGATGAATCTCTTATTGATATTTGATTTTTTTAGAAGTAATATTTACTTCTTGGTAGATCCTTTCGTCACATGAATACTCATGTACTTGTTATCTGAAGCACTTTATTGTTCCATAGAGAAGAGTTTGTGATTTGCTCTTGTAGTGGAATTGTGACAGCAGTTAAGGAAAAACTGCAGACTAATGTAGAGCCATCATAGTACTTGAAAGACCCAGAAGTAGGTTCCATAGGATCAGCACATCAGTAACTCTGAAAAAAGGTAGAGGCACAATGTTATCAAATGTGAAATCCAGCTGGTGCCATGAGGTCATTGCTTGGAAATCTGACAAACACTGTTCCTTCTGAGAGGCTGTTGAAACATTAGGGAGAATTATAGTTGCTGCAACATGTTAATATCTTGCAGTTCCTTGTGAGCTGCAAACTCCTTTGGGAGTTGTATGTAAATTTCCTCAAATAAAAACAACAAGACAGTAAGTGAAGAAAGAGAAGAGAAGAATGGGGCAGAATGGATGGAAATATAGGATAGTCAGAGCCTCAGCTCGTAGAAATTAGCATAACTCCACTGAAGTCATTTTACATTAGCTGAGGTTTTGGCTCCATGCATCTCAAGCTGGGCTAATCATCTGATTATTCAATTGGAGCAGATAATATGGATACGGGGGCAACAGAAAAGGAAATGGAATAGATATCAAATTAAAGCTTTCAAGAAGCTGTAAGAGTTGTCAAAACCTTAGCAGCATCCCTAAAACTCATTGAAACTATAAGATGTATTATCTGTCAGATGTAACTGTCCCATGTGTGAAGGGAAAACTGGGAGAAGACCCTCCTTGCATTTGAGCTAAGCAAAAAAAAAAAAAAACAGGCCCCAAAAGGAAAAGACTAATGAGGAAGGTTGGAAAAAAGCACACTGCTGGCTAAAACAGACAGAGACAACCAGCACTTCTGTGACAAGTACTCACTCTGGGCCGCCCTTAATGTGGCCCACACACCTGTCTCTGGGGCAGCCGCCCGCCTACTCGCCTGCCATGCCTTGATGTCAATTAATTAATTAGTATTAATTAGTGGGAGGCTGCCCTTATACTGCCCCACTGCTAGGGGGTGCTATCTGCGGCTCTGCTTCCTCCGCTACACCACAGTCCACACCTTGCCAATGGAAATCGCTGTTGTCTCAGTTCTCCCGCTATTTGGCCCCTTACTGTTCTCCCTGGGCCTTCCTTCCTTTAACGCACGCTCCCTCTGGTGCTAGGGCTCCCTCCAGCCCTCTCTCGCTCTGTGCCCTCTTCTCTGGAGCCTTATCTACAATGCTGCCCCTCCTGGGGCTTTCTGTGCCCACCCTTGGGCTTCCCAGTAAGGCTACCCCCTATCTGGGGCTCTCTATGCCTATTCTTGGGCTCCTCGATAATGCTGCCCCTACCTGAGGCTCACCATGCCCAACTTGGGCTTCCCAATAATGTGGCCCCCTATCTGGGGCTCCCAGTGCCCACACTTGGGCTTCCTAATAATGCTGCCCCCTTTCTGGGGCTTGCCGTGCCCAACTTGGGCTTCCCAATAATGCTGCCCCCTTTCTGGGGCTCGCCATGCCCACACTTGGGCTTCTCAATAATGCGGCCCCCTCCCGGGGGCTCGCCACACCCGCACTAGGGCTTCTCAATAGCACTCCCCTCTCGGGGGCTCGCCACACCCGCACTGGGGCTCCTCAATAGCACTCCCCTCTCGGGGGCTCGCCACGCCCGCACTGGGGCTCCTCAAACACCCCTCTCTGGGGCTGGGGTCTATGCACCCCGTGTGCTGCGTCCGCTGGCGCTGGGGTCCTCACACTCCACTGTGAGTCCCCTATGAGGCCTCCTCCATCCCCTTAAAGCCTCACCCAAACCAGCGGTCTAACCAACAACAAAACACAAGCCCCTGGGCTGTAACATAAATTGAAGCCACCTGGCTAAAACAATATTGCTCAAGCATCTTAGAGCTGCCATATGCTGTACCTGCGGTCAGGCTTCTTCCTGCACCCTGGCTTAGGGAGCTCCTGCCTCTCTGGCTGCTGGCAGGGAACTGCCTCAGGCCTCGGCTCCTGGGCTTTATAAGGGCCAGGCCCTGCCCCTTCTGGTCAGCTGACCTTCTTTGGTTGCCCCGGCAACCCACAGCTGTGCTCCTTAGTCACTGCTAGGGCTCCTTCCCTAGCAGTTTTCCCCTCTTCAGGCACAGGGCACCTCAGTGCTGTGACAACTTCCCTACAGACTGAAGGAGGAGCCACTGTCCTAGTATCACTATCAACCATTTTTTTTTCAAAAGAAGCCTCTTTGTGGGAATCAGGAGGCACCATTCTACTGGCTGAAGAACAAGTTTCAGTCCTGAGTTATTGTTCTTTATTCTTTGTCCACATGAAAGTTTTCCTATGTCTCAATAATTGTCTATGCCCCATCTCTCAGTTCCTCTGTTTCTGCTTTACCTTTTTTTTAATGGGGAAACTGGAACTGAGTAAAGTTTTCCAGGTGAAGATGCACCCTGATTTATATTGTAGCACTATAATATTTTCAGTGTTATTTTCCATCGCAGTCCTTGTGTGCCCTAATATTTTTGTTTGCATTTTGAATAACACAGTGTACTATGAATGACTTTCACTGAAAAGTCTACAATCAATATGGTTGCAAGAAAAAAGATGCAAAATCAGAACTTGAAGATCACAGTGATCCACAGTGCTTGAGGATGTCTGGAACATTTAGTTTATAGCACCGCCTTACTGTATTCTTTTGAACAAAGGCTATTGAATAGTTTCTAAAATAGTAGGACATTTGTTGTAAGTACTGAATGCCTTTTTCAAACATGACGCAGCCCACTAGAAGTTATGGTGTTTCACACAAGAAGCAGTGGGTGAAATTATATTGTCTTTTTTTGGTAGGAAATAAAGGTTGGATTATCATAATGGCGTTTCCTCCTTCTGGCCTTAAAAACTGTGAATCCTAGAATAAGTAGTCAGTAACACCACGTTTTGCATCACAAACACTAGAATGAAAAACACCACAGAAGTGCACTAACACCCAGAAATGATGGCACAGAGGAACCATGTGGCTTTAATAAGTCAAAAGAGGTAACAATGGAAATCAGAAGGAGATTAAAAATCTTGCAGTTAAAATCATAGAAAATCACCTTGGTCACTGGCAAAGGACATATTGGCATAGACTGATTACAGCAATCAAAATCCATATAGAGTAGGTTAAGCTAAACAAGATTTTATTAAAAGGCTGTTCAGACATGCTCTGCTCTTGCCAGCTCAACTCAGCCCACATAGCGAGAGTGACCTTAGAGTCTTACAGTCACTTCCTATGCTTCTCTCAAAGGGACAGGGCACCAGTTATCTAACTGTGCATGAGCACAATACATAAGAGGTGCCTTCAGATAAATAATAACTGGAGACACCTGATGGCAAGGCCCATCTAATGCATTCCCTGGCTTTGAACTATACTAAAGTAACCAAATCTGCTGTGGACCAAGTCCTAATCTGTTTGAGACTAGGATGATGTAATGGTGGGAGATGGGCTGACACTGAGTAGCTGAAGAACTTCCAAGGACAAAGGACACTTCTTAGTATTTTGGTGTAGAGCATGGGCCTGTGGAAAAGTTGGGGATACCTGCTTCAAGGAGAGTCCCAGTAAAAAGTAAAAGAGAGGAAGAGGGGTCAGCAGTAAGGGAAAACACCCACCTGCCAGCCAGGACTGAAGTCCCTGGGAATGGGGCAGCATACTTATTTGGTCTACAGAGCTTGGAGGAGCTCAGAGGAGAAAAAAACAAAGGAGAGGGAACTCCAGCTCCACACTAATTGACTGCAGCAGGTGTTCAATTAAGCTGGCGGGATAGCGATTAGCGGGGAGCAGAAAAAAAAATGCTCGATTGCTGGAGCCGTGATCGAGAGTACCCAGAAGGTAAATGGGGAAGGAGAGCAGCCCCAGAGGTCCTGACCTGTGGGCAGAGAGAGAGAGAAGGAGAGAAAGAAGATGCTGTCAGGATTTTTGAGTTTTCTTTATTTTTCTTTTCATTTTTTTTATCTGGCTGCACCTTTGATCTGAATAAGTGGCAGTCAGTTTTGGGTCAGGTAAACCACCATCCTCCCAAATTTAGTTAAATCATCAAAGTCATGGCAGGCGAGATAGCGGAGAAGAATTCTGACCTAATTTTGCTGACTGACACCCGCCCTGGTACAAGCAAGGCAAGTGAATGTCATCAGGATGTAGGGGCCCTTGTCCATATCCTGTAATATCCTGGCAGGGCCTCTGTCACAACTAGAGCTGACCTGGATGCAAACAAGTTTGTAGAGATGGGTAATGATATAAATTGCTACCTGCTGGCACACATTCTTGGCATGGCCATGGCCACCATTGAAGATGTTGTACAAGTGCAACAGAATTATATGAGTGTTCACAAAAATATCCCTGAGACTGTAAAAGGCTTTCAGAAATTAGTTGGGATTCTCCATCCATGATACAAATATTCCTCACTTACCTGTTTAATGCCCATCACAGAGATACCCCAGTATGTCAGCCAGAAAGGCTACTCCTTCACTGTGATGCAAGACTGGGTGGCTCACCACTTCTTTGAAGTTTATAGCAGCTGGCTTGCCAACATGCAAGGTGTTTGGTTTTCTAAGGGCTCTGTCTCATAAGAAAGGATGGCAAGGGACATTTTGACCACCTTAAACAAGAGAAAAACTCGGGTCTCTGCTTATATGGGAATCCTTGGTAACCTACTTGGATTACAATGTACACATTCTTATTAATGAGCCCTTGCCTGGATTACACCAGAATTGCTTTGGATAGCAGTCAAGTGCTGGCTGAATGCAACTCTGAGAGGCAAAGCTGAGAGAGGAAGAATCTTCCCTGTCCCTAATGTTATTTTGGTATATTTTATTTGTCTCAGTATTGGGAAAACAAAAGAGGTTTTCTATAGGGAGAGGAGTAAGGAAGCAGGAAGGGCTAGTAAATATGACCAGCCAGAAACTCTTAGGGTGTTAGAGTCCAGCAGTGCTGCAAGTGTCAACAGCTCAAATATAATACAGGAAGTCCTCTGCCAATATTTTGTTGCTGAAGCAACAAATGGTGAGGAAAATATGAATTAACATCCAGTACCAATGGGCTCGGTTCCATCTTGGGACCCTGTGCTCCAAAGGGTTACAGCAGCAGAAAGTCTGCAGGTCCTAGTTCAGGGAGAGTGTCGCGGGGCACCTCGCTACCCCGCTCCTAGAGAGTGGAAACTGCCAGGGAGAGAGAGCCCTGGCAGGACATAATGAGCACAGCTGTGGGTTGCCCCGGCAACTGAGAGTCAGCTGGCTGGAAGGGGCAGCGCTTGGCCCTCATAAAGCCCAGGGCTGAGGCCAAGCTAGCAGTTCCCTGCCAGCAACCAGAGGGGCAGGAGCTCCTGGAGTTAGGATGCGGAGAGAAGCCTAACAGCAAGTACCGCTCGATCAGAGTTGAGCAGTGTTAAGTTATAGCCAGGTGGCTTTGAGTTGAGTTATAGCCAGGAGGCTCGAGTTTGTTTGTGTTGTTGTGTATTACACCGGTGGTTTGGGTGAGGCTATAGGGGTTGGAGGAGGCCTCATAGGGACCTACAGGAGGTGGGGCCCTAGCACCAGTGAGGGTGAAGTATTCTCAGGGGGAACCCCAGTGGTATGGGAACCCTGGCGCCAGTGAGGGCGTAGCGCCAGTGATGGCACAACTTGCGGGGTGCGTAGACCCCAGCCCCAGAGAAGGGCAGCTTTGGGAAGGCCCAGCGCGGGCGCGACGAGCCCTAGAGAAGGGGCAATATTATTAGGAAGCCCAGTGCGGGCGCAGTGAGCCTCTGAAGAAGGGCTAGTGCTGCGACAAACCCCAGAGCAGGGTAGAGTGCTGCGGTTGCCCCAGTGAGAGGGGGTAGTGGCGCGGTGGCCCTGGGAGAAAGGGGTAGCAGCGTGGTGGGCCCGAGAATCAGGCGGCGTTGCCGAGAAGTCCCCAGAGTGGGCGCAGAGAGCCCCAGACGGGGGGCTGTATTTTAGAAGCCCGAGTTCGGGCGACATTGCAGGGGGAGCCCCAGGAGGGGGCACTAGTGTAAAGGCCCCAGACAGGGGGTGACACTATAGAGAAGGCCCCAGAAAGGGGCAACAGTACAGGGAGGCCCCAAGTGGGCTCGGAGAGCCCAAGAGGGAGCAACACAGAAGAGGAGGCCCCAGAGAGCGGGCAAGAGTATATAGGGAAGGCCCGAGAGATGGGCCGTGTACATATAGAAGGACATACCAACGTCTATCCCATCAGCGAGGCTTGGGGTGTGGTATTAGGGGTTGGTAGGAGCCACGCGTAGCCCATAAGGCTAGGGTGCCTGGGGAGCACCCAACATACTGGGAGACCCCCCAGGGGGTCCGGGAACACACAGGGACAGAGGTCCCAGCTAACCATGCCCAGGGAGTCGTAAGGCAGCCTCCCAACTTTATCTAACCATCAAAGACGTGGCGGGCAAGAATTTGAGGGTGCCCTTGGGCCGACTTGGCACAGTGAAGGGGCCGTAAGGAGATCATGGCCCTCCTGAAGGACCCCGCCGTGACAGAGAGCCTGGCACAGGGCTGGCCAGGGAAGATCATGACCAGGCCTCCTCAAGGATATACTTATGCAGAATATCCCATTAGCAGCCTCTATGGCAGGGTCCTCTCCCAGCTGCTGTCTCCCAAGATAATGTCTGGGGTTAATTTACCCTTTCTGAAAATTCCACCCTTCTGCACCAGCAGGTGTGAATCAGCCCAGTAGCTGCTGTGGGCAACAGATTGAGCAGTAAATTAGCTCATGTTAGTCATCTTCTTTCCAATTACATACAGTATAGTGCATGCTGATTTCATCATCACTGGATGTGGGTGGGGGCATGGGAACAATTTTCTGACAGTAAAATCATCAACTCTTTGAAAAGATGTCTCTTGTTGATGCTCATCAAAGCATTTAAAATAAAAAGCTGTTTTCCCTGGTAGAACAATGGCATCACAGATTTTATAACAAACATTCAACAAACAAGAATCCAATCCAGCACCTAAACTAGGGCTTAGATGCGGGTATAGGTGACACTTGTGGAGATGTTGTGTGTCCCAGCAATCAAAATAACATGTGATCTGTTTGAATAAGTAGCAAAGGGATGCAGGGTTCATTGCATGTGAATAAGGCAGTCTGGAAGGTGTAAAAGAGAATAAAAGCAAAGTTGTTAGACAGGAAGATACTTAACCAACACTGGTGGAGGAAATGCTAGGTTACGAGGTTCAGCTATGCTCTCAGTGTTCCTTTCTCATGCCATCATGAACATTCTCAATGGTCTGACTAACAAACTGAGCCAAATTCATCACCATTTGCCTGATATGGATCTCTTATTTTTGTAGTGTCTTACTATTATTAACATTGTGGTGTTTAGTCATGATACTGATAAGACAGTGTATAAGTAGGAAAAAATAACAGTACAAGTAAAAGCAGTTCTACAGGTTTTGCTTCCTGTGTTCATCTGCAATCTTAGTGTCTAATCCTCCTCCTGCTTTTACCAATTCTCCATATCCTGACAACCATTTTTTGTTTTTCTCTTACTCAAATGCTACTCAGATGCCTTCCTTATCTCCCACTCTAGGAATATTTTATACTTTGGCAAGTCTTTCTTCCTTCCAAAGGCCTTAAGGTGCCCTGCATGGCCATTCTTGGGATGTGGCCATTTGTAGGGTGTGGAGACATCTACATGGCTACTAACACTTTCTTCCTCTAGTTAGTTCAGCAGAGTACTGAAGTCATCAAGTTGTAATAGATTCTAAAGAAAAACATTAAGACTTAATTTGGATTCTGTCCAGTCCCAGTTTCTCAGATTTAGAACAAAGCTACCTGCTGACCACATCTGCATGAGACACTGGCTGCACAGTAGCCCGATACTGCTGTGCAGTAGCATCATGAGGCAACAGTGATGCAATGCTATTGTGCAGTAGTCACAAAAAAGATCCAATATCTGTATTTAATCCATGATTTTTTGTATCCCGGAGGTTGATGAAGTGAAGTGCATAGCCTCGTCTCTGAGAAGTGTTTTGTAAATTTCCTTTGAGGATTAGAACTGAGAGATCCAATCTCTCAGTTCTAATCCTCAAAGAAAACTTACAAAACACTTCTCAGAGACAAGGCTGTGTACTTCACTTCATCAACCTCCTGGATACAAAAAATCATAGACTAAATATAGACATTGGATTTATGATGCATTATAACCTGCCTGACATCTGACTCCCCAGGTACCTTTCCACTATTTAACTGCTACATTCATCCCCCTTCTCCCCACCCACCCAGCCTGTCTCTCACCCACTGACTCCTCAATTTACATCTTCACTGACTGCTTGTCTTGCATGAGTACCAGCCCATCATCTGGCTCCTTCATTATTCATTCCATCCAGGAAGAGCACACACCAACTGCAGAGACTTCCTCAGCCTGACGAAGGGTTTTTAAATCCGAAAGCTTACTAAAAAAAAAATCCAACTATTTAAGTTGGTCTAACAAAAGATATCAGATTCACTCAAAGAACCTCATCGGCCTATATCCTAATGCCATTCACTTGTAGTGGTGCACTTACTATTACTATTAGTACCTGAGCCACATTGGTGGTTTATAGCATTTAATGTAAGTAAGTATGGATATGAACTTTTAATGGACTTCAGTTAGATAGGTCTTTTATTTGGATTGTTTTAACTTAGTAGATTTTAAGTGACATTTTTGGTGTGTCATCCAAAGCATGTCAAGTATTGGGGCATCCATTCCCTCCTTTTGGGAAACAATTCCAGAGCCAGATACATCTGCAAGAAAGCTCTTTCTGTCATTCAGCCCACATTTTCCTTTCTGAAATTAATCCCAGTACTCCTAACACTACTTCCCTGCATCACAGTAAGTAACTCCTTTCATGGGTGTTTCTACCCTCTAGATTCATAGGGCTGGGAATGGTCCCTCAGGTGTCCTGAAGTCCATGTCCAAACAATTTCCAGGTTGTTGGTTAGCTAAGGAAATGTAACTCTTTAACCCTTCTTTGTAGTCCATTTGGCAACAGGTGACAGGTATGACAGCTTTCTGGAAGCAAGAAAGAAAATAGGAACTACAAAAGGAAACAAAGATACTGTTGATACACATGATATTTTCTTTTGGAGGTCCTTCTGTTGCTGTGTGTAAGGGAAGAAATGAGAAAATAGTTACTAAAAGCTAACTGGTAGTAGAGGGAAGAAAATTAGGGAATCATGGACCACTTGTGTGATACAAAGAGGTTCTTAGGGAGATTGATACCATACATACTCCATTCAGATCCAGTCTTGCATGAGTAGAGCAATTTTACAAGTGTTTGTATTTGGTAATAATAATGGCTAACTTTAAATAGATCACATGTACTTTTCATATGAAGTACTTTATGATCCCACAAACAAAAATTTAACAAGCTGTTAATTTGTTTCTTATGTGATGATCTGAAGTTAAAACTAATCATGAATAATATACTTAATATGCTTAATAACTACTCTTCAACTATTTAGGTTGGTCTAATAAAAGATATCAAATTCACCCAAGGAACCTTGTCTGCTCATGAATAATATAGCATTTTTGTGTCGCATGTTGGTAAGAACAAAGGGGGGGGGGGGGGGGGAGACCTTGTCTGACCAGGGTTTCATTTTTAATTTCTGTGAGAAAAGCCCAAATTTGGCTGAGAAATTTTCAGTGCTGGCAAGAAATCTTCTGAAAAACTTAAGTGCAGAATTTATACAACATCAGTCTTTTATGGTACTTCTGCCTCAGTTTATATCAAATCTAGCTGGTACGGCAAGATTATTTCTTGGAGCACTGCCAGTAGCATTCTTTTCTGGAGGCTATTCAGTACTGCTGCAGAGATTTATGTTGCAAATATATTCCCAACAACACATTTAAATGTAATTTAGCACCAATAAATTAGAGGCCTTAATGTATGTGTATTTGTGTTTGCTGAAGACTTAAAAATTTCACCTGAAAACTACAGCCATCACTATGATCTTGCATTGTAACATGGTAATCAGTGTTAGCAACTGATGTTTGGTTCAGGATTTTTAATGTAGTATGAGAGTTTAAAAGTGCTTACATTTTCATGGCATACACTGCTTTTTGTTTTAGTCGCAGCACTTGGAATCATGTAATCACTCAAAGCCTGATCCTGCAAACACTTACAGTAGTAAGCACCATTCCCGGAAGAAAGTATCTGCAGAATTGGTTCCTGATAGTGATAACATACTCTTATATACCATGCTCCAGCCATACTTGTAAGGCTACTCAAGAAAAGAGGGAGTGCAGAGAGCCAGCTTCTTATGACTGGGAACTTCAGGCATGAGAAGTCAAAGCACCATCTGTGGTACAAGATACTTCAAAGAAGGTGGAGTCATGCTAGGAAAAAATCACCCTGCCATAGTGACTTGTGCCACTCTAGGCGGTCAGACTGTTTTTGTCCACCTCAAGCAGAATGTTTTATGGCTATTGTTGCATTAAAGCATACCAGGCATCTTAGGCTGTTAGGTGTACAACTGCATTAATATAATTCACAAGATAAACCTAGAGTTTTCAAATAGGAATCAAGTGTCAAAAACTTTCTGGTACCTGTTGTAATCTTTCTGAGTTCTTTGCAGCAGAGGAATTATTTTTTCCCCTCATCACAAAATGGTGAAAGCTAAGAGCTGGCATTTTCTAAGGCATGTCTTAAATCTAACAAGGGGTGCCTTGAGTATAAAAAGGCAGAGAATCATTGACATAGTGTTTGTCCAGTTGTCCTGAGCAGCAGTTAACAGTTTATGGGAAGAAATAATTGAAGAGAGACCAGAGGTAATTGCCAGAGAAGTGCTCCTGGAAAGCTTATATATTTTACAGGACATCATTTACAATATAAAGAAGAAGAAAGAGGAGGAAGAGGGTGAGGGAAGAGAAGTAATAAGAAACAAGAAAATTCCTGACAGTGGAGTTATTAATGGCTTGAGGGGAAATCAAATAAATGAAATCAAGAGGAGAGGAGGCTGGAAATGAAGGAACAGATGGATTGGAAAGAGGTTACAAGGCTGACAATCAGTGCTTAACATTGGAACTGGAGCTGGTAAATGAGATTACACTTTTGAAAATAAGGATCCTAACAGAACAGAAAAGAAACAGATGAAGGACAGAATGGACAGAATAGGAGAAATTGTTAATGGTGTGGACTTGGAATTGGAAATAGCTACCCCCATTCAAAGAGAAAGCAGTTGAGATAGTTGAGATGGAGGAGATGAAGTGGAAAAAGGGCAAGAAAGAATATGAAATAAAGCAAAAAGTTAAAGCGTAGGTTTACAAGACTAAAAAGAAATTTCAGGAGTGAGTCAGCAGAACCCCATAAAATGTGTCTTGGACTGCCTTTCCCACACCAGAAGAGAAGGCTGCCCAGCCTGGATCCACCAGTAGGAATACAATAAGGCTGAAAAGACAAATACAAGTGTTAGCTATCACTCTCCCCACTGTCTCAAGATAATGACAGCCAGCAGAGCTCAGATTCATCCCACCTGCTAGCTAAAAAGCATGACAACTATCAGGTTCAGCTGTTTTCAATGAATGTGACAAGAGATCACTACATCAAGGAATGTAATATGGACACTATATACTTCACACTGAGTTATGTCAATAACTAGGGAATACAAGAAAGATCTTGTATTGACCTTGCACTGTTTCAACATTTATTTGCCCTGAAATAGTATTATAGTAATGTTTTTTACAAAGTGCTGCAGTTGTGGGAGCATAACAATCATATCCTTCTCCTTGGCCTTATTCTTGTCCTTGCCTGACATATAACACCGTGCATAGAGTTTTTTCCCTCATTTGCTCCAGGGATAATTTTTTTGGGGTGTGAAAAGATTTAAAAATACAGTGTAGAAAGAGCATGAGCATATTTGTTAAAATTGTTACAGCATATTCCTTTGCATTTATTTTGCTTCAGAGTTAATGATTGTCTTCAGTGGAAATACTCCTGATTTACACTGTTGTGAGGGAAAAGCCAGGTCATATAAACTGGTTGTGATAAGGCTGATGTATTAATATGTGGTCATTAAATTTTCCATGTGTGGTCTTTTGCCAGAGAATTGTTTTTATGGAAATGTTGGGATGAATTGGACAAGTTGTTCCTGAGATAAGAACTTGAGAAAAAAAATACATGTTATTGAAAATATTTCTAAAGATTTTTTTTGTCACATCATATGTAAGAAATGGTTCAGCCTAGAAAGTTCACATTTGTTTTATTCAAGAATCCTTGATGAGACTTCATGCACAGCAGTTGCTTGGAGAGGACAGTATTTTGTTATGGAGTTATTCACTAGCAATTTGCTACGGTCCTAAAATTCTGTCAGAGGGTTGCCAAAAATGTTGAAGCCCTGTCAAGGCTGACATAATTCAGGTGCTATCCCAAGAGCCCGGTGAAGATTGGGAAGTGTGCCAAAGGTTTAGTATTAACATGCAAACCTGCATAGATATCTCCTCCAGGGTTCTTCTTTCCCATGTGGATTTTTATGGCATTCAGGTCTCACAAGAACTCTGGTGGACATAATTCCCTGTGGAATTTTGCTTACTTTGCAGAAGAAAGCAGAGCACTGTCAGTGAGTCAACTACAGTTCCTTGATCCTTTGCACTGCCATGGATGCAAATGAGAGCTGTCTGAAAGCTGCTCTAATCAATGCCAACTGAAAGTGGGCCCTAAAACCACTGTACAGAGGATTGTTTGCACCAGTATAGTTACACAATATAAATGCACCAGAGCCAAAATATCCTACTACAAACAGCTGGCAGTAGAACGGCTTACCCTATAAACTGTCAGAATCATGGAAATTATGGCTGGAAGAGACCTCAGAAGGTCATGTAGTCCAATCCCCTGTGCACAGTGGGATCACCCTTGTTTAAACAATTCTAGACAAGCTGCACTGGTTTAAGTCCTTTTTAGTACTGGTGTATTATATTTACAATAAGGGTTTGCTCTGCAGCAAGAGTTGCCACTGTAGATCATCCATCAGCTGGAGACTACCAAGGTACATTACAGTCCAGCCTCTTTTTTCTCTGTGCTCAGACACCCACTCAGTTATACCGCCTGAAAGAATCACACAGACAATGGGGAAACTGATTCCCTCCCTCTGCAGGGGAAAGGATGAAAATGACTGTACAAAGTTCTGCAAAATACATGAACTGAACAGTTCCAATGATGGCCAGGCTGTGTTAAGGATTTTACAAAGAGAGAAAGAATGATCCAAGAAGTTCACAAAACATTTATAATGCTGTCTTCAGTCAGATGGTTACATATTGCTCTTTCTGTTGTGCCCTTGTGTTATTAAAGGCTTGATCCTATAAAGTGTCAAGTGCAAGCAAGAGGGCCTGAGTGTTTTTTTTACTCCCACAGCCTTCAGTGGGAATTGAGAACACTCAATATCCTAAGGAATGTTTTGCATTTAGAAATGCTGAGCACCTTCCAGTTGCATAGCTGGGATAGATAACAGAAACAGACTCAGGCTTTTCCTTTGGCCATATACTGTACTGCTAAAAAACCTTGGGCTCTTGTTTATGCTGTTCTTCAGGCCTTCTCCTGTTTTGACTGAAGTCAATGGTATCTTTCTCAACTGGATGAAGAGAGGAGCAGGACTGGGTCCTCCATTAGAAGCCATTGATTTCCAGTAGCTACAGTTGGAAAATGGCAAATAAGACAGGGTGAAAGCTCACAGCAGCATAATACAAGTACAACACCATCTCCTTATGAAATTCTTTTCTTTATCATGCCTCTCTCATCTCTCCTTATTTTTCATCCCATGTCTACATTAAACCAATGCCTCTGCCTTTGTGCTTGCCTTAGTTGTATTATGAATGTGATACAACTGTGAAGTGCAAAGCTCACTCAAGCATAAGAGGCAAAAAAGAAAAAAAAAAGACAAAGACAACGCCCCACACATTCACTGTAGGCACAGAAAAATGCAGAGTAAAATGCTGATTCCAGCAAGCACGTGAGATTGAAACAAATGCTATCTAGGAAACGCGCACACACACACACACACACACACACACACACACACACACACACACACACACATGCGTGCAAGGATCCTGGCATGAGTGAGCATGAAGATAAAACATAATACCTGGAACAATCTTCAACTACTGCACAAAGTGGGAGCAGCAATGTATTTGGCCCTAGTATCCACCATTATTGTTCAGTAGCTCTGAAGTAGAAAGTTACAACATAATTCAACTTCACTCAGATAAGATTTACAGTGTTGCCATTTTTTAAACTATCCTATGTTTTCCCATGGTTTGACCTTCGCTTCCTTGGAAGGACCATGCTTTCTTATACATGATGATATATATATAATAAATATTTTTAATTGCATTTAAATCTCAAGTAGACAGAAATAGGATCAGCAAGAACTCCAGACTACAAATGGTCACTAATATCAATGAAAATTATATCTCTGCCATTAAAAAACTTTGATGATTAGCCTCTGGTGCCCTATTGAACCAGGTCTCTGAAAGCAGTGTGCTTTCCCATGCCTGGGATATGCTTGCAAAGAACTTTGATCTGTTCTCCCTTGTCACAAGAGACAAGTATGAGTGGGGGAAAAGAGAAGATAAAATTAAGCTTCTTTTCTGTGTAGGTAAAATGACAAAAGAGATGACAAAACCTTAAGCTTCAACTTGGCCAGCAAGCACATGCTAAACAAGTGTAGAACAGGATAGAAAGTGGTAGTTCATGTGTTCTCAAAAAAGCTGACACATTTCTTTAACCAAGAGAAACATTCTGACTGCAATCCCACTCCTCTGAAGCTTTTCAGTTCCAAATTAGTCCTAGTCTTGTCTCTGTCTGGAATTCATAGAGCTTGTCTGCATCAGCCCCAGGCCACCTGTTGGAGTGCACTGCTAAGAAGTGTTCCTTGGCGCACCTATTCCAGGCCATCTTTTCCCTATGTTGCTACAGAATGTATAGACCCTGAAGGCCAAAAGAGGTTATTTGAGAGGAGGGCTTTAGTTTTAAGCCCTGCCATACCCAAGGCTCTTGCTCTTTGGCAGATCATCTGGACCAGAGAAGCTTATAAGGTTTGTGGCTGTCATCCTTCTGAAGGATATTTCTGCTTCTTCAAACTATGTGCCCTATGAAAATCTCTTGAGGACAGACCAGACTTCAATAACTTTGTCAGGGCCCTTGAGGATTTCATTAAGGCCATCCATAGATGCAGGAAACCTCTCAGAAATTCAAATTAATATTTACAAAAGGAACAATCAGCCTTCTAAAACTTCATGAAAGCACTAATACCTCATTCAGGACAAAGAAATATAAGAAAAGTGAAGAATGTAGGTAGCAATTAAGCATGATGTTCTGAAAAAGTCAGACTTTCCAGAAGGTAAAATGCTTGTACTTCCCAGCTAACCTCAAGCTGTAAGAACTAACTAAATAAAAGAAATACTGTGCAGAAAATTAGATATGAGAAATGTTAAGGGGGAAAGGGGCTGTTTTGAGGAAGTTGTGGTGGGAAGACTGGGCTAGTTACTGACTTTACTGCAGAACTGCTATCAAAACCTCACAATGAGCAGTAAAACTTGGAGATGCTAAGCACTTTTCTTTGCAAACCTTTTAAATCATGAAATAAAATCACATGCAGCTAAGCTATGGCATTGCCATTTGTACTGCATTAAATATTGCATAAGTGGGAAAAATAATAACTGTTTCACATTAGGGCTGTGTCATGTGCGCAAAACATGAATGCCAACAGCTAATGAAATCTGTGCTATACAAAAACAGAACAAGAAAAGGAGAAAAGGCTTCTGATTCAAGAGTTTTGGTCAACTCTAAAAAATCACACTTCATTCAAAATTATTTTTAAGTCCTATTGTTACAAGTAACAGCAAGATGAAATATAACCAAAAGAGATTAGAGGGGGAAAAAATCTCCTGTTTTTATTATTTGCATGTGTCAGCTCTTTGAGCTTACTCAAAGACCACTAGAGCCAATGGGAGTCTATTTATCCCATTTAGTTTCCCCAGTATAGTCTGACTTCCTCTTGTTTGTGTTGGGATTTGACACAACAAAAGTAGAAGAAAACATTTTTGAAAAATAGGAAAAACGTATTGTTAAGCCACAAAAGCTGGCAAAGTAGCTCAGGGACTGCTGTAGTACCTGAAGCTATTTTTTTTCTGATTATATTTTAATTTAATAGAGTCCCTTTACTGTTGATGTGTTGCTGAGAGGGAATGAGTCATTCCTAAAATATGTGGATATGCTCTTTACTGAGGATTTGATCCTATACCTTGAAGTCACTGAGGGTTTTACAATTGGCTGTAGTAGCCCAGAGTCACTGTAGTGCTGTGGCCCTGTCATGCTGGCCCCATCCAGACAAAGGTATTGCAAACTTGATGAATTAGGCACCAGTCCCTGTCTGGCGCAGGCGGCAACTGTGTAATGCCTGATGCTGAGAGTCTGCAGGGCCATAGTCATGATAAAGATTAATTGAGAGAAAGCAACCCTTGGGGCCCTGGAAGCTAGGAGCAACTCAAGTCCACCCTTTGAGCTGCACAACCTGATTCCAGAAGAATTCAGAAAAGGTAGTGTTAAGACTCCTCTCCTTCCCCTCGAGGCCTGTGCCAAGTAGAATGTGGCTACACCTGAGAATCAAGGAGGATCAACCCCTACCTAGTAGAAACTACTATAAATATTTAAGTCTATATCCTCTATCCAGCATCTCACACAGACAGAGGAGCCAGAATAAGCTGCAGGCTGGAAAAATTCATTGGATGCTCTGGGAAAGGGTCACATGAATAACCTCTGCTACCATATGCTGTCCTCTTAACATCTGGTCAATAGGCAGCAGTGGAGCCTTAGAGGAAGCATGTTTGTGCCAGGGCTAGTGCAAGGCCATGGTCCTGTCAACACTGCTGCTGCAGGAGGGTGAACTCTGGTCACATCTGTTTTGTAACATGGAGTATGTCACTTAGTACTCTAAGAGGCATTTTCTGTCTTTTAAAGCTGTAATTGGTCTAACCTGTGGTGCTAGAGCAGAGCTTCCTATTCCCCAGTGCAGATCAGCCTTGAGAGGTAAATATTTAGGCCCTTAATAAATCTACCCATATTCTGTATTTAATTTCTGTTAATGTTTAAAATGAGGGTCTGTGAATATTTTATGCTAATACTTTATGACATTTTGCAGCAACATTGAAAAGTAAATTCCCACTTAACCTAAATACAGTTGGACAGATTAAGAGAACAGAAAATTGAACTACAGTGGAAGCAAAAACCCTGAAATGTAAAAATACCCACAGTAGGAGGGCATCTATTATGAAAGAAACAAACTCACAAATAATAATAATAAAACCACCCACATAACACAGAGATGCGCAAATCATTCCGCGTAGACTTTTCAGAGACAGAAAAGACAAAATCCAGAATTCCCACCTCCAGGTCAGATCCTAAAGCAGGGGCAGGCAATTATTTTGGGCAGAGGGTCGCTTACTGAGTTTCAGCAAGCCATTGAGGGCCACATGACAGGCAGCCCAGGGCAGATTAAAATTAATTTTCTAAACTTTTAGGGGCCCCGCAGGCCAGATAGAATGGCCTGGTGGGCTGCATTGGGCCCCCGGGCTGCATTTTGCCCACCCCTGTCCTAAAGCTTCTCACCAGACACATTTGGCACAGAGTGCTATTCACACCTCTCACCAACAGAGGTGCTAGTGAGGAGAGTTAAGAATTTGGGCTCCACTGGAAATCACCACACTCAGATCACTGCATTTGACTTTAATGGGATTGCTCATGTGCTTAAGCATTTGTAGGATCAGATCCTTGGGGAAGGTACCTAATTTGAGTAATGGTCAGCATTTCTGATGAGAGACAGCCCCCAGCCTCCTTGTGGTTAGACAGTGCAAGGCTTCAAATCTTTTGTAAAAGGGCTTTGCTTAATTAAGGCTGGAAAAAATATTTAATTACTGTAGGTGAAATTCACTTGTGTGCAGACAGCCTACACATGACATACAAACACCACTTAAACCGTATGTTAAGACCCAGGGGCTTGCTTTATCCTGGTGTTACTTCAATTGCATGAGCCGAGAGTTACTGGGAAAAGGCTGGGACAAATATGACTCCATGTCTCTTTCTCAGCATGGATCAGAATAATTGAGCTGTGGTTTGGGGATCTGTATCAAGGGAAAAAAGGAGTCATGCCTCCCAGGCCTCAGAGCTGTAGCAGAGCCATTTTGTATCTGCTGATTGTGCTTAATAGCTGGAACAGTGTGCAGCCCAACTGGACCCAGGAGAGGGGAAAAAATGGAGGATCTGCAGACGTGCCATAATGGTGGTGGGAGGGCAGCGAGTGGGGTGACTGTCCCAGACACCGAAGTGCAGGGGAACCAACAAATACTGCCCAGCCGGGGTGGGGCGCAGGACAGAGCCACAAGCGGCTTGTTTAGTGGGGCATTGGGACAGGGGGAGGGCGGTTCCCAATGCTGTATGCAGTCCCGGGTAAGCATGGGGGGGGGGGGGTGTCCCCCCTGGATTTGTGTGTGGGGTGAGGGCAGGCTGCTGCTGTGAGCTTTGCCCTGGGTGCCAAACTTAGTTGCTATGGCACTGTCTGCATTAAGTCTTCTATATCGCTGTCCTGTCTTTCCCACAGGATCCCATGTATAACAATAACTTGGGAACTCCAACAGAGTGGTGTTCACTTCAGGGGTTGCAAATGTTCTGCTCTTCCCAAATTCTTCCCCACCTTTTGCCCAGTGGAGCTGCACTTATTCCATCACAAAAGAAGGAACATATACCTGGAGATGTTGGAGCAGGATTTGCCTTCACTGCATCCTTATCTTGAGGTATAACTTTAAGTTTTGCCTGTAGCCTGATTGCTACCCACACACACAGAGTATGCCTATAGAGCAAAATGAAGATATGACTGCAGTGCAGGCAGGCAGGCATTCCAATGTTAACTTTACTCTAGCTAGCAATGTTAACAATACCAGTGAAGAACCACAAGTACAGGCTGGCAAGTAGAGTATGCAACAAGGTCCCTTGAGAGCTGTGGTTGCTACCCTATGTTCAAGCCTGTATTACTTCATTTCCACTGGTATTTCCTTCCCTTCTTATTCATGATGGTACTCCCATTGACTATGATAGACAGCTCTTATGAGTCAGAACAAAAGTGCTTAGTCGTGATATTAATATGAAAGAGGAAGATGATAAAAATATACCAAATGAACGTTCTGTATCACTGATTCTGATGCCTTGGAAGTCCCTGATTTGTGTGAGAGTTCCCACCGCCTTCTATTGCTGTTCCATTGCATACTCTTCGTTTTCAACAGAACAAGCCAGGTTGTGACTCAAACGAGGCAAGAATAATGATCTTAATGGCAAGATTTGCAAATGCTGGACTTTTTGGAGCTGCAAAATAATGTGGGGCACACATTTGCATAGCAGTCATTTGCACCTACAGTTTATATCACTTCTGTATCTCAGTAGCTGACTGTGTCCACGTGCCCAAGCAAGGAAAACTGAGACAAAAAAAATATTGTGAGTGTACCACAGCACCAATCGTGATTTGTACCCATGATTTTAAGGAAGCAAAATGGGGCTGAGACCTGGGTGAGAACAGAAAGTTGAATATTTAATTCGTAAACCAAAAATCTTCTCTCATGGAAAGAAGTCACTCAAAACACCACTTTTAAGGGCCTCAGGGCTTTATCCTACATGTCCAATGGTTGACTTGCATCATAACTGAAAGCACCTACTTAAATGCTTTGTTGGGCTGGGGCCAGAGAGCAAAGGGCTTTTCAGGATTGAGCCCACAGATTAGATAAATTTACCTGTGTTACCTGGGACTCCTCTTTATGAAACTGATTTTATAAACTGTTGCACCCTGTGCTATTAATGCTGTCTGCATAACTGTGCGACTGCACTGGGTTTGTGCAAATTAACAAAACATCACCAATAAGTTTCACTGTTCTTCCAGGTTGTTTCAGCCAGCTTCACCACTCTCAGAGGCTCAGGCCCAACCCGAGCGCTGCACTGCCACAGAACTACTCAGTGCCAGAGCAGGGGTAGAAACTGAGGGCTGGTCCCCAGGGCTGTGCCCAGGGGTAGATCCAGGGGAATGCACTGGTGCACTTGCACCCTGCTTCGATTCCTGCTCCACCCAGTTTCAAGCCAACTGCCTGGCACTGGCAGCAGCATTTCTAGTTAGGCAGTATTGAGGGGGTCAACTGACTCCATGTCTTATTATAATCTAACTTTCATTTCACTTTGTTAATGGTCTGGATAGTCCACCAATCAGGCTAGCCTTTGTTCTGCAAGTCCGCTGTCTGTTAGCTGCTCCTGGTAACAAAGCTCCTATGTCTCAGCTGTGCAAGTGGTTTTTAACTCATCTTCCAGTGACGTTATGTTTGTTTTTTGCATCAATTCTACACTGAATAATGCAGCCCTCAGCCTCTAGGATACTGATAAAGCTTCTAGGTTGTTTTTTTTTAAGTGCGGAAAAATAGGTGTTGTTTTCTATGTGAGGATGCATCTCATCACTGCACCTTCCTTTTCAAAATTTTACATCCGCCCATGGCTGTGCCGGCTGCACAAGCTGAAAACATAGAACAGGCAGATTTGGGATTAAATGAAAACAAACAACAAAAACAACCCTTTTTGGGGCAGAGGGGGGCAAGGATGTCTCAGGCCCCGCCCTGTCATTGGGATAAAGTTAGACACGTTTTCCCATGCAAGACTTTCTTCCTCAGGTCTGATCACAAGAAGCCAGACAGCGTCCTGCATGTGAAAGCGCCTCGATTTATCCTAAGCATGGAGTGGGTCCAATAAAACATAGCACCCCGAGACACCCTTGCTTCTGCTGTCAGTCCTGGGCCATCCAACAACAGCCTTGCTCTTGTACTAGCTATTTTTTCTTACAGGGGTGTAGGTTGTAGCCGTGTTGGTCTAAGGACATAGGCAGACCAGGTTCTTTGGGTAAATCTGGTATCTTTTATTAGACCAACTCAAACTATTTGAGCTAGTTTAATAAAAGACATCAGCACCCAGGGAACCTTGCACTACCTATTTTTTTCTTGACATTCAAAAAGAAACCCAAGACCATCCATCATTTCCCACCCTTAGATTCTCTTTTTGGAGAGAATCCCTCCCAGCTTCTTTATCCCCTTGGATTTGCTCATCCCCAGCCCGAATCAAAGACTTTTCCAAGTAGATTTACAGCAAAAAGCGGAGGTGGGGCCTGCCACAACGGTGCGCGCTGCGAATTAGGCCCTGCGGGCTGCCGCCCAGCCTGCCCCGCCCCCCCCCCCGCATTGTGCGAGCGGCAGGACCCAGCAGGAAGGCGCCGTCGAACTGCAACTCCCGCGCTGCCTTGCACCGGCGCGGTGCATCACGGGAGCCGTAGGCCGGCGCGGGGCTCGGGCCGCGGCGGAGCCCAGCCGAGAAAACTCGACCTCCCGGCGAGCCCCGCGGCAGCAGCACAGGCGCAGAGCGGCGAGGGGCGGGGCCGCGCGATGAGTGTGTGTCGGTTTCGGGCTCCAGTCGCCATTTAACGCCGAGGGCCGGCAGCAGCGGCAGCTTCCGAGCCACTCCCCCACCCCACCCATTGGCGCGCTCGCGAGGGGCCGGGCCGGGCCGGGCCGCGCCGCGCCGCCACTTCCTCGCGGGAGGCCGTGGCCGCCATGGCCGTGTGAGGCGGGCCGGTGCGGGGCCTGCTCCATGTCGGCCGCACCGCCCGCCGCAGCATGGGCGCCGCCGCTGGGCCCGCGCTCGCCCCGCCGCGCCCCGCGCTGAACAGCCCGCGGGACCCTCCCTTGTGGCAGCAGCTGCCGCGAGCAGGCGCGGCCTGAGCGCTCCCAGCGCCATGTCGGGGGGCGGCAGCGCGGGCCCCCGCCTGCTGGCGCCGCCGCCGCCCAAGAACGGCTCCAGCTCGGACAGCTCCGTGGGCGAGCGGCTGGAGCAGGCGGGCCCCAGCGGCGGCGCGGGCCCGGGCGGCGGCGCGGGCGAGGAGTACCGGCGCCGCCGCCACACCATGGACAAGGACAGCCGCGGCGCGGTGGCCACTGAGCACCGCTTCTTCCGCCGCAGCGTCATCTGCGACTCCAATGCCACCGCCCTGGAGCTGCCCGGCCTGCAGCCGCCGCCGCCGCCCGCCGCCCCGCTGCGCAGCGCCCCGCCGCTCACCTCCCCGCCCGAGCCTGCTGCCCCGCTGCCCGCCCCGCCGCCGCTGCCGCAGCCCGCTGAGGAGCCGCCTGCCGCCAAGGACCCCGCCGCCGCCGCCCCGCTATTGCCCAAGGAGGAGCAGGAGGAGGACGAGGCGGGGGAGGCCCGGCTGCCCCCCAGCAGCAGCGCGGGCAGCGCCGCCGCTGCAGCTGCCAGCCGCGAGGCGCAGGAGGACCGCAGCCGGCAGCAGGAGGACATCGAGGAGCTGGAGACCAAAGCCGTAGGCATCTCCCCCGACGGCCGCTTCCTCAAGTTCGACATCGAGATTGGAAGGGGCTCGTTCAAAACGGTCTACAAAGGGTTGGACACCGAGACCACGGTGGAGGTCGCATGGTGTGAGCTGCAGGTAAAACATGACCCGCAGCTGGCAGTTCAGTGGGCTTGTGTCTTGCCTGCCCACCCACTAGCCGCTGTCAGGGATGCAGGTGCAGCCTGTCCTGCCATGCTCACTACCCAGCCACTCCTCAAAAGGAGGGTGCAGCTGCTTCCCTGGGTCTGGCTGCCCCCTCTATTCCCAGGACACGTTTCCCTTGAGAGACCAGCCTTGGAGAGGGGAACAGCATTCAGTTTGTGGCTACACTTTTTGTTTTTGTTTGTTTAAGGCTTTACATCTTTGGGAGAATGGGAGGCAACTTGGAAGACTGAACAAATTCTCCTAGTCTTGGGGAGGCATGTCCAGACTAGAGAGGGGCTCCTAACATGACTTTGCATGGATTGCAATCTAGTTTAGGTTTGAATCTGTTTAGGAGAGGGGATGTAACTTGGAAAAAAAATGACTGGTGTACATAAGCATGCACATGTGATGAAAGCATCTGCTAGAAGCTGCTATGAAATATCCTAGCAAAATTCAAATAAAGTACTGGTAAACGGATGTCAAACTAGTTGGTGCAGTGCACTACTATTGACTTGTAGCTCCAAGTAGGTTCTGCTGCTCTTGCTTGATAAAACAGCTAGTATAAAGCCTCCTATCCTTAGAGCTGTAAAAGATAAAATTCAACATTTTCAGGTGACTACCCAGTTAAACTGGTAACTTGCTGTACTTTCCAGTTCTTGGCTATGGTTTTGCTAAACTGCACTCCCATGATGTCAGGATCAGCCTGAGCTTCTTGGCAAGTTAGAGCATGTATAACTGAATTAGAGGCAGGTTGCTGTGCAACAAGGTTAATGGGGAGGGAAGAGCTTGGAGTACCAGTTACAAACACCTGACATGTTAGTATTCTTGCTAACTGGGAGATGGGAGTCTCTGTGCCAAAGAGTGAAGAGTGCCTCCCTTTGAGAAATTAGAAGAGGCAAAAAGAAAAGCCCCAGTAAACAGTAATCTCTTCCATTAGTGTCTGAGTAGCAAGCTGCGCAGTGCTTGCTCCTCACAAATTGACTAGCTGTAATGTCATGTGCCAAAACTTGTTTATATTTTTCTGTGAAGAGCAACTATTACTGTCAGACAAAAACTACTGCAAGACTTCTCAGCTCTCTTTTGCTTTCTGAAGTGTGCTGTGAATAGTTTCTTTTAAGTGTTCTGGCTAATGGCTAGTACATCAACACATACTAGGTTTCTCTTAACTTCACAAATCTTGCGCTCCCACCACCAATTTCCGGTGCTAACTTATTATACCAATGATGCCCTTGTCATTGTTCCAGGTTGCATTTAGTGATGTTGCCCAATTAGATTTTACTTAGACCTTCAGTGCATGCTGTACTGAGAGTGGATTTTAGTAATCCCTCCAAATTAACTTTGATTTGAAATTCTTCTCAATGGTAGAAACTCTCTGATCTCATCCTCTTGGATTTGTTTCCCCATTTGTTACTGTTGTTAGCTTTGAAGTAGTGGCTTCTGACTTCAGCAGAAGTTATGACAGGGTGCTGTTTTGAATACTTTAAGGAACAAAGTAGCCTGCAGAAGTACCAGGTATCTGAAATAAATTTCTTTATAGAATTACTTTAGGGGCATAGCATTGGACTCCAGAATATGGCTACAGTACTTCAAGACATAGCATTTAATAATGGTGGTGGTAATCTTTTATTACTATATAGTAATAATCACTTGCTCTGCGTGTGTGAACTACTATATATAATGTAGAAATAGAGATTACTACTATAACTAAATTCTGTGTTTTGAAGTATTGTAGCATTCAACATTCAGCTTAGTGTATTTCTGTCTTGGAAATTTCCTTTGTACATAAAGGAAAACTTTCTGAGAGAGAAATACATTGAGCTAAATGCTGTCACCCAGCTGAATTTCAGGAATGTAATGTAGATTATATTACTCTCTCTCTGAGTTTGCTCACTGTGAAAAAATGCAAGCCTTAGAACATGAATGGAGACTTGCCCTATAGCCATTAGAAATAAGCCCTTCATTGTAAAAATATATATACCTTTTTCATTTTATGACTTTTATATGTTGGCCCCTTGCTGCTTTTGGTTTTTATTAGAGTGGGATTTGGTAGTCAGTGTTCCACTAGCTACATACTTGTTTTGGTACTAATTGTAGGAATGTGCATCACTGATCTGTCACTTGCATTGAAATGTTCTTGTACCGGGTTTCCATCACTAAAATACTACTGTATGACTTTTTGGGGATGAGCTGATGTATAATAAATATGATACTGGGCAACCAGTGTTGCAGTATGGTGACTTAGCAGGTTCTCTGTTGGCCTTGGTTGTATTAGTTTCTCCTGTGAGCATAAAACGAGCTAGGATTCCTCTATAGTTGCCCTCTGTTATGACAAGTACTTATAGTTTAGTTTGTTTTCATACTATGATATGCGATTTTTAAAAAAATATATTAATTGGCTTTATAGTTGATACAAATGGGGAGGGGAAAGAATTAAAATAACTTCATAATAATCTTAACTTCATTTACAGAAAAAGCTTTGTTTAAATCTTTCACTTATATATATTAATAATATTATTTCCTTTAGAGCTCTAACAGTACCACTGGTGTGTAAATTGGGCTAAAGGGCACTGTAGGCATTGGAAAGCTATAGAGCATGACTAACTGTCCTTTCAGCTCAGGATGCTTGTAATCAGTTCTACCATAAATCATCTCTGCACATGATTGGACCTTACCTATGTATCTATGTATATAAGCCATAGTCAGAAAACTAGTCAGGGGTGTTGGCATGAAATAACCATTTAGCCCGGTTCATATAAATGTTGACAGTCTTTTTCGATTTAGGAATGTGGGGTAGGGGGTGAGCTGTGAGGCAAAAAGTGATGTACCTTCTTGAGACATGTACCTAAAGCTCTATAGATATTGTCACAATCAACTGTCTTGGGTATATCTTTAATATCAGAGAAGCTTGAAATGCCTTTTCTCAGGAAAGTATATGATGCTAATCTTGTCCAGTTTGTCAGTAGTTCATGACTTGAACACTATAAACAATATTGCAGCAGGGCTGTCATAGGCCTTGTTCCAGGATTTGGTGCCTTTTGCAGGAAAGTCTAGAATGGGTCAGTGGGTTAACCATGAGCATTTTTAATTGGATGACATGGCTATCTTTAACTGTCTTCTGGAAACTCAGTAGACAGGAAGGATAACATCTACCAAAGCAGCTAAATATCTTGTCTTCCAAAAGCAATGGAGCGCGTAAGATGCATTTAGGTGAAAGATTGCTGTGGTTTCTGTCACCAGTTCTGTTCACTTTCTGAATGTGTGAGATGGTTATTACAGAAAAATAAAGTCTTCAAATTCTTCATACAGGTCAGGCTCTCTCTCCAGGAAGATTTAACTGGAAAGGGCCTTGCCTTTTAATGGAGAAAGGAGGACTGGTTGCAGAGACAATGGTCAGTTGTATGAAGTTAAGAGGCATTTGCTCATATATGGGCAGATGCCGTGCCACTCATTTCCCTTTATTCTTTGGTACTGCTGCTCTAAATAAGTTGCATGAATACACTGTATTGCTGATGTACCAGAATGGCAAAAGTAGATTATGTGGCATCAGTGCAGTATTAATCTGGTTAGTGTGAATCTCCAATAGGGAATAATCAGTCCTGTCCCTAGAGCAGTGTGAATGAGTATTCCAAAAGCAAGACTGGTAAAACAGTATCATGCAATAGTGGCTCCTGTGAAAGGAAGATGAAAATGGACTAGTTCAGCCATAATTTTTTTTTTTGTGCGCTAGTTTTGTTTATAACTTTTAAATTTTTCTTTGTTCTGTCCTATGATGTAAAAACCAAGTTCTAGTTATAGGTTACACTGCACTTGGGTTTGCCATTGAATCCATCTAGCCCCTCTTCCTTAGCAGTAGGTGCCTTTGCTTTGTTAGCTGTGATATAAAAATGAGTAGGTACAAACTTAATAGCATTAGTGTTCACAGTTAAGTGTGAGATTCTCTCACATGCAGCTGAGCTCAGAAAAAATGAGAGAGCATCCGGTTCTTAGACTTTTACAGCAGGAAGTAGTGAGGTGCAAAATACTTTCATATACCAAAGCTCTACTTGCAGAACACTTTGGTTTTGATGGAACATGTGCAGGAAACTTCTTATTGAGTGCAAAAAATACTCTTAATCTTCAAACAGGATATGAAGGGATCTCTGGGTATATTGGTGTTGCCCTTGGGTAATTGCTGATCATCCTGTCATGCTAGCTGTCTAACTTAATTTTATTAATGTAGCTTTAACTTGGAAAATGAAGTCTGTAGACATAAGAACAGAAAACAGTTTGTGAACATAAACATCTCTTCATCCTCATTGTGCTTCAATACTGGCTGACAGGAATTCAAATAATTATTAATATCTTGCTTTCTGAGCAGGTTGAAATTGCAAGCATTTCAGGAACTGCATGGTCAAGACTTAAGGCAAGAAAGGGTCCTGATATCTGCTAACCATACAGTCAGTTTCGATGCCTGTCCAGGTTGCACATTTAGGGAGGCCTGACTTGAAAATATGTTAAAATGCAGGTCTGTGTAGATGAATTACAACACGCCTATTTACTCTTTGGCTTTCTCTGGTTATCTGGGTCTGGAATAAGTTTTGAAATATTGATTTAATTCCTGGTTGTGCACCTTGTTGGAAAAGTGGAGGCTGTTGCTGTTCAAGATATGGAAGCATAGTCAGATTTTTCTAGAGGAACATTCTTGTTAAACAAGAATGTTTCACCTCTAAAACAGGTGAACTATTCTGCAGATATTGAGACTATCCAGTTATAATTAATAGGGGTGCACTGATAAAGATTTTCTTGGCTGATACTGGTAGCCAATTACTCACTAGGCATATCAGCAGATACTGGTCTGATAACGATTTACAGGAGCACAGCCAGGCAGCATGGAGAGCAGTGCCCTGCAGGTAAGTTGTTGGAGGGGAAGAGGTGGGGGGAGGCATATAGAGGCCTCCATGGTGAGGGAGGGAGTGGGGCTGGGCAGTAAATGGGACCCCAGGGTGGGGAGTGGACAGAGCTGTGGGCAGCTCATCCAGGGGATCAGTGTCCCAGCACTTAAAAATTGCAGTGCGGGTGCTTGAATTAAAGCTCATTAAATGAGCTTTAGCTAAAGCACTGCTGCCACCATTTTTAAGCGCTGGGATGCTTTTAACTGGAGTGCAGCTGAGCAGGGCAAGGGCTGCCTGCTGCAGCTCCTCACCCTGCTGCCTTTGCCCCTGCAGCCTGGCTTCAGCTGCGCTGTCCCCTGCCCATCCGGTGGTGGCAGCGAGCTGTGCCTCCCACTGTTGGATGGGCAGGGGATGCAGTGTGGCCGGTGCGTGAATCCCAGGGCCAAGGCAGCAGGGTGAAGAGCTCGCAGTGGGCAACCTGCCTCTGCCCTAGCCCTACTCAGCTCTGCTCCAGTTAAAAGCATCCCGGTGCTTAAAAATGGTGGTGGCAGCACTTGAACTAAAGCTCATGTGATGTGTTTTTAATTCCCTGGGGTCCCATTCACTGCCCTGCTCCTGCCCCACTTTCTCCCTCACAATGGGGGCCTCAATCTGCCCCTTCTCCTCCACAGACTTACCTGCAGGGTGCTACTCTCCATGCTGCCTGGCTGCATTTCTTGGCTTGTACGCGCATGCATGTGGCTGCTTGCATGCAAGTGGTGTCTCGGGCCTCAGGCTGGGAGGCATATTATATTTATTGGTGAACCGGACAATAAAAGCCAGCAGCCGATAATGTTAATCTTTTTATCGGTGTTGATTCAACATGGCACCAACGTTGGTGCAGCTCTAATAATTAAGTAATTTTTTTGGAGGATGTTAAGTCTCAGGCTTAACTTTGTGTTTAGTGAATGGGTTGAGATCATCTTACATCTATTTGAAGGATTTTTGCTGCCACATCTGGTAGAGTGTCTATCGGACAAAACCCCAGACCAGGTGGGCATTGAATCTGATTTGATGTAGCAGTTCCTATACCTACCTAATACTATTCTGTATGAATGAATGTCAGAAATAAATTTAATTTAATTGCCTTCTGAAATGGTGGTAGCCAATAAAGGTTTTGCAGTTGTGTACAAGTAAATATTGAAAATGTTGATAACTTTCTTTTAATGTCATGTAAAGATATAAATATTACTTCTTCAAGCTTACATGTGCATAACTAATAACTTTTTATGAATGCAGGTGCATATTGCAAATGTACCTTAACATGAAAAGCATGGAACTCAAATTTCTGGTCTTCATTCTTGATCCGTTTTTAATGTAGCATTTTATTTTTGACATTTGTAACTTGTTGAGCTTGAAACGGGGAAGGGGGGAAGGTCTGTAACCACAAATCCATACCTTGGATTGTATAACCTACCACTTCTGATTTTGAGACCTTAGTTGCATTAAGTTTCAACAGATTAGAATTTTTATTTTCAAGATTCTTTCTTCTAATCGCATAAGGCAGTTGCCCTGGATATCTTTTTCCATTGCTGATCCAAGTGGCATAGCAGAACTAGTTATAGTACTGAAAGACTTAAAGTGCCTGTAGATGTGAGAACCCATTGAGTGACTGACTGAAGAGTATAGCAGCAGCTGCCTTGGCCTTGAGTGGGCTTTAATTGAGACTATTAAGGATCTTGACAAATGAGACGGTGAAGGCAAAGTAATAGTCTTCAGAAATATGGAAAATAGTCAGGCTGCTAATTTGCACAATGAAACAAACAAAAAATGGTGCTTTAAAGCAGAGTCTAACATGAGGAGCCAGGGGCCACACTGCCTGGGGCCTGTGGGGCTTCCCAGGACCTTTTGCTGCATGTAGCTGTCTTGCTGCCCTCACTGTGTGGGTGACCTCCCCTGCTGTTGCCACTGCTGCAGTAGCTGGAGCCTTGAGAATAGTGGTGGGGCAGGAGCCTTTGGGCCACATATTCAACTGGCAGCCAGCAAGGGATTAACATGATGCATGTGTAGGGGTTCAGTACCTCTTAGGCAGAAGCATCTCTAGGGGCTTGATGCTTGCTATCCTTGTCCTTGCTTTCACTCCTTTTAAACAGCTTGCAAAAAGACCTTCAGCAACAGTTACCACCTATGGCTGTAAGTTGGATCTATGCAATGTATACCCACCATTTTGAAGATGACAGTTTTCAAAATACAAACATTTTTAAGCAGGTTTCTTACTCTTATAAAGAGTAGTCCAAAGACATGATTAAAGCTTAGGTTCTAAGTGCCTTCTCTGTTTTTGAATCTTTAAGGTTTATATTTTTCAACCTGTTAGCAGCCTTTTAGTGCTAGATACTTTTTAAAGATAAAATTAATTCTAATGTAATGGCATAACTCCAGCACTTAATGGTTTTTAAAAAAGCATTGCAAGACTTGCAGTAAACTTTTTATAAATATTTAAGCTTATAGCTCTTTCTAATTCATACTCTGACAGTTTCTTTTACTTTGTGTTACATGGTATACAGAAACTAAAAAGGTGCTTTTCCTGTATTTTTTGGGGTTTTTTTGTTTTTGTTTTTTATGACTAAGGCTGAGAGTCTGAATTCTAAGCAGTGACCTCTGTGTAATGACTTCGTGGCTCTAACATCATTTTCTGGATGAAGCAATGATGTTGTATAACATCATGTGTCCATATGTTTGGTATGCAATTCCTCTTCTGACAGGTTAAATATTGCTGCTTAAAACTGACGTGTTGATGCACTGGCAGTTGAGCATCAGGAATCCTTTATCAGGCAGGATTGACCTTCTCTTGAAGCTATCTGAGTGAATAGGATTTAACCTTTTTGGTTCTGTACTTGCACTGCTGATTTAGGAGCTAGTTGTAATCCTGACTGTCCTGTTTTAGCACCCATTTGGTGTTCTACTTAGAAGAGTGATCAGTGCTTCCTTTAGAAGGAAACAGTGTGTGCAGTTCCTAAGAAAGGGGACAGAGCTATTTAAAGTCTGGTTTGACTTAATATTTTAGACTTGAGGTGTCCCTTTGCATTGCTGTCTGTGTACTTAGGCAGAAAGTGGCAAAATTACAAGCTGTAGAAATATATATTTTTTTTTTATTGTTTGAAGCACATGTGTCTGTTTAAAATGTCTGTGTATTGCCAAGTGATGCATAGACAAAGGTGGCAGGAGGAAATTGTTGCGGGGGGGGGAAGGGCACCCTCCACTGCTTGTTAAGTGGTATTGCAAGTGCCTGAGACCTTGGGTACTGATTCATACCATGGCTATCACCTGGGCAACAGCTGTGCAAACATCTTCACTCTGTCCTAACAGTAGAACTAAAATGTGGTGGAAGAGCTGCCAAGAGATGTATGCTGAGATTGCACGTTTCCATGTGCACCACACATCTGTACACTGATTTGATAGCAGTTTGATCTAGAGCTGTTGGATACTACTTCACTTAGGCCAGTGAGCATTTATCAAACTAAAACTTCTGACAGCTCTCAAACTGGGTATCTAGCTTTCTGCTGTAGTATTGACCAGGGTGGGAAAGTTAGGACCCCTTAGGCAACTGATCCAGGGGGAAGAGGTCCTGCCTTATTCCTGCTTTTGTTAATTTGAGTTAAACTTGCAGCTTCTTAAATTCAGCGTACTAGTGGCTGAAGACGGTGGGCTTCACTTATTCAGTATATGATGAGAAAGTGGACAAAAAATAGGGAAGTTAGACTCCCAGCTAAGTTAATGTGTTTTTTCTCTCTGCCTCTCAAACATGCATAATAGTAGCATAGGAATATAGGTATTTATGTGTGTTGGTATAGTTAAAATGGTCACGGTGATACTATTTGGAATACAAGACTGTAGATGAGACTATAGTTTTGGCTGTTGAGCAGTCTACTGAATTGTATCAGTGTTACATGGCTCTTTCTCTGCTGGCCCCTGTCCATATTAGCCTGCTATCTTCTCATCTCCTGTCTTGGTGTAACCATGTGATTGTTTTTGTTATATCGACTCTTGCTGGCAAGCTGCTTATGACACCAACACATGTATTTTGAACGCTATGGAAACGCTTACTATTTCTATCCTGGTGAAGGCTAATAACATACAAATGATATAATCCAAAAATATTGCAGTCAAAGCAGTAAACCAGGTAGGCTTTAAAAAAATAATCTTAAACATTTAAACACCGTGTATGTTTATGTAACCTGCATCTCTCTTATAGCAGCTTTTACTGCTAGTATTTAGTTAAATATTACAAAATGTTAGAATATCTTTTATTCTTCATATTGGCTTCTTTTACATAAGGTTTCAAGTCTTGAAGGATACTTTTAATGAGCAACTTTTTTTTAGTTTTGCTCTTCCTTCAGTGGACTTCTTACAATCTAATATCAAGATGCAGTCCATTTTCCTTGGTAACAGTGACTTCTTTTAGTGTTTGGCTAAAACAAACTTGTTTCACCTGGGAATAATACCAGTCTATGATGAGGCACTAACCTCTGCAATACTGAGTGGGATTTACTGAAGCAACTTGTTCTGTTTTTACTAAAGCAGGTTAGGGCCCACAGAGAATCAGATCTCTTTAGATAGAGAAGGAAACTATGACAAATAAAACTAAACTCAAGTTGAAGGAAGCAGTTGAGAAGCAGGCCATGCTATAGTTGGCCTACAGTAAAAAAAAAAAAAAAAAAAATTTTTTTTTTTTTTTTTTTATCTTTTTGTTATATAGGAAATGCTAGCCTAAAACAACTCTTTTTTTTTTTCCCCTTTTCTGTAGTATTGCCCTCTACACACCATAGCACTTATATATGTTTTAGAGTGGTCCTTGATGGAAGCTTCCTAAATTAACTGGTTTAATGAGTTATGTGATTTCACCGAAGTCTTATGCTATGCTAGAAATTGTTTAAACCAAACACTGAAGTGGTTGATTTGGGTATTTTGGTAGTGTTCCCATTCCTTCCCCTCCCCCCCCCCCCCCCCCCCACTTCCTCTTAGCTCATCTGTCATGGTTTTTCAGTAGCATCTCTTATCTGACCTTTTTTTAATGGCCATTATGGGATGCATTGGTTTTTTAGTATGGCTTTTGCAGTTTTTGGTTCTCAGTGTGTAGGTCAAACAGTGCTACTTCTATTTTATTTTTGGTGAAAAGGAATAGTGGCTAATATTGGGGTGAGATGTTTGGTTTTGGAGCGCAAATGCTTCTAGGCCTTGCTTGCGTCAAATTCCTGGGTTTTTTTTTTTTGTTTTTTTGTTTGTTTGTTTTTTTTTCAGCCATATCCTTAGAAGCTACGATGGAGAGTGCTAGTGTAAAAAGGGGTCTGAGTGTCTGTTGACTTAAGTACCCTGTTTATGTATATAATGTAGAATTGTATGAATCAAAGCTCTTAAAACTGTGGCTGCTGCCTGAGAATTCACCCAGACACCATTGATGTCAATAATGGAACTGTAGCATCCCCGGTGGGCCTGTTACTTGACCTCCCCATTGCCTGCTCCCCTGTAGCAGTGCTGGGCATGAATTGAAGATGACCCCCCCAGTAATTAGATTCTATACTTTGAAATTTATAACAAATTAAAAATTTCCATGTATACAGTATAATTATTGGGGGGTCACCTTAAATTCAGGGGTGTCTTGGATTGGAGTAAATATGGTAATTTTTGTTTGGTTAATCATCAGAGGCTTTTTCCAAAGGCCCTAGATCAGATAGTGGGAAATCTTACAATCAGCCGTTGTATTCTGTATAAACTCATCCTTATTAGTACTGTTAAGCTAAGGAGCTCTTTTCTGCAACTTGCACAAAGCTTTGCAATTCATAGACTGCAGGGACTGGAGCAGTAGTGGAGTTCAGGACCACTGACCTGAGCATGGAGTTCTGAGGGTTGGTAAAGCAGGGGAGGAGAAAACCCTTGGTCCCAGACCTCATGATCTTAAACTTGAAGTAGATCGTGAAACTTAAATTACATTAGTGGATCACACAACAAAATTCTGCTTATGATTTTCTCCATGAAATTAACTGTATAATGTGCTTTTGTGTAAACTGTAGAAGACTTATTCTAGATGCTTGGGAGTTAACAGTTTAATTTGAATTTTGGATGTAGTGACATCCACTTGTCTTGTCTAAGCCACTTAATTTTGCTAAACCTCAGTTTCCTAGTTTACACAATTATCCTTTTGGGGTCATTGTAGATTAAATGTCTGAAATTCTGAATGTGAGGAAATGGAAATATACTCATCTTCTGAACTAGGTGCGGCAACAAGTTTTTAGTAGGGTTGCACCGATAGATATTTTGGGGGCCAATACCGATAGCCAGTTTTTAAGGAGGCATATCAGCTGCTACCAATCTGATTTTCTGATACAGCTGCGTCCAGCTGGTAAGTCTGTTATGGTGAAAGGGGAGGGGGAGGGAAGGGGCATGGGGAAGTCAATCAGTGTGCCCTGCAGTGAGGGAAGGAGTGGGGCTGGGGTAGGTGCTGCCCAGTCAGGGCAGGACGGAGCTGCAGGAGGCACAGGACCCTGTGCCCCCAGCTGCTGCGTGCCGTTCATCCAGCAGCTCCTGCTGCTGCTCCCACCACTTACCTGGGAGGGCACGGGGGGGGAGGCCAGTATAAGTATTGATGTGTTCATCTGCCCCCCCCGCCCGTGCCCCTTCCCTCCCACTTCCATCACAACATACTTACTAGCTGCATGCAACTCTCCACCCTGCTGGGCTGTGCTTCTTGCTGCCTGTGTGCTGTACTGCGGCTACGCTCATGCACGAGCATTTATCATCCACTTTAGGCCAATTTCCAATATAGTCAATTTTATTTATATTGGTACCAATCCAGTATCAGACTGAGTATTGGTGCATCTTCTCGTTTTTAGGCATTATTAATAAGAACATCTGGTCTCCTGTTGTCAAAGTCAAAATGTTAGCATATTGTGGAGCTGCATAGTTCATCTTTGGCTGGAGGTAAGACTTGCTGGTTATAGTAATCTATTAAGAAGCTTATTAGAATTGCAAGGAGCAGTCAATCCTGCAACAGCATCCATGGGCTGACTTGTGCTTCATGATTAGGGAACTGTGGAAAGCTTTCTACAGGAGTTGAGTTCTTTGAAACCTTTTAAAGGTGTCCAGGCAAAAGATTAAGTAGCATGAGATTAAACTCCTTCAGTTTAACTGCAAATGTAGAAATTTTCATTAACATTTTGCTTAGGTGGGGAGACTCGGTGCACAAAATGAAACTGCTGCATTCCTGTTCCACCTCCTCTAGCCCCCGCCCCCCCCCCCCAGCAGTGAGGACATAGGTGTCATGAAAGAGAGGTTCATGGCTCTTCAAGAATCAGTAGTTCAACACTAATGCTGAAGTGTTACTTGTCAAGTCTTCTACCTAGAATATCTGCAAGTCCGAGAGTTGCCCTGGGTTGTGCTGTTCTCATACTTCCAAAATCTAAGTTTTTAATTTGGTACCTGAGGCATTTTCCTTTTGAATCTTTTTAAATCCAGTGTTGCTTTTATTCTGAGCTACCTTGTGCTTATGCTAGGAAAATGGACTGTGCACACTAAAACAGCTATTAATTGTGCTGCTGGTAAGCTTCTGTTGCACTTCTTTTTGTAAAGATGCTAAATTGTCTGGTATCTTTTACCTAATGTCTTTTAGCTGTATCAAAAAGCAGTTGTGGCCTTTTTGTAGGAGAAGATGCAATTATTACAGTACTAGACTTCTGAAATGCCTTTCATCTTGATGTTATTTCTGTGTCTTTCCATCAGCCAGACTTCTGTTACCCATCCCTTTTAATCTTGTTGAATTCCTTTTTTTATGGAGTTGAAGATATTTCTTTATGGAGGTGGCTCTTCTGCTCTTCATCTGGTCTTGACAATGTTTCTTGCCATCTGTCAGGAGCATGGGAAAAGCTATGAGGGCAGTTTGTAATTATAGTGCTGTCTTGCCAAAATCTGGTTGGCTGCTATCTGCATGTGGTCTGTGCAAAAACATCTGTTAGAGCAGTGAATGGTTTCTCTACGAGTCCTGCACACTTTGTGGAAGAAGGGGAATTCTTCAGGTATACCATTCACAAGAGTAGTGATTACATTTAAAAACTTTAAAAAGTTTAAAACCTATGAGCAAGAACACTAAGATTTGTCTGGTTCCAAACTTCAGCTGGTAAAGCAGTCCTATAGACCAGCGATGGCCAACCTGTGTGACACATGCCACAAATGGGACAGCCAGCACAGCAGCAGATTGGGCAGGGGCAAGGGGATCAGAGTGTTACTTTAGGAGAGTACGGGGCTAACACCTGCTGAAACGGTTGCCCCCCACTGTAATGGCCAGTAATGTCTGCAGGTGTCTTTAAGAATCTGTTTCTTATCGTTTCTTATTTTCACTTCTCAAATCTCTTTCCAGGAAGGGAAAAATCCATGGACCATACTAGACTACAGCTGAAGGGGTGTCTCATTTCAAATATGCCTTCCGCTGCTGCTTAGATGACCAAAACATAAGCGACAGCTGAGTTTTTCCCTTTGTGTGTGGGGTCAAGGGCAGTCCAGCTCAGCAGTTTCCCTTTCCTCTTCCCTTCCTGAGGGTGTTTTTTAATGTTTGGAAGTAGCTGTAGATTGTCATTATGAACAGTCATCCTCATGTCATCAAGACTAGATGGAAACATGTCAGTTGTTTCACATGGAACTATTCAATCCAACAGCTGTGAGTTTATCAGGTTGGTAACTTGGGTGTCACTTTCAAGGATTGTAGTCATTGCTTTAATAAAAAAAAAAAAAAAATGGGAGGAAATTGTTCCAGAACTGTTCTGATAAAGCAGAACTTCAGCAGCTGTTGTTACTGGCAAGACTCACCAAAACAGATTATTTTGAAGGAGTGAGGTTGGACTTTTTTTTTTTTTTAAGTGAATTCCTTTTTCTGTAGTCCTCCAGTAAATGTGCTTGTGAGCCTGAGGTCCCAACCTCTGCCTCTGGATGATGCAGGATGAGGATTCTATGGATGGCCATCTCAAGCAGCCACCGGGGTGGTTGTAGAGTCGCCTTAAACTTTTCATTGCCTCTTCAGCAGTACTCTTGCTTCTGGAGTGAGCTTTGCTGTTGTTATTCAATCTAGGTTAAATTGGCATCAGCTGGTTACTTTTTAAAGCATAAATAAGCGGCTGGTTACTTTATCTAAACATAAATAAGCAGGACCCATATCAACAGTAATGATATTTTACTTGACATTACTTGAGTTTACTTGACGTAAATGGCAGGGGTTAACTTTTATTTTGCCAGTGAAGTGAGTTTTCTGCTGCCACCGGAGTGCAAATGAGTCTTAATTTATTCCAGTAGCACTGGGGAAAGGGGATTGAAGTCTGCCAACAGCCATTGGCTATTTTGTTTCAAAATGTGATGTGTTGCATGCACTGTTGAGCATAATGTGAAACAAAGTACCATAAAAAATTTAAGTACTGAGTAAAAGGCTGGAAAAAAACCTTTAATGGGAGAACAGGCTGGGTCATTAATTTTGTGCAATAGGTTTCTGTGGAGGCAACTGTGTTGTGTATCAGTCATTTCTGACTAGTAGAGGCGGAAGTGATCAGAAATAGAAGCTGAATTCAGCTTCTTTCTCAAATTAGTAACATGCTTATCCTAAATTGTTGGGGATCTAATGCTATTCCACTTGAATCAGTTAACTTTTTCCTAATTTCACTTAAAATGGTCTGCTTAAGTTGTGGCTTTTTGATTGAACCCAAACGGGTGCTCAAAGATTTCTTGACCTACAAAGTTCTAAGATGATCCTTTCTTTAAGTGTGCAGTTATTAACCAGCTCCACTTCCTTAAATGTTCCAGCATTCACTGAACTGATTTAAAACCAGTGACTGACCTGACAGTAACTGTGGTTCAAGATAGCTTTCTATAAGGATTCTGCTTTTTGTGCACATGCACCTCATACATTAGACCAGATCCTTTGGTTGACAGTATATATTGGGGCCACCTATGTAACTGATATGACAATAAATGACTTGCAGGTCTTGAGTTTATAGACTAGTTTAGATATTTAACACAAATTTAAAGAGAGCAGAGCCATGATCCTGAACTTTAACTATAACAAGTGAGCTTTTTGTGATGTCAGAGGACCAGAATGGGGTGCCAACATCCCCCTTCTCTTTGGGATGAAATAAGATGTCTTTTTAGTGCTTTGAGATCTAGGATAATCCACCTCCTTTCTTGAGTAGTAACTTGTGAAAGGAGTCCCTGGAGAGAGAACAGATGCATGAGTAAGATGGTATTGGAATGCTCCGCAACAGTGGGTAACCAGTTGCAATCTTTCTGATCCATTGGTCCACAGTGATCCTAGCCCAGGCTTCTGGAAGAGGAGAGCTTTCAAAAAGGAGAGTAGGAATATCACAGGCCTGAAATCCATACCTGTGTTGCTCAAAAGTCAGCTTCTGGAGTCAGTCTAACCTGCTAACTTGCAGTTTGGTGTCCATGGAGAGCAGAAAGGATGAAGATTTACTCCATCTTTTTAAGGCTCAACAATGCCTGGGTACTTACTACTACTCATTCCTTCTCTCTTGGTTGGGGAAATAACATGCCGTTGTCTCAATTTCTGTATATGGTACCTTGGATTCAGTAACTAAAGGTTTGAATTGGTACAGCTGAGCTACAAGATAGAAATGAGATCTTGGTGTTGTAACCTGTATGATGGCTTGGTACTAAGTTTACTTTTTGACCTGCAAGCAACAGATCAGAAAAGAGGAGAGATGTCTGTGGGTTTAATTGTTATTGCAGGTACTTTGCATAGTCTGTGCCAGGCAGCCAGCTAGGATCTGTTTTTGCTTTTTCTTAAGCTGTACAGACAGTAGCCAATGTGTTGGCAGTGTCCAAAAGAATAAGAAAGTGAGCCTTTGTGTCTTGGAAAGCTTTTCTAGGTGTTCTATATAGAATATTTTTGGTGAATATCTTCATTTTTGAGTGTGCCTGGAAAAAAAAATGGCAGATGGAATCAAGATCAGAGATGTGCCTGTTATCTGCACAAAAAATGTTGCATGGTTTAAAAGCACCTTGTCTTTTAAACCTTGGATCTAGTTTCAAGTGGTTGTTGTTGGGTTTGTTTTTTTGGGAGGGGGGAAGGGGGGAGAGGTGGAATAAATCTTAGTGAAGTCTATCCATCTTAAAAACCCAAATGAGCAAGCTAAAAGAGTTCTCTAAGTAGAGAGAATAAAGAAAATGTTGGTAGTGGCAAAATGACACCCTTGATGTAGCAAGAAGGAATTTGAGAGATTATTGGATCTGGTTTTTTTTATATAGGAGCAGGAGGATGTGTCTTACATGGGTATAGCCTCAGTGGATTCTGCTGGCCAGGAAGATTTGCATCTAGTTTGAGGGAGGGGAGGTAAAACTCATAATTACAACATCTAACTTCAAACCGTCAAAATGATTAGAAGACTATAATTGCTGCTCACTTTGTGAAACCATCTTCTCCAATTTTTAGTTGGTATCGGTTCTGTTTTTCCTGGAAGTATATTATGGCTCACTGAATCACCATGCCTCAAAATCATGGTTTTTTCAGAGGAACTTGTACATCTGTTTACATAATGTCACCACCACCAAAAAAAATTCACCTATCTCTTGCAGTTGGCATGGGTACAACTATATGTAGTGTCTGACACCAGTCTGTTTGCAAATACAGGAAACAAAGTCTGTTCAGCATTATAAAAATCAGTGTGGCTTCTAACTTGGGCTTTGAAAATTAGTGTGAGTCTTTATTGCTTGGCTCGGAATTGAGGAAGCATTTTTATATGCCAGTTGATATTCTTGTTCAGTACAATGCTGCATATGACGAGTATGCTTCTACTCCAGATGACAAAATAGGTGCTCCTCACAAAATATTGCTGTTCACTAGGAGAGTGAGTCCAAATAGTGGAGTATGAGCCGACAGTGTACCCTTGTTTTGAAGAGGACTAGCAGCATACTGGGCTGCATTAGTAGGAATATTACCAGCAGATTGAGGGACAAGATTCTTCAGCAGTGACTCTAGAAATCAGTAGTTAAATTCCAAAGATATATGAACCTTTTTCCCCCAAACTCAGGCATGCGCATTGTGGAGCAAATCTGTCACAGCAGTGCAGCCTTGGTGGCAGTATGCTGGGCTGGGGCTGTGTGGTGGTGCTTTTGAGGCAGGGTTCCTTGTTTGTTTCTTTCCCTTGCCTCTGGTTGTTTGGGCATTTTGGAGTATTTGGAGCATTTTGGAGTTGCATAACTTGAACGAAGAAGGAACAAGAGTCAGATCTGGGGAGAGAAGGTGAGGGTGGGGTAGGAAGAGGGGTTGTGGGGGGGGGGGAAAAAAGTAGGGCGGGGACCAGATTCATAACTGGAGGGTGGAAGAGAAGGAAACAAATTGGGAATTAGGTGGAGAGAGAATGCAATTGACTTGCTAAAAAGAATGGATCAGGTTATAGGATGGAGGTTAATCTAGTCTGATATCTGAGATTGGGACTAATCAAGCAAACGGGCAAATTGGGAACCTCTGGGATAGAAAGATGTGTGGGGTAAGATGGAAACAAAGGGTAGGGGAATGATACCTGATTCTTGGCACTTCCTTTGTTTCAGTGTGTGTGTGTGTGTGTGTGGGGGGGGGGGGGGGGACGGCAGCCTACTACTGCTAGTAGCTAGCTTAAATGGTATTGGCTTGTGTACTGGCTTGAAAGATGGTTGGCCTGCATTGATTATAATATTCTATAGGATAGAGTTTTGGCTTGCTTAAAAAAAAAAAAAAAAAAAAAAATAAGGTAGTTTAAATAACCGAGTTAAAAACTTCAGCCATGCTCTAATGGAGTCCCTCAAGTTGGGAAATCAACGGAATAAAGGTTTTCTTTGCAACCCTAATTCAGTCTGTGTGTACATTTTATGATGGTCTTCAATTACCATATTTTCTTGCATGCCAGGTGCTCCAAATAGCATGCACACCTTTGTGTTTTGAGAAGGCAGAGTAGAGAGAAAAAAGGTGGTTTTTTTTTATGGCTGCATAGAGCAGGAACAGAGCCCAATCTTCAGCTTGCTCACTTGCCCTTTTCCTGCTCAGGCAAAGGCTGCAGTTAGTGCTTTCACAGCTGAATTATCTGCATCTTTTGGTTGCTTAACCTATAGTTTCAGCTTTTGGTGCTGATGAGGTTTGGCCTCCATAATTGGATGTAGGGTTTTGAAAAGAGCTACAAACAGATTGCTGAGCTACAAAATAGCAGGGGAGAGACCAGGAGTAGCTAATAGCCAAAGAAAGGATAGCTCAATTTTAATGTAACATGTTGATCATTAAAAAGGAAAGGGGGTTGTTAGCACCTATGAAGTAAAGAGCAAATAGGAGAAATTGAGTGTATTTGAATTGTGGAGTCAATTGTTTTCATAGTTGGTAGGGTCGGAAGGGACCTGAGCAGATCATCAAGTCTGACCCCCTGCCATGGCAGGAAAGAGTACTGGGGTCAAACGACCCCAGCAAGGTGTTCATTCAGCCTTCTCTTAAAGACCCCCAGGGTGTAGGAGTCAGCACCACTTCCCTTGGAAATTGGTTCCAGATCCTAGCTCCCCTGACAGTGAAGTAGCGCCTCCTGATATCTAGCTTGAATCTACCCTCTGCCAGCTTGTGACCATTATTTCTTGTCACTCCTGGTAGTGCTCGGGGGAACAGGAACTCCCCCAATGCCTGCTGGTCCCCCCTGACTAGTTTGTAAACAGCCACTAGATTCCCCCCTCAGCCTTCTCTTGTGGAGGCTGAACAGGTTCAGGTCCCGTAGCCTCTCCTCTTAGGGCCTGCCCTGCTGTCTGCTGATCGTGCAAGTGGCCCTCCTCTGGACCCGCTCCATCTTGTCCACATCCCTCCTGAAGTGCGGCGCCCAGAACTGGACACAGTACTCCATCTGTGGCCTGACCAGTGTTGCATAGAGGGGGAGGATCACCTCCTTGGACCTGCTTGAGATGAATCTGCGGATGCATGACAAGATACGGTTGGCCTTCCTGACCGCTTCCCCGTACTATCGGCCCATGTTCATTTTGGCGTCAATAATGACTCCGAGATCCTTTTCTGCCTCTGCACTGACAAGAAGGGAGTTCCCCAGCCTGTAAGTATGCTGCTGGTTCTTCGTCCCCAGGTGCAGTACCTTGCATTTGTCAGTGTTGAAGCCCATCCTGTTCTCATCTGCCCACCTCTGTAACCTGTCCAGGTCCGATTTTTGCAGGCTATTCCTCTCTTCTAGCATGATTTCCTCAGCCCTGTCTGAATAGAAGTGCTGCTGCTGCCAAGTGGTTAGCTGGAGCAGGAATGCTCCCCAGCATGAAAAAGAGCAGCCAAGATAGTGGCCGTGCCACACACCTGCCCTCCCCTTTCCGATTTAGTTAAGAGGGCTGCCTTTTCTGTGGCCCTGCCCCTTTCCACCAATCGGTGACGAGGGCTGGGGCTACTGGGTGCCCCTTGGCCAATCAGCGGCTGGGGGAGAGGGGACTCTCGCCAAAAAATGGTGCCAGGCACCACAAATGGCCCAGGACTTTTACATCACCTCTGCTGTTTTGAACATTTTAAATTAAAATGGTTTAACATCACTTTTTGACCTTGCAGTAAGTTGTACTTTTAAAAAAATAATTCAGAATTTATTTTTAAGAGAAATCTGTTTGATTTAGACCTTCTTGCTTTGTAGAAATATATCTACTGACCATTAGTCTGATGAGATCTCTTGGAGAGGTGGTGATACTTTCATGGCGTGGAGTACACTCGTATGAAAAGCTTTGGTAGTTTTATGATAAACTGAACATGGGACTTCTGTGCTGCTTTTTTGAAACATCATTAGCTTTTAGGTGTATTTCATGGTTGTTGGACTAGATTTATGATTTAAGTTCTTGTCAAGCTAGACTGTAGATGTGAAAAGACTTTACTTCCCTAAAAGGTCCTATTTTATATTAGTTTTGGTATTTGTCAGTTGCCAAATAGCAACATGTCCAGTAAAATTAAATTGTATCCAGAAGCCCTGATTCTCTGTAGGGATGGCTTTTTGGACAAGTTGAGGTGGCAATTCTTATTTATTTTTTTTTTTTTGAGTAAATGCAGCCAAATCTAACAAACTGTACTGGAACTGCAAGGGATGACAGATTCTTGTATTAATTGTCTGACATACTTCTTTGAAGTCAATTAACTCCCCTGGGATTGTTACACTGGATCAGACTCCTAGTCACAGTTGGGTCTTTAGTGGTAGTCAGACTCAGATGCTTCAGGGAAAAGTGCAAGTGTCTTACCATAGGTAGATGGGTGGTCATATCTAAATAATCACAGTTTAAACCAATCTTTAGTTAGTAGTTAATATCCCCTTGTCTAACTGTTAATGATGCCCAGGTGCCGCTTGTAGTTTCAAACAGTTTTTTTTTTCATCTTTTGAGGATGGACAGCATGGATGCCAGCAGTGGCAGGGAAGTGGGGGTGTGCCTTTTGGGGTGCCGGTAGTGGAATTCTTGCCTCCTTAGGACTAAAGTCCCTGGCTGCTACGTCAGCCTGTTCCAGAAAAGGGAAAGAGGCTGCGAGTAGAGGATGCAGTTACCTCTGCAGTGCTGGTCACTGCTATCATGCTCCCCTTTGTAAAATCCTGACCTTCTCTGAATTTTTTTCCCCTTCTCCTTTGGAGTATAACAAAGGAAAAAAGGGTTCACTACATACCTTTCGGAAAAGGAAATGCAGTCAGCAGCAGAAGAGGTATTATGCAGTCCTGTTGGTAGCATAAGACTTTAAAAACTAACAAACCCCCCCTCAGCCAAACTACCCAAAAAAAACCCCAACCTTAGCAAGCTTGTAGGGATCCAAGTAAGCAAAATGCATGGCAAATCAGTATAGAGTAATGCACTTGCCACAGTTACTTTTGCTATAAAATGTGTCTAGAAATGTGCTGTTAAAGTGCTGGGGGGGGGGGTTTGTTTGTTTGTTTCTTAGAACTTTTTAACTAAACCTAGCTTAAAAAGCATAATTGTGTTCTCTAGTGTAGGTAGAGCTTGGCAGAAAGCATTGGGTGAGCTGAAAAGGAGGAAGCTGTGTACAGGGTGTGATGACCCATTGAATGGAGGCCTTCTGGACCATGCCAACCTTAAGGTTATAGTTTGAGTCTTGACAAAAAAAAATCTCAAACTGTTCTTATTGAAGCTATTGAAATATGAAATGGCAGGAAACCAAGGACAGTGTGTGACTAAAACATTGCAATAAGAAACAGATTTTCCTGTGGGTAAACTACAAAGTTGAAAATAACTGATTCATAGGTATTTTCAGCTCTTAACCTCTGAACTTCTTAGGTTGTATCTATTTTCTTGCTTGTGCAGGATTTTTTCCCAATAATGTTCTCTCGTCAAATACCAAATGACCCTAGTAATGACTGTGACAGAATTTAGATTTTATATTGGGGGAAATACTTTCTAAATATCCAGCTTAATCTCATTATCATTATCTTAATTTTAATTAAATTTTGCCTACCCGTCCTCTTCAGATCACTTAAATCATTGCTTCTTTGTGTCTGTTCTTGTATCTACATGGGGTTTTGTCCTATGCAAAACCCCTTGGTTCTGCCACACAATATATATATATATATACATCCGTACTCTGTGTATGTTTGGGGGTTTTTTTAGTGGTGTGTGTGTGTGTGTGTGTGTGTGTTGTGTTTTTTTTTTTTTTTTTTTTTTTTTATTCAATACCTTTTTACCCAAAATACTGTAACTTCTGTCAGGCTGTAGAAGGGGTTGTCCCTTTATTGGTTTATTGTAATCAGGAACTCTTTTTCTACCTGGCATTCTGAGCTTATTTCAGGAGCTCATCTTCACTTCTTCAGTCTTTCTAACTCACTTGGACACACCACAATCAGAGGAGGCATCAAAATCTTCAGAGACAGATTGTGTATAATCTGTGAAGCCTGTGCCCACTGTTTTAATGTCAAGTGCCATATAACCCTGAAAATCTGTAACGTGTTAAAGGTGGGTTCCCCCTTTCCCCTTAAAGAAATCAAATTAAGATTAATTTTTGCTTCCCTTTTAAGATGATCTTATACCCTTGAGAGAGTTATGATATTTGCTCATTGCTTTTGTCTGGATCTGCTATTCATGCAGAGTAGAGGAGGTCTAACAAGAAGTATTTTAGTTTAGATTAGATTAAAATACTTTGAGCCATTCAATCTATGCACACCTGTTATGACAAATAATAGAACACCATAGAAAGGTCCCACAGAGCTAACTTTTGCTCCGTGCTAAAATTGTTGGATGAAGGTATCTTGGTTTTTATTTTACTTGTAGAGATAGAAGCTAACTGTCTCCCTTTTTAACTAGTTTAACCAAGGTGCCTTATGAAGCCTTAAGGTAAAAGCAGCTTGAAAAATTAGCATCTAGAAGTCTTTAACAGCACTTTAATGTCCTGCCTTTTTTAACTCTAGTTCTGTCTTAGAAGGGAACTGCTTACTCACACTTACATGAATCCCAACTATTTAATGGTGTTCTGATGGAATTGTATTAAGGTCTGAATTCTGTGTGCTCAAATCTGAGCCTTGGGGGAGTCCTATGCTGAGCTGAGGGAGGGAGTGCTTTTTTTTTCTTCTTGCTCTCCTCTTAGCTCTCTGAAAGTCTGAGGGGAAGCTGGCAAGAGGCAACAGCAAAAGTTGTAAAAAGGCCCACGGGAATGCAGGTTACTTGGGAAAGAGGTTATTAGCAATCATGGTGGAAGGCTCAAAATCTGACTTGCTGCATGTAGAACAGTTGGAGGAATGGCCATTAGAACTAGTTAATTAGACTATTTGCATTACTTGAACATTGACAGCAGATCTCAGACTTAGTTTTACACAACAAAAGATTACTTTTTGTCTGCATTGGGCTCCATCTAAACTTTAAAATTGTGTATGTACTGCCAGTACATGCATGTTGGACGTGCAGTGGGCTGCAGATAATGCTGGGTCACATGTTTTGGTTGGGGATGTGAATGGTTAAATGCTTAAACATTTAACTGTTCACATATTGATAACCAGTAATACCTTTATAAGGGAGAGGGAATTAGTACCTAGTACAGAGGGGAAAGTGGTGGGGAGTCATGGAGGGGCCCGATCCTTCTTGTGGCAGTGCAGCCCTGGCTCTTTTTTCTTGCTGTGCATACACCTAGTGCTGGCAATGAGCTGGGACAGGGCTACACAGACCCCAGAGCAGCTGCCTACAGCCTCTAGGTAGGCCTCTGCCCACTATGGAGCCTGGGCTACTCATGGCAGATTGCAGGGAGGCTGCAAGCAGCTGCACCGGGGTCTGTAGAACCCTGGTCCAGCTTCTTGCCAGTGGCAGGTGCATGCCCACCTCAGTGGATGGTGGGGAAACAGCCAGGGATGCACTGCCACAAGAAGGATTGAGACCCCACTGCTTCCCTGCCATCCTCCCCAAGGTGCGTGTGTACTTGCTGCCAGCAACAAGCTGGGCTGCAGCTCTGTGGACCCTGGTACAGCCACTTGCAGCCCTGGCCCCTGGGCAGCCATGTGCCAGAGGTGGCAGCGGGCAAGGGGCTTTCTCAGCCTGCTGCTGTCACCAGTGCATGGCTGCCTAGGGGCCAGGGCTGCGGGTGGCAGCAGTAGCAGCGAGCCCTGCCACAGTCCCATAAAGCCACGGGCCGCAGCAGCCAGCAAAGGGCTATTTCAGCCTGCTGCAGCCACTAGTTCATGGCTGCCTTTGGGGCTGAGGCTGACTTCAGGCAGCAGCAGTGAGCCCTGCCACAGCCCAGTAAAGCCATGGGCAGCAGCAGTGGACAAGGGCTTTCCTAGCCTCCTGCTGCCACCCAGAGAATGAGTGAGTACAGGCACATTATCAGTTAACTGTTTAACTGATAATGTTAGTGGAGTTTGAAAGGGTACTTAATTGGCATTTACACCCCTAGTTTTGGTCATGCCCTATTACTGATTCTTTTTGGAAAGAAATCATAACTACAGTTAACATAGTTTTGAACACAGCACTGACACCTTTTGGCAATTGTGTGTCATTGGGTACATCTCCAAGGAATTCAAACTGGTCCTTCCCGGATCGCAGTCTTACAGTGCATGTTATTAGTGGCATGCATATTACTGTGTTGGAAGAGTAGGAGTTCTCCAAAAGTCAAAATCTGGTATGATGAGAGAGTCATGTTTATTAGATTTAACTGCTATGAAATGCTTTGCTGTAATTTGGAAAGAATTATTAGATTATTTTGGTAACTAAAAAATTAGTCCTTGCATACTTCTGCCCTGTTTCTTCTGTCCCTCCCTCTTTCTTCTTTGTTTCTTTTTTCTTTTACCCCTTTATTATTACTTATTGTAAAGTATATACATAGTTCATATTTCTTATTTTTGTATCTCTGCTAATGTTTGTGTGTACAGTTACATGTGCACACAATAAAAAGGAAGAGGAGATAGTTAATTGCAGACTGGAAAGCTGAGCTGGAGCTAACAGGATAAAGGTCCTTGCTGACAAGCAAGGTGCTGCACATTCAGAATAATAATCAGAAACACAAAATGGGGGACAACTGACTGAATGGCCACACTATGTAGAAGTAGCTAGACATATTGGTGGATCACAGACTTTATATGAGTTTGCAAGCTGATGTAGTCACACAAAACAAATGTGGTTTTGGGATGCATCAGTAGAAGCATTGAGTCCAAGACATGGAATGTGATGGTGCCTCTACTTAATACTGGTTAGGCCTCATCTAAAGTATTGTGTGCACTTCTGGACTCCATCTTTTAAAAAGGACATGTAGAAGATGGGGTCTAGAGGCAGGCAACAAAAATAAAGGGCTCTGAAAGCCAATTTCAGTGAGGAGAGTTTGAAGGAAATGGCCATGTTCAGCTTGTGGAAAAGGGGCTTGAGGGAACATGATGGCAATCTTCAGATATTTGAAGGGCTGCCATAAAGAAGGGAAACACCTTCGCTGTCTTGCTGCGGAGAGCAGGATGTGCATCAGTGCCTTGAGGTTGTAGCAAAGTAGGTTTAGAGTAGATACCAAGAGAAACTTCTCTGTTAGAGCAATGAGGCAGTGCAATAGACTGCTTAGGGATGTTTTGGATTCACCATCAATGGAGGTGTTTGTGAAGAGTTTAGATAAGTATTAGTCAGGTATGATCTGGGATAGGCAACCTCTGGCACACATGCCAATTAGTGGGACATGGAAATATTTTCCTGGACATGCCAGGAGATGTGTGATGAAACATTTAAAAAAAAAAATAAAAAAAAAAATTGTTGCTCTGGACTCTCTGGAGCAGCCACCTGTCTCAGTTCCCAGGGTCTGTGGGGCTCCTGTGGTCAAGCCCTTTCATCAGGGGCAGCTCTGCCCTACTTGCCCTATGCCCAGCACAAAGGGAGGCTGAGCCGGGTGCCTCCCAAACCCAACGTCCTGCCCCAGCCAGGTGGCATCCCCTCGTGGACAGGATAACTGGGGCTCATCCCTGCAGAGCTGCACAGGCCGGGCCCCACCTTGAGTGCCGCTGGGCGCCCCCTGCCCACCCGCCATGGCTTGAGTTTACAGGGCCCTGGAGCAGCCTGTGCTTCCCACCTGGTCCCTGCTCTCTTCTAGCTGCCATCTTCCCAAGGGCCTGGCTGGGGTAGCCTGCATGTGGCGCTTTGCTCTGGGCCTGCTTCTCCCCGCTCTGGCTGGACCTTGCCCTGAGCACTTGGCCCCAACACTGGGTGCCCTGGTGCTGCCCCTGCATAAGTGGGATGGGGCATCTGTCTGCCTGAGCCCTCTTTCCCCCCCACCCATCCATGGGCCCAGGCTCCCCCTGCACTAGGCATGTCAGGGAGGTCTGAGCACCCCAGCATTGGCAACTGCTGGTGGGATGTCACTGCTTCCCTCCACCAGACACTGCCCCAGACCGGTGGGCCTGAACTGCAGCCAGTAGCAGTGGGAGACATGGGGGCGAGGGACAAACCCTCTTTCTCTTTTTTTCCTTTCTTTCTCGCTCTTTTTCTCTCTTCCCCCCTGTTTATCTCCTTTTTTTTCTCATTTTCTTTTTTCTTTCTCTTTTCCTCTGTTTTCCCACCCTTCTCTCACCCTCTTGTCTTTCTCCTCACAACATGCTTAAGAGAAAAAGAATACACAATGAGAAAGGTAGTATATGAAGTTTTATCTATTGTCACCAGGCTTAGAATTTTTAGAAAACCCAGTATTTGCTTTTTTTAAAAAGAAGCAACATTTATGATTATTAACTATATTAATATGAAGTGTGGCCTGCCATGTTACCCCGGTTTTATTTTTCTGGCAGGAGGCCAGAACATTTTCATGTTTATCCCGAATGTCAGCTATGTGTAGAGGCTAAAAGATGATGGAACACATTTTTATTTGGGAGAAATGCAAAAATTCTTTCAGACTAGAGAGAGGGACCTACATAATTCGCCATTTCACATACAACTGAGAAAGCCGGGATTGGCTCCCAGCATTTTCTTTTAGTTTTTTATTGCTGTTGATTTCGGGGACAGTGTTCCTTGCTGACTGGTGGGCAGCAGACAGGATGGCAATCTGCCAGGGCCTCTCCACCAATCAGCACCGAGGGGCAGAAAAACACAAAAGGCCACCAGCAGTCAAGATGGTGGTCATCTTATCCTTCTTGCTCCCTGGGGTCTGTCTGACCTAACTATATATGATACTAACTTCAGAGTACAACCATCCTAATACAGGTTTCCCTTGATTTATATGATGTGTGTTCCTGGAGCACGGCACATAAATTCAATTAGCATAAAGTTAATCTATTTTATAATGTAACAAATAGGGATGCATTCCCTTGGTGATGAGGGAGGGAACGAGGCTGGGACTAGGAAAGGGGAGGGGTGTGACTCAGCCTGTTGGCAGCTTCCTGGGCTGCAGCAGGTAGCAAAACGGCAGGAACTGTGAGTGGGTATGGGGTAGGGAGGCACAGCTCTTACTGCTACACGCCCCCTGGGAGGGTTCCAGGCTGTGCCGGGTTTTTCTCGGGGCAGTGTGGGCCCCCGGATCTGCACACGGGACGACAACAGGCTGCTGCTGCAGCCTGGGGCTGGCGGTGGGACCAGGCTTTCCTCTGTGGGCAGGTTGGGTGGGATACAGCAAATTTTGGGGTAGCAGCAACCCCCACCCAGTGCCGCTGCCTACCCACTGCACTGGGAAGAGCCTGGTGCTGCCGCAAACCCCAGCCTTGCTTTCAGGAATGAGGTGGTGTGCTGGGAGGCGGCACTGCCACCCCAAAACTTGCTATGTCCCGTGTCATCGCCCCCCCCCTGGGCGCGTGCCTGCTGAGTGCTAGCAAGAACCTGAGCCCACAGCAGCCTGCTATTGTCCCGCGCTTGAATCTGGGTGCCCGCAGCCAGCCTGCAGCTCTCCCACGGTCTCGTAGCAGCAAGAGCTGCACCCATGATTCCTGCTGCAGCCCGGGGCCTCCGCTTCTCTCTGCTCACCCCAGTCCCTTCCGCTGCTGCCGCAGGAGCAACCAACGCCAGCTGCCTGTAGCCGTTGGGCTGTACCATGCCCCAAACTTCCCAGGGCTCTGCTTCTCCCCACTCACCTCAGCTGCTGCAGCAGACCTGGGAGCAGCTGATACCACCTGCCTGCACCAAGGTACAGTGCAGCCCTGTTGCATAAGAAAAAAGGTGATCACATAAGAGCTAATTTGCATATATGAAACCTGCATAAGTTGAGGGAAACCTGTAGATGAGAATTCTGTAACTTTTTTTTTTTTTTCTTTTCTTTGTAGTTTTCTAAAAGATGTAAGGAACACTTCAGTCTTCAGTTTTTGCAAAAAATAATTCATGGTTTGAAGCGGGGGGGGAAAAAGCCCAGGTTTCTAGTTCGGATGCTATAAATACCTATGGATATCAAGTCCACTGCTCACTTTGGAGACTGCAGGTGGCTCTAGTGCTGTGCTCTTGTTCAGAGCTCTGTTTAGCAACTCATTGAAACTGGCAATCTCCATTTCATAATCCTGTGGGATTGTCCATCCTAATATTAGCTTCAGTTTTGGGCTGCTACACGAGAAAATTGAATAGCAGCAGCCTCTGCAGTAACTAATTGCAGAGAGACTACCTACCAGAAAGGGCAGAGTCAAAATTATGATTCATAAAGGCGCTCTGCTTTCCCACCCACAGGATCTAGCACTGAGTTTTCCTGGTTACATTCACAGTCTCAGTGCCAGGGTATATACAGTATGGTTCTTGTGCTGCTATGGAAGGGTTGATTTGCAGCAGTCTGTACAGCCACTGGAAAGAACCAGGTGGACCACTTTGTGTCCGAGTCACTTATCTTACTGTTTTAGTTACTTAGCAGCTCATAGTATAGTTTGGGTAGCTGGAATCATTTGCCTTTTGATTATCCTGAGACTTAGATCCTTAACCTGACAGGTAGGCTTAGTACCATTGGGACAGGTGCTACTATCTCTTCAAGAAAAGCAGAATACATGTGTGGGAGGAAGCTGCCTCGTCTGAAGTGTGAGCAGCCTCTTTCCTGAGAGGAAGGAAAGAGCAAATAACTTCCTCTCTTTTCTTCTTCTGTGCTAGGGTCTTCACGAAATGTCTCTGGTTAGTGGAAGCATATCTGCTGCAAAAGTTTTTGAAACCTAAACCTAGAATCCGATCTCACCAGTTTCTCTAAATTCAGTAACTTGCAGTACATTTCCTGTGATCTGCAGGTTGGTGATCAACCACAAGTCATCTTTACAGCCTGTACAAATGATCAGCTTTGTCAGGACAGTTCTAGACCACCGCAGCTGGGGCTTTACTTGCAAAAGAAATTCCAAAAGACTCAGGAAGAACTGCATTGAGTCCTTCGTTAGGACTTCTAGGTCTCATGCTTCTTCGGCCAATATTAAATATTTTTGTCTACAAATATGGCTTATACAATGCTGGGAATGCCAAATAGTATTTCTCTTCTGAGGTACAATCTGAAAAGGTTCACTAGTCTCCTGTGCCATTCTTCTGCAGCCTCCCCCCACACCACCACCCAAGGTGCTTCAGTTGTGTTAAGAGGTTAGACCGACTCCAAGAGGTGTTGTTCAGGTCCCCTCTACACGTTACAGGTGTTGCATGATTACCTGGAGATCAGCTACATGTCCCAAGTAGCTGCTGTCACACAGTAAAAATCTCTTGCCAGCTATAAAGTTGGACCTCGAAAGTGTGTACTAACTTTAAAGCTCGATAGCAACAAGCTATAGTTTGCATGTGTAGCAGGGTCTTCTCTGCTGCTGGGAGCCATATCAGCTGACAGGGCTCCCAACCATAGGGGTGCACCTTGTCCAGCAGAAAAAAAACCCTTGAGCCCAAGGGATTATGGCTACTGCAGTCACCAGGGTCCAGGGGTTTCACACCTTTCTGCCCCCCCGCCCCCCCCCCCCCCCAAAAAAAAAAAAAGCCTTAGGGCAGCCACGATTGCCAGAGTTTGGAGGTTTCCCTACACCAAAGGGGTGGGGGGATACTTTGGCCCTGAAAGTTTCCCTACACCCCCAGGGCAGGGGGATTGTCGCAGCAAGAATCTACCCACCCTAGGGATGCCTGGAGTTCCCCTGCGGCTGGGAGCCTGCTTCTTGCTGGTGCAGTTGGAGCCCAAGATTGGGCTCCCTTTGCAAAAGCAGTGAGGCACGATGTGATATAATGCACCATCCCAGAGTTGCATCTCCTGCCATGCACGCATTAGATCCCATCATGCCTTTATCTGCACATTTAGATAAAACTCAGTTTTAGATGAGTCTTAAACTCAGTTTTTAACACCCTAGTGTTAAATGACACAGGCTCCTCCAGTGTGTGTTGGAGATCTTGTTGGGTGGCCACTGCAGCACTTGGCAGTCCAAACCCCATGTTGCTGTTCTGGAACTCAAGACTCTGATTTGACTAGAGGCAAGGAAATCTTGACTCCAGTGCTCACCATCAGACTTTCCTACTAACCATCCCCTCTAGGTAGAGAACATACAGGTACATGCTGTCAGAGGAAAATCTTATTACCAAGATTACTGATCAGTTTAGAGATCATTTAAAGTTTCATTTCTTCTGTTGGGATCAACCACACACTCGCCTAACTTGTGTCTAATTGGAGCGTCAAGGGTCTTCTGTAGTACATCGGAGTTATAGGAACAAGAAATCTTTGTTACTGGCTCTTCTTACAGGATTAGAGCAGTCATCACCCTGCTTCCTGTTACCTTGCTACTCAAAAAAAGGAAAACGAGAGGGCGGCTAATAATGCACTTGAGTCTACATCCAGCTCTGCCAGTCTTGATAAACAGATTTCTCGGAGAACCGCCAGTTCCTCTCCTTGATGCTCAGTATTCAATTCTGAATAAGGGGAAGATTCGTTATCCAAAACCAGAGATGTTATGTTGGGTTGTATGAAGTTTGGTCTGCCAACTTTTTGTTCATAATTCAAACACTACTGTTACAGTCCAGAAAGCGGTATTTTGAGCTTGAGTTAAAGGGGGCATTTTACAGGCTGGGCAGAAAAGAAATGCTTAACTCAATAAATGAGAGTTCCTATGATTCTAGTTGGATTTTTTTGTTTGTTTTTTTTTTTTTTGCTTTATGAGACTCCAGCTTTAAATAGCTTCTATTTGGTTACTTCTCGGTACAGTGGCTTTTAGTTTTCCTCTGTCTGTTTTGGAGATGAGCCTTTCTTTTGCTTCAGTTTTCATGGAGGTTTTTTTTGTTTTGTTTTTTTTAAGGCATGATTGATCTTCTCCTCTACTAGAGAACTGTCTCCAATCTTGGCCTTGAATCTGGTTTGAGTGAGGCTAGTAAGTCCACCTTGAGTCCTTTCTCAAATTTCTTGACACTTGTTCATCAGAACATCATTTCTGAATAGCTATTTACTACTTCAGGGAGGTTTTGCTACTCCATGCCATGATAGTCTGTTTACCTCACTCAGTAATGCATGAATCGTTTTGAGACTTCACCTCAGCTTTTTGGCTAAGTGACCTATGAAACCACACTGCATTGCCCTCCATTGTCTTCCTTGGATTCCATATTCACCCAAGGGAATCCTAATCATAGACTCTGTAGCTATAAAAAATACCCTGAACAGGGTTAAGTGCTTCAGGTAACCCAATAGATTTTGTTGTCCATTTGGAGCAGGGCAGGGGAGAACTTATTAGTAGGTGCTTTTTTTCCCCACTGTATTAAGAAATGTTGAGCATTGTTGTAGCTTAAAACCTGTACCTCTTTGGATTTTATTCTATAAGCGTCTTCCACTAGGGTTACACATGCCTCTCTCTTGCTTAGCTGGCTTCTAAATGAGAAGAGATTTGCCAAAGAGCCCCCTTTTGCGGGTAGTATGTGGGTATTATTTGTTTGCACTTTAAGTAATATTTTTCTTTGGGTTTGGTTTTTCTCTCCAGGAGTTTAAGTAACTAGTCTATTTTTTGTTTTTGTTATTTTTTTTCCAGAACTGTTTGTTAATGGGGGAGCATGACTTGTTAAAGAATGCATAGATGCTGTTGAAGAGGAGCTTATTAGCATGGGTTTTTTTACTTGCTTTTGTATTCACGCTGTCCACTCATCTTTCTTCTCTCTTGGTTTGTTTCAAGATTCAAGGGCCAGGTACAGACATTATACCAATAAGCATGTATGTGGTTGGAAACCAGTCTGTGCCCATAACAGAACAGAAATTTGGCGCGCACAGACTAGTTTTAAAATTAGCGGGATCTGGTATAAGATTTGCCACCCCTAACAAATGTCTTCTATTCAGAACTGATCTAAACTAGGCTGCTTACAGAAAACTGCGTAACCTAGATTGATTCTGCCTCAGGCTTTTTGAATGTGTGTACGTAGCACAGAAGAAGAACAAATTGAGGCAGTCCAGGAATTAATGTAGACATGTTGTCTTTATATAGAGACTGAGGTCTGTCTGGCCTAGTTGGTGGGGATGGTGGGGGGAGCCTAGTATACCCCTCTAGCAGCCACAGCTTTGTACAGTTTCATAGCTTAAAACTAAAGGTGTGCAAAATATGGCCTGTCAAGGGATTTTATCTGGCCTCTGGTGTGTTGCATGGGCGCAGGGGATAGATAGCCTGTACTATGGCATGTGAAGCTGGTCCCGCTGCTCCCCAGCACTGTGGGGCTGGGGTGGTGTGACTGGACTTCAATTGTGCCCAGGTAGCTGCACCCCTCCCCCCCCAATGCGTACATGTGCACATCTTCCCACCCTCTCTGTAGGGCAGGGGCATGATGCAGGGAGTGGATCGTGATTCTGCCCCTGGCCCTATGCTGTCACTGCCCTGTAACCCTGCTCCATGATCCCAGCTTCACCTGCCCATCTCACTCAAATGTTGCTCCTCACCCACAGCCCCATCCCACATAGCCTACAACTCATCAAACCTCCCTATGTCAGCATCTCCTCACCATTCCCCACCCCTTCAACAACTTGCCAAAACTCCCTATGTGGGCCCTGGGCCCAAATAATTGCCTACAAATATTTGTTTAAAATGTAAGATGTGTTAATTTTCAATGCAACTTTATGGCAGGCAGGTTTTTTGGTGCATCTGCCCCATTCTGTCTCTAGCAAGTAAGTTTTGTTCCTTGCATATGTGCATGCAGTACTTGATTTAAGGGTTCAAGCAACCCCCAGTCTGAAGATGGAATTGATGGTGGTTGCCATCCTGTAGATCAATTTGACCATAAGCTGCAGTCTGGCATGCTGCGAACAGAACTCTTCCTAGTTCTTACTCTACCAGTGTTCCTCCCACGGCCTTTTTCAGTAACCATTCCTGCCTCACAGCTTGACTTGTCTTATTTACCATCTACTTGAATACTGAGCTGGTCAGTTTCTGTGAACTGAAGATATTACTAGTTGGTTTTTTTTTCTCCTTACTTTAAAATAAAGTAAGGGAGACATCAACCTGTTTTCCCCAAGGAAATGTACACAAATGTAAATATGCATAAATCTTGGAAACTTATTGTGGTGCTAAGTGCTTGTCTCATAGTTTCCCTGAGATGGGCAGGAAGATGGAGTTAGTTCTAGAACCTTAAATGTCAAACTGTGCTGAGGCAAATGCTTTCTATTAGACATGCAAGTTCTGGTTAGTGATCGAGTGTCTGCTCTACTCTGCTTCGCTCTTTGGCTTGTGAAGTTGCACAGCACTTAGTCCTAGAAAGGATTACCTATCTTCTATGTAAATTTGAACAACTCTACTAGCTGTCATGAAAAACTTGTCATGCATTGGGATCCCTAGGTGCTGTTCAGCTAATTTTAATTACACTTTTGAATAAACATAAGACATGAAATTAAATATCTGTGGAAGGAGCTATTGGAGAGATTTTTTTTTTTTATCTGTTTTTGGGCCTACTTGATTATTAGGCCTACATGGTTATTAAAGTATCTTTTTTTTCCTGTGAGTCTTTCCCATAGCAAACTGTGGAGTTGACATTAAAGAGTAGATGCAATTGTCCTCTGTCTCTGGGCCTCCATTTCTTGGTTCTTAGCTGCAGAGAGATGAATAGTTCTTGACGACAAGCTCAGTGGATTCTTTGTTCGTATGCTTGATAATCTAGTTCTGTGGACACTGCTGCATTTTCTTCCCTGTAGTGCTGAATTTTTTCAGGATGAGAACACTGCAGCCTGCAAAGCCTCTGTGCCATTGACAAATTCCATTTGAATTTGAGCTCTGCCTTGCAAGTGTCTCCCCTAGTGACCCCTCATTAACCTTGTCTGAAAAGCTTGGAAAGTTTTCTTATCAACTGGAGAAATCCACACAGAAGAACAGTTGTCTCTGCAATGTAGCACTTTTTTCTTTTTTTTTTCCCCTCTGCATAATGGGCAAGAAGCAGCGATGCCCTCCCCTCAATCTTTTAAATATCCTTGGGAAGCTCTGATACAGAGCCTTCTGTGGGAGAATGTTGGCACAGACGGCAAGCTTCCTTTTTAATAAGGTCTGGATTACTTATACTACCAAAACACCTAGCTGCCCTTGTCATTGACCAAAATCACATTGTGCTAGGTGCTGTACAAAAGTAGTCCCTACCTGTCTGTCTTGTACAAAAGCTGCATGTGTTCATTTTGTAAGGCTTGCTTTCACTTGCTGCATCCTGTATCTATAGGTAGATGGATAGTACCAAGAGTGTTCTTCCTGTTTAGTGAAGTGTCACTTCTCATTTCTTATTTTTATCAGTGTCTAGTAGAAGTTATGACTGTCTCCTGTGTGCTGGTCCTTTTTGGGGGGTGGGAGAATTGTTGCTTTTTGTTTCTTGGATAGCATATCGGTGCGCACAGGAACAAGGGTTTCGGAAGAAAACCTCGCCATACTAGTTTCTTACTTATTACACTTTTCAGTACAGTGGAATGATCTTTGAATGCAGAAAAGAGAACAGCTCTTTTTAAGGGGATCAACCCTGGGAAAATGCTGAGCTATCAGATTCTCCCCTGTGCTGCCGCTGCGCCATCCCCCCCCCCCCCCCCCCCGCAAGTTCTTAAACATTAATTCTCAGTCGGAAACTGCTGTAATTCATCTGGGTGGGGGGGGGGTAGCATACTGGAAGACATCAGCTATTTAGTAAGAAGTATGGTGTGGTGGAAGTAGCTGGTTCATTGACTACAAGTTAGGACAGGTTAACCATGCAGGATATCAAACAAGCATTTTCAAAGCTGGTGCAGAGATCTGTGCAGAGATGTGCAGACCTGAATAAATTGGTCAAGTTCAGTATCTCCTGTTAAATTTCTGTTGCCAGAGACCTGAATTCAAAGATGGCATGTTCCTATAGAGCAGGGGTTGGCAAAGTTTTTTTTGGGCATTGTCAAAAATACCCACAACCTACTTGTAAGATGTTGGCGTACCAGAGGTGGATGGCGGAGGAGCCACAAGGGCCAATCCTTGTGGCAGTGCAGCCCCTGCCCCCTTCCCCACCATCCACCCCAAGGCTCATATGCCAAGCAAAATGCCTTCACATGCCATACTCCAGCACAATTGCCTACCCCTGCTATAGATGTCTCCAACAGGTGGCTTTGTGGAAAGTAAATAGTGCACAAGTGGCTTTTGTGTTTAACATTGGTTCTGGGGTGTGGGGGTGGTGTGGAAATCCTAGGTAAGAGCTGTGTGGACTTCGGCTTCATTCAGAACTTGGTTGGTTGGCATTCCAGGCAGACAGAAACCTGCAGGAGTTTGGTCTGCATGTGTTTGATAGTTTGGGTTGTCAGCCGGGGGTACGCAGGAAGGCCCTAGGCAGTATGCATGGGTAGGCGGAGACGGAGCACTGCCACCAACTACCCTGCACCACGTCCCACCCTGGCCCTGCTCCTGGGAGGCAAAAGGCAGCTGCTCCTGTTTGTGGGCTGCGCAGACACCACCCAGCTGGCCAGACGTACCGGGTGCGCGGGGAGCTTGCATGTGACGGCAGCTGCTGCCACCATCTACCATGCCACGCTGGCACTGCGCTATACCTGGCCACGTGCCAATGTGCCCATCACCGCTGCATGCATGCGCCCCTTCCCCCCCCCCCCCAGCTCTGTGTCTGGCCACCAGGAGTACACTTATTAAAAAAAGGTTGAAAACCCCCGAGGTAGAACATAAAAGGTTAGCAGCACTTTCTGTGCCAAAAGTTGAGAAATTTTAATTCAGAAGTCTATGTGTTAACCTCCTAAAAATAGGGAAATGGAACACACTTAACTAAGTGCTTCCTGGATGAGAGCACATGCGCTGTCCTGTCAGGAGGCATATTTATGGATTCATAGCAGGAGGCGCATTTATGGATCCATAGCAGTGCCTTTTATGTAAGGTACTACAGCTATTTGGAAAGGGGTAGGGTGATGGTGGTTGAATACAACTTGCACGGGCAAGCAAAGTAAGAAAAGGAAGAAAGAATAGTGAGGTTGTGCCTGGCTTAAAGACACCCAAGGTGGATCTTTCAAATGTTTTCCCAAGGTGTACAGCAGTTCTGATGCAAAAACAGCTGCCTTAGCTGAAGAAATTACAATGGTAAATATATGGATAGACAATCTGCCAAGAAGAAAATTGAATAGTACTGAGCTGAACAATTGTTTCAATTGCTGCCTGTTTCTGTTCCAGGCCCCTGGCACTGCAGAAGTCCAGGTCACGTGCTGGGTAGCCTTGCATTTTGTTGTTCTGGCTTGTCAAAACAATTTAATGTAGGTGGAAAGGAATGAATGAAATGAACAGAGTGGGTTTGATGCATCTGTTTCAGTTTGTTCTAAAAGCACAACCCTGTGACTGGGATAGGACACTCGAGTCCTTGGGAGCGGTTATCAATTCAGGAAGAACAATGCTTTCTGTCTTGTGGAAAACTAAAAATATACAGGCTATTGGATGCTTCTAGATTTTTATTTTATTTTTTTTCTTCCTAAAATGGATTTTAACTACTTGGCTATGTATGTAGGCAAGGCACACATAGGTTGACAACCACTAGTCTTAACCATCTTAGCCTTAAGACTACTCTTCATAATTCTTCTGTGTTGTAAAGCCCCTTGCAAAGGCTGTGCGCGCTGATTTTTATGGTTGGGGCTTTCTTGTTTTTGTTTTTTGTGTGTTGTGTTTTTTTTCCTGCTACTGCAGTTAGGTTACCTCCCCAAATGACAACTTGAACTAACAAAGCCCTCTTCTGTCTACCGAACTACAGCTGAGGAGGGGGCGGGGTGTCCGCATAGCTGCATTGTTTACAGCAGTGGGGGCCAACTTTTTTTTTTTTTTTTTTGTCAGGATTGCTACAAATTGGCCCCACACCCTCCTCAAGTGACTTTCTAATCCCCTTCCCCTCCCCAGCTCTGCTGATCTGCTTTCTGCTTCCTGACCTGACCCATTTGCTGGTCCCTTTCTCTCCTGCTGGATGCCACAGGTTGACCACCCCTGGGTATGAGAAGATGATATCCTTAGCTGACAACTGTGCTTGCAAAACTCCATAGTAGAACCCTGGTTGGAGTTGCAAAGAACACAAGGAAGTCCTTTTAAGCCTCCTAAGACAATTTGGTCTTGCAGTCGGAACTAACATTCAACTCCAAAAGCTGATGCAAGTGCCTAAAATATGTTTGCTGCTTTTGTACTTCTAGATTGAAACTAGAAGTGCCATGCAGTCATTCTTGGCCATATTGAACGTTAGCAGATTTTTACAAGTTAGGAAAAGATAAATGATAGAAAAATCACAAGCTACCTTTTTATGGCTTAAACTTTAGCACTTCATTTCTTGGTAGATGATGAGACCAGGATTAAAAAACACGTGCAGTATCTGAATAGATCTTGAATGCTTTCCTTAAACTAGGTTACGGAGAGACGTTTGCGAAGTAGTCAGTTTTGAGCTGCGTGCACAACTCCAGTACTTGGTACTAGTTACTTTTAAAATGGATTTAACTCCAGTTTTCACCAGGAACAGTCTTTGTGGTTTTTAAATTAGTGTTCCATCTGGGAATAGTTCAAATTCTTCCAGAACCTGAGACTGATGTATGGACTTCTTGGAACCAATTAAAGATCTAAATGAATGGGGGATGGTTTAGAGTAGGAGTGACTACAGAGCCCTGTCACTCAGCCCATGATGCTGCTTCTGGGTCTCAGATCAGCCCCACATGCTGCATGCAGCAGCTGTGCTAGATTGGCCCTACGTGCTGGATCTGAGGCTGGTCTGTCTTGGCCTCACAGATCAGCTCTGTGTACCAGATACGATATGCAGGGCTAGGCTGTGCATTACATATAGCATGCTGCATATGGTTCCTGGAGCCAAAACAAGTACACACGCTGCATGCAGTGCACAGGGCTGGTCCAGGGTACATGTTGGATCTGGCATGCAGGGCTGCTTGTGGAGCCTGATCTAACCTGAAGACCAGCTTTGTGCACCTCATCTGCCCTGCAGGGTTGGGTGAGTTTGATACCCCTGATTTAGAGAGATTAGTATGGCTGAGTAGTATTGAGAAAACGTACTTTCTAGTAACAAAAAAGGAGGAATTATTGCCCTGACAGATGATCAGGATTTTTTAACACTATAAAGATACAGGATTTATGAATACTACCTATTCCAATTAAAAATAAAACCTGCAATTAAGTTAGCTAAACTTCACTTTCACATAGTGAGAGAGATCTTGTGAGAAATTGTTTTAATAACTGATGGTCTGTTCAAACTATAAAAATCCTTGGTTTCTGAAAAATTTCTCTTCTTTTAACCTGTTTGGTATTGATCAGAACTAGGTGACTGAAGCATGATTCCGATGAGTGAGGTAGTTGTAGTAAAATGACAGAAGCAACTCATGAATATACTGAAGCTATTTCTCCCTTCCCCCTTCTAACCCCAAAGATGTGCTGCTGACACTAGTAACAAGTGTTCAATCTGGATTATATTAGATCCCCAGTTGCTGTCAGATGATATAGCAGTAGTGTCCAAGAGCACATTTTTAACAAATCTAGCCAGAGAAATGATACTACTTTTCAAATACAGACCTTGTTTTGTCTACCTCTGGGTGGTGCTGACTGAAGCGTGCTTAATGTTGGGCTATGCTTCAGGTCAATTTGTTAATTTAAACTAGGGCAGAATGCAGTGGGTTGTGTCTAGGCATTGTCTAGTAGCAGCATGAGATCCTGGTGTTCCAATCTGGTTTGGCTGCCTATTGATGCTTGATCTGTAAAGCTTTAAATGGCTTGGGACCTTTCTGCTTTCATAGAATAGGATGGGGAGGCAATCTGTTGCTTGCAAACGGTCATATTTTCCAGTCAGGCCCTCCTAAACGTAAGAAGGAGGGAAAATGCAGTAGCATTTTAAGAACCTTAAGTTCTAGAATGAACACTTATTGCTACATTTGACCCTGCTAGAAATTCTTTTAGTCTGTTGACTTTGCAAGATGGCTATGTACAAAGGCTGTTACATGGGTGCCTTTTGGGCAGAGATCAGGTTTGTGAGGAAGAGGGGTGAGTCCGACTTGGGAGGTTGGGGGGGGGGTAGCTTGCTTCGGTTTGCCCTCCTTCTCCCATGACCAGGGCATCTTTGAACACTGAATAGTCATTTTTATGAGTATATCCTGCCCTGAATAGTATATACTCTTTAAAATAAGCCAGAGGTAGGAGGAGGAAGATGAAGGCACAGTAAAGCGAGTTGCTCAGGGTCGTATAGTAAATTAGTGACAGAGTCGAGAGTGACAGTTCTCTCCTAATTCCTAACCCAGTACTCTGTCTGGTGTCTCCCAACTACTATCATCAATTCTTGAAAAATATTTTAATTCATATTTGTGCAGTACACTCAAACAGTTGATTGGAGATAAGAGAATGTTTTAAAAGGACTGACCGGTTTTCAAGGCTAGTTGGGAATCTACAGTTCCAATCTAATATATCAGTCTGAAAAACTTGCTAGTAGCTACTGGCAAAAACCTGAAACTAATATGTTTACCCTTTCTAGGGATCCAGAGTGCTCTATCATGTGGACAGTTCCAAGTTAGGGTGTGTGTATATGGTTCTTTTTTTTTTTTTTTTAAACATGTATACTGCTTTCAACATTAGATTAGCCACATGGGCATCCATTAATCTAGATTTGGCACATTTAGTCTTCAGTAAATAGATGCTGGAGTGCTATGAACACTTAAGCATACAGAATAAGCTGTGTCTGGTAAATAGCTTCTGCTTTGCCACTGCCCTTACGTGATGGAGATCAAATCCTTTCTGTCTGCTGATTCTTCTTCTCTTTTTCTGCTTTTAGCAGTCTTATTTTTGGGTAATAAACACATTAAGTGTTCTTTTACCGAAGAGAAACTAATCCCAATTCCCTTATCCTGTACAAGTTTCAGTCAGGAGTTTGGTTCTGTGGCCAGAAGGAAGAGCAGAGTATAGCACCTTGGAGGCCAGCTGCTTCAAAGAGGCATAAGCTTTTATAAACAAGACTAAACAGAAGAAATTCTAAGACATGTTTTTTGGGGGATTTTTTGTTTTTTAAAGATTCCCAATTGCCTTAAAGCAGTTAAGATTCCTATTTCTCATGCAACAGCAGCTGTAAATCCAATTTTATTGGGAGAGTAATAGCTTTAGAGTGTGAATAAGAAGTTACACTTTATAAAACAATCAGACTGTGTAGACTATCAATATCCAGTAAAAGCCTCACTGTATAGAATATATTTGTACTTAAATAGTGCATGCAGTGATGGGGAGTGTGCACCACGCTCAGTCAGCCTTTGAAAGATGGTTGGGTACTCCCAAATTATTAAGCAAATCTATATGGATGGACACATGCATTTTTGCCTTTGATCTAATAACCTGATTGATAATTTTTATTTAATATTTTTGGCTTGTGGCCTTCCTCTTCTGTTGGCTAGCTACTTTCTTGTAGTTTTTATGTGTGTAACTTTTTTTTTTCCTTTTCTTCACTAGGACCGGAAGCTGTCCAAATCGGAGCGGCAGAGGTTTAAAGAAGAAGCTGGGATGCTGAAAGGGCTCCAGCACCCTAATATTGTTCGGTTCTATGATTCCTGGGAGTCTACAGTGAAGGGAAAGAAATGTATTGTTCTTGTGACAGAACTTATGACATCTGGAACCCTGAAAACGTAAGTGAGCTCAGACCAGCGAGGTGTGTGACGATGCTTCGCGTAACATCAAAGTACAGAAATGAAATGGAAACTACTTGCCATATTGAGGATATGGCTTAAGACTAATTTTACCACAAGATAAACGGGAAGGAAACTTATTGTGCCTATACATGGGCACAGTTGCCTCATAAGTGGGAGGTAGCTTGTGTCCCACTTTCACTGAGCAGCGAGTTACCTCGTGCTTACTTGTGGGTAAAGCGCACATAGGCAGTTATCAGTTCACTATGTAGCTGATGTGCTGTAAAGTCACTTTTCTTCCCTTATGGTAACTTTTTACTGTAGCCTTGCCAAAGAATCCTGTTGCTGGAAGTGAAGGGGAAATAAAGCTTTTACAGTAAAAGTGAGCAGGCAGTATGCCCTTGGCACCAAAAAAGAGCAGTGGGACAGCCTTTAAGGAAGTGAGTTTGACAAATCATAATCAATCACTTCCTATGAAGCAAATGCAGAAAAGCCTTTTAAATTTCAAGGGTAAGAGCACTATGCTTGTTTTTCTGTTTTAAATCTGTTCTTGCTTCTGCCTTGCACTTAAATCCTAGATGTTAGTTTTGTTGCTTTTGTCTCACTAAACAGCAACTGTCCACATATCAATGCTGTTTGTCCCACTTTAAAAAAAAAAAAAAAAAAAAAAAAAAAGCTGATTTCTCTTCTGCCTTTCAAATTGACAGATTTGCAAGAGGTTGCTGTTTTGAATAATAAAGTTGTTATGGAAAAATCTTGTGATGGATTTAATGTGTGGATGGGTCTCCAACCCTCAGTATCCCACATGAAAGCTGCGGCAACATTTTTAAACTGTCCTGGTGCTTTAACTATCCCCACTGGTGGAGACTACCCAACTGACCCTTGCTCCCATGGGTAGCTAGTGGGCAGCCCCATCAGCTGTTGCTACAATGGCAACAGCTGATAGGATAAGCCTGTCTTGCTCACTGACAAGCTCCCCCATAGGAGAAGGGAGCTGAGGAGGAGCCCCCCACCCCCCCATTATTCCCTGGCTGGGAACCTACCTTTGATTCAGCTAGTGGGCTATGCATGTGTGCACACCCCCATAATGATCTCTCTACCTGTGCCACAAACTTTTGTAGCACTCCAAAAATAACATGCCTAGTAGGGGTGTGTGAAATGGGCCGTATTCGATTCAGGACCGATCTGAAATGGGGACAGTGATTTGATTTGTTGATTTAGATCACTGTCCCCGATTTTTATTTATTTATTTTTTCAATTACACTGAATCCAATTCTGAAGATTCGATGCTGATTTGGAGAATCAGTAATTCGGCCATAGACATGACTTTAAATGTTTTTTCTTCATATCTCAAGGTACCACGTGTGACTCGTGAATGCTGTGATGGTGGGGTGGATGGAGCGTCCCATAGGAGCGCGGGGATGCCCCCCACGTGCTTCGCAGTGAACTCAGAAGTGGACCGGAAGTACTTACTTCTGGGTCCATTGCCGAGCGCACTGGGGGGGCCCCCCCTGCACCTCCCCCTGGCTTGGCGATCGGCTGCAGGGGGACCCCAGGTGTACCCTAGACTCGGGAGGCATCAGTTGCTGAGCCGGGGGAGGGACCCCCAGTGTATTCCCTGGCAGACCTGAAAGTGGACCGAAAGTACTTTTGGTCTACTTCGAGGCCTGCTGCTGAGCACGCTGGGGACTACCTCATGCTCCTGTGGGGCACTCCATCTGCTCCACCATCTTGGCATTCACGAGCTGCTTGGTACCTTGAGGTATGTAGAAAAAACATTTTAAAGCTGTGTCTATTGTCAAATCTTTCCGAATCGATTTTTGGAGGGTTCTGATTTGGTTTGGAGAGATTAAAGGGTCTCCTGATTTAATTTGGATTCAGAGATTTGGCTGCTGAATCTCTGCCAAATCAAATCAGCAACTGAAGCTTCACACAGCCCTAATATCTAGGGCCTTAGATAGGAAGGTGTTTTGTACAGTGCCTAGTATATTCCGGTCCTGATCCTTGACTGGGGACTTGTGGTGCCACCATTTTATTTTTGCACGCGCACACACGCACACGTGTGTGTGTATAAAATAATTTCTAGACACTTGCTTTACTTTCAGTAATGCCTTCATGTCCTCCATTTTTAGCTCTTCGTACTGCTTCAGTTGAAGAAGCTCTCCAAGTGAGCTCTATTCCTTTGTATTCTGTATGTAAAAAAATACATACAAGGAAGAGTACTCACTTGAAGAGCTTCTCACTTCAACTGAAGCAGTACGAAGAGCTAAAAATGGAGGACATGAAGGCATTACTGAAAGTAAGCAAGCATCTAGAATTCCACACTGTCATTTAGCAAAGTGAAATAGACTCAAGTGCAAGCTGAAGTTGGCCCAAGGAAATCAGGCCCAAGGAAATCAACCAGGAGAGCCCTCTAGTGGTGAGTAACACCCGGAGTGAATTGAATTGCACCGGAGTCCAGTACTTTGCAGCCTCCTGATGCATAGCCAAGAGCTGAAGTGTGGTCAATAAAGATCCAGTTATGGCTAGAAATACTTCAGTTAGTATTTCTGGGCAAGAGGCTGATAAGAAATTAATTTAAGTCTGATGGGCATTGCATTTTAACAAATAAATATGCAGCTGGTGGGAGCTGGAAATAAGTCCAGAAGCCAGACAGCTAAAATAGTTTGAGTTTTGTCTCAAAGATGAGCAGTGTTTAACTTAATCGGAGAGAATATAGCACACAAGGCATTGTTTGGTGCTTTTCGGACTGAAATCAAGTCCTAGGACTAGATAATTTGAGTCTTAAGTAATTTAGATGCTTGAATTTAAGCTAAAATGTAGTGGTATGAACAAGATTTCCATGCACCTGTAGATAAGTGCTTGCTGCTTTCAAAAGGAAGGGAAAACATAGAGACGTAGAGAAATGAAATATGCTGAAGGAACTCTGGGTATCCTTTTACATGAATGTTACCTAAGTCATTCCATTTGGCTCAAAACTACAGAAATTGCACATCAGATCACCTCCATATGACAATGTCCAGTACCAGATTCTTCAGAGGGTCATAATCTAAGAAACCCTGTAGCAAACCCTGTTTGGAAAACCTGTCTGCGGGAAGGTATTTTCCCTGTAACACTTTACACAGGTCATCTTGTGCTTTTGAACTATGAAGGTATATTTTAACTTCTATCACTAAGAATTATATGAAACTTAATTAGAAGTTCCAAAGGCTTCTGATTTGTATTTGAGACCACAGTTTATCTATCATGGATACAATATTTCCCTTTTATCTACTTGTTGCCTTGAAATGTCATTGAATATTCTTTTGTTCCTGAGGCATGTCTGACTGTCATTTTAATATCCTTCAGTATTTTGTGTACCTCTCCCAGGTCTCTCTAAATATACTGTATGCTTTCCTGGAATTAATAAACAGTGTTTTTTAGCATACCCAGAAATGTGAAAAATGTATGTACTAACTTCTAATGACTGGCTTTTAAAGTATAACAATTTAACCTGGAGTTCTCTGGCTTTTGAAGAACTGTTTGAAACTGCTTGAAAACCCTCGGATAAAATCCTGGTCTCACTATTGTATTTTCTAGGAGCAGAATTTTTTGGGTGAATTCTTTTATTGGACTAACTGTGTAATTGGGTTAGTTAGACAAGCTTTAAAATTCAAAGTATTCTTCTTCAGGTCTAGGGAAAGCAAGCACAGTGACTTTTTTTTTTTTTAATTGTATTTGAGAACAATTTATCCCTTGTCTAATGGAAAAACTTATTCAATCCTTATTTAATTCAAATACAGCCTTAAAGTCTTGAGACTTCATTGAATTAATTACTTAGTGATAATGATGCAAATTCATAGCTTCAGCAGCTTTTATTTAAGGAAACTTTTTTATAATTGTCTACTTGCCGGTTCTCCATCTAATCTTGCTCGTCCTTAGCTGTATTTTGCTAAACCTTTGTCTCTGAGGGAGGCTTAAAGATCTTACAGCTTTGTGCTGCCACCTATGGGTGTAGTGTTTTCAGTGCCTCCCACATATGAAACCCACTGTGGACCTTTTATTCTTCTTAATGCATTTCCTCTGAGTGTGGGAAAGTCTCCTCTTATTAGAGGAAGAGTATTCAGGTCCTCACAACTTTTCATACCAAGAAACTATCAAGTGGACAACAGCAATTTTTATATTGGAATCTTGTAGATCAGTGATTGTCAGCTGGGGGAACGCATACCCCTAGGAGTACTTAAAAAGGTCACGGGGAGTACAGAAGGGCTCCTGCTGCTGCACGCACCCTGGCAGAGGCCCAGAGGGCACATGCCCCCCAGATCTGTGCACTGGGTGGAGGCAGCTGCCACTGCGCCAAGCTTTGCGCACTAGTGCAGCTGCCGCAGGAGCTGTACAATGTCATGTGCATCCCGCTGCTGGGTGGGCAGGGGGCGCAGCACAGCCTGGTGGCGGCAGGCATATGGCGTTGCAACGCTGCCAGGGCAGCTGCAGTGGCACACGAAACCCAGTGCACAGCAGCAGCCGCCTCCACCCCACACAAAGATTGTGGAGGCACGTATTCCCCCGGGCCTCCACCATGGTGCATGCAGTGGCAGGAGCCCCTCTGTGCCTTTGGACAAGCTGCCTGGGCTCTGACTTTTGTCCCATGACCTGGCCCGGCTGGAGCCCCACTCTCACCCCAGCTCTTGCCTGTGCCCCACTCCCTCACTGCAGGGGCCTTGACCTGCCCCAAAGGCCTTGCCCCCTCCCCTACAGACTTACTTGCTGAGGGGTGGGACATGCATGCACATTGCGTGTGTTAAGCCCCCCCCCAAATAATTTTAATATAAAGGGGTACGTGAGCTAAAACTGAGACGGAAGGGGTACACTTGTTAAAAGGTTGAAAACCCCTGTTGTAGATCATATTTTGCTACTTCTATTAAGCACTCATTTTGCTAAGGAACCTGCCCACCTGAATCTTAACAGGTCTCAAAGTAACTTTTGGCAGCATTTAAAAGGCATAATGTAGTCAGACTTGTTGTTTTTTTTTGTTTTGCAAACAATATCCTATACATCTCTGAAATGGAATGGAAGTTTAATAGCAAACATCGCAAGTATTCATTAGTTCTACAGTCTTGTGCTTGTGCACAATAGAACGCAAAGACTCTGTTTACTGAGAGATGGAAAAATGCAAAAATGTAGAAAGCATAAGTAGAGTTTTTGGCTTTAAGGTACTACTGCCAGTAGAGGACGCTTTCTTAACATGACTTGGAGCAAATACCTTCCTGAGCTGTACACTGGAGGTGTTGCAGCATTTGTTCTCTCTTCTTCAAAGAAAGCTACAATAATCAGTCTTTACCATTTCAAGGCATATTACAAAAATTGTTTTAAAAAATAGTAATTCTGTGCTTTCTTTATTAGTTTGGGGTAGTTTTACTACTTGGGAGAGAGTAAACTCCATTTCTGCTAAGATTCACATTGAGACGCATACAGTTGAACAATGAATGGGGAAAATCCCATAGTACATATTCAGTTTTACTGAAAAAAATAATTTGCCTTAACCACAATTTCATTCTTTTGCTAGGTTTTTTAGTTAGGTTTTTGTGTGTGCATGTGTTTTGCTGCTCTATGCCATGAAAAGATCAATTATAGATTTTTGTGCTAGTTTTTAACTTGAAGGGTCTTGTGGTACCTTTCAAGGTGTGTGTGTGTGTGTGCGCGTGCGCGCGCGCGCATGTGCAGGGGGGAGCAGGAGCTAACTCTATAATATTGGCTCTCAAAACTTAACTGAAGGAGAAGGATCCTCAATCTTTTTCAAATGACCTCTCTCCAAGATGTTGTCAATACTCATTTCTAAATAGCTAGTCAATTTTTTTCCCCCTTTCTTTAGCCATTCAACTTTCACTCCATTAATATTTCACTACCACTAATGATTATTAGAGTGGAATTGAATTGCTAATTTTAAAACATGAGCAAGGTTAGGGGAAGGGGATGAGAGGACTTTTAGGTCCTTTTTATACATAAGAGGATCAAGCCAATTCTCCTCCTCCTCCTCCTCCTCCTCCCCTCCCCCCCCCCCCAAAAAAAAAAAAAAAAAAGAATTCAGTGTAAGGATGCCTTGGATATGCATAGTTTGGAAATCTGACTTCCTATTCTGATTGTGCTGCATTTACGGTTGGCTAAGACTACATCACTTACTGTCAGGGTAGCAGCTTTCTGCTTCATGGTTATTTTTGAGAGAGTTTATAGTTGCTAGTTCTGCTTTGCAATGGGATGTTTAGAATAACTTGCTATTGGGTTCCTTTTTAAATGTTAGTGTGAGCTTTAAGAGTGACAAGTGACTACTAACTTTTGACATTGTTTTGGAAAAATTATAGCACTGCCACAGGGATTCAGGATGATGGTCTGGGCCCAGGTCCTTAAGGAGTGAAGAGCTGGCAGTATACCAGCATGTTTGAGAACCAAGAATGTAATTAGAGATTCCAAATGCAGAACTCAAGTGCCTCTACCATGTGACCCTTGAAACGGGCATGAGAGATGAAAGTGTGTTGTGTCAGTAGCAAATTTCATGAAGCCAAAAAATGAGTGGTAGCTGACATGACCCGGAGCCTTTTTTTGTTCCATCTCCTTCCTGGACTTGCTTTCACTCGCTTTGTCCTTATTTTGCTTCAGGATTTTGCTCCCTTGCTGTAACTGGCTCCTGATTTTATTTTTGCAGAATTGTTTTGACCACAAGATTATTGCTAGCAGCCTAACTTTTTTTTTTTAAAGACCTTACTATGATTTTCTAGTTCAAAGAAATGGGGGATTTAATGTCTGAGCTTATGCTGGGCACTGGCCCAGATAATTTTGTAAAGTCTGGCTCTTCACAAAGTGGATAGGCAGAAACCACAATTTACATATCATTTGTATGAGATGGTACTCTCCACCCAGGGTAGGAGTAATACATAATACTAATACTCTAAGCTGGTTACAGGGTTTGACGCCTCTCCTGTAGGTTCTATGCAACCTTCCTCCATATGTGTAAAGCACATCTCAATATTGCTTTATCCAATATACACTCTTAACAGCATGTTGATTTAACAAAAGTTAAACCAAGATCCTACGCTCCCATCCTGGAGAGAGGATGGGAGACCAAGCAAATACATAACAAAGGTTAGGTGATGCTTATTGTGCTACTAGAAAGTAGAGATGCACCAATTTTATATCAGTTGCATATTGGATCAGCACTGGTAACAGGAAAACTTAACGTTTATAGGCAATTGGTGTTTTTTGCCCAATTAACATCACCAATAAATGCTGTGTGCATGTGCGCAGCTGCAGCATGCACGTGGCCAGGAACGCAGCCTGGCAGCTTGGAGAGCAGTGTCCTGCTGGTAAGTCTGTTGGTAGGGGAGGGATGTGGGGGAGCTTAGGGCTCCAGAGGGAAAGGCAGCAGAGCAGAGTGCCCAGAGCATGAGTGGTGCTAAGGGGGGATTTGGGAGGTATATAGCCACCCCAAAATTCCCTGTAGTCACTACTTCCAGCGCTGCCATTGCTCACCCTGCCCCTGCCTGCTCTGAGCGCAGCCCCAGCTCGGCCTTCTCCACTAGGAAGAGGCTGGTGCAGCCCCTGGACCTGAGTCTGCAGCAGGTCGTCTGCCCTCACCCTTCACACATCTGGGGCGGGGGGGGGGGGGCACATGCCCCTGGTGCTCCCCCAAGGTTGTGTGTGCAGTGGCAGGGAGCTGCCCCTCCCCTCATGCCCCCTGGATGAGCTGCCCATGGCTCTGTCCTGCTCCCAGCTCTGAGGTCCTATTCATTGCCCTGGCTGGGCAGCCTCTGCCCCTGCCCCACTCCCCTCCCTCACTTTGGGGGCCTCAATCTGTCCCTTCCTTCTGTACCCCATTCCCAGAAGAATCTCTGTTCACTAGAGTAGAAGTGGGCACTGTGCTAGTACCCTTAGTTGTGTCAGTGAATCTTGTATCTTGGACTTTTTTTTTTTTTTTTGACCATAAATTTCAAATGGCAATGAGGCGGAAAGAGAATTATTCACATCAGGCTTGCTGATTCAGCTTGTGATGTGTGGTGTTGGTTTACCTGGATCTTCTACACACATGCTTTTGTAGGGATAGAGGCCTCTTACCTTTCCATCTTCCACACTTGGTATAAAGAGTGAGTTCAAGTAATCGAACCCTGGCTTGCAGTTATCAAGTGATCATTGAGAGGTTCTGTATGCTTTAAAAACTTTAATGATTCAAATAGAGATAAGCTTGAATTAAACCTTGCATCCCTGGTTGAGCTGCTTGGATGAATTTTGAGTATTGGAGTGGTTGTTATTTTGGCTTTGTAGCTGTTGTCATTGCACTATGCCACAATACTCTTTTCAGAATAATTTATATTTTCTAACTTTTTTCTTTGCTTACATGAAAAGACATTATATATAAGATTAAGCACTGAAGGAGATTATATTCTTTAAGATGAAAGATGACTGTTAAATGAGAATGTAGGACATTATGGAAGATGACAGGTTTTGAATCGGTAATTGTAGAGGAAGTGTTTTAGAATTAGGAACAAAATTTGTAACAGCAAGTCTCACTTTCAGGTCTGCATAAAGCTATATTTTAATGAATTGCTGAGAACTGTGAAGTTGGTATTCCATTTCTTCCCATAACTAATGAACAGTTTATCCTAGGTAACAGTAGATGCATATGCCAACCTGGCTTTCAGGACTATTAAGATGCCTTGGGGCCAGCTTGTTTTAAAGCCATATCCAAGCTTGTACTATATAGGCAGATTAAGCACAACATGATGTGGAGACTTTAATTTTGTTTTAATCGGTATTTTTTTTTCACTTTTTTTTTTTTTTAAAAGAACTGCAGGCAGTTGATTAGCCTGGTGTTGGCCAGCAAGACCAGAGCAGGACAGTAGTCCAAAAACAGCATGGAACTTTGAGTCATACTTATCACAGTCTACTCTTTTTTTTTTTTTTTTTTTCTATGAAGAGGGCTTGAGAGAGTCACTTTCTTTTGATTTGTGCATATTTAAAAAATCACTGTTTATTCTCATGGTGTACTTAGAGCTGTGACATTGCCACCACTTTCCCCTCTGGAGACTGATACTCTGTAGTGGAACAGAAACTTGGAGTGGGACTTGCTCTCTTGAATGTAATAAACGGGCCGTAAAGAAATGGTAGTCAATTAGTATTACAGGTTTGATTGTCTATACCAGAGCTGGTCGGCCTGCGGCTTGGGTGTCACAAGTGGTATGTGTAGCTCCTATGTGTGGCACACGTAGATCAGAGAAGGGACTGGCAGCATGGTAACAGGGCAGAGGAGAGCATCAGATCAGGCAGGAAGCAGAAAACAAAGCAGAAAATTTGGGGAGGGGAAGGGAATCAGTGGCACTCAGAGGGTTAGGGGCTAATTTGTAGTACACCTGCCAGAAAAGTTGATCCACACTAGTCTATACATATTATTTAGTTGGCAAAGCTTAATGACTTCTGAAATGTCCATGATCTTATTTTGCAACTTTTTTCCCCCCCTCAGGTATTTGAAAAGGTTTAAAGTGATGAAAATTAAAGTACTAAGAAGCTGGTGCCGTCAGATACTAAAGGGCTTGCAGTTCCTGCACACTCGCACACCCCCTATTATCCACAGAGACCTAAAATGTGACAACATCTTCATCACTGGCCCCACTGGATCAGTCAAGATAGGAGACCTGGGTCTGGCAACCTTGAAACGAGCTTCCTTTGCCAAGAGTGTAATAGGTAAGCTTTTATTGTTTTGTAGGCTGGCAAGCCCAGTCAATCTACTTGGAAACTTGACCCTTCTAGTAAAATAAAGTACACTTCATATATGTTGTCTGAGCCCCAAAAGTGCAGGTCTTGCTCTTGTATTATGGGCCTTGTTTTGCAGGCTTAATGGTTTTATAGGATTATGTTTGCTTCTAATATGGATATAATCTTTGGTATATTTGATTTATTACCTTGCCCCTGAGGTTTTGGTTGAACTCTGTTGATAAAACCACTTTATCAGCGTCATACTAGGGAGTAAAATGGAATTAAATTGGAAAATGAGTGGCCCATTTGTGTACTAGATGTATACAAAGGGTTTTGGTAACAAATTATCCTTTGTAACTATTGTACAGTGCTTCTGATTTTATAGTTTAGCACTTTTGGTCATGTATCAGAATCTGTTAGATTGTCACCTGTGACATTGTAAAGCTCCCTATTTCATTTATGAGCTAATTTGAGATTGGGACACATTTTAGATTATTTTAAAGGACTCGTTTTATCAGCTCTGTTCTAACAGTCTGAATACAGTGCAGACTAATCATGGAGCAAAGTGCTCTTTTTTTCGTTCAAGCTCAACACTACAATTTATTAACATACAGCAAGCTAGTATTGCTCAAGCCCTATACGTGTTTTCTCAAAGTTTCATTAGAGATACCCTCTTGCAAATTTCTTGCACATTGTCACTAAAAAATTTCCTGCTTCCTAACCAGGTTAAAAACAATTATAGAAGTTGAAAGTATGCAATGGAAATATATTTTATATTTCCTTAAACACATCCTTTTCCAGACTTCTAATCTGAAAATCATCCTAGTGTACTTACTCATAATTATAACCAGTTCACCAAATACTAACTTTTGGATTCTGAGGGAAGAGGAAGGAGCAGTGTGGTTAGGCTGATTTGATCTGTAAATTGGCTTAAATCTGGCTTGTTTGCAGGAAATAACTCTTTTCAAGTAAAAGAATCTTGCACCTATAGCTTGAAAGAAACCTGATCGTACACTGCAGTTCCTTCATTCAGAGGGGCTGTTGTGATTGAGGCTTCAGGGGCAATGCATCTTCTGCAAACTATTTAAATGGGACTTGTTAAATCTCACGCTCTGTCTGTAACTCAATCTCTCTGTATTTCTAAGTATTTTTTTGCCTGTAGGATATCCCTCACTATTTCCTGTATCTGCAGTAGGCCTTTAAATATACTGCAGGTGAGAAGGTAAGTATGTGAAGAAAAGGGCTCTGGTGAGTGGCCTTCGCAGAAAATTATATTTATTCATTCCTTACAAAGCTTTTTATCTGTAGTAACTGGGTTTTTCATTGCAAGGCCTTTTCTGAATAGCTGCACTTCAGAAACAAACAAAAACCAACCTAACCTGTATGAAGTCTTATAGGTCAGAGACTAGCTATGGGCTCTTACCAGTACTACTTCTTTGCAGCAGAGGGCAGTTGGAGGGCAGTTGGCACTTCAATATGCCTCCTTTCTAACAGGGAGGAAAGGTAAGTGTCTAACTCTCTCTCCCGAGTACTAGGTTTGCAGCCTAAGGCTAGTCTTAAGTTTTGTTTTGGTTTTTTTTTTTTTTTTTTTCTTCAGTTGTTTCAACTAGATCTTTATCTCCTCAGCCAATTCTTTTAACTGAATTTTTCTGTTTTTGGCCCCTACATTTAGCAGTTTTTGCAAAGCGGCAAAAACATACTGCCACTCACCCTGTTTTCTCCTTATAAAGGCCTTGCAATGGGAGACTCGTGGGGCATATTGATGCAACAGACTGACTAAGGGTTTCCTTCCTCTTCTTTTTGCCTCCACTTTCTCTTCTCTCACAGGTCTGCCCATCCACTGCCTTCTGCGGTGAGTAACGCCAGCAGCCTCTACTCGCTTTGAGACATTTAGAGTCTGAATCGTTCTTTTAATTTAAGGTACCCCAGAGTTCATGGCTCCCGAGATGTATGAGGAGAAATACGATGAATCCGTTGATGTATATGCTTTTGGAATGTGTATGCTAGAGATGGCCACGTCTGAATATCCTTATTCTGAGTGCCAAAATGCTGCGCAGATCTACCGTCGAGTGACCAGTGTAAGTCTTCCCATACCCCCCTCTGCTGATTCTAAAGCTGTGCCACAGTTAACAGAGGATTACAAACTGGACAGCATCATACCGTGCAAACATGGGGGGGGGGGGGGAAGCAAGCTGACTCTTTTGATGGGAATATGAAAGTCCAATTTAAGAGAATTTTAGAAGTGCATAAACAGTGCTCAAAGGAAAATTGCCAATGGGATGTAATGCACTATTAAAAGTAAGATCTTTTAAAGCTCATCTTTGATGCAATACCTCGTTACCTGGTTTTGCCAGAATACAATACAAAGTAATATTCAAAGATTTAAGGATATTTTCTGAAACAATAGAAATATGTTTTGGTCTTTGAAAGTTAATTTGATGCTCTTCTCTGAAATGAATGAACTTGGGGTACAGATGCTAGAAACTTCATGGTTTCACTGCCATTCCAGACTATAAATATTTATGGAGTCATTGTAAGTTAATAGTTTACTGCTTCCTATTTTGCTTTTGGCTACTGTGCTGTCAGGTGCACTTTCCATAGTTGTTGAGTGTAAATACCTTAGATAACAGCAGCTAAGTAGGTTACTGAATGCAAGGTAGAGCAAAATGGAGTGTTTAAAAAGGTGGTGGTATCCTGACCAGACATGGGTGGGTAGAGGGTTTGAATTTCTCTATTATTCAGAAGGGGTGTGAACAGGCTAAAAAAACTGAGTCTTGGCATAAAAACAGGGTTTTAATGTTGAATAGTTTTTGTTGGGCTTCTAAATACATCATGAGGGGACCAAAGTTGATCATAAAGATGAGAACACTTCTGCCTTGCAGTGGGTTGTATAGATGTCCTCTGAGTGCTCAGAGATGAGATATGAGGTGGAGGCAATATAAAGAAATACAGCTTTTCACATTGCCCATTGTTCTTGATGGGTATCTCTGGAAAAGATATTCGTTTAAAAAAAAAAAACCAAAAACCAAGGTTTTCTACTTGCATATTATACCAACACAGACCTTCCTTCATCTCCAGGTGGAAGTCCAAAAAGTGCCCAATGCATTCTCTCTCTAACCTTTTTATTTGCACTAGCTTTTGATATGTTGATAGCTTAAGTAGCAGTGATGTAGGCAGCTTTAGGAAATACATTAGAACTTAAATCACTTGCAGGGTTTGTTCTGCAGCAGGCAGCTGTATAGGACAGTTGAGAAGCTCCAACTTGGTGGAAAAAGCAGCAACCATAGAATTAAAAGCCCCATTTGAACAGCTGCATAGATGTGTTCTCGACTCAGCAACTGACCATGAATTAAGTGGGTTGCAGATGATAAGCATATGACTTTTATTGGTGAACCTGAATCCTAGTCTGTAGCTCCTGATACTTGAATCTACAGGGAAGATAGTGAGAAGACTGACTGAAATAGAGGGAGAAAATAACTTTTCCTGTAGGCTTCATGGAAGTGGTGAACATGAGGGATTTGAATACTAGAAGGGGGATGGTTTGAACCAGACTTAGGATTCCTTTTAAGGGGAGCCTGGAGAGGCACAAAAGCATAGTTAGGAGGAAATAGAATATTTAGGTTGGAATTGTCAGCATAAGGGAAAAATTCTTGCTCGTCAGGAATACAAGTGCTGTTCTTATTTAATCTGTCTTGCGCTTATGGGCAAGGTAAATCCTGGATCATCCCAATTCTTCAGTTTTTTTCAAGGGCTTTTGCCCTTTCTTCTCTCATTTTTGATTTCTGCTTTGTATGTGGTTAACCATGGCTGATGGTGATCTCCATCAGAAAAAGCAAAATCAAGTGGAGGAGGACCTCCACAGCTTCAGTCTTGGGCCTTTTGAAGTAGTCTTCTGCTTTAATTATGAAGCCTCTGCAGCTTTAGACTGCATTAATTGGTTTTAAGACCTGTGGGTAAGTTTGTCTCAAGGGGAAGAAACAAGAAGGGCAGAAACTCTTCTAAAATAATAAACCAAGGCAGTAGCTGATGCTGTGACTAGCTGTGCCAGCTTACTCAGCTGATGTGAAGAGGGTAAACAGTTGGGCATAGTGGGGTAGGAAAAATTTTCATCAGGACTCTGATTTGAAAGAAATGGAACTCTAGAGCTTCTACTAGTTACATGATCTGCTTTTCCCTGTCCTGTGAAATGCTTGAATAGTTTGAATTTCTTATTGTAAATTTAGCAAAAAGCTAGTATTTAGAGAAGTGAGGAGTTACCTGAGAGAGATTCACAGATACTTTCTCCCTCCAGTTTTTGTGATCAACTTCCTATTATCTCTTGCATACTGGAGTGAAATGTCCAACACTGAATTAGACTCTCTTAGAAAATAAGGAATACTTACTGAAGTATGTTGGTTGCAGAATTCTATGTTAATCCTTTTCTCAGTGCAGCATACTAACAGCCACTTCCTTTTGAGAGGATTTTGTTTAAAAGTATCCCATAACAAATACAAATGATCTCTACTAAACCCGGTTTTGAATTCATGATTTCTCCTGAACTTGCGTAGCTGCTCAGTCCTTGGGCTGCTAGTCTGTAAGAGTTTCCTGGGGACAACATAACAGCAAAATTTGTTCTTGTTTTTAATGTGTATTTTTTTTCCCTTTTCAGAATCATAGAAAATTAGGGTTGGAAGGGACCTCAGGAGGTCATCTAGTCTAACCCCCTGCTCGAAGTGGGACCATCCCCAACTAGATCACTCCAGCCAGGGCTTTGTCAAGCTGGGCCTTAAAAACCTCCAAGGATGGAGATTCCACCACCTCTCTAGCAAACTTGTTCCAGTGCTTCATTACCCTCCTAGTGAGAGAATTTTTTTCCTAATATTCAACCTAAACTTCCCTTGTTGCAACTTGAGACCATTGTTCCTTTTTCTATCATCCATCACCACCTGAGAACAGTCTGGATCTATCCTCTTTGGAACCACCCTTCATGTAGCTGAAGGTTGCTATCAAATCCTCCCTTAGTCTTCTCTTCTCCAAACTAGATGAGCCCAGTTCCCTCAGCCTCTCAAGTTATGTGCCTCAGCCCCCTAATTTAGTTACGTTTTTGTTGCTCCCTCTGGGTTCTCTCCAACTTGTCCACATCCTTTTTATAGTGGGGAGGGGGGAGGAACTGGACACAGTACTCCAGATGTGGCCTCACCCATGCAGAATAATTACTTCCCTTTAATCTGTTGGCAGTGCTCCTGCTAATGCATCCCAGTATGCTGTTAGCCTGCTTGGCAACAAGGGCACACTGTTGGCTTATAGCCATCTTACTGTCCACTGTCACCCCCAGGTCCTTTTCTGCAGAGTTGCTGCTTAGCCAGTGGGCCTTCAGCCTGTACTGGTGGATGGGATTGTTCCTTCCTAAGTATGGGTGCACCAAACATTTTTCTTGGTTGATACTGATAGCCAATTATTAACCAGCCATATTGGCCAATACTGATCTGATAACTGACTTGCAGGAATGCAGCTGGGCAGCATGGAAAGCGGCTCCCTGCAAGTAAGTCTGTGGAGGGGATGTGGCGTGGGGGAGGGGGGAACAGATTGAGGCCCCCATGGTGAGGGAGGGAGTGGGGCTGGTGGTGCTGCCCAGCCAAGGCAGCGCATGGGACCCAGGGCCAGGGCAGGGAGCAGGATGTCCTGGCACTTAAGAATGACAGCAGAGGCACTTGAACTAAAGCTCCTCAAATGACACTATTCTAAAGTACAGGGATGCTTTTAACCAGAGCAGAGCTGAGCAGGGTGAGGGCAGATGTGGGCTGCCTGCTGTCGCGTGTGCAAATGCCCCCGCTGTTGTCGGGTGGGCAGAGGATGCGTGGCCGGCATGGGACTCCCAGGGCAAAGGCAGCAGAGCCCCAAGCCCACTGGGAGCAGCCCACATCCACCCCATGCACAAATCTGGGGAGCACATGGCCCCCAATGCCTCCCCTGGGGGGGTGCATGCAATGGCAGGGAGCTGCTACTTCACACTGTCTGGACAAGCTGCCCATAGCTCCATCCCTCTCCACTCACTAGCCCCAGGTTCCATTCACTGTCCTGGCTGGGCAGCAGCCTCAGCCCCTGCCCCATTCCCTTCCTCATCGTGGAAGCCTTGATCTGCCCTCCCACGTGTCCCCTGCCCCAACCCTTCTGCTCCAGAGACTTACCTGCAGGGAGCTGCTCTCCATGCTGGTGTGGTTGCACACATGCATGCCGCGTCCGAGGGCCCTGGCCAGAAGCCATAATTAATTATATTTATCGGTGAACATTATTGGCTACACTGGCCAAAAATAGCTGATGGTCGATAATGTAAGTTTCCCTTTCATCGGTGCTGATCTGATATGCAACCGATATATTTATGCACCTCTAGTTCTAAATTCAGGACTTTGCACTTGTCCTTGTTGAACCTTATGCAATTCTTTTGGCCCAGTCTTCCAATTTGTCTAGGTCACTCTGAATCCTAGCCCTACCCTCCAGCATATTTACTTCACCCCCCCCAGCTTGGTGTCATCTGCAGACTTGCCAAGGGTGCACACTATGCCATCTTCCAGGTTGTTGCTGATGATATTGAACAAAACTGGCCCCAGGATCAACCCCTGGGGCTCTCATTTGATACCAGCTGCCAACTAGACAGTGAGCTGTTGATTACCACTCACTGAGCCTGACTATCCAGCCAGCTTTCTATCCACCTTGCAGTCCATTCATCCAACCCATACTTCCTCAGCTTGCTTGCAAGAATGCTGTGGGAGATGGTATCAAAAGCCTTGCTAAAGTCAAGGTATATCGCATCCACTGCTTTCTCTGCATCCACAGAGCCTGTTTTCTCATCGTAGGCAATCAGGTGGGTCAGGCATTACTTGCTTTTGGTGAATCCATGCTGATTGTTCTTAATCTCCTTCTTCTCCTCCAAGTGCTTAAAAATGGATTCCTTGAGGACCTGCTTCATGATTTTTCCAGGGGCTGAGGTGAGGCTGACCCATCTGTAGTTCGCTTTCTTCCCTTTCTTAAAGATGGGCACTATATTTGCCCTTTTCCAACTGTCCTGAACCTCAGACCCATTTAAAGGAAACCTCACTCCTCTTCAGATGTGTCTAGTAGCTTGATTACCTGGCTTACTGCCAAGTGTATCTGGAAGGCTAATTGAGCTCTTGCCTCCCCACACGCAAGTACAGGAAAGGCTAATTTGCCCCTTCATGGAGCCTGTCCAGACAGTTACCTGAACTGTTTCACATAGGGAATGTAATTCAGGGAAAAGAGACCACCTTAAATTCCTTCAGCATGTGGAAAATGTATCCACTTGCATCTGACACTATTGTAGTAGATGTACTAAAAAAAATGGGCTAGCAGCCCTCTTAAAGAATCCCTCCCCCCCCCCCCTTTTTGGTTCTTTAATAAACAATTGTGTATCATTTAGGCTTTATATTGCTGTAACTACAAATGCTGGTTATATTTTATCCAGGAGTTGTTTCCATGGATTTATTCTTCAGTATAGTCCCAAAAAGGGATTTTTTTTTTTTTTTGTAGACTTGACCATAAAACTTCACTACCAAGACTTGTCTATGGACACACAAACCTTGGTTGGAAGCCTAGATGCTTTGTATTGGTTTACTATGAATTTGCCACCTTCTGTGGGGTGATGACTCATTGTAATCATAATGAAGGTGAATCCGATATGCAGACCTGCTAGTGCTTGTCCACTTGATATACTCCTCTGCACATAAAGACCTTCCTTGGCATGGCAAGTTTCCCCAAGTTTTAGACATGGCATAATGCTATTTGGAGGAGTTTTAGTACCTACGATCTTTGGTCAAGACAGTGCTGCTCCACTGGGAAATCTGTTATGGTTTGTATGCAAAGGAAGGAGGGGAGGAGGCTTTTGTGTGGTGGTGGTTTTGCCCATTTCCACATAAGCAGGGAACTTTCCCCACCTTTATGTTGGAACTCTGGCTCATGATCTGAAGTATCCTAGAAAATACTTTTTAGTTGAAACTTATTCTGTAGCCTAATTTAGCAACTTCTTCAGGGTCTAAGCGTTTTCTGCTGAAATTTTTTTTTAAGGCCTTTCTGCAGGGTTGCAGAAATCTCGATTGGTTCCACACTTCGAAAGTGACTGTTTTGTGGTCTTTCATTTTGTAACTTTAGCTTTATTCAAGCCTAGTTCTTCATTTGACATATGTGGATGTGTGTACACATGCACACCTGGTGCACTTGAGCCAGAAATTTTAGCCACCAGGTGTTAGTGTGGAGCATGCTGATATGTAGTTGGCATTGTAATATACTTGTAAAGAGTTTTCAAATATTTGATTAGTAGTTTAAGTGAAGTACCCCATAGATTTTAAAACAATGTGTAAAAGTCTCCAGGGTTTAAGCCTGGTGGCTTATGTATGCAAATAATGGACATTCTTCCTGCTTGTTCTGCCTTGGGGAAGGGCATCTAACAGTCATGTGACCTATCTGTAAGGTGTTTTGAAGTTTGTTTCATGATGCAGGTGGGGTATGACCCTGAGATGCTTTACCTGAAGGAGCATCTGATGGAGCAAGCTATGTGATCTTCCTTTGTTCACATGGTTCTGTCCTGGAGAGTCCTCTTAATAGAAAACCCTTTTCAGTCCTGCTTCTGGAGAAATTGCACAGATGAGACTAACTAACAAGGTAGACATGTCTGACTTAAAGTGTGTATGGAGTGGGGAAGGGGGCGATGGACTCTGAAGAAGGGTCCAAGAAGCCTGCCTCATGCCTTCAGATCTTACAAGCATAAATAATTTTCACTTGGTTTAGGATTGCTTTACAGAAGAAACCATCTGGGGTGGTGTTTGCTGTGATTAAAATAATGGTCACTGTTTTGAGTCCAGCACCATCTCCATTCTCTTGGATATAATTTACTATTGTTCTACCTTCAATAGTATTGTTGAGTTCTTTAACTTCTTCTGCTTCTACATCCTTACACTACATTCCTCCTATCACAGAAGACTTCCAAACTATTTCAGTCCTTCTGATATTGCAGGTAATCTTGGTGACAACTGCTTTTGTCTTTGCCTTTGCCCTTCCATACTAGCCTCTCGTGATTGGGTCAGCAACTGGTTACTGGTATCTACTGGTGGAAAAACTTCATAAGGATTGTAACTTGAGAAGTAGTTTACATTTATAGTTATTGCTTAACTATCGTCATCTACAATGACACTAGCAGCAACTAGTAACTAATACTGCTTGCGGACTTTTTTTTTTTTTTTTTAAATAAAACTCCAGAAAACTACCCATCACTTTAAACTGTGCCCGTTCCTGTGCCAAGCCCAGTGCATGCCCAGTAGAGGCAGTACATTAGCTGGACCCCAGCTCAGCTGATGTCTGTATAGATTGGGTGCTGTAGTGGGTTCTTTTGGCCCTTTTATCTAATAGCTGATTTGAATTGGCTTTAGATAAAAAGTTCCAAAAAGTGCCTGGCTGAAGCACCTGATCTATGCAGATACTGCAGAGCTGGGTCAAAGTAATGCACTGCTGCTTCTGGTAAAGTGCATGGGGTTTTCTGTGTTTTTTAAATGTCTGCAAGCAGTCTCTATTCCTACGCAGTTGAACAGTTCTAAAACTGCAGTAATAAGACCTCCTTTTTGTTCTTCAGGATTTATTTCTCACTTTCATAAACTCTTTCTTACTTAAGATCCTCAATCTCCTTCAACTCTAATCTCCGCAGTCATAGATCCTGACACTGGCTTCAGGATGTGTACACTTAATTAAACCTGTGCACGTTTAATTAAACCTTTCTGTTAATGAGAATGATACAGACATTAACAATATGAACATGAGCCTTCAATGTGATGCTGCTGCTAGTAAAGCAAGCAAAACGCTGGCTTACATCCATAGATGCTTCTCAAGCAAATCCCAGGACTTTGTTCTCCCGTTGTACTTGGCTTTGGTGAGGCTGCAACTGGAGTACGGCGTCCAATTTTGGGCTCCACGATTCAAAAAGGATGTGGAGAAGCTTGAGAGAGCCCAGAGAAGAGCCGTGTACATGATCAGAGGTCAGGAAGACAGACCTTATGATGAGAGCCTGAGAGCCATGGGACTCTTCAGCCTGGAAAAACGCAGGCTCAGGGGTGATCTGATGGCCACCTATAAGTTTATCAGGGGTGTTCACCAGAATCTGGGGGAATGCTTGTTCACCAGAGCGCCCCAAGGAATGACTAAATCGAATGGTCACAAACTCCTCCAGGACTGTTTCAGGCTGGACATAAGGAAGCACTTCTTTACTGTCCAAGCCCCCAAGGTCTGGAATAGCCTGCCATTGGAGGTGGTTCAAGCACTACATTGAAAGTCTTCAAGAGAAATTTGGATGTTTATCTTGCTGGGGTCCTATGACCCCAGCTGACTTCCTGCCCCTGGGGCAGGGGGCTGGACTTAATCTTCCAAGGTCCCTTCTAGCCCTAATGTCTATGAAATCTATGAAATTAGTTACCTTGTTGACTGCTGAGCTTTTTGTAGTCTTTTTGGCTAAAACCTTGCTGTTGCTGTGCCCTGCCGTGCCCCCGCCGCCCAGAAACCCATGCCATATTCCAAGGGGATTTAATATCATATTCTAGGCCTGGCTGGTATGTCTCAGGCTTCAGAAGGAGAAATTGCCTGTTCCTCCATGTTCATTTTGTAGCATTAGTTCTGCTGAAGGTAAAGATATTTTTGTCTCGCATTGCTTCTGCATCTCCAGATGATATGGTGGGACCAGAATCTGCCTCCTCAGTCCCAGAGGACTTTCAGGTCTGTCAGGCTTAGTCTTATCCAGAGAGTAACTTTGGCATTAGGGGCTGCAGTAACAGGCGTGAGAGAACCAGTAACATCTTGTAGCCATTTTACAAATCCTTGTGTCAATTAACATAATGCTGCCTGCAAATGAAGCCGTATTTGCCAGGACACTTTGGCATAAGCAGGCATTTACTGCCAAGTTTCAGAAAGGCAGGTGATTAGGTGTTATGAAGTTGAAGCTCAAGGATTTGAAGCTCTCCCCCCCTCCTCCCCACCCTTCCACCTACCTTGTTAGTCTCCAGGGTTCCTTGTAGTAGCAGCCATGAATGAATATGCCAAGCAACTTCAGGCTATACCTAAAGCAGACAATAAAGATTAGAAAGAACTAGATCTGTTTGAATGCAGGTTGTGATCCGTGGCCTGCTTGCATATAAGAATATCAAATTATCTGGCTTTATTGTCCAGATAATTGTTGACTGGGATTCCATCTCTAAAATTTCCTGAAGATAAAATTAGCATTGCTGAAGATCCTCTTGCAGTAAGACTCCTATAATCTGCATCTGATTACTTTGGATGCTTACCTTCCATGCTGTAGTTGTGATCTTCATTGCTGCTGGCTGTGACAGGAATTTTCTGAGGAGGTTCAAAACCAAAGACTTACTATGTGAAGAACTAGGCCTTTTCTGACATGCATGAAGAATTCCAAAGCCATACCTTACTCTCTCGAAAACCAGTGCCAGAGGAGAGAAACTTGTATTGAGGATCTGATTTACTACAAATACTTCTATCTGTGTAAATAGGTAGACCCTAGTTGAGAGGCATGATAAGCCTACTGAGCACAGATGCACATCATTGACTGTTGTTTCCACACAGTGAGGATTGACCACTTGCTAAATAACTTTTGGTATGTGTATCTAAGTTGGGAATCTGTTTCCTAAGATTTCCAAAAGGTAGAGGGTAGGTTTTGTCTTTTACAGTACCTGGACATCCAGTTCTTCCAACAAATTGATTCTAAGCTTTGTGGTCAGAGATGATTCAGTTCCATTTCTTTCCTCAGCCTCATCTACCTTCCTTCCCCAGTTTAGTGTAGTTTTACAAGAAAAGTTCCTATTACATAAATCTGAGTATTATTAGTATTACTAGATCTGGGAGCTGTAGAGGAAGTTGGACCACAGTATGTGAGGGATAGTTGCTTATTTCTGTTCCTTCATCTGCAGTGAAAGAGATTAGTCTGAGACATCCTGGATTTAAAAAAAGGCTAAAATCTTATTATAGTCATAAGAAGTAGGGTAACTTTTATTCTTCCTTTTGTTCTCTTCTTTGGTATGCTTCCTTTTGAACTGTAGGATGTGTGTTTTATATAAAAGGGTTCACCTAAGGCCCTAGAAATCCTTAAGATTTACTGTGAGAATCCCAACAATCTTGGCTGAAAAGGTCTTAAAGGAATTGTGTTTTATTGATCTTTACCAAATCTATGGTGGGGAATGGCTGCCTATCTTTTGATCCTTGGGTGTCCAAGCCTTCCCTTTCTTGGGTCATAAGCTTGTCTAGGTCTGGTCAGAGATCAGGTTACAGACTTCACGTACATTTAGCTCACATTTTATGCAACCAGAGTTTTTAAAAGTGCTTTTTTTTAAAAAATAAAAACTCTGATAAAATAGTCATAGGAGCTGCTTTTGAGGAATCAAGGACTACTTCTTCTGTACTGCCAGACAGACTTGGAACAGTTCTGCAGAATGTAAACAGTAGAGCCAAGAGTGATTGTGGCTTTCAGGCTTGCCTTGCTAGAGATGCTATTGCAACTTAGTCAAGTACTGTACCTTTTCAAAAGGTGGGTAAACCCTGTGTGTGTGCCTGAAGGTCAATCTACACTTTCACTGATCTTGCTAATTTAAGATGTCCCAGTCAGTGGCTGAGGTGTTCATGTCATAAGTCTAAAGCATTGTGGCATGCTATACACATGAAAACATGCTGGAACTGCAGGAATGTGCTAAGCATGGAGCATATTTTCTCCTTAAGGAAAAGCCGTGTAGCATAGGTGCTGCCATGTATTGAACAGGCAGGCTGGGGCAAAATTCAGTCTGTACTATTGAGATGATAAATCTATAGAATCTTTGTATTCACATGGAAGGCATTTCATCTCCTAGGAGAGAAACTTGGTAGTGGAGTCCTTCAGCTGGTCCTCTTGTCTCAGCCATGAGTGGCAATTACAAGTAGTAGCAGCATTCATAAAACATTTTGCAGGTGAACATCATCTGTGGCCAATCTCTTCAACACCTTTCAGAACAACAACAGTCAAATATATTGCTTCAGAGTAAACTAAAGTACAGGTGGATTTTGTGATGGATGAATTTCTTTTCTTCATGGTCCAGAGACTTGTCATGTGTTTCCTGAATTCCCAGCATTATTGAAACACAAAGATGGTTGAGCCTTAAAGATATTCCTAGTGTTAACTCAACCAAGACAAGGCTTGTATGTTGATGTGAAGCCTGTCTACACAGATATGAGCTGCTTGCACTGTTATATGGCTTGCTGTCACAGAAGCAAGGCTATTTAGTTAATTTAAATCTCTATAAGTTAGTTCTTATAGCTTGGCTCATCGATTTCTGAATTCACTTGAGAGTCTAGATAGGATAAGCTTAAAATACACTTTATATATAACAGGATGAAATCTGACAGCAACTTGTTACTAAATTAAAGATTCTCAATCTGTGCCTAATCCAGCCATCCATCTCTGACTAAGCAGGTATTGCAACACCTTTTTGCTTCTGGTTTTAATTGTCTAGCCAGTAAGGATTCTACCACATAGCTCCCAGTAAATAAAGCACCATCTCTCTCAAGGGGCTCTTTAACCACCAATTTTCAGACATGGGTCACCCATAGGATTTAAGCTTCATCCTTTCTTAGCTTTTGTTTCTTGATCCTTGTGTACTGCCTTGTTTATCCACCTTTTTGGAGAAAATTACACTTTCATGACAGTAATACTAGCTAAAAAGAATTTCTGAAATACAGGCCATGATAGTCATTATATACATTTCATGAGGATAAGAGTTCTTTGAGGCTTTATCTTAGTCGTACCTAAAATCATTATACATATTAATCTGAATCAAATAGTACTTGCTATTGATTTTCCTAAACTACTGATGCCTAAAGATTAAGAGACTTTTATTCTTTTGATTGTTCTCAGTGCTGTTTGCCAGCAGTAGAGCAAGCCTATTCAAAGTTTAGTCAAAATGTATCTTTCTGCTTGAGAAATTTTAAATTCAAAGAGCCAGGATATTTCAGCTCAGGATGCCAAATGTTTTACAGTATATATAAACAGCGTTCTGCTACTCCCTTTGCTTGCAGATCTCCCGCTTTGAAAGCTTCTGCACATTTCACTACAGCACAAATTTAATTCAAACCATCAGTTGCAGGTAGAAAGAACTGAGGAAGGTGTTGCAGCCATTCCATTTTGTGCCAGGATGGTGTGTCAAGCACGTAGTCTCCCTCCGAACATTAAAGGGAATAGATTCTTCCCTCTGCCTCCCCCCACTCCCCCATCCATTCCAAGGCTTACGAGCAGGCCTTGTGCAACTAGATAAACTTTATCCATGATGTTTCTGGTAGTCACTAGGAGCCTTACAAGTCCACCAGATCTCTCACAAGTGTCAGTTAAAAAAACATCTAGCTGAGCAGTGGGCAGCAACTTGGCTGAAGAGGCAAAATGTCTGGACAAGCATTGCAGGGGTTTAGGCTGTAGCCGTGTTGGTCTAAGGATATAGGCAGACAAGGTTCCTTGGGTGAATTTGATATCTTTTATTAGATCAACCCAAATGGTTGGAGAATAGTTATTAAGCAAGCTTTCGGGTTCAAAAACCCTTCGTCAGGCTAAGGACGCTGCAGCAGTTGCTGCGTGCTCTTCCTGGGTGGAATGAAAAGTAAAGAAGCCAGGGGCTGGGCTGGGCTGGGGAGTCAGTTGCCAGGCAGATTGTAATGTATCAAAAATCCAATGTCTGTGTTTAGTCCCTGATCTCTAGTATCCAGCAGGTTGATGAAATGGAGCTCATAGGCTCGTCTCTGGGATGTGTTGTGTAAATTTCCCTTGAGGATCAGGACTGAGAGATTGGAGAGAGAAAGTGGCCCTCCTGTGAGAAATATGCCCCCACCGGTAATTGGGTGTTTCTGTCTTTGATGGATTTCCGGTGTGCGTTCATTCTGGTGCGCAGTTGTTGTCTGGTCTCTCCTACATATCTTCTATCAGGGCATTTGGTACATTGGATGAGGTATACTACATTCCTGGAGGTGCAGCTGTAAGATCCTGGGATGCTGATGGCTCTGTTGTGGGGTGTAGTAATAGTGGAGATGGTGGAGATGTGGGGGCAGGTTTTGCATTTCTTGTCCTGGCACGGTCTGGATCCTTTTGGTGTGTTCTGGGGCTGAGGAAGTTTGCTTCTTGTCATTTCGGTGGAAATGATTTGATGGTATTGTTGAGTTTTTTGGTGAAAAGGGGAGTAGAACAATGAAATAATCAGCAACACGCGCCACCACAACAACCTCTCTCCACCAGAGAAAAAGGCCATAGAATCTCTAAGATCTAACCACCAAATAGTAATAAAACCAGCAGATAAAGGAGGAGCCATAGTCATCCTAAACCGTGAGGATTACATAAAGGAAGCCAACAGACAGCTCTCTGACACCACCTACTACAAAGAACTACAAGAAGATCCTACTCCCCTTTTCACCAAAAAACTCAACAATACCATCAAATCACTTCCACCGAGATTACAAGAAAAACTACAGACCTTGATCCCCCCACTACCTAACCCAGGGACTTTTTACATGCTCCCTAAAATCCACAAACAAGGGAACCCTGGCAGACCTATCATATCCAACCATGGGACCCTAACTGAAGAAATATCAGGTTTTTGCTGAATCCGTCCTAAAACCGCTTGTCACCCACAGAGCAAGTTTTGTCCAAGACACCACAGACTTGCTACGGAAACTTAAAAACATAGACCACCTGCCCAGCAACACACTCCTAGCCACCATGGACATTACCATGTAAGCATAATCTCAGACCAGGAGTCAGCATTGCTTTTGAGCAGAGCGCCAAACACACAAATCGAGGTTATTGGTGTAAGATGTTGGCATGCCAGGGGTGAATGGTGGGGGAGTCGCAAGGGGTCTAATCCTGGGGGCAGTGCAGCCCTGGCCCCTTCCCTGCTGTCTGTCCCAAGGTGCGTGTGCCAAGCAAAATGCCTTCGAGTGTTACACTTCAGCACCTGTTCTGGGGTTGCTTACCCCTGTCATAGACAAATCCAGGAGCTCTTCAGAAGTTTGGAATAACCCTGCAAAAGTAAAAAGATCAGGCAAAATAACCTGGAAATAAAAATGAACTCCACAAATTGCATCTTAATATTTTCCCCCATCCCCCTAAAAAAAGCTTTAGATGTGTTGTATGCAACTAGCTTGGGCACCAAATGACCTACCTGTATGCTGTTCCTAGAGTAATAATATCAAACACAATTTTTTTTTTCTTACGTTTTTTCTACCATTTTGTAATATCCGAATTCTCAGAGCATTACTAATAGTGGTAGCAAATTCCTTTGTCAGGTATGAAGGGAAACTTATAGTTGTTTAGTTTTGCAGTTGCTTGTTTAAGGGCTGCACTATTACTGGGCAGCACAGTGTAGGACTCGCGTTAAAATCGTATGCAGAGTCTGCTAAGCAGCCTTTGCTGTCACATGTCCATTTTGTCTGGTCTGGGTTTACTGTTAGCCGATGTCTTTATCTAGGCGGCTGTACCTGATTGTAAGGCTTTTGTAGCTCATAAAGGTCTCAAGACTGATTATGTAAGACTCAATTTATAGATAGCCCCTTGAAATGATCAGCCATTACTAACTTGGAATGAAATGCATCTAGTTTTAAAAATATTTTGTGGTCATATTCTAGGATTTGCTAATGAGTTTACGGATATGGAAGATCTAGTTTCTTCCATTACAGAGTTCAGCTGTTGACACGACAAGATGTTGGAAAGGGGCAGCATTGAAATGGGCCATTATTCCAGGTAATGAGGGGTGATATAGTTCCTTGACTTTTTATTAGCTGTTAAAGGAACTGGATCATTAGGTTAAAATATTAAAGTGTATCTCTTGTTTTGGACTTGGTAGCCTCCTCTGAATATAGCCTATACAAGTGAAATAAAGACTTTTTTCTGCTGCACTCTTGGTGTAAAACTTAAACAAGCTGGTTAATCAAGTCAGCCACCCAAACCATGTTAATTACTCAGTGCAACAGTATTGAGTTAAGCTATTAAGTGTTTTTGCACCTTTCTTAGTGTAAATAGACAACATTTGGACATTAGGCTAACAGCTTGTACCTGCTGACTGTAGACTGTCTTCAAAGCAGTTTTGAATGGTGACTTTTCTAGACAGCCAGCTGAGTGGAAGAAAAAAGTGACTGTCTCAGAGTATGGTATAGAGCAGATAACCATGCAACTATGTCGTCGTTTTGCTTTACTTCCTCTTTGGCAATACCTCACGGTTGAGGATGATTGTCTCCCATGATTGCCTTACCTGTGGGTCCAAACATGGCTGATAAGACTGATCTAGGATCACTAGACTCTGTTGCAACTCAGGGATGCGTTTCCCTGCAGGCTGGGTGGTTCTGGATTCTTGATTCTGTCTGCAACCAGCTGTTTCTACCATTCCCGCTTGTCTGTCTTGTGTTGTTGTCTTAAGGTTTCAAAGTACTGAGATCCTTGCAACAGACTCTTCTTCCATTTGGGGTGGTCCTGGTTGGTGGTCTCCGATGAATTCATGTTGATGTTGCATCTTTCAAGTTGGCCTTGAGGATGTCTTTGAAGTGCTTTCTCTGCTCTCCTCTTGAGCATATGCCTTGACTTAGATAAGAGAATAAACCTTGTTTTGGGAGTCTGGAGTAAGACATACAGGTGATGTGGTCAGCCCAGTAATGTTGATGTTGGATGATCATCCCCTCAGTGTTCATGGTGTTTGCTTGCAAAAGGATGCTAATATTGGTGTGTCTTCACACTGGATTCGAAGGATCTTCTGCAGGCAGCATTTATGGTACTTCTCCAATGACTTGGACAACATACAGGAGACACCTCATGTCTCAGCTCTGTACAGTAAGGTGGTTATCATGACTGCTTGGTAGACCATGAGTTTGGTTTCAGATCTGATGTTACAATCTTTGAGCACCCATTTTCTCAGTGTCTCAATGATGCACTTGTGCATTTGAGGAGATGTTGGATTCCTTTGTCAATGTCAGCCTTCTGTGAGAGATGGCATCTGAAGTACAGGAAGTACTCGGGTGTTATGGTGTCCATTATGCTATTGAATGTGTACTAAGGCTTCTGCAGGTACAAAAATAGATACTGTACCTCACTCAAAGATTTGACTGACTTGCAGTTACTAGCATGCTTGAGATGGTAAAAACTGATGCTTAAAGAAAGCAGCCTGATATGCAGTTAAAGCAATAACTCCAGTTCTTGTGCTCTTGGGTCAGCTCCTCATATTGCTTTGAATGAGTAAAGAAGATGAAGATCTGACAAAGGTGTGGGGAGGACCAATCAATATTGAAAGAAGCCTTAGACTTGTAAAACAAATGAAAACATTCTTAAAAGTGAAGTGAAAGAGAAGAGGTTCACCATCAGCTTTTTTGAAGTTGAGTCTGCTCTTGAAGAAACACCTCTAGAAGTGACCTTGTAAGAAATATGTTGACACCATCTCAAAATTGTCTAGGCTACAGGTCAAAACTGTCTTATCAATGCCAGGTCTACAAACTGAACTTGGAATCTAAGGCTGCGTCCAGATGAGGGCAGACATATGGTATTAGATGCTGCAGACATATCTGTGGCACCACATATTGCATATTTAGCTGTTCTCTGTGCTGCAAGGTAGAAGTGCAGGAGGCTTTTGACCCTGGGAGATCCTGGGGCCAGAAATGCGCAAAAACTAAAGCGGAGCGTTGCACATGGGGACAGCACGCATTAGCTACAGCCAGCCAGGCTCCAGTTTTAGACACACTCCAGCTGCCAGCCAGGCTCCAAGCAACAGGGTCATCGCTGCTGCAGCCCTGGGAGGCCCCTGAGGCCAGCCATACTGGCTCCAGCCTCCTTTACCCCACCTAGGGTAACCTGTTGTGTGCCAGAGGGCATGTGGCACAAGCATTCCCTGGGGACCAGCAGCAGCAGCAGCTCCTGCTGGTCCCCAGGAAAGCGCACAAGGTGTGCTGCTGCTTGTCCCCAGGAAAACAAACGTCCAAGCTGTTGTGGACTCAGCCTAAGAGTCGAGATGTATCTCAAGTCAGGAAGAATTCCTCACATGTATGTGTTTAAAATGGACCTCTCTGCAGAGGAGTTCACACTTTTGGAATTAGATGTGACCTGAAATGACAGAAAAACAAGGAGGACAGAATTTGGATTGGACTTCATAAAATCAAAGGGGTTAATATACCACTCAAAACTTTATCTGAAACTTTCATAAGTAAGGATCCCCAACTTGTTTAGGCACCCAAATTATATCCAGAATGTTTGAACGGAGTATTTAGCTTCCTCTGAGCTGAATGTGAATTGGGGGTGTTCAGTTTCTTTTAAAATTGGGCTCCGTTTGATTAAGGAGCCTAACCTTGGATACTTGTGTTCAGAGACTTTTGGTATCATTAATTCTTCGTTCTGGTCTCTCACTGGAACAGTAGGGCTGTGCGAAGCTTCGGTCCCTGATTTAAATTCGGCCCGATTTCAGTGCCTGAATCTCCGAATCCATATCGAATTAGAGGATCCTTCAATATCTCTGAATCAAATCAGAACCCTCCAAATCGATTTGATGATTCAGACATAGACACAGCTTTAAATGTTTTTTCTATGTACCTCAGGATACCAAGCAGCTTGTGAATGCTGGGGCGGATGGAGCATACCACAGAAGTGCAGGAGGCTCCCCAGCGGATTCCACAGAAGACCCAGAAGTGGACCAGAAGCACTTTTGGTCCACTTCTGGGTCCATCGGAGTGTGCTGCATGTGCCCCCCTTCCCCCCCCACACACACACACACTCCCCCCCCCCCCGGCTCAGCAACTGGTGCCTCCTAGATCTGGGGGGGCACCAGGAGTCCCCCTGCACCCAACTGATGAGTTGGGGGGGTACGGGGGGGCCCCCCTTGCGTGCTCCCTAGTGGACCAGAAGTACTTCTGTTCCACTTCTGGGTTCACTGCTGAGCACGTGGGGGGGGTCCATCTGCCCCAGCTTTGTAGTGTTCACAAGCTGCCTGGTACCATGAGGTACGCAGAAAAACATTTAAAGCTGTGCCTATGTCCGAATCGCTGATTCTCTGAATCGGTGTAGAGTCTTCAGATTCAGTCTAATTGAATCGCTGTCCCGGAATTGGGCCAAATCCAAATCGAATCAGGCCCGCTTCACACACCCCTACTGTACAGGCTTCCTGGTTTTTCTTTGGGATTGAACTGTGTAACTGAGGGCAGTAATTGGTCCTGCATTTGAATTTACTTTTAGAAAAGAAAGCAGTAGCCAGTAGCTTTTCCAGTACTAATAGAAATAAGAAGACTTTACATTATTTCACAGAGTTGCCACAAGGAGCAAGCTGGGTGTTTCACATGGTCACCTCCTGAGTGTAGCATTGTAATCTTAAATTTTGCCTTATTTTCTATCTTGAGGAAAACTACAGGTAGAGTGGTGAGTTCCCCAGAATTTCCAGTCTTGTGGAGGCTAACAGTAGCTTGGGGGAAGAGGGCAACCAAATGCTTTGATACTGTAAGGATTCCCTAGAATGGTTGCACAGTTATTACATGATAACCTCTTTTTTTTTTTTTTTTTTTTTTTGAGAATTATTTCTAGGATTTAATTACGTGGGCAACTATATGCTAGTGTTCATTTTCAAAAACAAAAGCTACTGAAATACCTCCAACTGAGTATTTGTGAGGACTTTTCACCTGGATGGGTCTTTTTTTTTCCTCTCCCATTTGGAGAGTAGGTTATAACCAAGGATCCTGGTTTACTCTGTTTAAAAATCCCACATTCTCTGATTCTTAAAAAACAAATCCAAAATTCTCTGACTAAAACCCCCAAATTCTGTTTTTTCTGCAATTTAAAGTGAAACGCCATGATAGAATTATTAGATGAACACAATATTTTGTTGATATATTTACAAATTTAAAGCAGTTCAGAAGCCTACCAGTGCCTCAATCATGATGATAAACTACATTCTAAATACCTGTATATTTTGGTATTTGATTTTGTGTGTTTTTTATCATGGAAAATCAGAGCTGAGCAGCCCTGATATGCCAGTGCCCTGCTCCTCCCTTCCTCCCCCAGTGGAGGGGGGCCCCCAGCTACCAGGTCTATGGGACCATCTTGTCTGCTCCTTGCTCCATAGGCGCCAGCTGCAGCTGGTCAGCAATGGCCGGACCCCAACTGCTGCTGGAGCTGAGCACAGAACCCCCCGCCCTTTTGCGGGAAGATGTTGGCTGCCTACTGTGGGGCTCCCTGCCCTGCTCTGCTCCCCTCCCATGGGCTTCCACAGGTCAGCCAGTGGGACCCAGCACAAGCGGGCAGAGTGGGGTGAGGAGGTTCAGTGTTGCTGCCACTGCAGCCAGGACCCCTGCACCAGCTACAGCTCCATGGTGATATGCCCCCTGCCTGCCTGTCAGCAGCTGGGAGTGGTGTGGGGGGGTTGAGGGGGGCAGTGTGGAGTTGTGCCCCGATGCTATTGCTGGGTGGGCATGGGATGCCTCGCCATGATGGCACAGCCAGTGCAGATCGCCCAGTAGTGGTGTCACTGAGCCTCCATGCTCCCACACTGGGTTCTGCTGCTGGGCAACAGGGCAGAGAGTCCTGAGCCTGCAGTGGGCAGCCTGCATCCTCTCCCACCCTGTGCATAAATCAGGGAGGGGGCACATGTCTCCCCTTATCCCTCCAACAGATTGCCTCTAGCACTTAACCCCTCCCTGGGAGTATGTGCAGCAGTGGGGAACCAGCCCTTGCTGCCCCAGCTGGGCCCTGCAGCTGCACATTCTTGCCAGCACCCCCGGTCGACCCTGCCCCACTCTCTCTTTCCCTCATTGTGGGGGGGCCTCTGTGATGCTCCTTTAAAAGAGAAAAATCAGTGTTTTTCTGTGGCAAACAGAAAACCTGGATCCCTAGTTATAACTGTGGTCTTGCATTAAATCATTTAATCTCTAATCATAACTTCTAGAGACACCCAAAGAGTGTAAATTTGTCCTTTAGTTTTGAGGGGAAACTATCCATAGTACACCAAAGTATGTTTTTAATGAGAAGTCAATTATTTAGTTTTGTATTTTAAGCATGTGTTTGGAAAAGTTAGGACCCTTGGAGTTGTTGTTAACCTCTGAACTTTTAGTTGGATTGAAAAGCAAGACCCCAGAGGAAATCAGACTGTTGTTTTAGAGGTGGTTACAGTGCAGCTTTTGAATCGAATGGGAGCCATTCTTTGTCCTGAACACATTTGCTAAAAGCTGTTTGGGGAGGTTGCTGATATAATCTGCTAGCCAACAGTCTGTAATAGAATTTTGGACAGTTTGACTCCATTTGGTAAGCTGTAATTTTTTTGGCACCTTCCTGTGGCTTTCTTGAAGACACTTAAGCAGTGTGTTTACTGTATAAACTAGTTCTAGAATATAACTTTCCTGTCAGGCTTGCAGCTGTGTGACAGACAGTGTAGTTTGGAGTCAAGTGCCACTGTCTCCAGAGTTTTTTGGAGTATTTTACTCATAGAATCATCATAGAATCATAGGGCTGGAAGGGACCCTGAAGGATCGTGTCCAGCCCCCTGCATGAGCAAGAAAGACATCTGGGGTCAGGTGACTATCCAGCCTTCTCTTGAAGACCTCTAGGGTAGATGATTGCACCACATCTGGGGGGAGCTTGTTCCACAGTCTGGACACCCTAGTTGTAAAGACGTTTTTCCTAATGTTCAGCTTGAAAACCATCTTCCAGGAGTTTTTGGCTGTTGTTTCTAGTTTTCCTCCAGGGTGCCCTGGCGAACAGTTGTTCACTGAGCCCCTGATGTATGCCTCTGATATAGCGGTAAGCCTCAATCAGGTCCACTCTCACTCTTCTTTAGGGTGAAGAGTCTGCGATCCCTCAGCCTCTCCTTGTATGGCTTGCCATGCAAGTCCCTGGTTATACGGGTGGCCCTTCTCTGGACTTTTTCGAGCTTTGGCACGTCCTTGAAGTGCAGCGCCTAGAACTGGACGCAATACTCCAGCTGTGGCCGCACCAATGTTGAGTAAAGCGGGAGAATCACTTCTTTGGATTTACTGGAGATGCATCGATTGATGCATGCCAGAGTTTTATTGGCCCTAGTGGTTACTGCATCACATTGCTGGCTCATATTCATGCTGGGGTCTGTTGTTACCTTCAGATCCCTTTCATTTGTAGTGCTGGTCAGGTTAGTGATGCCCAGCCTGTAGGTGTGCCGGGGGTGCTTCCTTCCCACTTTGCATGCGGCACTTCACATTTCTCTATGTTGAACCTCATCTGGTTCTGTTCTGCCCAACATGCCAGCCTGTCTAGGTCTGCTTGTAGGTCTAGGTCACTGAAACCTTACTTTTTTTTTTTTTTTTTTTTTAAATCAAGTCCTTAATTCTGTACATCTAAACACTGCATTGAAACTAGTGTCTGTCAGTGTCTTGCTGTCCCCTTACTTTGAAAAAGTTTTAAAAATTACTCTAAACAACTAGGGTTGTTTTTATGCACAAGCCTGCTCCAGCAAAAGCAAAAAAAAAAAAAAAAAAAGAGGCATTTTATTCATTAAATTTTTGATGCCAAACAAGATTAGATTTATAAAAATACAGGGTTACTTTGGTCCATTTTGTCCTTGGAATCCATGTAAGAGTGAACACTGGACACCAGTCCGTTTGTCCAAGGAAACGGAAGTTTTTCTCTTGCAAACACAAATACTTTGCACACTGTTATCCTGCTCCTTCTGAAGAAAGTCCCTTTGGTTGTTCTGGTAATGAACTTTGGTATAGTTTTCTATATTTGCTCAAAGGCATTTCTGTGCTCTCTCTCAGCCAGGCACTCCCATCACTATTGCAATATTTCTGTGTTTTGGATTGGGTATATGTTACATAGAACACTAGACAAGGACTCTGTCTTGCAAGATACTATTAGAGGGTACACTATGACTGGTTTGTCTCTATTCAGGTGTAAATGTATCCTTAGTTGCAGAGAGTTCAGATCCTGATTTTACTTGGAAAAATACCAAAAGACTTCTAAAAATTCTCTATACAGAGAGTATGTATTAAAGTTTTGCTTTAAAATGTGCAAGAAGGCCTGAAACAGCTTCTCCTGAAAAAGGGTTTCCAGGATTTGTAGTATTTTCACACTTTTTATTTTATTTTTTATTCCACCAAGATGCACCATATTCTTAAGCTGTAGATGTTCCTCAGTTTTCTATAATGCTAAATATTTGTTTAGTCAAGTAGAAGCTTCATGGGACTTAACAGCTAGCCTAGTGTTTTAATATAACCTATTGCAATACAGCTGTCAATTAAATAAATAATACTTTTGATTAATCCAAATAGGATTAATGTTTTTTTAGATCAAATCTTAGCTCTTTAAATTTAATGAGGGTCACTCATTCAAGCAGCAGAGATATTTAATTTACTCCAAGATAGGGGGAGTATGTCACATGCGCACACTTGTTTGGATAGCCTTGGATTTTAAAATGATGATAGTAATCTTCTGATGTCATCTTCTATGACTTCAGTATGAGTAGGAAGAGGTAGTTAGCTGTGTTAGTCTGAAGTCAGGCAGGAGGCAGGGTAGAGATGCACTTTGTAGTCTAAATCAGAGATGCATAAACTTTCCTAAACTCGCTTCAGTAAATATGTAGTAGAGACACTTAAAATTTAAGTGACTTTATATATAAAATCCTTTTTAATGTTTTTAACATTTATCCTTTTTTCTTTTGTCCACAAGAGAAATCGGTATACTTTTATCTGAAGAATGAGATGCACAATAGTCTTGCAATGACTGTTTGCAACTAACTACCCTGTTGACCCCTGTGTGTTAATAATTAGTTGACTCTTTGAAGGTTAAGCAAGAAAGCAGAAAATGGAAGTGGGGTGGGGGGGAAGAGATACTGCCTTAGTTTCCATGAGAGAACTATTTTATTGACATGGCTGTCTCTTGAGGGTGAAAGTTCTTCTGTGCTCCCATTGGTTTAACGCAGAAGATTTTGAATCTTTCTGGTAGCATTGAAGAGTGGTTCTAAAAAGTTACTAAGACCTACTTTACTTGGAGGAGAATAGATTAGTTTCTATGCCTGAAGAAGGGCATTTGTGCCCAAAAGCTTACAAAGAACAATTTTTTCCAAACTGTTTAGTCTAACAAAAGAGATCACATCTACCCAAAGAACCATGTCTGCCTAGAGTACTAGATGCCATAGTAGTGTGAGATTTTTAAATTTAGAGAGACAATGAAGTGAACTTCCACCAGTAACAATTTGTGAATCAGCGTATAAATGCTACTTACCTTTTTGGCTTTTGTAACCCCTCCTTTCCCTTCTCTACCTTTTTTGTTCTCCGAATTTCCACCTATTTACTTTGCCAGTGACATCCTGTCACACTTTTAGCTTCTCTCATTCCTTGGAGTTGCGGAGCAGCGGAGACTTCCTATGTTTAAAGAAGGGCGATTGTGCCTGAAAGCTTGCAAAGAACTTTTTTCCAACTACTCAGTTGGTCTAATAAAAGATATTGCATCTAACCAAAAAATCTTGCCTGCCTAAAGTTATAAGTAGAACTTGCCGGAATGAAAACCAGTATTATACAGTCTTTCATGTAGTCTCACTAATGGACATGTTTGTCATATACTCCAGCTGTGTCTATTGGGAAATTATGCAGTTTGGAATGAGTGATAGTCTGCATGCAGAGTATAGAAATGAATACCTAAGAAAGCATAAGAAGCTCTTTCAGTGCAGCTTAATTGGGGGTTTAGGACTGGTATACTGAGCTGAGGATGCAGTCAAACACAAGGTGCATTGGCAAGATCGTGTGTTTATGGGAGATGGGGATGTGGAAGAGTTCATAGAGGCAGAGGCTGAACCACTGACTGTTCTGGTAAATTACAAATTTATGCAAGTTATTAGGAGAAGAAGAAAGGTGAGTTGGTCCTTTTTTTCTGCGTAAGTGTTAATGTTACTGTTCAAATTTTTTTCTAATGGCGATATTGGAGCTGGGTTGGACCAGCATAAAGATAAAAGAGAAGATTTGTACCAGGAGACAATCATTGCACATGTGAACCTCTGGCTTAAAGCATTTTCTGCCAGTGCTCCAGGAAAGAGCATAATGCAAAGGTTTTGTTTCTGGAGAGCCCATCAGAGTTTTATGGTTTATCTTTTTTTTTTTTTTTTTTTTGTTTCTTTTTCTCTTCCCTTGACCTGTTGCACTTTATCCTAAGAAATGGTTCAGTTTTATAGGTTCCTAGATTGGGCAAGTAACTAATAGCAAGTGTAGACATTGTAGCATATCGTGGGGTAAACTAATCTAATTGCCTTGCATAGAGTTGCCTTAGGGGGCCTTTTGGCTGGATGAGGGTTTAGTTGCATGTTTTTTACATAGGTTCTGTTTTAAATTCTTTAATAGTTATAGCAGCCCAGATCTGGCTTAAACCAGCATCTTAACAGCCAAACAAAAGAAAAAAAAATAATTACCTTGTTTGTGTAATTTGACTTTGCAGTCCAGAGGCTAATAGAATCAGTGACCAAGTCTGAATGTTATGTTTGAGAAGATTAAATGGTTACATTAAAATTCCTTTTGGGCCATGTACTTCATGTACTTGAGTAAAGCAGGCACTCTGGTTAGGTAGGGGGTTGAGAAGTTGAAACAATAAAATACGCTGTACAACTTGTACTGTGCCAGGAAAATTAAGCCAGAATTAAAGGAAATAAGCTTATTTAAAAAAGAACAGAATCTCATTCCTTATTTTGATTCCAGAAACAGGTATTGCATTAAGCTCTACCAAAGAAAAAACTTAAGTTAGCATGACTTGTCATTGAGGCTGCTTACAGATGTGGGGAAAAAAAACAAATGGCACTTAACATTCAGCTCAGCATGCCACCCCCACACTGAGCTCAGTGCATGCCCAGAAGAGGTATTGTGTTAGTTTGACCCAACTTGCCCAAATGTCTGTATAGATCAGGTGCTTCCACAGGTCTTCTTGGTGCTTTTATCTAACAACTGATTGAATCGGCTTTAGGTAAAAGCACCAAAAAGACCTGTTGAAGTACTCTATCTGTACAGATGTTTGGGGGAGCCGGATCAAATTAATGCAGTGCCTCTTCTAGTAAAGCACTGGTGTCTTTCACACCTGTCAGTGGCCTGAGTTATTCAGTTTCAAGTTGCAGGATATTGTGACAGCAGACTGTTTAAAAGTAGCTGATTTATTCACTTTTTTTTTTTTTAGCTTATGTACAATATACTTAATATGAGCCACTAGTGTGCTGCTACAGTTAGCAGAGCAAACAATATGCTGGCATGCATCGACTGATGCATCTCAAGCAAAACTAAGGAAGTTATTCTCCTGCTCTACTTGGCACTGGTGAGGCTGCAGCTGGAGTACTGCATCCAGCTCTGGGCGCCACACTTGAAGAAGGATTTGGAGAAGCTTGAGAGTCCAGAGAAGAGCCACTCATATGATTACAGGCCCGAACAGCAAGCCATTCAAGGAAAGGCTGACAGATATGGGGCTGTTCAGTCAAGAAAAGAGAAGACTTTGTGGGGATTTGGTGGCAAGTATATCTGGGGCTAGGTGAACCAAAGTGCCCCAGGCAAAAACCAGGAGCCACAGTCCTCAACTAGAAGGTTTCAAACTGGATGCAAGGAGAAACTTCTTCATGGTTTGTGAGACCACACTCTGGAATAGACTCCCAGCAGGTGTGGTGCAGGCACCTACCCTGGAGATCTTCAAAAGCAGACTGGAGGCTCACCTTGCTGGGGTTATTTGACCCCAGCAGTCTTTCCTGCCCAGAGCAGGGGGAATGGATTTGATGATCTCACAAAGTCCCTTCTAGCTGTAAACTTCTGTAAATTGGACTGAGGGTCAAGTCAGCACAACAATATAGTAAATAACCCTTTAAATCAGTTTTCCACTGATTGTTCATAAAGTAAGCCTTTTTAGTGAGCTATCCCAGAATGTGCTACTAGATCTAAATGCAGCAATGTACTTGTATTTGCATGCACTTGTGGTGCTTTCAGTCAGGAAGGAGAACCAAGAGGAGTTTGATGTGAGGTGGGCTTAATAGCTTCTAAAGTAGTAATTCAGTTGCATGAAACTGACTTTTCACTGACTAATACTTACTTCAGGTCTTAATTCAGTGGTGGTCAGTGAACAACTGAGAATTTAAAAATTATATCCAGTAGATTATTGTTAATTTGATATGGTCTCAGGACTCTGTTGAGGAATCTTCATTATAGCTGTTCCAAGATCTTAATAGCTGTATGGATTAATGATGCTGCATTTTAGAATCTTAAGGAACTTGGATATTTATTAATTATCTGTTTCATAATGCCTATCTGAAATTGGGTAACAACAGATGTTTGAGTCTTGGGGAATGAAGAGATAAGGGAATAAAATATTGTGATAAATATAGGCATCATCTTGAAGATTACAGGGCACTTTGGACAATTCCTTGTTATCTAATCGTTTGGTCTCCGATCTTCAGGGAAAAGGTGGAGTGACAGATGTGTTAATTATTCAGGAAACAGTAAATATAATATTAAGGGAAGGGACCAGAGTTGCTAATTGAGCTAGAACCATGCTGTAATCGGCCTGAGTATGTAGACAGAATGCTTATAGCTCCGTGCCTGTTCTGAATAAATTAGTCCCAGCCAACTTTTTGGTTTAGGTGTTGCACAAAGTATTTAGCCTTTTCCTTTCATTTCAGTAGTATTTTTCTGTCGTGGGAGTTGAGCCAAACTGTTTTGAAGTTGAAACTGGCAGCAAAAGTGGGTGGAGAATGGGGAAGGTGGGACTGTGCAAGTTAAGATCATTGTTCTGCCAGGCCCTGTTTGTGTCCACAGTTGGGGGGGGGAGAGAAGAGGAGGAGCAGTAGTACTTGTTGCCTAGCATTTCCTTGCTGTTCAGAGATTTGAGGCAGAGCAAGCAGATAAGTGTCTGGAGTTTTTCAGACTCATGTACAGAACTTGGGGAAGTACAAGTCTTGTCAATTGGGGAACAATGCTCCCTTCTAACTTCTATGTCTGCTTTCCTTCTGCGGTGCGTTAAATCTGCAGCTTAAACTCCCATATTGGAATTTTCTTAGACCTTCTATTTATTTTGATGCCGGTCTTTCCTCCAATGGATATTACAAAGAGAGAGATTTGCCCTGTATTTGTCATAGTTAATTCCCACTGTTGCTATTGCTCTCACAAGGACTGTGCTAAAGAGGTAAGTTAGAATTTCAAATGTACTCGATAGATGAACATAGCTTGAATAATGGATGTAGTTGTAGATGGGTCAAGACCCTTTATGGATGGAGTCTCCTGAACTTAAGTCTGCATTTATGTAAACTATTCAGTGTTTTAAACAGTTGAAAGCATTACTTTCTTTTTCTTGAAGAACCAAGTTCCTTTTTTTAAGTAGAGTAAGAATTTGGGAATATCAAAAATTGAGTCTGAAAATGGAGGTTTTACTTCAATTTGTTTGTGCCTGGCATGGAGATGTGATTGGCTCTGAGTAACAACTCTTGAGTGAGGGTTATGCTGTTGTCCAGCTACTTTTATACATCGAAGGCTATGGGTCATACAACCTTTAAAACTAATCTTCAGGAATAGTTTTTATTGAAATAATAAGTTAACTAGCCATTCATTTTGCACAGATTATACTTTGCCTTTTTAATGGAATGCAGTAGAAGAATTCAAAGACACTTGAATAGTATTTAGATCCAAACAAAGCAGCTCTAATATGAGACATCTAGTTTACCTCTTAATTTGGTCAGACTCATTCAGCATTAAGCGCTCTTATGTAACTAGTGATATATTTTTAAAACAGTAAAGGAAGTTGCATATTTCCTGGATGTAAGTGTGGTGGTACAACTAATAAACAATAACTTATGCTCTAGACTACAATTGTGTGCAGAGATGCAACACATTGGTTTCAAATGGGCATTCAGCAGGGTGGATTTGATTTAAATTGAATCTTTTTTTAATCTTTTTTTTTTTTTCTACAAGAAGTGCATTCTTGTTTTGATATCCTTTATTCATTTAACTTCTTGAAATTTTGCAGTTCTAGAGAAAAGTAAGGGCTTGACTGTGTGTACACAAACTTGCAGAGAGACAATAGGGCTGATGGGTAGGTAATCAGGTCTGTTGTCTCTCATCTCCGTATACTGCTGTTAACAAGGATGTTATCTCTGAGGAGGACAAACTCTTCCTATGGCTGAAGAAGGGCGTTTGTGCTCAAAAGCTTGCAAAGAAAAATTTTTCCAACTATTTAGTTGGTCTAATAAAGTATCACATCTACATAAAGAACCCTTCTCTGCCTGTGATCTCTGGAGACACACAAATCCATGGTTTGAGAACTGAAACTAAGCATCACAGAGATGGTTAATGGGGTCTTCCAGACTGAGCACTGAGTTCCATTAGGTAGAGTGGTTTTCTTTAATCTTTACTAATCTATAGAGGAGCCTCTGGGGAACCCCATAAGATTGGGCCCCTAATATGGTCCATAGCTTGATGTGACCTATTTATAAAACTTTTCTAAAAAGGTTACATGAATAAGTTGTCTCAAACAGTATATAATTAGAAGTTATAATCCCTATTCCATGATGATATCTTTGGGCTTTAACATACCTTAATTTAAAACTATCTTTATATAAGTTTATTTTTTTTAAAAAGCATCTTAATAAAAAAATAAAAAATTAAATAGATTGATTTTTAAATAAAATATGACTTATTTTATTTTTAATTGGGGTTTTTTTTGTTTTTTAATCCACCCTAGCATTTAGAGTCTTTTGAAAGAACAGAGTTCAGAGAGGTTATATTTGTATGTGATTTGTTCAGTTGTTGTGAAAGACAGATTTGAAGTCTCCAGTTTGATATTTTTAAGTTCTTAAACAGATCTTCAGCACAGCATATAGGTATTTATAAACATAAATGACTTCTGACTCATTTAATATTCTACTATACCTCCAGCAACCTTCTATTTACATATAGACAGTCATTGTTCTTGCGACACAATTGGTTCCTGAAAACCGCATCTTAAGTAGAAACGTTGCAACTCAGAACCAGTTTTTTAAAGTTACTTATTTATTTATTTTTCCATACAAAACAATGTTATAAATAGGGGACTGGTTTCTGAACCAAGGCCTGATACCCTATTTTCACCAAAAATAACCCAGAATTTTGTACTTGGTCAATTATAGATGAGTAACATGGATAGCTACATTAATGTATTTATATTGTAAATAGCAATCATATTGATTTGGAAGGACTTCTTTCAGGTAACTTTGCTGGACTTCTTGAAGGGCTCTTGGCTGGAGTCTTCTCACGAGTCGTGGCTGCAGGTTTTTCTGGAGTCTTGTCTGCTTTCTTAAAGTGTCCAAGGAAGTTTTGGACAGATGTTCTCCAGGCAGATGGGCAACACAGTGAACTTGTTCGCTGGTGCTGCGTCACGTCAGATCAAGTGTTGTAAAGTCTAAACTGACGTCAAAGTTGAAACAGGGTGTCAATTTATAAAAGTTGTAAGTGCGAAACGTTGCAACTCAAAACATTGTAAGCCAGGACTGCCTGTAATTTACTCTTCATTCACTTTCTGAGCTATTCTGAGTAGCTGTTAGAACAGGTTAGACTAGGAGTCGGTAGTCTACAGCCCATGGGATGGATCTGGCCTACAACAGTGTGGGGAGTCAGCAGAATGCAGCTTGGCCCAGTGCATCCCTCTTTTCTGCCCTGTGAAGTGCTGCTGACTCTCACCCTCCACTCCCCTGTAGTGTGGCCTACCTTACTTCTCACCATGGCAGGTGCTGCTTACCATTACTACCAAATTCAGCCCTCCCCATTTTCACTGGATGGGTGTTGGCAGTGTGACTTCACAGTGCCTACGCTACTGTGCCTGCTTAAGAGTGTTGCGGGGGGGGGTCTCCAGTGGTGGTTAGGTCACATGGGGTGGCCTGCTTCTCTGAAAGGCTGCTGACCTTGGGGTTGTAATGTTTGGTGTGAATAGAATATTGACTTGCTCTGGCTGCTTCTTAAGATAAGAACTTCTAGTAACCAGGGACTAGCAGTATTTAAAGTAGAACAATTAAAATGTTGATATCTTCCCAAAAAGACTTCTGTATGCCTAGAGCAGATATCAAGCATGTGTTGTTCTCTTTAAATCTGCTGTGGGCAAGGACACTTTACTACAGATAACAAAAAGGAACAATATACAAGTGTTGGTATGGGGCAGATCCAGAGGGGGTGCAGCTATGTGTTGCACCCTCTTTTGGACTGTGCTGTGGGAGCAGCAGCCAGGGAATTTTTTTAAGTCCTTGAAGCAGGTAAGAGTCCACCTCTCCCTGCACACCTCTCCCTTCCCTTCACTGCTCAGTGGCACTTCCCCACCCCTCCCTTTCTCCCTTCCCCTAGCTGATGCTGCCACTGTCCCTGCTGTCCCCAGCTGACCTGGGGGGGGAAAGGGGGAACTGCTCCATAGCCACTCCTGCCCCTCTCCAACCAACTGGGCTGCTTGAGGTGCTGGGTTCAGTTGGGGATAATAGCAGTGGCGGGTGGGTTCTCTTCTCTGGCAGCCCAGGAGCAGACATGGAGTGGGGAATGCGTGTCCCATTGCTGTCCGTGGCCAAGCCTGACTCCTCACAGAGCTGCTGTCTGCAGCTTTGGCTGGAGCAGGGCAGGAGGATCTGGGACAGCCCAAGTGGCTGGCAGGTCTCCCTGGGTGCAGGGAGTAAGTAGAGATGTACAAGGAGAGGAGAAGAGGGGAGGTGCTGCTGAGCACAGAGAGGAAGGGAAGGGTTGCTGAGAATGGTGGGCTGGGGGAGGAAGGGAGATGGGGTATTCTTATTGCCACTGAGAAATGGAACTGGTAGCTTCTAAGAAATGCAGTTGCTTTTTCTTCTTTTACTGCTGTCTCCTGATGCTGCTTAGCAGGCTTGGGGAAGGCTGAGAGGTAGGATCTGCCAAACACATGACACTCTACTGCATAGCATGACTTTTAGTAGCAAAGTATGTTCTGAGTGTCTGTCTTTTTTTTTTTTTTTTTTTTTCCCCGTAGGATTATTGGGAGATTGTGTGGTTATTCACAACTTGAATGAATTGGTCAGGGCATGCCCGTGTCTCCCTTTTTTGCTCCTCTTTTGGCCTGAGCAAGTAAGAGCAGGGAAGCTCTAGCTGTAGGAGAAAAGTAGATCGCATTTTTGTTGCACTCTTATTTGAGGAGTTTAACACAAGTTTTAGTGTAGCTAAAGCAGTGCCCTGAAGGAAGTACCTGAACAGACTATGGGTGTTGCATTTAATCCTTCTTGGAATGGGAGAACAGCAGTCTGGGGTCTTCTGGTTGTGGGCCTTCTCTTCTTGCCTCTCAGTGCTTTTCAGATTTTGATGCCACTGCAAGAATGATGCATGTGATGATGTATCATCAAATGAGGAAATTCTTCTGCTAGTTTCCTTGACCTTATATTCTAGTCTGGTTTATATTCTATCTTTATAGTATGTATATGTACACTGTCTCAAATGAGACATTTCATTGCCACTGTTGGTGCTGTAAACTGGAGTGGACTGTTGCTATGTTACAGCTCAGGTTTTATTTTACGAGTTCCTTGCGCTAGAAAGTAATTTACCTGTCTGTGAATTTGGGTACAAATCTGCACCAGAGACTATGTAGTCAAAGTAACCATCTTACAATCTGAATGCCTGGTCTTAATTTAAGATGGACCATAATTTAGCCTTGACAAGAGTTAACACTTCTTTAAGCAGTAATATGATCACAAACAAACAAACAAAAAAAATGCACCAGGAATTTGGAGTAGAAGGTGAAGGTTAAAAATTTAGCTGCCTTGAATATCTCTTGTAGCATCGTATGGTGCTGCTTAATGTCCTGCTGGAAGGCTTTGCATGCCAGGCTGTTGTATCAGATTCATTCTTACAAACATTGGCCTGATGTCTTATCGACAGAGACATTGGCCTCTGAAAGTCTCATGTTCAATAACATTTTTAAAAGCATTAAGCTAATGTTCACTATGGGGCTGTACTCCAGGGCTTGCTTGCTTTTTTGTTGTACTGTATTGCATTTTCAGTTTTTGAATCTTAGTTGCAGGAGGCTGTAAGCAAGAGTACAGCTTAGAGCAGAGGTGGGCAAAATATAGTCCATGGGCCAAATCCAGCCTGCCAACTGATTGGATTTGGCCTGTGAGGGAGCACCTACCAATTGATTAGACCCAGCCTGCGGCTGCCCTTGCAGTGCTCCGCATGGGGACGAGCCTGCACTGCACTCCAGCCCATACTATGTTCCAGCCTGCACCACATGCCTGTGGGCCCAGCCCCAGTCACAGTGCACAGCTTCCAGCAGGGCTGCTTCTAGTGTAGCTGCTGCTCAGCTTTCCTTGCATCCAGTGGCAGCTCTGCCTCCTGTTCCTGCTGCACCACTTGAGCTGGGTGGCTCCTGCCCCAGTGTGTGGGGCTCTGACTCTAGCTCCTGGCTGCCATCCACCCACTCTGCCTTCCTGGTGCGAGCCACCGAGTGGATGGAAGGCAGCCAGGAGCTAGAGTCGGAGCCCCACGTGCTGGGGCAGGAACGTCCCAGCTGAAGCTTCCTGCTGGGCCAGAGCAGCACAGCAGGAGCAAGAGGAGCTGCTGCTGCTGCTGGAGGCATGGGGAGTGAAGCAGCAGCTACACTGGGAGCCTACCAGAAGCTGTGCGCTCTGGCCATGGCTGGAGCAGCACTGGGCTGCCCTGGGTGGGGCTCAGCCCCATGCGAAGTGCTGTGGGGGTAGACATGGACTGCACCGCCTGGGTGAGCTCTCCTGGAAAATAGACGAGCAACATGTGAAAGGTCAAAAGAAAAAAATCCTTCATTTTGAAATCCGTGCTAAAAATACCATGATTCTAGCTCCCTCTCACTTTAAATGGTAGACTGTTGGCTTGAATGCTATGGTTCAGGGCTCTCCATCTTTGCTTCCTGCAACCTCTTTCTCATTAGCAGTATGGGAAACGCATGAGTGAGGGTGTTGAAATGACCACTTTGAGAAGACGTTGGCCTAGTTCAGGGGTGTCAAAATTTTGGAGGGCTGCATTCCCTCTTTTTCAGGGACCTATGGGGTGCACACCATCTCTTGTATTGGCAGCCCTAGCAGTACCAAGGACAGAATCCCTGCCATTGTGGCCACAGCTCAAGCTCTGGCTGGGAAGGCAGCATTTCTCTCAACAGCAATCGGCATACCAGGGCAAGGTAGGGTGTGGGCAGCCACAGCATCACCAGAGGGGAAGTCCTGCCACTGGCCATGGTAGAGAAGCTTCCTGTGGTGGCAACCTTGTGGGTAGAAGTTTCACCACCATGGCTAGAGGCCCCTAGTTTTGGTCATGGTGGCCATCCTAGCAGCACTGCTGGCAGAAGCAATGCCTGGCTGCAGTCAGTGCCTCAGCTGCCACAGTGTGTGCAGCCTCAGCAGGCCAGAGGTGAAAGTACCACCAATTGTGGCCGGAGACCCAGATCTGGCTGTGGCGGTGGGGCTTTCTGCAGCAAGAGCTAGGGCAAAAGTCTGCAGGCCAGACCTGGCCTGTGGACTATGTTTAACATGCTTGTCTTTGTTGCTATTAAACATGGGGGAGAAACAGTTAACTGGGACCCAAAATGTTGTAGGTTTGAAGTACGACTTCTGACTCTGTTCCCTACCAGCAAATTCAGTGTTAGCTCTTGCTTTTTCTCATTGTCATATGCCTTTGTTGCAGGCTTAGATGCTTCAGTCATAGAGCTACTGAAGGTGGCTGGCACCATAAATAAAAGATTTGCTTACTGAATTTCAGTTTAGTGTGGTTGGCTGCAAAATGAGATTTGAGATAACTGATCATGAATAAACAGGGATGGCTGCTGCCTTTTCACTTGGTATACTGCTGTCTTAGGCACCAAGTTGAAATGAAGACTGTATAAAGTGAAACTTAAGCCAAAGAAAGTTGATAATAGTACATAGTGAAGTTCAGCCCTTCTTTGGCTGATTTTATTTTTTATTTTTTTGGGGGCTTTTTTTGGTGGGATTGGGTTTTTGGGTTGTTTGTTTTGTTGTTGTTTGTTGGATTAAGTCTGTTTTAGTTCAGCATATAGGAATGCATTATACATATGCAAGGGCACATAATGCTTGCTTCCTTCTCTGTTTTTATGTGCCTGTCTAGCCAACAAATCCCTTTTCTAGGAGTTAAAAGATGTTCTTGGAATAGCAGTTAGGCTATATTCAGTTAACACTCTGAAGGAATAGGAACATTGCTGTTTTTGAAAGATAAGTAAAGAATGACTGAATAGTGGGATCGTGGGTCAAACTTCTTTGGAACTTGCACTAAGGGAAAATGTGTCTGGATATCTATAGAACAGTGGGCTTTGGAACTGGATAGCTGAAATATTTACAGTGGTATTGTTGATATTATGTGGTTGGTTTAAAAAAAAAAAATAGTGGACATATGATACCACACCACTAAACTGGGCTAACAATCAAATCGGGGGGGGAGGGAATTGCCTCTGAAAGACTTGGTGTAAGTTTTTAGACCAGTTAGTTTCAGCTGTTTAAGAGTCCAACCTGACCTAGCTGTATTGCTAAAGGCAAACTGCTTCCTCCTGTACACAACACCAGTAGCAGACTTGAGTAATAGCTGCCTACTGTGAGAGCCACCCTGGGATAGCTGCTATCTCTCTTCTCTGGAAACTGGTGGAACTTGCATTAATATATGTAAAACTGATGTAAACTACACTGGTATATGTGTCTATCTGTCCGGGGCCCTTATGAATGTGCATTACTACATGGGGTTTTAAACTTTATCTCAAGTGTACCTGTTTGTGTGTTCTCACTGTTTCTTTATTTTAGGGAGTCAAGCCAGCCAGCTTCGATAAAGTAGCAATTCCTGAAGTGAAGGAGATAATTGAGGGATGCATTCGGCAAAACAAAGGTGAAAGGTACGGTCCTTTTTCACAGTCTGGAGGCTTGTATTTTAGTACAGACCAAAGTTCCGGAATATCCTGTAAGGCTGCAGATTTCCTGTAAGCTCTCCTCTTTCGCTATGAATGTTCATATGCAAGACTCTGATTTCTGGATCTGCCCCATGTTTACTGAAAGCATATTTATTGGAAGTAAGCATTTTAAGGACTCTAAGTGACAGTTCTATGAACTTTGCTCTTTGGTAGGTTCCATTTTAGCACAGTTGTTAAGAAGACTTTGCAGGGGCTGGCAGTGAAGATGTATGAAGGTACTAAGGATGCAGGTCCTGTATACGAGTCAGCACATAAGAATTTCCAAATTAATATCTTTTGTGTAGTCAATAAAATGGTTAGGGAGTAATCTCTGTGGGTTCCTTGGGTCACATACTCAAGTTTCTTCTTACTTTTTGAGCTCTGATTCTACAGGACTGTTTGGGGTTTTTTTGTTTGTTTGTTTTTTTTTCTGTATCTCTGGTGTTCTAGGCATTGCCCCCCTACTTTGTGGTGTCTCCCCCATGTTACCTACACTGAGTAGAACAATGACTTCTGAACCATTTCCCCTATATTAGTGATGACTTACACAATGCCTCTTAGCATTTAAGTGAAGCTGTTCCAATACTTAGTTCTCTGTGCTGCTAGTAGTAGTTGAAGTAAAACAATCTAGTTTCTGCTTAGGTTAGGTGTTTTTTCCCATGCACTAGCCTTGTTGGTTCTTGATGTTAATACTAAGTTTCTTCCATTAACTCCTTTCAGTCTTAGGAAACTCTTTAGCCACATGCTATTTGCTGAAGTGCTGTGCTTCTTGCAGCCCTTCTGTAGACCATCCTTTTTATTCCCCAGCCTCAAAAGGGTGTTGCTTACCCAGAGGACGGTACTTTTGACTGTCATGAATCCCATTTTTACTTTGGTAGCTTTTTAAGCTACTCTAGTCCACTAGTCATACTTGTACCATACTACTGTCATTGTCTTCAGGTTCGCTTCCTGATTCTGGTTAGATGATCTGTGTTGTTTGCTCCTTGTTCTGTGCTGACCATAATGTTGTGGCCCATGTTGGCTAAATCGATTCTTTGCAGTTGTAGTCTGACTTGGTCAACTTTTGCACTGGAGAGCAGTGACTCTGTTTTACTGTACCTATAGTGTGACATCACCATTTACGTTCTACAGGGATCTAGTTTGGACATGCTTTGCACTGGTGTTTTCCAGGTGGTGGCAGCAGTGACATCAACTGCAGATTCCAGTGTCATCTTGACTCTGGAAGTACCTTAATTGTTTCTATCTCTTCCTTACTCCTCACCATCTTTTTGCTGTAACTTCCTCATAAGAACCACCTCTTAAAGTAACTTCTTCCTCACCTTGTCTTCTATTTTTTTTTTTATGTTGCTTTACCTGTGCTGCATTGTCTTTTCATATGTGCATCTTTGACATTTTGTGTAATATCCTGTCCTTGCATATCCTTGTTACATTTTCAGACTACATCAGCCTTGCTTTTCTGCAATGGATCGTTTTGCTCTCCTGACTTAAACTGCTTCAGAGACTGTTTTTCACTTTGAGCTCTACTTGTAAACTTCACAGCAGTTGCCCTTGAATTCACTTCTGTAGCTTACTTCCAATTGAAATTCCTCTTTCTTGTGGTCCAGAGGCACATAACAAATGTGACTGGGATGATTACAAGCATTTAGATTTGAGTTAGTTTTCGTGGGGTGTGTTTAACTATCCTGCACCAACCCTTTAGTGCTTCTATAAAGGCTTCTTGCCAGTTCTTCTCCAGTCTCTTCATTGCTTTTGATCACCAAGCTAGGATGCTTAATTTCAACAGCATTTAACTGGGTCGTCCTCTAAATCTAACTTTACCATCTGTGATTGCCTTTTTCCTTGTTACAACCGTTTTCACATTTCTGACTTGATCTTTATCTCCAGTTCTGCATTTGAGGCTCCATGCATCAAGATAGTATTGCAGTATTTCCATGCTTCCATCAGAAATTATCCCATCAGCCAACATGGCTTTCACTTCCTTGCCATAGCCTCTTTCTTTTAGTGACCTTATGGTTCTTCAAAAGATAAGGCACCAAGTGCATTACATGCTTTAAACAGTGCTTTATATATAAAATCAAGGGAACAAGTCTTCCCTTACCAAAAAAAAAAAGTGTAATATTTTTATGGCTGGTTTCCATTTCCTTTTTTGTGGTGCCATTTATTGCCTGGAAGTGTGGCAGGGTTGCTATTTGAGATGCACTTAAGGATGTAATTAGTCTATTAACTGTAACACATCTGCTAGGGGCCCAAGCCACACAAGCTTTAATTGCATTTAAGCTTTCTAGATCTTCTCATAGGCTGCTTACAGATGTTTAAAAAACAAGCAAACTGCACTTTACCAGAAGAAGCAGCACATTAGTTTGACCCAGTTCCACAGCATCTGTATAGACCAGACGCTTCAGCTTTTTAAAAAATCTAAAGCTGATTCAGTCGGCTATTAGATAAGTGCCACAAAAGCCCCACTAAAGCACCCAATCTATACAAGTGTTGGGCAAGCTGGGTCTGACATGCTGCTTCTGGACAAGTGTTGGGCTTGGCACAGCAGCACATTGAGTTTAAAGTAAAGCATGGGTTTTCTTTTGCTTAACATCTGTAAGCAGCCATAAACTTTAATTGCATCTAGCCATTCTAGTTCTTCCCAGAACTCTTCTCTTGCTATCGTATCATACACTTCACATATCTACTAAAGGGAAGGTAACATTTCTTATACTCTCAACTCCCAGTGCTGTCTCAGTTTATTAGAGTACCTGTCTCTTCTAGTTGCGCTAGTATGCTGTTTATTATTGTAATTTAATTAAAGTGAAATACAACTGATAAGAACTTGAATGGCTATGCAGGTGAATTTTTAAGCTGCATGAATCTGGAAAGCTTTGATTATTTTATTGCACGTTCCAGTTCCAGTTGCTTTAAACAGATTTCAGTTAAGAGGTTCATTTTCCTCTATTAGAGCAGGAATTTTAGTTGGAATTTATATGGAATGTTGTAAGTTTTTGGAGTTGCCATTATGGAAGACGGTGGTCATATTGAAACCTAATATTCTTATTTCTTTCTCCTGGTTTGCCTAGATATGCCATCAAGGACCTTTTGAACCATGCTTTCTTCCAGGAAGAGACTGGTGTACGGGTAGAACTAGCAGAGGAAGATGATGGAGAGAAAATAGCTATCAAGCTCTGGCTACGCATTGAAGATATCAAGAAACTTAAGGGCAAATATAAGGATAATGAGGCAATAGAGTTTTCCTTTGATCTGGAAAGAGATGTCCCAGAGGATGTAGCACAAGAAATGGTAAATACAGTTGTCTTGTTGACTACTTGTCACTGTCCTCAGTTTGGCTGGAACTAAATTTCAGAGGAGATGGGAAAAGTGAGGATTGTTTGGGAAAGACGTGCTGCTTTTTGGGTATTGCTATAAAAGGCCATGTGTCTTTCATATTATGAATCTTTATGAACACATTCATAATCTCCCTTAGGTGGAATCTGGGTACGTATGTGAAGGGGATCACAAAACAATGGCTAAAGCCATCAAGGACAGAGTGTCTCTCATCAAACGAAAGCGAGAGCAGCGTCAGTTGGTGCGCGAAGAGGAGGAGAAAAGAAAACAAGAAGAAAACAGTCAGAAACAACAATTGGAACAACAGCTACAGGCAAATGCTGCTCAGGCAGGGGTAAAACATCCACCATTGGTTACTGGCACCACTTCTATCCCTACTACTTCTGCCTCAGTTTCCACACAAGTAGAGCCTGAGGAACCAGAGGCGGATCAGCACCAACAGCTACAGTATCAACAACCTAGCATATCAGTTCTGTGTAAGTATCGCCTGGTTCTATGCGTTTTTGTGCATGATTCTAATGCCTTTTTGATAGCTTCTTACTGACTTTGCTTTCAAGGGCAAAATAGGCCATGATGATAATCCTGCCTACAATAGCACTTTTAAAACCTTGTTGATTTTTCCCGTTGTATTAGAATATGATAGTTGATCAAAGTGTATGCATTAATTCACTGGGGAAGAGAAATGAACTAGTACTTGCTGTGTAGGCAGTTGAGTTTTAAGATCACTATTCAGTATACATCTTCTGCTGTACAGGTGTTCATCCCATGGAGGGGTTCTAATATTAGATTGCAGAGCTTTTTAAATTGGAATACGTATGGGTATTTCAATATGCTTTTATTGCTCTGGGAGAAGAATCTTACTTTTGCCCTGGCTTACTATTCTTTAAATGTTGCTAATATGCTGGCAAAATAGAAAACCAATTAAGATCTTAATCAAACACCAGATGTGTTGGAGAATGGAGAAGAAGTTGGGATGTTAGTCACACCAATGGCATTGTTGCATGCAGATGAAAATGAAGTGATGGAGGCTTAAAGGTTAGGATTTTCAAAAACGGGTGCCCAAAATTGACTTGTAAATCCATACTTAAACCTGAAAATGGCCTGACTTTAAGAGCTAAGTATTTGGAAATTCAAATTACAGTAGGAACTGATGTGAATTTGACACTTGTGATATATAATTGCTTGATATTCAAAGCCTAGTTTTAGACACCTACTTCTGAAAAATCTTGGCTTGAGATGTAAATTCAAGAAAAACCTTAGGAGTTGTGAATCTACAGTGCAGCTTTTAAAAATGTAATCTTGTGTTCTTTAATATTTGCAGCTGATGGGACAGCTGACAGTGGACAGGGGTCATCAGTTTACACTGAATCATGTGTGAATAGCCAGCACACTGTGTCATATGGTTCACAGCATGAACAGGCTATCCCAACAGCTACGATTCAGGGGTACACACCTTCAGTTGGTCAAGTGCAGTCACAACAGCCTGGAGGCTATCAGCCACCCACAGTGGTAAGCACACACTTGAAATCATGCATAAGAAAATAAGCCTTGCTGCGTGGTGCATTTCTGGTTGTGGCATCTCAATCTGCATTATGTACATTGCACACAATATACAAAGTGCAGACTTCACCGGGAATTAGGGAGGGCATGGTAAAACACTTCAAGCTGTATGCAGACCTAAATGAAGTGTTATATTAGGGGACAAAAGAGGAAGTAATTGTTTGTTTCTGAGCATGCATGGGTGGGGAAAGAGATGAATTGATAGAAAGCTTGAATGGCAGCACCCTCAGTACATGGTTTCTCACTTTTTCAACTTTATGGACTTAGCTGCATTCAAGGTGGTGGTGGCGGTAGTGTTTCAGCATACTGAATAGTGAGTGGGAATTCCCACTCATGAAAACTTTGTAAGAACTTGGAAAGGGTTAGAACAATTTTTTAGTGAGAGCTACTCTATAATGTGCGATTACTATGTGTTGTTTATAAGGTTTTGATTACAGATCTTACAGGTAAGAATTTTGAACCATTATAGAATGCTGCATGTGAGAACTCCAGACTGAAGAGATCCCACGCCTGTCTTTCCATTTTATTTATAGCTTGTGTTGAGTTGCTCATCAGTTGTCATGCATATTCCTTTCCCTGGAAAGTCTGCAATGGGCTCAGATACCTTTCCTACTATGTTCATTTGTATTACCCTTTTATTTAATACCTTGTTTCCTTGGTATATTGTTAACGCAGTCTTCAGAAACATACTCCCCCCTTCCACAGTAGAACTTAAGCTTCTGAAAAGGTGCTATCCTCGCTAGCTCCCTTTAATCTTTCTGGCTCAGAGACTTTGCAAATATCTTGGCTTCAAACAACGATACTATATTTGGAAGAAGAAGACTGATACCTACATTTGTGAAGTTTATTAAAGAGTTTGAGAAATTCTCTTCTTCTGTGAAGATACTTGCCAGTTTTGCTTATAAGCAAATGGCCTCTCCATCCTTTCTGAAGGCACTAAACTAATGCTTGATAAAATGTTTTATTTGATTTTATTTTTGTTAGAGTCCCTAAAAACAGCTCATGAGTTGCTCCCAGACTAAAATATGGATTCATAGCATGTCTTGGATCCTAAACTATTCCACAATCTTGGCATGGCCAGCTTCCATATTGAATGACTAGTGACCTTTGAGAGAGGATGAGAGAACAAATATATTTAACAGATAGTCATGTTGCTTAATGTATTACTGGGTGGCATTCATGTACCAGAGTGATGAGACTGGTATAAGAACCTTCACAGAACACAATAGTAGAGAAATCATGAGCAGTCTTTTGGATCAGTCAAGTAATTGGTAGGGCAAACTTTGTTAAAATTAATTGCAGCTCTTCAGACAGCCACCCATCTAGTAGACTTCTTGCAAAACATAGGACTCCAGCTCAGTTCCCTTTTGAGGGAAGGTGATGGGCCAGGTTACTTCAAGTCTCCAGAGAGAGAAGTACATCTTGAGATTTTTGGGCTGTCCTCTAGACTAACACTTCCGTCTTTTATTTATTTTAAAGCAGTACAATTCTTTAATTTGGTCAGATCCTGATGTTAATGGCTTCTTGCCAGGATGTGGCAAAACTACCAAATTTTAACTTTTTTTTTAAATACAGTTACTAGAAAATACATTCTTATTTTAACAGTAGTCTCATACTTTGAAAATAACTTTACATTTTGCTTTACACTCTATTGTGGATGGTATGTTCTATTTCTTATGTAATGAGTTGGCTGAGGAAAGCACTAACTGCTTTCTGTTAGTTTAGTTGTATGTTTAGGAAACCAAACTGCTTTCTCAAAAGCCTCTCTCAAAAGTTGGAGGGGCAAATGACACTAAGAACTTTGACGTGCATCACTTATTACCACCTCCTCCCTGACCCTAAAGCAGGCATCTAAAGCCTCCTTTTATAAGTTTGTAGGGCCTTTCATGGGCTGAATTGTCAGGCACTGGAAACACCACTTCACTGGCTCTGGAGAGCTTTATACTTTGAGCAGATATATCTTCTCATCTCTGCTGTGCTCTTTGTGTGCATATACAGGTTGTCTTGTAAAAGCACAAATAGAAATTTCTTTGCTGTTCAGTTTTATCTAAAGCAAACTTGAGTCCTCACAGGTACACACACCTTATTCAGTGTGTGTACTGGCCTTCATTAAGCTCCTTCATATATCCTTTTGTACACATAGCAGTCGGTACTAGCTGATCATTGCGTGCATCTACCTTTCTATCTCATTAGTTTTGCAGTTTGTTTTCATTTTCAAAATATTCAATTCTTTAATTTTTGTTTTCCTCCTTAGCCTCAACGTGGTCGTAGCATGTCAGTTTGTATCCCCCATCTTTCTGCTGTTCCCTTTTTGTCCTGCATCCCTCCCAGTGCTCCTTCCACCCCACCGCCAGCGCTGTCTGCACCTCTTTCTCCTTCCTACCTTCGGACTGCCCCTGAAGAAACCTTTGCAGAAAAGCTTTCTAAAGCCCTGGAGAGTGTCCTGCCCATGCACTCTGCCTCTCCACGCAAGCACCGACGCTCCAGCCTGCCATCCCTCTTTATCAGCCCCGTATGTGTTACCATATGCCTCCTGGCACACTAAGATAAGTTACCATTAAATACATCCTGGGCTTTGGGCGTTTTAAAGAAGAGTAAAGGAGATGACTTTTTAACTTGTGCCCTGTGCTACTGGAGTGCTGATTCCTTTTATTTGGGAAGCAGTGTGCTTATATGGGTAACAAATAATTTTTATTAATATTAGGAGTATTTGACAGCTTAAAGCTTTAGGGAAAGGACCAACAATACCAGTGAAGGTAAAAGGAGAAGCTGCAATCCAGTCCCTGTCTTTAAAAGGTTAGTGAATCGCCTCTCTGCATCTGCTCCTGAGCAGTCAGTGAGATTAACAGTTGTATGCAAGATCTGACAATGTTGTTACAACAAGCATTAAAATGTAACCTGTTTGTAGCTAGTTTGCCCAAGGCCTGTTTCATGGGGACAGTGACACTTATTAATTTTCAATGTTATAACAAATATGACTGTTCCCACCAGTGTGAATAGCAAATACCACTTCAGCTTCCTCCTGTTTGATTCCTAAGGGAAATTGTAACTTTAAGCTTTTGTTCATTTCCATATAAATATTCTCTGGGAGGGATTTTGACTTTTTTGGGAGGAGATTTTTTTGGGTGCCAGTCCTCATAAAGTAACTTAATTTTGAATCCAACTGAAGGGTGTTAAATCCAAGAATATATAAATTGAAGCTGAGGAAAATTTCTGGCTTCTACCCTATCCAGTAGAGCACAATACAACTGTAGACTCCCCCTCTGCCTGAAGAAGAGTGTTTGTACCTGAAACCTTGCAAAGAACTATTTTTTCACTACTTAGTGGGTCTAATAAATATCAGATTTACCCAAAGAACCTTGTCTGCCTATGTCCTTAGACCAACATGGCTACAACCAACACCCTCAAATCAAAGAGGAAGTTGGAGAGCATGGACTCAGTTTCTAGAACACGATTTAGTCTTTCTTTCTTGCTCTTTTCCTTATTCACAACACTGCAGTATGGGAGTTTGTTGCTGCTTTTCCAGGGGGCAAATGGAATGACCTAGTTGATAAAATAAGCACAAACAATTCTAAATGTTGTTGTAAAGAAATCAATTGTTGAGAGAATCTACAAAAGTTTCCTCTGAAAAGGGTAATATTGTGCCATGGCTCAATATGCTGCACATTAAGATAAAATGATCTGCATAATCTACACCTTTTTATTTAATACCCTGTTGGATATTCTTGAACAAAATCTTCCTTATTTTGAACTCTTTGTTGGTTGGGGCAACCTTCTTGATGTTTTTTATCCTGTGAGTCTAGAATATGGTACAGAAGGTGCGCACACAGTTGCTACTGTTCTTTCAAGAGCAGTTAAAAATACATATTTAATATCAGTAGAAAAGTATGAGGCACTGCTGTAAATCAGCGCAACATTTCAATTCACAGTAGTTTTTAGTAATTGTGTGACTTCCCAATTTTAGTGTTTGACCTGGAAAAAGGAAAAGGTTTTTTTTTGGGGGGGGGGGAGTTGTGTGGTTTTTTGTTTGTCTTTTAATCCATCTGTCTAATGCAGGGGGATGGCTTGAGGACTTCACTGTAGCACTGTCATAAACTGTCTGAAGTTTGATATCCAGGTTAAATGCACAGGAATGGTGTAACCAATCCCAGTGAGTGTTGATAACTAACTAAATGAACACCAAAAGGAAAGAAGTAATAGTAGAAATCGACTGTTGAGGTGATGCAGTGTAATGGGCAACTGTATCAGGTGGCTTAATCTTGTAGCCCAAAGAGGAACTTTTTTCTTTTCCTGTAGTCTGCACATGTAGACGCTGGGGCTCCTTAGAGGCCAGCAGTACTGTACCCTTTTATCCATGACTAACTGAATATAATGACCCCCAAATACCCCTGAACATCTCTTGCTGTTGCTTGTCTTTTTGTGGGCTTGCAAATACAAAATTGTTGCTGCATTCTCACTGCTAGTTCATTCTGAACCTTTCTTAAAGCAGTTGCAAATACTCCTGGACAACTTATGATTGGTATGTCCTATTTCATTGTTACTGGCAAAACTATCTTCCTTTTTTGTGAGAAAGTGGGCAGGACTGGAAAAGCAGCTACTAGCATAAGCAAATACTTCCGTATTCAGCTGTGATCGCCATGGATGTATTTAATGGATATTTACAGCATTCCTAAACCTAAGTATGTATGTGTTTGAACATGCACTGAGTTAGGCATTCTATAAGGTTACTACCCAGAGCTGCCTAGTGAGCTGTGCATGTTAATGTAATTTCACTTCTAAATGTATGAATTACTTGTCTTGTTCATATCAATACAGCCTCAGTCCATGGTGCATCCACGTGGGGGAACACCAACGTTCCCAGATTCACAGATATTTTTCCCTACCGTTCATGAACGGCCAGTGTCTTTCTCGCCACCACCTGTTTGCCCGCCAAAGGTGGCAGTTGCTCAGCGGCGCAAGAGCACTTCTTTTCTGGAAGCCCAAACCTGCCATTTCCAGCCCTTGCTGAAGACTGGCCAAAATTTAGCTCCCCCAGGTGGTAGTCCAACAAATTGGACCTCAGAGGCAGTGGTTATGCTGGGCACACCTCATAGGGTCACTGGAGAGCCACTGCATGTACAAGTCAATCCAGTGTTTGAGCCTGCTCCAGTGTATAGTGACTGCAGATCTGGTCCAGCACCTCCTGAGGATGCTCACTATAGAATGCATCCAGAAGCAGTGTATTTAGTGGGTATGCACTATCCACCGCAGTTGCAGGAGCACTATGATACAATGGCATATAATTCCCAGGGGACTGAACAGCATTTGAAACAGGTGCCTGAACAGAAGCATGTGCAAGGTGGCCTTCCCCAGAGCTCTGCTTTTGACTACCAATCTGGGCAGACATTCCTGGCAAGACCCTTTCAGACGCTAAGACTGGATTCTGGGATGGGCCCTCTTTCACCATTATTGAGTGCTTCAGCTCCATTAAGTGCAGATTCCACACAGATGAAGTTCCACCAGGTATTTGTTCCACATTCTGCTCCTGCTGTGCTAACCCACAGTGGTGATGGGAGAGCAAGCTGTGTCTTCGAGTTCCATGTGCACACGCCAAGTTCTGCTCCAGGAGAAGGGGGCGTCTTACCCCAGCGTGTCTACAGAAGCCGTTGTGGCTCCACGGATTTTAATCAGGAGGAGTCCACTCAAAGCATAGGGCTGCATGGTCGTCTTCAGCCTGTGACAGAGGAGCAGTGTAACTACCTTGGTCCTGAGCTAACAGTGCCTAGAGGAGGATCTTTCAGATGGAGCTGGCCAGAAGGAAGCCCAGAATACTCAAGTGACTCATCACAGCTGACTTCATCGGATATTGGCGATTTCCAGTCTCCTCCTCCTCCTGCAGGGCAGTCTTCTACAGCTTTTGCTTCAGACTTCTCATTCCCCATTGTTCAGCTGCCTCAGAAGGTATTGCAAGAGTCGCAGCTCTTCATCTGCTTCCCACAGGGAGCCTCAGCTCAGCAAGCCTTGTCCACCTTGCTTTCATCAGGACCATCTGCACTCTATCCTCAGGTTATAGGAGCAAGCCCTTCCAGAATTTCTCTGCTTTTTTTTTTAAGTCATCCTTTACACTAAGGAGAAGGGTTCTTTTTCCTTTCCCTTGCATTTTCCTCATCCTTGTTGTCCCGTCCCGTCCCGTCCCGTTCCCCCCCCCCCAACACTCAATCCAAGTTGTTCTAGATCTTGGAGCTGAAAGAGAGATGTGTTTCAATAATAGAAATTAAAAGGATTTTGGTATCATACCGGGTCCCATCTAAGTAATGGTGGAGCATCAACAGTTTCCCAAACTATTGTCTGGGCAAAAAACATCTTCGTAGGAGAGGGCCTTCTGACAAAGGTAACAAATAATCAGTGCTGTTTAGGCTGGTCAGCTTGGGTTCAAGTTGTTTGAAGTACAGGTTTGACCTTCAAACCTGGAAAGTTGGTTGAGTTGCTATAAAAAGGCCTGACTCATTGGCAGGGGTCTGCTTAATTTACAGTTATTGCAGAAACCGTGAAAACAGCATTGCCTGTGATGGCCTGGAAATATTGCATTGCCCGTGATTTCCTGTGAAATCAACTTATTTTAAAAAAAACCAAACAAACCCAAACCCCAACGTATTATTCATATAATGCACTGGGACATTCTAGAAGAGTGTTTACTGCAATGTAAAGACAGTGTGAGCATAGATTGTGATCGAGGGTTACTGTCTGCTAGTGATTTAAACTAAGTGAAGGTGCCAGTCAGTGAAGTGAAAATGTTTCAGTGCCATCTTTTAAGATGTTAAATGCAATGCCACTCTGCCAATTGGAGGCTGGGGTGGGGCTGCCAGGAAATGCCTGCAAAATCTGTTCTTGTGCCACAACCAAGCTGCAATAATTGTTTTGTCTTCCCGTGAGTTAACTAGTCCCCTAGTCACTGGTAGGAGGAAATGCTTGACTGGAGGATCTTGCTTACTTTGGTCACACAGTAAGAATATCCTTCTTTGAATTTTATACCATAGCAAAATACATTGTACACCATGTAGAATAAAAAAAACCTGAAATGCCAGCTGACTTCTTCAGTGTTCAAAACCAAAAAAAAATCCTTTTTAGGTTTAAGGGATTTTGAGGGGTGGAAAATGTATTTATACACATCTAGAAATGTATGTGTTGATGGAGAACTATATGTAATAGTAATATTACTATTAAATATTAATATTTAATTTAACAAAACTAGCCCTTAAACAAAAGCCAGCAGCTTTTGTGATATTTGAGTTAAATAATTCATAAGGTAGCACTTGCACAGCTGCAGGATATGGGGCTATTGAAAAATGACCTCATCCTTAGATGTACGTGTTTAATCAGCATGTACAGGACTTCCCTTTTTGAGTGCCTCTGTAGTATCCCACACTACTGTGTGTACCATCAGTGGTATATTTTAACTGTGAGGTATTTACGTGATGTACATAATTTAAGTCTCACAGCTTTGTATACTTAAAAAAACAAAAAAGCAAAAAACCCCCAAAACAGGCCTCTCTAAACAGAATTTCTATAATGGAAGAGGAACTTCCTGGAAGTAGGCATCTTATCCCTTGCTCCCTTCCCTTACCTCTTTGTTGCAGGAATGAAATAAAGGCTCTCTCCAACCATGCCAGTTGTACAGGGTCCTAAAAAAAGCCTTTTGGAATGGGAGATGATACCTTGGGAAGGAAAATAGCTTTGCTTTCCTACTAAACTAAATAAAGTAAAATCCATAAGTATTTCTTTCAAGTCAGAACATGAGATGGTATAGTTTTGACTTTCTTCTTTCCTTCCTTCAGTCTGAGGAGAGAATGTGTTGCATGCAGCTTTTACTCATCAATCTTAATGGTGGTTTCTGCTGTCCAAGAGAACTTGCCGAATGACCATTCAGCACAAGTCCAGTGAAGTGTTTTGAAACCACGTGGTATTGTAATACTCAGCTGGCCTTTCATTATAATGAACTTCAGTAGGTAGTTTCTGTTATACATGAAATAGCTGAGTACACATGAGGTGATGAAACACATTGCCTATTAGAGCTCTTGATTGATACATTAAAGTAGTGCAGGTTTTATAGGTCTACGCTTTAACCCAATGTGGATAGATGGTTAAGCAGCTGGACCTAAAACGTACCATTTAAAATCATAGATAAGAGAGCTTCAGGCCCAACTTAATATTTAGGGAATTTTCTTTGGGGTGGCACTGTGCTTTCCAAAGGGTTCCCTGCCCCCAGTTGCATAATAGGAATGTTTGTAAAAAGTGTTCAGAGAAGAAACACTGCATTGCAAGCTTCTATAGCTTGTATCCAATCAGAGGACATCTATTTGTTATTAAATTGAAATTGTAGGGGAAGATTTGCCTTCCCATTTCAATACTTTTAGATGCATTTATAAATATATCAGATATTCTTTGTAGTCGGGCTTCCCACTGAAGTGACAGAAATATAGGGAAAGCTGCTAGAAGATCTTTCTCCTGTCCCCTCCCCCTCTCCTCTAGCTCTGTCCCAGTATCTGATAAAGAAATGTAATATTGGAATAAAAAAAAAGAATGAATCTGCAGAAGTGTTGATTGCCATAACATTTCCTCAATCTCTTTCACATTCATTTGTAGTGTCATTCATCCATTCTTTTCTTTGCTTATTCATTCAAAATTGTCTGTTTTTAGCTTGGACTCTGTGGACTGGGGCTTTCTGTCTCTCTCCAATAGCTGATCCTTTTGATGGTTTCTGAGCTCTCCTGAGAGCCTAGAAATGATCTAGCTTGTATTTTTGGCATGCCTATCAGTGAGCCCATAACATGCACGTGCACACAGAGTAGAATTTAATAATGATCTGGAATTCTGTATATCTTTGGATGGTGCTCAAAGATATAGATTTATTTCCTTTTCCTTGCCTTCTCTCTGCCCCTTGCCACCTGTGTGTGTGCCCCCATTTGGGGAAGGAGGGCATGTGAAAAATAAAGTTTGTGTTTTGTTTCCTGGTCTTGATCCTGATCCAGATCCTAAAGAGACGCTTCTGAAGAATGAAGTTGGTAGGCTGATTTACCTAATGGGCAAGATTTGGGTTGTAAAGGCATTCTGGGGTGTTTTTGTTCTGAAATACTTGACAAATGGAACTCGCTACTTCCCATAGTGCTTTGTTCTGGATTAGAAGTTGCTATAATAGAATCAAATTATAGAATACAGTCATGAAAACTGTGTAGGAACCTGTTCCAGTTAGGCCATCTTGGCTAAAAAGGAATTTTGGTTGCTTGTTGCAGAAGTTACAAATTGCAGAGTCTGATTCTACTTTCCGTTTGATTCCTCTAGACGCAGGTGCAAGGCCAGGCAGCTTCCAGTACTTTATCAGGTGGTGTGCCATCCCAGCCTACCCCGCTCGCTCAGCAGGTAAGAAAAATGGTTCCAGAACTGAATACACATTTAATTTTTAAAACTTGCTGGCTGGCTGTTTTTGCTAGTCCTAAATATTTTCAGTGTTGCTTTCTGTTGACTTGACAGGCAGGGAGACATCTCTGTAGTTTCAAATTGGGGAAGGGGTTCTTGAGTTTAGATGGTATGTACCAGTTGGTCTGGCCCCAGTCAATGGTGCAACTTCTGTATGGTTTAGTGACTTGTACTGCCTTCATCTCGACTAAGATACATCAGTGAAGACCTGTTTTGGATAAACTCTACTTTTGCAGCTCCAAGGGGGCTCCGTTTTTGTTTTAAATAGGCAAAAGGGGACATCTTCTCTACTCCACAGACTCCTTAAAGTTACCATATTTACTTCTAATATGAGCTTGTTTTAGAAGCTGGAATTTTGAAGTATGCATTTTGTAATGGTATATGTGGAAGATGTGAGGCAATCTTAATGAGAATTTCTAAGCATGTACACTTTGTAGGTAATGTTTGAAGACTTCGGTCTCTTGCCTTGGGCTTTTTTTTTTTGCTTTTTACTATTGAAAGATACTAGTCATCTTGAGCTTTGGTACAACTATCTTTCAGAAGTGTTTTGTGAATACTGTTTTTTTATGCCTTGTAGGAAAGGCATATAATCTTTCCCTTTTATCTTTTGGAAAGGGAATTCAGACTAACCTAGTATAAGTAACCTAATTTATAATAATTAAAGAATGTAAGTTGGTGCAGACATGAATTGGAAGCACCAACCTTATGGTAACTCTATCCTTTTCACCATTTTGGTATTCCAGTTCCTATATGTGTAAAATCTAACTCTCTTTTTTTCCAATTTCAAGGTTCCACTTGATGTCAGATGAAAACAGACTTCAGTCATTTTTTTTTTTTTAATTTCTTGACTTTCTTTAAAGTTACACTATAGCTATCACAGCTTTTAATGTTAAACAGCCAGACTTGAATCCTACAAATTAATATCTGTATGTGCATTGTTTTTTGCTTGGGTTCACAGAAAAGATTCCACTCAAATTGTCAGTTGTTCTCTTGACACCTTAGTGTGCTCTCTTCTGGGTAGCACTGTATCTGTCTTTATATACTGCACAGTATCGTTTATTACTTTTGCACTGAAAATCTGTGTATATGCATTAATTTTTGCTGTGACAACCTTGGACTAGGGATCAGTGTTGGTGTTAGGTTAGTACTGATTATTAAAAATGGTTCTCCTGAACAGACTGCAGTTAAATTTTTGAGAGCTTAGTTGCCTGGGTGGGGGGGAGATGGGCAAGGAGGAGCTGACTCATCTTGGGGTGTTTTTTGAAAGTGGGGAAACTTGAGAAGCTTTCTCTACAGAAAAAAAAAAATTCTTATCACCTCCTTTCTGCCACAGAGTGCACAGCAGCTACCTGCTTCCCAGCAAACAGGACAGTTTCAGTTGCAGCAGCCACCAGGTTCCAGTGGAGGTGCCCCAACACAGGCTGTTACTCAAACCCAGGCTCCACAGATCATGCCAATGCCTCAGGCACCAGTTGGGTCACAGGTAAACAAGCTTGGTCTTTCTGATGCGAGGCATACTCTCTTCTGATGGACTTCCTGGCTGTCCCTCTTATGTTCCATCTTCCTTCTCTAAAGATTCAGAGTTGCAGGAGGTGACATGTATATCTTGCTTACCAATTTGTCAGGAAATGCTGCATGTGTGTAGCTAGAAAGAAATGTTCTTTGGAACATGTAGCAGGAGTTCAACAATATAGGTTGAGGAGCCATAGCACCTGAAAGGAGACCTTGCTTATGCAGATCTGTCATAGTGTCTGAAATGTGACTAAGGTACGAGTTCAAAGATTAACGTATACTGTATTATCTCCATTTTGAGAAGTTTTGTTTACCATTATTTTGAAGCCCTGGATGAATTGCACTTCTAGGACAATAATATTTATATAAATATCAGAAACATCAGCTCTTTAGGTGATGAGCCACATGTACCTTCTCTTTCAGACCTATCTTCTTGCCTAGCCAGCCTTTCCTTCTTCCTTGCCTAAGATGCTTCTCTTTCTGAATGGTTTTACTGCAAACTGGCTTACATCTCTATCTTGAATGTGTGAACCTTAATAATTTTTTTAAACTCCTTTTGTTGCCTATTCATCACCTAAATGCTTTTTCCAGTTACGTTGGTTTGCTTCAATTTATGATTTATGCCATTCTTTGAATGCTGGCTCAGTGACTTTTTATTCCTCATTGCTTCATGCTTATATCCAGAGGAGGCCGATTTCAATGCTCTTTGTTGGGGGTGGGAGGGTACTTTTCCATAAGAAAAAAAGATTGGCTTCAGGGAGAAATTGAGGAGATCAGAATCTGTTTATATACGAGCAGATACTGTAGCAGTGGTGAGACCTTGCTGGTCCATCACGGAATGTGCATTTGTTGGAAAAACTCACTTGAAGACCTTCAGGGAAAGTGTTTCAAAATGAGAACTTTGGGACTGTAATCTGTTTTCCAGCCACTCTGCCAAGTGCACCCTCCACCCCACTCCTGAAAACTTGTGGTAACTAATTCTTTCTTTAACTAATGCATAACAATTCTGCTTTCTGCAGCCCTGCTTCCTAAAAAGTCTGTTTTTCTTTACCTCCCCAGCTTCCTGTTTCCCAACCAGTACCGATCATCCAAGGCGAACCTCAGTTACCTGTTGCAGCATCTTCTCTCCCTCAACCATCAGTTGTCCCAAATATCCCTGTTGGTTCTCATTATATCCCTGTGGGACAACCCTTGCCAACTTCCCTGCTCCCCCAGTTCTCAGCATCTCAGCTGCCCATGGCAGCACCTCATGTGTCAGTGGCTCAGCCAGGTTTCCAGTCTCTGCCCATGTCTATGCCAGCTGCCATTAATCAGCCACTACTCACTCTAGCCACATCTGCTGCAGCAGCTGCTATCCCTGTAGGATCAACTGTTGTCCCTAGCCAGCTTCCTACGCTTCTGCAGCCTGTGGCCCAGCTGCCTAGCCAGGTTCTCCCACAGCTCCTGCAGCCAGCTGTTCAGTCCGTGGGATTGCAGGCCAGCCTTGGACAAGCTGCTGAAGCTTCACTTCCAGCTGGAGATGCTTTGTACCAGGTATTATCGCAAGCCAGAGAGAGCCCTTTTCCACGTCTTGCAAGTTCCTCTAGAGCACTAAGTCTGAGTGGGCGCTGCAAATATTAGTGGATATCTGAATTTGGTATGAGTCAACAAGTCACACTTGCACTAAACAAGAATTCTGTCATTACAGATAGCATGAGAAGGCTGTAGTTTCACAAAAGCTTTGTTGAATGGCTAATATTGTTCTTTTTAATTATTATATTTTTTGGCAATGGAATTTTTAAAGTGTCGGGGAAAAAAAGTAGATGCTCAAAGATACTGCTGTCAATTAGAGTAAGAAAACAGTAGTGTCTGTGCCAGTGATCTCAACGTGGTTCAGTGTCTTGGAAAAAACTGTGTGATTACACCAGTAATTAGCCAGTCTGTTGATCCTAAAATTAGCTGAAGTGGCAGATGCAAGCCATGAAGTGGAGGGATAGTGGAAAGCACTTCGACAGCTTCTGGTTTAGTCGAATAATTTTATTTTTGTACTCAGTGTGAAAGTGGTAGACTGCATAGCAGAGGAATGTTCAAAGTGTGAGCTTCGCTGTTTTTAATGTAATGCATGCACAGTGAAATGCGCACAATTCCAGAGCACGTGGTGGTAATAAGTACTGCTTGCTTGTATGTAGAAGCGTTCTTAATACTCAAATAAGTTCAGTTGATGATGGATGGGTAGTAGGGACATTAACTATAAGTTACTGAATATTAATAGCATCAGTTGTGTAACAGTGGGCATTCAGCCTGCAATTTCTTCAGATTTTCCATTTCAAGATTTCATAGATAACTATGAGGGAAGGTGAGGATACTTTCCCCTGGGAACTCCGAGAGCCTTGGAAAAAATCTTCTGGTTCATACTGCATGGTATCTCTGGAGGTGGGCTTGTAAGGTGGTCTCTGAAAAGCTTGAACAGTGAAGGGCATTAGTTTGGAAGGTGCATCTGCTGCTTTACTTGCTATGTTTTTTCCCTTTTCTCAGTTTGTTTCTTGCTGGTTTCTTAATTTTGTCTTGAAATGCACTAACTTGGCTCCTTCATTTCTGTCCCAGGGCTTCCCATCTCGGTTGCCGCCGCAATACCCAGGAGACTCAAATGTTGCTCCCTCCTCTGCTGTGGCCTCTGTTTGCATCCCTTCTGCAGTACTGTCCCCTCCCATACCCACTGATGCATTGGCTCAGCCAGGCTACCTTACAGCAGTGGTTCAGCCTTACGTGGAACAGAACGTTTTAGTTCCTTTGGGTGGTGTAGGAGGACAGGTCCAAGTGCCCCAACCTACAGTGAGTTTAGCACAGCAGGCCTCAGCTGCATCCTCACAGCAGGCAGCCTTAGAGGTAAATGCAATCTCTGTGTTGGGTAAATGTGTAAACTCTACATTTCAAGGCATGTGGGTGTATGTGGGGGAAACTAACCCCTTCCATGTTGGTCTTCAGATGGGCATTAACGAATTTAAAAATGACTTTTTCTTACAGCAGAATGTCATGCCAGTGTGGGGACCTTGTTGCCACTGGTTGTTCTGTTGGGAAGTGAGTGTGCCTCCCAGAGGCAAAACCTGCTAGCACTTCACTTCTTGCTAGTACTTTAGATCCTTTTTGTCTTATACAAGACACTGCAATTGATAATCCTTTGAGAATCTCTCATTATACCTGTTCCCTGCAGCATTGCTGTTGCTGGGGGAGAGATTTGAATGGTCTTTGTTCTGCATTGGCTTCTCTGTTGCACATTCTGCTAGTAAGACTGGCTGCATGGCAAACTGTAGTGTCACGTTGTAGCAGATAGGATGGCTGACCTCACCAGGCACTGAGATTTGCTCTAGAACTCTTTGTTGGATGCCAAGATTTGAGCCTACTAGATGCTGGTTGTTTAATTGTTTGAAGGGTAGTGCTTTTGGCTTCACGGATTGATTGAGGGAGAAATAATGAAATGTGAGTGAGAGCAGTGAGGATACAAGACTCAGTGAGTTTCTTGAAAAGTTTTCTCTCTTCACAGGGGGTTTCTCAGGCTTCTGTTCCAGAGTCTCTACCACCAACACAGCAACCTCCTGCACAAACTACTCCATTGACTTCTTCTATGGACAGGCAAGCGTGGATTTTTTTAAATAACTAAGTTGAATTCAAATGCTTAGATATTGGCTAAGAGAAGACTTTTTTTTCTTCTAGGGTGGTTATTAAGCATCTGTTCTTTACGTGAGATGATTATCAAGAGCTTGGAAAATAGAAATAGACGTAACTTCCATTTTCCATTGAAGGCTTTTCTCCAGTGCTGAGAAGTATTATTTTTAAGCAGGGCCTGGGGAGAATGCACATTTTGTGCAGAGACCTGATTCTCCTAATCTGTTGTAGTTGCACACAGTAGGGTGCTACTCAGTCCTGTTATTACTGATACTTACTTCAGGGGTTGTATCTTACAGAGCTTGATGCCTCATCCAGGAAAATACGCTTGAACTGATTAACTTCAAAAGATGTATTTTACCTTAATAATGTGTGGTAAAATACTTGTTATTCAAATGACCATATAATATAAGGTTTAACCCTCCTCTCCCTCCCTCCATCCCCCTCTTTCTTCAACTAACCAACATTATCCTGAGAAGGCAACCAATCTCTTGGGGTGAGGGGAGGCAGGGATTAGTTGGTCACAAAATGCTGAAGAAATAGTTTTATATTAATGAAACCAATTAATGAAAATTTAAAATTCTTGCTTTCATTTTTTTAGTGCCCATTCTGATGTTGCTTCAGGTATGAGTGATGGCAATGAGAACGTTCCGGCATCTAGTGGGAGACACGAAGGGCGGACTACCAAACGGCATTATCGGAAGTCTGTACGCAGCCGCTCTCGCCATGAGAAGACTGCTAGGCCAAAACTGAGAATTCTTAATGTGAGTTAGTACTCATTTTAATTGTTGAAAACTGTTTTAGCCAGTCTGCTGAAGATGAATGGCTTATTCCTATCCCCTTCTGATTTTAATTAATCATAAATACTGATCAGCTTCCTATTTGAAATGATTACTTTTACCCAGCTTTTTTTCCCCTGTGTATACCAACATATAGCTCAATGGCACAAAGCATTCTTTCAGCTTTAGAGGTCTTTGTTCTAGAGATCAACTGAGAGGTGTGCAGGGGAGCATTAAATACAATAGAATATTGAACTAGGAAGTTAAGCTAGAAGCTGCTCCTGAGTATTTGGTTTGCATGGTGGTTTGCCTTGCTCTCAGAGTTAGGTTAGAAATGGGTTAATTTTAAGTCTGGAGTTTAAGAGATCTCATAATGCTTATTGTGTTACCAGTATATTTTTTCTCTAAAACGTTGAGGGTAGACTTTTTTTCCATTTCTTGCTTCTGTATAAGCTGTAAGGGTTAAAAAATCAGCGTTCCATAGAAAGGTGATAGAAATAAGGCAGTCATTCAGATTGGTGTGGTTTAGAGTTCCCCATGAGTTTTGGCATTCAGTGCATGTGATAGCAGGTTAGCAAGTTAATAAAAGGGCTGTAGGAGGTAAAGATCCTTTTATCTTGCCTCCCCTTGCTTTTAAAAACCAGGGAGGTTGTAGTGTCTTCTGCAGTTCAAGCTGGAAAGCATATTTCTTTTCTTCTAGGTTTCAAACAAAGGTGATCGAGTGGTAGAGTGCCAGCTAGAAACACACAATCGGAAAATGGTTACTTTCAAATTTGACTTGGATGGTGACAACCCTGAGGAAATAGCATCAATTATGGTAAGTCATAATTTAGATGTAAATGAGGAATTGAACCTTGTTGTTAACCATATTAGTAATGCAGAAGTAGTTTTGGACCTGCCTTCCTGAACTGCTGACATGGTACTGGTTTCTCTCTGTTACACTGTCTTTGTTTTCTGTTCCACTAGTTTTACCAATACCACAAGCAAATTTGTATCTCTTGGGACTATTCTCAAGAGTAGAGAATAAGTCCAAAGTTGACACATTGTTATATTCTTCTAAGGATTTGGGTCAGCTTTTGTTTGAGAACTTTTGTCCTCTGACTTTACTTCAGTTCTTACATACTTTGTGGTCTCAAATCTTATTATGTTGTCTTGTGAGCTGAGATAAGCTGCAGCCTCCATTTCTTCCAAATGTATTTATTTTCCTGTTACTGGGGGAAATGTCATTCTCTTTCATACCATAGGTGTGAATGCTATATGGCTTTTATCTACTTTGTGCATTATCTTCAGTGGCAGAAATACTTTAACTGCTAGTTATTAGTGGCTTGGCCTAGACAGTTGAAATACCACTTCTTAAAAACTGAGTTTGTGAATGGGACTCTGGGCACAAGTAGACTATCAGCCAGCTACTGAGTCCTCATTTGGACAATATATATGCCTTAATTGCTTAAAACTAGTATTGGCATAGGTTAAAGAACATAGCTCTTTTGTTCACTCACCATGTGAAATATGCATTGACATAACTTTTAATAAATACTTTTAGTACATGTTATTCATTAATAGGGGTAGTACCTCGAGAAAACACCAACAGTATATATAACACTTCAAAGTAGTCATGCAAACCTTGTAAAAGGGGCATCCCAACCAAGCCATAGAATGCATTTGTGATTTATTTAACTAGTGTCTGTATCTTCCATATTCACTGTATATCAGCAGATGGATATTTATAAAAATAACACTCGCCTCCCACCTTCCCCCCCAAAAAACCCAAACCCCAACAAAACCCTTAACTGTACTGCACATGTTTTCCCTGTAGAGAGAATGAGCATGTGACAGTCTTATTGCCTAACATGGTACTTGATAAGGATTGGATGATATGGTGATGAGGGTAGAGTAAGAACTTTGGAGTGTTCTATCCATCAGTGTCCCATTTCCCTCCCTCCCTCCCACCTCCTTCCTTAGGATTAGTTCTTGGTGTCTTTAACTGGTAATTAAACTTTTTAGATGCTTTTTGAGCGTGTGTCTGATTCTTAATGTAAGAAGCTGCAAGAGGAACTAGTTGAGCTGCCAATTTTCAGTTTAACAAACTGCACCAAGAAATTAACCTGTGATGCCAACTTCTTTAGATAAATGAGACTTGGACTAGAAATGAAGTAGATCAGCTGTGCCAGGATGCTAGCAGAGCTGATCTGTTTCACTGGGTGAAACATCTGTCACCCATTACCCACCTGTTGATTTTGTGGGACAGTGGGTGTTATGTTCTTTTGGAGCTTGAGGGGCCCAGTCCTGCATGCCCTGGAAATCCTTGCATGGGATCAAGCCCTGGGAGGGCCTGCCTAGCTTTCCAGTCTTAGAAATGTGCCCAGGGAATCTTGGGACACATCTCCACAAACAGGGAACCTGGGCTTTCCTTGCTTAGACATGTACCTTGGGGAATCTCAGGGTATGACTGAGTGGGGAAAGTTCAGCTTTCCCCACTTAGACACCTACCTCTGGATTCCCCAGGGCACATCTCTAACTGGGGAAAGCCAGGCAGGCATTCTTAGAGCTTGGGAGGGCACCCAGTCCTGCTCAGGAGTTCCTTGGGTGCACAGGATCGGGCCCTTTCAAACACCTGAAGCACCTGCCTGGGGCAGCTGGAGAGCTGGGCTACCCTGGCTCTCACACCACAAAGCAAATGGAACCCACTGCTAAATAGCAGCACAAATTACTACCACCTTTGTTGTGGCCACAAATTTTGGGCATTTATGGAGCAAAAAGGGACATGGATACTTGTTTGCTTGGCCTTTGTGCCACTTTCCTCTTTGAGTGATAGACCAGTGCAAATAATGGAGGACCAACTCAGCGCAAACCTTGCTATTCTTGTGATGCTAGAAAAAGACACAATCCCTTTCTGCATAATTTGCAATTAAAGCAGAAGCATCTAGTTAGCTAGATAAGTGGTGTTTGTTTTTTGTTTTTTTGGTTTTTTTTGGCGGGGGGAGGAATATAGGAGTAATTGAAAGATAAGTATAGGTATTTGAATGGCTCGTGACCCATGGCTTTGATGGGATTTATTATTGTCTCCTACCTATTTTTATTTATAAGTCACCAGGTCTTGCTTTATCTGCAGGTGCAGAATGAATTTATCCTAGCGACAGAGAGAGATTCATTTGTAGAGCAAGTGCGAGAGATCATTGAGAAAGCGGATGAAATGCTTAGTGAGGATGTCGGTGTGGAGCTAGAAGGTGACCAGGGGTTGGAAAGTGCACAGGCAAAAGATGACAGCTTCTACCCAGGAACCCAGGTAAGTGGATGAATTGGCCATACTCTTTATGCCTTCCACTTTGAGTGTGATACCAGTGTTTTTGTGAGTACAGTTGCCCAGAAACTGGAATTCCCATTTTATAGGAAATTCCAAAATTAAAAAACAAAACAAAAAAAACAAAATAGAGAACTTCATTTAGAAAACAAGAACACTTTGACTCTACCTTTCTGACTTTTTTTCTAAAGCTTCCCCAGCTATCTGAAGCCCCAGCATCCTGCTAGATGGTGAGCTAGAAGCTTTTAAGGTAGTCTACCCAATAGACTGCCAAGAAGCTGGGTAGACAAATTGGCAGGAATTTGTGCAGGTGTTGAAATCCCCCTGGAATGTGGAGTGTTTATATAAACTTTTGCATAACTTTGAAATTGCCATGCTTCCCTGGAATGCTTTGATGAATATAATTTTATCAGAATTCTGTTCTGATGAGAAGTCCATCAGAAAAATGAATGTTAACTTTGAGACCTACTAAACGATTAAGTGAGAGGAAGATATAAAACATGCTAATGAAGGAATTGTGCTTGTTAACTAGGTACATTTTCACCAACTGGTTACTGTAACTGGATTTATGTTATTGTATACATTTTATCAAGACAATAAATACTTCTAAATATTTCCTGCTTTTAAGTGCAACCACTTAAATTTTAACTTTTTTTTTGTCTTTGCAGAAACTGGAGGGGGAATTCAAACAGCCTTCTATGCCCCAAAGAATAGGTAAGTTTTATAATGCTTTTCCAATTGCCTACCAGTCATGGTTTCATTCTACTGATGGATGCAAGCACATGTAGCGTGCATAGCCTTCATGGTGGGACATGTTGTAGCAAGCAAGATATGGTGCGTGTTTGATTACTGAACTTCTTTTGTTTAGGTGTGCCCCCTAGCTCCTTCACCCAAGTTGTCCATTCTGCTGGAAGACGATTTATTGTCAGTCCTGTCCCAGAGAGTCGGTTAAAAGAACAGACGTTTTTCACCACTCCTATTCCCATAGGAAAGGAAATTCCAGATGTGGGTAAGTTAGCCTGGGCCCTCATTTTGGTCCCTAAATATTTCATTCATATGTTCAGTTAGTGAGACTTAATTCAAGTGGGCAGTTCCTAAAACAATAAAAACAAAACCACAAAGTGAAGTATAAAGAACTGACTGTTCCAGTTAAAAATAAGTATTTCTGGACAATGCTATCCATGATTTCTCTTTACCCCCTCCCCTTCTTCCCCCACAAAAGCCCAAGATGTTTCCTAATTTTCTGATATGCTAGGCTTTCACAGGGTTCTTAGGGTGTCTTAATCCCGATTTTTTTTTACAATACATACTCTGGTTTTGTGGTCCTAAATCTTTTCGTTTAAAAAAACAAACAAACAAAAACCATCTTTATCAAGCCATAAGTAAAAGTGGTCTTAATTGAGTAGTGGGAGATGAGACGTACTTTAGAAAACGAATTCAGGTGAACTAATTCTCTCTTTGTCTCTTTCTTTCAGTTGCTGCCTCTCCATCCCATGGTCCTGGGATGAACCTCTCTCACTCTGCATCATCACTCAGCCTGCAACAAGCCTTTTCTGAGATCAGACATGGTCAAATAACTGAAGGACCCAGCACAGCTCCTCCAGTTTTTAACCAAACTGTACCACCATTTCCACCTGCAATTACTAGCATGGCTGGAGGCCAACAGCCTTCATCGGTGACTCCTTCGGCATCTGTCCCCTCGACCACTGGCATTTCTCTTCCAGTAACTCAATCTGTTATATTGTCTGCAGTACAAGTGACGTCTGGAGTGGCACCAAGCACAGGTGTATCTGATTCTAGTCCTCCACCATCGCAGTCTGGGCAGCAAATAGCTGGAGTGACTTCCAGCATTAGTGCACCTGCTTCTTTTTCAGTAGCTACCACTTCACAGACTGCCCAGACGACTGGAGAAATTATCCCTAGCGTCAGCATGCCTGCTTCCTTAGCACAAACACAGCAGATTTCTGGAGTGGCTGCCCTTGTTAGTCTGACGGGTGCTGTACCTCCACCTGCAACATCTCTGTCTGTTCAACAGATTGGTAGTAGTACTGCAGCTCCAGCAGCTCCACAAATGTCTATCCCACCTATAGTTCAGAATGTGGTTTCACAGCCTTCTCAGCTGAGTAGCAGTAGCTGTACCCTCAGCCAGGCAGAAACAGTTGTTGTTAGTGCACCACAACCTGAGAGTACACAAATAGTAGATAAATCACAGCTCTGCAGTGCATCTGGGCTGTCCCTTCCTATCTCTGCACCATTGTCCTCAGCAGTAGTGTCAAGTATGTCCAGTTCCTTCACTCAGCCAGCAGTGGCACATCCTTTACTCATCCCATCGGCACTTGTACCAACACCCATTTTACCCCAAGCAGTAGGTGCAGTCTCAACACCTGTATTGCCTCAAGTTCCTTTACTTGGCATCCTCCCACAGCCAGTTGCAAACCTACCTGCAGTACAGCAGACTTTGATACACAGTCAGCCTCAACCAGCTCTACTACCCAATCAGCCTCATATGCACGGTCTTGAGGCAGATGTTGACACGCAGCCTAAAGCACCTGGTATTGATGACATAAAGACCCTGGAAGAAAAGCTACGATCTCTCTTCAGTGAACATGGCAATATTGGAGCAACTCATCCATCAGTATCTCTAGAGTCATCACTGGTAATGGAGACTCCACTCATCCCTGGCATACCAACCACTGCTGTTGCACCAACTAAGCCCATGACATCCATCAGCACTTCTCTACCACCTACAAGTTTGCCCCTTGGACCAACTGGTTTAGTGGCAATGACACCAGTAGCCACACCTGGGCAAGTAGGAACCCCAGTCAGCTATGTTTCAGCACAAGGCAGCATTGCAGCAGCACCAGTGAAACCAGGGACTCCTCCCTCAAAACCACCTCTTAGCAGGGTACCGGTAAGCAATGTAGCAGTTTTGTAAACAGTTTCTAGTGTACCTTGCCAGTCTTTCAAAGAAGACTTTTCTTTTGTAGCAAAACCTGAAATCCAAACAAATGTGGCCAGTCTGTGCATTTCTTTGTTTTATTTCAGTTATGATGCACGAAGGAAAGAGAATCTTCTGTTTTACCATATCGCATTTAAATCTTTTCCTATGGAAGCAAATATCAAACTCTATATTATATCTCAGCAAAACCAAATAGGCTAGTTTTGGAGGAGGAATAAATGAGCAGGTTTATTAGGAAACAAAAACAAACAAACAAACCAGCAGATGGGTGTTTTCAAATCTATTTGACTTCGGAAATCTTTAAAGTAGCAGTCTTATTCCATTCTCTATTTTGGTAGTCAGGCATAATGTATAGGGAGACTGAAGCTTCTCCATAGTTGAGCCCTGCCTTCTGTTATAAACCTAGTCTTCAGGTGTGGCATTGTATCCTCCAAGACCCTAACATCATTTGTGTTTTGAGGTCAGTTTTTCTGTCTTCCACATGTGTAGATCTGAATAGCCAAATTTTGAGACACTTTTGTTTAGAGAAGACTTGACAGTCTGCAACATCCTTCCGTGGAGGAGGTAGGGGGCAGAATATTTGTACTTGCACCTTACCAGGAAGAGTCCAGGACAGCTTTTTTCCCCTCAGGTACAGGTAGGAAATGTGGCATCTCTCCATATGGTGATGGCACTTATGTTTGCTTAAGACCAAGATAAAAAAAAAAAAAAGACTAGAGAAGGAGCCAAGGAACTTAATACAGGCCATGAAATGAATTCCATTTTATGATATAATGAGAAGGCACCAGCATTAAACAAACATTTAGTAGGATCAGGACAAGCAGCTGGACTTCTAGACACAAGTAGACTGCCTTAAAGATTTCCACTACTTCATTTCCATCTGCCAGTGTCAGGAGTTCCTGAGATCTGCAGGTTTCCCTAACCTCAATTGATCTTGCAGTCTTTTTGCTCCCTCTTATAATTTTTTTCATTCAGGTTTTGTATTCCTGCTACCTGTCTTAGATTTGTATCCTTGAGGATTTAATATAATGTAATGTATAGGTGTTTCCAAGGACTTCTGTCTCGGGTAGCTCTGTTTTTACTGATCTTCCAAGCTCCATCTTGGAGCCTGGTAACAGGGAAGTAAATCAGCCTTGGAGAAAAAATTAAACACGCAGAGGTGGAAGATGGATATAGTAACTTGAGAGACTGTTCATGAATAGGTTGAATGGCAACACGTTGTTGCTGTAGTTGTTTGGCTTCCAAGGTTTTTGTGGAACTTTGGACCATGACAGGTATCCATCTCCAGTTAAGGCTGCGATTTATGGATGAGTCTTAAAATGCAAGCAGAAGCTTTGCTAAGCTGGTAGATGACTGATGTTAAATAACCATAAGTACCTGTACTCACTTCATTTGTCTTATGGTGGCAACTGGGACCAGGTCTTCATGGTACTAGGTGGTATTAAAACACAAGAAATACCTGCTGTGAAACACAGATTAAAAAGCTTTACAAGAATGTTGCACATGCAGGTGTTTGAGGAGAGGAATATAAATGCAGAAAAATCAGACTAAGTTGAAAGAGCCAAATATCTGAAAATAAAGTAACAGAAGATGAGAACTGGTAATGCGGTGATGTGGCTGTGATCCTTAGCTATAATTTCAAATGTTTGTATTTAAATTTATTTGCATCTGAATGATATGTAATGTTCTGTTGTGGAAAACTTCTTTGTAAATTTATTTACCTGTAAATTGTTTACTTATTTTTAAGTTTAATTTTAGGTTAATGAAGCTTGCCTAGAACAGTTTACTGTGTTTGAAGTTAATCTTCACATTCCTATTTGAGGTTTGGGGAGAGCAACAGGAGTGTGCCTTCAAAGCATTCAGTGTAGTTTAAGGCATTAGTATCTAATATGATCAATATGTACATTTCAGGGGCTTTTAATGCCTTATCTCTCAGTTTGAAGTGTAAGAGAATTTGGGGTTTGCTTATGAATGACATTCTATAGACTTCTGGCAGATGGACTGAAGAAAAAACTGATGCAACAAGGGACTCCCCATGGTTTTTTGTTTGCTGGCCTGCAACAGAGAAGGCTAGTAGCCAGTGTCATAAAGCTATTGTACCTGCATTCTGAAGTCTGCCAGTTGTGCCCTTGAAGCTTGGACATAAGATGGGGAAAAGAGTTAACTGAATTGCCTTGTATGGATTTTTATTTCAGTTGTTACTGAAGTGGGAGGGCTTAAGAACTGACTGGAATGTGCTGCTGGACTCTGCTATGAGGCTTAGGTGCCTCATTCTACCATTTCTCAATCTCTCTAACCCTTTCCATATAACCTGGCTAGATTTCCCCTTACCAACTTGCATGTCCCAGTCATCTGCCTGGGCTATCAGTGACTGCAAGTTCATGAAGATGATGGGTTAAAAAAAGTGACGCAGGGAGGTAACAAATAATGTATCTGTATGGGTGAAAACTTCCTCATGCATTAGAAGTGCCTGTTTTCTTCCTGTAAGAATTGCTTGGAGCAGTGTGCTACATTGCATGTGTTCTGCCACTATTAAACAGCAGTGGAATCTGGATATAGAGGTGTCACAAGGAAACTGGGTACAGTTTGATCCCTTTCTGGGTGGCTTTGCTTAAAGGTCATCTGCCTTTCTATTGGGAATTATTATAGTAGCACTTCTCATGAACCTTCCATAAAGATGTTAAGGTTCTGGTTCATAACTCAAGTAACTGATTTAAATTGAATTGTGATAGGCTGTTTGTTTCCCTGTGGCACCTTAAAGTAAAAAAGCCAGTAAGTATCCTAGTTGCAGCAAATGTTACCTTAAAATCCTTGCTTTCTTCCTAGGAAGTCTCCAGAGGAGAACTTTTTCAGGGTGATATGACTTATTGTAACATACTGTCTGATTCTTCTGTTTCCATGTCTGATGGACTCGCGTTTCCTGTTCATTATCCATAGGTGCTACCAGTAGGTCCTGAACTTCCAGCTGGCACTCCATCCAGTGAGCCGCTGCCACCCTTTCCAGGACCTTCACTAACTCAGGTGCTATATAACTTGGCAGACCTTCTCTCTTTCAAAGAGCATGTTCCAATTAAACACTTCATTGCATGGTCTTGGCCTTCACTTTCTCCTCTTTCAACTGTATAACCCCTTTGTATAATTGCAGCATGGACCAGAAGGTTGGAAAGGCTCACCTTTGGGATAATAGACTTTAATTTGAGCTGTAGGACCAGTGAATCAAGCTTAATTTTTGCCATTTTTTGTTTTGAGAGGTCTCTTAAATTAGAGACCAGTGTGTCCACAGAAGTTTGCACCAGGATTTTTTTTTTTTTTGGAGAGCTTTAGCATAGATGCTAGTTTGTCACATAGCTAGGTTTTGAAGTATATGTCTTCACAACGGTATATTTGCAAGTACATTAAGCATTGCCTTTCTGAGTTTCTGTTGCCAGTTAAAACTTCTGTAGAGCCCAGCAAATCAAAATAGAATATATTTCTGTAAGACACTTTCAATTGTGCTTTCTATCATGTAAGTTCGAAATCTTTTTGAATCCAGGCGACAACTTCAGAAATGGCCATAAGTCAAAGTCAGTGAAGCTAGCTAAAGCAAAAAACAGTTTTTGGTTTTCTTTGTTGGTTTGTTTTCCAGGGACACAAACTCTTTTGCCAAATAAAATGCACTTAATGAATGAATTGTAAGTAAGTGAAAGGAGGCATTTAAACATAATGCTGCTAGGGTGGTCATCCTAGCTGATATAGTAGGATCTAGTAGCAAAACTAACTCTGGAGAGAAGACTAGATATTGCAATACAAAACTTTATGCTGCAAATGCAAAATCACTACCTAGCTTCACATTTTCAGAAAGCTCCATGGGTTTTCATAAGTATTGCCAGAGATTGCAGTGTTAGTTTTGTACCAGTTTTTAGCATAGCTCTTTAAAACATCAAGTGCTGATTTTAAGGGCTGTTGTTCAAGCAGAATTGAGAGATGCATTGGGTGAACATTTGCCACATGGATAGCTGAGAAATTCTTTTTTGTCTTGTTAACTGGAGTTTGGCTTACTGCCTTAAAGATGCACACCTTGCTGACTGTTGCCACCTTTCTTGTTAAAGTTAAAGGACACTTCATAAAATGGGTTGTGCAACTCTTGAGTATGTTTGCAAGCAGTAAAGACTGGCAATAAAATAGAATATTTTCTAGATATGAAGCTATGAAGATAGAGACTTGTGCTGTGTACACACGTTCAAATGATCTGGAAGAATTTCCCCTGGCTCTTTTTGTTCCTTATCTGGAGATGCATGAACAGACATTAGAATGCTGAGCCCCTGAAGAGCAGAGAGCTTGCAGTGCTGATGCTGGACAGCCAGGGAGCCCCTGTGCACACGTTTTGGTGGGCTCTGCAGATTCCCTCAGTCTATCTAGAAACAGAGGGCAGCAGTGCATACAGAAGCCCCGATTGCCTGACCCAGACTGCTCAGGGTCAACCTGTGTTTCTCTGCAGCACGATATGGGATTGTCAAGAGGGTGTGTTGCTCCCTGCTCAGCTGAAGCATCAGTGTCTAGTGAGCGACACTGGCTCCTGTGCCCCAACCCCAGGGAGAAAAGCACTCTGGGATACTGGAAAACCGCTGTGGCCTCTCTCAGAAGGAAACACATACATACATTTTCTCCTGGGAGTGACTTGACCCTGGTTGTTCCTGGGTTATTTTTCTCTTTGGAGTGGCCATTTTTGCTCTGGGGAAAAATCCTGAACATCATCTGCACACTTGTGGCTGTTCTTGGGAGAGCAGGAACTCTCCCAGGAGAAACGGAGTGTTTGCACATGGCTGTAATAAGCAACAACTTTAGTGTCAGACAATTATTTTGTGAAGAAATGCAAGCTCCATTTCTCTTGAAGCCGCTGTTCAAGTGTACTTTGCTTGCAAATGTAACCCGATTTAGAGATTTAAACTTGTTAAGGAAATATGGATGCAAGTAAGCATCTGTTAATGCCTCCCAGACCTGCAAAATGACCCTGTTATAGATGAACCTTTTCCATTTATTATTAAAACTTTTCTAAAAGTATTAACCTTTTTTGGAGATGAAAATTTTCATGCATGTTTTTTGTCCAAAAGGTGAGTTGTTCTGCAGTTCTTATCTAAAAATCCTTTCCGCCACATTTGGTAGACATGAAACTATAGTCTCCTTTTAAAAAGATGCAAAAAAATCATGTTGTTATAGCCATTTTGGCTGTAACTTTTAAAGCCTTAATATTAACATTGAGTTTTTTCTCACTAGTGGGAGGGGCAGAAAAATGAAAATTGGAAATCTGTCTGCATAGCTTTAGTGGGTATTACTTCTAGCAGAACTGAACTAGGATCTGGTGCTTGGTACTGCAGTACACTCTCTCCCCACCCAATTAGACATGCATAAGAACTGAAAGTGTCAGACTTCTGCTGGGGAAAGTTGCACTCAGTGGGCCTTTTTGACTCGTTGTCGTCCCTTTTTTCAAGTCGGCAGAGGAGCTTATGGCTCATCAGCAGCAAAGATTATGCTAGTTACATCAGTGTGGTGTGAAAGATTATTCCTAACTGAAGCCATTAAATTCCAGAAAATGAGTGGTCATAGGGAAAAGTAGCAATTAAACTACAGGGGTTTGTTTTTTTTGGTTTTTTTTTCCAACCTTAATATTAGATACTTTCCTACTCCTGGGTATAGCTAGGATAGCAAAGTGTAGCCATCTTATTGGTTGAGTCCTCTGGCCTTTCAAAAGATGTTTACTAGAATGTCTAATAATAAATGAAAGGTGTTTTTTTTTTTTGATGGGGAGCAAAGAGATCTCCTCTTGCCTTGTACAAACAGGGTTGTATCTTAATCTGTTTTACTAAAACCAGAAGGCTATAATTTAAGATTAAGATGAAACTCCTGGTTCAGGTACCAGTCCCTGCTATGGTTAGTTACCACTTTACAGAACATGTTAATACATTTATCAAACTCAGCAACTTAACTAGTTTTAAGGCTTGCCCCTCTCTTCCTGGTTGGGGGACAGGTGTGTGTGTGGAAATCCACTTTTGGTTAGGAACCTTCTAATTCCTGATCTTTCTATATATAAATAATATATTTTACTTTTTTTTAGCTTCCTCCCTCTATGATGTGTACAACAGTGCAGCTAGAGAGAGCAGCCCTTCCCTCTCAGCTTTTGCTTTGCTAGGCTAAACAAGCCAAACTCTTCTAGTCATAAGAGGCTCTCCATTCCCCTGGCATTTCAAGTAATCTTTCTCTATACTCTTTCAGTTAACTTTTTTCTTGAACTTGGATAACTACACCTGTACACAGTATTTCAGAGAAGGCATTACTTAAGGCCTTATGCTATACCATTGTACTAAGTAGTCTTATGTTGCATGTTACACTTAGTTACATGTAACAGTTGTATATTAGATTTGTATTAGTCATTTAGTATGACTTAAAGCTTGCTGAGCAGTTGTATGTTAATGTTTGCTACAATCTAAATATAGAAATACAGATCTTAGTACTGCTCTGGAGTGTTGTTGGCTCCCATGCAGTCCCAGGGCTGAGACCTGAAACTCAGATGATTTTTGGGTCTCAGCCCTGGGATGGTACAGGAGCCAGTTCAAGACTCCAGTGCAGTCCCAGAGCTAAGACCTGAAAAATCAGTTTTGAGAGAATTCCCTGTAGCCCCTCCCCGCTCCCCTGCATTCTTGTCTAGGTGCAGGGACCCACTTGAGCCAGTTGGGAACTTCTGTGCAATCCTGAGGCAGAGACTCAGTATTATGGGTCCTAGGCTCAGGACTGCAATATTTGTATTATTGCAGTGGAGCAGTCTTGTATTATAGAATCATAGAAAATGGGGGTTGGAAGGGACCTCAGGAGGTCATCTAGTCCAACCTCCTGCTCAAGGCAGGATATCCCCATCTGGATCATCCCATCTAAGGCTTTGTCTAGCCAGGTCTTAAAAACCTCCAAGGATGGAGATTCCACCACCTCTCTGGGTAACCTGTTCCAGTGCTTTACTACCCTCCTAGTGAGAAAATTCTTCCTAATATGTAACTTAAACTTCCTTTGCTGCAACTTGAAACCATTGCTCCTTGTTCTGTCATCTGCCACCACTGAGAGCAGTATAGCTTCATCTTCTTTTGAACCCCACTTCAGGTAGCTGAAGGCTGCTATTAAATCCCCTCTGTCTCCTTTTCTCTAGATTAAATAAGCCCAGTCCCCTCAGCCTTTCCTCATAAGTAATGTCCCCCAGTCCTCTCACCATTTTTGTTGCCCTGTGCTGGACCCTCTCCAATTTGTCCACATCTTGATACTCCTCCTTCAACATAATTTTACTATGATTCAAGAGCACTCAGCAGCATGTCATTCTACTTGAATGCTTGGACTAGTATTTTAAGTGTGGTTAACGCATCAAATATAATTTGCAACAACCCCCTAAGCTGTTTGTTGGTCATGAGCGAAGTCAAAGATAAGTAAATCTCCACAGTGTTTTGTCATCAGGTTTGTAAGGAATCAGGGTCTTTTTTGAATTCCCTGATTTTTATGTGAGATTAATATGATGCTGATGAAGATGCCCTTTGAGCCACTGAGTACCTATGCACTCTGGTTTCTTATAAAGGTCATTTTCTCTTGTAGCAGTGTCCTTGGCTAAGAGCATACATTTCAGGACTTAATGATCTAGTTTATATGAGAGTGGAAATGAATAGTGGTGCTGTGACTTGCAGATGATACCTTTTAAGAGATTCCATGAAGGTAGAAGTCTCACAGCATCAATTTTTCCCCCCCAGTCTTTGTGCCCATCCTGGCGATGCTAGGAAGGGAATCTCTTGATTTTTGTCATACATTTACAAATGAGCTAAGCCCTCTTCTTGCCCTTGGAATCTTTCTTTTAGCGTGTCCTCCTTAAGCTGACCACATTTTAGAAGGCTCCACCTTGAGTTGTTTGAAGTTTCAAGACTCCTTCTTGGGGAGGCATCTCCCTCTTTCAAGCAAAATCCTTTTTCATCTACATGGTTTGCTTTGGCTTAATGTTTATTGCTGTTTTCATTTATGGATGTTCCTCTTTCTTGAAGGGTTTACTTTGAGCTGCTTGCACTCCTGACCAGATGGTACCTTTAGAAAGACTGAAATGGATAGATTTGTAACTGCTTCTTTGTGGAAACTTTTGAAATGAATTCTTCACCTTTTTTGCATCAATTTGAAGAGGAACCTACTTCTGAAATGGTTTTGCTACCCTTCTAGCACCTTTTTACTTGCTTGTTTCTGTGATTCTGCAGTGGACTCCAATGAAGAGCCTTTGCTAAAGTGGGTGCGCTGTCCAGTCTATAAACTACTGCCAGTGCCACATCAGCCTAAGGAAGCAGCAGGCACAGGCAGCATCAATTTCTGGTTGCTGCTGCCACTGTGATCACAATTGCATGGCTGTGGCAAAAGCAGTCTTTTCTGTGTTACCACCCTCGCCCTCACACCACATTCAGATTCATCTGAAACTTAAATTGGTGCCCAAGGTGGTTGCCCCTGTCACCCTACCCTACTTACACCACTGTACTGTCCTTAAGGACTAAAACTGGAAAGCTTGGGAGGCTGTTTGGACTGAGTCCATTAAGAATCTTCAGAGAAATAGCATTACCAGTGAAGTGCTCCTTCCTGTTTCTGGTTTCTCTGTATAGCTTAATATGCCACTTGTATACAGTAGATATATACCACAAGAAAGCTAGGAAACAAAGGTACTGGAGGTATTGTAACTGTACTGTCTGTTTATACTACCTCTGCTCTTTGTGGTTGGGACATTGGGCAGCTGATAACTGTTGCTTTTTTTTTTTTTTTTACTTCAGTCCCAGCAGCCACTAGAAGACCTGGATGCTCAGCTAAGAAGAACCCTCAGTCCAGAGACTGTCCCAGTAATGTCTGCTCCTGCCTGTGTAAGTATCTTCAGTGTTTGGTGTTTAGTAGTCTTAAAATGATCAAATCTGTGCTCGCTTAAATTGTCATTACAGGGTCAGTTTTTCAGGGTGCTTATTGCAGTCACTCCTTGCTTTCAAAATAAAAATACTTTGAAGATTCAGAAGCTAGTAAATAGCATGCAGGATAAAATACTGCATGGCTTGTCCACAGTGACTCTTGGAAGCTTTTGAAAAGTTTTCTACTCTGTTGGTAAAGATTCCCCATTTAAAACAAAAATACTAGAACTGTTCCAGAGGCTTTGAGGATGCAGCAATTCAGAAGACTTGGAATAAAGATTGACCTATGGGCCTCTGGTACTGAGGCAACTGGAACTGATAAGTATATGCAGAATGTGTACCTTAGCTTATGTGGAAGAGGAAAGAAACTACTCTTTCTACAAAGGCACTAGGAAATTGTAATACCAAATCTGAAAGTGTACTGTGGATAGAGGGTGCAGGGACAGGAAAGCTAAGTTTTTTGCATACACCCCTGCATACTTAAAATTGAGTAGGAAAACTCAAAAGATCCTAACCAGTGCTGTATAGATAAGAGGAGGGGGTGAATCTCAATTTGATGCTGTAATCTGCTGAAAAGGAGGTTACATATTCAAGTAAATGGTGTTTCTATAACAAGTAAAACTTTGCTGTGCACAGAAAGAGGAGTTCTACTGGCCACCAGATCGAATTGGTTGTGCAAGAGATTCACTGAGATCACCTGTTACTTTTGCCTGCAGTTGTCCTGAAGGAATTGAGAAAAACATTGATCCTTATCACAATCTGCCTAAAGCATCTTGCAATACCCAAAGGACAGCTAAAAGATTTTTTTTCTTGTGTTCATAGCCTGTGCCAGCAGTTACCGCTCCAGTAACCATTGTAGCAGCGTCTGCACCTACACAGCCCCTAAAAGATGGTAAGAATCCTCTTGATCTGGTGCTTCTCACCTCACTTCTTTGGAGGAAAGTGAATAGAGTTGCTGGGCATGATTAAATGTCAAAACCTGACATTGCAGGGTTCCCTCCTCTCTTCCCCCAGGGAAGGTACTAGTTTTGATACAGTAGGCAGCCATTTTGTAGTATGGCAGGCTGAGGCAAGGGATATACTAACGAGTTTAGCTCATACAGGTTTTAAAACTCTTACAATGTTAAATTTTTATATTTGTTTACTTGAATGTTCATACATTGCTCACTAAAGTATAATTTCAGAACTTGGAGTGATTTGTTTTAATCTTCTGTGCATGTTAATTACTTGACAAGAATAAAGATTACATTTCTTATCATGATCTTTGTGTACTGCAAAAAGAGGCTCTCTTTCCTTTTCAGTGGAACCAGATTATTTCTCCTCTTTTTCCTAAACAGAGTGTAAGCCTGATATTAAAACAATACTTGGAGAAAAGATTTGCTTCCTGACTTTATTCAGAGCAGATGTTGGATTTTCAAATCCTGAATCTATCCATCTGCTATTTGTACAATCCTGTAAAGGTTCTAGGAAGTTTCAGGTATGTCCATTAAGGCTGTGTGAAACACCATTTTGTTTTGACATCTGTTTTGCTGTTACGAAGGGACAGTGTTTCGTTTAATCATTTCAAAGCACTGTCCCATTTTGTTTCATCAAAACTGTTTTGCTGTTTTGACTGACTTCGACATTTTGCCCATAGGGTATAATGGAGAGTCATGAAGATGCCTAAAACGTTGTCATTGCTTGCCTGATTCAGATGCAAATTGCAGGGATGGTAGCCCCTTTTGAGGGCATGAAGCCTGCCAGGTTTCAAGGAGATTAGATATAGGGGTTTCTCAGAAACTGCACCCCGAATTTTTTTTAAAGCAAAATTTGCCAGCAGCCTTATGTCATCTGGCATGGAGATCCAGGGGCTCACCAGATCCAGCCTTCCAGAGGGCTGCAGGGCTGTGCTGGACTCCTCCTTGGGGTGTGGGGCCCCCAGATCTGCGCCAGATGACATAAGGTTGCCACCTGGGACCAGTGCTGGGTGCAGCCTGCACCCAGCGCTGGACTTTGTGGAGCTCAGTCCGGCAGCAGGAGATAGCGCAACCCCAGCTCTGCCCACCTCCTGCTGCCAGGCTGTGCTCCGAGCAGCTCTGCAGCCCTATGGAGCTCAGCCTGGTGGCGGAAGGTGGCCAGAGCTGCGGCTGTGCTCTGCCTCCCACCACGGGGCTGAGCTCCGTGGGGCTGGCAGAGCCAACTGGAGTGCAGCCCGGCTGCAGGAGGCAGGGAGAGCCAAGGCCGTGTTACCCACCAGACTGAGCTATGTGGGGCTGCGGAGCTGCTTGGAGCACAACCCTGGCTCTCCCCTGCCTCCTACCACATGATGTTTTGATGCTTTTGGTTTCATTTCGATTTTGCTGTTTCGAGCTCGAAATCAATCGAAACAGCTTCAAAACTAGACACTCAACAAAATTTTGCACAGCCTTAATGTCCATGTCTCTACAAAAATAGTCGATGTACCTGGCTAGTTAAGTCCATAAGGTATGGACTTACGGGAGTGTTGAAGTATCTGTTGCAGGTTGTCTTGTCTAGTTTTAAAGAACCTTGGTTACTTTTTCCACGAGTGAGTTGTTATACTGTTAGCTTTATTAATAATGAAATAATTCTAGTAGTACTCAATGATTTTGCCCCATCTGTGTTGAACTTTAAATTTTAGGTCAGTTGAAATCTTTAATACAATGAATTTACAGCTTTACCATATTCTTGGGCAACTTTTAGTTGTATGGCTGGAATGTAGTCCTGTCTATACTGTTCCTTCAGCCATGACTGCCTTTTAATGGGATTTTTAGCTGTAAAGACAGAGATGTAGAGCTATGTTGTTTCTTCATGCTTCAAATAATCTTCCGTGGTAATTAAGCTGATCTAACAGAACACACAGTGTGGTGGGAGGGGATTGCATGTTGCCAGCCCTGAAGACAGAAAATGAGACTAATGTACTGAATAAAAACAGCAGTCCTGAAATTGTTTAGTTTAACCTTTGAATCTTTTTGCATTAATAAACTGGCTCCAGCTTTCATGCTGCTTAACACCTGGTTATCTAACATTTTGGTACTAGAGATTAAATATAAAACTATAAATATATATATCTATAAATACATAAATATACACCCATATACGATTTATATATTTGTGTGTGTATGTATATGTATATATAGATTTTTATCTATCGGGGGTGTGTGTGTGTGTGTGTGTGTGTGTGTGTGCATATATATAAAAAAAAAAAAATTATCCTACTCATTATGTTTGCCTCAGATGCATATTTCCAGGTTTAAAAGATTCCATTTTGCTGGCAGGGTCACCAAGGCAGTGATGCATCTTAGAGTGAGAGAAGTCAGCAAAATGAGATGGCATAGGTGTAACTTCTGCTTAGCAGAATACTAAAACTGTTCATCGTTCTGGGTAGCCGAGTACTAATTCTGCTAAGTAGAATTTACACCTATGTGGTCTCATTTTGCTGACTTCTCTCACTCTAAGGTGCATCACTGCCTTGGTGACCCTGCCAGCGAAACAGAATCTTTTAAACCTGGAAATATGCATCTGAGGCAAACATAATGAGTAGGATAAACATACTGAAAGAACAGTGTGGTCTCAAGCTCTGCATAACAAATCACTGTGAGATCAGGTGAGGTATACCAATACACTGGTCTGTATCACATCAGCACAGATAAAAGGAAAATTGACATTATTGGCAGTTGGCTTTTTTTTGGCTGAAGTGGCCAGTAATGTTGCGGATAAATACTGCGTGCATCATGGGTGCAGTCACAGTATGCATACAGCCAAGAGTACAGCCCGGCAGCTTGGAGAGCAGCATCCAGCTGGTAAATCTGGGGTGGGGAGGACAGATTGATACCCCCATGGTGAGGGAAGGAGTGGGGTTGGGGTAGGGACAGACGCTGCCTGGGTGGGGTGGGGCACAGGATGGAGCTGCAAGCAACTCGTCCCAGTGGTGTGGGGAGGGGGGCAGCTCCCGCCACTGCGTGCATCCCTGGGGGAGGCATGGGGGACATGGGGCCCCCCCAGATCTTTGCGGGAAGTGAGGGTGAATTGCCACTGTGGGCTGGGGCGGGGGTGGTGTTAGGCTTTTCCTGGTGGTGGGGAGCTGTGCTTGGGGTGGGCAGCAGTGCTGCAAGAGGGGCTACGAGGTGGGCTACAGCTACCCCAAAACTTGTCGTAGCACCCCCCCTCTCCCCTCCGCTCCTTCCCAGTGCTGCTACCTGCCCCAAGAGCAGCCTCAGCCCAGGACTTCTGCTGGGAAGAGCCCAGCACCAGCCCCAGCCTGTGCAGAGGCAGCCCGTCCTCACCCCACGCATAAATCCAAGGGGTGAATGTCCCTCATGCCTCCCCTGGGGGTATGTGCAGCAGCGGGAGCTGCTCCCAGATGGAGCCACTTACGGCTCCGTTCCACACCCTGCCCTGCCCCAGCTGTGCAGCCCCAGTCCCTGCCCCAGCTCCACTCCCTCCCTTGCTGTGGGGGCCTCAATCTGCACCCCCCTCCCCCCTTAATGCCTCTTCCCTCCGTCTCACCACTTCCTCCCCACAGACTTGCCAGCCAGACGTTGCTGTCCAAGCTGCTGGGCTACGTTTTGGCAATCGGACCAGTATCAGCCCAAAAAGATCTTTATTGGTGCACTCCTAGAGGTCAGATGAAGTCCATGAATTTGGAAGACTTAGGATCTGAATAATGGATTCACGGAGTATTTGGTCTGGATTAAGTAAAGCTAAATGAAGTCTGTTCCATTCCTCCCTCCCTCCCCTGCGCAAAATGCAAAACTGGGAATATCTAACTACTTTCCTTATGCAAATTTCCTTGCATCTTGATTTGCTTTCAAAGGAGTGAAGATAATTAAATTACTCTTGTATAAAACTTGTGGTTAAAACAGGTTTGCATCAGGTAGTCATATCTCCCATTAGGCTAAAGGGGTGTGGCAGATTGGGTAAAATGAGGCCCTGGAGTAATTAAATAAGATTTAGCCTGTGACCCTAATGACTAGTTGGAGGAAGATTTAATTTCAGTGGAGTGATTTTTTTTTTGTAGCACAGTTGACTAGTGAGTATCTGAAAATGCATCAAGAATAAATACAACAATTGGTGGGGAAAAAATACAGACATTAATTAAGCATGCTGCGCCTTTTTGTATTTCAGTTTTTAGGTGAAATACTGCTAAAAACTCCCTCTTTAATCTCCCATTTGACTGAAGCAGAGGAATAAAGCAGTAATTTTCACTGCTTTGAGTGGCGTTGTGAGCTCCTTAAAAGGGTACCATGGCCCAGTCTCCTGACAGCCCTCCCCACAGCCCTTCCCACCAGCTTCACAAGAATGGGAGGAACAGGGAAAGGAGCTGAATTAAAAAGCACAGCTTTTGTTCCCAGCAGCCCCTGTGTCAACTGCTCCTGTGCTTCAAGCTGTGCAGTCTCCTGTGGGTGGACAGGTGAATGCAAGGTTGTACTTTCTCAGCCCAGCTCATTCCCCGCTCCTTCCATGCTCCCATGGAGTTGGTGGGAGGGACTGTAGTTAATGGTGCTCCAAGCACTGACATTCAAGTCCCTAGAGGAGCAGTCACAGCTGAAGAGGCCATGGTAGAGATGGTGGCAGGGCAGGTTTCTACCCCTGCCTCCTTTACATGACACGAGCAGCCACTGTTGCTCCCGTCTGCCTCCTGCAGGGACAGCTGCCTCCTTCAGAGGTCTAATGACCCACCCTAACCTCCCTAATCTGCCCTGCTGAGCAGCCCCTACTCGCATGGAGCACCATACCAGGGTCTCAGGAGTGCCGTGCCCACCCTGCCACACCATGAAACTCTTTTAGGGGTGCCACAGAGTGTGAGGAGATGAGCACTGTAAGGGATTAGACCTTAAATGGGGTGGCACTAAGTTCCAAAAAGTCATGGAGGGTGCCTCAAGTTTAACACAGTTGGGAGCCACTGGATTCAAGAAAGGATGCCCTCCAGTAGTGAAGGTCTTACCTAAAGCTGATGGAATGCAAAGACGCTTCCTGAAATTTTGCACAGTAGCAAAAACATGAGTACTGGGCTGGGGGCAGTGTCTAGGGTGACTGTATCCTTGACTATGAGGGCCAGGAGGAGAGAGAGGGGATTGCATTTCTTTCTTAACCCACTTCTCCCTTCTACCCGATCTGTCTGTTTCAGCATCACAGAGTGCAGAGAGCAGTGCTGCGACCACCACTGCAGGGACTGGAGTTTTTAAGATGGGCCGATTTCAGGTAAGAGATGTTACTTTGGAATTGCTTCTGAAATGGGAATTAATATAGGACTATCACTTCCTATTAGGGTTGGGCAGTACTAGGCTGAAACCATTTCCTGAAAGGTAGTGCCAGTGTTGGAGCACAGAATTCACATCAAGCTTAAGGGTAGAGTTCACAAGCGAGGCTAAGTGTATAGGTACACACAAGCTGTTTGTCATGAACGATGGGACATTGCTGTTCTGTGGTAACTGCCTGCCTGCATGCTCTTACCTTGCAGCAAATGAAAACATGTGGAGTAGCCCTCTTCCCATTAATGTCTTTCTTTTTATTTACTATAGAGGCTGCATATGGGCCCTTATTATGGAGCTGCTGATGTGCAGTAGTATCCCATATTCCACTGTCTTCAGTAACTTGTTGCTATGTCTGTGCCCTGAGATTATACTGTGGTTTATTTACTTGATTACTTATTTTTATATTTTGCGACCCTTTAAGCCTTGACATGCATCTTGTGTGATGACTGTTGGTTGTCAACCTTACCTTAAACATCAGTTACTTGTTGATTGTAACACATCAGTGGTCTCCACTCTTTATTATTTTCCATGTTTTATTGTGAAGGAAACCTCCTGATCACTAATTCTTTCAGGAAGAAGGCATAAAGGTGGTTAAAAGCTGGATGATTTAGCTCTGGAAAAAATGAAAAATGTTGTTCTACCTTATACTTGCGGAGATATGAGTCTAGGAAATTGAGAAGGTAGCTTGCTTTGCATTCCTGCAGGGAAATGAATCACTTTCTCACTTTGACATACTTCTGACTGGGGAAGGTGAAACGAGAGCCTGTCATTGTTTAGGATTTGAGACTGCTGTGCTCACTGAGTGTTCCTGTCACTTCCAGGTGTCTGTGGCAACTGATGACATGCTGAAACCTCAAGAAACTAAGCCTGTGCACTTTGAGACAACCTCCTCTGATTCTTCTTTGTCTGGCAGTAGTCCAGAGAGTACTCTGGTGAAGCAGACTTCCAGTCAGCCAATGGAGACTGTCATTGGCACTTCTGTGGATGTGGTAGACAGTGTTCTTGCTCAGCCAGTTCCTGCCACACAGTTGCCATCAGAGGTTGGGCAGCCAACTAAAGTTGGGCGCTTTCAGGTGACGACAACAACAGACCAAGTGGGTCGCTTTTCTGTTTCTAAGACCCAAGATTCAGTCACCTGTGGGGAGAAAGAGCTTCTTTCTGTGGACTTGGAGCAAGTTTCTTCTCCAGGCCTGACTCCAAAGAAAGGTGTACCAGAGTTGATGGAACCAGAGCAGTCTCCGCATGTAAATGGTCCATCGTATGAGCTGGAGGCTGCCTTCCTGAGCGGAGCAGCTAAGGACTTGGATGATGGCTCCGGCAGTCCAGACTCTCTGCAACCAGGGGGTTCCAAAATCAGCCTCCCCATCCAAAGCCTTAGCAACTCATTCAACTCTTCCTACATGAGCAGTGACAATGAGTCGGATATTGAAGATGAAGACTTAAAATCAGAGCTGCGGCGGTTACGGGAAAAGTAAGCTTCTTTTTGATTGGTCGTTAAGTTTGTGGGTATGTTTGAAGTATGTGCAACAACTTCCTAGTCAAGTGACAGAGCTGCTTTCATTTAGGAGGCAACAAAAGACACTTTTCCCCTTAAGGGTAAACCCCAGTTAAAACACATTTTTTCCTGTAGGGTTTTGTTTAAAGTTGTTCTATGGGCTAAAAAAATAACCTCTAAATACACACCTACAATTCATAGTTTATGCACAAACAAAGAAAAATGGTACCAGGTAAACTGTCTCACATAATACCTTAAATGCAGACTTACAGCTTACTGAAATTTTCTGGGATTATGGAGGCTGTTTTTTCAGTTTTGAAAATGGTTCCTAAATCTCTTAAGCCCAGGACCAAGAAGGGAATTGCACTGAGCTTTCTGGTGTCTGGTTCTGAGAGTGGAGTTTACAAAACAAGCGAGGTGTCTGTACTTTCAGATGGGCATAGCTGGACATGTGAATTCTTATGCTGAAGGGGTGGCGGTGGCTGGAATCTAGTCTTTAGATCTAGGTTTAATTCCCCCCTTGGCCTGAGTGTATTCATACCCACACCTCTTACTTCCTTAGAGTGTCTAAACCACAGCCTTTGTTGTCAAGGTTGCATAAAGTACACTCTTCACCCCTTCTGTTTGAAACTTGGCTACTTTGAATCTTGCAGTATGCAGTTGGTAGATAAAATGCATATATGGCCTTGGAAGCATTAGTTGGAACCCAGGAGTCCTTTCCTTCCTTTTCCCTGAGAATACTCTTATCACTAGGCTATGGAGTTAAGTTAATTGCCCTCTTCCTTACCCCTGTGGCTTACTTGGTGAGTTCTGTGATTTGCTTGCTTTGCCTGGAGCTGCACCTTTAGCTACGTACATCCCTTTTAGATTTTTTCCTTTAGGGACATCTAAAAGTTACTCTAAACAAAGAGGGATAGGGAAAAACACTGTAACAGATCAAGGAAATGTTGAGCTGCTGATTTACCTTTTGCTCATGGATCTAGGGTGTGAGGATTCATGCATGAGTGTCTGCAGAGAACTTGCATGTAATCTTACAGGAAAGGTGGTGGCTTTGGATCTTGTTCATATCTAACTGGAAATATCTTGGATGGCATTAAGCCCACTGGGAAATACAGGAGCCTAGTCTCCTCTCTTTTTTTTCCCTTTTACAAGAGTGCTTTTTCCAGCCCTGCAGCATTTATGTAGAAGCACTAGACCATTATAGTTCATTCTTGGCTGGTATAATTGCAGTGCTGAAGGGGAAATGTTACATTGGCACTTAAGGCAGTATTAAAACAAGAACTTTTGACATGACTATCCAATAGCTAATTGTGGCCAAGAATTCCAGTCCTGTTCCTCACCTTAATGGATTGCCCAGGGGGAGGGGTGGGGCATGGAGGGTGGAGCTTAGGAGGGAGAGAAATTGGTAGGTGTAACTGCAAGCACCTACATGTGTTCATAATTCCTCAGGCACCTTAAAGAGATCCAGGAGCTGCAGAGTCGCCAGAAGCAGGAGATTGAATTGCTTTACACAAAACTGGGAAAGGTTCCTCCTGCAGTGATTATCCCCCCAGCTGCTCCTCTCTCAGGGCGAAGGAGGAGACCTACTAAAGGAAAAGGTAGCAAATCCAGCCGCAGCAGCTCCCAGGGCAATAGGAGCCCCCAGCTGTCGGGTAAGGCTTCCTACAAGGCTCTGAACTGGTATCGCATGCAATGAGTTGTTCATGGCAACTTTTGATTTGGTCTTAAATCCTTTTCCAATGTGTCATGGGACTCTCAGTGCTCAAGCTGATGAAGAAGTTGGTTGAGGTGGTGGCTTCATCAGATTTCCCTTTTGAATAGTAGACTCAATTGAGTGATGTTTCTCATTTGGGGTGGGAGGTGATATATATTTGCAGCCTTTGCCCATGTGTAGCTTCTCTGGTCACTCTGGTTTTTGAGTTAGAAATTGGGTACATTAAATTGTCTTGGAAAATCAATTTTAAAGACGGTTCATTTTGAACAAACTGATTTTTGCATTTAGTGGAGGGTAGTCATCATGTTTCCTGCTGGAACTTCAGTCTAACTATTGAAAATGTGACCTACCTAAATATCTGATAGTCCAAATAATATTCTGGTTTCTTTCTTAGCAGCTGCATTAGCCTCTTCATCCCTCAGTCAGCATGAGAGCCTAAATATGAGAATCTTGCCAGAGGCCCTTCCCTTCTGGTTTTCCTGCTTGTCTTTTATTTTTCCCAGCTCTTCTCCCTTCTGCATACCCTTCCAGTGATACCTACTTTAGTTGCTACAGATATTTCTGTCTGAATCACCCAAGTATACTTAGCTGCAGTTGTGATCCTCCTATGTAGTGGAAAGAGTCTGGGCTGCACTGAGGAGACCCCAAACTTTTATAATGTACCCTTGTGTCCTGATTTTTATGATTTCTTCTTGTAGGTAACTTGTCAGCTCAGAGTGTCCCTTCAGTCTTGCCCCCACAGCAGACTCTTCATCCTCCTGGTAGTGCTCCAGAGACTGGGCAGAACAATCTGTTACAGCCCCTTAAACCATCTCCTTCAAGTGAGAACCTCTACTCTGCCTTTACCAGTGATGGTGCCATATCAGTACCAAGCCTTTCTGCGCCAGGCCAAGGTAAGACTTTGGATGAAATTTAATGCCAAGTTTTCCAGCAGCCTCATGGCTCAGGAAGTTCTCAGGCCGGGGGACACCCAAGATAAAATAAAGGTCCTAGATAAGGGGTGTCGTTTGTGCTTAGAAACTAATCAAGGTGCATATGTGCACCTCTGGGCCACATGTTTGCTGCTGTTGGATTTCTGTGTTTTCGGGTAGGGAGAGCTGCAGGTGAAGTAACCAGGGGGTATATCGCACAACCCTCTGCTCAGAGGCAGTTGCTGAGGGGAGTGTAGAACCAGAGAGTACTGTTGGACATGCTCGTTACAGTGGTGCTGAAGCCCACTGAGAATGGATCCTATTGTGCTAGGCCTTGTGTAATACATAGTTAGACTCACAGCCAAAAAGCTTTCAACAGACTAGACAAGGTGAGAGAAAGGGTCCAACACAAGCAGAGTGCATGATGTGGTAATTCAGCATCTAGATAGCTTCATGATTTTGGGGTGGGAGGGAAGGTTTAGTTAGTTTAAACGATTGGTGGGGGTGGGGAAACTGGGAAGAAGAGGATAAGAGGAGAGGTGTAACTTGAACCAGAGATGGAAACTGGGGGAGAGGTTAGACCAAACAGTCAGGGAAGTCTAGATGAAACTAGATAAAATTTCGCTGCCAGTGCAAAAGTCCCTGCTTTGGTAGCTCCTGCCACCTGAAGTGTTCTCGTGATGGGGGTATAATTTACGAGCACAAACTGGGAGGAGTAATAGCTCTTATGCTTGTAGCCTCCTAAGTGGGAAATCATATAAGCCATTTTCAAACATTCCCCCTGAAAAGCTAGTTCAGTGCAGTGGTCTCAAGTGGGTGGTGTCTGGTTGGCACAGAATTGCATGGGGTAAAATGTAGGCATTGATGATGAAAAAAAGGATGAACAAGTGAAAGAGGAATTTCTCATAGGAATTCTCCCATGTTAATCTCTTCAGGAATATTGGGGCTACTAATTGTTGTTAAGTTGCACAATGTCACATGTCACCAAGTGCCTTTGACAGGTATGTTGAATTAGACATGGGAGATTTACCAGTTCTTTGCTGTTAAAAATGGTGGTGTAAAGGCTGGAAGGATTGAAGGAAACCTTTGTATTGTGTTTATATATCACTCACTGCTTCCTGAGGTTTGTTCTCGTGTGCCATGTTAATGCATTTCACCCCTCCAACCTCAAGTTGCTAACATCTTGTAGTTGTCTGTCCCTCCTCCTCTCCTTTTTCTGTTCTTCCCTTTCTTGTTTTATCACAGGCTGTGCGAAGTTTAACTGTGCATCTGAGAGGGTGACGTTCAAGCCTGGTGGCAGGAGGACCCGATTTCTGAGTACGCCCTGCTTGGCTCTTTGTGTGTAACACCTTTACTCCTTCCTTGTCTCTTCTTTCTTTTTTATTTCCTGCTGCTTGGGTTTGTCTCCTGCAGCCTGTTCTCATCTGCTTCTCTGTATTCCCTCCCATCCCATGGCTTGGCTCAACTGCTCTTTGTACACTTTAGAAGTTTGGATTCTTGGATTAAGCCCTCCTATTTGTAACTGCCCTATAACAAGCACTTACCTTCCATAAAGTTTGAGGGAGACTTCCCTATTGTGACTAGTATTCTGTAAGGAATCTGCAGAAAATCAGGAGGGATCACAAGGGCATATGGATTCCTGGTGCTTTCATATGACCCAGTTTATGATCTTGCTACAACACATGCTTGTGGACACACACATCATTGAGAAAAATCTGGTTCTCTTGAGTGGCAGTGAGGGCTGCCTTGACCAGATGGTGGCAGCAGCAGCAGGGATGTCCAGGGTGTGCTCCCTTGTATTAAGACGGTTTTGTTACTAGTATTTAAATGCTAAATAAAATGACTGCTTCTGCAGTGCATCTCCTCAGTAGGTTGGGTTAATTATCTACAGCAGTGCATCTCCTCAGTAGGTTGGGTGAAGCTCAGCATCTCATAAACAATATTTTGGGGTTGCACCAAAAGCTTAGCAATGATCACTGCCTTCAAGTTCATGGAGTTAGCTAGTTGCTAAAAAAAAAATGGAAGTATTTAAGGGAATTATACATGTTTGCAAAGGATCCTTCAGAAACGCTTCCCATATTAGTAGCCAAGGATATGATGCCTATATTCAGAAAAGGCTACTCTTGCTGGGGGTTGGAAACTAGCTAAACATATTATTTGTGAAGTAAGGAAGGGAAATAAGGGTCTCCCAATGCCTTTCCAACCCCCCAGAATTCTCCACACCCTTACTTACGGTTTTTCCAGTTAAGCCTCAAACTTCTGATGTGGTTATCTGGAGTATAGAAATGCATGGGCGGAGGCTGCAAACATATTGTGCTGCTTCTTGGGGGTGCTACCAGATCTTCCATGCTTCCTCTATAGGCTGGACTTGTGAGTGCTGTGATATTCCCTCTTCTGCCCCCTGCCCCTGGAATGACTGCATCTGAGAGCTGGAAGCCCAGTGAAGTTGACCACCTTTTGCCACATTTCACACCAGTTCCTCAGATTTGTATCATCTGTCTGTCTTCAGCAAAGTAGCAACTTGGCTGTGCCAGGGGATCTGTGTATGGATGAACTCCAATAAAGAAATCGGTGATTTACAGAACTAGCTTTCTACAGAGACAGCTGCAATGGAACGAGCTAAAACATTCCCCTTTGTTTGGGAGGAGGGAGAGAAGATTCTTTTGTTGCTTTTTCTCTTCAGACAATCACCCTTAGCTGGATTTCCAATGTTGGGACAAAGTATGTCTTAAGACGCAACTGACCAGATCACTTTTCTTTCCCTTCTCCAGAATTTCAAAACATGTAGTTCAACAGTGTTGGGCAGGTAGAAGGGTTATATACTGACTGGCCACTTGGGTTTCCAAGCTTTATAACTTCTTTTAGTGGAGAAATGTTAAGACTTATAAAAGTAGGCTTGGCCTGGCCCTTTCTTGGGAAGGGGAATATAAAGAACAGTTGGGGTGGGACTTGATCATTCTCTGGAGATGACAGGATGGCATTTCTGAGCCGGATGTACTTATGGTCAAGGTGCTTGCTTATATAGTAAAACACGCTGAACTTGTCACAACCTCAGGCCCACTTTCTGAGGCCAACTGTAAAGTATCATGTCTAGGGGAGGCTTTGTTTTGTTTTTTTCTTTCTGTGCCCCTGCCCCTTAAACTTGGGATTGCCAAATGGGGAAGGGTGGGCTAAGGTTCCTTCTGAAAAATTTGTTGTAGCTGTCCTGTAAAAATGGGTATTGCTTATGAAAGCATGGCTTGGCTTGGCTTGGCTTGATGCTTAATTTTTACAGGTTGCTCGCTTCCTGGAATCTTGTACCTAAAATGTTATCACAGGCCATTCTGGGCAGTTGGGGAAAGATGCTTAGTATAGAATCAGTAGTGTTGAGGAAACAGTGTAGTGATCAATAATGATGCTTTAAACTCGAGAGAGAGAGAGGAACAGGCCCAGCAGGGAAATGGCTAGCTTTTTCTGTTGACATATTTCAGAAAATGGGGAAGGGAGGAGTGGTTATAGTTAAGAGCAAACAATCCAGTAGCCAAATGCTTGGAGTATCTCAGTTTTGGGCAAACGTTACCCATAAGAGACTCTCTTCCCACTTGTAGTCTCCCATGTCTGTCTACCTATATCTGCCCTATGTGCTTACACTTCCTAATGTTCTGCACTAGAGTCCAGGGAACTATTGAACTGGCATGCGGTCTCTCCTTGTTGAGAGCACTACCAGAGAAATGCTGCCAGAAAGTTATACAAATATCTAGCCCAGGAAGCAAAAACATGCCACTAGTGGCCCTCGAAAGCATACCTGCAGCACTGCTCTACTGTGCCCTCTCCTCTCTTTCTCACTGGGCTTTTTGTACTGTTTGCTGATACTAACATTTCTCACTGTTTCTCTTATTTAACAAATTACTCTCTCTTTGTGCTTCAGGGAAGATGGTGAAAAAAGTCTGTCCTTGCAACCAGCTCTGTAGTAATTATCTTATCTGTTACTTCTGATCCTTGACTGCAAAGCTGTTCATGAGTCTTCCTCTGTCATTAGAGCCTAATCTCTCTGATTCTGTCTCCAGCACAGCACCTGTCTCTGTCATGCTCTCTAATGTGTGTTCATTTTGTTTAACATGTTAATAGGGTCCAGCTCCCCAGGCATATTTACAGATGGATGGGTGGGGAATTAAGCTGCTGCTCTATGCTTGCTAGACATCACCTTAGTTATGGAGCTGATTGCATAATTCAGTGTTTCACCAGTAGAGCCAGTTGCACACAATAACATGGTGAGCTTGCTTCTTGTGCAGCTTGCTCATAGTGACTCTGCTTGGGGTTTGCCTCCTGTCACCTGACAACTAGAGAGAGACTCCTCCTTACTGTTTAAGATCTAGAAAGCCATTAAATGACATGCCACTAAAGCAGGATATGTTTAGATGTATCTAATTTGATTACTGGTCTTATCTAGGGATGCTGTAAATCTTTCGAGAACAGGTGCTCAGGGTTGGCCTTGGGGGGTAGGATGAAATTAGGTTGGGGTCACAGGCTGAAGGGAAAAGCCTCACTTTTGTTTCCAATCCTCCTTATCAGACCAGATATGGGGACTTTTGCTGTGACTGAGCAGGACTGGAGGGATGTTATTTCCACTGAATGCTACGTTTTAAGTGCTCCCCCTTTCAGACTCTTCTGATGGCCTTTTTTATAGGTTGGGATTGCATCAGGACAGCCAACTAAAATCCAAAATTCCTGAGAATGAGGGGTTTTATTTATTTTGAACTGTTAAAAATGGGGGCTTTGTAATGTTAGGTTTGACATCTAACAACATGAACCAATCTGTCTCTGTCCCTCTGGTGAGCCTGAGACAAGAGCTCCCAAGCAAAATTTACCCTATAAGCAAGAGAACCGGGATGTTCATATCCCATTGCATATCTCTAGCTGAGTACACCTTGATGTCTCTTGACTAACTGTTTTTGCCTCTTCCTACGCTGGCTTGGGTGCACTCTTTGGCCTAGACCAAAGCCCTCAGAGTGTGTGCTGTGTAATGCATGACCAAAACAAAATGTATGCTGTATAGAAATGTTCCCAGCAGCAAGAAGCAGATTATTGGCCATCAGGAAGGGGTTGAGAGGTGCTAGTCCTTGCATGAACCTGTGACTGGAATGTGACTTGTTTGTTTTGGCACCTTCTTTTGAGTAGAGTTCTGTTTTGTTTGCCTGTGTATGTACTAACCTCACCCTTTCACTTTTGTGCTGCTACTTTGTTCAGTAATTGTATGTTTCAGGCCCCATGTTAATGTCACACGTGCTTGATATCCTCACTGCTCCATCACCCTATATATGATGTTCCTTACTGCCCTGTCTGATGTTATCCTGTTACACTGTGTTCTGAACTCCCCCTGCACACTGGTCAGGGAGCCCCTTCATCACCACTGTGGCATGAGGCTCCTTGTACCCACACAGTTAGGCAGCGCTGGTGAAGGGCAGCATGCCTCTCCTTCCAGCACTGTCTGCTCCAATAGCACCTTGCTCAGTGCCTACAGGAAATGTTCTTTTACTTCCTTGGTGTCCCTTGACAAGAGATCCATTCTCACAGAAAAGCAGAGGCTGCTCTTTCCTAGGCAGAAAGGTTTTGCAGAGATGGTTGGGCACAGAAGCACTGCAGTTGACTAAGCCATAGTCACTTGGCTGACTTAGGTGTGTGTGAAGTGGGCAGTATTTGATTTGGATTTGGCCCTATTCAGGGGACAGTGATTTGATTCACTGATTCAGATCAGTGTCCCAACTCAATTCTGATTCAGAGAATCAGCAATTTGGCCATAGACAGCTTTATATGGGGTTTTTTCCATGTACCTCAAGGTACCAGGTGCAGCTTATGAATGCTGAGATGGTGGTGCAGACGGAGCATCCCAGGGGAGGGGGGTGGGGGGGGGTCCCCTGTGTGCTTGGTACCGGACTGGAAGTAGTTCTGGTCCACTTCTGGGTCCGCTGCCGAGTGCGTGGGGGACCCTCTGGCGCGTGATCGGCTGTGTGGGGAACCTCAGGTGCCCCCCTAGACCCAGGAGGCACCAGTCACTGGGCAGGGGAGGGGGTCCCCCACACACTTTGCAGCAGACCTGGAAGTGGACCAGAAGTACTTCCAGGTCCACTGCTGAGTGCACAGGGGACCCCTATGCGCTCCCATGGGACACTCCATCCACCCCACCATCTCAGTGTTCACAAGCCACACTTGGTACCTCAAGGTATGTAGAAAAAACATATATAAAGGTTGTGTCTATGGTCGAATCTTTGAATCTCTCCAAATCAAATTGAAGACTTCCGATTCGATTCAGAGAGATTAAAGGGTCTCCTGATTTGATTTGGATTCAGAGACTCGGCCGCCATATTGGGCTGAATCTCCTCCAAATTGAATCCGCAACTGAAGCTTCGCACAGCGCTACTAGTGACTCCTTGGTATCTTGTGTTGTGCAGTAGGGAGGTGATGATTCCTCTGCTGGGGTCTTTGGTGCTCTGGAAAGGTTTGCCCTGCTCACATCAAGTTTCCCAGGTGCTGTTTCAGTTCCAGCCTCAAATCCTTGAGACCTTTTAACCCAACTCAAGAGTCAGGTGGCCTACACAAGCTTGATTCCACACCATGGTGAGCATCTTCCATGGACTTCCAGATGAAGAGAAGTCTGGTGCCAAGCAAGGGTTCAGAGATGTAGGGTCTGTTCTGGGTTTTCCTTCTGACGAGAAGTGGACAATGGATTTGGGGGGGGGCTGTGATTATCTTTTACTAGACCAGCTGCAAGGCTGGAATAAAGTTAGACAAGCTTTTGAATGCGCAGCATTTTTCATCAGGTCCTGCATTCAAAAGCTTGTCTAACTTTTTTTTTTTTTATTCCAGCCATGCAGTTGGTCCAGTAAAAGATATGACACTCCCCTCCCTTCCCCCCCCCCCCCCCCCCCCCCCCAAATCCTTGCCACTCACAATTCTTGGACTTTCATGGCTACATCTTCACTGTAAGACTAGAGTGATATCCTCACCAAGACTACTTGCCCCCTTGGTAAATTGAGGATCCCTCCAGTGCTGTTGTGAATCTTGCGTGAAGTGCTCAGATCCCTGCAATCGTGGTTGTTGTAGAAAAGTTTAAATCTTGAATGCAGCTCTTCTTGTTCTGCAGTTGCAAATATAAGGCTCAAGGTGTGTGAGGTTGCACATGACTGAGCTGCTTATCACTGTCTCCAAGGAGTTGTCTTTTCAAATAACTTTCAGCAAACTCTCTGGCAGAACTGAAAGCAGCCTGTCCACTGGCTCCTAATATTGTAGTGCAGTCAGTTCTAGATGGGGAGTGGCATCCCCATGTCCATTTTAGGAGCTGCTCTCCTTCCCCTTCAAGCTACCTTTGCTGTGTACATGTGAAAACGCCTTGAATCATGATAACACAGCAACCTTCCAGGAGTTCTCCATATGAAAAAGCAAGCTTCCTGTGAAGTGTACGCTGCCTGCTAGGTGGAGACAGACCCTTGCACATAAACCCCTGGGAACACGAGGCTGGTAGCGGTTGGGTGTCACAGCCCTGGCAGTTACTGTTGCTCATGTACATGTGCTTACTTATAATCTGTGAGGGAGCAGCTTTTTCTCCATTCACAGGATGGAGATGGCTGCATTGTAGAGCAGTGTGGCCTGTTTCTCTATTGCTTCTTCCCTTGTGCTTTGAGTTGGATTTGAAGTGTGGTGTAACAGTGGCTACTACTACAGTTGTGATGTGCAGTGAGAGGACTTTTGCTGCCATTCATCGCATGTCCTGTCACTTAATAGTGAAACCAAATTCCACTAATCTTGCTTCCAAAAAGAAATATGTAGGCAGGAGCCATTCCTCTCCTAGACAACTACAACTGCTTGCAGAACTCCTTGGAAAACTCATCTACAAAAACACTTAATTGAGGCAAATGGCAAAGTGAACCCTTGGAAATCCCACTCCAGTGTATACTGGAAATGAAATCTAGAATTCATGTGCATGGCTTTTTAACTTGTGTCTTTGTATTTTTCCACCATTGCCATAATGCTTAAATTCCCTGGGAAAACAGAAATCTCAGTGTAAAAGCCACTGTTGTTCCTTTTAATTCCAGGGACCAGCAGCACTAACACAGTTGGGGCTACAGTGAACAGCCAGGCACCCCAGTCTCAGCCGCCTGCTATCTCCTCCAGCCGAAAAGGGACCTTCACAGATGACCTGCACAAGTTGGTAGACAATTGGGCCCGTGATGCCATGAACCTGTCTGGCAAGAGAGCTGGCAAAGGACACAGCAACTATGAGGTGAGAGTCTCTTCTCCCCCTGCCCGCTTATGGCCCTCTATTACACCCTTGAACATTTGGAGAGACCTGTTGGTGCTAGCACTAATGCTCACTCAGTGTGTTTAATATATGTAACTAATAGAGCCAGACCAAAATGATGCTCTAGTACAGTGATTCGCAACCTTTTTCACACTGGGACCCATTAGCATAATTATCAGCTTGGTACCACTGGGGACCCACAACTCCCTAGTCCTGACGGTCTCTCTCCCAGGGTCTCCCCCCTCTGGCTGCTGCATCTGGCCCCCTCCCTCTCCAGCTCCTGGGGCTGCTCTCACAATCAACATGCCTTCGGCTGCGTGCCAGTTCCATGCAAGCTGCCAGTGTTGCAGCCTGCAAGGGGAAACTGCACAATTCCATGGGCACTCCCTGTGACCCTTTACAATGTTCTTGTGACCCACTTGTGGGTCATGACCCACGGGTGGAGAAACACTGCTCTGGGAAAATACTGGCATTTGCTTAAATGTGGAGGGTTCTGCTGCTGCCTCTTCTGTCGGGTACTAAAGAAAGGAGAGTTTTAGGTGGTTATCTTCCTGCATGAAAGAGCAGGGGTGTGGGGTGGTTGCTGTTTCTGCTACATTATAGTAACTTCTTTTGGGGACTGGATTTTCTTTCAGGGCCCTGGAATGGCAAGAAAGTTCTCGGCACCTGGCCAACTCTGTATATCTATGACATCCTCCCTGGGTGCTACACCCATCCCTGCAGCATCAGCTACCTCTTTAGGTCACTTCACAAAGGCTATGTGCCCACCACAGCAGTACAATTACCCAGCAGCATCCTTTGCAGCTCCATGGAGTGGGACAGGTGGTCCAGCACAGCAGTCCCTCGGCCAGTTCCAGCCTGTAGCTGCTGCCTCTTTGCAAAGCTTCAACATCGGCAGTTTGCAGAAATCTATCAGTAACCCCCCAGGCTCCAACTTGCGGACCACTTAGCCACACCCAGAGACTGAGCTGGGTAGACCCTGGGACAGGGAATGAGGCCTGTATCAATACTAGTGCTGCAACAAACTAGCTGTTTCTGCCACAGTGGGAATGAGCTTCCCTTGTCCAACCAGTGCTGTTAGCTCTCTGTAAAGAGCCACAAATCTCAAGGGGGAGGAGGGTAATGGACAACTTTGTGATGGGACAGTGCTTCTGACTAGATGCTCCTGCTCGTGCGACAAGCGATGAAGATGGATGTCATTTAGTCAAAGGAATCTCGCTGTAAAACTTCGTTCTTGGTTTGAGTCTGAATCCATGTGCTGGTGGGAGAGTTTAGTCCTAGTTCATGGCTTTAACACATTTCTCATGCCCTGAAGAATCGAGACCAGGAGAGGAGCTGTCCAAATCCCCCTCCTCTTCCTCTCTCTAAACAATCGTCTTTGGCTCCTGAGTGGTGGGGGACACAAATAGACTTGCAGTGCAGCCCATGCTTGAGATAGGTCATTACTGCTTTAAGTAAAAGATATTAACAGCTTCAACAGCAGCATTAGAGCAATTTAAATTGTTTAAAAAAATTTAAAAAGTTCCCAGCGGACATGTACTTACCATCAGTTTTGATGTGGAAACACTGTGATATATAAATGTTGTTGGACAACAGTAGCTTAAAATGAGTGGAATATAGAGGGTTAAAAAAGTTAAAAAGTAAAAAAATGTAAAAAAAGCTAGCTATATCCTTATACTTATTGGAGACACTTTAACTTTTTCCTTTGTATTTTCATTGTATTAGATAAATAAATGTGAATGTAAAATTGTATAAATTAATGTACTTGAATACGTCTGTTCTCCCAGTATGCTTGCTGGATATTTTAGTGCCTTGGACTTTTATTGCTTCTGCAGTTAGCATCACCTTCCCAGCAGACCCCAGATGAGAGAGGGCAAGCTAAGAGAATGAATTGTTTGTACCTAGTGACCAGGATACCAAAGGGTCAACAAGTTGGATGTGTTGTTATAGTCATAATGTAACAGTCTAGGGTAGGTGTCAGAGAGGAAGCAGTTGAGGCTGTAGGTTGAAAGAGTTCTGGTGCTGGGGAAAGCTGCCCATATGAACACATTTCAGAATTGATGAGTCAATGCTGATGTGACTGGGGGCAGGCTGGGGGAGGGACATAGGCCACGGACAAAACTAACAAACGCTGCCTTGAGACTTAATAGAGCTGGATCAAACTAGAGGGTGGGGAGAATGTGTGTATATATAGGAGAGGTTCAACTTCAGATGTGGTTTGACTCAAGTTAGGAAGGTGTGGTAAGCATGTGTGCATGAGGTTGGAGCCATTGGTTTTTGTGGAGTGGGTTGTCTGCTGGGACTGCTTTTCTTACCTTTTTTTTCTAATCCATTCGTGCCAGGAGTACGCTTTCCCGGTGCGACGTCCATTGCCGGCAATGGATGCACTTGAAACAGCCGGCATCAAGGAGTTCCCTCTGTGTTATGCATGCAGAGGACTTAATTTTGTTCACTCTAAAAAATTTCAAGCTGGTACCAGGACCGTAACTAACTGTGCCACCTGAGTATAACTGTACTGTACCTTCTGCTTAGTTCATTCTCTTCCCTTCTTCATATTTACAAATACTGGTTCCCTGTTCAAAGTAATAATACTGCAACCAACCAGTATTACTTGGTGTAGTGCTGCAACAAGCTGTGAAGGTCAAAGTACTGCTTCCTGGTACTTGAGAGTAGTTCAGTGGCATCCTGGAAGCGTGTGCATCAAATAAGTCTTTTTACTTGTCTGAATTTTCTTCTGTGAGTAATGCTTCCCTGGGGGGAGAATTAATTTGGGGTTTCTACTTCCTTTCTGTGGATGTTTCACATTTTACCTATAAAGCCCCCAAAGGCACAAGATCTGTCTGTTTCCCTTCATCTGGTTTTGATGTTTACAACATCTTTGTTTGTCAGCAAGGGTGTAGGCAAACTGAAGAAGTCCTGGCGGATGAAAGATAGTGGCCAGATGACTGGGTTCCAACAGTTTCTCAGATGTTTGTGAGTGGCTTCTTCCTCCTTTAATTCCTTTTAACTAACATGCAGGCTCCATAAAACTACAGGAGGAGAAAGAAGGCTCACAGTTGTATGTGTGATGGGAAGAGAAGGAGAAAAGGGGTCCCTGCTGGTAAAGTTAGTAGAAAGCAGAGGCTTTCTGATTCCTAAATGGGTGAGGAGAGGAGGTTCTTGGATACACCAAATATGGGAGAGGAAAAGTGTCCTGTATAACAGAGCAGTCACAGGCCTGAAGCAGTAGTGGGAGAAGGGCAACACTTCATGGCAGAAGAACTGATAACTGAAAGCAGCACATGGTTATTTAATTGATTTAATAAGTTTGAGGTCGGTTTTTTCTCTTAATGTTATGCAAGAGCTGGTTTTATTTACCATTGATTTCCCTCCTGTGGATGAAATAACTGAAGTCTAGAGGAATAAACTAATGCTACTGAACTGTTAAATTATTTTGTGTTTAATATTACACTTTGAGTATCTTTTTTCCACATAAAATCTGTTTCTGAATTTACAAATGTTTTCTTTACATTATTTAACAATGTACACTGTAAAAAGGCAAAAAAAGAAAAATAAACTGAATTCAAACTCTGGGCTTCCCTGGCCGTAGTTAGTTGTATGTTTTGCACTAAATCCAGGCATTGCGCTTCTTGTATGATTGCGCTTTGTGCTGCAATTTGTTACCTTTGTAGAATATTTAATGAAATCATTCAAATAAAACAAACCTGCTTTTGTTGAACTGTGGGTTTTCATTTTCAGCTGGTTCCTACCTCTTCTGTCTCCCTTCTCTGGATAATTATCTGCAGGTGGGTTTTTGTTGCCCAGCTCCTAGCTAGTTTCCTCAGGAAAGTACCTACTTTAATGAGACACCAAACTTGTCAAAAGCAGTGGTCAGAAATAACAGTTTGACCTTTCAACAAACTACTCTGAAAAATAAGCAACAGTAAAAGACAGTTCATAGATGCTGGGTCAATGACTTTCTGCATCAGGAAGTCTAAAGGGTCTTGGCTAACAGGTAATTCAGGCAACAACACATTTCTGGTGTGGTGTAGGTTGGCTTCAGTATGAAGTTTTCCTGCTCTGGGGACAGATGGTTGGACAAGGTCTAAATAGCTGGCATTAACCCCAGGGGGTTGGCAAACTCCCCTGTCTACTGTAACCTCTGGGTCCTGGCTAATTTTTGGAGACTTTGTGCTGCCTCTTAGCAACTCTGTCAGAGAGGAATCTGTCCCTGATGAAAAGGGGTTGGCGAAGGTCAGTCTTTGGTTAGTTCTGCTTTTCTTTCTGCATCCCAGCTCCCTTGCTTGGAAACTAAGCTAGAGGGATGCGTGCCTACAACACCATGGAGTGGAAAACCTGGTGAAGCAGAGCCCAGATGAACTCCACCACAAAGACTTCTTGCTATTGTCAACAAACATAGAGGGTCAAGCTTGCTTGGCTGGTCAGGGTCCTTCAAGCAGCTGTAGTTGGAACTAGCAAAGAGCTGTCTGAGAGGAGTAATGTCTTTACTAGGAATGGGGTAAGAGGCATCTTGGGAATTGCAAAGAATCTCCATGTCTGCTCAAGCCATTCTCTGCCTCAGTGGGATTTGCATGTCCTTGAGGCAGCGTGTGGTAAATTGCCATTTCAGCAACTCTCGTAGCACTAGATCATATGGGCCCCTAGTGTCTTCTGGAGGATGGCAAGTGAGGTGCAGGGTTTTTAAATAGTAACAATTTGCTAAATCTCCTTTCTTTAGGAAAGCTTTTGTTGTTCATGCTGCTGCAGGCTGGGATCCTGTAGGACTCCCTCCTTACTTAGGGTTCTTAAAAGCCCTCCAAAGAAGATGCAAGCTTTGGGGGTAAGCTTTATGATGCACCAAGGTGGGGCATCTCTCCAGTCTTGAACCAGTGGTTCTGCATGCACTTGAGTTCCTATGACTACAGCTTTTTTTCCAAAAGTTAACCTTGTGGCTCGATCCTCCATTTTCTTTGTGTGATCCAAACATGCTCTTCCTTAATAGCCTTTGCCTTGGCTTAATGTGGGATGCATGAGCACTGACTATAGTAAGTAATGAGATTTTTCTTAACCAGTGTCATAAGCATTCTCTTCCCAGGGATGGGCTGGGAAGTGATAAAGGCAGGCTATACACTGACACCTTAAACAGGAGTGGTCACCTTCAGCTATCCTCAGTTTTATGAGTAAGGCAATAAAGGCTACTGACAATTTTATAGGCAGATGTTCTGGCAAGGAGGCAGCTTCATACAGCCAATGGGGTATTGAGGCCACTTGGGTATTTTCAGTTCTACATTTTGCTGCTGGAAACAGTAGTGTGTGCGTGCGCACATGCTTGGAGGTGGGGGATCGGTTTTTTCGTTACTGGAGAAACATGAGATTCTGTTAACAGGGAAAGAGCATGGTAAAGCTTGCTTTCAATTTCAGTGTTGTATATCTGACTTACTGTTTAGCTATGAGACAGGACATATGTCTTATGATTCACTGTCATTAAGACTAGTCTTGTACTATACTATCACTGTGCTACATGGGCAAGTTCCTGCTTTAAGCAGAGCACTTGCCACTCTGGGTGGTGATTTTAAAGTTGGGACTGGAGTGGGCTCATCTACTTGAGATGCTTAATGTGTACTGGACTAATTCTACTACAAGTTAGTGCAGCTGGCAGAAACCGTGCTAATGCACAGATTTAGTCTAGTGTGCATTAAGCATCACACAATGTTCATCTGCACTAATATTCAGTAGTGCTAATTATGGTACATTAAGTTAGTACCTGTTGTTACAGGTACTAAACAATGCACTGTAATTACAGTGTATTAATGAACTGTTAATTAATAACAATCTCATGTTTCTCCAGTAATGAAAAAAACGATCCCCCACCTCCAAGCATGCGCGCACACTACAGATATGCTCAGTAACTCCTATTCTTTGCTTCTAATGCTTGCCCCGTTTCTCCTGATTATGCTTCATCCCACATGTTTAACTAAAAGTGTATAAACCTCTTGTATCTCCCCTGGTGTTGCAGGCAATGGTGTGATGCATCACTCTCCTCCCTTAAGCTACAACCTGGGAGTAGACAACAAAACACTTGTGGTTTGGGCTTCTGTTTAATTTCAGACTTGTTATTAGGTATATAGTGCTAATCTGCCTTCGGCTTCAGGAAGAGGGAGTTGGGTTGTCAGGCTGAGTAGCATTAAACCACAAGAAGTCAGTGTAATAGAAATCTTCCTCTGTCTAGAGGACCTGTCATGTATTCAAGATAGCTGTGTTGTTGACCCACTTGAACAGCTACACCATTTATTCATGTTTGCCATAATAAAAAGGGGATAAAAGTTAATATAAAAACAAATTAGTAAAGGAACAGAACAGGTCAACCCCACTCCTCATATAATGGACCTGGCCAAGCAGAATTTTAATACAGGATGGGGTCAAATGATTCCTTCCCCAGTTTAACTTTACTAAACACTGTTTGCCTTCAAAAGAGAAATGCTTCCTCTACAACATGAAACTGCAGAGGAATGACCCCCCCCCTCCACCCTCACCCTTCATGCATTTCATTCTAGGAACCAGTTTCTTAGAACAGCACAAAGGAATTTAAAATTACAGTGTTTATGACCTGATACAAGCCATGACTTGAAGAGCCTTTCCACAGCCTCTGAATCTGGAGTCGGGGAGAAACGCATTTGAAACATTTTTGACCGCACAAAAGGGGGGGTGTCAAGCCCACGACTGTGGGCCAACTTCCTGTCCTGCATTCATAGTTAAGCTTATGCATCACCGAAGGAAGGGCCTGGTCTGCTTGATTATCTTCCTCATGCCACTGAACAGATTGTTTGAAATAATGACAGATCCAGAGGCAAGAAGTCAGGAGCTGCTGTCATTCCTTAGGTGGGTTCCAGTTTCCTTTTCTTCATACCTTGGCTCCTTCTGTAGGGGCTGTAGTCTGCTAAACAGGAAGACAGCTGGTTAGAATTGGACCAATAGTTTTTGTGCTTTTCTCCATGGCTAAAACTGACCTATTTCAGGTTAAGCAGGAGAGGGAATGGCAGGATAGCTAGGTTCCTTCTTTGGCAAATGTATAAGAGGAAGTTTTCGCATTGGTTGTGAAACCTTAAAGCAACCTGGGTGAGAACAATAGGTATGCCTGAGACAGAAGCTGCTTAGAAGCCTTGTCTGTGAACAGGATGCTTTTCTGGTCACCCTCCAAGAATTACACTCCTCTAATCAAAAGAGTTGCATCATTGGCCTCTGCAGATATTACACAGCTCCACCTACCTACTGTATGCTGGTTGGCACAATGGCTAAAAGTCCTCTGGTCGACAGACACTTGCCAGGGTGTAGGCCTTGCACCTGGTTTGTGATAGCTCATCTTCTGAGGAGTCTTGCTCCGAGTAGTCATGTGATGCTGTCCAAGTGGGGTTGCAGGAGCCTGTGGCTGGGCTGGCATATCTGCCATTTTGTGGCTAGCAGCATCACTGAGATTGGTGGCCTCTAGAGGAATGTCCCAAAGTTCAGGGTCATCTGGAACAATTCAAACAGATATGCCTCAATGAGGGAAGAAAGCTGTGACATCACAGGGATAGAATTATAACAGGGATAGGTCCAGCACACCTACAGCCTAGGGAATGACCTGCTGAGTGGCACGGAAGTGGAAAGGGACCTTGGAGTCCTAGTGGACTCCAAGATGAACACGAGTCAGCGGTGTGACAAAGCCATCAGAAAAGCCAATGGCACTTTATCATGCATCAGCAGGTGCATAACGAATAGGTCCAAGGAGGTGATACTTCCCCTCTATCGGGCGCTGGTCAGACCACAGTTGGAGTACTGTGTGCAATTCTGGGTGCCGCAATTCAAGAGGGATGCGGATAACCTGGAGAGGGTCCAGACAAGGGCCTGCAGACCAAGCCGTACGAGGAGAGACTAGAGAAACTGGACCTTTTCAGCCTCCACAAGAGAAGGTTGAGAGGCGACCTTGTGGCTGCCTATAAGTTCATCACGGGGGCACAGAAGGGAATTGGTGAGTTTTTATTCACCAAGGCGCGCCCCCGGGGGTTACAAGAAATAATGGCCACAAGCTAGCAGACAGCAGATTTAGACTGGACATTAGGAAGAACTTCTTCACAGTTCGAGTGGCCAAGGTCTGGAATGGGCTCCCAAAGGAGGTGGTGCTCTCCCCTACCCTGGGGGTCTTCAAGAGGAGGTTAGATGAGTATCTAGCTGGGGTCATCTAGACCCAGCACTCTTTCCTACCTATGCAGGGGGTCGGACTCGATGATCTATTGAGGTCCCTTCCGACCCTAACATCTATGAATCTATAACACCAGCACAACCCCTTCCCATACACTGGCAAATGGAGAGGCCAAAACAAAACCTTGACAGCTTTTACAGCAATGGGAAAATTAAGTGAGCAACATCTGAAAATAAATCTGTTGCACTGTGTGAGACTAACATGGCAGTAAGAAGGGATGCTTAAGCCTGCATCGCTCCTCAAGCTCTTGGTAGGGGGTGGGGAGGGAAATACTGGAACGCCCAAAATGAGGGGGTGGCTCCCAAGGCTGTTGCCAGCCAGAAAGCTGATGATTCCTGCCACTTGTAGCACCTGTGTGGATAACTGCTTGAAAAGTAAGGTCCTCTGAGCAGGAAGGGTCAGAGTGGTACCCGTCCCAGTCAGTGTAGAGGCAACTCATTCCTGCACCCCTCCATCTTGGTTTTTCTCCAGACTATGACTATTAAGACCATAAGATCCTGCAGCTTGCCACAGCCAAGCCCGTGTCCTTGCCCTCTTCTCCCAACACCCTGATATGGCTTGCCTGCCCATCAGAGTTGATGCCATTTGCCACAGCTCAACTGCCATGTTTTGCTGACCTGCAAAGAACTCGTCTTCTGCAGTCGGTTGCTGTTGTGCTGTGACTGGAGTGCTGTGCTTCACAGGAGGAGGTGGTGGCACTGAGTAGCATGGGTAACAAAGGGGAGAGATTCATGCAAGGAAATGCAGATGGGTACCTCCACCTCCCACTCCCTCCGTTTTAGGAGAAGAAAGTAAATCTGTTCAAGACAAGTAGGATGGACTAGCCATCTGACTGCCAATCCCAGCCTCTTGTTAGAAATGGGAAGCAGGGGGGAAGGAGAGGTAGGATAAGGACAAATGGACTACCCTGAGGTTTCCTGCACCAGGAATTGAGGTATGCTACCTTCAGCCATGCTGCCTGACGGGGAAAATTTGGGTATTCGTACTATCAGGACACAGTGGCAACTTTTGCCAACAGGTAGGGATGCACCTGTGTTAATGGTAGTGACAGCCAATGGCTGCATTATAGAATGTTCTAGGCTGATCAGAGCATTGCGGTTTGGCCATGTTGGGCGTGGGCCCACCTCTCTGCCACTTCGGAAAGAGAAGCTATGCTTGCTCAATAGGCAACTAATATCTCGTCTCTTCTTCCTTTGGTCTCTCTCTCTCTCTCCTCTAGCTCTCTTCAGTCAGTAAAATAGTGGCAGTTAGGAAGCCAAGAAAGGGTCCTGCACAACTACCTCCCTTAAGTGGATGGTGCTGGAGCTGCCGAGTCTCTCTGTGCATCATACCATGTTTGCAGACTGGAGCAACTATTGGGATCTGAAGTTTTTTCTCCATCTGTTCCCGGAACTGCTGCTGTAGCTGCTTCTGCCGCAACTTCCGCTGGTAAGTGGCATCACACTCGGTGGCTAAAGAGTCTGTGTTTCTGCTCCCACAAAATAAATGCACCATTAACAATGTGACTTAAGCAGGTTTAAATTATATACAGTAGGGATGTAAACATCAATGAAAGCAGGGAAAATAGAATAGTTAGTTTTGCTATGGTGCCTTCTGCACAGAGGTCTTTGGATGCTTTAGAAGCACTGCCTGTTTGCTAACCTCAAAGATTTTGTGACAGTGACATTACTGTTTCATAAATAGGAAAATGTTAGTGGGGTGGCTAAAACTTATACTTGTTCCTGCAGGAGGTCTGTGGGTAGAAACCAAATCCTCTGACCCCGAGTCATAAACGCAAACCCCATTCTTCCCCCATGTCCCACACTCCAGGAGCGGAGGTTGGTTTGAATGCTGCCTGCTGACCACATCAAAGGGTAGGCCCTGCAAATTCCAGGGCTAAAACCATTGCAGGCACTGGAAGTGCAGACAAAAATAGACCCAAGTACTTTGCTTTTGTACAAGTAAGAGTCTGGGAGCCTCATGATTCTGCTCCCACCCACTGAAGCACTGCAAAAACTCCTCGATTCTGCCACAAATGGGTAGTACAGTGGGCTCTAGAGACTCCCTTAAGACCAATTGTGTCCTATGAAAACACAATGACTCCTCTGGAGGGAAATATGGTATAACAATCATGGCTGAACTATACAGAGTGAAATACTGCCTGCATTAAGGAGACAAGATGCAGAACACTCTGTGGAAAGATCCACCTAGTAGCCATTAAATGACAGAAGAGGAGGTTTACAAAGGGCTGGATTGAATTTCTTTTAAATCTTAGAAGTACAGGGTGAGTGTGTACTTGAGTACTGGGACTTGATGGGGGAGGGCAGGAGGGAGCAACGTGTGTATATTTCAGTCCAGCACCAAGGAACACCTGAATGTGGTATGAGCGCTTATTTTTAGCACAGCATAAATGAAGTACCAGACCTCTTGGGGTAACAGTCCCACCTGGTGCTGTGTGGATGGTCCTGTTCCATTCTGTTCAAGGAAGCTTCTGCCTGGTCAGATTTGCAAGAGAGCGCCATCTCACACTGCTGCTGCTGCTGCCCTGCACTCTGCTTCTGTAAACAGCTGTTGTATCTTGCCTTCTCTATTGAGGGCTCAAAGTCTTGCCTTTTAGCTTTGGCCACATCCAACGCAGGGAAAATCTAGTAAAAGAATTGGGAGGAAAAAAATCCATTCAGAAATTTTCCTTCTCATATCAACTTGCGTAAGCACCCACAAGCCTTGTCTACCTGGTGCAGTTACAGCAATTTAATTGTTTTGCTCTGAATGCAGCTGTTTATCTGTAACTAGCTGGGGTGCATCCATGCAACTGTGCGAGTCTGAATTAGCAGCTCAGCTATGGTACATAAACCACAGTGTACTTCTACATTGGTTATGCTCTATGCTCTTATTTTTAATTTTTTTTGCATATGCCTTCTGGGATGTATGCTAAAGCCACAAGAAGTCTAGACCTACAGAGTCCTATGATTCCTCTTGACTTCCATTAATTTTGTTGGTGATATATTCAAACTGATGTCAGACTTCAGGAAGGAGCTAGCAGGAAATGGTGTAATCATGGGAAGCTTTAATATGAAGGATAAGGCACCTGCATTTTGAGCTTGCAGGCTGATTGACCTAAGTCTGTGGTTACGTAGGACTGTTGATGCCATTGCAATAAAGTAAATAGAGGAGGAAGAACAGATGGATTTAGCTGAGCAATTACATTGACAGGCATGTGCCTGGAGCACCTTTATTATGTGGCATGCTGCTTACAGGCTCAGCTGAACAGCACCGACTGGCCCAAGAAGGTAATGGGACAAAGCCAGGGTAACAGCTTTGGTGGCAGAACTTTAGGATGACACAGGCAGCTTTCCTAGAAACCTTAGAGGAGCAGCTGTAGCAAAGTAACAGGAGCTGTCCTTAGTGTAGCAAAGCATGTTACTATCATCACTATCATCGTCTGGAGGTTTGCCATGCAATGCATCACTAGCTAATACCAATGGTGTTGGTCAACTGGCAGGGGTGCTGTCATGGAGATTTGCAATCCTAGGAGTTCTGCTGTGCTATGCCAAAGCCTGCCAGTGCACAGGAGGTCACCGGTTTGAACAAACAGAATTCACTTAACTGTTCTTTGTCCCCTCTCCACATAAGGTCAAAGCCTACTGACTGGAAGAAGTATGTTACTATGATGCTGAAAGGCCTGCTAAATCGCTACAGCGGACACCAAATATGGTTTGGAAAGGTGACTGCTTCCTCTGATAACTGCTTCTGAGAATGAGCAAGGGAACTTCAGCACCGCAGAAAATTGTGAATGTTAATGGAATGAAGAGCTGCTCGTTTATAGAGGGTAAGCTGTGACTGGAGGGTTTTGGCTTGCTAGATGGCTGGACAAGCAGAAGTGGCAGCTTAACTTCATGCTGAGTAAATGCAGAATGTCTATGGAGTCTGCCTGTGGAAGGCTAAAGAGAGCTGTAGTGGATTCAGAGAAGCCTGGATGTTTCTCATTTTTCTGCATTTTGTATGATAGATGCCTGCTTATTCTGCACAACACCTCTGTGTCCAACAAAGAAATCCTGGAAGATGGCTGCGAGCAGGAAGTAGAAAGACACTCAAAATTAGGACAGCTGGAAAAGGCCTCTTGCAATAAAGTCCAAATAGTCAAGTATGCATGATACTACTTCAATGAAAGCAGAGCAGTGCAAGTTTAAGACCAACAGGAGTGAAGTATTACAAGAAGGAATCACAGAATTCCTGACAGTAATGCATATAAAAGGTTTTCAATCTATTGTGGGGGTGGATGCAGTAGGAAGGTTCTGAAATTAGATTCACTGAAATGTGACCTGAAACAGAATCACAAAAAATTAAGGTTGGAAGGGACCTCAGGAGGTCATCTAGTCCAACCCCCTGCTCTCAAAGCAAGACCATCTCCAACCACATCATTCCAGCCAGGGCTTTGCTGAGTCAGGCCGTAAAAACCACCAAGGATGGAGATTCCACCACCTCTCTAAGTAACTTGTTCCAGTGCTTCACTGCCCTCCTCATGAGAGAATCTTTCCTAATATCCAACCTAACCTTCCTAAATAAGCTCAATTCCCTCAGCCTCTCTTCATAAGCCCTGTGCCCCAGCCCTACCCATTTTTGTTGCCCTCCGCTGGACTCTCTCCAACTTGTCCACATCCTTTCTGTAATGGGAGGCCCAAAACTGGACACAATACTCTGGGCGTAGCCTCACCAGTGCTGAATAGAGGTGAATAATTACTTCCCTCAGTCTGCTGGCAACCATGCCCCTACTAATGCAGCACAGTATGCTAATCGCCTCTTTGGCAACAAGGGCACACTGTTGGCTCATATTCAGCTTATTGTCCACTGCAACCTCTTGGTCCTTTTCTGCAGAGCTGCTGCTTAGCCAGTCAGTCCCCAGCCTGTACTAGTGCACGGGATTGTCTGTCCTAAGTGCAGGACTTTGTACTTGCCCTTGCTGAACCTCATGAGATTTCTTTTGGTCCAATCCTCTAATTTGTCTAGGTCACTCCTAGCCCTACCCTCCTATACCCCTCAGCCTGGTTTCATCCACAAACTTGCTGAGGGTGCACTCCATCCTATCTTCCAGATAGGTATTGAAGATATTAAACAAAACTGGCCCCTGACCAACCCCTGTGGCACTCCACTTGATACCAGCTGCCAACTAGAAAGTGAGCCACTGATCACTACCTGTTGAGCCTGACAATCCAGCCAGATTTCTATCCATCTTACAGTCCATTCACTGAACCTATACTTCCTTGATTTGCTTGCAAGACTTCTGTGGGAGACTGTATCAAAAGCCTTACTAAAGTCCAGGTATATCATGTCCACTGCTTTCCCTGCATCCACAGAGCCAGTCATCTCATCATAGAAGGCAATCAGATTGGCCAGTCATGACTTGCCCTTGGGGAATTGCTGATCACTTTCTTCTTCAAGTGCTTAGAATACCCTGGTGATATGTTCTCTATATTCTGCAGGACGTTATTGTAGCACTTAACATTTGTAATTAAAGGGTCTCTATTATGGCTGTTTGCACAGTCTTCCTTTCCAGGGCCATGTGCTCCATTTTGAACACTTGGGAATACTCCAGGAAAGCTTCTTTTCACATCTGCTTTCCTATGTTGTGAGACATTAAACATTTCATGTTAGAGTGTGTCATTAACTCTTTTTTCTTGTAGAGATATTTTCAGAGAAGCTGTCAAACTCCTTTGAGTGACTATAGGGGCTAGGAAGAACTGGAAGAAGCAAACTCACATACTTCCCTACTTCTCACAACCTTCATATTGAAATGTTTCATTTTCTGCTGTGTCCTTTTTCAGAAGGGAAAGCATTTTCCAATTTACCTTCCTATGCCATAAGACCCCTCTACTTTTCTGAAGCTGTGTGCCTAACTTCTTCATTCTTGTATGAAATGGGGGCTATAAGGCACATGCTTGGAGACCTCCCATTAAAGGTGGGTGTGGGGTGTTGGGCTCTGCACTTCTGCTTACGCTGAAGGATGTTATCTGGAGGATCCCCAGGAGGTGGGAGTGCCTTGTTCCAGAGATCATTCAGTAAATGTGGAAGACAAGCAGTGCAAGGATGGTTCCATCTCCAACCTGGTCAGAAACGTAAGGAGAATGCTGTCTCTTTAGGTAGTGCTAATGATTTGGTTTTGCCAGGTAATATCTTTGCCTTAAGCTTCCTTCATTGTTGGAACAGGTTGGCAAAAAGTGCCAAGAAAAATTTAGGGTTCTGCAGTGACTTATACACCAAACTGCATTATAATGCCTTAAAAGTATCTATATATTTTGAAATGCCTCAGAATCATTTAGGGGAATCTCTAAAGTTCTGTAAACACTGAGTGTACCGAGGAGAATGTGGACTAATTTGTTTTTAAATGTTCTGTATTTGGGCTAAAACAATGACACACATATTGTGTTTTGCCTCTTTAACCCTGTTTTGTAGTAGTAACAGGAAAATACTGTAGGTGCAGGTAAATCAAACAGCTCAAAAATTAGGCAGTAAGTGTAGTTAATGGTTGAGTGATTTCACACTGCGGAGAAACCTTCGAAGCGGTTTGATTTTCCATCAAAGAGAACTTACCAAGTAAAAAGGGTATCCATGGCAGGCTTGGAGCAGAGAGCAAGGAGAAAGCAGATCAGTTATGGAGCAGGGTATAGACATGGATTGTTTGACTGGTAGTTGTCATTTGTGGGATGAGATACTGCAGAAAAAACAAAATGTCTAGCCTGGATACAATAGAGACCATGCTGGGCAGGAACGGGTTAAATGGTGAGAAGACAGCAGATGCTCCAAACTCTGCCCAGTGCTATATTGCACAGTCCATAACTAGGAAAAGCAGTTTAACTCTTTAGATGGATGTACTGTAATATAACTTATGTTATTTTTTGGCACTGCACCCCATGCAGCAATGTCAGGTAGGGTGTTGATATAGTAGTCCTCCATAGCGGTTCTCATAGTGTTGTCCCCATGGGGTTTCACCCTAATCTGCTAAAACAAAGATGTCAATTGCCCCAATAATCCTGGTCAATCCAATAGTATATTTAGGATTCAGGCTGCTGTTGGTGGTTGCAGTGCTTATTCACATCACTCTTAGCTTTAATGGTAGCATCACTTAACAAAATTAGCTCTACTGCTCTTAGTATGGATTAAGATATCTTGAGATGCCTCCACTGGAACTCCTATCCTTTGATTCAGCACTTGGGAGTGTCCCATCAACTTGCTTTGCTATGACAGTGGCCTGCAGAAGTCTGTGTTGCCATCATTTTTCTTTCAGTAGGACAGGATGTGAATTTATCCAAGTACAAGCTCTTTCAAAGAGTTCATGCAGAAACATGTGGCAGGAAGGAATGGCTGCATGCAATGGGCATGTGGACTCCTTACTGTTGGTAGGCATCAAGAAGTGCCCCTTTTCTACTGTGGACAGTCATTGCCTTCTTGGTTCCACAATAATTATAGCCTTTTCCCACATTGGGCACATACTATAGCCAATTCAATCCTTGCAAGGTCTTCTGTGGCCCGATAGTGCCTGCCAATATTTAAAACAAAAATAACATCTGGTCCAGATGCTCTCAGAGTAGGGAGCACACAGGGAAAGAGGTCAAATCTGGTGTGAAACAGTTCAGCGTGGAATACTAGCTGGAGGACTGCCACCAGCACAGTATATAGAAACTGGTTCACATGAACCTTAATGAAAACTCACCTAGTGCAAAAGTGAATTTATTTCTGTTCCAAGGAGGATTATTTCCTACAACCTATGGTGTCAAATCAATTTCTGTAAGAACAGTTCTGGTGTGGGTACAGGATACTTCAGCACAAACTAACAAGTGTTAGTACAATAGCAAGGCTTCAAGGTATAGCATCTTGTAGAAGTATTTCTTGTTTTTCTTCTCTATCAGTACCTCTCTAACTGTTCTCAAAGGGCATACGTCTAAGAGAGGATGGCAATGTGCAATTGATACTAGCATTGGACATTTCCCATAACTAAATGAACTACAGTTAACCAGGTCAAACAGCCTCCTTTCACTGAAAAGCCCCAAAATAATTTATCCCCAAACTTTTTCAGCAAAAAACAAATCTCACCATTAAACCAGATTCAATAAAATTAGATTAATTAGAAGTAAATGTAAGTGATTCCCATTCACCAGACACACTCCAGCCCACACCCATCACTAGACCCGGTGATGGATACCTTACATTCACACGTGATAGACTACTGGATAGGTGGGAATATGAGCATTTTGGGTTACAGTAGGTAAGAGAGTCGCAAGAAGAGAACTGTGATTTTGGATTGTATTAACAAGGGTACCATATATTAAAAAAGGTAACTATTGTTTTTCACTACCTGACCCAGGCTAGCTCAAGTCCTCCAGTCCTACCCAGATTACCACATTATAAGAGAGAAACTAGAGAGTGCCCTAAAGACATCAGACATCAGGCTGAGAGCTAGGCCTGTTTATCACCTGCTGGAGAAGAGAGAAGACTGCATACCAAAGGGTATTCATCAAAAGAGAGCCAGGTCCTGTTCTGATGAAGCACTAGGCAGCACTTGACCTCTGGAACAAAAGGGCCTGGAAACCAGATTTGTAAGTCTGTACCTTTGGCTTCAGTTCCTCCTCCTAATTTCATCATGACATGTTTTTAGTTTTAACCATTAAAGTGACCTGTTACTCTAGCTGCCTCTGACCAAACCAGCAAAGGCCAAAGGACCATCAGAACCAGTCAATCTTAAAACAAGCTGGACATGCACAAATTTGGGGATTTGCAGTTTCTACATTTAATTCTCTAGGAAGCTTCAATACTGTATTTCAGTTGCAATGTAGTGCATAAGTCCATATAAATCAACAGTTCCAAGCCCACTCTCACAATTTCAATATGGCACCTTACGGTTCTTATGGCTACTTTATTCTGTTTCCTATTTTAAGGGAAAGAAAACCCAGGTCTCTATTTCCATATGCGAATTTCTAGTAATCCCCTCAGATTTCTGTAGCAGACTACAAATTCCATGGTATCACCAAGCATAAAGAATCTGGAAGATTTTTACTATAATGAAAATGAATACTACAATCAGTGTGGTCAACTGCAAAGCTGTGTTGACATTAAATCCAATTCTACCAAGCACCTCTATTTTCAGTGCTCTGTATATTGTACATTTATATATGGCAACACAATATTTATGCCAAATGATACAACTAGAGCAGGGGTATCAAACTGTTCTGGGACCCTGGACCAGATCTGGGTTGCAAGGGTCCTGCAGACTGGATCCAGCCCAGGACACAAGGGCAGATGCAGTGGCCATTGTAGCAGCAGCAGTGAGTGGTACAGAGTTGGTGGTGACATTGAACCAAGCTCACTGCTGATAGCTGTGGCCAGTGGGGCCAAAAGGCCCTGAATTCTGCAGCAGACCACACTGCCCAAGCTTCAAGTGACCCACTGGTAGCCTGTTGGCCAGCTAGAGTGACTTTGCAAACTGGATCCAGCCTGTAGGCCATATATTTGACAACCCTGAAGTAGAGCTTTTGATTGCTTTGAAAAGGAGAAAATATTGTGCACACTACAGTAACCACAGTGGTCTGAGATGCTGAATACATGTGTACCTAGGGCGGTATCTGCACTGACTACAAGATTAGGATCTTTTGAATAGCAGTGTCCATCAGGGTTGCATGTACACCCTGCTTCTCCTCATGCACTTAGGTTATAAGGGGTGGATTTGCTATGACTGTGTTTCAGTTCCCTCTCAATTTGAAGCCTATGGTAGGTGAGGACTGTGAAAATGAGACTGTGGGTGGGTTGTTGGATCCATGCTGACCACATTATCATTGTTATCATGCAGTGAGCAATTTTTCTTTTCTTTGAATCTGCATTAGTGTGGGATCCCAAAGCAGGTGACTGGCAAACAATGCGTCTTAGGATAGTAAGAACGTGTGTCAACTACTTTGGTCAGAGAAAGGAGTGTTGCCCTCCCAGACTTGGTCCTCAATCCAGCAGCTACATATAGAGCACAATTCAGATTATCTAATAAGCAGCCTAGGTAGGCTGTGGAATCATCACTGGAGACAGAGATGAAACCACACAATCAGCCATCAAGGATAGTTTAAGCATAATTGTTTCAATTCCTTTCACTAACTTCACTGGACCAAAGACCAACTAGAGGCTCCTTACAACCTCAATTATTCCGCTTTTCTCTTCTCCAAAATTCCACCTACCGCACCTGACGAGGAAGTTTATTCACTGCTTGCAGGTAGTCTTTGTCCAAGATGCAGTTCCCAAGCACATTTCCAAAGCACCTATGGGATAAGAGAGCGCACCATGACTAAGAATTTATCATCTTATTCTTACATCACCTCCAATGTGTGCAAGTTATAGCAGTGCACACTGATACCCACTTACCTGAGTGCCCTCTTCAGTCCATCTGTCACTGCTTCCTTTCTTGCCTTCTCTAGAGACAAGGCCTTAGACTTCAGGCCCTCACTCACTCCATATCCCACATCTTCGTGGTATGACCCATCCTATGGCATGAATTAAAAATACTGAATAGGCTCGCTTGTAGTCCTACAAACTTATGTCTCTGTGTGCCAGTTTTTGCTTTCATGTACAATTGATTATAAGTCTTGACATCCCATGTGAATTCAGAGTAGAGTGGATTGGTATTTTATAGTAGGCGTAGCTTTCCAGGGACCCCCAGTAACTTAGTGTATTACAATCTAGTTTCATCCTTATGACTATATCGTCAATCATGGCTCTAGGCAACTATAAGATCAGCAATAGATGCAGCAAATAAAAATTCATCAACTTGCCTTAAGTTGAACTTTAACAAATGCACAGACCCCCACATAGAATCTGCCATTGTTCAGGTCAACAAAATCTGGAAGATTGAAAAGGAGATACTGTTAATACAGTTATCCGAACAACATGACATGGGGTGAAACTTCTGACACATTCAGCTTTGTGGGAAGCAAGAAATTAAAAACCAGTAAGAGGAAACTTATTCATAAAAGTGCGAGGGGCAACACATTTGCAAAATGTACAAAGTATGAGGGGCACCCCTGTTTTAGAGCTGAGAGCTGTCTGCTTGGCATTGCGGAGTGTATTTGCCTCTTCTTCAGGGGTGACATACTGTGTAGACATATTCTCCAAAAGCAGAATCTATTTGGACAATTACTTGAACAACGAATAATTATTTACCCTAGAAGAACAATGGTTCTTCAATATTTATTTTCACACAGATTCCTTGATCTACTTTTCTTTCCTGCTACGTCAGAGTTTTAACCCCATGTGATTCTGTATTAGTGAAGGGCCCACCCTACCCTTTGTGTTTGGGTGGATATCATGGGAAAACCAAAGATGCAAGTTCAGCCTTGATAGACTTTGGCCAAAAAAAAAAAAAAAATCCAATTTCCTGGGTTTGGGGTCCACAATAGAATTTGGAGTGCATCTTTGAGTGACTGTTCACATAGCCATTGTTAGGGTAAATAACTGTCCTTCCCCTTGTCTCTTGCTGGGACCTATTAAGTTTAAGAAATGTTTGTATCAGTCTGTTTCAACACTACAGTTCCCTGCAGAGAAAGAAAGTAGAAGAGCTGAGGCATTACCTGCATCACAGGCTTCTACTCTATTTCTATATCTTGCCAATTCCAGCTAAGATGGACTTACCTGGCATTGTGTTAACCTCCTTAGGTGTAAAAGCTCTACTAGTCTGAGAGCGATCTGGCAGCATGCTTCTCAGATCTTTGAAACACAGGGACACAACTCTGGGCTTCCTGAACAGACCTTGTTACTGAGGGAGTCAGCACAATTGCACTAAGACACCTGGTTTAGGAGCTCCTGAACATAATTCTTGCACCAGACTTAAGAAGATACAATGTCAGTGTTAAAAACTGCTCAATTTGAACCAAGCTGAGTCTCAGTGTAGAATGTGTTGAATGGATCTCAATAGTTTTTTAATAGCATAAAGAATCTGAGATTGCTTCTCTTCTCTACCCTAAAGGGTGAAACTGAGGCACAGACCACACACAATTTGGATGTGGCCCTTCAGACAGGCACCTGAAAGCATTGTTCAGGGTCATCCTGGTAACAATGCACGGTGCACATAAACTGAAACTCATCTTTTTACCTGCAACAATTACAACAGAAGCTAAGAGAGGGGGAGAAATAACTGGGCCTGAATAAGAAATAGAGTGCTGGCCACAGCCTCAGAATAAATGGGTTGTGGCCAGTAGATTCATACCCCTACAGAGAAGCAATAGTACTTCCTAAATATTAAGAAAGCAGTGAAAACTTAACTGAAACAAAAGACCACCCTAATTCAACCAAAGGAGAGCAAAGTGAAGAAAGTATGGGGGATGCTTCAGCATACCAACTCACAGAGCTTACAATGACTGGAAAGAACTTAGAGCAATCAGTACTGTGCTCTCCTACTTGATGCCTGGCAGTGAAGAGGCAGTATGTCTAGCACAAACACGTAGCTATACAAAATGTTCTGAGCTTGTGCACCTGAGTGTGGGGATACATAAAAGTAGCCAAAGACTCTTAGGACAGGATGTTTGTGAAACCAAAGTGCTTGTTAGAAAGACTTCATTGCTGAAGAGATGGAGGGGGCAAAAGCTGGTATGTCTGTCTTTTAGGGGAGCAGCTGTAGGCAGACATGAATGTTGCTGAGGTCTACTGGTGGTTGAACAGGCAAAAATCCAGTTGCAACTCCTTTGGGCCTAGTCATCAGCACACAGATGGATAATTTAGGAATAGGATTACTCAAATCTGGGCCTGCAAGTATAAACTTAGGTTTTCTTTATACTAAGACAGGTGCTAAAACACAGACATTCCACCACTGCCCCATTTTGCTATCTCTTCCCAACTGTCAAGGAACCGGAAAACTCCATCTGCTGCTTTTACAGAGAGAGTCATATTAAAAGTATGCCTCCCACAGTTTCAAGTAGTCAGATTTCAGAAGGATGAACCCACAGTCTATCACTTCACACCTTCAGTATGAAACAGTGGGAATGCAAATTTTCTAACCGCAGGAGAAGATATTTACCGACATTCTGCTGAGTGACTGAATGAGCCCAGCCATTGAAGCCAAACATCTCATTGGCCAGACTGACGACCCTGTGACCCTCGATGTAACAAACCTGAAAGAAGAATGAATTCAGAAATTAATGTAAAGGTCACAGCTGCCCTGCATGGAGATGCTCTCCTGATTTCAGGTAAGATTCTGATTCCTTGAATGAAAAGGGAACAGAACAAATCTGCTACTGACACAACTACAATAGATTTAATAGACTCAAAGGGAAAAAAATAAACAGCATCTAGCATTTGTGTGTTGTGAAGCCTTGTGTATTCTATGTACTGAACAATAACGTAACTGATAACTCTCCCATTTAAGAATAAGGAGACTGAGACACCAAATAAGGGATCTGTCCAAAATGTCAAGGACTAAGTGACTGAGGTGCCAGAGGACTGGAAAAGGGCCAATGTGGGCCCCATTTTCAAAAAAGGGAGGAAGAAAGACCCAGGAAATTATAGGCCTGTTAGTCTTACCTCAGTCCTGGGGAAGCTCTTTGAGAAAATTATCCAGGTGCACATCTGCGAGAGGCAAGCAGGGGAGTGTATACTTAGGGGCAACCAACATGGGTTCATTAGAGGCAGGTCCTGTCAGACCAACCTGGTGGCCTTCTATGACCAGGTCACAAAATCCTTGGACACAGGTGTTGCTGTGGACGTAGTCTTTCTGGATTTTAGGAAGGCCTTCAACACTGTCTCTCACCCCATTCTTGTTAAAAAATTTGGAGATTGTGGTGTTGATGCCTACACAGTCAGATGGGTCACCAATTGGCTTGGAGGGCTGCACCCAGAGAGTGGTGGTGGACGGGTCATTTTCGACCTGGAGGGATGTGGGCAGTGGGGTCCCCCAGGGCTCGGTCCTCAGGCCTGCACTGTTCAACATCTTCATCAGTGACTTGGACGAGGGGGTGGAAAGCACCCTGTTCAAATTTGCGGATGACGCTAAGATGTGGGGAGAAATGGAGGAGAGGGACAGGCTGCAATTGGATCTGGACAGGTTACAGGGGTGGGCGGATGAGAATAAGATGGGATTCAATACTGACAAGTGCAGGGTACTGCACCTGGGGAGGAAGAACCAGCAGCATACCTACAGGCTGGGGAACTCCCTTCTCGTCAGCACAGAGGCAGAAAAGGATCTTGGTGTCATTATAGACTCCAAGATGAACATGGACTGCCAATATGGGGATGCAGTCAGGAAGGCTAACTGCACCTTGTCATGCATCCACAAATGCATCACGAGCAGGTCCAAGGAGGTGATCCTCCCCCTCTATAAGACATTGGTCAGGCCATAGTTGGAGTACTGTGTCCAGTTCTGGGCGCTGCACTTCAGGAGGGATGTGGACAACATAGAGAGGGTCCAGAGGAGGGCCACTCGCATGATCAGGGGCAGCAGGGCAGGCCCTATGAGAAAAGGCTAGGAGACCTGAACCTGTTTAGCCTCCACAAGAAAAGGCTGAGGGGGGATCTGGTGGCCATCTATAAGCTGGCCAAGGGAGATCAGTAGGCAATGGGAGAGTCCCTGTTCCCCTGAGCACTACTGGGAGTAACAAGGAATAACGGCGATAAATTGACGGAGAGTAGATTCAACCTAGATATCAGGAGGCGCTACTTCACAGTCAGGACGGCTAGGATCTGGAACCAACTTCCAAGGGAAGTGGTGCTGGCTCCTACCTTGGGGGTCTTTAAAAGGAGGCTAGACAGACACATTGCCAGGGTCGTTTGACCCCAGCATTCTTTCCTGCCATGGCAGGGGGTCGGACTTGATGATCTGCTCAGGTCCCTTCCGACCCTACCAACTATGAAACTATGACTGAGCTAAAGCTGGAATTTATAAGATCATATGCCTGCACTTATTTCTCTAAATGCAATGACTATGGAGGACCAAACACTTTTTGTCCCAAAGTACTTTTATAAGCTTTTCATAGTGGAGAATTTCTCCCCCACTAAAAATTAAATAATGTTTTCGTACACACACTCATCCATACCTTCTGTCCACCTCCAGCCTGCCTGCTGCTGATGTACTCTGGACCAAGTCTTTGACGCAGAGCATTCTGGATGGCCTGGTATTCATCTGCTGTGTACTGGTACTTGAATAGAAACATAGCAGAATGTGATAAATTTAGTTTCTTTATTATATTTCCTCACTCCTACATAATGCCATTTTTGTTTTGCTGTCTTCCAAGAGAAGGTAAGTAATCCATACTCATACTTCAGGATGTAATTGGTAGGGAAAAAGCTCAGGGAGGAATTAATTTTGCCCCAGGAACTGCATGCATTATTCTGGCATTTTGCCTTACATAAGACAGTCAGTTAGGCATTACTTCTGCTTACTGCCGAGACAAAAATGTTACTTAAGCTCTATGTCCACTCTGCAAAGAAGCAGGCAGACCTACATCTGTGAACCCCGAGAGGTTTAACAGCAGAAAACCTGAGTTCCTAATTTTTATTGATACAGGAATGTGTGGGACATTTTAGCTCCTGGATGAGGCTCTCTTCTGCCTAATGAAGGAAAGAAATGGACTTCTCCAAAAGTAGTCCTATCCATTCCTTAGCCAGACAAAATTTGTCTGGTTTTTTAAACTGGAGAGATTGAGGGACCTGTATCCTGTACTTATTCTTTCTGCTAAAGGAATCATTTTAAATTGTACACTGTTTACTAGAAACTTTAATAACTTTAACTCTCTTTAATATAGGTTTTAATTCTAATTTATATTTCAGTATAGTGTATCATTTAACTTTGCCCATTTCTTTGTCTGGCACCAATACATAAATCTGTAACATTAGGAAAAAGGGGGAACAGGGCACTTATGTATCCTGTTCATTTGCTCACTGCATACAGATGGCATGGGGAAAAGAATTCATCACTTATTTTGAATAATAAACTTAATCTGTATATAATTTGGTTTGTTCTAATGGTTGAGGGAAGGCAGCAGTCTTCTCTGAACTGGTAGAGAGAATTCATATAAATAAGTGAGGCTGATGCATACTTCTTGCTCTTTAATTATCAAAATCAAAGGCTTTATCTGTACAGTCCAAATAAAACTAGCTTTGTTAAGGAAGTATGTAGTTCTGTTATCACTGGGAGAAAATGTAATGGAAATGAAATTATTACAGGTGGGCTGGAAGATGACTAATCTAGGTGGAGAGTGACTGACCTGTCCAAAGTACACCGTGGAGCTGGCATTGCTGGGACTTCTCTTGCTGACGTGGCTTCCACTGCCTGAATTTTGACTTCCAGACATCCTTATAAATGGGAGGGGGAAAAAAAGTTAACATTAGACACAAAGCAATAGAACCAATAACCCCACTGAAGACTTCTACAATGGGGAACCGGAAAGTCCCAGTTGGTAGCACATTCCCCTCCACATGTGTAGAAGAAAATTCCCTCATTAGGGATGTGCCGAATATCAAACCCATATATGCTATTCAATTGAAAAACCAAATCACAGCACCAGTAGGAATTCAGATGTGATTTGTTCTTCCTCTTACTGCATCCCAACAGCAAAACAAACCAGTATGTACAATGCAAGATATTGTAGATTAAGTTTAAGAAAAGTAATTTAAATTTATGCAGGTACTGATAGGTGTTAACAAGAATTCCATCATCTTTTTTCCATCCAGCAGGGAATCAAGGATACCAGTGTAATCTCAGGCAGAAACACAGGACATTTTTCAGACAATGCTTAGAATACCACCCCCCGCCATACATATGTAAGAGGTGTTCCTTTAGATAGTTCTAGGTTATCTGGGCATTTGACTTGAATTATTATAACTCCTCTTTTAACTTTGATCCTACCAAAACATGTAACATTTGAGGAAGTTGTAGATGCTCTAAGTCTCATTCATTTTGGTTTCATTGTAAAAATGAACCACAGAAAGAATGCATCGTGACACACAGTGCTACTTAAGGGTTTGTTGCTGTTGGTTCTAGTCAAGGGATCCTGTTATTTTTTTAACATATGCAGAGTTCTTCATTTTAGGGCCCTGACTGTTTTCTTTCAATGATGCCAACTGAAAATTCTCTCTCTTACCTAAAAGAAAAAAAAAATTGATTGGCATGAGATACACCTGGACTTTTGTCATAGTATCTCTAAGGAGATACAAGTTCAGCTGAGTTGTGTGAAATATTTGTTTCTGAGTCACTAGTGTGACAGTGTGCACAAACTAGACATAAGTCAGGAAAGAGTTAATAGGCTTTTGGGGGCTTATCACGCCTGTCTTGTATTCTTTTTATTTATAATATTATTAATAGTTTTAAATCACTGAAAATACATTTTAATACTGCATGGAAATATTTATTTAAAAACAATGGCATGCAGGTATTACATAAGAATCAAAGAGACCAGAAAAGGTGAGATAAGTGTTCATTCTTGCATTGCACAAGATGAAAAATATAAGATTCTAAACCAATAGTGCAAAAAATGAGAAATAAAGCTTTTCTGGATATAACTGAGTACAGCAGCTTACTAATACAAGTGAGAGAATTAAAAAAAACCCCCAAAAACCCATATCTTGCTATCCTCTTTTAAACCCTTCTCCTCCAAGATTCATATTATATTTGAGATCTGGCAAGCAAAAGTAATAGGATTCAAAAGTTGTAGCTAACCCAGAGGCATGAGCTTGATGGTTAGTATTCATTTTAGACTAGTGGCGTTTATTAATTTTGCCTGAGATCACATTGCTTGAAGCTATATTATCCCATTTCACAAATGAAGCAGAGTTGGACACCACATGGAACACTGAACTGCTATTGATTTTTTGCTGGTAATTCAGCAGATGGCACTCTTTCCCCTGAGCTGGTAGTGAATCAATACCCGCTACAGGGAGATGCAGTTTTTTTTAGCCAAGATAGAAAACTGATGCAGAAGAGCCAAAATGACACAGGTGAATTGTTTAGAGTGGGGACAATCTTTCTGTTGTGTTTGTACAAGGTCGAGCATGAGGCCTTAGTTTCTCTAGGATAGTGGTTCCCAACTGTCTTAGATTCAAGGCACCCCTAGAAAAATACCAGCTCTTAATTTTTGTTCTTTTTTGACTACAAAGTAACAAAGAACAGATAACAGAGCAATTCTCATCTTTGCATACTATTAAATGGATAATTCCTATTCATGCTCTAAATGGGATCCCATGGTAAGTGAAATCTAAAGCAGAGCAACTTAGCCTTTTTCATTCAAGGGAAAATTGCCCCAACTTATATTCCATTGGGATATTTGCAGACTTGGGGGCAGCTACTGCAGAGCAGCTAAAACACAGAAAATTCCATAATTGGCACGTAATGTTGTTATTACACACATGAAATTGTCTGTAAGTGGAGATGCAACTGACAAAGGTTTGAGAACTTCTGCTTCAGGCGTACAAAGACACAATCTAGTTATTTAATAACAAAGTGCATAGGTAGGCAGGGTCTGGATGAATGTGGCAGGTATACTTAACCAACTCTGTCACTAATTCCCCAGTTTCTAAAAAGAAAAAAAAGTGATATTTTGTAAGGGAAAAAATGTTAAAAGAAGCATTGTATCCTTTGACCCTTCTATATAATGTGGCCCATTGTTGGTAGTTTAAATTCCAAATGAGATCCTGCTTTTGAGTGAGTTCCAAATAGGGCATGGGAATCAGTTTGTGCATGTCCAGTACTGGGAAATTGCCTAACTCATCAAGCAGCATTAAACCACCCCCCTGCATTTTCCAACTATGACATCAACTGTGTTAATCAAATCTATATGCCTCTGCTTCTTTATTGTACTCTTTAACTTGATACATGTGGACACTTCAGGCAATAGACAAGGTAATAAAAGCAGAATTTATCATCTAAGGACATTGCTCCAATACTTGTTTCACTTGATTATGATAGTTTTCATTTTTTCACAGGGAATTTCTTTTCAGTGTAGCCCCATAATGCTCCCAAGACAGTTTTATCTCTTCACTGTGAAACAAGACTGCACAAATAAAAGGTTGTGCATTGTGCTTCAAAAACATCAGGACTCATGCTATCCCAATTTAGTAAAAATTCTATAGCCAATGACACATTTAGATTCTTCTTCATGCCTGCTATTGTAGTAATTTAATACCATAGAAAGTTCTCTTTATAACCTATTTAAATTGCTTGTAATTTTTTTTTTTTGAGAAAGTACTTGTTTTGGGAAGACCAAATAGAACATATTTATATTTCTATATTATTCTAAGAGAATTTAGGTATGTAGGCATTCTTATCTATTGTGGCAGTGAGTTCCACAGCCTTTATTTTCTGTTCTGTCTGTTCACAAGTCTGTGATTCTGTTTCACTGTTCAAAATTAACATCACATTTGTAGGAAGCTATAGTCAAAGATACATATTCACTAAATATATACATGGAAAATGGCTTTGCCATTCACGATGCTTCCCCCCCACCTCAGCATTTCTTTACTATGTAATAAGAAGTTTCTTTAAGACTGGAGCTGTGGTTTGCTGAGCAAAAATATTTTGCATTCTTTCAATAGCTTTCATTCCACAAAGGCCACCCAGAGCAAAATGGTCATGCACATAGGCAAAAAAAGTAACTTATCTGGAGATAATCTAGCATACTTTTGCCCAAGACTCCTATTTATCTAAGGAAAGGAAACCAGGACAATTATAAAGGGTATTTCCTCCTAAAGGATCCCATACCATTTTACAACTCCTTCCCCAATATAAACAATATATGCAGACTGCTTCATCCACTACTGAAATGCTGCCAACTTTGCAGTGCAAGGTGGCAAGTGTTAAACGAAGCAGTACTGAACAACAGTTTAAGACAAATGGTGGAAATATAGTATCAGATTAAAAGTACAAAGGGAATTTAGATACAATGTAACTCTCAATTTGACTATAATTAGTATTTCAGGATAGGATTTGCATCAGTCAGAAAACCCCTGAGACTTGTTTTCAACCAGAATAGGTGGTACTCTACATTTCTACAGACCAGGGATGTAAAACTCATCTGGCCCTATGGATGGGATGAGGAAAATGAGCTGGTTGGTAGGTTGGATAGGGACCATGCTGCCCCCTACAGGGCTGATGCAGCATGGGTGCTGCATGTAGCACGGGTGCTGCATGTAGCACACGTCCTGAACTAACCCACATGCTGCTTATAATATTCATGCTGGCTCCAGACCCTGCACTGGATATAGCACATACTGGCCCCAGCCCTGTGTACAGCATGCAACACCTGGGGCCGAACCAGGGAGTGCACTAGTTATGGTGGATGGGGCTGGTTTAAGGCACACATTACGCACAGCACATGGGACCAGTCTGAGGTGAGCACTGCATGTGGAGCTTGCATCAGACCAGCCCTTCACACCAGATCTAGCACATGGGGTTAGTCCATCGGCCTGACCTGGACTGACCCCAGATTCAGCACGAAGGGTTGGTCTGGTGTGTGCACCAGACTGTCCCCATGTTCAGTACATGGTGGCCCCAGCCCCACATGGTGCACAGCTCATTCAGGGGGTGTGTTGTATAGGGCACCGGTGCCAGACTGGCCCTGCATGCTGGATTTGGCATGAGTAGCTAGTCTGTGGGCCTAATCCAGACCAGTCATGGATCCAGCATGAAGGGTTGGTCCAGCACAGGTGCTGGATGCCCCAGACTGGCCCTGTGCCACATGCAATCTTTGCCAGATGAGCTTGCTTGCTGTGTGTAGTATATTGGGCTAGGGCCTGCGTATGCTGCATGTGACACACTGGTTTGCAACTCACAGGCAGCACTGTGGGCTGGGTAACATGGCTCTGTGGCAGGCCTCATCTTTGACACCCCTGCTGCAGACCATCTGAAGGATAGCTTCTATCTTGCCTATGGTACTCCCTACCACTATGCCTGCATATGTGGTTGATACTGTACAAGGACAGAGATTTCAAACTCACTTTGTGCCCTGGGCCAGACTTGGACTGTGAAGCTCCTTGTGGGCCAGTCTGGCTTGGAGTATGAAGCAGAGTATGCCAGTGGTACTCCCTACCACTATGCCTGCATATGTGCTTGATACTGTACAAGGACAGAGATTACAAACTCACTTTGTGCCCTGGGCCACACTTGGACTGTGAAGCTCCTTGTGGGCCAGTCTGGCTTGGAGTATGAAGCAGGTTCCAATACAAATTGGCCAGACCAGCTCTGCCTGGGGCATACAGCAGCAGCTGGAGTTGCAGCCATGAGCCCGTTTCCTGTGCTGTAGGGGCAGCTCTGGCTCCTGCACAGGACATTCAGTGATGGCTCCAGCATGGCACAATGGTGAAGCCTGGTGGCTGAGGACAGGGCTGCAGTGGTGGCAATGGACAAAGCAGTCAGCAGGTGACTGACACTGTATCTGCTCTCATTCACCCTTCTGCCACTGACTGCCATGTCCACCAGGACCCAAAGGCTTTGGATTCTGTGGCAGGCCCTCTCCCCTGGCCAAGCCCCTCAATTTCTGGTTGCTTGTCAGATCCCTCTCACAAGCCATGGGTTTGACACCCCTACACTACAGAATCTGACCTGAATCAATACCAGCTGCTACATTAGCTATGTTTTTCTTTGAAGATTTCAGTCAAATACTGATCCATTAACACAGTTAATCTTATAGAAATTGACAGAACCAGAGCAGCCTGTAGGTAATATTCATACATTTTATATTAAGAGCTTTTGAAGCATCCTTTCTTTCTATGAACATAGGTAACTCCTCCAAAATCTGCTCATAATTTAGGGCCAAAAATCAGATCTGGTCAACATTCCCACTGACTTAAGTGGAAACAGAAGTTGTGTGAACTCAAGAACAGAATTTGACCATTTCTCAGACCTGTCAGAATCTTTGTTTACTTGTACTTCCAGGGTGATAACATCCTTCCTATGATATGGGAACTGATAAGAATTTTAACAGAGAATTTGGCTGATGAAAGTTGTCACAAATATTGCATCTCAGTATAAAGCCTTTTATTCCCTGCTTGTAGCCTGGCTTAGTGGTATAAAAAACAACATATACTTTGTACTGTAGTATCTCCACAATAATAGCATTTCTCTGAACTGTTCATTCACTAACAAAGATTAAGGGTTTTATTTCTAGAATAATACGACTGGTATTGAACCATAAAGAAAAGGCTGTTAACCCCATAATGAAAATGGACATCCTCTTACTTCCTGCTCAAAGGCCTATGTGTTTGTAGCAACACAAACTGCATTTATTATGAGGCAGACTTCATCATGACTACATGACTTTTTGTTTTTGTATTCAATAAGAGTCTTTCTAAAGAAAGACTAAGCCAGAGAATCAGTGCTTTTCTGATAGCATAGCCCGTAAAATTCAAGGAAGCTACAGACTGTGCAAAGTAGTATATTATTTTCGCAAACACGGACAATTGTGAACTGCAACGAAAAAACTGTATGGGCAATTGGTAGAATACATGTGTTGATATGAACAAAAACTTTTTAACCTGTGTAACGTATACATGAAAAAAAGACAGTAAATCCAGGCAACCACAGGTATTCAATCCATCTATTTAAGAAGGCAAGAGTCATAACCAATTTGCAGAATTAGAATACTTAAGCAAAAGAAGTGAAATTACATAGGCCTAGAGGGGACCTGCTGGGGCTTCAAGTTCAGTCCCTGCATCCATCACTGGCAGCTAAGTCATATAATATTTTTCATAAATGGTTTAAGCTCTATCGTACAACTACCTGGGTTTCTTGTCCTCACTATTCCTGTTGGAAAGTCCTTCCAAAAAAATCTCTCTGCTTTAGCAGCTAGGAATATTCTATGAATTTCCAGCCTAAAGTTATTTGTGGTTAATCTATACCCATTTAGTTTGTTTTTTAAGCCATTTGTTCTTTTCTTCTCCTTGGTGATGGTCTCATGTTCTTGCATCTAATTACTCTGGTTCCAATACAAATAATATCTTTCTACAACATGATTTAAGCCACATTTTTTATTTTAGCAAAAGTGATGCTATGTTATAAAGAGAACCAAACTGATAATGGAACAAAACCCCTACATTATACAGTTCAGTATGGGATCGATAGGGGTTTTATTCTGTAAAATGGGTACACTCTCATTCACCATCTTGAGGGTTGTTGTTTTTTTTTTTAAAACAAGGCCATTGAGTGGGTACTGGAAGTGAAAAACACAGCACATGTAACTGCAGTAGCAATGTAGTTTTGTAGAATGTAATTACCAGAGCAGAATAAACCCAAGACAAAATCTACCACCTACTACTTTTATAATTTAAGATGCTATACAATGTTGCTTAAGACACAAGTAGTTAAATATTTTTACATCAGATGCCAAAACAACACTTTCAGCAGCAGAACAGGTACAACCCAAATGGAGCAGGGAAATAAGTTTAGCGGTAATTAATAGTTCACTCTTTTGAGGTCTAACTTTGCCTCTGTTCTACCCATGCTTAACATTATCTTTCTATAACTAAAAGTTATTTAAATTTGAAGTTGGTAGAATACTTTAGTCCTGTGAAAGCCAATGCCTGTTTCTTCCCTTTGAGGTCTCCATGATATTAAAAGAAGTAGATCCACCTCATCTTTTCACTCATACTTTGTTTTCCCTGCTTTGCTAGAGGATGTGGGGTGTTCTCTGTCAGACTGCATTATAAAATTTTGTGCATGTATTTGCCAGGATACAGACTGGACTAAAATATGGCAGTACAGGTAGTCCTCAACTTGCAAAGTTTCGAGTTACAACGTTTCTAAATTGACACCGTTTCAACTTTGCAATGTCAGTTTTGACTTTACGACACTTGATCAGATGTGATGCCATGACAGCGAACCCCCAGCCTCCTAGCCAAGCTTCCTAGCCAAGTTGCTGTGTCACCCATCTCCCTGGAGAACATCCATCCAAACTTCCTTGGACACTTTCTTTAAGAAAGCAGAGAAGACTCCAGTAAAACCTGCAGCCAAGAACCCTTCAGAAAGTCCAACCAAGAGCCCTTCAAATAGTCCAGCAAAGTCACCTCAAAGAAGTCCTTCCAAATCAATATGATTGCTATTTACAATATAAATACATTAATGTAGATGCGTAATATAGGTATAACTGATTGAGTACAAAATTCTGGGTTATTTTTGGTGAAAACAGGGTATCAGGCCTTGGTTCAGGAACTAATCCCCCATTTATAACATTGTTTCCTATGGGAAAAATCGGTTCCGAGTTGCAACGTTTCAACTTAAGACGCTGTTTTCAGGAAGCAATTGTGTCGGATTGCCCCACTCTCAAGTTGCTAGTCATTTCTCCTGAACCTCAGTTGCTATTTTTTAAAATTAAAACCAAGTCCCTATTTTTTTCAATGATTAAAACATGAACCAAAGCAGAGACCTCTATATCAGTCTTTAGAGCAGGGGCAGGCAATTATTGCCAGTGGAGGGCCGCTTACTGAGTTTTGGTGAGCTGTGGAGGGCTGCAAGGGTAGCCCAGCCCCTTGACAGGTATCCCACGCCCTGGTTGCCATCTTGGGACGGGAAGTCCCCAAACCCCCTCCCCTGCATCCCTGAGCTTTACCCTGGGAAGCACCCTCCCTTTGCCCCCAGAAGTACTCCTTTTGGAACCAGAAATAAACAAATCTCATACTAAAAGTCAAACACGTACTATAACAAAGTTTAATTTTATTACAAAAAATATTTGCTGTATTTTGCACAGCCCTGCTTTAGAGGACCTTCAACAAGAGCTCTAAAAGGTCCAAACTACCTTATTTATTCTCAGTGAGTGATAAGCATCTAAAGCAGGGGTGGGCAAAACGAAGTCCATGGGCTAGATCTGGCCCACCAAATGATTTTACCGAGCCCCTGGCTGCTCTTCTGAAGGCGAGTTGTATATGGCCCACGGCTGCCCTGGCTTTCGGTGCCTCTCGTCCTTCTACCTTCCTCATGCCAGCTGCCTGCAGCAGCAACTCCTCTCCATGGTGGGCCTGCCTTGTCCTGTCCCCCAGCGCCCAGCCCATGCTCCAAAGCAGGGGGTGCTGAGCTCCTAGCCAAGCTTCTGGCCAACCCACTGGTTGCAGAGTGGGTGCAGGGGGAATAGGGACAGGAGCAGGGGCAGGAGCCCAGCAAGTGATCTGGGTTCTGCCAGGCCAGGGTCTGGCAGGGGTGTGGGCGCTGCTAACATGGTGCTGCACTGTGTTCCCGCACACTGCTTCAGGCTGCATAGCACGGGCACAGCTAGAGCGGTGGGCACAGCTCCTACCCAACCCCGAGTGGCTAGCACATGGCCTGTGGGCACAGGAGCCGGAGCGGCTGCACCTATGTGGCCCCAAGCGGCACAGGGGGGCATAGTGCAGCACCAGCCGGGCCGCGTGCTGGGTCCGGAGCAGGGACGGGGTACAGGCACGAGAGCCCAGCCGAGTCCAGATAACCCACAGCTCCCAGCTCCCTTCTCGCTGCACTCTCCCCCCTGCCCCGGGTCCTCGGCATACAGCCAGCCTGCCCCGCGCTCCCCTGGGAGCCGCCCTCGCGGATGCGGACCCGGCGACAGCCCCGCGCCGGCCGGCCCCCCCGCCCGGGAAAAGCGAGGGAAGCCCCAGGTGCCGCCGGGACGCGGCTGCCCAGGGCGGGAGCCCGTGAGCGACCCCTGCGCCCCGCAGCGCCCAAGGCCCGCGGACGGGCTGGCGGAAGCGGCGCAAGGCGGGAGCCGGGGACCAGCAAGGGCCGGGGGGGCGTCTAGGCACGCGGCGGGAGAGGGGGTCGCTCCGGCGGCCGTTACAGCGCGCACAGCCCCGCCCCGCCGCGTCCTGACAGAGCTGACGTCACGGTGCTGTCCCACTTCCCCCGCCCTCGGGCACAAGCCGGTACCTGCGCGTGGGGTAGGAAGGAGCAACCCCGTCCCCTCCAACCGCCCCTCGTCCGTACGGCGAGCGGGAAAAGTCAAACTTCCTGCCAGTCTCTGCCGAGTCCAATGAGGACACAGGGCAAGTTCGGCCGCCGACGCATGCGCAGATGCCGAGTGGGCGGGAACGCACGGGGTGACGAGCTGGGGGGCGGGGCCTGGCGGCGGCTCGCGCCGGGGGCGCGGGAGGGGCTGAGGAGCCGCGCGGGCAGCCGGGAGCCGGGTTCGCTTGGTGTCGCCGCTGCCGCCCCGCGCCCAGTCCCGGTGCCTGACAGGCGGCAGGTGAGAGCGGGGCCCGCGGGCGGGGGTTGCCCTTGAAGCCTCCGCGCCTCGAGACGCCCCCCCCCCCCATCTTCTTTTCCCCCGGCCCGCCCGTCTGTCCCTGGGTCGGGGGCCAAGTCTAGCCTGGGGCCGCCCCCGCCCCCCCCATCGCCCCTCCCGGGGTCCGGCCGGGTGAGCGGCGGGTGGTAACGGGCTCGCGCGGCCCTTCGGGCCTCCCCCGGGGGTGGCCCGGGGGTGAGAGGGGCGGACGCCACGGCCCAGGCTTTGCCTCAGGCCGCACCCGTCGCTTTGAGACGAGCCACGCGCCTCCGTTCTCGCATCGCCCGGCGGGGTGCGCAGCATGAATCCTCCCGGCGAAAGCCCCTGTGGTGCCAGGAGCCCCCTCCTCCTGGCCCGTGGTCGCTCCCCGGGGTGAGGGGTGGAGGAGGCAGCAGCTCCCTGCGGGGTGTGTAAGGGGCTGTGTGCCTGGAGGAGTCGGTGAAAAGGGGAAGCCTAGGAAAGAGGGTGGTGGGAGGGGAGAAAGGAGAAGTTAGTTACTTGAGACACCGCTTTGGATTTAAACTTAGGGTCTGATTCACAGCCCGGCACAACGACAAGGATATCAGACAGTTTCCAGCACCCAGCAGGGAGCATCACCTGCTGTCAGTTAAACTGGCACCCAGTGTGGTTAGTGGGGACAGGGGAAAAGTCAAAATCCAGAAACTTGTGTGTGTTAGGGTTGTAAAGGCAGGTCGGAAAATCATCCATTTTTATCAATCATACTTCACTTGAATTCAGCCACTGGTTTCTAAGCCATGATCGTTATTGGTGAGGGTGCTGTGCCAAGTGCAAGTACTGTTTTGAACCCAAAAGCTTGCTTAAATTTTTTCCCCCCAACTATTTGAGTTGGTTTAATAAAAGATATCAGATTCACCCAAAGAACCTTGTCTGCCTATACCATATTACAGGTTTAATTCAACAGCTTAGTTTGGTTCATGGGTTGTCTGTGCTGCTTGATATGATCCAGTCTTTCTCACAGTGGTTGGCCAACCTGCATTATAGCTAACTTACTTAACATGGAGAAGTGGTAATAGAGGCTTTGTATAGAGGTACAGTGGTGAACTCCTCTTATGCATACTGGGGAATTGCACCTCTTGCTATGGCGGGCCCAGTTTGTTGCCTGGTACAAATTGCAAAAATAATAAGAAGCACCCATTACCCTCAGGCCTGTTAAGTGTATAATTGACTTAATGCAGGGCATCTTTCAGCCTCACTGTCTACTTTGTAACTAAATTTTATACTCCAGTTAACTGCTTAGTAACTGTAACCGCATCCATCTCCTTTGTAACTAGGTGTATTCCCTTTAACTGCTCCAGGAATAGTAGAAGGGGAAGCGGTTATCAAGGGGCTCCTATTAGAAGTCTACAAAATGAGGGAGGCTAGTCATGCTTGTAGTTGCAGTGCCAGCACCAGAGCTGTTTTGGGTGATAACATATTGTGGGTAAATGCATAAACTTTTTTCAATTACTATGCCATGCAGTTAAGCGCAGTGTGATGTACTTAAAAACCCCAAATCTGTTACCCAGAACTATTTTAAAGTATCATGTGCTTTTCAGAAAAGTGTTAGTACTGTTTTGGTGAACCATAACCTCTTACTACACTCTGCTCACACAAGAACTTTACTTCTTCAATAACTAGTTAGAGGCATGGTTGGCTAAAAATGTAGTTGGTGTTCATGTAGTACATAGTTACTAAAGTGTGAATCATAATCAGGGACCACCCCAATAGTGGGTAGAGAAGTTCTTATAAGCCAGTGGTTCTCAGCCAGGGTGTTGTAGGGTGCCATGCAGTATTAGCACTGTTAGGTATGCAGACACTGGCCACACACATTCCTGCCCAAAAGAACATGCCATCCTTTTACCCTTCTGTGAAATATGAAACATGATAACCAGAAGGAAACATGACTACATCCTGCTTGCCACCAAACAACTTTGAGGTAAACCGACGATTCCAACTTTTCTCTGAGCCTAACCTGCGTAAAATAAACTGTTCCAAAATGGAGATTTTACTACACCTTCAACTCTCCTATGAAATATAAATTTTCATTTTTACCTAGGAGAACTTTTATAATCTTTTCTCTTATGCCTAAAGAAGGGTGCTTGTGCCTGAAAGCCTGCAAGTAAACAATTTTTTGCAAAAATCTGGTTGGTCTGATATCGCCTCTATCATGAGTTTGGGTTCCTTTTGCCTCTAGACCAGTATGGTTACAACCTGGATACCAGACACTTACCAGTGATACACAGTATAAACCCAGAGATTTCAAATAGGATTTTTTGATATTATGGATTCCTGATTTTATTTTTCTTTCTGAGATTTTTTTGCAACAGAAGAATAGTTCTATTACTTTTTTTTTGACTATGGGAGAATAAGTGAAAGCTAAGAGCTGGCATTTTCTCAGGGATGTCTTGAATCAAAAAGGTTGAAAACCATAGTTACAAGTCACTAGCTGCACAGTTGTGTAGATTGGCATCCTTAACTGTGCCATTGAAGCAAATACATCAGATCTTCCCTCTTTCACTTATTCTGTGCAGTGAAACATCTTGCTATATGGTTTTCCTCATGCATCACTGAGCCTAAACCATGAAGGTTTTTTTTTTTGGTTTTTTTTTTTGTGTGTGAACTTCACCAGAACACTTACCAAGCTATGTCACTTGGAAATGGTGGATAGATTTAAAATATCAGATTTGTTTTGTTGGACTTGCTTTGCTCACAACAGTATGGATACACACCACTGTCCAAGTAGCTGTACAGAAAAATAGAGATGGTAAACCTGTGGTTCTCGAACATTTTTGTGCCAGGACCCATTTGTAAGCATGGATAGCCAGTCCCTACCCAGTTCTCTTCACTCCTGACCTGCTGCCCCCTGCCCCTAGGCCCCAGCCCCCCAGCGTGTGGGGTAGGAGGTGTGTGTGTAGGGCGGGATGTGGGGCACGGAGGGCCCCAAGCAACCTCTTGCAGGCTGCAACTCTGACAGCATGTAAGGGAAAAGCCAATTTCCCATGTTTTTCTCCTTTAAAAGAGAATACATTTTTAAAGTTTGTTTGTGACCCTTGCATATATTCTTAAAGCCCACTTTTGAGTCATGACTCTCAGCCTGAGAAATGCTGTACTAAACCTTGCCAGCTGTACTGGAGTAAGAAGTGCTTTCAAGCAGGCTTGGTTCTTCTGAAATGTGAACAGGAAACATTTCATCCAGACTGCTAATAAGTGCTGTGTGGTGCTACAAATAATTTTTGGAAATAGAATGTTTAAGGTCTGGCCTATATTGGAAATCAAATAGTCAATTTACTTGCATAAACTTTGTGCAACTATGGCTAGCACTGTTGGGTAGCCTAGTTGGGACTTGATTATGGTACAGATTCAGTTGGATGGAGCATGTTTTGCTCAGAGCAGAGGTATTGTCAACATTAAAAATTGCACTTGCAATTAGCCACCTGCAGAAATTCATGGGTGATAACAATGGAGGAAATGAAATTTGGAACTCTGGCATTATTATGCTGTTCACAAAATATTTACTTTGTGATTTTTCTGCTGTAATGAGTAATTGTAAGTTCAGTTTCCTATAGACAGATTGACACCATATTATAACTGTTGAAGAAATAATAGTCCTGTTACTTTTTGCAGCATCATGCATCTTTATCTCATAATGCATATGCTTATAAGAGGACACAAGGTTCTTTGGGTGAATCTTATAATACACTTATAAAAATCCAGGTCTAAAGTTTGTTGATTAGAAGACAGAATTATTTGAACCAGAGTTAGTTACCACAGGTACGTTTATGTCCTCGTGTGACATTCATTATCTTTTATTACTGTGTCTGCTTTTCTCTGATTTCTTTTTGAACATGCTGATTTTATACATCATTTATGTTTTGTTGGTAGTTGTTCAAAGTGTGTGTGTTATGGACATGTTCTATCTGTTATGCAACACAAGCCCCAACTTTTCCACCCACAACAATCTTATTTTTAACTAGTGAGTAAGAAGAGAGATACCTCTGGAAAAAGAGTTTGGATGACAACTAGTTTGAATAAATCTAAATAATTGGATTGAAGAACAAGCCAACAGTAATAAAGTAATGTTTTGTGCTTCTCTGAAAGTCTGGAGATTAAACCAAGTACACAAATTTCAGGAAGGTACAAAATCAGGAGGCATTTGGCAGCCATGGTGGGGCTGGGGGAGCAGGTAGGGGATGGGGCCTGGCAGGGGTCCTCCCTTCTGTAGCCCCCGCTCCCCTGCCCCTACGTGCCAGCTCCAAATCTGGCTGCAGCGGGCAGGGATTGTCCGAATCATCAAAGCTCTCAGAATCTTTTTTGAAGATTCGGACAGCTTTGAATCGATTTGGACCTTTTTATTGGTCCCCTGATTCTATTCGGATTTGGAGGTTCGGCCACTGAATTGGGCTGAATCTCCTCCGAATTGAATCAGCACCCAAAGCTTCGTACAGCCCTAGTACGTATATATTATAACAATGAATAGTCTAATTAGAAAAATAGTTTGCTTTAGACAGTGGAATTGAGGAAAAGATAATAAAGGCGTTGAATGAACTGTAGAGAGCAAGAGGTCCTGGTTCTATTTTTGGACAGACAGCTAAAATGAATTTTAAAGAATACATGCAAGACTTACTTTTGGACAAAAATCTCTGAGAAATGAAAGAAATAAATCAAGCTACATCTCACTTCACTGTATGAGTATGCAGTGAGTCAGGTAAAGCAAGTACATTAAGTCAGGCCTCTTCTTCTCACAAGAACCTGTTTTGTTTGGTCATGTTTCAAATAGGTGAATTTAAATTTGAGTTTAAAAAAAAACAAACCATTTATATAAAGGTTGCTAGACATAATATGGTGTTGGTGCATAAATAGATATCAAAAGTACTGTACATCTGGCAAAGAGAGATGAGTCTTATGTGAACGGTTGGCATTTCTAGTTTTTCTCTCACTATTTTGTTCATTATTTATTTTAATTATTTATTGCTGTCAGGACAACAGGGATAACAATTATTTGTTTTGAATTGGACAAACAAGTACAAATTCCACTTATTCAATACCTTGTTTATATAGGATTCTCAACATAGGCTGGTTTGCAAACACTTCTCAAGATGCAATCCCTTCTCGTTTCTTTTTTTTTTTGCATTTATTATTCACTAGTTTATTTTAACAAGAGGAACAATGATCATTCCTTCATTCTAAGCCAAAACGCATCCAGATTCTAGAATACAGAAATGAAAATGGTTGCACTAAATTCTATAAATACATGCTCTAACATTATAATTATAATGTTGCACACCAAAAATAGCAGCAATTCACTTGTTTCCTGTTCATTTTGGTTGGGGCACCTATAAGTTGTTGTGAATCTTGTTTATTTTCCTGTGCTGTTCCCTTGCTGTATAGTGAATGTCCATGTACAAGTGTCTGGAGTTTTGACTTGAATGAGATTTTATATATTTTTCAACTCTCCTTCCCACTTCTTTCAGTTCAAACATCCAGGGCCCTTTCAGTGCTCTAGTAATGCCATTTCTTAATTAGCCACCAAAGGAGACAACACTTTTTTTTTTTTTTTTAAATAGAAGTTGCACTGTGCATTTGGTAGGCTAGCAAGGTCACCATCAGAATGAAGGTCGCTTCCTTGAAGGTTTTTTAAACTGCCACCATGATAACAATATGAGATTCAAAATAGTCTTGGTGCAACACCAGAGGTCAACACCAGAGATCTGACTTTTCTGCAAACTGAGCTTGTGGCTTCTGTCATGCTAGCAGGAGATCACAGAATAGTGCCTCATAGCTACTGTTCCTTTAGAGCTGGCTACTCTTGTCTAGCTAGCAATCAAATTGTTTGACTGTTGAACAACCATCAGTAATGCTATTGCGAAGCTAAAGTGGAAAATATGTTGCTACCATTTTGTTAAAATTTACCTGTAGTGGTCTCATAATTTGTGTGTATGACCAGAGATGCAAAAAATAGCATTTCCCCTCACCCTGTAACATAGCAAAGATTTTCCTCAAAATTTTTAAGACTCTATTCCCCCCCCCCAATCAGTGCAAGCAACTTCTCTTTTATAGTGGTTGGCATCCTTAGTTTCAGTGCTTTGGGGTTTTTCCATACCCAACTTCTGTGTTTTGCGGTTGTTTTTCATTTGTTTTCGGCTTCTCAGCCCGAGGTCAGTTTGGTCTTCAAAGTTGATATCTTAGCCTTGGAGTGTCCTTGCTGCCCATCTGGTAGGATGGGTGCATTCCTTCTCCTCGTTATCTTCTTTGTGCCCTAGGCCTGAAAGAGATTCTTCAGCCATTCATTAATTAGTTTACTGACTGGTAACTTACGTTTGATGCCTTGTTACCTACATAAACAGTTAAATCTTTTCCTGTCTCTACTTCATTCTCTCACCATTCACCCTTTTACACACACTCATACATAAAGGCTATGCAGAGTTCATTCACTTATGTCAAGCAGAAAGATACAAAATGGAGTTTTCAAATTACAGGACAGAACTAACATGGCTACATTTCATTACTTACACTTTATGTTAACATTGGCTACATTAGTTCAGTTCATGCTACAGTAGTATGTCATAAATCCAATGTCAATATTGAGTCCATGAGTTTCTGTATCTAGGAGGTTGATGAAGTGAAGTTCATAGGCCCGGCTGTGAAAAGTGGTTTGTAAATTCAAACAAGCACCGAACCTCGCTAACCTCATCACCAGAAGCCAACTTACTACAGCCCAAAACACAAAACCTGCCAACATATCTCCAGTACCCCCATAAACTGCTCATCAGAATTATCAAAAACAAGAATGCCCAACTACCTGTGGGGGCACATTTCTCACAAAAAAACCCACTCCGTCTTCAGTCTCTCAGACCTGATCCTCAAAGGGAATTTACAAACCACTTTTCACAGCTGCGCCTGTGAACTTCACTTCATCAGCCTCCTAGATAATAGGTACTGAAACTCATGGACTCAATATAGACGTTGGATTTATGACACACTACAACCTGCTGGACATCTGACTCCCCAGGTACCTCTCCACTTTTATCTGCTGCATCCCCCTTCCCCCTACCCCAGCCTGTCTCTCTCATCCCCTGACTCCTCCATTTCCATTTTCACTGACTGGCTTGCTTGCTTGCATTGCATGCCAGCCTCTAGCTTCTTTACTATTCCTTCCACCCAGGAACAGCACACACACCAACTGCAGGTGCTTCCTCAGCCTGACAAAGGGATTTTCAACCTGAAAGCTGGCATCCCAGGTAGCTAAGGTGAGCTCACCTGGAGCCTCACAACTCCACTGCAACCAGCAAGCCTCAGGCCTGTCAAAGATGTGACGCGTCTGGGCCTTCCTCAGCCAGAACTGTGTACGTGCATGTGGTGGCTGGAGGTGATGGCGCCTCCTACCTGCTTTTTACCAGGGGGATCCTCGGTCCTGGCATTTCCTGGGGCTGCCACACCGCCATCAGTCCCACCAGGCCTTCTGACCCTGGCAGAGTGCAGTTTTAGTGGTTATGCTCAGGACCAAAGGCCTCCTCCTTCCCCATAGCCCCAGGCCACACCTCCAAGTTTGTCCTGGCACGGGAGCTGAGCAGGGACATGTTCTTCTCCTGCTGGCTGGTGATGCAGTGAGTACCTCCTCCAGTTCAGAGAGTAGGGAATTAACTGCTTTAAAAAAAAAATGGAAATGGGTGCGGATGGGGTGAGGAGGGTGGCACTCACTCCATATGCAGGTGGAGCTTGGGGAGCCCCAGCAGCAGGAGTTTCACCTTGAGGAACACCAGCTGCTCCACCAAACCAGGGTCCAAGGAGGTGTGGTGGGGTGTTGCAAGATCCCCAGCAATGCTGAACATCCTTTTACTCAGAACACTGGTCGGTGGGTAGGACACGTATTACCAGGCAACCATGCCCAGATCGTGCCACATCGGGCTATGGGTTGCCCAGTAGGCCAAGGGGTCGCAGTCCAGTGGTTCTACGTCCTCGGCAAGATAGGTAGCCACCGAAGCCTCAGCGCTACCTGCCTGAGGCTGGGGTCTGGTACGTTTGGACCCCAACATTGAAGCCATGTCCTTGGCAGATGCTGGTGTGGAGGAGATTGGCTGGTGCTGCTGCTGGGAGTGCTGGCATGGGAAAGTGGATCTTTCACGTCCTCTTGCCTCTGCCCTTCTGCCTCTCTGACTGTCGACCAGCACCTCCGTCCAGTGATCAAGGGTTTTGGTGCTGCCAGTGCACATGCTCCCCTTCACCCTCAGGTCACACATGCCCGCCAGCATGTGGACCATACTGAACCACAGGGGATCCAGCCATTTCCTGATGCCTTCAGCCGCCTCACCAGTGTCTGCACGTCTGGTGACAGGCTTACCCCAGCCAGGAACATTGATCCCCTGGAACTTCTCCATTTGGTTCTCAAGTTCCCTCACTATGGGGATCACCTGGCTAAGGAGGGCATCGCCAGCGCTGATGGTTTTGGTGGCCTCGAGGAATGGCTTGAGGACCACCAAAATCTGGGAGATGGTATCCCACCCCGCTTTATTAAAGGGCCTGCTGATCCCAATCTCCCCAAGCAAGGCCATCTCATGGGTAGCCTTCTGTTGCTCCACTAGCTTTTCCAGCATCAGGTATGTGGAGTTCCACTGAGTCTCCACATCCTGCATGATTTTGTGCTGCGGGATGCTCAGTTCTGCCTATTTCTCCTGCAGCATCTTGCCCCCCTCGATGCTGCAGTGGACAGCCTGACACCTTCCTGTGTTTTGAAATCAGCTGGGTGGTGGTGAAGGTGCCATCAACTGGCAGCTCTGTCCCCCTCCAAGGCATCCCTGACAATGAGGTGGAATTTGTGTACCACGCAGCGGATGTCAACAAGATTGGCATCATGGACAGCCTGGACCATATTGGCCCCACTGTTGCTGACCATGAACCCGCAGGTGAGCTCAGCCTGCCCAGCGAGCCACCCCTGCACCATGCGGTTCATGGCCACCATTATCTTCCTTGCTGTGTGAGACCCATCGGCTTGGAGGAGTGCCCACTGACGGCCTGACTGATTGCACCGGTGCCCTCTGAGGGAGAGGTAGGCGTGATCACCTCCAACATCTGGAGCAGCAAGGGTGGAGAAGTGCAAGGCTACCTGCAGCCCTGCCTTGAGCAGGTCCTCTGTCAAGTACTCCCAGCATGCCTCATACAGGGAGAGCACCACCATCCTGCTAAAGGTGGTATGTGTGGGCACTTGGTAGGATGGGGCCACGAGCGCCATGAGCCACCTGATCCCTTACTTCCTAACTAAGGAGAAGGGCTGGCCATCCAGAGCAAGCATCTCTCCAATGCTCTGGATGACCTCGCTCGCCTTTGAAACACACCTCCTTCTGTCTGCAGCTTTCCCCCACTGCTCCAGGGTGGCCTGCCCCTGTTTCATGGGGACTGGGGCTTTGGTGCAAGAGGGGGACTTTCCTTTGGGCACGCTTCCACTGGTGCCAGGCCAAGGAGGAACAAGGGCAAGGGGGTGCTGCTTCCTGAGATGCAGCAGCATCGCCATGGTGGTGAAGTGTTTCACTTCCTTGCCCCGGCTGATCTGCTTTCAGCAGTGCTAGCAGATAGTGTACTTGGGATCATCTGCCACCTCAAAATGATTCCACACTACACTACCCCCCTGCTTCAGGGTTGAGGGTGGGGATCCTGCCTTTTCCCCCCCTCAGCAGGTAGAGGTACAGCAGGGGAAGCTGAGCCACCTGCCCCCACAACCTCCTCTGAGGTACCTTTCTGAGAAGGAGACCTGGTTGTAGGGGAACTTTGAGGGGTGCAGAGGCAAGAGAACGTGGAAGATCCGCTTTCCCACCTCTGGCGGCAGTTTGTTCCAGGCCTTGGGGGTTTGGACAATAAATCAGTTCTTCCTTGTGTCCAGCCTGAAATGGTCTTAGAGGAGTTTGTGACCGTTTGACCTTGTCATCCTAGGAGGCGCTCTGGTAAACGGGCGTTCCCTCAGATCCTGATGTTACACCCCTTATATACTTATAGGCAGCCACCAGGTCCCCCCGAGCCTGCACTTTTCCAGGCTGAAGAGTCCCATGACTCAGCATCTCATCATAAGGCCTGTTCTCCTGCCCTCTTATCATGCATGTGGCTGTCCTCTGGACTCTCTCAAGCTTCTCAAGGCCGAGTACAGCAGGAGGATGACATCCTGGGATTTGCTTGAGAAGCATTTGTGGATGCAAGCCAGTGTTTTGCTCCCTTTACCAGCTGCGACATCGCATTGTTGGCTCATATTCATCTTGTGGTCAATCATGACCCCCAAGTCCCTTTTGGCTGTGGTGCTAGCAAGTGTAGCACTGCCGAGCCTATAAGCATGCTGCGGGTTTTTTTCCCCCCCAAGGTGGAGAACCGTGCATTTTTGGTGTTGGATGCCATCAGGTTTTCATCCGCCCGTTTTCTGAGCCTGTCTAGGTTGGCCTGGATCACCATCCTGTCCTCAGGTGTGGACGCCTTACCCCAAAGTTTGTTGTCATCGGTGAACTTGGCCAGTCCGCTTCTGATACCAATGTCCACATCATTAATAAAGATGTTAAAGAGTATATTCCCAGGGACGGAGCCTGGGGGACCCCACTGGTCACGGTGCACCATGATGATTTACTTTTGTCGACTGCCACTCTCTGGGCACGACCTTGGAGCCAATTCCCCAGCCATCGGACTGTGATGCAGCCGAGGCCACAGGTGGCCAATTTTTCCATGAGATGATCATGGGACATCAGATCAAAGGCTTTTTTAAAATCAAGATATATCACATCAATCTCTTCTCCCTTGTCCAGATGATATGTCACCTGGTCACAGAAGGAGATGAGGTTGGTCAGGCAAGACCTACCCACAACAAACCCATGCTGGCTGTCCCTCAGGATGTTGCCATCAGCCAGTCTGTCAAGAATGGTCTCTTTGATAATTTTTTCCAAGATGTTCCCTGGTGTGTGTGTCTGACTTCTTCTGTGTTGTGTTTAGTCTGTATCTGTGTGTAACTATATAATATCTCCTCTTCTTTGCTGTGTATGTGTGCGAGTATGTGTAATGTATGTGCTTTCCTGCACAGTAATGGATCACACTGCCAGGGAAAACACAGCTTTCTTTTTATAAAGTGGTTGTGGGGAAGGAACCAAACAAGAAGAAATAAGAGGTTTTTCGGGGAAGAGTAAGTTGAAAGAAACAGATTGGATAGGGATAAGTAGAGGGATTCTAGTTAATAAGCTGTATCCAGTCCTTTCCAAGAACAGAAACTATCAGGAGACTGACTAAATAGGAAGCCAAGCCAGTCCTGTACCTTTCAGATGCAGTTGCTCAGGCAGAAACAGCTCACAAAAGGCACAGAAAGGCTGCAGACAGAGGCTTATATGCTGTTTCTACATCCCTCACCCAGAGCACTGTGAGTGGAAGGGGACTCGGGAAAAATGACAGTCACTGGCCAGCTAGAGATGTCAGTCTTTTCCCCCCCGCCCCTGCTCCCTCTTCTCAGTTTCTGTTCCCCTGAAAAACTGCATTCTGAATCTTTTCCAAATCGATTCGGAGGCTCCAAATTGATTCGGGGGGGGGGGTTCTTCCAATTCAATTTGGATTTGGTGATTCGGCCTCCGAATTGGGCTGAATCTTCTCCAAATCGAATTGCCGACCAAAGCTTTATATACCCCTAATATCTTGGTCCGGGAGGCCCCAAAACCCTCAGACCAGCCACCACCTCTCTGTTCAATGACAGGCAAATTTTATTGATACAGAGTGATAGAAGATAAGAATAATGCAAACAATTCTATATCTACCAGGCCTAGAGCTGTCACGAGAGGGGAAGGTATGTCTGTCCAGTATGTGAGCAGCATCTTAATTTCATCCTAATTTGGTTACTTACTGGTTTCTCCTATTTTGATCTATCTACCGAAACTGGAAATCCCAGGGGCTCTGCAGTTTGGCACTGTGACTTCCAGAGAGTCCCTTATCTCTGTTTAGGTACGCTGTTCATAAAATGGAACAGTGTGGTACATATCTTCAGTTTCCCAGCCTGTGGTCTGCTTGCTGTTTGCCTGTGTTGGACACAGTGGGCCTTAATGGAAATTTTGTCACAAACAAGCCTTTAGAAATCAGTTAATCCTAGGCATGGCCCTGGACTGTTCTAATGCAATATCTACTTTATCTACAAGTCAGCTCCCAAAAGCAAACCTCTAAACATTGGGGATGCACTGAAAGATTTTTTGGGCTGATAGCAGTGGCTGATTATTGACCAGCCATATTGGCCAATACCAGTTCGATCGCCTATATGCAGCCCAGCAGCTTGGAGAGCAGCATCCAGCTGGTAAGTCTGGGGGGGATGTGTGGGGGGGTGGAGATTTCAATGAGGGAAGGAGTAGGTCCTGGGGCAGAGGCAAGTCCTGCCCACCAGGGCAGGGTGTGGGATGGTGCCATAGGCAACTTGTCTGGGGGGCAGAGTGGGACACAGCTCCCTAACACTGCACACATACTGGCAGAGGCATGGGGGACACGTGCCCTCTGGATCTGCATGCTTGAGGCCATGCTGCGCCAGGCTCTTCCCAGCAGTGGGGGCTGGGCAGACAGCAGTGGCACTGGGAGTGGGGATTATGGGGTGGGCTACAGCCATCCTAGAATTCACCATAGCCCTTCCTCCCAGCTCTGTTACCACCTGACCCAAGCGCAGCCCTGGCCCAACCCCCCTGCCAGGAAGAGGCTGGTACAGCCCCAAGTATGCAGTAGGCAGCCCGCCCTCACCTCATGCACAGATCCAGGGACCCTATCCCCCCATGCCTCTCCCGGGCTGCGTGCAGCAGCAGGAGTCACCATCCCTCCTGCGGCCCCCAGATGAGCTGCCCATGGCTCTGTCCCATGCCCTTCCTCCTGCCCCATCCCAGCTGGGAAGCACCTGCCCCAGCCCCACTCCCTCCCTCACCGTGGGGGCCTTGATCTGCCCATCTCTCCCCCACACCCTTTCTCCCCAACAGACTTACTGGCTGGACACACTCTTGGCCTCGTGTGTGTTGCAGTTGCACGTGTGCACGTGGAATTTATTAGAGACATTATTGGCCACATCAGCCAAAACCACTTGCTGATAATGTCAATTTTCCTTTTATCAGTGCTGATACGATATGGATCAATGCATCAGTGTGCCTCTACTAAATATCATTTTCTAGCCATCAAGCAGCTGAGCCTCTGGGCTCCCCCTCTCTTCTCTGGCTAACACCTTTTTCTTCTGATCAAGGGTGGAGTGACATAAGATGGGGTGCTTAGGGTCAGGCTGGGGCTGTGCAGGTACATGGTGCAGTGGTTGGGATGGCTCCCACGTAGTCATGCAGTGCAATCATGGGAAGAGGGGGCTCCCATACAGTGTGGGCGGGGAAATTGCATGGCATGTTGCCTTAGAGGACTTGGGGGGTGTTTCCGTGATTTTCTGTGGCGTGGCCCACAAATATGTGGCCTCTAGCCACTTAGAAGTCGGACAGGCCTGAATTTAACTAAGATTATTTAAATTAGCCATTTTGGCCCTTTGTACACGCCATATTTTTTGCCCTTTCTTGCACTGCGACTGTATGAGCGGGTTTTCTGGACACTTTAGAAGTCTTTCTGGTGCAGTGAACTAAAACTCCTCAGATGTAGTTTAGTTTGGCTCGTTGGGAATTAAATCGTTGCATCCATGGATTCATTGCATGCAAACACAAAGGCACTCAAATATGTGTAATGAGCCTCTTTGTCCGCCAGATGGCGCTGCGACTTTTTTGTAGTTCATCCCTTCGAATTGCTTTCACTTTTGAATTGCTTTTGCTTTTTTTTCTTACATGGTTTCCTGGCTCCCTGCTTCCACAGCTGTGTGGTGGGGCATGGGCACAGAGTGCGTGGGGTTCCCCAGGCCGGGGGGCAGCACCAGACCATCCCACTCTCCTGTGGCACTGGCCAGGGACCCAGCTTAATTTGTTTGACAACCTAGTGCATGTAAACACAGATGCGACACTCCAAAATAAACAATTTTAAATTTTATAAACCTATTTAATTTAACGAGGATTAAAACCTGTGGTGTGTACAGGTGCCCTTTAGTCTTGATTTAAACAATCAACTAGAAATCCGTGACTTAAATAATTTTCATCAACTCTTCGATTTGTACTTTAGCCATTTTCTGAAAAGATGAATCCACATTCTCATAATGGTTCTATTGACCAAAAATTTGCAGTTAAGTCCTTTGTGCTAGACTTGGTGTATCTTTTTGGTACCAGGAAAAGTATACTTTTAACTATATAAATTAAGCAATTATAAGGACTAATATTTTCAGGACCGTATTTTTTCATTACGTTAGGAAAAAGAGGTGAATGATATATTGTTTATAATTTACTTTTCGCTTCCTACTAAATCTTTCATTACATAGGAAAAATAAAGGCTATATCTCACCCATTGACTCCTCAGTCTATATTTTCACTGACTGCCTGTCTTGTATGCATACCAGCCCAGCCTCTGGCTTTTTTACTTTTCATTCCATCCAGGTAGAGCACACATCAATTGCTGAAACTTCTTTAGCCTAATGAAGGATTTTTGAACCCAAAAGCTTGCTTAAATATTGTTCTCCAGCTATTAAGTTGGTCTAATAAAAGATTAGATTCACCCAAAGAACCTTGTCTGCCTTTGTCCTTAGACCAACACAGCTACAACCTACACCCTGGCTATATCTCAGTGTTTTTCACAAGGTCTAATAGAGTTGGCTTGCTTATCTTTTATATTTATCTGGAGTTTCTACTTTTTGGACGTAACATATTTTGTCTTACATTTAGAGTTTTTAAATGCAGAGGAACCTCTAAATGATAAAAAAAAAATCATGTTTAAATAATGACTTCTTTGGTTTGGTTATCTTCCCAAATTAGGAGCTGTTTTGCGGTTTTTTTGCCATCCCAAAGGCTACTGTAACCAGATTCCCTTTCCTTGGCCTGTTCATAACACATGGACTAATTAGTTATATAGGTAGGGGCCTCCTCCAGTCTCTTGATGGGTTGGAGAAAATGAGAGCTGAGAGAATTTACTGCACTTTAGCTTGTTCTTTTGCCTCTATTGGTAGGCTTATAGTACTTTCTCTTTTGCTACCTCAGGGAAATATTTGTGACAGAATACAGGAACCAGATGGGTATGAAACAATAGGTAATACTAATCAGTGTTTTGGTATCGACAAAAAGTTGCCAAGTGTTCTATTTCTCCTGTTGGCACCATAATACTTGAATCTTTGTTCCTTCCTGGTAACTACAGATAAATTCAGTAGCTGGTGAAATAGTTGTCTGAGTCCTTGGAGCAATTTGACAAATGGTGACTTAGGAGAAAGAGAAGAAATATAAACTAATCCTTTGTTTGAAGTCTAGTTGGACTTTTGTAAGGATATTTAGCTGACCCCAGATGTGTCTGTACTGCCAATAAAACAAATCACTTGTAACTGTTTCCACAGCATAAATTTTGGTATTTCACTCCCAAGTCCTTATTTACTGGTGATTCCCAACAAAAAGTGAAACAGCTAAAGGGTCCAGAGCAGGTTGTTTTGTTCTGTCCAGCAAAAGTTTCTGAAAAAGTTGCTATGTAGACATGGGTCATTACAGCCTTACCACTTCTAGCTGTGAGACTGGATACCCCCATTCTGATAATCTTCTTTTGAGATCAAAACATGGTTGCTGAGACTTGCTTTTTAAGTGTATCCTTTGTGTTTTATATCATTACTTGGTTATATTGGTTTGATGTCTGATATTATTCTTGTATTGTTGGTATAAGTCACCAGGTGAAAGATCTCTCTTGTCTCTGAGGCTGTACTTGGAGAAAATGAAATTAGAGTCATAACGTGGTCTCTAGGAATGGAACAGTCCAGGCAAAAAAGGGTTGATACTGGATTTTGAGTGTTTTTGTTTTTAGAAAAATGGACATTGAAGTAGTCACTGTCCCAGCCCATTTGTAGAGGGTTGCAAAATTTCATGAGCCAAACTAATGACATAGAGGGAATTAGGTTAATTAAAGGTCCAATTCTTTAGCCCAGTGATCCTTGGCACTCAACTGCCTTCAGTTGTGATGGATGGACTAGGAATCTTTATCCAGTCTTCATTTCTGCTACTCTGCTTTTTTCTTCTTTCCTTGATGGTTGTGTTTCCTTTTTCTCCTGGAATTACCACAGATTTTAAAGTTGGAAATTCAGCTCTGATACAGATTATGGTTATGGTTCTATTTCTCCCTCTTTTGACCCTTTGAATAAGGCATTAAGAAGTGCAGAAGTTCATTCCTTGATTCAAAGTGAATAGTTGCAGATATCAAGAACTGTCCCAGGCTCCTATCATTTCTACTTTTTCTTTGTGAAACTTCAAGTTCCATGGTTTCATTAGACTAACCTATTGAAAGCACTTTGTGAAATATATTAACTAGTTAATTATCTGACCTGTTGTTCCAACTTGATTCTTTATTCCTTCCTCTACCTTCTTGCCAGAATGGTTAAATTCATATTAGGCAACAGGTAGGCAATTTAGTACTGTGTCTGTCTCTCTAATGCACTTAATTCATAAGACTGACACATGATGCAGGGGTTGTTCAGTTTACCGGATGTCTGTTAGTCAAAAGTTTATATAAAATGTGGGAAATGTCATCAAAGCATAGAGAATACTTTGCTAAGATTCCTGCTAAGGTGCTATCCATAGACTTCATTAGTTCTATATCTATATCCAGGGTCTAAGACAAATTTTCTTACCCTTAATAGTCCTTCTCTCCTTCCTGGGATTCCTGGAAGGAAGCTAGGAAGCTTTCATTCCATTCTTCCAAATCCTGCCTATTGCAAATGAGAAAAAGAGTCTCTGTATCTTACGTGGTTCTATTTCTGCAGAGGTTTTGCTAGTGAATACATTCAGCACCTACCTCTGCTCCTCTTTGTAGTGTTTCCAGATGGAACCAAGGTGAAATTCACATTCTTTGGTAGTAACCCTGTTACCAGGGTTTGGAATAGCAACTACCCTGTTACCAGGGTTTGGAATAGCGACTGAGTACATAGTATAAATTCCATACTTCTGTAGGTTGATAAATCTTTTCTTGACAATAAAAGGCACTGAAGCTGATTGTATGCTCAGGTAGGTGCATTTAGTTAATATTTGAAGAGTATCTACAGCCACAAAGGCTAGAAACTTTTTTTTAAAACTGAAAACTTAAAATTCTAGAAATATTGAGAGGCTCCCAATCTTCAGGGACTCGTTCACTGTTAATTTTGAGTTTATGACAATATAACATGAGGAAGGGATGTAGCGCAGTTCCTAAAGAACTTCTTTGCATGTTATGTTTTCTCATTTAAAAATAAAAACAAACTTCCAGTGGCTCCCCACAAAGTCTTAACTGAGCACCAGGTTCTGATTTAGTTGTTGATATCTATGGTTAAGGTAACTTAATTCCCTTGAGTGACAAGGAGGGTTTGTCTATCTACTAAGCAGTACTGAGAGCTGAATTGACATGTGCCTTGTTTGCACTTAAGGTGTAAAAGTATAAATCTGTTTGCATGGTAGATTAGCACATAGTTTTAATATAGAAGATTGTGTGGGACCAGCTGCCTTCAGCTACTTGGGAAGTTACTTTTCTGTCAAGGACATGACATTTATTCTCTAAAGAAGCTATTAATAGTTTGACAAAATGCTGGCTAAAGCAAAGAGGGCAGTTTTTTGAATCTGTATTTAACTGTGCCTTCTGGAGTCATGATTTATATAACAGTCCACCAAAAGATTTTTGTTTTGTTGTGCTGATTTCAAATTCATTATTCAGAAATGTAAGGATTTAGTTGATGCTTTTTTACTTTCCAATTTTGTACTTGTATCAGTGTTGCCATGCTTTTCACTGCATTAGATATTATATACACTTTTAAGCAACTAAGCTGAGTTTAAGTATTCTGTTAAATTGAAATGCATAGAACAAAATACATAGTACCCTTCAGTTGAATTAAGCTAAACCTAATTAGGGATGCTTAAATTCAGAATTAGTGTGCTACTGGAGTTCAGTGCTATTTCACTCATAAGCTTTATATTCTCCCCCCTGTTATTTCAGACAGTCTTTCCTGAGAGTCTCCATGTACACAAGCCATCAGTGAATGCACTTTTGTTTTGGCAATTATGTGTTATCTGTTTTTCATGCCCAGTGAGGTGGAGTTGCTTTTAGCAAACTAATCATTTAGACACTATGAGATTAGTTTGAGGATGACTTAAGCTGACTTCCAATTCATTTCTTCTAAAAGAAAAAATGGTCTGTTTGCCAGTGTTCAAGATCTGGAGTGTAGCATATTGACCGTTGCAATTAGGCTGACCAAAGCACTGGCAGCTGGCTCACATAGAGGTAGATAAACCTTTCCATGTCTTCTCTCTCTCTCTCTCCTCCTGTGTAGCCAGTAGTTTACTAAGATCAGCTCTTTTCCAACTACCTAGATATATTTTGACCACTTCAAGAAAAGATTTAGGTAAGAAAATACTTCAGTATGGATGGAACCAGTTCTGAATTCAGCATTTTAGCAATACTATATTTATCTGCATACCACATGCATATTACCCTCAAAAATTAGCTCCCTGAAATGGGATGTACCAGTTTCCCTCGATTTATGTGGGTTCTGTATGTGCAAACTCGCTCTTATGCGATGACCCCTTTTTATACCCCAGATTTGTTATATGCGAGGTAAATTCACTCCTATGCCATCAGGTCCAGGGCTCTGCTTGTCCCCACTCACCCCAGCCCCTGGGATACGTCATCCTGTGGTGCAGGCAAGTGGTGTCGGCTGCTCCGGGGACCACTGCATCAGGGGGTGGGGTGAGTGGGGAGAAGTGGAGGCCTGGGGTACAATCAGGTAAATCTATAGGGGAAGTGGTAGGAGGAGGGGTGCGGTGCAGCCTGTTGGCCACTCCCGGGGCTGCAGCAGGGAGCAGAGGAAACTGGGTGCAGGGTGTGGGATGGGACAGGGGTGGGGTCTTGCTGCGAAGCACACCCTGGCAGGGCTGTGGGCTGGGGGACTGCTGGACTCTTCTCTGGGGGCACATGCCTGTGGATCTGCTTATGGGAGGAGAACAGGCTGCCACTGCAGGCTGGGGCTGGCAGTGGCATCGGGCTCTTCCTGGCACTTGGTGGCAGTGCTGGGAGGGCAGGTTGGGGTGGGAGCTATGGCAAATTTTGGGGTGGCAGCAGCCCCCCTCCCATTGCTGCAGTCTGCCCTGAGCGTAGGGAAGAGCCCAGTGCTGCTGCTGGCTCCAGTCTGCCGCAGCAGCCTGCTCTCCTCCCACGTGCAGATCCGGGGGCATGCGCCCCCCGGGAAGAGTGTGGCGCAGCCCTCCCGGGGTGCACGTAGCAGCAAGAGCTGTGCCCCCTTGTCCCACACCCTGCATCCACTTGGTTTCCTCTGCTTTGCTCTCTGCTGCAGCCCCAGGAGCGGCTGATGGGCTGCGCTGCACCCCTCCCACTGCCCCTTCCCTAGTCCCAGCCTTACTCCCTCCCTCCCTCACTGCTGTGAGAATGTATCCCTATTTTTTACATTGTAAACTGAGTTCCCTTTATGCGAATTAGATTTATGTGCAGCTTTCTGGGCATGCATGTACTGCATAAATTAAGGGAAACCTGTATGTCTTAAGCGGGGAAGGCAGTTTCTACACTGAAATAGAAGCATGGACACGCTAAAATGGCTGCTGATGGCGCTACTTCTCTCCCTTCTCTGGGGCTAGCATTCATCTGGGGCAGAGTTCAGTTTCAGCCTCTTGTAGCTGCTGCTGAGTTGATAGCAGCTTTTGGTTTCTGTGCTATGTTTGTTTATATTTCATATATTTAAAAATGGGACTCTTTATATTTTTCTTTCTTTACTCAATTTTTACAGCTTGTTATGTATATTTTCTTTGTCTTCAGTATTTGTCCTCTCTCTACTGTTGTCCCAATCACTGGCGACATGTAGGGGGTGCACGCAGGTGCACGTGCACCCCTTGCTCTCAGCCATGCACCCCCTGGAAGCGCCAACCAGAATCAGAAGCACATTTCTGGTTTCGCCACTGGTTCGGTGATTGGCTGTTGGGGGATCCCCTCCGCCCTCTTTTGGCGATCGGCTGGCTGGTGCCTCCCCCAGACTTGGGAGGCACCAGTTGCCCGTGGTCCCAGTATTTTTCTCCATATTGGGTCTTCTGATTCACTTATTTGTTTCTCTACCCATTTTTACTGTCTCTTTCAACACTGCTCTTTCTTTTTAATATTTTCCATCAGTTTTTTTTAAATTCACTTTACTCACCTAGTCATAGAAACACATTCGTATAGATCTGGGCAATTTTGCTAGTGACACAGCCAGAGGACCACATTTACTGGCAAAAGCTGACAGAAGGGAAAGGATGAGACAGTAGCTAGTGTAAGTGCACAAATGAGACGTCAGCTTAATTTCACTCCAATTCATGTGAAAGGAGAAGGGCTGTGATTCATATTACAGTGCTCTCCCTGCACTTTATTCAGGGATTCTATTTTTATTAGCTCTGTCTAATGTGTGTGAAAACACTTGAACTTATGATGCATTTTGAAAGGATGAAAGGGCATTGTTTTTTTTTCTTTTTTTCCCCTTTGTGCTAAATGGATAGACTTGAAGATATGGAGTAGAGATATATTTACATGAGTAAGTGGGTAGAAATGAGGACAAGACTCTCTCAAGCTTCATATTTGGGTCTTTTACAGCATAATAGAGCTAATATCTGTACCGTTTGCTACTTAGAACTTTGCTGGTAGCAACAGAAATTAAAAGTGCTATGGTCTTGTCAGTTTTGCTGTTGACTACTTAATGTAAATGGCAGCAGTAAAAAATAAGACAGTTTTAGGAGTGGTAATAGGACTGGAGCTGCCTACCAGTAGACTTAAGAAAACACTGCATTAGTGTATATTACATTTGCAACTATGGGAGGGTTTTCGCAACCATTGGGACTGAAGACTCGGAAGTGTAGTATTCTTACATAGGGAAGAATTTTGTCTACTGAGCAGGTCCTTCATCTTAATTATAAAGTTTAAATTCCAGGCATAAGTTGCAGATGACGATTGAAGTCTTCTTTGCAAGGGAAAAAATTAGGCTGTTCTGGTTCAGGCTGTGCCTATAGCAATATAAATAGCAAAGTAGAGAAGGAATAAAAATTTTACCTGAGTTTCAAATTTTCTGGTTTTGAAAACTATTTGTAAATTGCATTTTTGAGCATGACATCTAGCTGGGAGCATATTAGAGAAATGGAGCGCTAATTGAAGGTGTGGGATAAAAACTGATGTATTTTGAGAAAATGGATATTTAATTTGTGTTGCTTTAATTGATACAGATACGAGCTCAAACACCATGAGTACATGACTTCAAAAATGGACAACTGGATCTGCAATAAATTGTGATTGGCCTTAAACTGACTTTCAACCACAGAAAAGCCTCACAGGATCTCTCCTTTCTGCTTTATATAGTCACCTCACACCACCTGTCCAGCCATGTATGGAAGCGCTCGGTCAGTTGGTAAGGTTGAACCAAGCAACCAGAGTCCAGGGCGTTCGCCAAGGTTGCCACGATCACCACGCCTGGGTCATCGTCGAACCAACAGCACTGGTGGGAGCTCTGGAAGCAGTACTGGAGGTGGCAGTGGGAAGACACTTTCCATGGAAAATATTCAATCCTTAAATGCTGCCTATGCCACATCTGGCCCTATGTATCTCAGTGACCATGAGAACGTGGGTGCAGACACCCCTAAAAGTACCATGACTCTTGGTCGATCTGGCGGACGGCTGCCTTATGGTGTGAGAATGACTGCAATGGGTAGCAGCCCTAACATTGCCAGTAGTGGTGTTGCCAGTGATACTATTGCATTTGGAGAGCATCACCTTCCTCCAGTGAGCATGGCATCCACTGTGCCTCACTCGCTGCGCCAGGCCAGGGATAATACTATAATGGATCTGCAGACACAGCTCAAAGAGGTATTGCGGGAAAATGATCTGCTGCGCAAGGATGTGGAGGTGAAAGAAAGCAAGCTGAGCTCCTCCATGAACAGCATCAAGACCTTCTGGAGTCCTGAGCTAAAGAAGGAAAGAGCACTAAGAAAAGATGAAGCTTCTAAAATCACTATTTGGAAGGAGCAGTATAGAGTTTTACAAGATGAAAACCAGGTTAGTCATCTAAGATCTTTATGTGAAGGGGGAAGGAAGGGAGTTATGTAGTTGGTGAAGGAGAGTGGGACTTGCATGGGTTTCTGTTTTGCACTGGAAGTTAATATTGGGTTCCACCCCCTGCTTAGACACTGATAGAATTGTTGGGGATTTTTCCACGTGAAGGGAATAAGTGAGTGCTGTTTTTCAAACCAAAGTGGTGTTTGCTGAAAAGAAGTTATATTGGAATCTGCTTAATTAATTGCTGGGAAAAATAGTCACTATGGTCTTATTATGTGGTGCACTGAATCCTGACCAGATTCCTGTTGAATTGTACACAGAACACTTTGGCTAATCCATCATCTGTTAAAGCATACTTGTTCATTTCCAAATGAACATCCCTTGGCCTCCAGCTGGGGAGGCATACTAAATCAGAATTGAATTTGTTCCTCATAATTAGATGGCTTTAGAGGTACTGAACTATGTCCTCCATAGCACCTGTCAAGCCAGCTGATGCTCACAAAGCATTGAATACTCTTCAGCTTTTCTTGGCTCAACAAGACATAGGTGATTCATTATTCCATTATGCAAAATTATCTTTTATGTTGGCAGTGAGTGCATGTAAGAGCAACATGCTTTAACAGACTATTTTATTCCCTTATAATTATGTAATTCTTATATAGTAAGCACTCTGAATTTTTGTAGTAAGAAAGTGTACATTTAGCATTTATCTATGTTATGTAATTCTCAAGCCAGGGTGCATACAATTTGCACTTGAGATTTTTATAATATATCTTCATTACAAATGTCAAAAAAGGTCTTTATTATATTCCAATATGGCATGGAGAATAATTAAAAGTGGCTAAATACTGGTGATAAATGACTGGATTACTAGCTGTCATTACCAACCCTGTGAGAGTGATGTATTTAACCCAATTTTAGTGTATACCAAAAGATTTCCTGACTCTGAGCATGGGTAGCTGTTTTACTCTTATGTCATGTAATCTAACCAGTTAGATGATTTTTCTTTAAAAGTCAGGTTCCCAAGCAATGCAGGGAGCTTGGGGGTGCAGGCGGGGAATGAGGCCAGGTGGGGCAGTGATCCGGGGGCAGGCAGGGGATGAGGCCGGGTGGGAAAAGTGATCCGGGGGGGGCAGGTGGGGGATGGCGCCAGGTGGGGCAGATATCCAAGGGACAGGTTGGGGATGGGGCCGGGTGGGGCAGTGATCCAGGGGGGCAGGCGGGGGATGGGGCTGGGTGGGTCAGTGATCCCAGGGGCTTGGGGAGTAGGCAGGGGATGGGGCCGGCAGGGGTCCTCCCCATGGTCCCCTCCCCCTCCTCCAGCCTCTGCCACCCTCTGCTGTAGTGGCATAGAGCCCAGGTCCAGCTAACTCTGGCTGGCACGCTGCTTGCCCTGAATGGGCAGTCAGCATGCTTCAGCATTGGGGTGAGGACCAGCCATCAAGATGCTCTGGCTGGCTACCAGGGTGTCTCGGTGGAGGACCTGAGTCTCCAGTTGCCTTAGTGCCCCATGCCCTGCCCTGCTTTTTTTGCCCGGGGTATTTTTTGACCTCTGGATATCCAGGGGTCTAGTTTTGCCCCAATGCTGCAAATTTGAAGTGCGGGGAACATTTTTTTTTTGTTCCCGACCGTGCCTCTTGCAGCATCTCAAACAGCTTTCAGATGCTGCAAGAGGCATGTGCTTGCTCATCTGGATGTACCTATGGTGTGTAGACCAGGCTGGCGTGCCCTAGAAGACTAGAGGCGTTATTTTAACCTTCTAGTAGACATAACTTTTTTCTCTCTCAAGCTTCTGTTTTACAAAATATGCCTTTTGAGTCTTTTTTTATATTGTGTTTTATGACATAGGTATGGGTTTAACTTGAGAACAAAATCTGTCCATATTTACCCAAAGTAGAGAGAGAGAGTTAACTGTGTTAGGCTGAAGGAAGACAGGGCAGGATGGCACCTCATTGACTAACTTATGAATTCTCTAAGGTGCCATCCTGCTTTGCCATCTATACGTGTGCATTTATGCTCAGTAACCGCAATTACTGTGCAGTACAGGTGAATGTCTACAAGTGCATGCCCATACTGTGCAGTAAATATAGTGACTTATGCCAACTTGAGCAAAAATTTGATACCTTTATCAAGTAGGTATCAAATTTATGGCTGATTAGTTACTGCACAGTACTGCACATGTAGATGCCTTACTGTGCTGTAACACTGTGTGTGTGGCCTGATTTGGGACTAAAATTAGCATTAATGTGCTTTAACTCCTGCACATGTAGATGCCAACCTATTCCCACTTACTGTGCAGTAAATTTAAGCCAGCATAAATGCACTTGTAGACACACCCATAGTGAACCAAACTGTTACAAGTGTGGTTGGCAGACAAGGTTCTTTGGGTAAATCTGATATCTTCTGTCGGACCAACTAAAATAGTTGGGAAAAATTCTTCTTTGCAAGTTTTTGGATACAAACACCTGAAAGCTTGCAAAGAAGAATTTTTCCAACTAGTTTAGTTGGTATAATAAAAAATACCAGATTTACCCAAAGACCCTTGTCTGCCTATGTCCTTAGACCAACACAGCTACAACCAGTAAATGTGGTTAAGCACAAGCATGAACAACTATTAGCTTCTGATTTAGTAGGCCAGTTTGGACTTGAAATTTTCTGTGCTATAGTTCACACAGTTGCATTCAGTTGTCCAGTTAAGCAAATTGGGTGAAGACCTGATTCTTTGTAGTTTAGGAGCCTAGAATTTTCTCCTAGCCTTCCTCAGTGGTCAGCATTGTGTTCAGGAAGTTATTCAGGATGTTGAGAACTTTGTGATTAAGTCTCAACATACAGTCTCAAAAGTTGCACCTAAGTCTGGGTTGACTTTTATTTGTCCATCTCTGATTGTCTGAAGTAAGTGATTGCCATAGTTAAGATGTGGCAATACCTTGTAGTTCTATTTATATATTCATTCGTTTAGGCAATCTTCACTTTTGGTCTTGGAAGATGGGCATAGGAAGAAGGTGTCACAAAAAAATAAAGCAATGGCATTGGCATATTTTAAAGTTGCATTACTCTCTGCTTCCAGATGAATGATTTCATATTTGAAATCACACAAGACTTGAATGATTCAGTAAAATCCATTCATTTGACATACTGTAAGCATTTGTTACCTTGGAAATCACCTGAGATTATTTTTTTAATCTTATTTTCTGCTGACTTGAGTAACTGTTTAGGGGGAAAAAATCAACATATTATTTAAGCATAGGGCAAAACAGAGTTTGTCATACTGGTCCATAGCATTACTCCTAATGTGTGATAGTATGCATGAGAACATGCAATTTGTGAAAGTTCAGTATCCCAATATGACACGGTTTGTGTATTATTGGATTGATAAATATCAAAGAAGGAAAAATGAAGTAAATGGAAAAAAACTTATTTTTTAATATTTAATGTTCAGACAACTGTAAAGTTTGTCTATTGGTTGAACTGACATACCAGCAAAATGAAATCTCAGTTCTTATCTTTTATACCAGGTTGGGCAAAATGGGGGATCTGGCCAGTAGCTGGACTCCATTTCCCAGCAGCTCCTGCCTGTGTTGCTGCAGCTGTTTTTTTTTTTTTGGAGACCCCAAAAAATGACAGCGTAGGGCTATGACAGTGTAGGGCTGGGGCTTCCACAGGAACCATCCCAAGCAGTGGTGGTAGGGAACTGCTTCGGGGCTGAAGCTGGGATTTTGTGGTGGTGATGGTGTGGTCCTGAGCCTGGGCACAGCCATGATCCACTGCCCACATGCCCACTGGAGCAGAGGTGTGATTTCCTGCCTGCACACCCCTGCAGGGTATACAGGTAGCAGATTGTGGCTCTGCCCTGACTCAAAATCCCTGCTGCAAAATCCCATCTCCAGCTCTGGAGCAGCTCCCTGCCCAGCCACGCAACCTGCAAGTGTTGCTTGGGTTGGTCTCCGTGGAAGCCCAGGACTTTGCCTACCCCTGTTTTACACTGTTTTACCAATGGGATAGTATTGTAGAAATCTCAAGATTCTCCTGTCAGAACTGTCAGACTTAAATACTTATGTTTGCATTACTTTTCATTGGCATTAAGAGGTTGAAATTCCACCTGAACAAGACAGTTGAGAAAAATGTCTTGTCTTAAAAGAAAACCTATTTTTTTTCTTCAAATGCTTGTTACAACATTTGAACATTTTATGAAAATAGAGTACAGGTATATAGTACACAGTTGGCTTCCTTGGTAGCTTAAACCCTTTGGAATAGAACATTCAAGTGGTTTGTTATACTATGAAAATCATATGTAGCGATTGAAGAATATTGTTTTTCTTTATTCTCTTTCCTACTCTTCCCCCATACTCTAATTAAACACTTAAGACTATTGCAGGACTCTGTTCTCAAGGCACCCACTATAATTACCACTGCAGTGTTGGGATTGCGTAACTTTAGTCCAAAAAAGGAAGGGTGCAATTTAATAGTAAGTGAAGCACTGCAATGAGATGTAAAAACTAGAAATGCTAATTAATAGATTATAGTTAGCTAAGAGTATGCCCTAATTAAACTGAATTCATTATGTCCTCTGTAGCCCTCTGGAGTTGATCATTTCACCCTTTCTAAAGGAGATCAGTTTAATAGGATTTATTGTAATTAAATAGATTTTTCTATTTAGACTCTGAACCTGGCGTTTCTCTGAGATCTATGGGGGCACCTGAGATATGTCCATTGCCCCAGTAAAATTGAATTACCCTCATATTATCTTCCAGAATACTTGTAGGAATTGATTTTAGATGCCAATACTTGTCCTTCAATACATCTTGTTTAATAAAGCACCTGGCCATTGACAAGGCCTAAATGTTATATTGAGTTTAACTAAACACAGAAGCATCTGGAAACACTAGCTTTGTTCATGGAGCCAAAACCTGGGGTGTCCTCTGTCAGGGGAGAGCTCTTAGCTTTTATTTGTTGCTTGACTATGGAAAACTAATAGCTCAATTCTTCTGTTGCAAAGAACTCTGAAACACCACAACAGGTCAGAATGCTTTTGACAATATCTATTTGAAATCTCTGGGTTTATCTTGTGAATCATGTACACACCTAATAGTGCTAATACTGCACAGCACCCCAAGGCACCTTTGAAAGGATCTTACAGCACTTGCTGGTGCTGTTGCCCTAAACCACTCATTGTCGAAGACCAGTGGTGCTCAGTGCTCAACCTTTTTGGCCAGTGGACCAGATGAGCAGTGCCCAAGCCATCTGTGGGCTGGATCTGGCCAGTGGTCCCAATCTGGTGCTCAGGGAAGGTGCAGTGGGTGAGGAGGCAACCTGGACCCAACTTGGGCCCCTTTGAGGGAGGGAGGGAGGGAGGGAGTGGTGTGGCCTGGCTCTAATCTAGTTATGGGGAGCTTGGTGTTTGGGAATTTGGCAGGGAAGAGGGTGTCTATGTTATCTGCTACCGTTTCCCTGCTGCTGTAATTTCTGATGTGGGGAGACTGGTGGGCCAGATGCAATGGCTCTGCAGCCAGCACTTGGCTAGCAGGCTGGAGGTTGAGCACCCCTGTCATAGATCAGTGATTCTTAGCCTTTTTTAGACTTGAGGCACCCCTTGATAGACTCCAGGTACCTCTTGGAAAATGGCAGCTTCTAGTTTTCACTCAATTTTTATTATGGAAAAATAACAGCAAATCTTCTGTTGCAAAGAGCTCAGAAGGACCACATTAGGTCAGCATATTTTTAATGCTATACAATACTATTTAAACTCCCTGGGTTTATCTTGTGAATTGTGTTTGCACACCTAACAATGGTAACATTCCATGGCACCCTCGTCACTAGGGGTGGACAGTTGTATGGGCCGGAGGGCCACTAAAGGGCATTCTGGTGAGCTGTCATGGGCTGGGTCAGCAGCGCCCCCCACCTCCCCTGCAACAGCTCATCATCATTTCCTCAGTGACCCTCCAGCCCAAATAATTGCTTCTCCCTTCTCTCTAAGGGCAGAGAGCACAAAGGTTAGGGGATCCTAAATTTCTGTTCCCCCTTTCTTTCTGCACCCCCTCCCCTGCCCTGGGTCTCTGGCACGTGGCTGGGCCAGTGCTGCACTATATTCCTGTCCACTGCCTTGGGCCACATGGGCACAGCTGGCATGGCTCCTGTCTGATCCAGCTGTGTGCCAGGGACTTAGAGTGGAGGAGGGGATGCATGGAGAAAGGGGGGAAATGGAGTGTGGAACAGGCCCAGCTGAGCCTGGATTACCTGCAGCTCCCAGCCTCCATCTCTCTATACCCACTCCCCTGCCCTGAGTCCCTAGTCACTAAAAAAGTTGACTAAGATGCTTTTAGAGACTTCTAAACTCCTTTGAGGTGTCTCTGCTTGTTTTTGCTAAGTAGGATACTTGACATTTGCAATATGACAACTTAAAAAAGAGTACCTATTTAATATTTATTTATTTATTTATTTATTTAATTTACAAACCAAAATGTGTTTAGATTGTGATATTGAAGTCTGTGATGGTCACATTATGGAGCTGTGTGTGCTAGAGACATTCTTTCGTATTAAAGTTTTTTATGCTCTGAATGAGATCTTAACAAGGAGTTAGGGCTGACAGTAAGAGGTGTTCTGATGTCTGTCATCTTCTTCCGCACCTTACTGTTACTTACCATATATGTTATCCAATTTTTCCTAAGATATTTCCAGTAGCAGAGAAAATGCAAGAAGGAAGGTTCTTCTGAGAACTTGTCTGTTTTGTTACATGTCAGATTTGTTCATTCTTTTGTTTTTCCATAAAGTATTTACCTGTCCCTGACATTGGTGCAAAAATCTTGCTACTGTTGAGAGTTAATGAGATGAAGAAGGCATTTTTCTTTTGGAACTAATTACTCATTTTATGGTAAATCCCAGGTAGACTTACTACCAATTTGAATCTTCTGTAAAGAAATGTGATCAGTCAGTTTGCTCTTTGCTTTGGGATTTGTCTTTAAGGTAATCTTGTTCTTTCACAAAAGAATAGAGAATGCTTTTTATACAAGTTTTGAGAACACTGCAGTTGCTAGCATCTTCAGAAATGTTTTTTTTTCTACTTTATGGTGATCAGCAGGCAAATATTGCCTGGTATTCATAGATTTTTAAGGTGAGAAGGTGGGTGATCATCTAGTCTGATCAAGTATATATAGGCCACAGAACTTCCATAAAACAAATTTGTGCTTCAAATTCACTTGTAGTTGAACTGAAATGTATCTTTTTGGGGGTGGGGAATGCAATTTTGCTTTAGACTTCCAATAGAGAATATACCACAACAATTCCTAGACTGTCCCAGTAATTAACACTTCACTAATAGAAAAATATACCTTATTTCCATAAAATAAATATTAATTATGAACTGCTAACCTTCTTTCTGGTTTCTTTACTGAAAATTCCTTTCTTGAATATGAGATTGTCATGCTTCTTTACCTGGTTATGCAACTACTCAGTGTCTCTGTTCCCAAATGTCATTACATATCCATATATATTTTCTTCCTGTACAACTACAAAATTTCACTTTATACAAGTGAATTTTCTTCTGGCTTCAGGCAGGAAGCATATAGCATGCATTGCAGGTCATAAGAATTGATCCGTTGCTTGCTAGCACAATATGTATTAAGTGTATGACTATATGTAAAAGGACAAAGCCTCACAAATTCATTCTCAGATCCTTCAACTCCCCCTTATTTCCTACTCAGGTTTGCTTGTACTGCTGTATCCCAAGCAAATCCAAGACTGAACGCTTTTTTGGGTTGTGTCTATTTTCTTCCTTTGTTATAAAAGTGTGTGCCGCACTTAATTGTTATCACATTATCAGTACTACAATTCTGTACCTGTGGTTTTCCTGAAGTTCAAGGACCAAAATATACTATCCTCTTTAGAAATGGACATGCTTTTATTTATATTGCTTTGAGATAGAGAGTAAGTTCTGAGGCATTCTGTATAGAATATATTGCCTTTCGTTATTCTTCCAGAAATCTTTATATGGCAGTGTTTCTGAAGCAGTTCAAATTAGGAAATCAATTCTGCTTTGCTGGAAGTCCAAAATGAATGTTTATACCTACTCAAGTCTAACTAAGCCTTGAGTATACAGGGAGGAATTTATGGACCTAACAGTAGGAACCTGTTTTTGGCAAAGAACTACTTGCCTGAATGCTGATGGGGGTGTTGAAGTACTCTCTCATTATGTCAGTTGAACATATCTTCTTCTAAACTTATTTTAGAATCGATTCAGGACAGTGATTCGAATCACTGTCCTCTGAATTGACTGAATACGAATCTGAAGCAAATACTAGCCACTTAGCACAGGCCTAGCAGGTAGCACTACCCCAGTGCACTAATATTGGGTCCCAGGGAGCTGGTATTACTGCCTCTTCCCAGCCTCCCACACCAGGATTGGGATCTGGGGCCTCACACTGCCCCCTCTCAGCACCCTGCATGCTGGGATTGGGCACTGGGCACAGCACCACTCCTGCCTGGGCATATAGGCCGCAGTGCCACTGGCTCTCCAGCCACCAAATTTCTGGGTCTGTGTGGAGGAGCCTTGTGGGCCAGATGACACAGGACCACAGGCTGGAGGTTGAGCAATCCTGATTTGGACCTGTACCTTTTATATCTAGATCACGGGAAGTGAAATAGATAAGGTCCTGCAGCATCCCCTCTCTGCTCTTTGAGAGAAGAATAATGTTCTGCCATACTTCCTAATTTAGAAAACATTGAGAAACTGGATTCAAGAAGAGTGCTGCTTTGCTACTGCTGCTCCTCTGTCAGAGGAAGAGAGGTCAAGAATATCACTGATGATGTGATATGTGAACTATGAAAGGGGAAAAATCTATCCCACAAGTCTGAATACTGTTTCTTTACTCCTTTTCCTTAAAAGATCCAAGGATAAACAAGGAAATGAAAATGGGTACATTTCCCTTCCACTAGCTGCTTATCATGCATTGATAATTGAAATATATTTGATATGATAAATTGATTTGAACTAACAGTATTTCCAGATAATCAGTTTGGCAAGTTACTTTTTACATTCATTCATAGGTGTTAAAATATTAGGAAGTTTTGAATAGACAAAATATTTTTTTTCATACAACTTGATTTGCTAATTTTGAGTTCTTTTCAGGTTTATGTTACAGGATATAAGAAATGAAAGAGCACATTTCATTAAATTGAAATAAGGGAAATGTAGTTTGAATATTAGTAAGAACTTTCTCACCTTGTAGGTTAGAACAAAGTGCCCAGAGGGGTTGTGAATTCCCCATCCTTGGACATTTAAGAACAGGTTGGATAAACACTTACCTGGAAAGGGTCTGAGTAGAGGGTTGGGTTGGATGAGGTAGCCCTGTTTCTCCATAATATAAAATAAGCAGTTCTTTCATGCAGAAAGGGCCACATTGTTCACAATTTCAGCTGAAGTTAGAAGCATATCTGGCAATCGTAAAGAGAGGGGGTGACCTTGCCCTTTCATAGCCCACTGGGTATTTTTCCCCCTTTTTTGGCTGTTGTCATGACTGCTGAAAAGCTTAAATTTTGAGAATTTGTCTCAATTTCTTATTGAACTTTCCAATTTTTTCTGTTTTACCATGTGAACTGTTTGTTGTGGAAATCTCATTGATATAGAGTCTTGTGAATATCCTGATGCAGGGCATTTGCTCCTTTATGGTTTGCCCTTGTCATCTTTCTTGCTGTTGCAGTAGGTAGGAATTGTCTCCCTTCCTAAAGCAGGGCTGTCCATCTTCTGAGGAGCCAGGGTCTGCATGTCCTGTAGTTTCATAGGTGGCACTGCCCTGCACTCAGCGGTGGGCACAGGAGTGGGAGCCCAGTGGTCCCAGGCACAGTTGTAGTTGAAGTGATTGAGGGAGGCTGTGCTCAGGTAAGAGCTCATGGGATCCAAGTGGCCTGCAGGCTGCCAGTTGAACTGCCCTGCCTTAAACCATTTCTTCTTTCAGAAAAACGGAGAATGACAGTAGAAAAAATAACTTGGCTGCATTCAAGTTAGTTTGACTTGGGGTCAGAGGGGACCTGGGTTAGGGTCAGAAGGGAGAGCAACAAGTGTGATGTCATGGGGGACAAGGATCTGTTGGGAGGCTAGTCTGAGGGGGGAAGGAGTCCAGGAGAGCGAGTTGTATTTTTATGAAACCTTACTGACTGTCCAATAGATACTGTGTACTGCTCTGTAATCCTGATTAAAAGAGGGAAAGAAGTGCTTGAAATGAGGGTGGCCAGCAAAGTACCAGTAGCACAAGCTTGAAAATACCGAAATGCATGCTGGTGTTTGGGTTCCACAACTCTAGGTTGCAAGATTTTTTTTGTCATTAAGGAATAAAAGGACACTTCTAAAAGCTTCATAGAAATGAGAAAAAGTACAACAGAGGCCAGATGCAATACTGTCATTCAGTTCTGACTCACAGGAAGGAAATACAATGGGATTTACTTGCAGGAAAATGAATGACTAATAAACAGCCTGATTATGGTTTACATAACTCCTGAAGTATTAGTGAAAGAGAAGCTGTGTATTGACAGTGTGCAAAAAAAAAAAAAAAAAAAGCCAGCAGCATACTGGAGTGTCACTTGCAGATTAAGGGAAGTGATTCTCTTGCTCTGTTCAGCACTGGTGAGGCCTCACCTGGAGTACTGTGTCCAGTTTTGGGCCCTGCACTTCAAGCAGTATGCGGACAGTTTGGAAAGAGATTACAGAGACAGTGGTGATGGGCTTTTCTTTGTGGCCATAGGGGACAGGACTAGGATCAAATTGCCTAAAGCTACAGCAAGGGACATTTCGTTTGGAGATTAGGAGGAACTTTCCTAGTCAAGCGTTGGAACATGCTACCTAGAGAAATTGAGGTAAATCCATCCTTGGTAGTTTTCAAATGTATATCTGTCCTTGGAACTTTTCAAGGCACTTGGCTGGGATTAGTCAAGGGTGATCTTGCTTTGAGCTAGATGACTAGCTGACTTTGTGAGATCCCTTCCAACCCTGCTTTCCTATGATTACTGCCAAATACAAACATATGTGTCTTATGGTAGTGATTCTCAGCCATGGTGCCATGAGACCCTTTAAGGGATTCAAGATAAGAAACCAAGGTGCAATGTTCTGTCAGCAAGTAGGCATAAAGGTTAATTTGGGATTACTTTCTGTGTGCAAAGATTAGTTGTCCTTTGTTGTCATCTTCTGCAAGTGTCAGAGAAGCTGAAAAATAACAGCAGATTGTCAATCACAAGAGCATTCCTCATATTGAACTGTATCTTTGTAATCTAGTTTTTCACAAGACTTCAAAGTTATTGTGTCTTGAAATGAGAATCTTTGGAAAATAAGTCTCTAATTATTATGGACAGTTTGCTGGCAGCATATTAAGGGTCAGGTGGACTTGTGGTTGTTCATGTTGTACATGGGTTTGGGGACTCATCTTCATCTTCCACAGCCAAATCACATAGCTTTGTACTCTGGACCCAGCCTGTGGAGCCAGAAATTTGGTGGTGGGAAAAGCACTGCTCATCCCACCACCAAATTTCTGTCCCTGTGGGCTGGAATCAGCCCATGGACCGCATTTTGACACCCCTGCTTTAAAGGCTCCCTTTTGTTACAGTTACCCACCTCAAAGGGCTTTTTGTTAACAATATAGTTCTACCTTTTGATATTTTATCAAATCTACACTTCAGCAAGCATTATGAAAACTTTTCCACTAAATTGAGTTTTGGTAAGTATTCACTTCACTTGTACAGAGGTTGTCCCCATAAATTGTTTGTGTGGTGGATTTTTGGAGGACAAGAGCTTGCTGAAAGAAAACTTGATCTTGACTATTTAAAATTGGACAGAGCACATAAAAGTATATTTTCAATAAGCATTTATATGCTAATGTGCTGAAGCAGGGGTGGGCATCCTGTGGCATAGGCAGCCTCTGTCTGTAGTATGCAGCAGACTAAAGAGGGGGCAGGCAATACAGTGGCAGATAAGGTGAAGGGACAGAAAGCAGAGCAGCAGATCAGGCAGGGAGTGCAGAGCAGGCAGCAGAAAGAAGAGCAGTGGCTTGTGCAGGGGAAGGGGTTTGGAGTGGCATTCAGGGAGAGTGTGGAGTTAATTTGTGGCACATCAGCCAAAAATGTTTGTCTCCACTGCCCTAAGGAGTAGATGGTCCAAGAACACTTTGAGGTATTTGCACTTACTGTATACCTACACATTTATATATAGTTTGAAAGAGTACTGGAGACAGGCCAATGTAGTGACCCTACTTAAAAAAAAAGCAAAAAGGAGGACCCAGGGAACTACAGACTAGTTAGCTGCACCATCTGGGAAATTACTGGAGCATATCCTAAGGAAGGTCATTTGTGAGCATCTGGAGGAGGAAAAGCTGAACCCAAGCAGCCAGCAAACAGTGAGGCTTTTGACAAGGTCTCACATGATGTTCTCATAGCCAAATTGGAGAAATGTGGGCAGCAAGGCCAATTTAGATTGGTTATCCAGAAACATTTCTTCACTGTGAGAATAGTGAGGCAGCAGAATAGAGTGCTTAGGGAAGTTGTGGGCTCTCTGTCACTAGAGGTGCTCAAGAAGAGGTTAGGCAGCCATTGCTTGGGAATGATCTAGGCGTAGCTATGCCTATGTAATTTCATGGGTATTTCCCATTCTTCTGTGGGCTTTGCTGGTTGTTACCCCCTTCCCCCCCTTTTCACTCTTCCTGTTAAATGTCAGGGTGTTTTTAAGCCTTCCTCAGAGGCATTGAGTGTTGGTTACAGCTAAGGCTGGGCATTATGACTGGTCGTGCCAGTGCTCCTGCTGGAACCAAAGCCAGAGGTTTCTGGCTAGAGGGTCTTTCCTATCTGTTCAGGGTCAGTCTGATTGCCATATCTGGTGTCAGGAAGAAATTTTACCCCATGGTCAGATTGATGTAGACCATGGAGATTTTGCCTTCCTCTGTGTCACAACCCAAAGTTGTGATTTTTGTTTTGTGTGTGCTTCGGCACTGCTAAATTATTTTCCCGCTAAATTGCAGCTTCTTTGCACAGTGGAGTTTTCTGCTGCAGAAGAGAACCCCGGTGCAACAGAGAATTTCCCGCCAATTTGTAGCTTTCTTTGCATGATGCATTTCTTTTTGCATCTAGGAAATGCTCAGTGCAAAGAGTTCCCGCCATTTGTATTCAAATTTGAGCTACATTATTGGTTCATGTTAAATTATGCATACGTGGCGGCTAGCGATTGGCTTGCTAGCCGTATAAAGAGCTTGGGTGGTTTCCGCCCAAGTTGGAGAGAAATTGGAGAACTCTGAGGAGAACCTCCGCAAGGGAGGACTACACGAACAGACTTCACGCTGTGTGAAGATCTCTAAGCGCTGCGGATCCTTACAGACCCAACGCATTTCTTAAAAGGCAACGGGCCTGACCAGCCTCTGGCCTCTCCCCGTCGCCGATAGATTCCTAGATGTATCCCTTCCTGCGAGAAAAAAAAACGGACCCACTGAGCTTCAACAACTCCGTGGGAGAGAGTGAACTTGTCGTAATCCTCAAACGAGGATTTAAGCGGAGCTGTGCCTGGAAAACTGTCCAGCCTACATCACGACCATCTTTGGTGTAAGTAAACAATCTTTAAATCAACCACTATGCGTCTGTGACTAATTCTAGCTTGCCCCCGGTCTTCTCCGACCCCACGTGCCCGGGCTGCTGGCCACAGCCCGCGTGCGCAAAAACAGGCCCGGATCGCTCCCGGCCTGTACACTCTGTAGTGGAGGGTTTTGCCCTCTACCTGGGATCTCTTGAGCATATATATACAACATTTCAGAGGAGCAGAACATTGGCTGTTGTGGTTCCCCCACTTTACTTTTAGCAAGTCAGAGTGTTAATTCTGTGTTGTGTCAGGGTAGTCTTACATGGAGTTCAGATTATAGATTGTATGGGATGGTTTGGATAGGGATGATCATGCCTCAGGCAGGGTGTTGGAGTAGATGACCTCTGGAAGTCCCTTCCATCCCTAGTTCTCTATGATTTGACTACAGAGTATAGACATGCACACAGTGCAAAAAACTGCAAAAAAAAAAAAAAGAAGTCTGAAAAAATGTGAGAAATTAACAATAACAGCAGCAGCCTTAGAAAAACCATTATGCCAGGGTTCAGCCACATACAGCTGATGGAGCCCCTGGGTCTGGCCAATGGAGCTGCAGGGCTTTACCTATGCTGGGGCTTAGCAGTGAGAAGGAATGGCAGGGCCAGGGAGGTGGAAGCTGTGCCCACGCTGTTGCTGCTTCTCTTCTCCATCCCCAAACTGTGGTATGGGCGCAGCTTCAGTTGGAGGGGAACTGTGACACGGCCAGGCTGGATGAGATGGGACAGGGAGAAACGGGAGCAATACAGAAGCAGCTTCCAGTTCCTCAATCTTGGCTCAGCTGCATTACGGGTGGAAGCTGCATTCACACTGCAGCCAGTGGCTCCTGTTTAGATATTATAGCACACTGAGTGATTCCTGCATGACACAATGAATGCTGAAATACAATTCAGAGGGAAAGTCAAAAAGTCATAGCATTAGAATTGGATATCAGTCAGGTTTTACCTGTTGTTCCCCACTAGTTGTGAACATTGCTGACTGAGGAACTGTCTTAAGATGTCACCATTCTGGAAACGTTTTAAAATATTGAAACTTCACTGTAACATGAGAGCAACAGCTAGAGCAGATGAATTGTGCTACTTATCTCGAGGATTGGAGAGAGGACCAGGCCTACATACAGAGATTGCTCTGATCTTATCAGAGTACTAGAAAACTTCACAACAACACTTAGAAGTGATAACAGGAGAGGCTACTGGAAAGTATATTCTTTTGCCAAGCATCACATTATGCCTTTCTGACACAGTTCTACCTTTTAAGATATCCAAGAGGCAATTTTGGGTCAGAGGAGCTTTTGCAATGACCAATAACAAAGGCCAAGGTCAGCCACTTGACAGAATAGATGTTTACCTTCTACAGCCTGTGTTTAGACACAGATAGGTGTATGTTGTACTGTCAAAAGTGAAAATCATTTGTCAATCTGAAAATGCAAATTATACAGACAAATGATCTATTACCAAACGTAGAAGGCATTTACATGAAAAACATGATATTTTGCAAATTCTTCCAATGATGTTTTGTATTATACTGTCACCCCCTCAAGATCGCATATTATTTATCTCTCCTTCATAATTTTCAAAATGATTGAACCTGCTTATGTTTAATTCAGTGATGTATTTGAAACCCTTCAAATGACTCCAAGTTCAACAAGTTTATTTCCAAAGGCAAGTGAACTATTTTGTTGTGTTTTTAACCTAAGTTTTGTCATAGGATCCTGTGGAAATATTTAAAAGTCTGTGACTTTAAATCTCTCCTCAGTTGGTTGTACAGTAAGGTTGAAAAATTGAAAATTCCAATGGACCGGGACAAATTTTTAGACAGAATTGGTTATGCTCTGCTTTACTCATGATTTGAAGGGGTTTTTTTTACATGACCTTTACGTGAATTCAACACAGAATTTGACTGAAAATCAACAGGAAAATCAGGAAAGAGCCGAATGGTAAAAGAAAGAACTATGGCACTGTTGAAGGAAGAGGAGGAGATATTGTGAAACCAGATGAATGAGTTTGAGTTGATCAGCGGCATAATGTTTAAGCCTTCAGAGAGCTCTCAGTTGGCAAAGAAAGTTGGTATAAAGTGTTATTTGAGAGAGAATCTTATGTCTAAAGGAACTGTGCAACCACAATTAATGCTTTTAGCAAAAATGTACTGGTTAGACACTTGCATAGGAAACCTGAACAGTTATGCTTGTGCAGCCACAAAGGTAAAAATACTCTATGATTTGTTTCTTCAATTTTAATTTTAGCAACTCAGGCTGGATGTCAAATAGCAGAAGATATGTTTACAATTTAATAATGAAGAAATCTGAATATATCAATGCATGACATATTTAAGACCAAAGGTTGATCAAATAGAAGTCACACTAACTTTTTTTTTAATAAGGCTATTTATGTTATTTGTTCTTTACTTTCTATTGAAATCTGACAGTGCTAGAGTAAATGTTTTTATTTAAATTTCTAATTTAGTAAAATATTACATTTTACATAGCAGCATTTTCTACTAAAAAGTATAAGCTTAAAATGTTCCAGTGTGGTACAAAAGCAAGCTGAGGGTACCATTAACAGCTTACTGTGAGAACACCACAAATCCAGTTGCACAATTCTTCATGCTAATTTGCTACTTCATCTTGCTCTTGCATCAGTGTAGTCAGTCACTGGCAGCAGAAGAATGCTTTCCCCAAAAGTTCAAAACAAAACACAAAAACATAGCAGCCAGCATTTCATTTCAGTCCTCCCTGCTGCCTTCCCTGCCCACCCCTCTTCCCCCCTTGGAAAATGATAAATATTTATCTTTAACTCTTTGACTAGCAGTTTGGCAAAATCTATTGGTCTTATTCCTAGATGTATTTTAGGTTTTGCAACTGCCCATCTCCTCAGCTTTGCTGCATCTTCTGAGGTATGTATGATAGCTGGTGCCCTCATAATCTTCAGGAAGAGGACTAGGCCAGTATAACCCAGGGGCTAAAGGAAAGGCCTGTGCCTCCTGTACAAAGATTTTTCTATTTAGTATTGCAGTCTGGCCCTTGGCATGAAGAGGTTGGACACAGCTGTTTAAGGTCCTCTGTTGGGCACACACTAAACTGCTAGGCTGAGTCCTAATCCATTAGACCTGATGTGTATTAAACCTCTCAAGTCTGAGCAGAGCTTGGTATTCCCCTAGATTGGGGAACAGATTTTGTTTAGCACACCCTCCTGAGAGGTAGAGGTAGAAACTGTAGTCCAGCTGTCTGTCTTCTGGGTCTAGTAGTGACCAATCAGTTCTCCCTTTGCTTAAACATACCCTCTTCTGTAACTTACCATGGAAGATGTGAGACCTGGTTTACCGTTTAACTGTTCAGGACTACATGATAAATGCAAGTGCACCCAAAGGCCTTACACAAAGTTTATGAATACACTGTTGCTCTTTACTTAATAGCAGGAGAATTGCAGAAATTTAAACAAAAATAAACCCTTTTGTTCTCTTGATCATTCTTTGTCCTGTAGTCAGAGACATAACTAGCTATTTTGGCACCTTGGGCACTACAGGGAAGAGGACAGTGTCAAGCTCCTGCTTGCACTAAACACCTATGACTTAGTGGAGCTAACAGAGACCTGGTGGGACTCATCCCATGACTGGGCGGTACATATTGAGGGCTATAGATTGTATAGAAAGGACAGGTCGGGGAAGAAAGGGGGGGGGTTGCACTTTATGTCAGTGAGCAATATACATCAACCCTCATCAAGACAGAATCCGAGTTTGAGGAAGTAGAAGGATTGTGGGTTAGGCTACATGGGGGGCAAGGAGAAAGGGATTTGGTGGTAGGGGTCTGCTACAGACCCCCACACCAAGGGGAAGAAATAGATGCGGGGCTCCTAAGGCAACTCTCGGAGACCATAAAAACTAAAGAGGCGGTAGTCATGGGGGACCTAAACTACCCAGACATCTGCTAGGAGACGCAGACAGCAAGGTCCCATCGCTCACGCAGGTTTCTAACCTGTATACAGGACCTCCACCTGACACAGGAGGTGCATGGTCCCACTAGGGGGAATGCCATACTGGATCTGGTATTGGCAACAGGAGATGACATGATAGGGGACCTCCAGATCGGTAGCCATTTGGGAGACAGTGATCACCTTATAATAGAATTCAACATAAGACGGCGAGTGGGTAAGGTAACTAGTAGGGTGAAAGTGCTAGACTTTAGGAAAGCTGATCTCAATGCACTCAGGTGATTAGTCAAGGAAGCACTGCAGAGTAGGAGTTTTGAAGGGATGGGAGCCCAAGAAGGGTGGCTGTGCCTAAAGGAAACGATCCTTCGGGCACAAAGCAAGACGATCCCCGAGCGAGGCAAAAAAGGGAAAGGGGCCAGGAGGCTTCCATGGCTGACCAGAGAAATCCAGGGCAGCCTAAGGGCCAAAAGGGGAGCACATAAAAAGTGGAAACAGGGTGAGATCACTAAAGATGAATATACCTCCTCTGCTCGTGCTTGTAGGGAGGCAGTTAGACGGGCCAAAGCTACCATGGAGCTGAGGATGGCAACCCAAGTAAAAGACAACAAGAAATTGTTTTTTAGATATATTGGGAGTAAAAGGAAGGCCCAGGGAGGAATAAGACCACTGCTAAATGGGCAGAAACAATTGGTGACAGACAGAGGGGACAAGGCTGAACTCCTCAACGAGTTCTTTGCCTCAGTGTTCCTAAGTGAGGGGCACGACAAGTCTCTCACTGGGGTTGTAGAGAGGCAGCAGCAAGGCACCAGACTTCCATACGTAGATCCTGAGGTGGTGCAGAGTCATTTGGAAGAACTGGATGCCTTTAAATCGGCAGGCCCGGATGGGCTCCATCCAAGGGTGCTGAAGGCACTGGTCGACATCATTGCAGAGCCGCTGGCGGGAATATTCGAACGCTCGTGGCGCACGGGCCAAGTCCCGGAGGGCTGGAAAAGGGCTAACGTGGTCCCCATTTTCAAAAAGGGGAGGAAGGAGGACCCGGGAAACTATAGGCCAGTCAGTCTCACCTCCATCCTTGGTAAAGTCTTTGAAAAAATTATCAAGGCTCACATTTGTGAGAGCCTGGCAGGACAAATTATGCTGAGGGGAAACCAGCACGGGTTTGTGGCGGGCAGATCGTGCCTGACCAATCTAGTCTCTTTCTATGACCAGGTTACGAAATGCCTGGACACAGGAGGAGGGGTGGATGTCGTATACTTAGACTTCAGGAAGGCCTTCGATACAGTATCCCACCCCATACTGGTGAACAAGTTAAGAGGCTGTGACGTGGATGACTGCACAGTCCGGTGGGTGGCGAATTGGCTAGAGGGTCACACCCAAAGAGTCGTGGTAGATGGGTCGGTCTCAACCTGGAAGGGTGTGGGCAGTGGGGTCCCGCAGGGCTCGGTCCTTGGACCGATACTCTTTAATGTCTTCATCAGCAACTTGGACAAGGGAGTCAAATGTACTCTGTCCAAGTTTGCAGATGACACAAAGCTATGTGGAGAAGTGGACACGCCGGAGGGCAGGGAACAGCTGCAGGCAGACCTGGATAGGTTGGACAAGTGGGCAGAAAACAACAGGATGCAGTTCAACAAGGAGAAATGCAAAGTGCTGCACCTAGGGAGGAAAAATGTCCAGCACACCTACAGCCTAGGGAATGACCTGCTGGGTGGCACAGAGGTGGAAAGGGATCTTGGAGTCCTAGTGGACTCCAAGATGAACATGAGCCGGCAGTGTGACGAAGCCATCAGAAAAGCCAATGGCACTTTATCGTGCATCAGCAGATGCATGATGAATAGGTCCAAGGAGGTGATACTTCCCCTCTATCGGGCGCTGGTCAGACCGCAGTTGGAGTACTGCGTGCAATTCTGGGCGCCACACTTCAAAAAGGATGCGGATAACCTGGAGAGGGTCCAGAGAAGGGCAACTCGTATGGTCAAGGGCCTGCAGGCCAAGCCCGACGAGGAGAGACTAGAGAAACTGGACCTTTTCAGCCTCCGCAAGAGAAGGTTGAGAGGCGACCTTGTGGCTGCCTATAAGTTCATCACGGGGGCACAGAAGGGAATTGGTGAGTATTTATTCACCAAGGCGCCCCCGGGGGTTACGAGAAACAATGGCCACAAGCTAGCAGAGAGCAGATTTAGATTGGACATTAGGAAGAACTTCTTCACAGTTCGAGTGGCCAAGGTCTGGAACGGGCTCCCAAGGGAGGTGGTGCTCTCCCCTACCCTGGGGGTCTTCAGGAGGAGGTTAGATGAGTATCTAGCTGCGGTTATCTAGACCCAGCACTCTTTCCTGCTTATGCAGGGGGTCGGACTCGATGATCTATTGAGGTCCCTTCCGACCCTAACATCTATGAATCTATGAAAGTGCTGAACAGTGTGTGGGGGCGAGATAAATGACAAGTACAAGAGAGTGGGGGTGCAGAAAGCATCCCTTCCACTTGCCTTTCCATTTGGTATCCACTTGCTTCAACTTAGTACCAGTGTTGGCTGCTGTCATGTCCTCTGGGGATTCCAATATCCTTCTTTGCAACTCACTGATATAACTTATCTTGTTCGTGTTACAACAGGGGCAGGCAATTATTTTGGCTGGAGGGCCATGTAATGAGTTTTGGTGAGCTATGGAGAGCCACAAGGGTAGCCCTATCTTTTGACAGGTACCCTGCCCCCTAGTCGCCATCTTGGAGCTGGAAGTCCTGCCCCCTAACCCCTGACTTTTGGAAGTACAGTACTCCATTTGGGAAGGGGGGTTGCCATCTTGGAACTGGAAAAAAACCCAAATCATATAGTAAAAATAAAACAACCACAATAACATATCTGAATTTTTTTTTTAATTTTTTTCCCTGATTTGTGAGTATTTGCATCGTGTATATCAGAAGTGTCCAACCTTTTTGAATGTGGGGCTGGATCATGAACTTTTTATCACCCAGTGGGCTGGCAGGAGCGGGCGCTCATGCAGCCTGTCCAGTCTGGCCGCAGCCTGGGGGCGCAGGGGGTCAAGAGGTGCCGCCTGACCATGCCGTGTCCTCCCTGCCACCTGGGCGGCCTCAAGGATGCTCCCACACCTGCGAACGTGGGCTCAGCAGCCAGGGGAACATGTGGGGAGTCTACAGGGGGTGCAGGATGTACAGGGACACCCCCCTGCTCCCTCTCCCCTGGGGCAGCCTGAGCCCAAGCGGCAGGGGTCCCTCCCTCCCCAGGGTCCACGACTCGCCACCCCCAGCGTGATGTCTGCAGGCACGGGGTGATGCGGGGAGGAGGGAGTGGCACCGGCTTCCCGCCCCGAAAGCCACAGCAGCAGCAGCATCTCCCACAGGCCTGGCCCCAGCATCCCTCCAAGCCAGCATCCGCGCTCCCTGTGCCCACCCGCCCGCAGCACTGTGACCTGCTCCAGCCCACACGGCCGGCAGGGACTGGTGCAGGGCGGGGCTGGCATGCAAATAAGGAAGGGAGGGGTGGGGCTAGGAATGGAAACCCTGCAATGTGGGAAAGGGGAGGAGCTAACATGCAAATGAGGAAGGGAGGGGTAGGGCGAGGAAGGAACACTGTGAAATGAGGGGGAAGGGGAGAAGCCGCACCGCATCGGCAACATCAAGCTGGCGTGGTACGTGTGGGGAACCTTGTCTCTTCCCCAGCCCTTCAGCAGCCATTAGGAAGCTGCTGAGGGACAAGGGATGGGAACGAAAGTAAACAGCCCCAGAAGTATGCTGCTGTGTGTGTGGGGGGGTGTGGCAGGAGGGGTGTGGGGTTTGTGGGGAGGATGTGGGTGGGTGCAGTGTTTGTGAGGAGTGTGATTGTGTGGAGGGGAGGGTGTTGTGGGGTTTGTGGGGGAGGCTTTGTGGGTATGGTGGGGTATGCATGGGAGCCCCTCCACATACTCCCATCCCCTGCCTCCCCTGAGCTGGTCAGCACCTGTCCCCACCCCACAAAAGCCTGGAGCCTGCCCTGCAGTGCCACCCTGCCATCACCAACAGTGTGCAGCTCCTGTCCCTCTCCATGTCCACTCTGGACTCACCCTGGCAGGAGTGGACCAGCTGAAACCTGCATTATAGCCCCGACCCTAGCCTGCCCTGTGCCTGCTCCACACTGCCTGCCCATGGCGCATCCTGGGCATGCAGTGGGGCTGGGGCAGCTCCCTGGCTGGACTGCCTTCCTAGGTAGACCAGGCAGCGGCAGCTTTTTCCATCTACTGCCGCTGCTGGCTCCAGCCCTGTGGTACCAGTGGGGACTTGTACCGCACAACCTCAACCCGGCCCACCCCACGCCTGCTCTGAACTTGCCCACTCATGCTAAGCAGTTGCAGTAGCACCAGTGGGGCAGAAACTGTTGCTCAGTGCAGGGGGAAAAGTGGCCCCTCCCCCTCACCACTGCCCATGACTTCCTGCTACAGCTGACTAGAGCTTATACCTGGGCTGCACTGTGGCTCCTCTCTGTTGCCGTTGCTGCCGTGTGGGGCAGCCCGGCGGCAACAGTGACAGTGGCGGAGCTGCAGGGCATATTTTGCCCACTCCTCTGTTAGAATGATATAGCTGTGAAGGTCCAGAAAGTACACAACAAGAGAGGCTTTTTGGAGGAGTGAGACTTTTTATTGGACAGACTGCATGGTTGGAATAAAGCAAGACATTGAATCTGATGAAGAATATCTTACAGAATGTTAGACAAATAGACAAGCTTGTCTAACTTTTTTCCCCAACTATTCAGTTGGTCCAATAAAAGATATCCCTCCCCCCCACCCTCCACAATCCTTGCCTTGCACACTTTTCTCTGACATTGGTAATCTAATGGTTGAACTAGTCCTTCTGCTACAAAAGCCTGCCCATCATTTTCCCCCTCTTCGGTTTCTGAGAGATTTGTCCCAGGTTTGCTTTGTGATTCTGAGTCTGTTTATTTGTCCCAATCACATCATAATTTTTTTAAGCCATTCTTAAGTTTTCTGTTTTTCAAACTATAGCCTCTTTTCAGATAAACCTGGTAGAACTGGTTTGTTTAGGCTTTAGCTATGCTATTGTTACAAGTGGTTTGCATATCAATAGCACAGCCTACAGTTCCTGGTCTTCCAAGTAAGTGCTAGAAGCCTAGTCAATTAGATGAATATGAATTCAGCAGCATTAATTATTCCATATATTACATAACTGTAACATAAAGCAGAACTCAGAAGTGGCACATAGGTTTCCAGAAGTGCCACATTTTCCACAGGCATATATTGTGGTAGAAATATCCAGGCCCTACACATTCTAAGTATTCTAAGCATCAAGGAAAAATAGTTCTGTAAGTGTAGACTATATAACAATTATACTGGTATCCTTTAATAGGGATGTAAGTTGTTACTATAAAAACTGTTGTCTCTCCACACCTCTATAGCAATAAAAGTGTAGCACAACCTCTCCAACTTTAACCCTGCTTCCTCCAGGGTCAAAGTTAGGGTGATTTAGCTACCTTGTATTGCTACATGTAACAATTAGATCTTAATAGCTGTTTGTGCACTCCTGAGCAGCAGGTCCCCTCCCATTCTGAAACAACTAAAATGTATGTTTGCCCATACCCTTTGCTAGGGGAGATAGACAAGCTCTCCAAATCAAAATTAAGTGGTGAAATATATTACAGAAACTAAAATGTCTCTCGTAGTTGGACTGTCTTTAGAAATGTGCTGAAACTATGCTTAGGAGATGGAGTTGCCCTAAACAAATATAACCTGTATGCCCTGGGAAGGCATCGTAGAATGATGGATATTTTCTGCTGCTACTTTATCAGAAGCCCCCTCCCCCCCCCCCCCCCCAAAAAAAAAAAAAAAAGAAGATAATATACTGGGAAATTTTTATTGGGATGAACCCAGGTGATCAGGGATCTGGAGCAGCTGGCATACAAGGAGAAACTAAAAAGGCTAGGATTTGGAAAGAAGAAGGCTGAGTAGGATATAACAGAGTTCTATAAAAGCATGAAAGGTATGAACAAAGTGAATAGGAAACTGCTGTTCATCAAGTCCCAGGATACTAGAGCTAGGGGGCACCAACTGAAATTAGCAGGAGACAGGTTTAAAATAAACAAGAGGAAGTACTTTTCATGCAGCACATAAATAACTTGTGGATATCGTTTACCACATGAGATTGTAGAGGCAGATAGTATAACCAAGTTAAAAAAGGACCTAGACAGTGGAGACAGATCCATTAATAGCTGTTAAATGGTGAGACAGGAACAATAGTCTTTATGTGGAAGATAATGATGATATTTTTCTTTTTAGCTTCCACTGGTTGCCCTTTTACAAGGCCAGAAGATCCCAGTATATACATCCAACCAAACGTACCCTAGTATTCCTAAGAAAGCTAAATATGGTCATCTGGGGTACTCAGTGCTTCAAATTTGGGAAATTTTTCCATTGAAAAAAATAGCGTCCTTCTTATAAAGGTCCATTATGTGGGGGCCGAGGGGGAATCGAGGATCAGGAGTCCTTGGGAACGCTAGCTGGGGTTGCGGCTGCGATCCCATGACGGGTAGATGGTTACTCTCTATCACCGGAGCGGAATTAGGCACAAACGAGACACGTATCAATTGGAAAAACAGAGGTAGCTTTACTTACACTGTAGAGTCGTATACAGCGCAGGCAATCGTAGTTGCAACAATTCTATTCTTTAATCGTTAATCGAGGAGCTGGTTGTAGACAGGGTAGCTCGGGTCTAACTCGGGCATGCAACACGGAGGATACGTCGCAAGGCTTCGCCGACGGGGAGTCGTTGGCAGGTGATCAAGCTGCCGGAGTTCTACTCCAGGGGGAATCGCGGAGTTCTTCAACTAGGGCGGAAACGCCCTTAACCTTTTGTACGGCTAGCGAGCCAATTGCCAGCCGCCATGTGGGAATAATTTAACATCAGCCAATCACATTATGCAAATCTGCATTTCCTCGGCGGGAACTCTATCCACGCCGGAACTCTTCACCATCCCGAGACTTCCCCTGCCTTACTGTGCCTTGTGCTAGAAAGTTCCACCGTGTCGAGGCACTGATTCAAATCAGCTCTGACACATTAAAGCAGCTTAAATCCAAGTAGGTATATTGCTTCAGTACTCTCCTTTAGGTATGAAGATTCTTGGGTGGCATCAGATCGTCCAAGTAAGTAAATATAAATGGTCTCATGATGCTAAGTGGCCATCTCTATGTTTTCATGAATGTTATGTGAGAAGCAGTTTTGGAAATTTGGTCATTCTCAACCTGAAAATCCTGTCGCTAAAATGTTTGTTAGGAAAAAGGAATCAAATTTATTTTATGCAGATGTATGAGCTTTGGATCTTGAAATCAAGTGACTGGGCAAGTCAAAAGCCAATTATCTTGGGACCTTGTTGCTTGCAGCACTGTGTTAGATCTGTGGCATATTATGTGGCATTAAAGTTAGAATGAGTTCTGAGTAGTTGCATGGTAATGTTTACTATGAAGTCTACATGTGCAACTTGCACTCCGCTTCTAGAGGCCTGGTGAACAGCCATCCCAGCATGCCATGATGGATTGACTTTCTCCTATTTCTGACAATGGCTGAAAACAGTTGAGCAGAGACAAAAGTGCCAATTGGCTGACCATCTCGCTGAGGTGAGGATACAAATTCCAGTCCCTCCCTTGCCTGACATGGGACCTCCAATCCCTCCTTGACCAACTATTTCAGGTGGGATCAAATTTCCAAGGGCTTCCTGGAGAGAATGAGTGCTGGAAGCAAGCAAATCCTTGCCCTGAGCACTCTAATCCCCAGGCACTCGGTGCTTTGGTGGTATGAGTTTCTGGTCCCTTTGAGGATCATGATGCTGTGCAGGTCAGGGTGCTGTGGGCCTAGTATTGGATGCCACCTTGTTACTCCTGGGCAAGATTTGTAAACTTGGACTGGTCTGAGAAGCTTATGCGCAGAACCTAGGACAGTGAGCAGTAATGGCAAATTTTTTAGATGTCCATGGCACATTTTATGGACCTTTGTGCTGAGTTGTACCCCCTGTGCCAGCACCAGAATTTTGGGCTCTATCATCCTATGTCCCTTGAGAGGATGCATGACCCTGGTGATTTGGCAGCTGGTGAACACAGACAGCTTCTGTTCTGTCACCAACCTGTTGTAGCAGACCATGGTGATGACAGCTATGTGTGAAGTGTGTGATGCTGTACTTGAGGACCTGTAGCTTCAGTTCATCTGGTTCAGGGACCCACATGAGGTCACTGCTGGGTTCACATGTATGTGCTTGCCAAACTACATGGGTACCATGGATGGGGCTCACATACCCATTCTGTATTCCACCTCACCATGCCTTGGATTACATAAATCATATGGGGTTCTGTTCAGTTACACACTAGGCAATTGTTGATCATCATGGGTGCTTCACTAACATCACTATTGAGTGGTTGGGTCAGGTACATGGTCCCCGTGTATCCAGAAGCTCTGGCTTTCTGGAGAAGGTAGAGTTTGCTTCTGGCATTCCCACTGTAGATTTGGGTGGGCTGACCATTTCCCTCTTCATCATCAGTGACCCAATCTACCCAGTACTCCCCTGGCTCATAAAGCTATATACCTGTTGGTTGGACACCAGGAAGGAGTTCCTCAATTACCAGCTAAGCAGCTATTGCATGGTGGTGGAGTGTGCGTTTGGGCACCAACAGGCATACTGGAGGTCCCTGGGTTCCACCTTGAACTTGGTCTGAGGAACATTCCCAGCTTCTTGGCTGCTGTCTGCAGCATTCACAACATATACAAGATGAGCAAGAGAAATCTTCCTGGAAATTGGGCCAGCTCCAGATGAACCAATGGCAGGGAAAGCCTGTGGAACTTTGCTGAAGTGGGTGCTGCAGTGATGTCCTGGACTGAACCACCACTAAACAGTTCTGATCGGAGAAGCCTTGACTGACTACTTTTTGGGACACTGTTCTGCCTGGCAGGAGGGGGTGCAGGGACCTCTGAGTGATTGTGAACTCTTTACTTGTTGCACTGTACATTTTTAATGTGCTTTTCAAAAATATCTTGGTACACATTTTTTATGCTATCTGTTGGGCTTAATGCCCCCTGTTGTGGGGAGATGGGGCAAGAAGGACTAGTGGGGAGAACAAGGAATAGGAATGCTGGAACACTCATGAGCGAACTGTGGTTCTGCACTGGAAGTTTGTGAGTGCTGGCCGGGAGGGAGAAATAGAGGCATAGACCACTGGGTGGTCAGGGTTCTGAGCAAATCAAGTTGAGGCCTGGACAGGAAGCACATGGGACAGATCCGATAACTGTGAAAGTGTTGTTTCTTCAAGTAAACTGTGCAAACTTTGCTAAGTGTACAGTTGTACTAAATGTGCTTTGGAGTAGCTTTGGGTTCACCCAAATCTCTTATCTATAGGTCTCCTTGCTGGATTGGAGGGTCCCTGGGAAGGTTATGATGTGGGCATATACTCCCCCAATCTGAGCCAGGTGACTCCAAGGCACGGGATAGCCACATCTTTATGGGTGGGTCTGCTAGGGAGCTGGATGGGGGCAAATAGTGCCAGCATCCATCCTCTCATCTCATCATTTAAGTTCAGGTACCTTTTTATGGTGCTTTCCTCCCCTCTTTTGGGGTGCAGGCACTGAGGAGAGAGGTGGCATTCCCCATTGTGCCAGGGAAGGGCAGTGCCATGCCACTCCTGCCATGGTGTTCATCTGACCTGCCACTGAGACCTCCACTCCTGCTGGGCACAAGGGAATGTAAGGCTCTGGCCATCCAGAGCTGGACAACTCCAGGACAGCTGGAGTATAGGGAAGTATGCATACAGTGTGCCTGGCCAGCCTCCCCATGTTCCCACTGATCATCTGGCAACAGTTGCTGACCAGAGAAGGTAGGGAGGAGGATGAGTAGAAGGTGACCAGTCTCCATGTTAGCCTGAACTGGATTGAGGCTGGTGCCATTGCCTCTGCTTAGATGGGGGATGGTAGGCAACTATAGGTTCCTGCTGCCTTGCTCTTTTAGTATGGACATACTCCTTAGCAGCAGTAGCCACCCTGTCCAGGAAGGAGTTGTATGACTCCACAACAGACCAGAAAGGACACATGGGTCTGGGGTGCTGATTCTTAGACCTTCCCTCAGCTCTTCACACATCCCTGCACCAGTTCCAGGAACAGACAATCCTGAGCTGCAGAAGAATGCTGAAGAGCTCTTAGTAGCTTCTCTGACAGGTCCTGCCAGTTGTTGAAGGCAGCTATAGGCTATGGGTTATCCTCTGAGTGGGAGTACCCTTCATGTTCTTGCGGTAGCATCAGCACTGGAACCTCCTGAGCTCTCATGGGCTAGAGCTAACTTGGAGTGAACATAGTAGAAGCAACCTAGTGTGTTTCCATAGTTAGCAGATAATGTGTGTAGGTTCTGGATTCCCACACATGCTCTGCAGGTGTGCAGACAACAATGCACTGACAACAAAGCAGACTTTGAAATGTTATAGACTACTTGATATTATGATGGAAAACCTGAGCATCTTGCTCTCCCAGCACACTGGGCACTATTCTTGCTGCTAAGTTGCTATGCAGTGGCCAGTACTACTGAGTGTATATGATCATGGCATCCATGCAGGACTTTTACGTTGGTCTGTTTACTTTGCTGTTGCTTACTTAAATCGCTTTAGTTTGTGAAATTAAAAGTTCTCTGTCCAAGGTGAATCTGAGTGGCAGACACTGTTCTATGCACTTTCTATTCTAAAAATCCTGTGGTATCTTAGTATGGTGGAAAAGAGGTTGCATATCTGTGCTTATCTGAAAATATCCTTTTCTTGAGTAATATGATTCATGCTTCTGGCCCACCCCTGAAACAGATGGATTTTCCAGATTAGAAATTAAAATCGACAACCAAGTATTTGGGTTTGTTGTCAGTAGTGAGAAGGGAATGGAATTTCCCATGCTTTGCAATAGAAGAAACTGTTAAGCTTCAAAGGTTATTTAATTCAATCTGTAGTTTAGGAAAGATGAGTTAAATCACTCTGGCTATGGAATTTATCTCTATCAGAAGGAACATTTTGAGGCATTCCTCTTCTGTCAGTGACCCAAGGTCTGTTTCTTTTACCAAGCTGCAAGTATACTGAGATACCATAGTAGCAGATTTGGGGATCACTATTCAAATCTTCAGTGAAGCACAAATACATCTTCATATTGATAAAATATGTGGCCATAGGAGACAGGACTAGGAGCAGTGGACTCAAGCTGCAGCGGAGGAAATTTAGGTTGCAGATTAGGAGGAACTTTCTGACTATGAGGGTGGTCAAGCATTGGAACAGAATACCTAGAGAAACTATGAAATCCCATCCTTGGAAATTTTCAAGAGCAGGTTGGATAGACACTTGGCTGGAATGGTTTAGTTGGGTGCAGGGGACTGGACTTGACTTTGTGAAGTCCCTTTCAGCACTACTTTCCTGTGATCCTATAAGCAAATACGTGTACATCTGTAACACATCATCCTCCCTAAGATAAGAAAACTGTAATATGTTGACCTCTCTACCTTGTTTTGCATGTTAAAATCATGGAATTTGTTCTCCAGTTTACTCTGATACATGTTAAAATCCCATTCTTAGGAATCTGCTTTTAAACACTTATTTGAAAATTTTGCATTTTTTTAAAAGTTCCCAGTAACTTTAATGAATTCAAATCTAAATGTCTCATTAACACTGATTAAATTTTGATTTGAAGTGACAAATATTTCATGCTTGAGTTTTTAATGAAAAATCATAGTTTGAGTTCTGACAATAAATACGTGCACAAATTTACTATGGGATTATGCCAAAGATTAGCACTAACTTTAGGTGTTTGCAAGATAAGGGCATTAATTTTCAGTATGTTCCTTACATTTATATTAGTTTTGTAACAACAAGATGAGATTATACTAGGACTTATAATTTAAAGCATTGTAAATTTTATTCTTAAAGTACAGCACATTTTCAAATTAATCTTGCAAATTATGTTATAGAGTCATAGAAAATTCAGTTTGGGAGGGTCCTCAGGAGGTCATCTAGTCCAAACCCTTTCTCAAAGCAAGACCATCCCCAACTATATCATCCCAGCCAAGCCTTTGTCTAGCTGGGTCTTAAAAACCTCCAAGGATGAAGATTCCACAGCCTCTCTGGGTAATCTATTCCAGTGCTTCTACTACCCTCCTAGTGAGAAAATTCTTCCTAATATCTAACCTAAACTTCTCTTGCTGCAACTTGAGACCATTAATCTTTGTTCTGTCATCTGCCATGACTGAGAGAATAGGTCCTTTTCTGCAGAGCTGCTGCCCAGCAGTCTGTCCCCAGCCTGTACCAGTGCATGGGATTGTTCTGTCCTAAGTGCAGGAATTTGCACTTGTCCTTATTGAACCTCATGAGATTTCTTTTGGTTCAGTCCTCCAATTTGTCGAGATCTCTCTGAATCCTAGCCCTACCCTCCAGCCTGTCTACTACTACCCCCAGCTTGGTCTTCTCAGGAGTTTTGGCAGCAGGTTTTTCTGGAGTCTTGTCTACTTTCTTCAAGAAAGTGTCCAAGGAAGTTTGGACGATGTTCTCCAGGGAGATGAGCGACGCAGCAAACTTGTTCGCTGGTGTGGCATTGCATTGGATCAAGTGTTGTAAAGTTGAAACTGACGTCATAAATTTGAAACAGGGTGTCAATGTATAAACGTTGTAACTCAAAACGTTGTAAGTCGAGGACTGCCTGTATACACAAGAGTATTCCTGAAAGTTCAGATTAAAACATGTCTTCAGACTTTTGACTTGAGTAGATACGCATTCTATGTTTAGCTGATTTCATAGTGGAACAAGAGGTAGAATCCATTAATTTTATTTGCTTAGACATTATTCTTCAGATGCTTTTTTCACACTTAATTTTTTTTCTTTTGAAACACCCATTTGTTATTTAACAACTGCAGAAACTAAAACAATAAGAATTTTTGTGTTATAATTTTCTTAATTTGCCAATTAATCAACTGATTTCATTGGACAGATCTTTTATATATGAACCCTAGCCACTTACCATGCTAGCCCATGTTTTGAAAGCTGACCTGAAAAATGGCTGTATTTTTCATTTGTACCATATTTGACAGCTGAGGTCCTGAAAGGACTTCACAAATATGAATGAATTAAATATCACAATACAAAATATCCCAATACCCCGTGAGTTGTCTTATACTGTTTCATTAGATAAATTATTTTAAGTTGCTTTTTTTTTTTTGCAGTCATGCAGCTAGTCAGCATATATAATTAATTGAGTTCAAGTAATCTTTACTTTTTTCCTTGATCAAACCATTAGACACAAATATCCCTCTAATAACTATAGCAATTGAATGTATTAAGTGCTATGAACTTTACACTAGAATTATGGATCGGCTTAATGTAGGCTTTGCTCTAGTGGTGTACCGATAGAGATTTTTGCAGCTGATACTGATAGCCGATTTTTAAGGATGCATATTGGCCCATACTGATCTGATTTCTGATACCCAGCCCAGCAGTGTGGAGAGCTGCCTCCAGCTGGTAAGTCTGGTGTGGTGGAAGGGGGAGGGAAAGGAAGGGAAGGAAAGATAAGGGACATGGAGGGGGGCAGATCAACGCCCCCACAGTGAGGGAGGCATGGGGCTGGGGCAAGAGCTGCCTAGCTGGGACAGGGGGGGCATGGGACAGTGCCACGGCTTGTGCAGGGGGGGCGGCTCCCGCTGCTATGCACTGCTTGACCAGGAGCCACTGGTCCAGTGGCTTCTGCCACTCATCCAGGAGGGCATGGGGGTCATGTGCCTCTAGATCTGTGCAGGGCAGGCTGAGGCCAGGGCTGTGCCAAGCTTTTCCCAGCAGGGCAGGGCTGTGCTGTGCTGGGAAGGGGCTATGGTGAATTTGTGGCTGCAGCTCTCCCCTCCAGGAAGAGCTTGGCGCAGCCCCGGTCCCAACCCACCCCGCACAGATCTGGGGGCACACGCCCCCTCCCCGCCCTCCTGGACCAGCGGCAAGAGTAGTGGCGGGAGCAGCGGGACGAGCAGGCGAGCACCGGACAAGCTGCCAGACCAGTGGCTCTTGACTGAGCAGTGTGGAGCGGCAGGAGGCGCCCCCCACCCTGCACTCCCTGGACAAGCCATGGCACCGTCCCGTTCCCGCCCCGCCCCGGCTGGGTAGTGCTTGCCCTAGCCCCAGTCCCACTCCTCCCTCACCACTGGGGCCCTGATCTACCCCCCCCCATACCCCTTCCTTTCCCTCCCCTTCCACCACACCAGACTTACCAGCTCTCCACGCTGCTGGGCTGTGCTTCTTGCTGCTGTGCTGCACTGTGGCTGCGTGCATGCATGGGTCATTTATTGGCCAAATTATTCGCCTGATGTGACCAATTTCTGATATAGTAAATTTTCTTTATATCAGTGCCAATCCAATGTCAGACCAATATATTGGTGCACTTCTACTTTGCTCACTTGAAATAAGTTCATAAGAGTTCTGAAGAGCCCTTAATTTCAGCTGGCATGTGAAGAGTATTATTTTTCCTTTTTCCCCTACCCCAACTTATTAAGAGTGTATTCAGCTTCATTTTGTCCTAACTTGCTGTCAGATGTACTTGTCTGTCCATGGACAGTAGAGGCAGAGCTCAGTCTTTAGGTCTGAAAACCATGGTTGAATGGGGTTGCTATAATATGCAACTAACCATTAGAATAGGTTGGTATATTTTATAGGTTCCTTCAGTCCATAAATGAGAGGATGAGGGTCTAATGAATTCTTTCTCTGTTGTCTTTTCTTTCTTGACTTAAATCTTGTCAGCTAGTAAATGGTTCCTAAATGACACTTCAAATCCTTACTTGTATACTTTGTGGGAATGTGTCTTATTTGACTGAATTTATACGCAAACCATGTGTCAAAAGAATCTGTTTTTGTTGTTCTGTCCTGACAAGAAGGAATCTGTGGCATTTTTCTTGAAACTCACTCTCAGGTCCTGAATTCTGATTCAGTGGTTGACATCTTTACTTCTTCCAATAGACTGCCATAGGCTTGATTTTTTTTTTTTTGTCTTTGAAAATATAAGAATTTGATTTCCAAGAACTAGGTATGTTAAAGATAGAAGATGGATATAAGTAGCCAGCAAACGGGTCATTTTTGTTTCATCATTTAATTTGCAAAATTTATATGAGCCTGGTCCAAATTAAATCCATAGATATCCTTTTGTTGACTTCTTTGGGAAATAGATTAGGATCTAATTGAGTAAATTGCAAGATTAGTAGTAGTTAACAGGAAACAACAATTATTTCTGAATTAAACACATTTATATAGTACTAATCCTAAAATTATGAAATAAAATGAGTCAGGAAAAGCAAAAACACATAAATATTAGATTATAGTCAGTCAGCAAACTGTGCCTTATCACCTCCTGAAAATTAGTGTTTTTACTCTTGCACTTCAGAACTAGCTAAAGGGATTTTACTATCCTTAAAAAAAAAAATCATTTGATTTCTGAGAGGATCCAGGTTTCAAATATTTCAGCCTTATAGCGGAATGTAATAGAAAGGAGTGTCTTGAGTGAGAATTATATAAATGGAAAATGTTTAGGTAATATTTTGTTGATGCAATGCTAATATTGCAAATACTTTTTTTAAATTGCTATATTTACCCTAATCCAAGATGACTTCAAATTTAAGACGATCTCCCCCCAATAATTAGAGTCTATACATGGTCTATACAAGGTTATAAATTTGTTTTAATTTTCCATGTATAGAGTCTAATTAGTGGAGGGTCATCTTGCATTTGTCCCTCCAGCTGCTCTGGGGGTGGGGGGTGACAAGCATTGCTTTTCTGAGGCAGTCAGCAACTGTGGCAGCTCTTGCCTGGCTGAGCTCAGCCTGGCCAGGAAGAAGTAGGGTCACCTCCTGGCCAGACCAGGTTGTGGCTGGAGGGACCAGAACCAAAGCAGAAGGTAAGTGGGTGGGGGTGGGGGGGCAGTGTGGGGGAATCAGAGGGTAGGGAGACAGGCACAGACATGGGGGCAAGGGGTGGGGGGGTAGGGTATAGGATCCCCCACACACATACATCCTGTGTTCACCCTCATGTTTCCCCCTACTGCATGGTCCCTTCCCTGCCAAATCAGCCTTCCTGGTCTAGGACAGAGAACAGATCAGCTCGGGCTTCAGCCCTGAACCTGAGGCCAAAGCTAGGGTTGAGCTGCCACCTGTCCCAGGCTCATACTCAAATCTAGGATGAGGGTTTTTTCTCCGTGCAGGTTGAGGGGGGGAAACCTCGTCTTGGCTTGGAGTAAATATGGTATACTATACTCCTTTTTTGTTTACTTGTATTGTCACCATAGACTAAATGTAGCATCAGTTTTTATTATGCTGATTTTAATTTTTTTTTTAAATAGGAAAATAAGTGTGTGGGAGTGGAGGGCAGGGGAAAGGTGAATGTGCATTTGCTAGAAATCTCTGTGGTGTTACTGCACTGGTGATATACCATTAAAATCTATATGAAATGAACATTAAAATCTATATGAAATGAACATTCCAGTTGCTGAACTAAGGACTTAGAATTTAGGAGATGCCAGAATTTATGGCTTCCTATATATTCTTAATTAAACCCCATTGGCATATGAATTTTGATATTCGTTTTTAATTATATACTTGTATACTATTTTCAGTGGGTCTGTGTCATGTTAAGTTCACAGGATAGATAGAGCTTATTAAATAGATAATTTCTATATTTTTTTGACCTCACTTGATTTGTCTACTGCCCAAAACACCCACAACCCTTGACTTGTTGACATTCCGGTGTGGATGGCAGGGGAATTGCGAGGGGGCCCTATCCTTTCTGTGGTAGCATAGCCCTGGTCCCTTCCCCATTATCTGCCCCACAGTGCTCATGCCCACCACAGAGCCTGGGCTGCTCGCGGCAGTCAGTAGGGAGGCTGCAGGCAGCTGCACCAGGGTCTGCAGAGCCCCAGCCTGGCTTATTGCTGGCAGGTACTTGCATGCCTCAAGGTGGACAGCAGAGAAGGGACTGGAGCTGCTCTGCCACAACAAGGATTTGGCCCCTCACAACTACCCCGCTGTCCACTGTGCCTGTAGGAGTAGGCAATAGGGGTACACCGATAAAGATTTTCTTGACCGATACCCATAGCTGATTATTAACCAGCCATGTTGGCTGATATGATCTGATAACCAATTTGTTTACATGTGACACTGGAGACTGCTGGAGCACATAAAAAAAAAAAAAAGGTTTATTTATGTCATTACTTTAAAATGTACTGACATAAACCCTTTTTCTTTGATGTGCTCTAGCAGTCTCCAGCATCACATGTATCAGTGTCCTGGTACTTAAAAATGCTAGCAGAGTCACTTGAACTAAAGTTAATTGAATGAGCTTTAGTTCAAGCACTGCTACCACCATTTTTAAGTGTGGGGATGCTTTCAAGTGGGGCAGAGCTGAGTGGGGTGAGGGCAGATGCGGGCTGCCTACTGTGGGCTTGTTCTGCTGCCTTTGCCCTGGGAGTCCCACACCGCCCATGTGTCCCCTGCCTGTCCAACAGTGGGAGGCACAACTTGCCACCCTCACTGCTACCGGGTGGACAGGGGGCACATGGCCAGCACGTGACTCCCGGGGCAGAGGCAGCAAACCAGAGAGCCCCAAGCCCACAGTGGGCAGCCTGTATCTGCCCCGTGTACAGATCTGAGGGGGCACATGCCCCTCATGCCTCCCCCGGGGGATGTGCACAGTGGCAGGGAGCCGCCTCCCCACCCCACAGCCCCTGGATGAGCTACCTGTGGCTCTGAGCAGTGCCCCCAGTCCCTCCCCTGCTTAACTCCCTCCCTCACCATGGAGGCCTTGATCTGCATCCCAACATCCCTTCCCTCCCCCATACCCCTTCTCCTTCATATACTTACCTGCAGGGAGCTGCTCTCCATGCTGCCTGTTTTCCTGGCCATATGCATGTGTGTGGCTGTGAACATGCACACAGCGCCCCCTGTGTCTCAGTCCTGGCAGCTCCAAGCAGGCCCCCTTGCAGGCTAGAAAGCTGCCCTCCTTCAAGGGGAAACCTGCCATTTCCTGAGGGAACCCAGGGATCCAGGTGCCCCTGCCAGAAAGCATAATTACAGCAAAAGCTTTGTTATCTGGCATCCGTGGGGAATGGGGGGGTGCCAGATAATAAAATATGCCAGTTAATTGAGAGCCCCAAACAGGCATCTTTGCCTGTTTGGACCACCGCTTCCAGGGCATCACCGCCCCTCCTGCAGGCCCCGAGGGACAGGGAGGCGGGCCCCACAGAGCCTGCCACAGTGGGCACTTCCAGTTTCACTTTTAACTTACAAGCCGGCATGCCAGTTAATAGAGCATGCCGGCTTATAAGGTGCCAGTTAAGGCAGTTTTTACTGTAATTATATTATATTTATTGGAGAACATGTTGGGTATAACAGCCAAAAAAAGCCAATAGCTGGTAATGTAAATTTATTTTTTATTGGTGCCTATCTGATATGCAACCAATATATTGGTGCAGTCAAGTAGGCAACCCTCAAGGTGCATGTGCCATGCTCTTTCATGCGTGGTGGGGGTTGCCTACTCCTAGTCTACTGCGTTATTTTACAATACACCATCCAAATCATGAATTTAATGCAGATTTGTTTCTTCATGTATTGGTGTCCATCAGTGTATACTGAATGAAAGGGATCCTATACCAAACTGCGAACATGTAATTAGATTCTATCATAATATACAGGCACAAGTGGACAGAATTAATGTTTTATAAGCAACCTTAGTTTTAGTATTTCCTAAATTTGAGTGCTTAGTTCTTCCTCTTGAATGTTCTTTTAATGTGATTTTTTTTTTGGATTTCCTAATGAAAAAAGCACTAAAAATATATCATACAGAGCCATATTGACCCCACATCAGTGGGGCTGAAACCTTTAGATCCACAGCATAGACTGTATAGGTATAGTAAAGTATAGTACAACACAGGCTTAATGGGAGAGGTCTTGTTTCCTTCAAAGTTCAGCAGCTAGAACTCTAGTTTTGGCAGCAGAAGCTTGTATGCACGTACACATGGTTTCTTCTGTTGGTGGCTGTAGCCGTTATTTCTTTTGGCAACATTATACAACCTCTCTTAATGACAGAGGCAGTAGATGCACGTAAATGTTCCTTTGTTTCTGGTGGTTTTAGCACACCTCCAGCAGCAATACAGTAATTCTGCTGAAGCTCTGGACACCAGCTTGCACTCTACAGGTCAAAATTCAAACTATGGAACTCCGTCCTACCATTTTGGAAACCTTCCTTCCCTGGCAACACGTATATGAGTGTGCGCATGTCTGAGCACACGTGTAAAAGTCAGAGAGAGAGAGTCAGCATATTTGATGGAAACAGGCTTGCAACCAAGTCCTATGGCCCTGCCTGGGGCATGAGGGAGGCTTTGGATCTCAGGCTTTGGGATGAAAGGACTGGTTAATTACAGTTCTGTGGCAAAAAGAAAACTGCTACATTTACAATGAGAACATGGCAGTGAGAAACAGCAGGTAGTGCTTAGCCCAGCAACAGACCCTGAACTAGCATGCCCCTGTGCCCCCGAGTAATTTTTATTACAATATGAGTTGTGCAAAATCCCCCCCTGAGTGTTTGGGAGATTCCCCTGTGCCATGTGCCTGCTTTAAGAAGTTGTACCATACTCAGTTTTAGGTGGCGGGACCCCACCATATCCCCTTTCTAACCATGGATACCTCTGAGGAGTGTGTTCAGGAATCTGGGGATGGTGACAGTCTGTCTGATGAGGAGGAACAGGCGGTGGATGGGAGCCTTGGCCCTGAAACTCCCTGATGGCCATCTACTTACTGTTTTATGGCCAGGCCACCCAAAGTGAAGAGCAGTGATTGTGTTGCAGAACATTTACTGGCCTGGAACTTTTGAAGCATATGAACTTTTGAATCCATTCAGAGGGAGAATCGGTCCTAGAGTATGTGCTGCTCAAGGGTTCGTGCTCAGTTCATTTTTAAAGGAGGGAGAGATGTGATGGACTGTGCAATTTATGATAACATTTCTATGTTCATGTTACAATATGGTTGCGCATCTCTGTTTCCCTTGACTAACTAATACAGGAGGAAGACTAGGTTAAAGAGTCTGTGAAGTTAGAGTTCCTGGTCTACTAACAGGAGACATGTTAGGACATACAAGGACTTGAATGGTCTTGTTGACACATCAACAAGGTGGGCATGGGAAATGCTCAGTGGACTTCTGTGGAAGCTGAAGGAGATAAGTTTGACAGGGGCATGGCTATATAAACAAGGAGAGTGTCTGCCTGGCAAAAGTGTGTGTGGACAGATACCAGTGGAGCAGTGTTAGGGACCCTGGCTGTGTGGACTGTGAAGGGACTGCTGAGTAACCTTGCAGTGCTCAGGGCCATGCAGGTTGGATTGGCTTGGAGGCAGAGGGACTGCTTAACCCTTTGCAGGGGGCAGATAATCTTTAGGTGGGTGGCCTTTGCCTCAGGATATGCTTCTGTTGAAGAGGAGGTCTCTGTTTTGCTGCTTGGAACTTTGGGTTGCACTTGATCTCTCCAACAAGTGATTAAAGTCCCTCTCTCCTGAGCTGAACTGGAAGCTAGCTTCTTGAGTCAGGGCCACAGACACCCAGGAAGGTTTGGGGACTGAAAGCCCAGGGTCTCAGAGTGGGAAGAAGGAAAGGCTTTCTCCTTCCCTCCCTTCCCCCCTCCTCCCCTCACAGAAGCCATGCCCAGGATTGCTTTAGGGGGCACTCAGAGACCAGACAATGCCACAGAGGTCCCAAGTGAGCACCCTCCTGGGGACTCCATGACAGATGGACAGTAAGGAACTTATGGCCTCCACTTGATGTTATTTTTGCAGTGCTATAAAATATACAGCACTACAAAAAAAGAGCTATGGGCAGGCTGACATTACAGATACCTGGCTGAAGTGTGACAAATGCATGCTGTCCAGCCAGGAGGTGATAGAAGCAAACTGGGGAGTTGCTCCTTGCACCTGGGACTGCCTGCACATCCTTTAAAATTCAGGTCTTTAAAGAGGCTCAGGGCAGCTTAAAATATGAACCTGATAAATTGTTTTTAAAAAAGGATAAAATATTAATATAAAATATAATGGAACAGACTTCCCAGGTAATTCCCCCAGACCTAACCCTTTCTGCTGAAAGTCTGCTTGAATAAAAGGGTCTTACAGTGCTTCTTGAGGATGTCCAAGCTTTGGGCTGACAGACCACAAGGGGGAGGGAGTTGCAGAGCTGAGGAGTGACTATACCAAGAATATACTCCCACATACTTCTGCCAAATACAACTGGTGCACAGATGGTATTTTCAGGAGGTTGTTCACAACCCACCCTAGGGATTGTGATGTAACAAGGGAAACTGGGCCCTTTGATATGTAGTTCCCTGACTGCTTAGGTCCTTAATATGTTAAAACCAGCACCTCTATACTTGTGCTGAGAAAGCTACTGAAAGCACTGCAGACTAGAGCACTGGAGTAATTTGCTTCTGCCAGCCCACCCCATCAAGGTGGGCTGCCACACTGTGCGCCAGGCTTCATGGCAGTCCTCAAAGGCAGCTCATCTAGAGTGCATTGCAGTAGGCTAGAGCTACAAAAGACTGGACATTGGTGAAAAAATCTGAACATGAAAGAAAGGGTCATAGCCTTCTCACTACATGGAGTTGCTCTTCTAGCCACTGCTGTAATCTGATAAGCATGGATCTAATTTTCCATGATAAAAAACCCCAAAATTCTCTGATTAAGAAACTCTAACAATCTGCATTTTTTCACAGTGAGCCCCTCCTCAACAACACTGATTGGCGGAAGGGCCTTGCCCCATGCCACTTATTGGCCAAGAGGACTGTTGTTCATGTCACCTCATCACTGATTGATGGAAATGGGCAGGGCAGCATGAGGGGTAGCCCTCCCAGCCAATCAGTACAGAGGGAGGAGGAGGGAGGGGGTGCCCCATCTAGGCAGCTTAAGTGCTTGCCTGCAGCTTCTCCCCACTTGCAGGCTGCTGCAGCAGCTGAGAGAACCTCTGTCTTCCACTGTGGAGCCAGCATTTTATTCTTAATACGTTTTTTTTCCCCCAGTGATTCTGAAAGAGTCTCTGTAAAAATGCAAATTCTGTGTTTTTCTGCATTTTTCCATGGCAAACAGATTTCTAGGTTCCCTGCTGATGAGCATCCAAAAGAGACAAATCTGAGTGAGAAAAAGGAGGCTGACCCCTGTCAATGATGGGTGTGCCTATACCCCACAGATCATGAGGTGTGCCAGTTGCTATCACCTTCATCTTGTCTGGATTTAGCTTCAGTTGGTTCACTTCTATCCGGTCCCCAGCTCATATTCAGGCACCGAGACTGCAGGGCCTGAGTCGAATGAAAAGAAGAGAAAGTTGGGTGTCCTTAATGTAATATAAGATGGCACCTCTTTCCAACTTTCCGTGTGATCCTAACCAGTGGCCTCAGGTAAATGCTGAAGAAGAGTGTTGACATAGTCCGTGCTTATGCAATGCAGGAACGTATTTGGAATGCATTAGCTTCAAAAAGGATTTTTAGGGGTTGTTATAGATGAACAACTGAAAGTTCTCCCAGGGTGTGATGCTGTGGCATAAAGAGATAACACTGATACTTTTTATGCATTAAAAGGGAAATAATGGTCTTTTTCTAATTAGAAGTATGTGTTTTGTTTTTCTCCAAAAGAACCATAAATCTCGCAGCTTACATTGAGCTTGAGTCAATGTATAATTGGGTCCTTGACAGTCCTGCATGTTTTACTTGTAATTTTTTTATGCATGCAATAAAAAAAAAAAAAATCACTGAATCACTGCAGTTTCTATTGAAGTATTTTAGTGCATTTAATTTTTGTGTCCTTTCCTTTTCTTGGTTATTTCATTCTTTTGTGGGAGTTTGTAAGGGCAGTAGCAGTTCAGCTGACCTATAGTCAGGAGAAAAAAAACCTGTTTCCCCAAAATTGAACCTGAAAATGTGGGCTCAACTTTATAACGGTATGGTACAGGACAGTACAGAAAAGGGTCTTTTTTCTCTTGAATTTTATGCCCATGTCTACCCCAGGTCTTCCACTAAGGAAGTAAGTTCCGCTTCAGGTAAGCTAAGCACCTAGTGAGTGGCTCTGTGTCACTCTCTTTCTGACCCTTGAGAGACCCCTTGGCTGCTGCTCCCTCTGCATGGTTGAAGAAAAGAAGGGGTCCATCCTTATTACTGCATCCCCCTGGATCTACCCCAATGCCTCCAGTAGAATTTGGTTTTCTGTCTTTAATACTGTAGCCAAAGTCCAGTCTGTCCTGAGAGCTTTTCAATTTTTTAAGGCTTTAATGATTTTTGTTATTTCTTTTTTACTTGGTTTGTGTATCTTGCTCTCAAGAGCGTGTCTCTGGGGTATGTAAAATGAATCAAAATGAATTTTCCATTTCTAAAATTTTATTTTGGTTTATTTTTAGTATTATCATATTTCAATGTTTATCTTAATTGGCTTGGTTCAGTTAGCTTTTTAACCACTTTAACTGCACTGTTTAGTAAACCATCTTTTTGCTTTTTTTTCTAGGGCAGTACTTTCATCTTCTTGGGTCAAATTGTACTTTTAGGGCAGTACTTTCATTTTCTTGGGTTAAATTTTTCTTTTATCCTTCCTTCCTATTGTATGAATGGTCTCCCTGGAATTTTTCATCCCTTGATTTGATTCAAGAGTTTCTTAGCATTTTTTTACATCCTCCAACTAGTTGCCAAGTCTTGTGGGACAATTATTCTTTTGCATGCCTCCTTTTCTTCCAGAAAGTTTTATTATAGTTTTCCTGATATCCTTTTTTCTGCTCTTCCATTGTTATCCACTGTCAAATCTTCCATTCTAAGGGTTTTACATTTTTTTGGTAACAAAATCTAGAAGTATTGATAGATATGTTTCCCTGTACTAGATCTTCACTTTTCTGTTTTTGCATTGTCATTAACTTCATTCTAAAGATGTCTGTGGCCAGGGTATGATGGTCACAGCTTCAGTGTCCCCTTTGTGCTATAATTCTCTGTTTGACTTAAAAACAGAAGATGCCACTAATTGGAACAAATAAAAAGGAAGGTCCAAAGGGCTTGATGCTACAGCTCGTGGTAGGACTGAACACATACGTGTGATAGAGCGAGGGTGTCAAATTCATTTGACCTTGTGTGTGGGATCCACCAGACCATGGGCCTTCTCACAAGTTCTCAATTCAGTGATTGTAAAAGAGGTGGTAAAGGAAGAAGGGCAAGTGCAGTGGTGTTAATTCTCTGGGTTCTGGAGCTGCACTTCGGCAGCTGCAGTGACAGGCACCACACCCTGAATCTTGACAAAACTCCCTTTTTTATCCCATAGAATTGATGGTTTAAGGCAATTTTTTTAAGTCAGCATAAGTATGCTTGCTTGTTTTTCATTTTATCCTTTGAAGGGTATCGGTTGTTGCTAAAATCCCAGAATCAAAGGAATGTGACGGTTTGACCAAGCAAACACAAAGGGGCAGAGTTGTGAACTGTATAAAAATTAGAAAAAAGTTAAGTCAGGCTATCTCTGAAAGGGCACCTTCATTCCTTGGAAATATGCTATTGGGGCATGTTACCAGATTTGACTTGGTTTGCTGTTTTTTCTCTGTGATGTGTGAAGGAAAAGCAATGTCAATTGTATGTAAAGATTTCTGGATGCAATTGAAACTTAACTGGCTGCTGATTTGAACAAAACCTGTCTAACTCTTCTTCCTATCCTTTTTTATGGACTATGTTCCTACAATATTAGTTTCATAGTTGTTAGGGGCTGGAAGATCATCAGGTCCAGCTTCTGTGCACTTGGGCAGGAAAGACTGCTGGGATCAGATGATCCCAGCAAGATGGGCATCAAGACGTTTCTTTTCTTACAGTTGTTTTTAATAGTGTAATGGCATTTGATAATTGCTCTGGACTATATCTTTTTATTAGTATTCTATATATGTATTGTCAGAATGAAAATATGACTCTCATATGGAAGGTGTTTGTGCATGCGTGTGTGTGTGTGTTTTATATATATATATTTTTTTTTTTTTTCTTTTCTTCCCCTTCAAGTACTGTTAGGGCTATTTCGCCTTCCTTTAGACATTAAGCTTAGAATTTTTTCTTTCTTCAAAATGTTTCCAGTCTTAATGCTGAGTTAATTTATCCTTTAGAGAATTTCCATATTCCTGTTCTGCATCTGAGTCTCATTGCCTCAAATTTAAAACTGTTGGAGTGGTTATGGCGAAGCACCAACGGGGTGCTCATCACTTAGTGGGCTGTAGCAGGCGATGGTTGAGCCTTCATGGTAAGCAGCAGAGAGATCTCCCCCAGTAGCCATTTTAAGGGGGCAGGAGTGTGGCACAGCACCTTTGGTGTCTGCCACTTTAAGACTGAGAGGAGGCAGCTGGCAGGTGTAGGCCAACCCTGATGAGGTGGCCATTTTAGATCCAGGCTCTCAGGGCTGAGGCAGCTGTCTGCTGCAAGCAGTCAAAGAACAACACCTGGCTGAGCTGCTGCTCACAACACCTTGGAGGTAAGGGCAGGAGCAGTGGGGATGGCAGGAGGTTCCTGGTCCTGGGTATGACAGAAAACTGCACCCTGCTGGGGAAGGATGGCCTGGTAGGGCTGCCCATTGTGGGGTAGATCCCCAGAAATGCTAGGCTAGTTGCCTCTCCAGTGAAAGGTGGGTAGGGGCACCTTAAAACCCCAGCCCCCATACCCTGGTGCATTACCTGGTAGTAGGGACCAAGAAGACGAGCCCACGTGAGAGGGAGTGGACAAGCAGTGCAAGAGGCTAGGCAAAACCCTCGATTGGTCAATGCCGGGTCCAGGACCAGGATAGTCAAAAGGGCTAGAGTGCCCACCGCAAGGGACACCCAGAGCCAGGGGGCATGGGGTTCCGACTGGCTTTGAGGTGGGCCAGGGCCTCTGTGGCCAAAGGTCCCAGAGGTGAGCCATGCCTGAGAGGGAAAGAGGTCTAGGGAGCTGACAGCCCTGCATGATGGCAGGGATTGAGTCTGCCTGATTAGGAAGGATCCAGTGGGGTTCTAACACCAGACTTTGGGGCCCAGTGTGGGGCTGAAGCCACATAGTGGATGCCATCTGTGAGGCATGGGACACAAAGGGAGGTTGGAGTTGTGTACAGTGCCCCTGGCATTGGGACAGTGAAATGGGCAGCCTCTTGCATGTTACATCAGTCTTTTATATAAGTTGTGGCAGGCAAGACTGGGTGGACTGTCCTACTTAGACAGATGGGCAGGCCAGTGCTGTGGTAGCCCCAAGATTGTCCCCCTGTCAAAGTGATGGTTTTTGTGGGGGTGAGAGGGGTTGAGACAATTACAACATCTGTTAGGGTAGACTTTGGGTGTGGAATGCTGAGTATGTGAACAGGAGTGGCAAATAATTAACCAGTCTGTAGCTGAGTAAGAGTTAAGATTTCTTCACTTGGGAAACTGAGTGAATATAATGCAATAAGCTATTCTACTGCTAATATTCAAGAATAGCTTCTGGTGCAGACATGGTATTTTGGAATTAAAGCGACTATTCCAGGATAGTTATCTCACTTTCCGTTGATTGAATTTCCCAGTGTAGATGAAACCCTAAAGTATGTTAGATTTGTGTAGGCTGGATAGTTCTGAAGGTGAGTATGAAAATCGGCTGATGAAAACCGGAAGAGAGCTTTAAAAGATGTGATAATTAAGGCGAAAGAACTTATATAAGAAATTAGTTGATGGTGGGTTGCACAGCAGTGAGTACTTTTCTGCATCTTGAAGATTATCCATACCTTATATATTTATTAATTCTAAAAAGTAGTGGTAACTTTAGACTTTCTTGGCTGGTATCTTTTGAGGCATCTCTAAACTTTTGGAGGCATCTGACATGTAACCTGGTTTACAAAGATTATCAGAATTATTTGGATACTACCTATTTGGAATATAGGAGGGAAATGTTGCTAGAAGTGGAAGGATTCTTAGGGAGGTCAATACAACTTGTAGACATATTGTAGTAGGAGTGCACCAATAAATCAGTTGGCTATCAGATCAGCACTGATAAAAGGAGAAATGATGTGATCAGCTGTTAGCTTTTTTGGCCATTGTAGCCGATAATTATGTCTGGGTGCCTGGAGCATCCTAGTGAGCACAGTCTAGTCCCTACGCCCTGCCATCAGCCTGAGCCCACAGGTTCTGGTGAGCAGTGGGAGGAGGAGGGGGTGCCAGGGAGCAGTCACAGCTCAGCAACAAAGGGGACCATTACCAGCTCCTGCTGCCGCTGCCATGGCAATGCTTCATGCGCCTGGGACTGCTATGGAAATGGTGGGCTGTGTGTGGGTGGGGTGAGGCGTTGTGTGAGCAACGTTCTGCTTCACTGGGTGCTTTTGCAAAAGTGGCTTCTTCCTGGAGGTCACAGGAGCTTGGCTGCGCAGGGCTTGCCAGCGCTGAGGCAGCACCATGTTCTGGGGCTCCAAATGTGCCTGGTGCTGCTGTTTGCACGAGGGTCAACCCTGCCCACCAAGGGACGGCAGCACAAGCTGCGCAGGGAGCAGGACTGTGGGTAGGAGTCATGGGCGAAGAAATGATGTGCGTGGGAATAAGGTGGTCACTGCCTTCCTCATTGAGGGCTGGAGTAGGCAGGACCTGTGTGTGTGTGTTAAATGCAAAACAAAAAAAGGTTTATTTATGTCAGTAGTTTAAAATGCCTTGCACTATTACTACACATTGGTTATCAGATTGGCATTGGCTGATATGTGTCTCGGACGGCCGGAGCCGACCCAAGGTGATTTAGAAATTGCTCATTCGTCAGGGCGGGCTGGTGAATGGAGAGGCAGACGAGGTTTAATGGTGGTAAAAACTTTACTTACGTCGCGGGTGGTTGCGACGGAAACAGTCCGGTCATCTGAACAACAATGTAAGTTGTTCCAGCTGGTGAGGCCAAAGCCAGCAAATCCGTCTGTAACTTAAGCCGGCGGGAAAAGGGTACATCTGGGATTGCGCTCGGCGACGGGAAGAAGGATCGATAGGTGATCAGTCTATCGACCAGCTAGCCGCAAGTCAGATCTCTTTAGAAGCACTCTGCAGCGTGCTCAAAGTTCTTCGACTTGGGCGGAAGTTGCGCGAATTTTTAAACGGCCAGCAAGCCAATTACCAGCCGCCACGTGTGAATAATTTAGCACTAGCCAATAGCGGGACACAAATTTGCATTCGAATAGCGGGAACTCTTTGCACCGTGCACTCCTGTGCTGCAAAGGGAAAATGCACCCTGCAAAGACAGCTGCAAATTGGCGGGAACTCTCTCTTGCACACGGGTTCTCTATGCAGCAAAAACCCTCGCTGTGCAAGAGGCTCTCATGTGACTAGAAAATTCCATAGTGCCGAGGCACCAAAATCACTGGGTTGTGACAATATGATTGGTTAATCATTGGCTATCCATATCAGCCAAGAAAATCTTTGTCGGAGCACCCCTACATTGTAGTTCATCATTAATTTATTTGCCCTTGCGGCTGAGCTCTTTCAGAGTTCTCAGAGAAATATTGCTGTCTGAGGCTGTTTGAAAAATAGAGAAACAATGAAAAAATTCTTAGCTTATATAGGTCTCAAAACTTATTTTTAAGAATGAGCAATGTGTACCTAGGGTTAAACCTTCTGGGTATTTGCTGTCAAGCTTCTAAAAAAATCAGATCTGTGTGCTTGAAGCTGCCACTGAGCTTAGAGATGCCAGATTCTTCTAGTACAGCACCTGCTATTAACATTGTTCCAGTGGTTGACTCCACACAACATCAATTCCATGCCATAAAATGACAGTACACACGTATCTTAAAGCAAAATTGTAACCATTGTACCCCTTGCCTTCCAGAAAATTGTTCTTGGGGAAAGTATGAATGATCCAAGAGCAGGTGTTTCCCAGTCTTATTTTCCTCTGTCAATTTAGAGGAGATCCAGGAACAAAACACATTTGTGAACTGATATTGAGCACTGAACAGCAAAAGCAGGATTTATGAATGGAAGTGTAGGCAGCTGTTAACCTTATATCATCAGATCTAGATTTCAGAGCAAATGGATATAATTCAAAATGTCACATTAGATTAGAATTTCTAATAGAAATTGGAATAAATGATATAGCCTGAGTTGGACTAATGGGGGAATTGACCATTTTATATTTCATCAAGGACAAATCTAAGCTTTAGCCCAAATGAGGCTCTGATGCTGAAAGCAAAACCAAAGAAGAAAAAAGAAACTGTTGCAGTAGTCCAGAACAGCAAACAAAATGCAGAGGAACGTCCTTAGACCAGCAATTCTCAACTAGGGTGTCACAGCACTTTGGGGTACCTTCACATTTTTTCAAGGTTGCTGTGTGTTGCCACTCAGTGTTAGCACCGTTAGATGTACCAACATGATTCACACCATAAACCGAGAGATTTCAAAGAGGAATCCATAGTGTCAAACACTTTCTGATCTGGTATGGACTTTGAGGTCTTTGCAACAGAAATTGTTTTATTATTTTTCTGTTGTCCAAAAAACAAGTGAAAACAGAGAGCTGGCATTTTCTGAGGGGTGCCTTGAATCTATTGAGGGGTCCCTTGAGTCCGAAAAATGTTGATAGCTGCTGTCTTAGACACTCACAATAACAGCAAAATGTAGTCTTATGGTTTTGGTAATTGTTCTGTTTTCTTAAATAAGTTGAATGATTTTTTTGCTAAACAATGTGGGCAGTGATCAGAATCCCCCATCTACTCTCCGGTCGAACTAGGAGAGAGAATTGAAGTGCTCTAATAGAAACAAGCCTTTTGGAGAAGGACTTCAGTATGGGTCTTGAAAAGAGCCTTCTGGAGCACATAGCTTTTGCCTCACTTCTTGTGATTGCTGTGAGTCTTTTAGTTAATGAGCATCTAATTCATTTGTGTTCTGATTTTTCCAGTGTAAAAGCATTTTCTTAGTTTTCCACTAAAGTGTTGGTCTGACAGGTTACCTGCTGGGTGTTCACTTGGCATCTGCAACACCAGATGGTCGCCGTGATATTACACTGCAGAATGCCCATTTGCTAATATGTTGGTAATCTTCTGAAGACTCTTCTAGTGAGGTAGATTTGTCTCCTTAGATTTATGCTCCTTCAGCTCCTGATCCTATATTTATTTAAAGTCCTTGAGAATTTTGCCATGGACTTCAAAATGAGCTGAGGCATACTCTTAGTCAGCCACTGTATTAAGGTAACCTGTGGTAACATGATAATTTGTATATTTTATATACGTAGGTATGGGAATTCACTGTAGCTAGAGTTTTATCAATAGAGAGTCTTATTGCGAGTGGAAATGGAGCAGTGAGCTGCAAAATCCTGCAGTCAGTCAAGTAGTTAATCTCTCAAAACCAGGTTGACTGAAAGTTCCCACAATCATTAATACTAAGTAACTGCTTATAAACAAAGGACTCTCCTAGAGTTCTCTTTGCCAGTTATGCATTTTGGCAAGTCAGAATATTTCTGTGACAGCTATTCCCTTCACACAAGGCTTTGTGATGTTCAGGCGATCAGGGAAGTAAGGCTCACAAGCTCTATTTCAGTTCAGAAAAACATTCTTCAAGTGTGTACCCCTGTTCTAATGGAGGGTCAGAGACTCACTGATTTTGCAGCACCAAATTTCTGCACATATTACTGATATTAGGACTCCCTAATAATATGGCCAACTTTGATCGTTTATCTGTACAGTGCCCATGAATGGTGTGGTGGAGAGATTGAGGGACTTTTGATGGGAGGATAAGGAGATGCAGTAGATGGTAGGGAGAGGAAGCAGTCAGGACAATAACAAACATTGGATATACTAGCCAATATTGGTATGGAAGTTGCGGTCTTTCTGATCTGTAGTTGCCCCTCAAGGAAATCTTAGCATATAAAAGGGGGGAAGCAGCAGTGTTTTTGGGTACAGTGCCAAAAACACCTGCAATCTCAACTTGTAAGATGTTGGCAGCAGGGGAGCCACAAGAAGCCCAATCCTTGTTGTGGTGCTGCAGCCCCAGTCCTTTCCCAGATGTCTGATCCAAGGTGCACGTGTACCTGCCATCAGCAGTGAGCCAGAACGGGGCTTTGTAAACCCCAGGCAACCACTTGTAGCCTCCTAGTTGCCTGCCACAGACGGCCTGGGCTCTGAGCAAATCCCTGACGCACATCACAGATTCTGGGCTGCTCATGGCAGGTGGTGGGGAGGCTGCAAGCAGCTGCACCGGGGTCTGTAGAGCCCTGGCCTGGCTAGTTGCCAGTGGCAGGTGAACATGTGCCTTGAGGCAGACGATGGGGAAGGGGCAGGCCTGCACTGCCACAACAAGAATTGGGCCCCTTGCGACTCCCCCACCATCTGCCCTGAGGTGTGTGCGCCAAGAAAAATGCCTTCAGATGTTACGCTGTGGCACTCATGCTGGAGGTTGCCTACCTCTGGCATGTAATTTGTCTCCCACTTAAAGAGAATATGTTGACATTCTTAATAAGAATATTTTCCCACTTAAAGAAGGGTGGAGGGCAGATTCTGCTCAGGATGAACCTTTGTTTTGCATGTACTTCAAATGAATCTGATATTTTAAATTGCCTCACAAAGGAGCCACCTTTAGTTTGTAATATATTAGCAGATGTTATCTTTTAGTCGCTGTATACCCTGCATTGTGGCTTTAGTAAACGTAAAAAGAAATTAGCATGCGAAAAGGTTGTTTTTGTTCCTCCCTTCAATCCATCAAATGGAAAGAGATGTTATATTAAATTAACTCCTATTATCAGTGACACTTGTGATAAACAACTTACAGCTCTTTGGTTACACTTGTCTAGTTACTACCTGAAAAAATCGCTTACCTCTTAAAAAACAGGTCAGGAGAAAAAAAAAGTTGGGAGCACTGTATTTGCACAGTTAGGCCCCTTCTACATGTTACATTTATGCTGTGATTAACGTGTTTAACACACCATAAAATGGGGACTGGGCCATAAAAATGTTCCCCATATAATGTAGATTGTTTTTATTGCTCATTTGTATGGTGCCTTAAATATAACATGGCCAGTGGCCAACAATCAGCTGATTGTCAGCCCAGCAGGGACTTTAAACCCTGCATGGGGTAGCACTGGTTGGGCTGCCCAGCACTGGGAAGCAAAGGCTCCAAGCTTTTTTCTTCCCTTGTCAAGCCTTTAAACCCTGTGCAGAGTAGCACTGGCTGGGAAGTGGTGGGGGAACAAAGGCTTCCCCCCACTGGAGACTGTAAACCCCATGCCATACAGCTCTCACTGGGTAGCTTGGCATGGGGAGCTCCTGGCAGAGTGAAACAGAGACCCCACTCCCAGGGAATTTAAGCCCTGCACTGGGCAGCTCTGGTCAGCTGGGTCTGGGACTGCAGCTGATTGTTGGCCCAGTGGGGACCACACTGGAGCTAGTTCCAGACCCCAGTTCAGTCACTGGACTGACCTGACAGTCCAGGCCCCCAGTGCAGTCCCATGGCCAAGCTTACAATCAACTGATTGTTGAGCACTTGACTTTCAACTTGCAAGTGCAGGGGAAGCCGGGGATGGTGCTCCCAGTGTCCTCCTGCACTGGCTAGTATGGCACTATTTGGATCTGATCCATGATCCCAAAATTGCATGTCCTGCCATGCATGTGTGGCATGGCAGGAGGAGCGACTGATGGGATTAGGGATCAAATCTCATCATGCCTTTAAATGTCTGTCAGCAGCCTTAGAAACCTAAAATGTTATCTTAAACGAAAAGAAAATCTAGTAAATGCTCTTCTGTAACTTTCTTTATAAGTCTTGAAGTTGTATCTTCTCTCTTTGCATTGCTTCTGTTTTGCTCCTCCACCCATATGGGAGTGCATGTATACACTTACCAGAATGGTAAAGTTGGAATTCTGTTTTGTGTTTCAGTAAACTGATCATTTTAAACCCACCTTCTCCCCAGTGGGTTAGTTCAACTTGTTATTTGCTTATCTGGTACATTTTTGAACTTCAGTAGATATCTTTTGATTTGCTAGAGCTTTATAAACAGTTTGTATGACATATCTATTCTTTTCATCTCCTGATTTACAGCTTAATAAATGTTTCAATTTTAAAATAGCTTCAGAGGAAGGGAACAGAGTCAGAAGTTTTGGTATTCTTTAAGCTTTGCTGTTCCAATACATACTGTAATATAATATGAGTATTTGGAACGCATGTAGGGGCATGTAGGGGTGGCGGAGCCCCGTAAGTGACCATTGAGTAGACCACACCCAACCGAGTGACCCCGAGGAGGCAGCCCCCACTGGGAATATTCAAAGTCGTGGCAGGAGAGATACGGGCAGTCCGCCTCGGGAGAGAACAGCTACTTGAGCAGCAACCAGAGCGGGCAAGGAGAACATCACCCACCATACGGGGTAAAGCCACTCGAGACTGGGTGTTTAAGACCCGATGGTCACACACAGGCATCTCGATTGGCCTTCAGTGGATTGGAAAAAGTCTGTCGGGATCCAGATTCTTCTCCCCCTCTTCTCAGCAGCCAGAAAAGAAATGTTTTGAAGGATTGTTGAAAAGTTATTAGTATTTTATAATTACGTTTTGCCTTTCTAAAATGTTCTTTTTCAGTTGGAGAATATAATTGTAACTTCTTAAAAGAAAAAAAAAAGAAATTAGTGTAGCTGCTCATTGGTGGTCCATTGTCAGTGGTATTCTGTCAGTGAAAACAGTCTTATAAACAAAAAAAGGCAAACACCAGTTGCCTAGTAGAGGGTATAATAAGATAAATAATTACAGCAAAAACAAGTGGTTCTTTAGGACAAGTGTGACCCGTAATACTGACTTTATTGTATGTCTGAGAGGCACAATGTTTGTTCATTTATTATCAGTGATTACTGGAAAGGAGAAGAGTTTTTTACATAATTGGATTGAAACAGAACAGCTGCTCTTGGTTGAACAAGGCAAGAGATGTAGAATCATCTTTCATTACAGTGGATCTGGAAGACTGGAATATTACTTTATGAATGAGGAGGGGCATTTATAAGTTGATAGAAGCAGAAACTTGGTCTTTGGATCACAGAAACGGTTGGCCTGCAGTTGAAGTGATGGTGAATCATTGCCGGTCTTAGTGCTAAGAAGGAGAAGAAAATGAACCAGCCATTGATGGCAGAGAATGAATCACAAATACTTACATTGTAAGGGAAATGATTCAAATGTGGTGCAAGGGTTAAATTCTTCCAAAAAAAAAAAAAATCAAATCAGATGTTCCAGTAAAGCTGGCTGATTCGTAGGAAAATGATTTTTATGCTTTATGAATAATTCAGGTGGCATTCAGTCTTATTTCAATCAATTTTGCCTAAATATTACTCATATGTTGTACCATTCATTTATATATTGTTTTTTTAATGGGCTGTTTGATCTTGTACAGAGCCATGACAGTAACAGCAGACTTAAATCAGTCATAATTACCTTCAGGATAATTGCTAAAGATATTGTCATACAAAGTAATATTAGAATCTGTGGTATATTTTTATCTGAATAAATCTTATCAATTTATACTTAGTTTAACACTGTTTTCTTGAAGCATGTGAGAGGTATGGATTTATTTCCATTTTTCAATTAAAAACTCACAAGGCAAAGATATTAATTTAAGCAACTTGCTATAAACTCCACAACAGGGAGGGAAATAGAGAAGTGATTTTAGTAGTAGTTTTTAACTCTGTTTTTGCTCTGAATCAGTTTGTCTTTTTTTATTTTTGAAAAAGGTGCCGTAGTGTTTTTTATTGTTTATATTGAACTAGTATTTATTGGTGCTTGTCCCTTTGTGCTGTGTGCTGTCCAGGCATGACAGTTTCAGCCCTAAAACATTTATAACCTATGGCAGTGGTCACCAACCTGTCAATGCTGATTGACAGAGTGATGCCAGAGCCTCTTTTGGTTGATCCTGGGCTGGGAGAGAGCTAGGCATGTGCACATCTGCCCCCCTCCCCAGCCCCAGCAAGTCAATCTGTGGGGGAGAGGAGGGGTGGAGGCCAGATCGAGGCCCCTGTGGTGAGCAACTGACTGTGTCGCCCAGCCAGAAGCAGGGAGAGGTAAGTGGGACCCGGGTGCTGACTGGATTGGAGCCCAGAGGGATCCCCTAGGAACATGGGGGGGCCCATTTCTGCAGAGGCTGCTGCCGCTGAGCCTCGAGCCCTGCTGCAGTTGGCCACGTACAGGTGCAGCTCAGCTCAGCCATGGGGACTCATGTGGGTGTGACCCCAGCCCAGCTGGGTCTGGAAAGATCTGGTCAGCCAGGGGCACGTATGGGGGGGCTCCCACCACTGGACACAGCCTGGCGGAGGCCCTGGGGACCCATGCCCACCCCACCTGTGCTTGGGACAAGGTAGCTACTGCTGCGGGCTGCCCAGAGCACAGGTGGGGGAGGGAATGGACCCCTAGGGTGTCCAGCAACGGGAGCCTCCCCATGCACCCCTGTGCTTGTGATATGCAACTCAGTATGGTACTTCTATCTGGGTCACATACCCAAGTCTCTTCTGACTGAGAAAAAAGCTTGTGCATGCAGTGTGATCACTGTGTCCTGCCCTAGCAGAATGCTGAGGATAGCGACACTCAAACATTTGAAAAGCAGGAAGTGGAAAGTTATAGTATGTACCAGCATAGCCTTAACTCTGCCTTGGTGAAACTGGCAATAGCCACTGTAAATTATCTTTATACAGCCCATCTACAATCATTACATTAAGTGTGCCTGAATTGAAAGGTGTTGAGAGGTATCTTCAACATCTAGCCAGAATCTGTGGTTCAAGGAAAACTGTTGGGGGGTGGGGGGTGGTTAGTCAATTTCCTAGTTGTTGGAATGGAGTTGGGGGGAATGTTTGAGTTTAGGAATTAATGATAACTGAAGCAGTTAGTATCATATAGCAATGGTGGCCAAACCATGGCTTGCCAGCACATTTCTTGCGGCTTTCTGGGACTTCTCTGCCGAAGCCCTGACCACTTCTCCCTGAGGTGGCTCAGGGGGACACTGGGCTGTGGCCTTGAGGAGAAGTGGGCAGGGCTTTGGCAGAGAAGCCTCCCCCCTGCCTCCCTGCTTTGCAGCCGCAACCCTTACCCCAGGGCTTGCTCCTGGAGTGGCTCAGCGGTGCGGGGGGTGGGAGGACCACCTCCACTTTGGGGCACTCAACACCCCCTACCCCCCCTTGCTTTCTGGCTTCGGTGGAGGATTGGCTCTGGCTCCCAGGGTGAGTAACTCTGGCCACCCCTGTCATAGAGACTTGCATTTGGTATGCTATTGTGGCTTGGTAATAAGATCTAGCTCTTGTGTAGCACTTTTCATCAGTAGATCTTAAAAATGCTGTGAAGCATTATCCTCACTTAACAGATGGGGACACTTTGGATTGAAGAGGTTAAGTGATTGGCACGCAGATGGTGGAGCCAGGAATAGAACCAGGTCTCTCTTATCCCAGTCAAGTGTCCTTTCCACTACACCACTTTGTGATTCCAAAGTGCACTTCCACAGTTATGTACATTGTTAGAGTACAATGAGATATGTGCAGTGCTTTGAAATATTTAGACTACCATGTTTGCCCAAATCCAAGATGACCCTTATTTTAAGATGTCCCCCTAATAATTAGATTCTATCCATGGAGAATGTATACATTTATTATAATTTTCCAATGTATAGAAATGAATTATTGGAGAATCATCTTACATTTGTTCCCACTACCACGGCAGTGGGGGCAGGCGTTGGAGGACTGGTGGTGAGGAAGGTAGTAAAGGGACAGAGGGTGCAGTGGGAAGTGGGGAGGCAAGCAGTAGGGCAGGTAGGGGGAAACAGGAGGACAGGCTTTAGGGGTGCAGGTGGTAGAGGGAAGCAGTGGAGGGGGGCAGGTAGCTCTTGTCTGTCCCTCTCTGCCATTTGCCCCCCTTATGCCTGCTTCACCAAAGCCTCAGGCCTGCTTTCCCCTGTCTCTCTCCTCTTCCCCATCTCTTCCCTCCACCCCACTCCTGCAGCCTCTGCCCCCTGCCTGTCCCCCAACACTCCCCCCCCACCTTACCCTTGCTGTGGTGCAGGGGGTGCAGAGGTGGTGGGGGGCAGGCAGCAGCCACAGCTCTGTCTCCAACCTGCAACAGGTGCCTGCTTTCCCACTGCCTTGTCTTTCCAAGATGAAGGGCTTTTTCCCCCTATGTTAAATGGGGGGAAAAAAACCCTTGTCCTAGAATTGTGTAAATACCATATGTAGCAGGTGTGGGTCTGGTATAAGAAATCCTTTTGGGTATGAGCCAAACATATTAATATTTAATTACATGGTGATTACCAAGAGGCCAAGATTCCTGAGACCGATACCTTTTACTGGACCAACTGCATAGTTGGGACAGGGTTAGACAAGCTTTCAAATGCAAGACATTATTCATCAAGTCCTCATGAAGATGACCTAATGAAGAATGTCTTGCATTATACAAATCATCGATTTCATCCTCACCTACAATAGCTTTCAACAACTGACGCTTCCTCCAAACCATGGGTATACCGATGGGCACAAAGATGACCCCCAATATGCCAACCTCTTCATGAAGTACCTGGAAGAGGAATTTTTAGAAACCTGCATCATCAAACCTGCACTATGCCTGTGTTGCAAAAATTATATTTTCATCATCTGGATGGAACACCTGAACTTGCGTACTGACTTCCACCACAAGCTCAACAATTCCCACCCTTCTGTCAAATTAATCTAGAATACCCCTACACTACCGTGAACTTTCGAGATATTGTGATCCATATCTGGGATGACACCCTATAATGTACTATATACAAAACTCTCCCCGCAGATCCCCATACTTTCATCCACAAAACTGGCAGTGAGTCATCCTAATACATCAAGAAAGCTGTAATTTATGGTCAAGCCCTCAGATACCACTACATCTGCTCTGAGAATACTTGGGACACCACCTCACCAACCTGAAAATTGCCTTTACCTAGCAAGGAACTCCAACAGAGGAATAAACAGCATCTTTGAATGAGACGTGAAATACCCTACAATAATCTGCTATAGGACAAAAAGAAACTCCCCACTGACTGCAGACCCCTGGTTGTCATTCTACTGGTGTATACTGGAACCTATGAGAAGGATCTTGTGCAACATCTCTTGCAACTATACAGTTGGTCCAGTAAAAGATACCAAAGATAGAATATTGCCTTGCCTACATTTCCTGGGCCATCAAGACTTTAACACTAACATGAAACAATCAACTGATCCATCTTTATTCCCCAAAATGCACTCAGTGCAGGGGAAAACAAAACTCTGTACTCTGTCCCAGTCTCTAGTTCATTACGTTGACAGAACCATTCTTTTCAGGCAGTCTGTTCACCTCTTTCTGTAACCATATCTGGCCCTGTGAAAAAATAAATCTTGTGACAGAGAATGTCCAAGTGGATTGTGTGATTATATTTTTAAAAAATTGGTGAGCGTCTCCCTCCAGATGTCAAGGTGTACTTTCCTGGGGCACAGGAAATACTGTCAGACTGCTTTAAGAATGTCTTCATATCTAGTATCAGTCACACGACAATGCAGAGCATTCTCTGACTTTTGTCATACATTGTGTTTCTGATTTAGTGACTAAATCAGATACCAGGTTTGGAAAATAAGTGATTCAAGCATCAATTTGACAAGTGAAGAAGAAACTCTATTTCCACCATCTAGAAAGGGTTGTACTTACCTGTGGTGGGATCAGCATTCACATATACTCAAAAAAAAGAACAGTTACTTAGGGCAACTTTTGTTCTTTCAAATATATTTTTAATATTTTCAGATTAAGACTCTACCGGACTTCATACTTTTTATGTTACTGGATTCAAAGCTTTCCTGAAAAGCCAGATCTTCAACAGTCACTCTTTACAAAGAGGTCAGTAATTACATCTTCTTCCCATTAGCAGAAGTAAGAAACTAAACAATCAGAAGTAAAAGCTATTATTCTACAGACCCTGTGACCTTGTGATCATGACTTGGAATTTATTGAGCACATATCAACGTTGTACTTTGAAATAAAATAAATAACTGGCAAGTAACTGTGCTACAAATATATCAGACTGGATGAATAATAGAATAACCTCCTTGGACCAAGGTGATGATAGGTGATATAGAAAACAGCTACATACGAGTAATTGTAGATACCTCTCTGACATCGCCGTCTGGAGCCCTCTAGAACCATGGGCTCTATAAATTGTGAGGGGATGTTAAATAGGATAAGAACTGCTTTGCCCTTTTTACCATCACACAGGAGCACAAGGAGACAAAGGGTGCACAGCTTGGTCAATTAATTCAAAGTTTCTAGTCTTCCTCTTATGAGGTATGGTGCATGCACACCTACAATGGGATCCATGCTGATAACATTTCAAAGAACCATAATTACTCACATGTAGCTAACTGTTTTCTGTATCACTTATCACTCATCATCTTGGTCCACGGAGGTTATTCTATTATTTATCCAGTCTGATATATTTGTAGCACAGTTACTTGCCAGTTACTTGTTTTATTTCAAAATACAATGTTGATATGTGCTCATGTCTTGAAATTTATTGAGCACAAGGTTACAGGGTCTGTAGAATAATAGCTTTTACTTCTGATTGTTTAGTTTCTTACTTTTGCTAATGGGAAGATGTAATTACTGACCTCTTTGTAAAGAGTGACAGTTAAAGATCTGGCTTTTCAGGAAAGCTTTGAATTATAAAAAAGTGTAACATAAAAAGTGTAATGTCCTATAGAGTTTTCTTTAATTGCAAAATATTAAAACAATTTTGAGTATGTAGAGATGAAATCAATACTTTGTTAGAATGCTTGAAAAAAGTCATTGCTTTATGAATGACAGTTTCTTCTTAATTCTTTTTGTGAGAGGCAAGGATCTGAAAGGGCAGGAAGGATACATTGTTTGTATTTTAAAAGACTGTGCATTTAACATTTAGAAATAAGATTTGAAGTAAATACATTGAAACTATTTTAACAAATAGGTCTCATGAACATAGCTCAATGCATAAATATTAATGGAAAAATAAAACGTGATTTTTCAAAGCTTTTTTAAATGCATCTTCCATTGGTTGTCTTGAATTTAAATAATTCTTTTGTCACTGAGGAGTTGCCATTTAAGTGAAATTTTCTGCTCAGATTCCACTGTGCTAATATAGTTGATGACAAAGGAAATGGTACCTGTCAGATGAATGATCAGGAGACTGGACTTGTAATGAATTACCCTATTGTAATATTTGAAACTGTGCATATACACAGGTATACTGCTTTTGTCACCCCCCAAAAAATTCTAAGTCAGCTTCTGCATGCAACTGTAAAATCATTTTCTATTTAACATGGTCACATTAACCAATCTAGATAGTTTAATAGAGAATGAAGCATGAAGTTCTCTAATCTTCCTCATTTACCTCTTGTCCCTTGCTGTAGATGATAGCTGGCTCATAAGAAGACAGCTTCCTGTTTTAATAATTTATTAAATACTGTGGCTTTAGAAACTGGATCTTGTGGTTTTAAAAGGATGAAATGATTTTTTTTCTGCTGCTTTGGCATCAGCCAACCCATAGGAGTGTTTCACTATTGGGCACAAAAGAGGTGAGGGTAATGTGTAATTAGCTTTTCTGCATAAGGCAAAGTAGACAGCTGGGGTGGAAAGCTGTTAGGAGCTAAACTGAGATAGATGTTCACTTGCCCTTTCATACATGAACCAGTGCAACAGCAGATTTATTTTGCTTATCCATCAAAAAGGTTTTCTAGCCCTAGGAGAGAGAGGGTTTTTTCAAGAATAGATTAGCCTTGATGTCAAGATCATCCAAAGAACAGCAAACACTATCCTTAAGTGATTTAAGATCCTCCGCATCCCCTTTTCTTCTCTCAAGAAGTTGAAAGGAAAATAAGGGAAGCTACTAAAAATAAGGGAAGCTACTAGACAATAGAAAGAGGAGGAACCAGTTGAGCTTATGGACAATAATGCTGTCATCTTCAGGATGTGCTAGAACATATTTCATTGGTTGGGTAAATTTGGTAAATTTTCACAAAAAACTGTCAAGTGTGGACTGATCTGTTTTAGTATAAAGCAATTTTAGGATTGGAATGAGGTACTGATGTTTTGAGGGGAAGGGCTTTTGAGAATGACACCAAGTTATGGAGAAGCATGATTATGCTTGAAGATAGGCTACAGATACAGGCGGATCTAGACAGGCTAGCAAGTTGGGCGAATCAGAAGCAGATGAAGTTCATCATTGAGAAATGTAAAGTGTTCCACCTGGGGCAGACAACCCTGTACACACCTACAGGCTTGGAGGCACCAAGCTGACCAGCACCATGAACGAAAGGGACCTGGGGGTGATAATAGACAACAGTATGAACATGAGCCATCAGTGCGACGCTGTTAGCAGCAGGGCCAACAACACCGTGGCATGCATCAATTGATGCATCTCCAGCAAAACCAAGTAAGTGATTTTTCCGCTCTACTCAGCATTGGTGACGCCCCAACTGGAGTAGTGCGTCCAGTCCTTTAACAAGGACATGGTACAATGAGAGTCCGGAGAAGGGCCACCCATATGATTAGAGACTTGCATGGCAAGCCATACAAGGAAAAGCTGAGGGATCTGGGACTCTTCAGCCTCTAAAGGAGAAGTCTGAGAGGGGACCTGATAGCAGCATACCGCTACACTAGGGGAGTACTTCAAGAGCTTGGTGAACAACTGTTCAGCAGAACACCCATGAAGAAAAGCAGGAGTAATGGCTACAAACTCCTAGAAGACCATTTCAGGCTTAACATTAGGAAAAACTTCTTCACGGTTTGGAGTGTCCAGACTGTGGAATAAGCTCCCTCCAGAGGTGGTGCAGTATCTTACCCTGGAAATCTTCAAGAGGAGACTGGACAGTCATCTTGCTGGGGTCACCTGACCCCAGCTCTCTTTCCTGCCTGGTGCAGGGGAGCTGGTCCCGATAATTTTCCAAGGTCCCTTCCAGCCTTACAATCGATGAATGTAGAACAAAAAATGACTTAGAAATAATTCAGTCTTATTGAGATCTTTACTTGGCTTAGCACAAAATTAACTTTATTTGGGTTTTTAATCCCTTTAAAATTCATAATCTGCAAATTCATTTTGAATTGAAAATATCTGATTTTTCCCAACCCCTTAGCCCGGGAGGTCTACTACTTCCTGGGGGCCCACATCCGGGATATAGCAGAGAGGATCCCAAAGATTATCCAGCCCTCCGACCACTACCCTATGCTCCTTATCCAGGTGGACATGAACAACACGGCTTGGAGCAATCCCAGCTGGGTCATGAAAGACTACAGGGCTCTGGAAGTGGGGCTTAGGGGGTTGGGGGCACAAGTGGTCTTTTCCTTGCTCCTCCCAGTTGTGTGTCATGGGCTGAGGAGGGAGAGATGGGTCAAGGTAATCAACCAAAGACTGCGGTGCTGGTGTCATCGTGATGGCTTCAGCTTCCACGATCACAGCCCGCTCTTTGGTAAGAGAGGCAGTGGGTTGCTGGAAAGAGACAGCCTCCACTTTGCTGGGGAGGAGGCTCTTCTCAGCCAGACTTGCTGAACTTCTTGACTGGGCTTTAAATTGAGCCCACCAGGGAATGGGGGGGGACTACTGCCCCTGTAAGCCTACTGGGCAGCTTTTGTAAACCCAGCAGGCTAAGGCACTCAAAGGAACCCACCCCTACCCCAGAGTGATCTGTAGGGAAGGCAAGGGCCCCCAGTAAGACACTTATGTGCCTGTATACCAGTGCCAGGAGCTTGGGGAAAAAACAGGAGGAACTGGTCCTTCTGCTAAACAAAAAGGATTACAATCTCATAGGGATAATGGAGACCTGGTGGGACTCCACCTATGACTAGGCCACAGGAATAGATAGCTATACCTTGTATAGGAGAGATCGTGTGGAAAAAAGGGGTAGGGGGTAGTTCTCTATGTCAAGGAAAGCTACGTGTCCCTGCAAGCTGACACTGGCACCCAGGGTGGACGATTGGAGACTCTCTGAGTCAAAATCCTCAGTGAACAAGGCACAGGGGACACAATGGTGGGAGACTACTACAGACCTCCTAGCCAGGATCAAGAGCTTGACCAGAAATTTGCCAGGGAACTGGCTGAGGCTGCACACTCCCTGTGCATGGTTGTCATGGGGGATTTCAACTACCCTGACATCTCATGGGAAGAGCACTTGGCCACATCCAAATGGTTGCAAAGCTTCCTCAGGTGCATGAATGAGCTCTATCTGACTCAAGAAGTCTATGGACCAATGAGAGGCAAAGTGCTGCTCGACCTGGTATTGGCAATGGGAAATGACTTAAACAGTGACCTAATGATCAAAGGGAAGCTGGGAGACAGCGACCATAAGCTGATCACCTTCACCACATGCTGTAAAGCTGGCAAGTCAGTCAGCAAAGCAGAAGTCCTCAACTTCAGGAAAGCTGACTTTGACAAGCTCAGGAGGCTTGTTGATGAGGCCCTAGGGGACCACAACCCAAAGGGGAGGGGAGTTCAGGAAGAGTGGTTGCTCCTGAAGGGAGTGATCCTGGAAGCTCAAGCAATGTCTATCCCATCTTGGAGGACAGGCAGCAAAAGGGCACAGCAGCCCCCTTGGCTCTGCAGGGCACTAGTGGACCTCCTGTGTCTAAAAAGAAAGACGTATGAAGGATGGAAGACTGGATCCACCAAAAGGAGGAGTACTCTGCACTAGTCCGGACCTGTATGGAGCAAACCAGGAAAGCCAAGGCTGTGACTGAACTCCAACTGGCTACACATATCAAGGACAATAAAAAGTCCTTTTTTAGATATGTGGGGAGCCGGAGAAAAAGCAGGGGTAACATTGGACCCCTGCTAAACCATATGGGTTAACTGACAACTGATGCCCAGGAAAAAGGCAACCTGCTTAACAGGTATTTTGCGTCAGTTTTTCACCAGTCCCAAGGGATGGCCCTCCTCAATATGGTATGGGACGGCCAGGGCGAGGGAGAACTGTTACCCTTTATCAATGTTGACCATGTGAAGCAACACCTTGAGAGGCTGGACACCTTCAAGTTAGCTGGCCCAGACAGCTTACGCCCCAGGGTACTCAAGGAGCTGGCAAGCATCAAAGCTCTGCCACTAGCATGGATCTTCAAGAACTCGTGGCACTCAGGCGAAGTGCCCGAAAATTGGAAAAAGGCCAGTGGGGTGCCTATCGTCAAGAAAGGGAGGGAAGTAGATCTGGAGAACTACAGGCCCATCAGCCTGACCGCTATCCCAGGGAAGATCTTGGAAAAAATCATCAGAGAGACCATTCTTGACAAACTGGCTGAAGGCAACATCCTGAGGGATAGCCAGCATGGGTTTATTGCAGGTAGATCTTGCCTGACCAATCTCATTTCCTTCTATGACCAGGTGGCCTATCACCTGGACAAGGGAGAAGAGATTGATGTCATATATCTTGATTTTAAAAAAGCTTTCGTTCTGGTATCCCATGATCATCTCATAGAACAACTGACCAACTGTGGCCTTGTCTACAGCACAGTCCGCTGGCTGAGGAATTGGCTCTGTGGTCGGACCCAGAGAATGGTAGTTGACGGAAGTCAATCATCGTGGTGCACTGTGACCACTGGGGTCCCCCAAGGCTCTGTCCTTGGGCCTATTCTTTTCAACATCTTCATTAATGATGTGGATATTGGTATTGGAAGCGGACTGGCCAAGTTCTCTGATGACACCAAACTTTGGGGTAAAGTATCCAGACCCGAGTAAAGGATGGTGATCCAGGCTAACCTTGACAGGCGCAGAAAATGGGCGGATGAAAACCTAATGGCCTTCAACACCGAAAAATGCAAGGTACTCCACCTAGGGAAGAAACACCCACAGCATGCTTATAGCAAGCATAGCACTGCCGAGCCTAGCACCATGGCCAAAAGGGGCTGGGGGGTCATGATTGACCACAAGATGAATCACCAACGTGATGTTGCAGCCGGCAAAGCAAGCAAAACTCTGGCTTGCATCCATACATGCTTCTCTAGCAAATCCCAGGATGTTATCCTCCAGCTGTACTTGGCCTTGGTGAGGCCACAGCTGGAGTACTGCATCCAATTCTTGGCTCCACAATTTAAAAAGGATGTGGAGAAGCTTGAGAGAGTCCAGAGGAGAGCTACGTGCATGATCAGAGGGCAGGCCTTATGATGAGAGTCTGAGAGCTATGGGACTCTCCAGCCTGGAAAAGCGCAGGCTCAGGGGGTACCTGGTGGGTGCCTTTAAGTATATAAGGGGTGTACATCAGGATCTGGGGGAACCCCTGTTCACCAGAGCACCACATGGGATGACAAGGTCAAATGGTCACAAACTTCTTCAATACTGTTTCAGGCTGGGCATAAGGAAGAACTTCTTTACTGTCCAAGCCCCCAAGGCCTGGAACAAACTGCCACCAGAGGTGGTGCAAGCACCTACTCTGGACTCCTTTAAGAGTCAGTTGGACATTTATCTTGATGGGATCCTGTGACCCCAGCTGACTTCCGTCCCTGGGACAGGGGGCTGGACTCGATCTTCCGAGGTCCATTCCACCCCTAATATCTATGGAATCTATGAAATATACATAATTTCGGAAATGTTTCTCTTGGGTGTGATTTTGTACATTAATACAATTGATAAATATAAAATTTGCGGGTAACTAGTATGGAAAAAGGGGGAATGATGGATGAAAAATGTGAGTTAACTTTGTACGATATTAAAAATGGGTTAACAGTATGTTTGAGTAGGGGGGTTAAGTTCACTGCTGCTGGGTGGTTCATGAAATGACTTGTGGGACTTGATGCTGTTATCATTTTGACACCAGGGTATAGATTCTTCGCTTTTTTACTTTTGGTTTGTTTTGTTTCAATTCATTTGATTACATGTACTTTTATATTCTATGTTATGATCTTTGCAATGCACTTGAGATTCTTTGTCAGAAAAAGATCTTGCCAAATCTTTATTCCTTTCACATCAGCTTTGCTTACCTGCCTTTTCCCTATTAAAAGAAAAAAAGTGAACAAAGAAATTGTCTTTAAAGCATATTTTGAAAGTCTGTGCTATGACAAGCAGTTAGGAGAAGCAAATATCATAGCATAACTGAAAATGTTAATTGAAACCTTTTTATTAATTATACAGATTTTATCTCTGGTGTTTCAGCAATCTTGTTTGTCATGGGGTTACCTTGGGAAAGTTGTAGTCTGGGATAACCAGGGATCACATTCAATCTTCTGTAGATTAGAAGAGACTTTCCGAATGGCATCTTAAAGTTAATTGGAAAAATCATAGTCTGCACCTCCTAATATTTTTCAGTGTTCTTAGACATTAGCCCCATGCACTGGAAGAATGCATTGTGGCAAAGAAGTCCATGTAAGAAAGCAAGATGCATTCTTTTCAAGGTACAGCTAACAAGTGCTCCTAGCTTCTGCAACCACCTGCCATTCAGAAGTATCTGAGATGGCAGGTCTCAAATTTGGAATCTAATAGGTCAAAATAAATGTTTGGCTTTTCACTGCAATCAGCAAGCACAACTGGAATATTTAAACCTGGTATCTTGTATGACAGATTGCTGTGTACTGCTGTCACAAGACTAATCATCTTGATTTTCAATGGAATCCTTGCAGGAACATAGTGTTGACTTTTCAACCAGTTTGTGTTTTATACCAGTTTCCGTGCTGTTTGTGTAATGCTTGCACTAATGCCAGTCACTTCAGCCTTTCTCAGCTCCTTACACTTCATGAATACTTGTGCATGTCAGGTTTAATCTCCTATGCAGGTGCAGGGACGCAGACTTTTTGTTGTTGTTGTTGAAATGTCAACATATTCAATAATCCATGCTTATTTGCATATTTACTGATTAGACAGCACTTGGAGTTAAGAATAATACAGCTTATAAAGTGTTGGCAAAGCAATATATATCTGCCTTCAGTTTCTTCTCAAGCAGATTCTAACTCCAGCTGTGGAGGAAGGTTATTAGTCTGTACTTCAGTATTCCAGTTCTACATGCCCAGCTGACCCCTCTGACTAAATGGCTGATGGCAAAATGGACTTGGAGACTAACTTTTATGCTAAAGAGCACTCAGAAGCAGAAAACTAATTATCGTCTGTTTTATCTACTACTTTCTTCTTTTTTAATCTTTGGAAGCTCTACATTTGTCTGAATAGAACTTTAATTTACTCAGATTTTCTCAATTAAGTAATTTGATTGTCAGGAGAAATAAATTTAAAGTAGGTGAACATATAACAGTTATTTAATGCTAATTCCAGGGCATTTCTGGCAGTTGATGCTCATGTACACAGAAATAAATATATATAAAATAGCAGATTAATGTCAACTACCATCAGAATTGCAGCAGTCCATGTGGGGGTTAGAGATAGTAAGATGAATGACTTTGACAGGGGAATTGCTAGCTTGGTGAAATAGCTCTGAAGCAAACTTTGAGCCCTATCTCACTCTTCTTCCTTGAAACTAAATTATAAGGCTAGATTCCCAGAGGTGAAATAAAATAGGTGCTGTTTGCCCTGCTAATCATTATGAAGTGCAGCATGGCAGGTCAAAACAGGAAATCTAGGTTGCAGAATCTTTCCAGTGCATGCATACGTACACTAAAAAGGAATTTCTCCTACGTTCAGAGATAAAGGCCAGTTGTCTAAATTAGGGTTAGAGGTTATTTTACTAAAATACATTAAAAAAACCCCCAAAGTCCCTCCTCCCAGCTCTCGAGAACAGTTTGTTTTAGACTAAGTGTACTGAATTCAGAATTCATTCTGAGAATCTCTGAAACCATTCTAGACAAGGTATACCAATATATCCTCTTTACTTATTCCCTGGGAAGATATCTTAAAGGGGTGGTGATTTCTTGCTGACTCTTAAAGCTGCATTGTTGTCATTCTCCAATTATTAAGCTAATATTGCCAGATGTAAGTGTGACTAACCAGAAATTGGTTTAAAACTGTAACAGGACATAAGCTCAGTGCACATAAACCAGTTTCAAAATGGATGAAACAGGTTTAAAATACATTCAACCAGATTTATCAGAATTAATTGATATAAGCCAAACCAGTTTATGAAACTTCTGTCCCAGACCCTTTCCCAGTTCATGTTAAATCACAGTCCCCCAGCATCCAAGCATTTTGCAACCTTGGGCTGGGTTGTGCTGTCTGCTCTAGAGAGCTGGGCTGACTCCACTCCTTGGCTCCTAGCTGGAGCAGTGAGGGCTGGCTCACTGGCCCCATTGGCTGGCTTACTGCCCCCCCTGGCAAACCCCTGCTGGGTTAAACTTCCCCTGAGTACAGAGCTGCCCTGTTGGCTTACTTAGTGCTGTCTGTGTAACAGGAGGGCGGGCAGGGTTGTCATGCTCTCCCCTGCCTTTCTTCTTTACCGTGCCAAGTTGCTGACAAGCACCCTCAAATCCTCGCCCGCCACGACTTTGATGTCATATGTATTTTATAGGGAGGCTGTCCTTCGTCCTCTGGCCGCGGTTCTCCTGTTATCGCTCGTCCTGTTCCTGTACTGGGTGTCCTATGCACCCCAGCCTTATGGGCTATGCATGGCTTCAACCACCCCTGTACCACGCCCCAAGCCTTGCAGATGTAACTGACGTTATTCGGTCTCTCTCCACGCCCTCTCCAGCGCTCGGGCTCTCCGTGGCCCCGTCTCTCTCCGCACACTCTCCAGCGCTTGGGCTGTCTGCGGCGCTGTCTCTCTCCGCGCCCTCTCCGGCGCTCGACAATCGCTGCCCCTTCTCTCTCTGGGGCTTCTCGCTGCCCCCCCCCCCCCCCCCCCGGGGCTAGGGTTCCCACACTGCTGCGGGTCCCCTATGAGGCCTCCTCCATCCCCTCTTAGCCTCACCAAACCACCAGTTACAAACAGCAAACAAAACACAAGCCCCTGGGCTACAACACAAACTCCAGCCGTCTCTAGGGTGCTCCATCCTTTACCACTCTCACTGCTAATACATTCAGGTCTCTTCCCTCTGCTCCCACAAGCAGAGCTCCTTCCTCCGTGTCTGCCAGCAGGGAATTGCCTCCTGGCCTCCTGCCTGTGATTTATATAGGAGCCAGGCCCTGCCCCTTTTGTCAGCTGGCTAGGCAGGTGTGGGTCATTAGTTCCCTCTAGGTGCCTCAGCAGCCAGCACCTGAGGAGTTATCCCGGCTCTCCAAGTAGCAGGCACCTTAGTGCCCTGCTACAGGCTGCAATTGTGGACTACAAATCCAAGAGGCACTGAAAGCAGGAAGAGGAAGTGATGAGGAACCCTGCAGAGTCCTGCTGCTGTTAGTCTGGACTGAAAATCCCAGAGATCTCAGGGGTAGCTGGAAGAGGAAGCAAACACACAGCCCATGCTGGCTACATGCCAGAGAGCTGTGCTTTAGCACACCCCCTGGGCTTCTGGCTTGAGCCACTGCAGGCATGTGGCTGTATTTCCTGAATCAAACGTGAATGCCTGTTCATTGGCTTATTGGTTCAATCTTCGCATCTTAGACTAACCTGCCAAGAGTGAATCAATTTAGCCTTGGACTTTTTGATTGTCTGTACTTAGCCAGTAGGTTGCCATACACTTACCACCATTTTCATTTCTCCTCTGGCCCTCGAAGTGTCCAGAGAGAGGCAAGAGCAGAACAGTCTAAGATATGGCAGCAAACAGTAAGGCTTCTTTTTACTCATCATTTCTTTTTGCTTTTCTCTGGTTCTCATGGTCCTAAGTCAGTCCAAATTTCATTAGTCAAAATACAAATGTGTATTTTAATACCACAACTAAATGCAACTCTCTTCTGGTGGTCAGGAACTCCCTCTAACTAAGGAGATGATTTTTACCCAAAAGAACAGCCTCATAACTATATAGACCTCTTGTAGGCAACTAAGTCCAAGTAGCAATTGCCTTAGCCCCCTTTGGGCATAAAAACTAAAGATAATATCAGAAAACCAAAAGTTATGAAGTCAATCCACATATTATCACAGTCAGTACTGACATGGGTAGACAGTTGTCACTGGTTATTGTCCAGGAAGGATATACTATTGAGCTGCGTAAGCATGACAGGAACAGCTGTGGTAGCCTCTTGTTCTCAAACAATCTATGGAAATGTCAGGACATAAATGAAATCATACATCATTTTCAGCTTGTAGCAATACAGCCCACTCACCATCTTCCTATCCTATTTCCAGCCTCAGAGAATTGGGAGCAAACCAAACTGAGCTCACTTTGAAACAGCTAAATATGTTCCTAAACAAGGTTTCCTTCACTGTCCTACTTTATTACTGCATATTGTCCGTCGTACATATTGATGGTATTTTTTTCCCCAGCTTACCTGATTACTAGTTCTTCTATAATATATTATTTGGGTTTCTTCCTGGATCCTATTAGTATTAATACTAGTGTTAAGGAAGAAGGAAATCCACCTTCATTTTCTTCCCAGACAAGTTTTTTTGGTCAAGGCTGTAAAGAGTCTAAACTGATACCCAGTATTTTTAATGCAGATGGATACTCATACAACTTTTTCTGTTAAATATCAAAGTCTATTGTTTAGGAGCACGAAAACCTCAGGAGAAGAGAAAGTGTGTCTCCTGAGAGCTGCTAAGTGGCTAGATGATCATCAGTGCAAAAAATAATTAAATTCTACATGTTGGTGATACAATGAAAGCTCTCTTTGCCAGTGATATTTTTGGCAAAGTTTTGTCCATGTGCCTTAGTGTATGTAAGAAGATAGAATATTTCTCATTTTGGATTAACATATTCAAAAGAGGGTGCTGCTTTCTACCTCAGGGCTGTACACTTTGAAAATTCTATTATAGTCGGCTGATAGATCTCAGTATAATAAGAAATTGGAATATTATCTGTGTTTATCCGGTGAATTTTCTTCAAGTAATAAGGTCTGACCATGGAAACATAATGATCATCTACCATCAAAATATAAATTTAGATATTTCATTGGGGAGAATTTTCTGTGCACTGTGTTAAGCGGAATTTTAGTTTTCCCCTCAAAGGATATTTAACACGGTGTGTAATTTAGGAAAATACAGTTGAATTGTTCTGGCTGTTGTCTCAAGTGAATGGAACTAGAAAGGGTAAGGAATTTCCCTGCTGCCAGTGGCTAACAAGTCTCATTCAGGATCCATTAATAAGCTCAAGGTTCCTTTTTTAATACATCTGGTACAAATTCTCCTACTGCTCTAAGAGAATTTTGAGGTAATAATAATACCTAGTTTTCATATAGTATTTTTGCAATCAATAAAAGTATGGCCTTTTTTTAGCACACTGAACAGTCTCTTAAAATGAGCAGATATCTTAAGGTTTCAGCAGGCAAATTCCAATCCCTGCATATAGGTGCTTGAGGCTATAAATCAAATGTCTTTTACATGGCTGTCTTCCATGAGGATATAGCTTTATAGCCAGGGTAATTTGTGAATATCTTGAATACCTCAGAATGAGACTACAAATGGAAAATAGATTATTAATATCCATATTTTGTTTTGAAATTGGGTTTTTGCTTGTTCCTGAACCATTCTCTTGTTGTATACTTTGTACTTCAGTAGTATATGTATGTGTAGTTAGCAAACCTCTCTCAGTGGACCACCATGACCTTCATCAGCTGGAATGTGTGATTTCAGAACTCTGTATATATGTTTGATCCAAAATCACAGCTCAACAATGTATTCCTCCATTCACCAGAAGAGTATTCAACTGTTCATGCACTCTTCCTACTGTCACTCTCAGGATTTCTGCAAGTAATGCTAGAATATCTGTCATTATCACCTCTCAGATGACTCCAGGGACACATTAAATAAAAAAAAAACATGTGACATGAGGAGGGCATAAAGCAGGGGTGGGCAGTTATTTGGGCTGGAGGGCCACTTAAGTTTTGGTGAACTGTTGAGGGGTGTACATACTCCATGGCCCAATGCACACTGCCCCCCTGAAGCTGGCACCTGCCACCTGTGTCCACAGCTGGGGGGATGAAGCCTGGCCATGAGCCTCTGCACTGTTCTTCCCCATCGTCAGGGCTCCTGGCCCCATCCTCCCCGCAGCTCCCAGGAATCCTGATGTTGGGGTGGGACAAGACAGTGTGGAAGCCCACGGACAGGGCATGGATGAGCCACACTTGGGCCCTGGAGGATGATGGGAAGAAACAGCCCTGCCTGCCTGCCTGGTACCACGTGGTGGCCAGAGCCAGAGCTGCCAGGGCCTGCTTGGTGGAGCTGCTTCCACCTGGTATCCCTTGTGGAACCTGGGAGATGTAGTCCAGCCTTGTAGACCCTGGGCAAGCCACACACAGTCCCTGGCCTCTGCTGGCAGATGGCTCCCAGGGTCTGTGGGCCAGACTGCACCTCCCAGGCGCCACGGGAGACTCTGGATGGAAGCAGCCCCAGCTGTCCAGGTAGTGCTGCATGGCAGGCCCTGGGTGAGCCGCGCTTGACCACCCCACCTCTCCTGGTGGACAACACAGGATGGAGCTCTGGCTCCAATCTCTGCTGGTGCTATGCAGTGGGACTTCTTCCACCCAGAGACCCCCACAGCGCCTGGGAGATAAAGTCCAGCCCTGCAGGCCCTGGGTGGGCCAAACTCCACCTCCCAGGCTGGCATGTGGTGCTGAGTGGGTGGGCAGGGTTGCTTCTGCCCAGTGCCCTCCATGGCAGCAACAGAGGCTGGAGCCAGAGCCACCGCTGCCTGCCAGCGAAGGCAGAGGCCCAAGCATGGCTCACCCAGGGCCTGCCCCATGGTACCATTGCTGCGCTGCCCACCCGCAGGCCAGATAAAAATTAATTGATGGGACAGATCTGGTCTGTGGGCCATATTTAGCCCACTCCTGGCATAAGGAGCCATTCTAGCTTCCTGTCACATCCTTCTCTCTATGCATGGCTGCACGTTATAAGTTTCCAGCTATATCTCTGAAGATCACTGTTCATCACTTGGCAGCTTTTTGTATAAATAGAATTTGTTTGTACTTAGCACTTAGTTTTAATAGCCCTTTATTCGTTTTTCCTTTGCTTTGTCTTCTATTTCAGGCAAAAAGGGTTTTTTTTTCTCATTTATCTCTTAAAAGATACTCTGGCATGGTTTTATTTACATGGGGCTTCAAAGCCTTCCCAACTTGGGAGGCAGCAGTGTTTCTAAATGATGAAGGCACAAGGTGTTCCTTCTCTGAAGTGAAAATCACATTACAAAAAAATATACCATATGAAGTTTCTTCTGCCAAAGGATCCAGAACATTCAGAGAGTCCCATGTAAAGATGTACATCATGGAGAGTTACTTGGCTGCCCTGATCCAAGCACCTTTCTCAGATGTGCTCCTGTAGTTATTCAGTCCTTCATTTCTGAAGAGGAGAAGAGGAAAAACCTCCAGAAATAGAGTGCTGGTCCTAGTTTCCATAACTGTCATCTAAAGCCTCTTAAGTTATGTCAGTTTTGAGAGTGAGGGGGAGAGGAGGCAGAGAAGGAAAAGAGAGAGGGGGAAGGGGCAGCCTTAGACTCTCTTTAGCATTCATTTGGGCTGTGAGCATTAGGAATCACTATGACCCACTTTCTGCACTCTAAGCTTTGCTGTCTCCATCTCACAATGTGATTGTTGAGTTGCTAATGACATCAGAGAAAAGAGTCTGTTCTAATAATATTGAAACACCCTTGTTAATAGCAGTGAAAATTCAACCTAAGAGTACTTGCATAGCTAAGATTTTCTCTTTGGACCCAGCATCACCGATTGTTTCTGTCTTGTTTATCTAGCACTTTTTTTTTCTGCCCCTCATTTACATGCTTAAGGACTAACCAAGTTCTTGCATGCTGCTGCAGGAGGACTTCTGAAAGATTTAATAAGTATCTTTAGCACTAAAAGAATTTGTACCTCCCTGGATCCTTCTCTTGGCTTTTGGCAAATCTTATGGGATTGTCTTTGCGGTGACTGGCCTCTTGCTTCCTTTTCCATTTGTAAGTTTAGACAGCCTATCTGGTTGTGGTAATATTAGCCTTTGGGGAAAAACTACAAGCCTTAGTGATTCATAGATTGTTAGGGGCTGGAAGGGACCTTGCAGATCATCAGGTCTAGCCCCCTGCACTAGGCACAAAGACAACTGGGGTTAGGTGTCCCCAGTGAGGTGACTGTTCTGTCTCCTCTTGAAAACCTCCAGGGTAGGTGACTGTACCACCTCTGGAGGGAGCCTATTCCACAGTCTGGGCACCCCGACTGTGAAGGAGTTTTTCCTAGTATTAAGCCTGAAGCAGCCTTCCAGGAGTGTTGGAACCCCTTAGGGAGGAGCTAGAGAGAATTTTCCATAAATAAAACTTTTTTCATTTGAAGTATTCATCAAAAGCAGTCTCAGATCCCATTCGAATCACATAAATGGATCTATTGGTATTCTTTTCTTCTTTATCTCTGTGTGTGTGGTTTCAGACTGCATTCTTGGGCATTTCAGAGTCTCTTTTTTCTTTTATATTGCCAGAACAGAGTAGGCTAGTCCTGTGTGACTCCTTGTAGCTTATATTAAAAGTACATGAGGGCAAGCTATAGCAGCTTAAGTAACTTCCAAGTAGTGCTCTCTAGGTGTCAGGACTTATTGCCTCCACATTCTACCGGAACTCGGGAGATGGAGACCAAAGCCCTAAGGTAAGTGGGGAAGTGGGAGACTTGGAGGAAGAGCAAGCAGAAGGGGGCAACAGGTAAGGTGCTCTCATACTTCCAGAGAAATCAAGGCAATCAACTAGTTACTTCAGGTGACCGTACACAAATGCACAGAGCCTGGGAAACAAGCAGGAAGAACTGGAAGTCCTTGCGCAGTCACAAAACTATGACATGATTGGAATAAGAGAGACTGGTGGGAGCTCTCGTGACTGGAGCACTGTCATGGACGGCTACAAAATGTTCAGAAAGGACAGGCAAGGGAGAAGAGGAGGAAGAGTTGCATTTTATGTAAAAGAGCTGTATGTTTGCTCAGAGCTGTAGTATGAAGTTGGAAATAGGCCTGTTGAGAGTCTCTGGGTTAGGGTCAGAGGGGACAGCAACAAGGGTGACGCTGTGGTGGGGGTCTGCTGTAGACCACCAGATCAAGAGGAAGTGGTGAATGAGGCTTTCTTTAAACACCTAGTGGAAGTTACCTGATCACAGGCCCTGGTTTTCATGGGAGACTTCAATCACCCTGACATTGCTGGGAGGGCAATACAGCAGTGCACAGGCGATCCAGAAAGTTGAGTGCCCCAGGGGTTGGTCCTGGGGCCAGTTTTCAATAACTTCATCAGCAACTTGGAAGATGGCACAGAGTGCACCTTTAGCAAGTTTGCAGATGAAACCAAGGTGGGGGGAGTAGTAGATATGTTGGAAGGTAGGGCTAGGATTCAGAGTGACCTAGAAGAATTGGAGGATTGGACCAAATGGAATTTCATGATGTTCAACAAGGACAAGTGCAAAGTCCTGTACTTAAGATGGAACAATCCCATACACTGGTACAGGCTGGGGGTTGACTGGCTGAGCAGCAGCTCTGAAGAGAAGAACCTGGGGGTTACAGTGGACAAGAAGTTGAATATGAGCCAGCAGTGTGTGCTTGTTGCTAAGACGGCTAATGGCATACTGGGCTGCATTCATAGGTGTGTTGCTAGTAGGTCAAGGGAAGTGATTATCCCCCTCTATTCAGCACTGGTGAGCCCACATCTGGAGTACCGTGTTTAGTTTTGGCCCTCCCACTACAGAAAGGATATGGACAAATTGGAGAGAGTCCAGCGGAGGGTGACAAAAATGGTGAGGTGGCTGGGGGACATGACTGATGAGAAAATAAGAAATGACTGTGGGAACTGGGCATATTTGGTCTAGAGAAGAGACTGAGAGGGGACCTAATAGCAGCCTTCAGCTACCTGAAAGGAGGTTTGAAAGAGGATGGAGCTCTAGACTGTTCTCAGCAGTGGCTGATGGCAGGACAAGGAGTAATGGTCTCAAGTTGCAGCAAGGGAAGTTTAGGTTAGATATTAGGAAGAATTTTCTCACAAGGAGGGTAGTAAAACATTGGAACAGGTTACCCAGAGAGGTGGTAGAATTTCTATCCTTGGGGGTTTTCAAAACCCAGCTAGACAAATTTTGGCTGAGATGATCTAGTTGGGGATGGTCCTGCTTTGAGCAGGGGGTTGGTCTAGGTGACCTCCTGAGGTCCCTTCCAACCCTAACTTTCTATGTTTCAAGCTACCTCGGTGATCTTCCTGAGGAATGTTCTGGCTGTATATATTTGCAGAACAGCAACATAGACCTCAGTATCAACAGCAGACTTCAGAAACAGCCGTCCTATAATCTCCATTCATATAGATGGTGAACATGCACCACTGAAGGAGAGAATCACCTTGAGAGGCAGAAATAGTTACTCACCTGTACAGTGAGTTTGTTTTCTTACAGAAATTAAGATGATAAAACTGAGAATAATTGATATTCATTATAAAGCAAGAGTGTAGTTAATTCTTAATTTCCATATCATGTTGACTAGGTGGAGAGCATTGTACAGTAGAAAATATACCATATTCTTATCTTTTCATTGCCCATCTAGATCAACTAGCTAAGTAATGTTGCCTAGTACTGGCTATTTTCTCCTTTATCCTTGTACCTGTCTCAGAAGAATTCTAGTTCATTGTCATCTTCTATGAACAGAAGAAAACACATACACACACTTTAAACAATAACTTTCCTCCCTTTCTTCAAATGCTTTAGTATCTGTTCACATTTGTCTTTTTTCCATAGATGTTCTAACCATAGAGAAAAGATAGATCACAATTACTTCTGTTCTAAGTCTGCTTTCTAGGTAAAGCAGTTATGTAGATTCTGAAAGCTGCCAAGGAACTAAACAGTCCTTTGATTTCCTTTGTTTAGTAAGGGATCCTGTAGTAACTTTACGGTAGATGCTTGGTATTGTGCAGGACCAGATTTCTAAAACAGTAGTGATAAATATGCCTTGAGATAAATGTTTGTATACCTGATGTCCACTATCCAAATAAAAAAGCCTTTAATATGTTGTGCACCAAAACAGCCAATACTTTCATTATTTTTAGGGGGCAGGCAGAGGTAAAAATACTGCAGCAATAAATGTTTCCATTAGAGACATTTTGAGGAGAATTGTATTCTACAGCCATTGCAGGGAAAGGCAAGCTCTGTAGATATTTTTCCTTAATTAACTTATTTCTTAGCCATGAGGCACCTGAGTCCTTTAATAATATTTAAGCTCAGAGAAGGGAATTGAAATCTCTATTTTGCTGTTCCCCCTGCCTACCCTCCTCAAAAATCCAATTCCCCTCATTTAACATTCTTCAGAATGCTTCTGAAAAACATCATTTTTCCTTTCTGTATTAGAATTTGTGGATTTTTTATTTGGCTTTGAAAAATATTCAATCTTATTCTTAAAAAGAACATCCCCTTTTAAATCTCTTATTTATAATGTCTGCACCTTTCTTGTTAGATAGTTCAGAGGAAACAAATTAATCCTGAACACATGTGCATCAAAGGGCTGCATCTGAGCATCCTTAGATTATACAAACCACAAATTTACACATGTGTAAAATGATCTGAATATGAAGTTATAGGCTTAATCTAGGGTAGTATTCAGATGACTTTAAGATTCCCAGACCATCAGGTATTGTTGGATCCAGGAATCTTTTTTTTTATCTTGTGGAAATGGCTTCCTTTGTAGACTATATTCAGACAGCTGTTGTGAGTCTATTATTCCTTATCTAGTAAGACTGTTATAATTGCTTGTCAACTAATATGCTTGGGTCAACTATTGCATCCGTTCTTCTATAGAGAGGTTCTTAAGTCCTTACAAATGACGTAATTTTAAATTCATTTTGTTCCTGAAGTTAAACTGTTCCTGAAATTAGGAGTTTGTCATTACTTTTGTGATTACTTCTCTATAGGATCTACATTGTTTAGATATTACCCATCTAAGAACTGATTTGAATAGCACTGAGTTGTCTAGGAATTCACTCTGTTTTATTTGGTGTCTCAAAGAATGTATGGTATCCAAAATGTTAGTTGCTAGGTGGATATTCTACATCTGTTGTTAGGTGGAGAGCATACTGGGAATCAAGGAGGCTTACAAGAGGATTGCTGTTCTGAAAGGAATAGAAACACTTCAGTAAATGGTCAGTGGTGACTTTGACATTAAAGGTTAAGGTTTCATTAGGCAATACATACAACTGCAAAGTGGAACACTGTGTTTGTATATGTATTGCATATAAAAGGTTAAAAGAACATTACAGTTTCAAAGTTATGTATTCAAAATTAGGAAACACTTGTGCTGTCTTAACTTGGTCCCTTTTTTGCACATGCTCATTAGTTGAACCCTGTTTAGAAAATAGAAAATAATTTACATCATGGGTTTTTCTGTAAATCTTAGATTGGATTTCATGCAAATCTCAGATTAAATTTCAGTAGTCACTGCCATCCATCACCCTGCACTGCTGCTGTTCCAGCCTTGTGCCACTGCCCCTCCCCCACCCCCCATCCCCGCCTCCGGCTCTGCATCCTACCGTGTGCCACCTCCCCACCCCCCTGCGCTTCATGTCCAGCCGTTGGAGTGGTACACTTTTATTTTAAAAGGCTGAAAACCCCTGATCTATGTCGTAGGCTGCAATATCCACCGTGTCTTGCAAATGAAAAGATGCCATTGGATTGAGTTTTTCTGTAATACCTATTACTATAATATGAGTACTTCACAGACATTAATGAATTTATCTTTATAAATGCCCCTCTAAGCATGGGGCAACTGAAGCACAGAGTTTAGGTCAAAAGTTTCCACTAATTTGGGGTGCATGCATTTAGAAAATTAAGATTAATTGTATAGTGCTTATCATGTTTGAAGCAGAACTCTAATGTTTTACCCGTGAGTGCTAAGCCTTTACATAAATTAGACTCTAGCATAGCAAGTTGGTTACACAGAAAATGAAGGATATGCAATTCGTCACTTTGAACCAAGCTACACAAAACTTTGTGGCAGAGGCAGGGCAGAAGCCAATTCTTCAGGGCATTATTCAAATTAATTAGCCATGACACTGAAGGCCTATCCTAGGGGGGCTGCAGTGGTGCAGTTGTACCCCTCCCTAATTTGATTCCTGTTCCACCCAAACTTTAAAACCAATTGCCTGGGAGGGGTGGCAGCACTTCTATTCAGACAGTGCAGTGTGTGTCTGCTGACTTCATGAATCATTATAATCTGCTTGACTCCTGCTAATCTCTCTTCATTCCACAGGTGTTAATGATCTATTAGTCTTGATGTTCCACTAATCAAATTACCTTTCTTCATATTATCCTTTCTTCATAATCCCTGTGCCAATTTTGCCCTCTGTTAGCTCTTCTTGGTAATGTGTCTCTTCTATTTCACAGCCCTGAAAACAATTTTAGTTCTTGCTAAAAGACTCAAGTGTGGTAATATTAACTCAGGTGAAGAAATGACTGACAGTGAAGTATTAGAGATGCTGTCAAGACGCTTGAGAAGACTAGGGGTTTTTTTTACAAATTTGAATAAGAGATGTACACTTAAGTGTAACAGTTGCAAGATTAATTTTTTTTTGCTTTTTGCCTAGGTTGTTGTGTTTTTTTTTTTTAACTTGATGTATAATCTAGCAAATTAGTGCACATTCCACTGAAATTATATTTGTTTTTGCTTTGATTGTAAACCAAATAATTGTAATGCCAGGCCCCTAGTGTATTAGTAAAATGTCTAGTTTCTCTTCAACTAAAGAAATTGAACGTTATGTTACATGTGGGCACCCACCCATATTGCAATTGCGCAGATTTTGTGGAACTCCTGAAATCAGGTGATCTCAGCAAAGTCTGCAAGGGGGGAAAAAAAACTTACTAAAAATAAAATGCTGACTCCCCAGTGGGCATCACACTCTGCCCATGAAAATGGATGCCAAGTCCACATTTTCCTGTGTAAAGCATCTGGCAGCCACCTCACGTTTGGTAGGACCCTACATATAAACTAGTTAGGTTGTAGTAAAATTAAAGTGGGGGGGGGGGACAGGAAGTTCAGGGTTTTACTGAGCATAATTTTCTGTGTGCATGCTCTTACCGTGTGCTAAATGAAAGTTAGCCTGTAGTAGCCAGCTCTCTTTCAGCATAAACATAAACTACCATGGTTTCATTTGCTGCATGTTAAAAGCTTGCACATGAGTAGTTAATAAAGAACAGCTGACTTCTGAGAATCCCTACCCCTTCTTTCTTCATGGTAATTAGTTTTTGTGTATGTTATTGCCTAGGCTTTTAAAAAAGCAAGCTAAAAAATACCAGAATTGTACTATTAGCCAGGTTGAAGCCCTTGCACTCATAGTGTGAAACACTGAATGGTGTAAGTGATAGTAGTAGGTGATGGTTGTCCTTTATGTGGACGAGCCATTAGCAGGGGTTGTCACAAACTTTGCCAATAGCTTTCACAGGGGGACAGTGGAGGAGTTGCAAGGGGTCCAATTCTTGTTGTGGCAGCTCAGCCCTGGCCCCTTACTCCCTTCCAGCAACAAGCTGAGCTGGGGCTCCGCAGACCTGAATACAGTGGTTTGCAGCCTGCCACAGATAGCCCAGGCTCTGGGCGGGCCCCCGCCGCTTACTATGGAGCCTGGGCTGCTTGCAGCCCTTGCCCCAGGAGACAGGGCAGCAGGGCAGTACAGGGAGCTGAAGGTGAGTGGGGTATGGTGGGAAGGCACAGTGCCCATGAGGGTGCACATTACAGTGGGGGAGGGAGGGGAAATTGTGTACATGCAGTGCAGCAGGGATTTGGGGTGCATAGTGGGGTGGGGGGCATGCCTGCTCAGCCAAGCATCTTATAGCTCATCTATGGCCTCTGCTGGTGTAGTAACCGAGGTGTGTGACCTCCAGGGGCTTAGAAGTTGGACAGCCCCGCGGTAAAATATGCAGCTGTAGGCAAATACCCAGGCTGAAAATTTTTAGTCCAAATGGTTTTAAAGTTATGCAGCTAAAAATAAACCTTCCAAATGTGAAGTTTGGGGCAACTGATCGTAGATAATATATTCAGGCATTTGTTATGAAATTAAATCTATAGTTTCCAACAGAGACATAATTTTACCAGCTACATTCTGTCACCAGTTCAGCATTCCCCCTTCCCCCACACCTATCAGTCTCATACCTATTGTCTCCTGTTCCCTCTAATTCTCACTGCTGTGTATTTGCATTTTCACAGACCTGCATTTTGCATATTGGCTTCTGTTCCACCCAGGAGAGCACACAAAACACCAGCAGACTCTCCCTGTGTCTGAAGAAAGGTGTTTGTGCCGAAAGCTTGCAAAGAACAATTTGTTCAACTGTTTTTGGTCTGATAAAAGATATCATGTCTACCCAAAGAACCTTGTCTGCTTGTGTCCTTAGACCAGGGGCAGGCAATTATTTTGTGCAGAGGACCACTTACTGAGTTTTGGCAAGCCATCGAGGGCCATATGACAGGCAGCCCAGGGTAGATAAATATTAATGTTCTAAATTTTTTTAGGGGCCCCACGGGCTGGATTGAATGGCCTGGTGGGCTGTGGCTGGCCCTGGGCCACATTTTGCCCACCCCTGCCTTAGACCAGCACAGCTACAACCAACAACCCTAATTTGAAATATAAACTTTTTTTGTACTGGGATCTAGCAATGGTTTTTCTTTTTGTTGATAAAATTGATACTTCAATCTGTCCAGGTTTAAATTCATACCTTTATTTTCTTATCTAAAGTTTTGTCATATGCTAATTAGTTTGTGGTATTTTATGATTTTTATATAGGAACACATGTTTTATGCTGCTGTTTACAAAATAGGATGTACTATTATTATGACACTGAAAAGGTTAATGCAAGTTAAATTCAGTTGACTCAAGTTTTTGCTGATTTTTAGTTATTCCAATTAGGCTGAGGGAAGTTCATCATGCTCCATCAACTACTAAGTATTCTTACTGTCCATTTGCGAGATGGTGTGTAGAATAAAGGTCGGCAACCTACAGCCTGTGGGCTGAATCCAGCCTGGGAATGTGGGGCTTCGGTGGCATTCAGCAGTGGAGCTTCAGCAGTGGTCACTTTTCCCTGCCCCTGTGGAGAGAAGCACTGGCTGCAGGCCAGGCACTGTCCCTGTGCTGTGGTGGGGAGAAGCATCAGCTGTAGCAGGGTCCTAGTACCCACCTGCCTCTGGCCCAAACTGGGTCACAATCTTTTCTTTAATACTTGGAAAAAGAAAAAAAAATCACAGAATCAAAATTAGATTTTTGTGTTCTTACGAGGTCCTTATATTGAGGGGTTTTTTCTTCACTGTATGAGAATTAAGGTATACTTAGAAACTGTAGCTGGAACTGAACGACATGATTCTAAAAATAAAAATAAAAAATCCTTTGCAATCTGTAGCATAGGAGGGTGTTTGCCTTTTGTCAGATAATATTACAAACCAACTTACTCTGAAACCAAGTGAATTAACACAAGTGTATTACAGGCCAAACTATGGTAGCTAGACAAATTTTTCAAGAAGCATTTTTACTAGATCTGGCAGCATTCAATTCAGAATTTCTGTTTGTCCTGCAAGCTTTGAAATCTTAGGGTAAAATGGTCTACATAGCAGTCTTGGTTCCTTTTGGACTATAAGACTCTCTACTCCTGTCAGTTTATATTTAGGCTTTTAAATTTACTCTTGATGCTTTGCTTTTACACTTTCTTGTGGATGTGTAGTTGCTGTAGAGAACACCCCTTGAACCAAATGAGTCATTTGTGTGAGTCTAATTCAGCTGACAAATATACTACTGACAATCTTAAGCTTTTTCTTTATAGCATTGCTTTTTCTTCTGATTCTATTGCATAAGACAGAATTCAGTGTAAGGTTGTTTTTTTTTTAAATACAAGTCAATTTATTTGCTCCCACTTAAATCCTTTTAAAATTACAGTTTTGCTTCAAAGCTAAGCTTAAACACTGAAAAAATCCCCCCTTATTTCCATACAAACAAGGATTCCAGTGCGCCACAGCCATCTTACTGTGAGCACACAGTGGTTTTGGAGTCAGCTAGTTCTGTTTCATCACAACCCTGCTGGACACCTGACATTAGCCCTTTTGTCGGTTTATTTGCGTGGGCTGCAGCTGAATGTCAGCAGGGACTCCCTTCAGACAGCCAGGCCTTTGCCTCCAGTATGAATTCAGCAGAATTTACTTCCAGATAATGTTGCCAAAATGTTAACTCTTTAAGAGCGAGGAAGAGATATCCCTGTTTCCTCTCTTGTTTTGTGTCTGAAATACCAGTATGCCTTTAAAATCCAGTTTGTTCTAGCTGTTGGAGCAATGATTTCTACCAAGCTCAAGGCAGTTCATCGTTTTAGTAACCTTTGGTGCACAGGTACTGTAGGGAATGCTGAAGGAATCATTTCTGCGAGTGTTCGAGTTTTCATGTGTGCTGAGCTGTTGGCGGGAAAAGTAGATGCATGTTCTTCTGGAGAGTCTGCCAATTTCTGTAACTGCTAAACATCTGAGAAAGGGAGAACTTGGTATGGGATCCCTCTGCTGGTTATTCTCATGCCATAAAATACATCATACAGTTATTGCATCCTTCATTTTCAGACACTTTCTGTAACTTTCCGAAGAATTGTTGTCCTTTTTTATATAATTTCCTTTCTCTAAATTTCCTTGTTTTTACTTTATGCTTCCAGAATGTACTATTGATCATAGAAATGTATGTTAAACTACAAAGAATATATCATTAGCTCAGGTCTTTCTTAGTACATAGCATTTTGCATTTGGAGAATACCACGCTTATTGAACAGTAGCTGGATAGCATGTATGCATCATGAAAGCTGTACAGGACATGCTATATTCTCATCATGTAGTTGCACTTAAGCCACTTAAGTAAATTTTGACAACATGGTTTTCCATCAGAAATACAGATTATTAAAAAAACAGAATATGTTGTGTAAGAATACCAGTTTCAAGAAAACTCAGTAAAGATTTCTCACATCTTACCTAGAGACATGAGACACGTTTCTGGTTCGAACATAAGAAAGTGAAGAGTTTAACCAATAGTCCATTAGCCAGTCGTCTTGTCAGGTATACTACCATGGGATGTGGAAAACAGTTGAAGTTCCTTCTTGATCTAATTCAGACGTGGGTCATAAACCTCAGTCTCCCACAGCCCTAGTGAATATCTTGACTACCAGGCTATTGACTATTCTATAATGGTTCTGTCTCAGTTCCTCCTCTTGAGGCTGTTTCACTTTGTGTAACTGTACACATTGACCATATACCCCAGTGGATATGCAACTTAAACTGGGATGTAGGAGACCTGCAAGTCCTTGCTCCAATATATATTTTGATTATTTATACAAAAGTAGATCATCTTTAGCAGAAGGTTTGAGAGACCCATCCCAGAATACCTTGTAATGGTTAGAGAACTCGCTTACAACATGGTAAGGTGGTAGAGTAGACCTCTGGGATACTCCGGTTTGTATTCCATCAACCAGGCATTTGGCTATTCTGAAGTGAAGATTTCTCCTGTATGGCATGTGGCAAGAGTTAGGCAGCTGTGGAGGGAGTTCACAAATGCAGCACACTAAATTGAGAGCAGCCTAAAATTAGTGAATAAAAACTGGTGAGGGTAGGGATGTATTTTAATGCCAGAGGGGGACACTGACTTTACTCTGGTCTTCAGGGAGGGACCTCCCTCCATTTCAGATTCAAAGCCCTAATACTTCTTCTGGAATTAAGCATTTAAAGACCTTTCTTTCAAAATTGGAGCTAAGAGCTAGTCGTTTTTTTCAGAACAGTGGTGGTTCCCTCCTTTTATCCAGTAGCTCACTAGCTAGAGCATTCAAGAAGTAGAAGACCCATACTTTTCTGTCAAGGGATAGTTATATCCACATCTACCTCCCCAAGAGAGTGCCTTTGAACCAGATTACAAGCCTCTCTGGGGTGTAAATCTCTCAATTTCTCTCTAGTTGAATCTGTTCAACTTTGCACAAAATAATTAAAGATTATAAATGTTTATATGTAAATACTAATTGAGGTGGGCACTTCTAAGTGCCCAGATTTTTCTACTCTCAGGCTAGATTAACAGACATGCTTCTGTTTGTTCCTTCCTTTAATCTCACATCCCACGAAGTGGAATAACTTTAATAAGAGAGATTGGGAAACCACCATCCCAGATTGGCCTATATTCTGACAGTTATGCCACTTTCTTGAGAACTGGGAAACTTGGATTTAAATCCTTAGAGACCAAGAAGAGGAAGACATTTTTGAACTCAGGTCTCCTGGGTTAATTTATTGCACATCTTCCTGCTTGTATGGAATCTGATTCATGAGATGTATGCTGAAGGCACCTACTACTGCATTGGTTTATTCACCCAATACAAGTGCAAAATACCTTTTTTCTGTATGTGGGTGGAACTGAGACATAATGTAGGTGATCAGTACTGTCAATATTGAGATGCTTTTAGCCATGTGTAAAAACAGACCTTTAGACCAGGGGTCAGCAAACTACAGTCTGTGGGCTAGATCCAGTTCTCAAAGAAGTTGGATCTGGCTTGCAAAGGTCTGACTCATCCAGATTGGCACAAGGAATTAGGTAGAATGCAACTATGTTGAGCTGCTCATCTCTGCTTATCACCCCCAGAGGCCTCCCTGCTGTTCTCTCATGTGTGTTCTTACCCTCACTGCAGAGGGGTAGGGTATTTACCGCTCTGCAGGGGTAGGGACTCAGAGAGTTTTAGTGAACTGATCTTTGTCATCCTGGTGAGAATTGGGCAGAGGTGTTCTGCAGGGGTCGGTGCTTGGTCCAGTTTTTTTCAACATCATTAGTAACGATTTGCATGTGGGGGTGAAGAGCTCACTGGCCAAGTTCGCAGATGACACCAAGTTGTGGAGGAAGTGTGGTCATGCTTGAAGATAGGCTACATATACAGGCAGACCTAGACAGGCTAGCAAGTTGGACGGATCAGAATCTGAAGAAGTTCAACAATGAGAAATGTGAATTGCACCTCCTCGGGATGAGAAACCCTCAACACACCTACAGGCTTGGCGGCACCAAACTGCCTAGCACCACAAATGAAAGAAACCTGGGGGTAATAATAGACAACAGTATGAATATAAGCCGATAGTGCGATGCTGTAGCCAGTAGGGCAAATAATACTTTGGCATGAATCAATTGATGCATCTCCAGCAAAACCAAGGAAGTGATTCTTCTGCTCTACTCAGCACTGGTGAGACCTCAGCTGGAGTACTGCATCCAGTTCTGGGCACCACACTTTAACAAGGACATGGACAATCTTGAGAGAGTCCAAAGAAGAGCCCACCTGTATGATCAGAGTCATACACAACAAGCCATATGAGAAAAGGCTGAGGGATCTGGGACTCTGCAGCCTGAAGAAAAGAAGGCTGAGAGGGGACCTGGGAGCAGTTGTACTCTACACTAGGGGAGTACGTCAAGGGCTCAGTTAGCAACTGTTCACCAGGGCACTTGTGGGGAAAACTAGGAGTAATGGCCACAAACGCCTGGAAGATCGATTCAGGCACAACATTAGGAAAAACTTCTTCACAGTCAGGGTGTCCAGAATGCAATAAGCTCCCTCCAGAGGTGGTGCAATCACCTGCCCTGGAGATCTTCAAGAGGAGACTAGACGGTCATCTTGCTGGGGTCACATGACCCCCAGTTGTCTTTCTTGCTTTGTGCAGGGACTGGACCTGATGATCTTCCAAAGTCTCTTCCAGCCTTATAATCTGTTGCACAAACGGCTAGTTTCGTGCCTCTGGAGGCTTGTCCAATCCACCCCCAGGAGAGAGTCACACACACAGGCTAGGTCCAATTTCAAATTTATTGTTTGCAAACAGATCGACCCGGGAGCTAAACCGCTCAAATCAGAGTCGACCCCAAACTGTGTCTGCAACTTCTTTTTATAGCCAATGTAAACAATAGATTTCAACGTGTCGTGCAATTATTGGCAGACTTAGCATTACGTCTTGCATCGTATGTCTAGCAGTTGCATGTTCTATGACGGTTTACATACATGTCTCATTTACATCTTAAATCCCCTCCCAGGGGCAGTTCTTAAGCCCCCCCGCGGTCATCCTTCGGTCAGGGTCTGATCTCTCCACATCAGCATCTTTCCCTGTCCCTCTTCTCTTATCTCTCGTAAGGAGTTATTTATTGCATCTGTTCCTGGCTCTGTCTGCAGAAGTTTAGTGTTACTCGTAAATCTATCATTAGCATATATGCCTTAGCAAAAGCAATTGTGATAATTTGCAGAAGCAATTATAAAAGCAGGATGTATAGATTATGCTATATTTTTACCACAATTATTCCCCCCTCAAGATGCTTTCTAACTCTAATTTTAATAATTTTTAGCTATGGCTAACTTCTGATAACGCACAAACATCTCTCGGTTGACGACCGACTGTACTGTTCGTCTCACAAGAGCCATGATGCAGGGTATAATACAGGGAATCAAACAAAGTATCAACATTAGCAGACAAAAGATTAAGAACGCTCCCCTTAACCATCCAAAATTAGGGAGCCAGGATGTAAACCAATCAAAATTCCACCTGTTCCATGTTTGGACTGGGACATGTGCTACCTCCTCTATTTCATCCGCTAAGGCCTTTATCAGTTCACCATTATCATCAATTTCAACACAACAATTTGATAAATTCAACTTCCTGCACACCCCTCCTTCACTTGCAAGTAAGTAGTCAAGAGCTAAGCGGTTTTGCAGTACCGTAGTACGTAGTTGAGTGAGCTGGTTGCCAATCAGACGCAGGGCTGCGGCAGTTTTATTGGTGACAATTTCTACTACGGCCTGGAGTCTAATAATTCGATTTGTCAAATATGTGGGCTCTCTCCCAACCACGTTTGGCTCCCAAGTTGCTGGACCATAGTACTGAATGATTCTCTCTGCTGGCCACTCATCATTTTTCCACTTTTGGCCTCCCCCTGCTGCAATGCCCTCAAAAGAAACATCAGTATTGCATTTGGCTCGATGAGTTTTGGGTTGTGTTATCTAAACACCCGGAATTAAAGCCCCCAAATAACAAGTCCCAGCCCAATTGACGGGAAGCTGTCTATATGCCCATCGCCCACAAATCCACTATAGCCCACAGGCTTCATTTGTGATGGTGGAACGAGAGCTCATTAAAGTTAGAGTTAGTGAGCTTCTTTTTGTTGAACTTCCACTCACCTTGGTACCATTTCGATAGTGGGTACAATTAATGCCCCAAACTGAAATCTACTCCTTACTCAATAGGCAGCTACAATTGTCAAACTTGTTATGTGCTGGCTGCGTTTAGTCAACTTCATAGTTGGTTTCCATTACTGAGCATGTGCTACTTTTGGCAGCAGTTTAATGATGGACATTGTACTTAATGTGCTTTCCTTGTATGTGATAATAAGATGAGAGGTTTTTCTCTCTATACTGGTGGGGAGGGGAACCTCATCTTATATTCAAGTAAGTGCAATAATTTAAGTCTTATTTCTGGTGAAATTAAATAGTGACTACTAAGTATTATAAAATTACAAAAAAGGGCATATAGACTGTGTAAGTGTGCAGTAGCACTCACTGGGTGTGTGGGTTGAAGGAAACCAAGCCCTAGAATCTTTAAATATCCTCATAGTGAATAAAGGAAGACTGGAATAGTTTATAGCTCTACTGTCTGCTTTCATACATCATTCTCTGTAACACCAGTAGTTGTTAAAATCCCTAAGAATACACTAAATGAATGCATGTGTCTATCAAGTACCAAGCTTCGCTCCCTATTTATAGGCTTTCCCATAGGAGTTGGAACAGATCATTTCTAGAGGAATCACTCCACTCAACCTAGATTACCTCTTTTCTTCATAACAAATATTGCAATGTAATTAACATTCTGGACTGTTCATATAAAAATGAGTTTCCTTGTTTGAATAGTTAAGGATTTTATTTAGGCCATAAACCTCAGGAGTATTGTATTTACTTGTGTACCAAATGCAGTATTTCTTCAAAAATTAGCCTTCCAAAATTGGGGTGAGTGTCTTAAATGGGGAAGCTAATTTTCTGCCCAGAATAGAAGCATGGAGATGCTATAAGAGAGCTGCTGCTTCTTTTGCTTCCTTTCCTTCCAGCAGCTGCATAGAAGATGGGATGAAGTAGAACAGGGGCAGATCAAAGTGTTGGGGGGCAGTGATGTGGTGACACCCACTTTGATTATTGCTCCACCCAGAGTTTAAAACCAGATGCCTGGCAGCAGCAGTGGCATTTTTATTCAAACAGTGCTGAGGGCATCAAATGACCACATGGCTCATTACAGCAGGGTTGGACAATTATTTCAGCTGGAGGGCCACTTAATGAGTTTTGGTGAGCTGTCCAGTGCTTCAAGGGTAACCCCACCCCTTGACAGGTACCCTGCCCCCTGGTTGCCATCTTGGGACCTGAAGTCCCTTACCTAACTCCTGGCCTTGGCTACCAGAAGTCCTTCTCTTTGCCCCAGGAGTACTCCTTTTGGGAGGGAGAGGACAGAGGATCTTGAAACTGGAGAAAAAACAATTCATATACTAAAAAATCAAACATTTACTATTACTTATTTTAATTTGCTCTAAAAAAATTGTGTCTTGATTGATGTGTGTTTCCATAGTGTATCTAGAGGCAGTTGCTCAAAATACAGTCTTTCTTTTGTATATTGTGTGGGGGGGGTGTGTGGATGGGATGGGTATGGTGGGGGTGGCTGTGAAGGGGTGTGGGGTATGTGGTTGGGGTGGGGATGTAGGAAGGTGTGTGTAGGTATGGTGTGGGGACTGTGGTGGGGTGTGGGTATATTTGGGGGTATGGTGTGTGGGAGGGTGTGGGTGTGTGTGGGTATTGTGGGGTGTGTTGGGAGGGTGTGGGTATTGTGGAGGGTGGGAGTGTGTTTGGGGGTATGGTGTGGGGTGGGAGTGTGTGTGGGCTGTGGGGTTATGGTGGGGGTAGGAGGGTGTGAGGGTGTGTGTGGGCGGGGGAGAGTCCTCAGAGACTCTCATGTATGCAGGTCTCTGAAGCTACATGTGATGGCAGCAAGTGGGGCCAGCCCTACCCACCTTCATAGAGCGCAGCTTCCCGTGCTTCCACCCCAGTCCTCGGCTGCAGGTGATGACAGTGTGCAGGGCCAGCCCCACCTGGTCTAATAGTACTGCCACCCCTCTGAGTTCCCAGCTACATGTGGTGCAGGACCAGCTCTACCCAGCTCCATAGTGCACACCTCCCGTGCTCCCACCCCAGTCCTTGGCTGCAGGTGGCGACAGCATGTGGGGCCAGCCCCCCCAGTCCCATAACATGCAGCTCCTGCCCAAGTCTCTGATTGCACGTCAGTAGTGTGTGGGGCCAGCTCCACCCAGCCCCATAACGTGTAGCTCCTGTGCTCCTGAAGTGTGTGATGCCAGCCCAGCTCAGCCCCATAGCTACTGACAATTCATGTGTGAAAGGGTTAAAATTATGCCTTTGCCTGAACCGGAAAGGGGAGAGTGAATAAGCTGAAGATTAAGCTCTGTCCTTGCTCTGTGTGGGGGAGACTAGAGAAATCTTTTTTTTCCATCACTCTACCTGCCCCAAAACAAGTGTACATCTTATTATGGAACATGTGACGTGAGAAAATATGGCGTTTTGCCTCCTACACATTATCAAACAGTGGAATGGGGTGAAATCTGTTTCGACTAGTGCTTTCATTTTGGCTACCACTAATAACTGAAAATTGATTTCATACAGGCAGTTTTTCTACCGAAGAAGTCTTGGAGATCAGTTGAGCTGTCCTGTTCATATACAAACTGACCTGTGAGAGTGTCTTTGCCTTTCCCAAGAGGAAGGAGTAAAAAATATAATTCTGTTGTTGTCTCATGACTGGCAGTCAGACCTGTGTTCTCTGCTGCCTTTCTCGATAGAGGGCCTGCCCCTGGTCAGGTTATTTCAACCTGTGCCTTTATTTTATTTTCTATAAAGTGAGAGTAATGCTTACCAAGTCACATGTGTATTGTATATGGGTTTGAATTTAGTTATGTTCCAGAAAGCTTTTAAGGTTTTTCTGCTATCATCCAATATTGTCTCACTTATCCTTGTTTTCCTCTTTGTACTGCATCTTTCTTGGGGATAAAGCAGTACAAAATCTATAACCCCTTTTTCATCATTTGATTTTCTCCTTGCCCTACTATGGTTTCTCCTCTTAGTACAGGGGTGCTCAAACCCTGGCCACAGAGCCAGGTCATCTGCTCTCAGGTTTCTCCACTGGTTTGAAAATTGGGTTGTGGGGGAGTATTGGCAGCATTAATTGCTACTCTCCTGCTGTTAAATTTTCAGACATATGGGGAGCCCTGCAGGTCAGATAGTGTTGTCCTGTGCATGCTAGATGGGACATGCAGGGCCTAATCCAGGTGCCAGTCCCACATGGAATCTGGCCTATGGATTGTTTCCTCGCCATTCATCTGGCCCATAGGGCCAAAAGGTTTAGCATCGCTGCCTTGGTACATGAAGATGTCAGCACTAATTATCAGTATACTCTTGTTGCAGAAAAAGCCAACAACATACTGGGTTATATAAATGGCAGTGTTACTTACAAGTCAAGAGAAGTGATTATTCTGTTCTGTTCACTGGTAAGGGGTCCACTTTTGGGCCCCACGCTTCCAGAAGGATGTGGACAGTTTGGAAAGAGTCAAGCACAGGGCAACAAAAATGATCAGGGTCCTGGGAGAAGAGATTTATGAGGAAGGACTTATGAGGATTTGATAACAGTCTGGAAATACCTGAAGGGTGATTATAGAGAGGATGGAAATGGGTTTTTCTCTGTGTCTGTAGGGGACAGGACTAGGAGCAATGGACTCCAGCTGCAGCAGGGGAAATTTAAATTGGAGATCAGGAGGAACTTTCTGACTGAGGGTGGTCAGGCATTGGAATAGGCTAACTTCAGAAGTTGTGGAATCTCCATGTTTGGGAACTTTCAAAAGCAGGTTAGACAGACACTTGCCTGGGATGTTTTAGTCAGGGATGATCCTGCCTTGAGCAGGGGGCTGGGCTAGATGACGTTATGAGGTCCCTTCCAGCTCTATTTTCCTATGATCTTATGCTCATCATTATGCTTTTGCTTAAGAGTTGTAAGCCTAGACTACCCCACATAGTTTTGCCAGAGGAATTTTAAGTTTTGCCTGCAAAACTGAGAGTCCTTCCCCACTTTCAGCTTGCCTCTTATTGCAAAATCCTTTTTTTTTTTACGGGCAGAATAATGCCACCTGCTCCCTGACAGCTGGAAAAAGTGTGTGTAGGCACATTCCTACATTTTCCTGACTGCCACAATCTCTTAAAAAAGCTGGTCCCTCACGGAATGCACTGTGCACCTTGCTGGCTTGGTTGTTGTAGTACAGCCCTGTCAGTAAGTACATGGTCTGGCAACTTTCCTGTGGCAGCTACTATCTGTCAGCAGAGATTTTGCCAGCAGAAGGCATGTAATGTATATACACCTTTAGTTAGAAACTAGGATAGCTTGAGCTAGTCGGTGTGAAAACTCTAGTATCAACAGCTGTGTGTTCCTTGTATGTTTGAGGTCATCGAGTTAGTTGCTGTAGTTCTTTTGACCTCTGATTCAGAAGCTGCTTTGGCTAAGTACAGACAGTCAAAAAGCCTGAGGCTGAATTGATTCATTCTTTGCAGGTTACTCTAAGCTGCAAAGATTGAACCAATAAGCCAATGAACAGACATTCACTTTTGATTCAGGAAATGCAGCCACATGCCTGCAGTGGCTGAAGCCAGAAACTGGGGGGCACTAGAGCACAGCTGTCTGGCATGTAGCCAGCATGGGCTGTGTGTTTGCTTCCTGCTGTCTGTGAGGTCTCTGGGATTTGCAATACAGACTCACCACAACAGGACTTTGCAGTGTTGCTCATCACTTCCTCTTCCTGCTTCCAGGTGCCTCTAGGATTTGTAGTCCACAGGTACAGTCAGCACTAAGTAAGCCAGCAGGGCAGGGCAGCTCTGTACATGGGTGAGTCTAACCCCTCTCACTGGCCCCAGGCCCCAGCTGGGGTTTGCTGGGAAGGGGCAGTGAGCCAGCCCTCACTGCTACAGGTAGGGAGCAGAGGGACGGGGCCAGCCCTGCCCTCTGGAGCAGACAGAACAGCCCAGTCCAGGGCCGCAAAGCATGCTGGGATGCTGGGGGGCTGTGATTTAACTTGAACCAGGAAGGGGTCTAGGACAGAAGTTTCATAAACCATTTTGACCTAAATCGGTTAAATCTGATACTACCTTTTGCCAGATTTATCTTAAACCAGTTTCAGCCATTTTGAAACTGGTTTATGTGTACTGAACTTATGTTCTGTTACAGGTTTAAACTAGCTTCTGATCACTTAAACTGGTTTATGTGTAGCTTCTGAGGCTAGAAATAGATGTCAAATGAAGATCAGCTGTGCTGGGATGTGTCCTGACATAGCTGATTGGCTTCATTGGGCAAAGCAGGACATTTTTAGATCAAGCATTGTCCTGCCCATTGGTGCTGCAGGACAATGGGCAGTATGTTCTCCTGAGGCTTGACGGGTCTGGTCCTATGTGCCTCAGGTATTCTCATACAGGATCAGATCCCTCAAGCCCCAGAAGCACCTGAACATCTTTCCCAGCTCACAGAGGGGTGCCCCAAGGAATTTTGGCATGATTTTCCATAAGCAGAGAAAGCCAGGGTTCCCCACTTACAGAGATATGACCCAGAGATCCCAGGAGCGCATCTCTGCCAGCAGAAAACCCTGATGTACCCTGCTTATGGGAATGTTCCCCAAGATTCCTCTGGGCACCTTCTGTAAGCAGGGAAAGCTGGCGAGGCACTCCTGGGACACGAGGCACCTGATCCTGCCTGGAACTTCCTGGAACTCATGGAACAAGGCCCCTCAAGCCCCTGGAGCATCTATCTGAGACAGCTATAGAACTGCCCCCACTCTCCTGCCATAAAGCAAATAAACATCTGCCACTAAATAGAGACACAAATTAATACCACCTTTGTCCTGACCACAAATTTTGGGCATTATTGTCATGACAAAGGAGTGGAGTGTCTGTTTGCTTGGCCTGTGTGCCACCGTAACAATTTTTATGGTAGTGTGAAAGCAATGAAAAGTGATACGTTTTCACCCTTAGAGTAGTAAAGAGTGCATTTATTCTTGCAGTACTCAGATTTTCCCTGGCAGTATTTTTATGTTCCAAATGCCAACTTGCATTACAGGAAGAGGAGTGTGACAAAAAAGTTGTGTTTAAGGGATTTCTAGAGTTAAATAGTCTTTCCCAATCATAAATTGAGGGAATTGAAATTTGCAATTGGATAACTTAGTTCTTCCATGAACAGAATTGTCTGCTGTCAGAAATTAATGTTGTGTGGTTGGCCAAGAAGATTTAAGAACCCCAACCATTTCTACTTTTTCTCTAAGGGAGGGAATTCACTGATTTAGGTTTCTATTTTCAGCATATGCAGATGACTATCCAGGCTCTCCAGGATGAGCTTCGGATCCAGCGGGACCTGAACCAGCTTTTCCAGCAAGACAGCAGCAGTAGAACCAGTGAACCCTTTGTGGCAGAGCTAACAGAGGAGAACTTCCAACGGCTCCATGCAGAGCATGAACGCCAGGCCAAGGAACTTTTCCTGCTGCGCAAAACATTAGAAGAGATGGAGTTGCGCATTGAGACTCAGAAGCAGACCTTAAATGCTCGTGATGAGTCTATCAAAAAGCTGCTGGAGATGTTGCAGAGTAAAGGGCTGTCGGCAAAAGCCACAGAGGAGGATCATGAGCGGACAAGACGGCTGGCTGAGGCAGAGATGCATGTCCATCATTTGGAGAGCCTGCTGGAACAGAAGGAGAAAGAAAACAACATGCTGAGGGAGGTGAGTGACCCAGCCATGCATTTGTCTCAGAATTTTTCATTCTGTGGGCCCTCTCCTTTTCACTGCTCCTTAGGCTTAATCCCTAGTGATTCATATTTTTCTGTCTTGCTTTTCTTTTTTTTCCTATCTTAATGCTCTTTACTTACTTACCCCCTTTCACCAGTGTGTGGAAGGTATTTTTCATTCTGTTTGTAGGCCACCATTAAAATACGACCCCACTGTATTTGTTCCCTCAACCAAAGTCAACAAACTTTTTGATTGTTTCTCTGGTTTTCTTTTCCTTCATTCTGTCTAAGGTCCCCTTTGCCCTTCTTCCTCACACAAAGCCCTGGAAGTTCACCATTTCAGAGAATGTAACATTCACTCCACTGTTTTCTTGTATTTTGAAAGCAAGTAACTACCTGTATTTAGGAAAGAGCTGCAGGAAATCTTGGCAGCAGTAATGGATGATTGCTCTGCAGTTTCTATGGAAACAGTTGCCTTGCTGTGAAGGGTATTTGATCAAACTATTAGCTGCCCTGGATGCACAGCCAAAAAAATATTATTTAAAGGTATATTGCAAACAAAATGAAAAACAAATTTAGATTTGCAGTGTATGTTAAGGATTTATCATCCCCAACCAATTATAGGAAAATGTGGACTAGTGATCCTACAAACAGTACTTACCTATCTTAGAGAAATGCATGAAAATGAGCAGTGGGAGTTCCTCAGTATGCAGCCCGAGTCACTGAATTTCTTGTCAGTGTTAAATGCATTTCTCATGTCACGTAAGTAACACATTTCCAAATTAATTTTATCATTAACTTCTACAATGCTGATGTTTTCCTGTTGACAATATGTATACATGCATTTAGCAAAAGCAAGATTTTCAAAGAAAACAACTAACTTGCATGAATAAGTTACTTGCATACATAATTCGATAGCTGTACATACTTGTAATTAGGTTAATAATTTCCTGATTTGCTTTGCATAAGTATATTCATCGCAAAATTAAAGTTATATTTTTTACTCCAGACTTTTTTGAAAATCAGCATGTTTGTGCACTTGCACATAGAGGATCAAACCTGTTCCTGTGGAAGCCAGGTTATGCACAGAGTTTCCGAGATGAGCATGCTGCACCCATCCCAGGGGTGAATACCTTCTTCTTGTGCACTTCCCATAAACTGTTCATTTGTCTTTGTCTTCCTGTAGCTTTTCTCTAGAGAAGCTAGAATCCATTGCATTTCTGACCCTGTCTTAGGTCATTATTAGTTCTGGAATATCTGGAGTGAACAGAAATCACTTCCATTGAAAGATTTTTTTCCCTCTTTGTAGCAAATAGTGATAAACCCTTTCCCTGCTTTTTGTTTCTATATTTTTATGTCAAAATGGCTTCTGTTTGTTTCTGTTCTGTGAAGAGTATTGGTAGTGGGAAGTCAGCAAGAATGTATGATTTTTTTTTTTTATTTAAAGCCAATGGAACATTTTCTTTTGCAGCAAATCTGTAGATGTTGGGGATATATTAGAAGGTAAGGAGTTCTTATATAGTCAGGCAGATGGCAGTTTTATGGCATATATTATTTAATCCCTAACCTGTCTCAATAAAGGAATACTTGTGAAGAGAGAAATAGAGAGAGAATTGTTTGATTAGTTTTATATGTGATAGAAAAAAGGGCACGTGCAACTTTTCAGTTATTGCTTGCTGCAAACCCAATTCTGAAGCATCAGAAGGATCTAGCAGGACATGGCATAATTTATAGCTTTAAACCATTTTCAGGTTTTTGCCTTCTCTGCTGTGTAGAATCAAGGTGTTTGGAAAAAACAACAACTTCTTTTTGGATAAGTCTCAGAAATAAAAATATTTTTGAAAATAAGGAATACTGTAAATGGGTAACTTATAGTTTTGAAGTGCAGTACAGGCTAGGATTTAGAACGGGTGGGCAACCCCACGGCACGCATGCCAAGAGCGTGGCACGCATGCCTTGGAGCAGTCAGTGAGGAAGGGGCTGGGGCTGTGCTGTCACAACAAGGATCGGGCCTCTCGCAGCTCCTCCACCATCTATCCTGATGCATGCATGCACCTGCCATCAACAGCAAGCCAGGCTGCAGCTCCTCAGACCTTGGTGCAGCTGCTGGTAGCTTCCTCACTGCCTGCTGCAAAGCAACCTGGGTTCTGTGGTAGGTGGTAGGGGCCTGCCCAGAGCATGGGTTGCCTATGGATGTTGTAAACTGCTGCACTGAGGAATACAGAGCCTTGGCCCAGCTCATTTCTGGCAACAGTTGCATGTGTGCCTCTGGGTGCATGGTGGGGAAGGGGCCGGGGCTGCATAACCACAACCAAAGTTAGGTCCCTTGTGACTTCTCCTCTGCCCACCCCAACACGCTAACATCTTCCAAGTTGAGGTTAGGGTGTTTGTGGCACTCTTCTAAATCAGGGGTCAGAAATATTTTTGGGCAGCTTGCTGAGCTCCAGAAAAGCCAAAGAAGTTACTTTGTGTACTTCAGGAGCTATATTTGTGAATTAGCAATCTACCACTGCTAGTAGCTGATGACATGGTTTTATACTTAAAATTCGTATTCTGATTTTTTTTTCCCCATCTGATTTGGGTAACAATGCCAAATACTAGGTTATATATTAAATAGAAGTTGTGTGCCTCTGTTTCTGTGTATACATTGAGAAACATCTGTCTAATTGAATTAGATGTTCTCTGTTCTTCTCCCTTAAAAGTGTTATATTGTATAGGACTGGAATTTGTGATAACATTCTAAGTATGTATAGCCTAAATTTTCAAAAGCAACTAGTGCTTTTACATGACATCTGTTTTTGGATGTCCAACAGTGAGATGCTTCAAAGAGAGCCCATTTTCACAAAATGTTGGTCCCTTGTCCTCTCTGAAAATAAGGTGCTTCTGTGGTATGTCAAATGAGGTCACCACAAGTGGAGGCTTTCAGCATCACTAGTCACTTACGAAGCAGTAGCTTATTATGTATTTAAATACTACCATTTCAGTATTAGTATAATTTAAAACACTTTATGTGGGAGCTAAATGAAAATTATGTTCTTAAATGGCTTCTGTATATTTCTGCTTATGAGACATGGGTATGCCATATGTTGAACTATGGAAATAATTTCAAAAACTGTCTTAGTTGGAAGGTGCACAAAAGGTTTAATCTGAGGATTATGTCATCACCATACTCCATAAAATGAAGAACATCCTCAATACTTCAATTCCAGTGCTACTTCTGAGAGCAAGTGAAACTCATTTCTGTGTCCTTCAGCTCAATCATCTTCTCTTATAACTGCTATAATTGGTTTATCTCTGAATGGCCTTTGTACACTGCCACTCTTGGAATGTGTGATGGTACACTTTGGAAAAACAGGAAAGAGAGTCCAGATGATCAGTTTCCAGTGAAATATACTGAAGTCTCTGGTTGCTTTAGTCTTTGTTTTTGTAAGCTTTTCCTTTTCATCTGGAGATGATTGTCATTATGCTAGAATATTCAAATAGAAGCAACTTTACATGGCAAAAACTGCACTAGTGTAAATAGTAGCTTTATGTGTCCAATGGTGTTGTTTTGCATCATTGGAACTATCCCAGTCACTGACTGCTTTGGGGGAAAATTCCCTAATGTAAAGGAAGCCCACATAAGACTATATAATAATAATGTGTGTTTTTCTCTATGTAGCTTCCAATTGCTTAGATCAAGGGTGGGCAAAATGCAGCACGTTGGCCACATTTGGCTGATGGAGGGACTTTGCCTGGCCCAGGGCAGGTCCCTCAGTCCTGCCTAGGCCCAGGTGCCATCCAGCCCATGGCATGTCCCACCACCCGCTGGGCATGCAGCAGGGCTGGAGTAGTTCCACAGCTGAACTGCCTTTCTAGGCAGCCCAGGAGGCAATAGTGGTGGCTCTTTCTGGCTGCCACCACCAGCCCCAGCCCCATGGTATTGGCAGGGACCCACACATGCAGCCCTGCCCCTGGCCCACCTTGCGCCCATTCCAGACTCACCCTGGCCAGAACAGACTAGTTCTGGACCAGCCAGAACTCATGCATACAGCCCTGACACCAGCTTGCTCCACTTCTGCCTGCTCCAGGCTCACCTGCTTATGCTGAGCAGCAGTGGCAGCCGGGCAGAAGCTGCTGCTTGCCACGGGCAAAAATAGGCCCCTCACTGCTGCTGGGTCCCTCTTGCTGCAGCCCCTTGGAGCCCATGCCTGGGCTGCCCTGAGGCTCCTCTGCACTGCCACTGCTGCCCCACTAGGCAGCCCGGAGGTGACGATGATGGCAGCAGAGTGGAGCCCCAGGGCAGCCCAGGCACAGGCTCTAGGTTGGCTTCAGCAAGAAATGCCTGGCAGTGGTGAGGTGGAGGGGCTGCCTTTCCCCTGTACTGAGCAGCAGCTTCTGCTTGGCCACTGCCCCTGCTCAGTGTTGGTGGGCAGTCAGGAGCAGGCATGGGGCAGTCCAGGGTCAGGACTGTGTGTGCAGGTTCCAGCTTGTCTGCTTCGGCTGGGGTGAGTCTGGGGTGGGCCGGGTTTAGGGCTGGGGCTGTGCACTGTTGGCAGTTGCGGGGAAGAGATGCAAGGCACGTGGGCTCTGGGCTTTTGAGGGTGGTTAAGGGTGCAGCTGCTCCCCAGAACTGCCGATGTGGCCTGTGGTCCCAAATAATTGCCCATCCTTGGCTGAGATACAAGTTCAGATACACTACCAACAAGTATAACTAACATTTGATGAAGGTAGTCAAAATCCATATCTTGAGTCTGCTGTTTTGGTGTGACACAGACATTGTACAGGAATAGTTCTCCGTTTTTATATGAACTTTTAATGATTGAAAGATTTATAAAAGGGCATCAGCACATGAGCCGTGGAGATTTCAGATATTTATTTTATTAAATTAATACAAATTCTTTCTACCCTTACTCTTTGGGGTTGGGCTCCAAATTGTAAATGATTTCCCAAAAGCAGGGTTTGAGATTTGAAATTTGTGACCTACATGCACAGTTTATTAATGATGTTTTCTTTCTTATGTAACTTGCTCTATTAATAGAACTTAGAAAACTTTACAAATGAGATGAGTAACATTATTCTGTTTTATAGATGAAGAAACTGAGGTACAGAGAAGTGAAATGACTTGCTTATAGGTCCACAGCAGAGGCAGAGGTAGGCCTCAAGTCTCCTCAGTTCTAAATCTATACCCTGCTTATTCAGCTTTGTCTCTGGGGAGGAAGCAGTAGGTTTAAAGGACAGAATTGCATTTTGGGTGTTCAGACTGGGAAGGGCTGTGACCAGTCTTGCCACAGGGTATATGTCTGCAGACAAATGTCACCATAAAAATGCTTGTGGCATCACGAAACCTGAGTAAACAGATATCTGTATTCCTTCTTTCACCGCAAATGCCCAAAATTGGGTCCACAACAATTTCTAGTAATAGTTTCTGCTGCCTTTTTGTGGCACATGTCTGTTTACTTATGGCACAAGTCCATGGGTAGCCTAGGGCTGCCTGAGCTCTCCAGTTGCCCACAGTGGGTGCTCTTGGGGCTTCAGGGGCCCAATCCCGCATGACAGTCACACCAGATGCCTTGCCCCAACCTGGGGCCTGATTCTGCAGGTACAGAAAGGGAAGCGCATTGGTTTACCCCACTCTCCATTTGTAGACGCACACCCTGGGGATTCCTCTGCAGGTGTGGAGCAGGTAAGACCAGTTCACCACTCCACATCGGCAGGGTAATTTCCAGGGTGCATGTCTGCTGCTGGGGAGGGATCCTGTCCTGCAGAGGGACTCCTGAAGCACATGTTTACAAAAGGGGAGAAACCATGGGGGATTCCTGGGAGTATGCATTTTGTGCTGCCATTCCCTGGGATGGGCCATGGTCAGCAAGCGCCACACTTGCAGACATGTGCCCCAGCAATCCTCCTGTAGGGGATTCCCACACCATGCGTATCATGCTGCCACACCCTGACCTAGGTCACACATCTGCAGGTGTGTGGGGTGTGTTCCCCAGTTTGAGGTGTGCACCTGGGGCCACTGGGGATATGACTTATGAGGAAAGACTGGGGGAACTGGGTTTATTTAGTCTAGAGAAGAGGAGACTGAGAGGGGACTTAATAGCAGTCCTCAGCTACCTCAAGGGGGCGTCTAAAGAGGATGGAGCTAGGCTGTTCTCAGTGGTGGCCGATGACAGAACAAGCTGCAACCAGGGAAGTTTAGGTTAGATATTGAGAAGAATGTTCTCACTAGGAGGGCAGTTAAACACTGAGCACTTGTGCACCCTTGGTAGTATTGATGTGTGGGACAGTGATGGTGGCTCGGCCTATATAGTACAGTGGCTACTCACTTTTGCACCTCTTCTACCAACTCAACAGAACAGTCATCCCCTCCCATTAGCTATACTACTGATTGTTTGAACTTGATATTGGACAAACAGGGACAGTCTTTTATTAGACTAAAGAATTTCAGGCCTCTAGAAACTATACTTTGTGCAACAGAAAAACCAAATGAGACTGTCTCTAGTGGGTTATGGAATAGAGAAAATCCCACACAATTTACTGATTCGTTTTGATGCACTGGCTGGGGGAGTAGTTAGCTGATTGCACGATTTCACAATGATTACACACTTAATTCATACAACACAATTTTATTTTAAAACTCTTTGCTACGTATATAATACTGCTTAGCTTTAAGAAATACCACAAACATTAAGAACACAATAATTACTTATATCAGAAACAATGCTCCGAATGCACTTCCTTCCCAAACAATGCTATAAGAATTAGTATTACAAAAACAACTACAATTACAACTAAAAGTTAAATTTGAATCAATACTGTTATTTTTCATAATATACTTACAATCCGAGAATTCCGAGAAGCCAAATACCAAAATATGGTTTCATTCCTCAGTAGTACAATTTAATGGGTTGGCCTCAGTAGTACGAATGGGCTCGCCTCAGCAATACGATTCAGTGAGCTGGCCTCAATACTGATAGGAATAAGTCCCCTTCTTTCAGTCCCTTTCGGGCGCTCTGCAGCTTCAGCGTGAACTAAGAGATTCGTGTTCACGGAGAGGTTGGTTCAGGTAATCAATCTGATCCGGCCTACACTTGCGATTCTTCCTTCGTTGTTCTGCAAGTGAAGTCACCTCCAAATTGGGACAGTAAGTTACAGTTTTTATTGAGTGAGCTGCCGTCTTGGGCCACTCCTACTCAAGCCTGTCATTACTCCCAAATTTGGGCTCGGATCTTACTCAACAGATTCTTTTGCTTAGTAATTAGTTTCCTTTGAGCATTTTAAATTACTTTTGGGAAACTTCCATATCACTGCAAGTGCCCTTTTCTTACCAATCTGTCAAAAAGGCTCTAGGGTTTGATCTCTCAGAACTCAGGATATTTGCTCTTTTTGTAAAAGACTTCTAAAGATAGCAAAGTCAGGACCTTTTGCACGTAGTCCAAAAACAATGACTTAGATAAGGAGATAAGTCTTATCTTCTTCCTGAAACTGGCTAATGGGCAACCATTACAAACATTCAAACTATTTCATTCAATATGACAGAGACCAAGATCCTGGGAAAACATACATGCCCTACAAAGAGCTCCAGAAATAACCCTGAATGAAACAGCAGCTATTTGGAAGTGTGTTATTTTGAAGCACTTACAGTTATGTCCCTATGCTCTACAGAGCAGGACAGAGGTTTGATTGGTCCTTTGGCATCTCATAATGTTCAGCTCTTCCCCTTTCTACTCCATGGGGGAAGTCAGAGAGGGGAGACAGTGTTGCAGAGAGTCAGTGAATACTCTCCTGTGGGCTCATCTATCCATGGAGCCTGAGATGTCAGGAATCCCTGCAATGCCTCTGGTCTCCTGTTTCCAGCAGGAGGGCCTTGGCCATCCTCAGCAGTTTATAGAACCTGAGAGCTATTCTTTCCACCCCCCTAGCTGGAGAACCCGCTATTGCATGTTATCATGACTAACTTGAAGATCTCTGGCAGGAAGCTGCATGTCTGTTTGTAGCACAAAGCAATCCAAATTGGAAGTGCTTCAAACATGCATCTATCCAAGGCCCAAGGTATTACCAGTGCTTGAGTGGCACAGGATTGATTAGGTGAGATATGCTCATATGATCCCAAAATGAGCTACATTCTAACTGTGATTTGTCAGCTGTCTTGGAATGGAAACTGGAATTCAGTGAAAATACAGAAATGTTATTTCTTTTATTTTTTCATACTTAAATAAAACTACATTAATAAAATTAGTTATTTAAAAAATTATAAAATCTGAAAATGTTTTTATGATTGTTCACCCTGGAGTATCGATATTTGCTTTAAAAGATTTTTTTAATATGAGCCACAAATGCTCTGACCATCTGGAAGGCAATGCAAGTAATATTCTTTTCCCTTTGAAAAAATCAGATGAACAGGAACATTCACAGATTCAGATTCTAAGGGCAGAAAAGGCCACTATGTTTCATGACAATGTGGCAGATACAGGTTGAAGAATTTCTTTAGGCAAATAGATTACTATTTGATCCATTTTCAGATGCTATTAGGTTCCTTTGTTCTGGAGGTTTTGGATTGTCGAGAAGCAGAAAAGGGGTCCCTTCAATAGTTCCTACTAGGAGCTACTAGGGTTTAGCCGTGGCCGTCCAGGAAGGGTACGAAATGCAAGGGATTTTTTTGTGATATCTTTTACTGGACTAACTTTATGGTTGGGAGAGCTGTTGGACAAGCTTTTGGTCACCACTAAATTATTACTTGCTACAAATGTTTGCCTGTCTTTCTGTGACAAGCAAGTGGTCTTACAGAGCAATGGATAGGTATGCTAACTGTTGTATTATATGCTAGTGAAAGGGAAACTACCTTTTCTGAATGTCAGAGAGACAGTTAAATAATTGTCTTAGTTGGAATTGGATGGCACGAAGCAGGATGACGTGGGCAATTACAGGTTGGCTAACATGACATCATTCCTGGGCAAAAGTAGTGGAAAATTCGATACAGGATTTAATCAACAAAGAATTTAGTGATAGAGATATAACTGATACTCTTCATCATCTTTTCAAGAGAAAGGAGTCTTGTAGTGAGGCCAACGTGATTCATGTGTTGGTAAAATAACAAGCTTGATTAGGAATTGTGCATCTGTGATACGCTTAGCCTTTTGTAAGGCATTTGACTTAATGCTGTGCAACAGTCTGGTTAAGAAATTGATATGATACAATATCAGTAAAGATCATGACAACCACTTCTTAGCTAGTTTAACTTCCAAAAATTGTCAGTGTGAAATCCTCACTGAATGTGGCAGTTTTCTAGGTGGGTTATGCCAGGATCATTTTAAAGTTTAATATTTGATAGTTTTTCAATGCTTTGGAAAAAGATGCACAAATCACTGCTGATAAAATGTGTAGAATAAAGTAGTCTACACTACGCTTTACAGTGCTGTAGCTAAACTGTTGCCAGCCAATTTAAAGCTAGTTTGGGTGTGTGTTTGCATTACACTGTAACTCACATGTATGCAAGACTGCAGTGTGGGCATAATGCTGAGAGAAGATCTCTCCTTTGCTATTTGCCAGTTCCGGTGGTAGCCTGAGCTGTAGTTGACAGAGAATTGGAACATCTAGTGGACAAAATATGTATAGCAGCCAAGTATTATGTTGCAAGCCCCAGGCTAACCTTACCCTTTTTACAAGAGGTGTGATAGTTTTGTGCTGAAATGCAGTGTCATTACAAGGAAGAGAGAAGAACTTCAAGTAACTTAACCAGTGGTTCTCAAACTTATTTGGGACAAGACACCTTTCCGGGAATAAAACTGTCACCTAAAACCTGATTTGAAACAAATACTGAGCTTGTGAGTGTTCATGCTGCTGCCTAAAAGCTAACCATTTTGAGGTTGCAGCTCCTAGCTTGAGAGATTCTATTTTAACTATTTCATAGATGATTGATCTTCTTCCATCTTAAGTGTGGTAGGATATGGCTTTTCTTTCTCTCCAAGGAAGTTTTCCTTCTGTTAAGTAGAAGTTGTATGTATAAGTACATACATCTCTTTAGGTACAGCTCAACTTTTGAGTTATTAATGCAGTAACTTCAGAATTAATCCATTATGAATTCTCCAGTGACCAGAAAGGTGTCTGTTGCTTTGTCTGAAGAGGTTTTAGTGGATTTTGATCAGCTGTAAAGGGATGACTCATTTTCATGCATTTGGTAGAATCTCTTATCCTGCTTTGTTTTAACCTAAAAAGGGGGAGATTCAGAAATCTTAACTGGAGTAAAAAATGGTTTTTTTTCCTCAATGAACATTGTTCTCTGATACCACTGGATTTCGTACCATAACCATTCAACCAGATTAGTTCTCATATGGGAACGCTATAGGCAACTCAGCAATAGTTTAGAAGAAAGAAACTCTTCCATGATTAGATGCTGACCCACTATAATACCAGGGATCTGATGAGATGTGAAGCAAAGGTTCTGCTCACTCAAAGTTCTGCTTACTCTCCCCTTGAACTTTTCATAGGAGGGTTTCAGATTCTCTACCTGACTGGTATAGGGAATAGTCAGATTAAAATCAGATAATGGGGGAAGAGGTTTACCGTGGAAGAGCTGATTCATGTTAGTTGTTCATGTACCTATGGTAAGTGAAAGCTAAGTCAGGGCAATTTAATCCTTTTTCATTAAGCGGTTATCTGCCCTGGTCTAAGTTTTCACTTACTGTGTGGTAATTGCAGGCATGCAAACAGTAACTATTAGAGGTATGCAAAACAGGCCGTATTTGATTCAGATTCGGATTTGGCCTGAATCGGAGGCAGTGATTCAATTTGTTGATTTGGATCACTGTCCCAATTCCATTCGTCTGAATCCAAATCTGAAGATTCAATGCTGATTCGGAGAATCAGCAATTCAGCCATAGACATAGCTTTAAATGTTTTTTCTACGTACCTCAAGGTACCAGGCATGGCTCATGAACGCTGTGAATGCTGAGATGGTGGGGCAGAGTTCCACAGGAGCCCGGCCCCCCCTCCCCCCCATGCTTGGCAGTGAACCTGGAAGTGGACTGGATGTAATTCTGGTCCACTTTCGGGTCTACTGCCAAGCGCGCTGGGGACCCCGCCACGCTCCTGTGGGACACTTCATCTGCCCCACCATCTCAGCATTCACAGGCCACCTGGTACCTTGAGGTATGTAGAAAAAACATATAAAGCTGTGTCTATGTCTGAATCATTGAATCTTTCCAAATCTCTCCAAAACGATTCAGAGGGTTCTGATTTGATTCAGAGAGATTGAAGAGTCTTGTGATTCGATTTGGATTCAGAGTTTCGGCCACTGAATTGGGCCAAATCTCCACTAAATTGAATCGGTGACCAAACCGTTGCACAGCCCTAATAGCTATGTATCAGCTGCTCTACAGTAACCAGCACTGACTTGCTTTAATTTAATAATTTGTTCGTATCCACAGTACCTTTCCACTGGCTGCTGGTGGATTGCATAAGAATTATTTTATACAAAAGACCAAACAGAAGTGGTGGAATGTCATGCTTCTCAAAATTTTTCAGCTCTTAATCAAATAGGGCTCTCTTTCTTTAAAGTGGCTTTTTGTAATTTACTTAGCACATGGAAAATGAATTTGAGGTCTGGTTCTTCAGGAAAAAACCAATGATCACTCATGCCTTGAAGTGGTTGGTAAAAAAATGCTTTGTCTAAGCGGAGAGATTTAAAGACTATTACATCCAGAAGGGACACATGATCAGCTAGTCTGTTTTTCTGTAGAACACAAAACACAGGACTTCCCTCAATTAATTTTTGTTTGAGGGAAAAAATATTTAAAAATCTCAAGTCGATTTAAAAATTACCCATTTGGAGAATCTAACACAACTCTTGGTAAATTGTCCCCATGATTAATATGTTTATGATAATGTGAGATTAAATGGTATAAATGCTAAAGCCAAAGAAGATTATGATGTTCATTTACTTAAAGAACCTTCCATTTTTATTTCTTTTGTCTGGAGGTGAGATTTGTATAAAAAATGCAGGAGGATCTCTGAATCTTTCATGTTGTTGGCAAAAGACTGAGAGGCATAAATATCACTTTAAAGCAGATACTTGTATTCCTCTTGTATGTATTATTTTTTACCACTTCTCTGTTAACGTGTTGTGTGTTCATTCACTCCACACCAAAGCCTCTTCTTTGGAAGTTCTTTTACTGAAACCTTGCCAGCACTTAGAATTTGCATCCATGGAGCAAATTCTAGCTCAAGGAAATTTGGTAGAAACAAACCCTGAATCAGACTGCCTTTATTCCAAAACACATCTTGCTGTGATGTGAGAAAACCAGGTGGACTTGCCACATTCAATTATGTGTTGATGCAATGTGGCTTAGAGCTCTGCTGCTTCAGCATGTGGGAAACATTCGATTTTTCTGTTGATGTGCGAACACGATCTGTACTTTAACCCACACTACAGCTGCCTATCCTTTAATAAAAAATATCGTCTAATTTTATTACTTCTTCCTGAGTTTCATATACTGTTAAAGTAAACTCAGCAGCTTGAGAACACTGATGTTTTAAACATTTTAATAAATATTCTGCTTACAGCCTGTACAGTGGCAAAGGAGCAACATCCTGGACAATGTCAATGACAAACTGCTATACAGCATGCAGAAACATTCACACTGGAAAGGACTGGTTTTAACTATATATGTTATTTCTGTCAAGGGAAGTTTAGAAAGATACAAATAGAGATGAGAATGGGCCTGTGGTGTCCAGCCTATAATGTTTTCCCAAGTTTGGTATTCTAAATTGTGGTTCTTTATAGCAAATTGTACTACAAAGGAATTACTTATTTAACTGTGAATTGGCATTTTGTTCCCTGAGCTTCATCCTGCTATTTATAAACTGAACTCTTTGAATTTATGCCTGTTACTGTATAATAGGAGAAGGGTTGATTCTTCTCAAGAACTTCCCACTGCTTTATCTGTAGCCATCCCTAAGAGGTGCTCCTATTTGAGTTAAGGAAAGCTTTAAGCAGCTTTTACTATTACAATACCACAGCAACTCTCCCACCTGCTTTACTGCAAAAGACGGAAGAGAGAAGTTTGTTGCCTGCTTTGCTAGGTATTCCTCTAAGTTAGGGGTGGGCAAAATACAGCCTGCAGGTCAGATCTGGCCCGCCAGGCACTTTCCTCCTGTCTGTGGTGCCCACCAACAAATTGTACCTCATCCAGTCCTTCTGCCGATGAGGGTGGGAGTGAGGTGCCCATGTATACACACACTGCAACATTAGCGGTGCGCGGTGCATGGATAAAGATTTTTGGGGCCAATACCAATACCTGGTTTTTAAGGAGGCATATCGTCTGATACCAGTCTGATTTCCGATACACAGCCTGGCAGCTTGAAGAGCTGTGTCTGGCTGGTAAATCTGTTGTGGTGGGAAGGGAAGGGGAATGGAGGCAAGTGTTGCCCAGCCAGGGCAGGGCATGGGACAGAACCGCGGCTTGTCCGGGGGGCATGGGAAGAGGGGGCAGCTCCTGTTGCTGCATGCACACTGAGAGGCATGGGCGGCATGTACCCCTGGATCTATGTAGACTGAGGAAGCTGGGGCTGTGCAGGGCTTTTCCCAGCAGGGCTGGGGCCGGGCTGCACTCAGGGCAGGTGGCAGTGGCACTGGGAGAGGGCTATGGGGGGGTAGGGACTGCATCCACCCCAAAATTTGCTGTAGCCCCCGCCCCCCAAACCTCCTCTCAGTGCCTCTACCACCCTCCCCAAGCACAACCCAGCCCAACCCCTGCTGGGAAGAGCCCTCGCAGCCCTGTCCTCAGTCACCTTATGCAGATCTGGGAGCACACGCCCCTCTCCCGTGACCTCCCGGGATGCGTGCAGCAGTGGGAACCACCCCACCACTTGCACTCCCTGGATGAGCTGTGGTGCCATCCCCTGCCCTGGCTGGGCAGTGCCTGCCCAACCCCAGCCCCACTCCCTCCCGCACCACCGAGGCCTTGGTCTGCCCCCCGACACCCTTTCTCTTCCCCCTCCCCTTCCACCGCAACAGACTTACCAGCTGCATGCAGCGCTCCAAGCTGCTGAGCTGTGCTCCTCACTGCCTATGTGCTGCGCTGTGGCTGTGCGCATGCACAGGGCATTTATCGGCCACATTATCGGCCACATCAGGCCAATTTCTGATGCAGTCAATTTTCTTTATATTGGTGCTGATCTGATATCAGACTAATGTATCACTGCACCTCTATGCAGCATACCCTGTTTTGCCTCGCTGTCACCCTTGTGGGCGGAAGAGCCCAGCCCAACCAGCATGCAGCTTCTGGGTGGGACTGCTGTAGCTGCCACAGGCTGACCTGCTTGGCTTCCTCAGCATCCTGCCCTTTCTGGACAGGAGGTGGGGGGTGGGGCGGAGCTGCAGCTAGGTGGGAGCACAGAGCATGTGGCTGAAGCTGGCAGCAGCATGGAGCCCACGCTCAGGGTTGCTCATGCCCAATGCAGGCACTGGTGCCTGGCAGCGTTTGGCTCCGGCCAGTGCTGCACATCACGGTAAGGAGCACGGCATATGTTGGGCCACCTCAATCACCGGAACTCTCTGCTGCACACGCACAGCCCCTGCACTCACACAGCACAAAAGGAAAGCCCCATGTGCTGGTGGCAGTTGTCTTCACCGCCCTCTGCTGCGCAGGTCCCAGGACACTGCCAGATGTGAAGGAGAGCCCTGGCCCCTGCTTCCCTGTGGAGTCCCGGGACCTGCGCATGGGGCTTCCCTCCTGTGTTGTGCAAGTGTGAGGGCTGGGTGTGTGCAGTGGGGAGTGCCAGCAATAGAGATGGCCTGGCAGGGCCTGCACTCTTTGCCGTGACATGCAGCACTGACCAGAGCCACACGCCACCTGTTACTAGTGCCTGTGCTAGGCACCAACACCCCGAGTGCCCCTGCCTGCTGCTTTGCCATGGGAGGAGTGTGCTGGGGGCTCCCCCCACTCCCTAACCCTCCCTCACACTGCACAAACATCACATACTGATACCCTGCCCCCACAACTCCCCATATATACACAGCCCAAACATACCCTATTGCCCCCTCAAACATACAGTCACCCCCCAACACACATTTTCTCACACAATATACAATACTAAGAATTAATTTTTGAGTTTTTATGCAATCACCTCCATATACAGTATGCAAACACAAATTATGGCAAAAATATTTTTTGTAATAAAGTTAAAATACACTAAAAATCAAACACCTACTATATGATTTGGGGTTTTTTTCTGGTTTGAAAATGGCAGCCACCCTTCCCAAAAGGAGTATTTCTGAGGGACGGGGAGGGACTTCCAGTGGCAAAGGTCAGGAGTTAGGAGTGGGACTTCAGTCCCAAGGTGGCAACCAGGGGGTAGGGAGAATTGTCAAGGGGTGGGGCTACCCTTGTGGCCCTTGAAAGCTCACAAAAAGGGTCATAAAATGCTTAGATGCAGGAGTAGAGGTGGATGTCATTTTCTTGTACTTTAGCAAGGCCTTTGATATGGTATTGCATCCTATTCTCATAAATAAATTAAGAGGCTGTGACATAGATGTTTACACGGTCCAGTGGGTGGCAAATTGGCTTAGCGGTCACACCCAGAGAGTGGTAGTATACGGGTTGGTATTGACCTGGAAGGATGTGGGTAGTGGGGTCCCGCAGGGTTTGGTCCTTGGACCTGTACTCTTCAATATCTTCATCAGTGACTTTGATGTGGATGTGAAGTGTACTCTGTCCAAGTTTGTGGATGATACTAAATTGTGGGGTGAAGTGCATACTCCAGAGGGTAGGGAACGATTGCAGGCAGACCTGGACAGGTTAGAAAAGTGGGCAAGTGCATCTAGGGCGCAAAAATATCCAGCGCATCTACCGGCTGGGAAGTGACCCTCAGCAGCGCAGAAGTGGAAAGGGATCTCAGAGTCACAGTGGACTCCAAGATAAACATGAGTCGTCAGTGTGACAAACTCATTAGCAAAGCTAACCGCACTTTATCAAGCATCAGCAGATACATGACAGATAGATCCAAGGAGGTGCTACTTACCCTCTATGTGGCATTGGTCAGGCTGCAGTTGGAGTACTGTGTCCAGTTTTGGGTGCCATACTTCAGAAAGGATATTGATAGATTTGAGAGGGTCCAGAGCAGGGCCGCTCATGGTTAGGGGCTTACAGGACAAGCCCTATGAGGAGAGACTGAGGGACCTGGACTTCTTCGGCCTCAGCAAGAGAAGACTGAGAGGTGATCTTATGACCGCCTACAAATTCATTATGGGGACACAGCAAGGGATCAGAGATGCTCTGTTCACCAGGGCACCTCTTGGGGTAACGGGGGAACAATGGTCACAGACTGACAGAGGGCAGATTTAGGTCAGATATCAGGAAATACTTCTTCACAGTAAAGGTGGCCAGAATTTGGAATGGGCTTCCAAGGGAGGTGGTCCTTTCCCCTACCTTGGGCGGGCTTTAAGAAAAGGCTGGCTAGGCATCTGGCTGGGGTCATCTGACCCCTGCACTCTTTTGTGCCCAGACAGGGGGTCGGGCTCTGTGATCTGTTGAGGTCCCTTCCGACCCCAGCATCTATGACTATGAAAAAGGATTCTTCATTGAATTCCATGAACAAGCAGTCAGGACTCATAGTAAAGGTGATATCTTTTATTAAACCAACTAGATTTTTGCAAAAAAAAACCCTTTAATTGCAAGCTTTCGGGCATAAACACCCTTCATCAGGCATCAGAGAAAAGATTAAATTGCAATTAAATAATTTTTTTTTGCAAAAACCTAGTTGGTCTAATAAAAAGTATCACCTCTACTATGAGTCCTATTTGCTTTTTCCTCTAGACCAATATGGCTACAACCTGGATACCCAATTCCATGAACAAAGAATTCCTAGTTTAAATGTAGTCTCTAGAAACTCAAACATCTTTTGTTTAGGCTTAAGGTATTATTTAAACAAATGGTGTATGTTTCCATTTCCCTGTTGTTGGCTGTTTCATTCACAACATTTTCTTGTAAAAAAGTCTTGTCTGTTTTCCTTCTAAAAATCCACAAAATAGAGTCAGTCAAAAATCTTTCCAAATCAACAAACCCTTTTCAGTTACTATGTAATTCCAGGAATTCAATCATTCCATCAGGTGTTATAAACGTACGCTTGCTGGATTAGTAAGGCAACCTCACTAGAACTTCATATCTCTGTCATATTGAAAATGGTTGGGTTTTGTTCCCTTTTTTTCCTCCTAATACAGAACAAACTTCATTATCTGAAGCTTGGCTGGAATGATATAGTTGGACATGGTCCTGCTTTGAACAGGGGGTTGGATGAAATGACTTTGAGGTCCCTTCCAACCCTATTGTTCTATGATTCTATGTCAGTAGAAGATTGGGTAGATTTAGAAATTGGAAGTTTAGACAACTGAAAAAATATTTCTTTGTTACAAATGTTAGGTACATGACCTGATTTCAGATAAGTTAGATCAGTGATTCTCAACCAGGATGTGATAGCACCTTTGGGTGCCTTGAGATCCTTTCAAGGCTGCCATGAGGTGCCATGCAATACTAGTACTGCTAGGTGTGCAAACATGATTCATAAGGTAAAATCAGAGATTTCAAATGGGAATCCATAGTGTTAAAAACAGCCATGACCTGTTGCGGTTTTTCTGAGATCCTTGTAACAGAAGAATTATTCTATTAGTTGAATGAAATTTAAGCACTGACATTTTCCAAAGGGTGCCTTGAGCCTGAGGAGGTTGAGAACCACTGATTTAGGTTATACTTTCCATTGTCTTGTCTCTCTCACACACACATTAAACATTTAACTAACTTACTTTCCTCAGTGGGACTGCAAGTAAATTAAGACTTGCAAATGCCTTCTGTTAGGGAAACTTGCAACATTGCCTGTAGTTTTTGAGCATCAGGTTGTATTCTGGGGTTCATATTCTTACTTTCTTACTCTGCTCTCCCTGAACTAATTGGTAAAATGATTGCATGCTTCTGAAAATCCTTTCTTAGTGTCCACTCCTACTCTGTTCTCTTGTAAAATTGTTTCCCTAACAATCACAAGATAGGGAATCCATTAATGATTATTTTATTTTATTTTTTTTCTAAAGATGTACTGTATTGTGTTATAGAGACAGCACAAAAAGCTTTTGCTGTCTTCAGTTGCACTTGCTCAGTGGTTCTGCAAATTAGGCTCCATGGTTCAGACAAGGGAAATTGTACTTCTAAAAAATGAGGAATGTATAATTGGTGGCTCCTTAGAATTTAGATTTAGAAATTGAGTATTCTCTAGGAATTGCATGGTATAGATTGGGTTACTGCAAAGTTCTCATGTGTGACATTCACCTCCTTTTGTCATAACTTGAAATGTCCTCATGGTTTTCAGAATTTAAAAATATACACATATGCAAAATGTCAAGGCAAAGCAAAACCCAAGTCTTTCATCTGTTGTGCATTACCAGTTGCCATAGTAGTCTTTCTGCTGCTTGAGCTAAAGGATTTTTCTTCTCCTCCTGCCAGTTTATGTATAACCATTTATGTTCCATGAAGTAGCTGTAGAAGAATTCATAACATGCTGAGAATAGTATAATATCCATGTCATCCCCATTTTACAGATGGCATTTTCAAGGACAGAGGTACAACAGGTCTTCACTGAGAGACAGTTTAGCTAACCCCTTTGTATTTAAGTGTGGTATAATAGAGCTATAAACTGTTACCTGCTTGTGTAACCTGAAAGAGTTCAGAAGTGCATGTAAAACTCCTGTTTTTGTCTATTGTTATTATTATTAGTTGTATGTTATAGTATTTTACACTGATAATTCATAATACTTAATAACAAAAAATATTGTTGTTTTAGGGGTTTTGTTGTCCTGCCCCACGATTTGTAGCCCTGTGGTACTATTGCCAAAGGGGTGGGTGCCCTCCAGATTCTGTCTTTCTATTTTGCTTAGCAGCAGTGGGACTAAGCATTTTCTCCCTAAGGTGCTTAGTGAGGTAGATGCTGCTGCATGGGGAGATAGCCTTGGCTTTATACTCTTTATGGTTTTTGGCATGCTGTCAGAATTAAGCACTAATCACACAATGCAGAGATGGGATACAGTTATTTGGCTTATAAGTTATCCAAGTCAGAATGGAATGGTATAGGATGGGCAAAATACATCTCTGTAAATGTAGGGCATTATCTTTGCTAAAAAACAAAACTTTGCTGCAAATGGGCTTCTCAAAAAGGGTTGCAAAAATATTTTATAATGTAAAGTTTTGTGCCTCTTAATGAGCAAGAATAGTGCAGGAATTCTCTGTAAGACGTCCTGTGTATATTCTGTCATATCTGTCTTTCTGTCACTATGGTGGGGTTTTTCTAGTTTTGCAGCTTCAGGGAAGGGACTCTTTGTACATTAGTGAAGTTTCTAATACACAGTGATAACTACTAAAATAGAAATAATATCTTGTACAATACAAATTTTTGGCAAAATCTTTTTGGCATTCCCTTTCCTTCAGGTCTCTCCCTCTTTCTCTCTCTCACTTAATGTTTTAGGAATGGTTGTTTATTTTTCTTTTGTTAAGAGCTCCTGCCTTTTTCCTTGCGTTACTTTAGGGGGAAAAAAGACTGTGTGCCAGGAGCAGTTAAGCATATCAGTTTTATATTTAGGAGAAATTTATATAACTCAAAACAGGATACTTTTCGTTAATGGGTCCACCCAAGTGTGAAGAATTCTCCTCAGTGCTATTCCCTCTTTTTATACATTTTAAAATTAGGCAAGTCAGAGAAATAACCATATTTTTAATGCTGAGGTCAGTGGAACCCTGTTTGCTTTGTCCCCTATTAAAAATTAACTGGTTGTAAAAAATGGTGACTTTTAACTTCAGAGGGTATTGTTAAAGATGTTGATTTCAGTCTTCTGTTTTAGACAACTTTTTATTAGGTGCCATTCAACAGAGATTTCTGGAATTTAGATTGATATCGTTGTTCAGCTTCTGTCCTCACTGAAACATTGAACTTGGGCTTGTTGATTTCACATCTAGGAGTACCATGTTTACTGTGAGAGGCTTTCTGGCATAAACTTAAGTTTAGCGTTTTTGCCAGCATTCTAAAAATAAAAAACAATCTAAACTGGAAGTTGGGTTCTGAATATAGCACCTGTTTCCCACTGCATATATCTTTTCTACTATGCACAAGACTAAACTTATGTAAACAGGTGTAAAGAGTCCAGAGTCAGGGTAGTCTAATCTCTAGTAGTCTAGAGTAGTCTGGGAGAAACATTTTTGACTGCTAGGCTGTACTCTGATAGACTCCCGTTGTGGCCTTTGTCAAATCACTTCACTGTTCTGCTTTGCTCTACCCTAACAGCACTATAATGCTGGCTACCTACCTCGCTACCTCAGATTTAATTAATGTTTTCAGTCTTTTGAAAGCAGGGTATGAATCAATCTTGCATATTTATTTTGTTCATTTATTTAGTAAGGAAGCTTTTTATCAGCAAGTAAAATCTTTCATCACCATCCTTATAGAAGGTGTGGTTGAATACATTTTTTAATGTGATGTAGTAAATGTTCTTGATTCTTTTAAGGTTATAAATATCTTCATTAGGTTAATTAACATCACATTTTTAATTGTGTGCACAAAGATGCAGTAAACTATAGGGTTTCCAAAGGTTTTTGACGTCTACGTTTCTCTCATTTTATTTAATATTGTAGTGTGTGACACAACAGCAGTACCTACATTTAACATATAACCCTATGGATGATTCATTCTTCAAGATCAGTATAGAGGAAACACACTAGTCAAGATCTGCTTTTCCCCTTAATTGTTTTGTTTTGTTTTTTTTATCCTGTAGCAATTTGGAAAGGGCTTAGAGCAGTTCAGCTCTTTGCCATTTTGTATTCTATAGGCAGCTCCCTGGAGCATGCTAGCAGAATGACTACATGCCCTTCTCATAGCTACAGAAATATCACACAGGCATTTGTCATCCTCCCCATGGCACACTGTAAACCTCTGGAGCAACTTAACCATCCCTTCATGTTTTTTCAGCCACCCTTGCAGCCTCTGTGGAAGCAGGCTTTCATCCCAGGTAACCAAGTTGTTGCTACTCTGGGGTAGAAAATGTGCGAAGCAGCTTTATCAGCACAGATGCTCCCAATACCTTGTTAAACACAAAATAGATTATTGTTGTGGTTTTTTTAAATGAATCCTCCCAAACTTATAAAATATTTCTATGCTTCACAAGAATTGAGTTACCTTTAAACATTTGATGACTTGCTCACTTGCCAGGTAGCAGGAATTTTGATTGGCTTCACTTGTATCAACTGAACAGTTTGCTGTGGATTGGTAGGTGCTCAAAGATCAAGTTATCTGTATGTTTGTTTAAATCAGCTCATGTTCTGTCCGGTAGGCTGTAGCCTGTCATTTCTCTAATATGTGAGATCACACTAAACAAAATTTAGATGTTGGCTGCATCAGAAGGCAGAGAGACAATTCTGTTTTATTAGAAGGCTTTAATAACTTGGCTTGGTGTTAACTCTTTGCTTGTTTTCTTTTGGTGCAGGAGATACATCGTCGGTTTGAAAATGCTCCTGACTCTGCCAAGACAAAAGCTCTGCAAACTGTTATTGAGATGAAGGTAAGAGATACCATATTGCAAAGAAGAAGATTCTGTTCTCTGGTACAAAGTGAGCAGATGGAATTTGGCACTAAAAATCTGAGATGCTGTATGAGATATAGTGCCTGTTCCAGTATTTTTAATTAAAAAATTCTTGGAGGATTTTCATTGTAGTTTTATTGTGCTAACTTGTGCCATGACAGATGCCTATTTTGTCTGCCTCTACTGGGTTTTATGGTTTCCAAGCAATTAGTCAAGTTTTCATTACATTCTGAGGATGAGAATGATGAAATAAATGGGTGTCTTAATGATGGTAGTGGACATTCTTTTCCTCTATAGTATTTTCTCTTCCCAGAGTATAGCAGCTTCTTGACAAGCAGTGGTGGCCATCAAAGGGTTGAGAATTGCCTGTGTAAAGCAATACTATGCAACATGGAGGTTGGAATAAAAAGAGTTTGAAAACACAACAGTGATGTTGTTGTTTACAAGCCTTATGCCCATGTTTGTAACATAATAATAACCATCTCTTGCACAAATCACACACACACACACACACACACACACACACACACACACACAGGATATGTGTGTTAACTGTAAGCCAGATATAATTTCTGTCAAGAGAAAAGGGTGCTGTGTGTTTCAATGGAAATGGAGGCTCATGCTTCTTCACAGAAGTGAATGGAAAGCCTGTGTGTTTTATATCTAGACAAATTCATGGGTGATAGACATATTAATAGCTTTCAAAGAGAACTATTGGAGATGTTTTCTCTGGCACCGTTAAACTGATAAAAGTGAATCAGGGATGGATCACTTTAGATATAGCCAGTGCAACAGTCTCCCTCTAAATCAGTGATTCCAACCAGGAGATAATGGCACCCTGGGGTGCCTGGAGATTCTTTTGAGGAGGTTGAGGGTGTGCCACGCAATGCTTGCACTGTTAGGTGTGTAAACATGATTCACAAGATAAATCCAGAGATTTTAATAGAAATCAATAGTTTCATAGATTTCATAGATATTAGGACTGGAAGGGAACTTGAAGATCATCAAGTCCAGCTCCCTGCCCCAGGGGCAGGAAGTCAGCTGGGGCAAAGGATCCTGGGAGGATAAGCATCCAAACGTTTCTTGAATGAGTCCAGAGTAGGTGCCTGCACCACTTCTGGAGGGAGTCTATTCCAGGTCTTGGGGGCTCAGACAGTAAAGAAATTTTTTCCTTATGTCCAGCCTAAAACAGACTTAGAGGAGTTTATGACTGTTGGTCCTTGTTTTTCCTTGGGGAGCTCTGGTGAGCAGACGTTCTCCCAGATCCTGATGTACCCCCTTATATACTTATAAGCAGCCACCAGGTCCCCTCTGAGCCTGTGCTTTTCCAGGCTGAAGAGTCTCATGGCTTTCAGCCTCTTCATAAGGCCTCTTCTCCTGTCCTCTGTTCATGTGCGTGACTCTCCTCTGGACTCTCTCAAGCTTCTTGACATCCTTCTTGAATTGAGGAGCCCAGAATTGGATACAGTACTCCAGCTGCAGCCTCACCAAGGCCAAGTACAGTGGGAGGATGACATCCTGAGATTTACCTGAGAAGCATCTATGGATGCAAGCCAGAGTTTTGTTTGATTTGCCAGCTGCGACATGGCATTGGTGCCTCATGTTCATCTTGTGGTCAATCATGACCCCTAAGTCTCTTTCGGCCATGGTGCTAGCAAGCGTAGCACTGCCGAGCCTATAAGAATGCTGTGGGGTTTTTTCCCCTGAGGTGGAGTAACTTACATTTATCAATATTGAACGTCATCAGGTTTGTATCCGCCCACTTACTAAGTTTATCCAAGTCAGCCTGGGTCACTAGCCTGTCCTCAGGTGTGGATGCTATGCCCCAAAGTTTAGTGTCATCGGCACACTTAGCCAGTGCGCTTCTGACACCTATGTCCACATCATTGATAGTTGTAGTCTTCCAGAGTTTTTTGCAACAAAAGCACTGCTATATTATTTTTGTATAATTAAAAAAAAAAGAGAGAAAACTGACAGCTGGCATTTTCCAGGTCATTCCAAGTAAGTTTCCAAGACCCAGGGGTGCCTTAAGTCTTTAAAGATTGAGAACCACTGCTCTAAACCATCCACTTCTGCCACTGTTGGAGACAGGATTCTGGGTGAGATGGAGCATTGGTTCGACCCATTGTGGCACTTTTTATGTTCTTATGTCCTTACATGTAAGCACAGAACACAATGTTAGGAGATATTCTAAGTTATGCCATGGCATCAGGTATGACAAATCTACAGGGAAGTTGTGTGGAGACAAACTGAGTGAATTAAAATAGTCTTTGAAAAAGCAACAATCCATTTTCACACAAGCACATCCTACAAGTAAGTGTTGGAATAGTTATAGTTAGCTGTGTCCTTTTCCAAGAAATAGCAGCTGTTTCAAAGCCCTTTTGCTGAGGTAGAGTTCCTAAAGAAAGAAATGATGAAGGCTGCAGACATTATGTGCCTACAGAAGTGACAAACTTACGCAAAAAGCAGCCTCTCAAGAAACATAGCAGCCAACAAAATCTCTGATTTATCAGATAATTTGCAGTCACCTGTAAAACAAGGAAAAGGCACGTGCTTCTTTTTCACTAGCTATTGAAGAAAGCAAAGATGTGAATGATGTTGCACAGCTAGTTGTGTTTGTTCAGGTTGTCAATCAAGAAATGAATGTGACAGATGGGTTTTTGGAGTTAGTGCCAACTAAAGGAAAGGACCTTTTCAACAGATGACCACAGCTTTGAATAAATTAGATGTGGACTGGAGAAGGGAACTGAGTGTTGCAACAGGCAGGACTTGTTCCATGTTGGGAAGTAACACAGGATTTGGGGGAAAACTCAAGAGTAAGGGACAGAGTATCTAGACCGGGGCGGGCGGTTATTTTGGGCAGAGGGCCGCTTACTGAGTTTTGGCAAGCCATCAAGGGCCACATGACAGGCAGCCCAGGACAGTTTAATACTAATTTTCTAAATTTTTTAGAGGCCCCACGGTCTGGATAGAATGGCCTGGTGGGCCGCATCTGGCCCCCAGGCCGCATTTCGCCCACCCCTGATCTAGACCATGAGTTCTGTGTTTTTCATTGAATTCCACATCAGGAAGCTCTCTCTGCCAAAAATGGACATTAACAATCAAAACTGTGCTCAAGATGCAGTGAAAAGCACTTGAATGTCATCCTGAAAGTGGCTCTGGCACTGTTGTTGGGACTAAACTTACAGGAAATAATTGCAGCCAAGAGGTGCCAGGTGTCCAGAAACAATACTAGCAGTTTGTAAGATGTTAATTTGTGCAAAATATTTTTTTGTTTTGCTTTAAATTCACCTTACATTCTCTTTGTTTTCCTAATAAGCTCTGTAGCAAATACTTTTTTAAAACAAATTGATGTTTTCACACATTTGGATACTTGTTTGTAACAATTTTTTATACAACCACAAATTAAAAAAATGGTCTGTGCTGAAAACATAGGTATGTCACAAACATAGACTGAGCTTACTGAGTTAATAACAAATTTGGTGAAAAATTTAGGTTGCGACCTGCAAGTACCTGCAAAGCAGGGGATATGACTTGCTCACTAATGTGGGTTTAACATCCATGAGTAGAGCGATGGCTGCTTTTAGTGGATGCAGTTTGGAAAATGAATAATCATTATTCATATGTACATTATTAAGCATAAAGTTCTGGGCTGTGTACATCGGTTCCCACTCTTCCTAACACTAGAGAGTTCCATGGAAAAAATGCATTGAGCAGATTGGAAAATTTCCATTTAGTCTCTTAAATCAAAAAAAATATGAACTATAATATTTTACCTGTTTGCTTTTTCTAGCAATGTAAAAAAGTGTGAACAGCTGACTATAGGTTGGCATCCCCTACAGCAGGGGTGTAAAACTCACCTGGCCCCGAGGGCTGGATGAATGGTGAATGGTGTAGGGCTGGTCCATGGGCTAGAATAGGCCCATGCCTTTTTCCTCCTGCCCCCCACATGCCTGACCCAGTGTATGTGGAATTTACCCGTCTGGGATGCCAGCCCAATTGGGCTGTGTGGGTGGTGCAGCCCAGGACCTATCCCCAGGAAGATGCCCATTTGGTGCAGCCTGCGATCTGGACCGAGTAAGTGGTGCAGTTGGTGCAGCCCCAGGCCTAGATCTCAGCAAGCACTGCAGTCAGCACAGCCCAGGACTGGCCACAATGGGCAGCACAGCCTAGAACCCAGCCCTAGTGAACACTGCAGATGGCATGACCTGGGATCAGCCCCAGTGAGTAGTGTAGCTGAGAATCTGTGCCCAGTGAGCATTGCATGTGATACATCCTGGGTCCGGCCCCAGCAAGCACCACATGCCCTGGGCACTGTGTGTAGGTCTGGTCTACCACAGCATGTGGTACAGCACCAGGGACCAGATTATGGGGCTCCATGGGCCAAGTTCAGCCTATTGGCCATATGTTTGACACCCCTGTCCTAAAGGCTTATCCTTATGGGCCTATATTGATATTTGTGCATCTCATCTTTACTTTATAGTGCTTATTTTGTTCCCCAACTTCTAACCCTCACCTCATTGAACTTAGCTAAGTAACATGTTTCATGTGTTTTTATACCATATCCTTGGATTAGAGTTGATGTGAATCTGCCTTTTCTACAATTAGAGCTAAACATGTCCCATCATATTATCTGTTGTACACATTCGTGGACTGCAAGCTTACATTTTTCACATGGCCTTACTGCTCATTCCATTCTCTGGCGCTAGCAACATGCTAGTTTAGCCTTAAACTTCTCCTTTGCTTTCAGAAATGAGGTGAAAAAATGGCTGTCTCACAAAATTTATATGCTAGCTTTCAAATGGGTGATGTTTAAACTGGTGGAGACCAGTTCTTTTAGGATCATCTATTGAAGGGTAGTTATAGCTCCAGCACACCCATGTCTGCTGTTCCTCTCATGGTTAACAAGTCATTTAACATTATGTTGCTTTTTATCTCATCTTATCCTTTTTAGGACTCAAAAATCTCCTCCATGGAGCGAGGTCTCCGGGATTTGGAAGAGGAGATCCAGATGCTGAAGTCAAATGGAGCTGTGAGCACGGAGGAGCGGGAGGAGGAAATGAAGCAAATGGAGGTGTATCGTAGTCATTCCAAATTCATGAAAAATAAGGTAATGAGAAAAGTGATAGTGATATCATGACCTCTCTAAATATTAGGGAAGAGATGGGAAAAGTGTTTATACTTAGCTATTCAACCAAGGATGTAGTTGGAACTTGCATATTACCCTAACCACTTGGAAATGATGCAAAGGTATCTACACTTGGCTTTGAAATGGAATAGCCTCATGATTTTTAAGAGAAACTAAGGAATTGTATGCTCAATAAGAAAAAGGGCCAAATTCTGCTCACTACTTCTGTTGACTTGGTTGGAATTTTTTGTGCATCTCTGGGCCCTTTATAATCCTTTTGATAGGTTTAGGTTAATTTAATCTAACAGGCTTTTTAAATATACTTTATAGAAGGAAAAAACTATTTCTGTATGAGCTGATGGATCATTATGCTATGACCAAAAGGATTAACATGATTTCAGTGTTGTTTTGAGCATGAGTGCTTAGGTTTCAATTGTGTTGTCCTTTCAGTAGTGTTGTCACAGGACAGACAGATTCCACTGTAGCACTGGTGGCTAGATGCATTTATACATTTGGGGATGTTTGTATGCAGGTGGCATTGGGAAATGCTGGTCCTCAGGCACAGAGGTTGCACAAATAAATTACTGTACTGTGTAGAATTTACAGTTGATTTATACTTTATTTCTACTGGATTCTTTGGAGCTCTTATCACTGTACTGAACTGATGTGTTTTATACTTATAGTTTTCACTTACTGGAGAGTGTTGAACACAATTGTTGTATCATCTTAAAGAAGAAATATACATTAATAAGACTTAATAAGACTTGTTAATAACCTTCCACTAAATCCAGCTTAATGATTTACTCCAAGAAAAACTTTTCTCCTTTCATCCTGTTGAACTATCACTAGAAACTGAATACCTCCCCCCCCAATAATAAGAATATGAAAAGACCATTTAAATTGTTTTCTACCTCATGTCTGCTACTAAATTGTCTATTATTTCCTGCCTCACCTTGTTAGCAGTTTGCTTCTCCATCCCTCTCTTTAGGCCTAATGAACACATTCTCCTTTGGCTTATTTCTGTCCTGCTTCCGTCCCTTGTGCTCTCTCTTTTCCTGCTGACAACTTGCTCCCTAACTCTAGTTGGTTTAACAGCCTGTTCCCCCTTGTGACTTGTCCAGCTCCAATCCTGATGTCTCAGCCATACCCTGCAGTCCTGTCTTGTTTTATAAGTACACAGAATCATCTTTTTAATAAGATATTTTGTTGGCATCAGTAGCTGCCTCAGGATAGCTTGTCCCTCTAAAGCTAAGGATTTTCTCTTACTATTTCTGCCTGAATTTTCTATTTGTTTCTTATTTCAGAATGGTTGTGCCACGTGCACTACAATTGAAATAATAGCTGCAGCCACATTTGTAGTGTCAATTTTTGCAAGGATGATAATGAAACTCTTGCCTGAGCACTTGACAGTATAGTGACTTTAACCCCCAGAGATCTTGACAGAGAAGGGAATGAGGGACCAATCTTGACCTTACTATTTAGTTTTTAATGAGTTGTAATCATTTTGTTGGCTGAAAGAGGTCAGCTAAAAGATGATAAATGTTGAAATTGAAAAGAATAACAATGTCGTGGCAGGTAGATCAACTGAAGGAAGAGCTAAGTGCCAAAGAGGCTCAAGGGGAGGAGCTGAAAAAGATAGCGGCTGGTCCCCAAGCTGAGGTCTCTGCCGTAAGATTTCTCTCTTTGTGTGCAGTGGCCATTTGCTGGGCCTTTGCCAGCTCTATGACTTTCTGGGTAGCTTACGCTTCTCTTACACCTTGCGTCTTTAATAGTAGAACTAACCAGTCTCCCCTACTGTGCATCTGTCTCTTGTTCACATCCTCTTGGCATCTGTAGCCTCACTGTTTAAAACACACTCTGACTACCCATATTTGCTCTCTGAGACAACGATTCTACTTTAGTGATTATTTCACAGATGGGCAGCGTTTCTAAAGTGCATGGCACCCACCATTAGGATCAGATTTTCAAATGATGCTATGCTTCACTTAGGGATCAAAATAAACAGCCAATTTAAAAAAAAACAAAAAAACCATGCTCACCTGTCTTGTAAATGTTTCCATAACTATAACAGTTTGAACTGGTGTGTGCTCAGTACTTTTTAAAATTGGCCTTTGGTTAAGTACTTAACAAAGATTTGAGTGCTTTTGAAAATCTGCCCCTGTGTTGTGTTAGCAGTGTATGTTAAAACTTTTTCTTTTTTAAATACTGCATGTGCTGGGTGATCCGTGTGCGTCACAGAGAAGAAAGATATGAGCACTTAATGCTGCCTTTAACTTTCTTTGGAGCTCTGAACACTATCATATTCTTTTCCAGAAACCTTGAGCATAGGGGCTTTTTGGGCTTGCAGCTCAGATGTTGGGTTTCTAGGTCCAGTAAATTTAAGGTTTTGCCTGGGACTTTTAATATTTTGTACTGTCCTTGCATGTAAGCAAAACACTTTACCTGTTTAAAATATCTGTAATTAAAAAGGTGTAGAATTTCATTTCAAGATGGATCTGAAGTGTCTTTTCCTAGCCTATGTGTGGCTTTTTAATGGGAGAAGTTTATTTGTCTATCTAGACAGATAGATTAGATATAGATATGTAGGGAAAAAATTGTGTGTGTGTGTGTGTGTGTGTGTGTACACACACACTTTTTGGTTTAGAGACTGCATAAAACTGAACTATCCCCAAATACTGCAGTCACTTGCTTTTTCTTGTGGTGTGCCTAAGGATACTAACATAGCTGGGGGGGTTGGAGTAGGAGTTGCAGTGTGAGTTCTTCACAGTAGAAGCATAATTTGAATGCTACAATACACACTTGCATATTGCTCTGCTAAATGAAATGGAATTTTTTATTGGAAGTTTTTGATAGTAGTAAATAGAATTAAAGTTAGAAATAGACTGCCTCATCTCCAGTCAGAATTAAGTAAAGAACATTTAATAATTCTGTAAAGGAAATTCTCTTTAACTCCCCTCCATTTTATCTATTACAAAAGGATAAAAATCATGTTATGCTGTTTTCAGTTTCTACACAGTTTCTACACACACAAAATGTTCCTCCCTTTGCTCTCTCTCTCTTGCTCGCTCTCTTATATGTCATTTTATAATGGAATGCAGCAGTGTTTGGTGACATCATTTGGTGCTAGAAAAACTAACATCCTCTGGTAAAGATGTACATAAAAGCAGCACTTTAGCAGAAGGACATAGGAATTAAATTCATTGACTTTGTTCCGTCCATTCATTTCTAATATCACCTTATATTATTACAATTATATTTTATCATTCATTCTGTTTTTAGTGCATGTCACTCATCTGGGGGGGGGGCAGGAATCTGATTTTTTTTTTTTCATTATCTCCTTCAACTTTCTGATTTGCACATATTTAACATGATGCTAATAGAGTTGGGTTGCCAGCACCACAAAGGAAGTTGTTTGCAAGTTGCTTAAAACATTTCTGTATATATTTGATTTCACAATGAACTATCCATTTTTTGGATCAACCTGTTAATTGCCATTTTTTGTTGGAAAGTGGGGAGGCATACAATAGGTCTGATTAGAAACCTAGAATTTATGTCTACCTTAAGGCTCAATGAATTTCTCATTAAGCATGTACTCTTGTCTTCAAGTCTGAGTCAGTGTGTCTGAGATGGTAATTGTTTTTAGATTGTGCTTTAACACCATCTCTAAACAGACCTTTGAAATTTTTCATTATTTGTGCATGAATAGGACCACACCTTGACTGAAACCTATGGAAATGTTGTCACTGACTTCAGTGGACTTTAAAAGTGAACAGTGATCTTCACTACAGGGCAGTTTCCAAATACATTTTTTGGGAATGATAAGTGGAAATTTTTGGTATCAGTTATTTTATAACGTATTCAGATCCACTTCAAGAAATTTCTTTTCCTAGGAGGGGTGAAATTGTAGTTTCACAAAGAGTGCGACAATTAAAGGCATGTTTCAGTGATGTTCTTTGCGGAGATGCAATTGGGATGGTGACGAAGGCAAGAAACCTGTCATAATTGCCCTGGAAAGGCAAACACACCTTCTAAGGAGAGCGCTCTAAAGCATACTAAATATATCTGATTTGTTTAGGTCTATAAGAGGCACCTAACAATTGTACATATCAAGTACATGTCTGCTTCATATTCAGTAAAAAACTGCCTGTCAAGTAACTAATCATGGTTGGCATGATGAACGATGGCTGAGGATGGGTTTCACTCATTACTTGTCTGGTCTTCTTTTTTCTGATATCCTGTGTATGAGGTGAAACCCAACCTTGTAGATACATGAAGTCTTTAAAGTTCTGTGGTGACAATCTTTAAAATAGTATCCTTTTCATTGGTAATTGGATGAATACTAACTTTTCATTGCTGTTTTAAAGGTGAGACTGTTAATTATCTTCTTTTCTCTTCCTCCTGTTGGGTTTCTCCTTTAGATTGGTCAGGTGAAACAGGAGCTGTCACGTAAGGACACAGAGCTGCTGGCTTTACAGACGAAGCTGGAGACCCTCACAAACCAATTCTCTGACAGCAAACAACATATTGAGGTGCTGAAAGAGTCTCTTACAGCAAAAGAGCAGAGAGCAGCCATCTTGCAGACAGAGGTGACACAAGCAATTTTGTACCTGTTAGCTATTTTGTGGGGAAATATAGTATGGGTTGGGTGATCTATTTCTTTATGGTTTCTTGCTTTGGGAATAGAGTACATTCAAAATTCTTTTCTCTGAAGAAGCTTGCCATGCTCAGTGATTCTCAACTGGGGTAATGCAGCACCCCTTCCTTTTAAGGGTGCCCTGGTGCTCTTCCCACCAAGTGGAGGTGCCTCATTGCTCCTCCCTGCCCTTTCCTGCCGGAGTCCCCATGCTCTTGTTTGATCTCTGTGCAGCTCCCACGCTGCTCACACCTCAGTACCCCACTGCCCGTCTACTTACAGAGCTGAGCACTGGTGCTTGCAGTTGCTGCTTCTCTTGCAGGCTTCACTCCCATAGCAGGTACTTTATAGTCCATGACCAAACCTACCCCAGGAAAGTCCATAATTCCCTCTTGCAGAATGACAGCTCAGCAGCAGCCACAACAAAGCTACTTCTGTGCTTCCCTGGCATCTGCACAGCTTGCTGGCACTGAGTCCAACCACCCTCTCCCTTTTGAAGCCAGGGCAATATCCCCATGCTGGCATGCTGTATCCCTACATCACAAAATGACTGGCATTGAATGGACTAGACAGTGTGGCTCCCCAGACCTGCCAAGTCCAAACAAGCCTGCTTTGGTAGGAGGAGCTGGGCACCATAGTTCCCTGAAGTAGTGACTTGGGCTCTCCCCTATGGCTGGTCCTTGGGGCCGGCAGGATGTTCAGTCAAGCAGCAGCAGCCGGAGGAGAGGTGTGTACTTGCAGAGGAAGTTGGAGTCCTCTGGTGATCTTGGGAGCCTGCTTCTCTGGGGGCATGGGGTGTAGGAATTCAATGGGGGGTAGTTTAAGCCACAAAAGGCACTGTCCTGGCCATTGCCACACACTGAGAGAGAGAGAGAGCCCTCAGCAGGATGGCATTGGAGAGTCCCAACAGCAGGACTCTGCTGAAAGGCATCATCCCCTTTCATCACTTGAATTGCATTAGGGGGCTGACACCTCCTAAGGGGTAGGTGTGCTTAGGAAAAACAAGCACCTCCAGAAGACCCATTTATTCCCAGTGCCTGTTTCTCATTGTTTTCTAATTTTAGAAATGCAGCTGAAAACTGGGTCTGGGAGGGAGAGAGAGAGCATGTAAGGCAGGGAAGAAAATCATTCTCAGCAATGATTTAAAGAATAAAAATAAAGCCAAGCTTGACTATCCCGTCTTGCAGACAATGATCCTGGTCTTCATAGAGTGAGAGCTCAACACTTCTGTAAAATCAGCTTTAACATGTCTCAGCTGAATCCTGTAAGAAGTGGAGCACCTAAAACAGCAATTTTCATCTAGGGTGCCCCTGGGATGCACACCTCCAGGCAAAGGCAGAGGGGTATGTCTCCTTTGTGCAAAGCAAAGGATGGGCTCCCTCTGCCTGCACTCACAGAGGCTTCTGCTAAATACAAAAAAGTTATTCAGTAATGCCTTGAATATGAAAAGGTTGAGAACCACTGCTCTAGTCTGCTGGGCTGTGGACAGAAGTTACACATAAGCAGGTTTAAGTGATCAGGAACTGGTTTAAACCTGTAACAGAACAGAAGTTCAGTACACTTAAACCACTTTCAAAATGTCTGAAACTGATTTAAAATAAACCTGGATGGATGTAGCATCAGACTTAGCTGATTTATGTCAAACCAGTTATGGAACTTCTGTCCCAGATCCCCTCCTGATTCAACTTAACTCACAGTCCTCCAGCATCCCAGGGTGCTGTGCAGCCCCAGGCTGTGCTCTCTGCTCCAACAGAGCAGGGCAGCCTGGCCTCCAGTTGTAACGGGGGTGGGGATTCCCCAGCTCTGGTCCCCACTTGGCCAGGGGGAATCAGCCTGGCTCCCAGCAGGAGTGGAGGAAGTACAGCTCCACTGTGGGCTTCCCCCCATGCTGGCAGGGGGAGTAAAGACCCCACTGGAAGCTCTACCCCATGCTGGGCACAGCCCATCCAGGGTTCTGGAATGAGGGGAGGGGAGGGGAGGGGAGGGAGAGGGTGGCTGTTCCCCCCCCCCCCCCAAACTCCCTTCTCAGCCTGCCCACTGGCCAGAGAGGAAGCATGGCCGGGTGATTGTCCTGGCTCCTGGCTTAGGTGTGGGGAGTAAAGCCCCCACGTTGGGCCCCTCCCATCCTGCACCAGGCACAGCTTGGCTGGGGTCCAGGGCCAGGCGGAGGGGTCCATCTTTAACCCCCATTTCCTCCTCAGCCGGCCAGCCAGCCGGGAGCAGGTGTGGCTGGGTGATTGCACAGGCTCGGGCTGGGGGAATAAAGTCTCCACTGCAGGCTTCCCCACAGCCAGGAGCCAGGGCAATCACCCACCATGCCCCCTCCTAGGCCAGAAGATCAGCTGAGGAGGGAGTGAGGGAGAAAAGGGGCCCCCTCACCTGGCTCTGGGCCCTCAGCCAGACTGTGTCTGGCACGGGCAGAGGTAGCCTGCACTGGGGGCCATTTTACCTCCCATTCTCTTCTCAGCCAGCCTGCCGGCCAAAGAAGAAATATGGCCATATAATCGCCCTAGCTCCCAGAAGCGGAGAAGCTCACAGTGGGGGCTTTACTCCCTCTACCTAAGCCAGGAGCTGGGATGATCACCTAGCCACGCCTCCTCTGTGATCACCGGGCCAGCTGAGGAGGGAGTTAGGAGGGAAAAATGGCCCCCACACTCAGCTTTCCTTGGCCCCCAGCACTGGGCACTGCTCAGCTAGGGGTCCAGAGCCAGGCAGGAGGAGATAAGTTCCCCCCCCCTCCCCCCCCCCCTCCTTCCTCAGCCGAAGCTGGTAGTTGGAGCCATCATTCAGCCACACACCCCCCTTGGCCAGCAGGTTTACCAAGGAGGGAGTGGTGGGGGAAAAAGGTCTCCACTGCAAGCTTCTCTCCCCCAACCCCCTGCACTCAGCACAGCCCTGCTGGGGAGTCCAGAGCTGAATGGTGGGTGGCGGGGGGGCATGTTCTTCTCCCCCCCCTCCCCCCCCCCCCCGCACCCCTCAGCCAGCCAACTGGCCAAGGAAGGGACATGGCTGGGTGACTGGCCCAGGTCCTGGCTTTGGGTATGGGGGGTAAGAGAGGGAGAAATGCCCTGCTGGGAGCTTCCTTCTTCCCCACCTTATGCCCACACCAGGGAGACCCCAGCTGGGGGTCCAGTGCAGGGTTGGGGGGGCCCACAGTCCCTCCTCAACCAGCCCAGGCTGAGGAGGGGGCATGGCTAGAGGGACCAGATCTAGGCACAGGGTCCGGGGGGGGGGAGGACAAAACACCCAGCTGGGGCTTTTCCCTCTTTCCCCCCCTTCCCCAGTGCTGGGGACACCTCAGCTGGTGGCCAAGTGCGGGGGAGGGTTCCCCCCAGGCCCTCTCCTTAGCTGGCCGGAGGCTGAAAAGGAAGCATGGCTGGGGGAACTGCCCATCTCCCGACTCTCTGCGGTGACCAGCAGGCTGAGAGGCGTGCTCTAGTGCCCCCCACCTCCTGATACGGGGCACTGCAGGGGTCTGGCTGCCTTTCTGGTTTGAAAGGTGAACATCAGTTCTTTTTCTTATTGGTTCAATCTAGGCAGTTTGTAGATATCTGCAAAAATTGAAATGATTCAGCCTCTGGCTTTCTGACTCTCTTTATAGTGGCTAGCTTTCATGCTGCTGGGTCTGAGCTCATTAATTTCTCTTGTTCCCCAAAAGTGAGGTTTTTTGTAGGCAAGAACTTTGATAAGGTATGTGCATGCAGCAGTAACATGCCATGAGCAATCTGATGTTCTTAGGTGCATGTTAATTAGTATTTGTTTCTGGCTGAATTGGATGGGTTTACAATCCTAAATGGAGAAAGTGGAGGAACTAAAGACATATACTGGTGGTTGTCACTGCAGTTTCATTACCTCTCTCAGCACATACTGGAACTCTTGTACGTCAGCCTGGACTTGCAGCTGAGACATGAATATTATTTTTCAGACTTTATCATCCATTCTGAAAATAGTGTTTTCTTAATTTAGGAACTTTGGGACTTGATAACAAATCCTTGGTAAGCTCTCAGTTTATCTAAAGCAGAAGTCTGCACTGAGCTTCATAAGTTTTAATGAGCACCTCAGTTACAATACTACTGGAAGTTCTTCAAGAATGAGCTCAAATACCTGCTGTGTAAAGACAGCATTTAAAGGTAGAAATAGACATAAGCTGGTATCTCATTTGTGCTGCCATAAAAAAATATATTTTGAGTGCAATAGACATCTCTGTCCTGCATTGTGCCACAGAAGTGGCACAATAAAAGGTAGTGGCACTTTATTGCAGTGGACATCTATTTGCTCTGCGGCGGGAGAGTACAGGCAACCTGGATCTGCCCACATTCTCCAACGGCTCTTGGGGGGCACCCCAGAAATTTCCACGCAGGATCAGGCCCCTTAAGCTTCAGGAGCACCTGCTCAACTTTCTTCACTTACACAGACATGCCCTGGGAATCTGTGGGTGCTTCTTTGTAAGTGGGGATCTCCAGAGATGCACCCTAAGTGGTGAGAGCCCTCACAGGTGTCAGTGTAAAGGCACAGGATCCAGGGAATCAAGTGGGTGAAGCAAGAAGGCACAGGACAATGCAGGATCCCAGAGAATTTCAAGTGCTGTGCGGCCACACACTGGGTCAGCATGGGTCTAGGCTTGGAGGCTCAGGATGTTGGGTATTTTCTGGGTCATGCATCTCCGTACTGGGACCCACAATGACCCTTGCTTACCTCTGCGTGGGTTGGCACATGACCCTGGTCCCATCAAGGAGGCTTGTGGCAATGAGGAACATGGGAAATTCCTGGGCAAGGGGAAAATGTTACCAGTCATCCCACATCAAATCCTTGTCTGATATGGGACAGTGGGCAACGAGTTTTATCCAATAAAGAAGATAAGCTCCAGCAGGACAGGCCATACCACAGCTTGATCCACTTCATTTGACTGTGTGTGTTTTTACCCTCCGTTCAATAAGATGGATAAATGTAATGATGGGAAAGATCCAAAAGAGGGCACCCATGTATCAGAAATAGTTTCTCTGATTCATCACAGCAAAAGCAATATTTAAAGGTGTCCTGCGCATAAAGGAAGAGAAGTGAGTTTGGGGATGATAATGATGCAAGCCATTCATAATACAGAATATAAGAAGAGATATTTGTAGACTTTTTTTCTGATTAGGAATAATTTTTTCTTACCTGCATCTAATAAATTGTCACCTGTAATCTGTAATTGGATTCTAACCACATATAAAAGAAAAGTTATACAATGAATGTTTGTGGTTGCTGTGTAGTAGTTTTTGTGTTAACTCTTAGCCATGTGAGTGACTAGTTACTTTGATTTTTAAATCAGCCATTTTAATCCAGATTTAATTTAGCAAATAATGAATTTTAATCTTATTTGTATTTATTCTAATTTGTCATTTTATTGAGAAGGGATTTAATTTTTCTGGGGTGATGTAACCATTAAAACATGATTATTTGCAACTACAAATTTGCTAAATTCGGTACTTTTTGTTAACTAGAAAAAGACCATACATCTACAAACATTTCTGTAGCTCAAACTGCACCTTCTTAATATTTACATTTTATTATGTTAGAAAATGGTGAATGACTCATTTTGATATCACAAACAAAAAAATCATTTAGCAAACATATCAAACTACATTTAGATGAAATTTGAAATTCATTGACATTAATTTAAAACATTTAAAAATATTTTTGTTTCCATAATATCATTAGTATAAAAAGGGGGGAAAAGTTACTTTATCAAAACATATCTTGCATTTAAAACTGCAAAATAAAATTTTATTTGGTAAACAGAATCTCAGACGCTTTAGGGGGCGTTGGTTGTAGCTGTGTTGATCTAATGACATAGGCAGGCAAGGTTCTTTGGGTAAATGTGATATCTTGTATTAGACTAAATAGTTGTGTTTTGCAAGCTTTCAGATACAAACACACTTCTTTAGGTACCCAAAAAGCTTGCAAAGAGCAATTTTCCAGCTATGTAGTTGGTCTCAGAAGTTTCAGGCACTTGTGGATTAAGAAAAGTGCATAGTAGGATTTCTAAAAGTTCAGATTAAGTATCCAACTCCCACTAAAGTCAATGGGACATAAGTGCTGAAGCAGTGAAATTTCAGAAAAGGTCCTCGTTGGAGTATATTTTAAATAATTTTTAATAATTTGGAGTATATTTTAAAATTATTTTAATAGGATATAATAAGATCAGGCTCCTCTAAAATGATTTCAAATATAATTGTTTTCTAAAGCATTTTTTATTCATACTGATTTAGAAGAGTAGTCGAATGAATATTTTTCTGTCTTAGCCAAAAAGCACCAATAATTTTGCATTTTAGAATGATGATTATATTAAGTTTTCTAACTTGTAATATTTAATTATATAAAGCTTTGGGAATAATTGCCTTAGAGAATATTAAAATTGGACATCCACATAACATCATTGTATAGTGCAAGAACAAATGTGAATCTTCCTCTAAACCAGAAGTACTTTTCTTTTTTCTGGAACTTTGGAGAGAGGAGGACTATTATGTTTTCTATATACTGTTTTTTAGCACTTTACATTCATAGATTCATAGATGTTAGGGTCGGAAGGGACCTCAATAGATCATCGAGTCCGACCCCCTGCATAGGCAGGAAAGAGTGCTGGGTCTAGATGACCCCAGCTAGATGCATATCCAACCTCCTCTTGAAGACCCCCAGGGTAGGGGAGAGCACCACCTCTCTTGGGAGCCCGTTCCTGACCTTGGCCACTCGAACTGTGAAGTTCTTCCTAATGTCCAATCTAAATCTGCTTTCTGCTAGCTTGTGGCCATTATTTCTTGTAACACCCGGGGGCGCCTTGGTGAATAAAACCTCACCAATTCCCTTCTGTGCCCCTGTGATGAACTTATAGGCAGCCACAAGGTCGCCTCTCAACCTTCTCTTGCGGAGGCTGAAAAGGTCCAGGTTCTCTAGTTTCTCTAGATCTACATTGTGTGACCAAAGATATTTTTAATCCGTTCAAGATTTTTGGGGCTACTGCATGACAACTATAGTGACAATGAAAGATGGGCCTAATTTTTTTTTTTTATGCCTGAGATGCTACTGAAGTCTATCTTTTCTGTAGATGAAAAGAGGACTTAAGTCTCTTGGCAGTGAACCTAGCAACTGCAACTTACTGAATTCATGTTAGTGAAAGAGAGAGATCAGTAATGTGAGGAAAAGAGGAGGAAAGAGGCCAAAAGCAGCTCTTCTTAGGATTAGAGAGTACTATAGTCTCAGTTTTAACATGCACTGTTATTGGTCCAGAAGTTAATTTTGTTACTGTTCAGAAAAGTCTGGAGCAGAGATAAGTTAGACTTGGTGAAAGTAAGAGAGTCATTGCCATGTCCTGCTACATAAGCATTAATTTGATAGGTTTCTATTAAACCCAGAAGTGGGAAGTGACTTGTCTTAAAAGTATTTTTAAAAGTATGAACAGTATTTTAGGAGTAGATTTAGTTAACTTGGCTGCTTTTTTTAAGGTAGTGAGCAGCCAATGTAGTTTATGGTTCAAATTAAAATGAGACAGAATATCATGATCCACCAGTACCTGAGCACAAAATGCTTTGTAGCCCTAATGGGTAATGCTGCTAACAAATGAAGAAATTTAACTCGTTAACTATAGGGAACTAAATGGAAATGAAGACATAGTAAACTGTTCATCTAAGTGTATTATTAAATTATTTCTAGCTTATGTGCATTAAAACCAACACTTAGTAAAATTTTCATAAGTTAGAAATACTTTAAAATACATTAACATTTTGAGGAAAATGGCTTTCTCCTCTGTCTTTCATTCTTCCATTAAAAACAGTTAAGTGGAGGGATGGACACAGGGTACAGGACTTAGTATCCTAGAAATTAGACTTGACACCTGCCATATTGAAACTACAAGGCACAGTGTCCTATTTGGGAGTTGTTTATGTTGAGGGCTAGTGGGTGGAGAGGATATTGTGGTTACTTTTTCCGTTTGTAAAGGAACCTTTATAAATAGTTCTGTAAATTTACAATCTCTTTGTAAATAAAGCAAAAATAAATCAATATTTGTTTTGGAGTTAAAAGACTCCATCCATATAATGTTTTTATTATGTCCTACTGAGTCCTTTTGCTTGGATCAGTGCTGGCAGGTATGTGGCTTCAAAGCAGGTTAGTTCAATCTGTTGAAATATTCTGCTTTATTTTTACACACTGTCCAAGTTGGCATGATTCTGTGACCTGGACCTACTTCATATGGCAAGTGATGAGATTCATATTCAACAGAAGAATGAACCTAATTCCCACAAGGTGTATTATTTACATTGAATGTGTTAAATGAGCACTCAGGTCTTCAAGGGTCTTGTCCACATCAAGGTTTTGTAATGTATTTCAGTGCTATATCCATGCACTTTTGCAGGAAAACGTGGCTTCTCTGCCCATTAAGTACTTTTATAGCATGCAGCAGGAAAGGATACAAGTCCTCAGGGTTGATTTCTAGCACAGTTGTTTATGAGAAAATCTTTGTCTAAATTAAAGAACTACAGTGTGTAAATTACTGTTGCATCCAGAATTAGTTGTCAAGCACAGTACTGCATGTTGACCCCTCTGTATGCTAGTCAGGGCTTTCTTTAAGAGGATATCTGTTTAAATATGTTTTAGTTGAGAGCAATTCAGTTTAACCAGACCACTTCAGCAGCTGGTTTAAAATATGGTTTCTCATATACCTTGTTTCCTGTAGAATAAAAGAAGTATTTGATATTAGATGCCTAATACAGATCTGTATCTCCTTTTGTGGATTCCTTAATCATGTTTGGACTCTGTATATTAGTGTAGACAAGCAGAGCTGATCCTAAGAGTGTACAAGGCCCAGGGCATATCAGTGTGTGTGTGGCAGAACTGGCAGCGTGCAGTGGCCATGGCAGGGTTTGTATGGCACTATCTGCGGGGCCCAGGGCAGCTGCCCCACTTACTCCCCACTAGGGACGGCCCTCTAGACAAGAACACATGAATGTTAACCCCTAATGAAGAATGAGTAATACACAGTTTGGGAAAGTGCGAAGAGGAATCATTAAATACTGGGTAACTCAGTTTCTCAGTGGGACTCGATTTCTGGTATAAGACATCATGGACAGGTCCTTAAACATGATTACAGTACATCACTGTCACAGAGAGTTACAGATCATTACTTAAAGGCCGGGTAAATGTTTCAAAAGCACCAAAATACTTACAAGCCAGAGTCCAAGTAACATGCAGGGAGAGTTCTGAAGTACCTAAAACATGTCAGAATATTATATAAATTTTCCCCAAAATTATAGATTGGTAATATTTTCAAAGTAAAGCCTCTAGCTTGACTAAAGATTCCCAGAGGGAAAAAAAAACTTTAACATGCTTATTTAAATGTTTTATCTCTTCATGTGATTATTGGAGTCCTATTCTCTCCCACCAGAAGACATTGTAAACACAGACTTGCAAGCATTAGTTGAACTATATGTATTCCAGTTTGAGCCAGAAGAAATTTCAGAATCTGAGTTCTTGTGTGTTTAGTTTTTGATCATACATAGTAGCATACTGAGACATGCAACCCTGGATTCTATCATTGGAGAGCTTTGTAAGGAAAAACCTAGTAGTTACCCAAAACACATCTTATCTTATTGGGTACTGGCTTGAACAATAACCAGAAAAAGTTGCAAAAAGTATTAATCTTCAACAGATTGTGTTCTGATGGGCCATTGAGGGGGCACTCTGCAAGGTGGAAGATGAACAGCTGGTCTTTCGTGAATAACCCCATGGAGGGGGAAGGGATTTCAGTTTCGTAATATGGTATTTTTTTCTAGATGATAAGTGTTTTATGCTCAGCCTCTGGAAGGGCCAGATACCGTTGCATTTTTATTTGTTTTTAATATTTTTGTAATAAACATTTCAAAAAAGTAAAAATAAAGTTAAGCAGTTACAAAACTGGGAAGGATTGTGAATATGTTGGAGGATGCAAGTGCAATTCAGAAGGATCTCAACAGATTGGAAAGCTGGGCTAAAGCTAAGGAATGAAGTTCAGTAAAAACAAATGTAAAATGATACACCTCAGGAGGGAATAATCAAAAACACAAATATAAAATGGGTGACACCTGGCTGGATGGGAGCACTAAGGAAAAGGATGTAGGAGTCTTGGTTAATTACAAACTTAGTATGAGTCTGCAGTGTGATACAGCTGCACAAAAAGGCGATGTGGTGCAAGCATTAGGTGCACGACACAGGAGGTGACAGTGCCTCTCTACTCAGCACTGGTTAGGCCTCATCTGGAGTACTGTGTTCATTTCTGGGCTCTGTATTTTAAAAAGGATGTGGAGAAGTTAGAGAGGCCCCAGGGGCAGGCAGCAAAGATGATCAAGGGCTTGGAAAGCAAGTCATACAAGGTGAGGTTGATGGAACTAGCCATGAAAGGTGTTTAAGGGGATATGATAGCAGCCTTGAAATAGTTGAAGGGCTGCCATAAAGAAGAGGAAAACTTCTTTTTTGTCTTGCTGCAGAGAGGAGGACGTGGACCAAAGGCTTGAAATTACAGCAAAGTAAGTTTGGACTGGATATCTGGAAAAAAATATTCACTGTGAGAACAGTGGGGCAGTGGAATAGGCTGTGTGGGGAAGTTGTGGGCTCTCCATCACTGGATTTAAAACACAGTGCAGCAGTGCACGCGTAGATGCTGAAGGGGTGGCTGGGACATGAGGCTGCTTCAGTGTGGGGGTTTCCTGCTGGCTAGCCCCACACTGAAGCTCCCTTGTGTCTCAGCCAGCCCCTCTGCAGCACATTGAACCAGTGGAGCAGCCCTGGGCTGGCAGGCTGACCCCCAAGGTCCCCTGCCAGTCAGGGCTACTCTGACCCAGCTCCATTTGCTGCACATGAATAAAGTCTGGAGCATATTGCTCCCAAGTTAATTGTTCCCCAGTGCACATTCAAGTGGCATGCCCAGGAGCAATTAACTCCAGAGCAATAAACTCTGGAGTTAATTCATGCATAGTAATAGCACATGTAGATACACCCTTTTTGCCTTGTGTTGTAGTGTAGGGGCAGACATGGCCCTCTACATAGGATCTCTTGAGCATATATTGGGAGCATTTTGTTGGAGAAGGACTTTGGCTGCCATGCTTCACCTGCTTTGCTTGTGGCAGGTTAGGGTGTTATGTCTTTGTTGTGTCAGGGTTCATGGTAGTCTTAATGTGGAGTTTAGATTATGGATTATATGGGATGGTTTGCATAGGAATGATGCTGCCTCAGGCAGGGGGTGGACTACATGACCTTTGGAGGTCCCTTCCTGCCCTGCTTCTCTAGGATTCTGTGATGATTGTGTATGTTCACATATCTGAGGAAAGTGTGTGATATCCAGCTGAGAGAAAGCTCTGGAGTCTCTTGTACTTGCTGCGCATGTGTGCAGGAAAGAGAGTTTGTATATCAAGTTGAAGATGGCCGCTGGTAACTGATGTCTGAGATACTTGTGTACAATGAGGAAGATGAATAATGGGTGCAGAAAGGTTGGCAAGCACATTCTTGCATAGAGGCCAGTCACAGCCCTATCTCCGTGAGTATTTTACAGGCTGTAACAGAGACATATAATTAAAGATATGAGTGACGATTAGTATGCAAGTAGGCAACTTAACCTTGGGTTAAAATAGTACTGCCCAAGGAACAGAAGTCAGGAAAGGGCTGGCAGCACCTGAGTGGTTGTTTGCACAGGCATTTCCTTGTGCAGAGAAAGACTTGCACTCACTTTGTTGAAGTTGGCATCACCTGGCTGCCACAGACCTTGATTCTTGTCATTATGGGTGGATGCCATCCATAAACTAAGCTGATATGAATAAAGAAATGGAGTCTTCTGCCAGGAACAGTGTTAGAGTGATGACTATGTGTCCTGCCAGCCTTTGAGGAATTTTCCTGAAAGTGTTTTCTGTAGTTTTTGAAGCATGGACCTCATGCAAAATAAAACCAGGGCTTCAATTTATCCAAGCCATAAACCAATACAGAGTTCAAAGGGAATAATCAATCAGAAAATGGAAGGCCTTTCTGTGGGTGAATGTCTGTTTGCAGATACTGTATGTTTACTTAGTGTTTGCATCAGTAGACTTGTGCGCCCAGGGTGCCTCAAATAATACACTGGAATTGAGATATGAAGTTAACACAACCATTTGGGGACATGTGGGATTGCTTGTGGGGGCAATTTTTAATTTCCTTTTCAGAATGAATGAAAGTGCCTGTAAAATTTAGGATGGTATGTATCTGATATACAACATCTGATAAACCTGTGCAGGACAAGGACTAGGAACAAGGAAAAGCAGTAATAAAAAAGTGTTTTTAAATCTCAAAGGCCAATCTTAATCTGCCAGCGAAATTTACTTATAAAAATATATTCTCTTTCTAGCTGTATCTCTTTCAGCTCTCATTTATCTGGTGCCCATCTCCCTGGTATCCTTGCACAACATGCTCTCTTTCCTTACTCCAAAGCTAGCCTTAAAGAATGAAAGAGAGATTAGGAGTGCAAGCTAAATAATATATGCATGAGAAGGGAGACTCTAGTAGCAGCAGGAGATGAACTACTACAGTGCTGCTTGAAAGACTTGGGCTGCTCTTTTCCCCACTGGGGATAGCTTACTGCTCCCTGTAATTGGGATCAGACAAAAAGTTTTCCGTTAGAGTTATATACAGCAAATTTTGAGCATTTGAGAAGAATTTCAGTTAGAAGAATGAAATAAAAGTGAATTGACTGTGATATGCAAAACCTAAAGCTTCAAATACAGTTAACTTAGGTTGCTTAATTTCTTTCTCCCTTTGGAGTTGTCCAAGTTTTCTTTTCACTTCATGTGTCTGTCAGTCTGAGCTATTCAAAAGTGGCAAAGGATTCAATAAGCACCCTACTTACTCACCGTGACTGATGTCCTGTAATGGATTCAGCTAATAGGAACCAAATCTGATACTGTCAAATAGGATTAGCAGCCAAGCTGGCTGGCTTGAGCTTTGCCTGAATGCCAAGTGGATAAGGGTCAGTGGGTTTCTTTTGGTATCCTGAGCAGCCTGGTGTTGTCGGATTTCATATTCCACAATAGCCTTTGAGATTGTTCTTTGCTCTGTGGTGGCCTTTTTCTTCTGACTGAATTTGTATTCAAATAACTTTGATGCCTTCTCCTACTTTTTTGCACTCTTTTTTGCCTTGTAAGATCTTTCTAGCTTTAATAGGTTCAAGAGAGAAGTAAAGGGGAAAACAGACACTCGTCAATATGTAATTTCCAGGTTCATTTGCAGATGGCACAGAATTCCCTTATTTTGTTTTCGCTTTGACTAATACCAAAATATGTTTATATAACCTAATTGCAGCCAGTTAAGACCTGCCACGTGACCTTTGTTTGCCTCCATCTTCAGAGAGCTGTTTTATGTTCGCTATGGTATGCAGCAGGGGTGTCAAACTCATTTGGCTGCATGGGCCGGATGAGTGTCCCTGAACCAGTCTGCAGGCCAGACCAAGACCAACACCCTATGAAATGGCCACAGCATCAGGTCCAGTCCATATGCTGTGTGCAGCATGCACTGGCTCCAAGGTTCAATGTGCACACACCCCCAGGGACTGGCACAGGGCTTGCTCAGCCCGGAGCATGTAGGCTGGACCCAGTGCTGCGGGCAGCACAGGGGGTCACTCCAGGGCACAGCTTGAACCCCATTCCCCGCATGCAGTGCACAAGGCTTGGGCCAGTCCAGTGACTCACAGGCCAGATCATACAGCACAATGGACTGGATCTGACCTGGGGCCATATGTTTGACACCCTTGGTGTATGGTGATAGAGTCCTAGTAGACTCTGCTCATCTGTTGCATTTCAGCTGTTGTTTAAGACAGAAATGCTTTTAGCCATCTTCGGATAACTAGAAGATTGTTTCCCTTGTCATGTGTAGACCTGCACAGATTTATGCTTTTATTTCTTATGGGCTAATACAGTATATTATATCTGTAGATAACTGATCATTCAACAGAATATTAATACTGTTACAAGATGCTTTGGTATAATTCCATGTTAGCTATATTTCAGAAGGAAGGAAAGCTTTCTTAATTTTAAGAGAATCTCTGTTACTCAGCAGAAACTATACAAACACTTCATATCCCACATCAAAGCAGACTTAATATAAGACTATGAAGTCAGGTTCATGTCTGGTAAAATTAGAAAACCTGTTCTTGAAGCATGTGGTGAAAGAAATGCTTCATATTACTGAGTGGAGAGGTAACTTACGGGATTTACTTGGAATTAGTCAAATACTACACTGTCATATCTCATGGCATCGGGCTGATCAGCATGTACAGAAAATGTTGTTCAATTATGCTGGCTGGGGACATGATTTCATAGAGAATCATTGTTATTCATATATTGTTTAGGAAAAAAAAAAAGAAAGAAGAGAAGAAGAAAAAAGTTACTTGGTTATTTTTGTTTGCTATATATTTTTTTTTTAATTCCTGTGCTGCTCTGAAGTATTTGGTATTGACCACTATCATTGTTGCAGGATACCAGATATGATGAACCAAAGGTATATTTCAAGCTAGAAAATCTTGTCTCCTGGCTGCTTGTATTTTTTTTTACTGTGTTGATTTCATTAGAAGTGGTTTTCCCAAATATCTATTTAGTTGGGCAGTTGGTTGATATTCTGATTTTATTTATATTATTCCGGTATCATAGAACTTTTGAAATTGGAGTTGTTGGTCAGTTTTCCCTACCCTGAAAAAATATTGCTCAAGTTACTGCTTTATGGGGAGCACAGTTCACTTGTTTTCATTGAATAGCCTAAGATGTTTATAAAAGGAGCAGTAGCAATATATACAGTTTGGGTTTTAAAGTCTGTGGTTATTTTTGGTGTTTAAACATCAGTGTTTATATAGGCAACTGGTCTTGACAAATGATTCTTAAATAGTAACCTCTTTGCTAAAGCTGTTGTATTTCACAGTCTTAATGGGAGAGGAGATTAATTACCTGGGGTTATCTGGGGTTTAATGGCACTTACTTTCTAGTGGCATATGTATCTTGTCTAACAGCTTTCTGCTTCCCTACTCACCATATTTCTGCATGTGCCAACTCAGGTGGATGCACTCCGGTTACGTCTGGAGGAAAAGGAGACCATGCTGAATAAGAAGACAAAGCAGATTCAGGAGATAGCTGAGGAGAAAGGCACTCAAGCAGGAGAAATTCATGATCTCAAGGATATGCTGGATGTGAAAGAACGCAAGGTCAATGTTCTTCAGAAGAAGGTAAGCTTATGTTCGTACAAGATTCTGTTCTCCTTTCTGACGCATCCTTATTCCTGCTTCATAATATCCCAAAGCTTACCAAACATCTTTGCTTGAAATGACATTTTTGAGGTTAGTGGTTGAATCTAGCATAAGGGAAAGATTGTTAACAATAAAGTTGTGAGCCTAGTCAAAGTTTTTTGAGGGAAAAAATGAAAAAACAAAGCAAACATGATTCTAAGCTGTTCTATGATCCTTTGTACTGCCTCTTTTTTCTGTTCAGTATTTATAATCACTGTGTGTGTGGAGGATGCACCTCCTTGAAAACTCATCTTTTCCCACTCATTGATTGAACAAAGCCACAAGGCTGTGAGGCATCTCAGTTTATAATTCTAGAGTGACTGTGCTATCAATATGTGAATGAATAAAATGAAATACAAAAGGAAAAGAGATCAAGTTAATTTATCTATATCTTATGGACATAAAGGTGCATAAAGAATTTACTATCTAGAACTCTTGTTGCAGATGCTTTCTAAATGTACATATTTATGTTTAACAGAGCTTGTTTTGGAGCTACTGGAAGAAGGTAATCAGGGCTCAGTCCAACCTTATCTGCCTTTGCTTTGCCTTCTTTGGCTAAGGGAATATAAACGCTGTCAATAAAATGAGGGTGGTTTCCTACGTAGCGTCCTTTGACATCCTTGTCATTGCAGGATGAATGCTTATGACTTGCACATGGCATGATTTTAGGTACGTCCTACACACATTTTTTTTAAAAAAAAGGTGTATGTGTATCACTATGGCTTTAAATTCACTGTACATTTTTTTTCTTTGTGGCTGTGCAGAAGCTGATGCTTGGTGCTGGTGTTCAAGATGCTAGGCTTGTAAACATTGGAGAATTTCACGGAGTTCTTGTACTTAATTTAGTAATTCAGTCCATTGATTCATTTATGCGCTAGTTATCGCTCACCTGGGCAACAAAGTTTATTTTAATATGTGGCTATGAACCATGTGAGCTAAGGATAATGTTGAGTTCCATGACAGTTAACCTTGCACAAAAGGGGGAATTCAGGAATAGACTAGACACTAAGGTGTTTACAGAAATCATGTATTTACTTCTCATAGTTGATTAAATCAAAAATATTTAGACATAACATCCATCTCAAAATCCTTAAAACTCTGGTACACTGTGGAATTTCTCTTAAGCTGTTCTTTTTTATTTTATTGGTTTTTTTACCTGATGTGTTTAAGCACAGACTCAGCCTGTCAGAACTTCAGGTCACTCTGTTTTTAATATTTTTATTATTAGTTCAGATCTGTTTAAGTTTTGAATTTTCTGGCAGCGTGATCATTGCTTATATTTTTGTTATTTCCCACCCCTATGGAACCCTTCGACAGAGAAATGCAGTTTGGGATGTACCTTAAGGGTGTTAGAGATGTGTATTTTTCTGCATGCTGTAAAATTCAGGATTATTTCTGTGGTAAAACTGTTCCTGCTGCAGGAAGATATTAAGCTCCGTTTTAAATCTTTCTTCACATTCCCATCTAAAATAGTTGAACCTGTCTTCTAATAATGCCAAATGTTCTTCAGCCATGGCTCCCAAAAGGATCTCTAATATGAATCCATGTGTAACCTATGGGAGTTCATTTTAGCATTGCTTATGAAATGAAAAACAGTTTCTGTCTCCCTGTGTCTGTTTTCTCCAACGATTGTCTATTAGAGCTTCTAATGAAAGTTCAGTAGTTAATAGACATTTTTACAGCCTTTAAAGTTCTGTTGCTGTTAGTTTGGTTGTGCTACCTTAACCTAGGGTTTTTTCTCCCTCTCCTTAGGAGTTAAAACTGGCAGCTTCAGGGAGACTAGATTTTAATCTGTGCATTCTAACTGGATAGAGTATGGATTAAAGACCACATAATCCATGATTTCTTTGCATCTCATCATACACTAGTTTTTTGCTACTAATACTTCACAATACTTTGGCTAATGTGATGTTGGAAACTTGCTTTAGCACTACCAACATGATTTAGAGGGAGTTTGAATCACTTTAATATAATGCAATTATTCTCTGAAGTGAGGATGTTGCATGGAAAGATGGCTAAATATTTGAGAATGTCATCAGCTTCATCTGCCCACTGATGATGGCTGTAATCAGCTTCTGCTGAAGATTTGCAACTCTGACCTGTTTCGCATCTTCCCTGACCCCAAAAATCAGAACAGAAATGAACACTTGCTGCACAGAGGGCACTTAAACTAACAGTAAGGCTAAAGAAATACAACCTGAGAAAACTGGTTATTTAAATGCTAAGTACAACGTAATCTGAAGACAAAAAAAAGGTTATTAGATACTTTTAAACAAATACTTGGAAGTTAGGTACAGAAATTGCACATAAACTGGCATAAGGATCAGAAGCCAGTTTAAACCTGTAACAGAACAGAAGTTTAGTGTACATAGACTAGTTTAAAAATGGTAGAGCCCAGTATAAGATAGACCTGGACGGATGTAGTATCAGATATAATCAGCTTAAGTTAGATCGGTTTCACATCCCCTTCCGACCCAAGTTAGGTCATAGTCCCCCAGCATATGAGAATGCTTTGCAACCTCCACTAACTTTCCCTTGACTGTGCTCATCTGCTCTGGCTGAGGTGGGCTAATCCCACCCTACCTGCAAGCTGCACGGCCAGCAGGCACAGCAGTGGGTGAAAAGCCCCTGCCACATGGACCCCCACAGTTGGGCAGACCCCAGTTCTGGGGGAAGGGAGCCTGGGACCATGGCAGAACCCCCTGTCACTCAGAGGTAGCAACTTTTGATGGGGGAGGGAAGGTTGCTGTGCAACCCAGCTGGCCAGCCAGCACAGCTGTGCATGGATAGCAGTGGGGGAAAAGTCCCCAGTGCACAGACCCCCCCCCAGTTGTTCCGGTTGGCTTTGGGGTGCCAGGTCTGCATGGGGGAGGGGCTCTTCTTTATCCCTTCCCCCTCCCATCACAGTGGAGTGGGGCAGATACTATGCTGGCTCCCCCATCCCTGCAACTAACTACACGGGGGTGGGGCCTTGTGCTGGGCAACCACTTGGGGTTGGCCCCACCTCAGCTAGGCTTGTCTGTCCTCAGCCATGCCTAGCAGACTGCGAAGCCTTCTGGCTTCGGCTACTGCAAGCAAATGCTTGCCCTCCTCAACTGAAGGGCGACTGTGGGTCCCATTCACTAGTAATCCAATCTACACATCTTGGAGAAACCTGCATAGATTGGATCTATTCTTCCTCAGGCTTTTTGAATGTCTATACTTAGCCATAGTAAGGTTGGAGCGATGTTGTAGTCATGGTGGTCCAGAAAATGTACAAGAAGCAGGATTTTTTTGTGATGTTTGGGGTAAAATATCCCAAGAAATCCTTGCCTCTTGAACAAATACTTGAAATATAAAGGGTATGTAGCACCAAAAAATATAGTGCTATGAGGGCACACCGGCATTGTAGCTCCCTGTCTGGAAAGCTATGGAGCCACCTCAGAAGTGCACTCTCTAGGCAAAGGGCAAAATGGGGTTGCTTCTTTGCTCCCCCTAACTCCGGGGCAGAAAGGCTGTCTCCAGTTGATGCCATGTGCAGGGGAAAGGCAGCCCACAGGTGCCTGTGGGGAAGATGTTACATGCTTTCCTCACCCCTGTGGGCAAAATGGGGACTGTGTTTGACAGCTACTGCCCGAGGAGCAGATCCAGTCCCAGGGCAGCAACAGTGGCTTGACAGCCCCCAGCCACCCTTGGGTCAGGAAGGGGCATGCTCCCTGCCCCTGCCACTCCTGCAAGTGAACCAGGGCTTTCCCTAGGTTGCTGTGGGGTGGGATGCAGATCCTGTAGCTGCCTTATAGGAACAGGGGCTTAATTACAAACCTTGCTGCATCAGTCAAGGGTTTGAGGTAATAGGAAAAGAATAGAAAAAAAAATCAATACTGTATCGTTACAGTAGTATGCAACAGCCTCTAGGACTATGGACATGTGGCTATTACCATGAGACTAAAAGGACCAGTAACATGACATCCCTCTGCTTTGGGAGGTGGTTGTGTTTTGTGTCCTAGGGGATTTATGCCACTCTCTCAGACAGTTCATTGTGCAGTGCAGCTGCCACTTGACAAAACGGCTGTAAGTATTTATCTCTGAACATGGCTTTGTTTTGTAGCAGCTCCCCAGACAGAGCCTGACACAGTCCTTTTGTGAATTGAAGAAGGAACTCAGATGCGGCCTGGTTGTGCTGATGTTAGCTGACTAGGCTCCATCCAGAAACAATCCAATATGCTCTTCCTCACTCCTGTCATTAAAGGCTGCCATGCATCTTATTCATAATGAGAGATGCTTTTCATGCCTTTTACTGCTACAAAGAAACTCAGAAATCAAGATCTTTCTCTTCACAAAATAGCTGAGAATACTTTTTTGTTGGGGGAGGGAGACGTGGACTATGTTAATAACTAATAGTTTTATCTTAGTAAATATATTGACTAAAAATGCACGGTCATGGAGGTTTTTATAACTTAAATAATCCTCCTTGTGATAAAAATTTTAGAAATTAAAAAACCAAGTGAATGCCTTGTGTATCTCTTCCTCCACTTTATATGAAAGTTTTGTTGCATAAATTCTGTAAGAAACATGCTTTTTTTTTCTTTGGAGTGCTGGTCATCAGTTCTTTTCTGAGTGCTTTTCTACAAATATTCCACTCTTGGCTATATTGCAGCCACCACTGTGTCACTGATGTCCTCACACTCCCCTACCTGAGAGTATAAAGGGCAAAGAGGTCTTATAGTCCTTCGGGTTCTTTTTACTGCTTGTAGCTATGAGACTATGCTTTTTGGCAATGTTAATTTCCTTTGTGCATTATGCAGTTTAGTTTAACTTAATTATTTAATGTATGGTGTTAGCACAGCATTAGTAATTAGAATTAGAGAACACATTTAATTTCCTTTTCTTTGTTGGCCTAAATTATATTATACTTTCCATAATTTAGTTAGTGAATTTCTGCTATTTTAGGTGTAGGCACACACTCATACAAGGAAATTGGATCATGGCAGAAGCTAAGTCACCAGGGTTTAAGATCTGTGCTTTGTGTGACACTTGATTGGTCACTCTGCTTGATTGTCTTGAGGAAGGGTGTGTTCCATAATTGTTCCATGTTGTGTTCTTTATCTTAGCAGTCAACTTGGTTCACACAATTTAAGTCCTTTGTCTTGGTAGGAAACAAAGTCAGAAGAGAAATACTAGCTGACTGACTCAATGTTTAGCATTTGTAGAAGCCTAGTTAGAGTCCAGGTCAGTGCGACAGATTCCAAGTGATGATAAATCTTAACAGTCAGCATCACGCTTGCCTAAGAGCACCTCTGTTAGTCCCGGACCTGATGTATTTATTCCCAGCAGTTGCCAGTAACACTGAGGGTCCTAAAGAAACTGTGGCAGGATGAGGACATGTGGTCATGGTAGCCATAATAGCCCTGGCATGGACCAGACCATTTTGGTATTTGGATTCAATAAACCTCTTTTCACAGATCTCCATCACTTTACTTGTGTTACTCAGCATAGAACAATGGTCAAAACCTTCACTCAGACTCAACATTCTTGTACTGAACAGTTTAGTGCTGACTGCAGTGGGCTTCTTTTAAAAGTAACTAGCTGTTCAGCTTCTTTTTCCAAACACTACTATAAAGCAGTAAACTTTTGACCAAACTGTCTTACAAAGCTAAATGGACACCTTAGCACTAACTTTCCCTCCTGACAACACCAGTTTCAGCAATTCGAGATTGTTTATAAACCTTAAAGCAGTCTGGACTTCATCAGCTCTACATGAGGCTATCAAGCAGCAGTACCTGTATATCCCTGTATTTTTCCCTCCCGCCCAGTAACAGAATTCCCCAATTAGAGAGCACCTCATTCCTGAGAAACCTCATCCCAGGGTTGTTTAGCCCTTGAACAGGCATGGTCTGTTAATGCCTGGCAGAGTTAAGGCACAATTTATGTTCTCCCAGAAGTTATTCAAGTTGGTCTCTTAGGAATTGGGCAGGAAAGATTGGCCTCCTCGTTCTGTTGGAGTTCATTCCACTAGGACAGGCAACTCCTGCTTCCTGTTCTTTGAACTTTCTCATGTCTAGATATGTAGGGCAGCTGCCTGGAAGCTCAATCCATACATTACCAGTTGTTCTTCCCCAATACAAGCTTCTGATCAGATGCCAGTTTTAGTAGGGCTGCCCTGCAGTTGCTGTTTAGACAGGACTTGTCATTCCCACTTTCAACAATACAGACATTTACTTATTAGTAACCAGGAATGGAATCAGTTTGGACAGTCACTCAAAGAATCAAGAATGAAGGCTTACTCTACAGTAACTGTGGCACTTGTCAGTTGTACCTTCCCTTTCTACTGCTTCAGAGTGTTTCTCCCATGATGTTGTTAAGGAACAAAGGAATGCACGTGTCCTGCTTTTTATGTTCGTAAGCAGAATAAGTGTAAGGCTTCCTAGAGTGCAATCCCAGTTCCAACATACTTTCCTAAGCAAAAAGAATCCAAGCCAATAATGGAATCTGTATGGCAATACGTCTTGAAAAATATTGTTTTCTGTAAGGTAGGTAACCTTACTCATCACCAGCTAGGATTTTTAAAAAGTCACCTGGAAAAGAAGCCCAAATAAAAAATACTCTATGGATTTTGAAATATTTAACAGAAAAGTATGAGTGTTTTGTGTGTTTTAAAGATAAGCCTTAGATTTATATTAAGATTCATATTAATATAGTGAAACTCATTTTCTTTTGTTCCAGTCAATGTATATTTGTTGTAAGATGTCCAAAAATGGGCAGTTAATGCATTCTGGAACTGCCTAATAGAGGCATAAAGGTTGCCAGGCAAATTATTTTGCATTTTTTATTGCCTCGCATACTGAGGGATTAGAAAAATGGTGAAAATTCAGAAGAGTTAGCTTGGTCGGTTGCCTTTAGGATATTCTTGAAACAGTTTCTTGGGCAACTGCTCTTTTGCTTCCTGTATTTCAATTGACTATAGCTGGGTCTTCATTAGTAGTGACTCAGTGGACATGCAGTCAGCTCTCTGTGGGAGTTTGTCACTGGTCAGTGTATATCACTTCACCCAGAATAGGGTTCAGAACTGCACTGGAACATCTCTACTTGACATATATGCTTTCTGTGTGATGGCCAAGACTGACATCTGTACAGTAGCACAAGAGCTTTATACTAGGGCGGTGTGAAGCTTCAGTTGCTGATTTGATTTGGAGGAGATTCGGCCCAATTCGGCAGCCGAATCTCTGGATCCAAATTGAATTAGGAGACCCTTTAATCTCTCCAAATCAATTCGGAGAGTTTCGACAATTTGGCCATAGACACAGCTTTATAGGGTTTTTTTACGTACCCCAAGGTACCAGGCATGACTTGTGATCGCTGAGATAATGGGGCGGATTGAGCATCCTATGGGAGTGTGGGGGAGTCCCCTGCGCGCTTGGCGGCAGTCCCAGAAGTGGACTGGAAGTACCTTTGGTCTACTTCTGGGTCTGCCGCCATGGGTGTGGGAGACCCCCCTCCAACCCCAACTCCTGTAGGATGCTCCATCCGGCCCATCATCTCAGCATTTGCGAGCCATGCCTGGTACCTCGAGGTACGTAGAAAAAACATAAAGCTATGTCTATGGCCAAATCACTGGTTCTCGGAATCAGAATCAAGTCTTCAGATTCAGATTTGGCTGAATCGAATTGGGACAGCGATCTGAATCAGCAAATTGAATCGCTGTCCTCCGAATCATGCCTAATCTGAATTGAATACTGCCCACTTTGCACACCTTTACTTTATACACCTTTTATTTGATGGAGAGGGTTTGATCTTGGCTGATTCCGTACTCATTTTATAAGCCTGCCAAAGCCCACGCAGACTTCCTGCATGCAAGACTACCTCCACATCACTGTTGTTATAATTGTTCACAATGCTTCCGAATTAAGTGAACTCAAGAATTACCAGAAGTTCTCTTCTGCAGATGAATTTGGAAGAGATGCCATACTTTATTCCAGGGACTGGCTGATGCAACAACTCTTTTCCTTAACTGATGGCTGCTCCAGAGTTGGTTGCAGAGGCAGTAAAATAATCTACCAACAGCTGAAGATCTTTCCTAGAGTAGGTCACCAGCACTTATCATCAGCCTACACAAGTTCCTGTATTGTTTGTAGTCAATCTTAGATGAAGTCTGCAGTCTGGAGAGGTTGAACAACTTGCCTTAAGTTTGAAAGTTGATTTAAACATCCTCATTAAGGTTTTGGGTTGCCTTGCTGAGGAGCCCTGCATTAAAACAACATAAACATGATCTGCTGTGAGATGTATTTTTGTTTGACATCTCTTGCCAAAAAGAAAGGATTGGATAGATTAGGCGCACACATTATCATGAAATGTGTCTCAAGGCAGAATCTTTCCTGGACAACTGAGTTTGTACACAAGGCTCCAAAGTCCAAGTTGGCACACTGTATTATACATTCACATATTTTGATTATAGGGAAAATTGGGTTGATGATTGCTTTCCAATATTAGTAATAGTGTCGTAAGTATTTCTTGGGTACATTGTAATCCTATGTCAGGGCTTTGTTGGTTATGAGCTAGGGCTAGGAAGAAATTGTTTTCCCCTCATGAATGCTACTACTTTTTTGATTGTATGGTTTGGGGTGGGGGTTTTGCCTTCCGCTGAGGAATTGGGATGTTGGCCTTAGATAAAACTGCAGGTGTCAACTGAGGTGTCCTCCTGGTACTAGAAACCAGAAGTTCTTGGCTAGAGGATTTTGTTCGTCTGTTCTGGTTCATACTCATCCCCAAATTTTGGTGTTAAGAAAAAAACTCTGGGGTTATTTTGCCTTCATTTGTAGTTTTTCCTTCCTAAGAATATCTTCTCAAGATCATCTGAGCATACATTAACTAACCACTTCCCTGTTGCAGTGCCTTCGTTTCTCCAGCTTTTACCTGTGGTATGCTATAGGGCGTTTTGGGTGTCTTGAATACTGTGCCTTGTATTTGCATGCAAGGATTCAAAGTGGTGATTTGGGGAATTCATTTGGTTAACAAATACATTCAAATCTAATGCATGTTCCCAAATTCATCCATTCTTGGAAGCAGAATACACAAATTAAGTTTTCTGTAAAGGTCCTCTTTTCCCCCAGCTTCTGGCATGTTTTCAAATGACCCCATAATAGTAGCAATAATTGAATAGTTCACATGAAACGTGTTCACCAGAGTTCATCATTTACAAAAGACCTGACTATGTGGCTCCTCCTTTCTCCACTGTATGTTTTTGTTCTTCCACATGTTCTTCATGTATATAATGAAACAGGACAATAGCAGTTTTTTGGGCATGCCCTGAAGTGGGATTAGTATTTTTCCTCCTCCCTAGGACATTCCCCTGTGGTTTAATATGTTTTTGTTTTACTGTAAATTTCTTATTGTTGTAATAAATCACTGACTTGGAAAATATAATTGAATGTTTGAATCTGAACCTCATTTAGAATCTGTTAAAATTGTACAACTTTCTGGCTGACTGATTCTCGATGATAACGTAGATGGAAGTTTAATTTGCCAACAGCATTCTGTGTTCCCGTTCTGTTCCACTATCTAGCATTCTATATTTGGCCTCTTTATTGGTTTTTTGATTTCTTGTCTCATCTATATACGTCCTTCAGCGAACTCAAATTTTCCTCCCTCCAGTCTGTTTTTGGTACTTTCTCTGTTACAATGAGAGAGGCAATATAGAGGGGTATAGTACTTGCATATCCAAGTTGTAGTATTTAATTAGCTACTTGTTTGTAGAGCAATATTCACCTTCTGAATGGTGAGTGCTGTCAAAAAAGTAAGGTAGGAAAAAAGCAATACCATTCCTGTCTGCACAGGGCCAGATGTTGATATGGAATCATGTGTGTTTCCATGATGATAAATACTCTAAATGCTATTCTATGAGTTTCTCCAAATGAATAATATTAATCACAGCCTAATGGGACTTTTTCCTATGACACTTAAATATGCAGTTTCAGTAATTTTATAATGCCATTCTTGGAACATCTTTTGAACATCTCAGTGTCACTGTGCTTTGAACAAAACAGAACATGAAATCTCTGAGCTACCTATAACTTTTTTCAGGCTTTTCTTTCTGAATTATACTTCCACAAGATAGGAGGATCGTCTGCTCTGAGATATTCTGGTCTTCTTTATTTGGAGAACTTGGGGAAGGCCAAGTAGAGAGAACAAATTGCATTTCTTGCATTTTTCCTGCAGTGAGCTTTATCCAAAACAAGCCATTGCACATATTTCAGCAGAGCACATATCAACACTTGATACAAGATCAGTGAATATTCCTAATGTAGCTACTTTTTAGCCTCTACAGGCTATTCTCCATTGGCTTGAATGGGTGCCAGGAATGAAACTTTTGAGGACATGGCCTCTGGGAGCACTTAATAGCATCAGCAGACACAGGATTTAATATAGCACTGTTCTGTGGAATTAGATCAGGATTTTAAACCAAATGAATATAAACCAAAATTAGAATGTAAAATATGTAATATTAGTTTTGCTTGTCAGTATCTGTGGCGTTTTAATGTATATGAAAGCAGAACAAAAACTGAACATCTAATTTTAACAGTAAATTTGGGATATTTTGGTACAGCATTCCAGACAAGCAGAATGCAGAGAAATGTTTCTAACCAGTTATAACAGCATTTTATTTTAATTTAATTAATAGAATGAGACTGTGGCTCAAATTGGGCTGAGCAGTTTTTTTTGATGGACAACCAAGTTTGAGTCTGCTGACAACTGATCAACTCAGGTCAATAAATGGTAGAAAGTAAGCCTGTTCTCCCAGCATAAAAACAAATGGTCACTCAGCAAAATGTAGAGGAAAAACTGTTAACAGGAAAAGCAACTACTTTTTTATTTATTGCAAAATTAACCTATGGAATTAAGTGTTTCAAGGTATTATTAAAGCAAAGATCTTATTAAATACTTAGAAAATGAATTTTTATATGTGCAAGAACATTCCCAGTTGCATAAGATACTATAGGTTCAAATTAAATCTTCATCCTTCAGGATATAAGCCATTTATACACTTCTTCAGGTTCAAGAGAATTGTGCCAGTCCCTATGGCTGAACTTTGTCAGAATGAAGTTTGTTTCACAGCTAATATGAACCTTTGCTAAGTATTTTGCTCATTACTAACTTGTAAGTATTCCAAGAAAATGCTATGAAAATTGCTTATGAGGCACTGGGACAAGACTCAGTGGGATTCAGATTAGTGCCCTGAAATTACTGCATTTCAGTTCATGGAACTGATGAGAATTGAATTCCCTGTGCTGAGATCTCATCTCTTTTGTGGCAGTGGTTGCAATATACTAAAGGCCACTTAGATTCACAGAAGTTTAGGGCTGGAAGGGACCTCAAGAGATCATCGGGTCCAGCCCCCCTGCTCTGGGCAGGAAAGACTGCTGGGGTCAAATAACCACAGCAAAGTGTGCATCCAGTATCCTTTTAAACATCTCCAGGGTAGGTGCTTGCACCACCCCTGTTGGGAGTCTATTCCAGAGTATGGTCACACGAACTGTGAAGAAGTTTTTCCTTATCCAGTCTGAAACCTTCTTCTAGGAGTTTATGACCATTGCTCCTGTTTTTCCCCCTGGGGTGCTTTGAAGAATAGTTGTTCACCTAGCCCCTGATGTTGTCCCCTGATACATTTGTAAGCTGCCACCAACACCCCCCCCCCCCAAAGTCTTCTCTTTTCTAGCCTGAACAGTCCCATATCTGTCAGCCTTTCCTCATATGGCTTGCTTCAGGCCTCTAATCATATGAGTGGCTCTTCTCTGGACTCTCAAGCTTCTCCACATCCTTCTTGAAGTGTAGCACCTAGAATTGAATGCAGTAGTCCAGCTGCGGCCTCACCAGTGCCAAGTAGAATGGGAGTATAACTTCCTTAGTTTTGCTTGTGATGTATCAGTTGATGCATGCCAGCATATTGTTTGCTCTGCTAAATGTAGCATCACACTGGTGGCTTGTATTCATTTTATGTTCAGCTATGACCCCCAGGTCCCTTTCTGATGTGCTAGCTAGTGTAGCACCACTGATCCTCTAAGTTTGTTGTGGATTTTTCCCTCTCTAGATGGCACGCTTTCCGCTTTCCGGTGTTGAACAGCAACTGGTTCTGGTCCTCTCATTTAACTAATCTGTCTAGGTCTACCTGGATCATCAGCCTACCCTGATGCATGGATGTACTTCAACACAGCTTAGTGTCATCAGCAAACTTTGCCAATGTGCTTTTCACCCCCGCATGCAGGATCATTGATGAAGATTTTGAAAAGCATTGGTTCAAGTACTGAGCCCTGGGGGACCCCACTGACTACCTTCCACCAGGTTAGCAGTCAGAGACAACCATAGCAGGGTGTGGGGCCTGAGGCAAATCAGTCTGTGCAGGACATGGACAGCAGTGGTGGTGGGAAGGGGGTGTTGGTGAGTGGCTGGACAGGAGCTGGCTGGGCTCCATGGGGCCCCCCAAAGCGCAGGGCCTGGGGCAGTCTTCCTGATTTGCCCACCCCCCAGGGATGGCCCTGGACACAGATCTGTCTATTAGTACTCTCTGGCTCTGACTCCACAGCCAGTTTCCCACCCATCTGATGGTTGAATTGTTGAGCCCACAGTCCCCTAGTTTTACCTGGAGAGCGTCATGGGACACCAAGTCAAAGGCCTTCCTAAAGTCTAAGTAAATGATGTTGACCTCATCTCTCTTACCCAGGTGGTGAGTAACCTCATCATAGAAGGAGATGAGGTTAGTCAGACATGACCTATCTGGTTCAAAGCCATGCTGGCTGTCGTTCAGCATTTTGCCTCTACTAGTTTATCGCATATAGACTCCTTGAGAAATGTTTCCTGGGATTAAGGATTTTTCCTGGGATTGAGGTCAGGCTGATCAGCCTGTAGTTCCTTGGGCCCTCTTTTCTGCCCTTCTTGAAGATGGGCATAAGATTGGCCCTCTTCTAGTCTTCTAGAACTTTTCCTGAGCACCACGAATTCTCAGAGAGGTTTGCCAGTGGTCCTGCAATGACTTCACATAGTTTGTTCAGCATTCTCGGATGGAGTTCATCCAGTCCTGCTGATTTATAGATATCCAGCCTCTCTAGCTCTTCTTTCACCAGCTATACATTGACTGTTGGTAGGTGATCATCCCTACTGTGATTCTTCTGTGTCACATTTGCATTCAGTAGGCTATAACTCTTAGACTGGTGGAATACAAATGTGAAGTACTCGTTCAGGAGTTCAGTTTTGTCCTTGGTGTCAGTGATCAGATGTCCAAATGCATTGAGCAGTGATCCCATGTTTCCACTGGTTTTCCTCCTGTTACCTAAGTGCCTATAGAAGGACTTCTTATTGTCCTTGATTTCAGTTGCTAACCTGAATTTTGTCACTGTCTTTGCTTTTCTGATCTGTCCCCTACAGGTATGGGCCAATCTTATGTAGTTCTTGGGGTCTATTCCTAGCTTCCATTGTTGGTAAGCCTCCCTTTTCTTTTTCAGAAGACGTGCAACTTCCCTATTAAGCCAAGATGGCCTCCCAGCCCCTATGCCACCTGTTTTGTATACAGGTATGGACAACTTCTGTGCACTGAGGATCGTGTCCTTGAGGAATGACCACTCTTCAAACACACTCTTTCCCTGCCATCTATGATCTTGTAGGGCATTACTCACTAAAGCCCTTAGCTTATTGAAGTCAGCTTTTTTAAAGTCCAGAATTTGTACCTTACTGACAGATTTCCCAGCCCTATGACGGACAGTGAAAGTGATAGCGTTGTGGTCACTGTCACCTAGGTTAACCCTCTTGTCATAACCCAATGAGTTTGGTGCCTCGGCACTATGGAATTTTCTTGACACCTGGGAGCCTCTTGCACAGCGAGGGTTTTTGTTGCATAAAGAACCCGCATGCAGGAGAGTGTTCCCGCCACTTTTGCAGCTGCTTTTGCAGGATGCATTTTCTCTTTGCAGCACGGGGGTGTACGGTGCAAAGAGTTCCCGCCATTCGGATGTAAATTCGTGCCCCGCAATTGGCTAGTGCTAAATTATTCACACGTGGCGGCCGGTAATTGGCTTGCTGGCCGTTAAAAAACTAGCGCGACTTCCGCCCAAGTCGAAGAACTTTGAGCACGCTGCAGAGTGCCTCTTAGAGATCCGACTTGCGGCTAGCTGATCGATAGACTGATCACCTATCGATCCTTCTTCTCGTCGCCGAATGCAGTCCCAGACGTACCCTTTTCCCACCGGCTTGAATTACGGACGAGTTTACTGGCATTGGCCTCACCAGCTGGAGCAACTCACATTGTTGTCCAGACGACCGAACCGTTTCCGTCGCAGCCACCCGCGACGTAAGTAAAGTTTTTTGCAACCATTAAGCTTGTCAGCCTCTCTATTCACCAGCCCCCCCGACGAACGGGTAAATTCTGAATCACCTCGAGTCGGTTCAGCCCGGCTGAGACACCTCTGTCTTCAGATCACTTACCAGATTGTCCCCTTTGGCCAAAACTAAATCTAGAAGGGTATTTCCTCTGGTCAACCCAGATACTTCCTGAGACAAGTAGAGCTTGTCAGTATAAGTCAGGAATCTATGTGACCAGTGAGATCTGGCTGAGTATTGTTCCCAGTAGATGTCTGGGTAGTTAAAGTCACCCATGACGACCGTATCCTATACTCTCGCAGCCTCTTCCAGTTCCCTGGAGAATTCCAGATCTAGGTCCTCATCTTGATTCAAAGGTCTGTTATATATTCCTACAGTTAAGTCCCTTTCACCGTGTCCCAACCCCCCTCCCACACCCACACCGTATCTTGACCCATAGGGTCTCAAGTCGCCCTTCTTTAGTACCAGTTTTGGCTTCCAAGGATGTGTAGTGCTCCTTTACATATGGAACTACACCTCCACCCTTTTTTCCTATGCAATCCCTCCTATGCAGGGTGTAGCCATCTATAGCTATGATCCAATTGTGGGTAGAGTCCCACCAGGTCCCTGTTATCCCTATGATATTGTAGTCCCTGCTGGAAAGCAGGAGGGCCAGTTCCTCCTGTTTGTTCCCCATGCTCCTGGCATTTGTTTACAAGCAGTTGAGCCCTCCGCTGGATGTCCTCAGGTTCCTGTCACATTGAGGGAGCTCCATTCCATAGATTTCATAGATATTAGGGCTGGAAGGGACCTCAAAAGATCATTGAGTCCAGCCCCCTGCCCGAAGGGCAGGAAGTCAGCTGGGGTCATAGGATCCCAGCCAGATAAGCATCCAATTTACTCTTGAAAGTGTTCAGTGTAGGTGCTTGAACCACCTCCGATGGCAGGCTATTCCAGACCTTGGGGGCTCGGACAGTAAAGAAATTCTTTCTTATGTCCAGCCTGAAACGGTCTTGTAGTAGTTTGTAACCGTTCGACCTCGTCATCCCTTGGGGCGCTTTGGTGAACAAACGTTCCCCCAGATACTGGTGGTCACCCCTGATAAACTTATAGGTGGCCATCAGATCACCCCTGAGCCTGTGCTTTTCCAGGCTAAAGAGCCCCATGGCTCTCAGCCTGTTGTCGTAAGGTCTCTTTTCCTGACCTCTGATCATGTGCGTGGCTCTTCTCTGAACTCTCTCAAGCTTCTCCACATTCTTTTTGAATTTGGAGCCCAAAACTGGATGCAGTACTCCAGCAGTGGCCTCACCAAGACCGAGTACAAGGGGAGAATGACGTCCCGGGATTTGCTTGAGAAGCATCTATGGATGCAAGCCAGCATTTTGGTCGCTTTACTAGCCGCAGCATCACATTGCAGGCTCATGTTCATCTTGTGATCAATGATGACCCCCCCAAGTCTCTTTCTTCCGTAGTGCTAGCCAGTGTAGCACTGCCAAGCCTATAAGGATGCTGCAGGTTTTTCCTCCCAAGGTGGAGAACTTTGCATTTTTCAGTGTTAAACACCATCAGGTTCTCATCCACCCATTTGCTGAGCCTGTCCAGGTCAGCCTGGATCGCCCTCCTGTCTTCTGGTGTGGATGCTTTGCCCCAAAGTTTGGTGTCATCGGCAAACTTGGCCAGTCTGCTTCTGACTCCAATGTCCACATCATTAATGAAGATGTTGAACAGTATGGGTCCAAGGACAGAACCTTGGGGGACCCCACTGGTCACAGGGCACTATGATGATTGACTTCCGTTAGTTACTACCCTCTGGGTCTGACCACGGAGCCAATTTCCCAGCCAGCAGATCGTGGTGGACCCAAGGCCACAACTGGCCAGTTTCACCAAGGTGATCATGGGATACCAGATAGAAGGCTTTTTTGAAGTCAAGATATATGACATCAATTTCTTCTCCCTTGTCCAGGTGATGGGTCACCTGGTCATAGAAGGAAATGAGATTGGTCAAGCAAGACCTATCTGCAACAAACCTGTGCTGTCTATCCCTCAGGATGTTGGTGTCAGCCAGTCCATTAAGGATTCCCTCAGCTTGTGCTGTAGTGTGCTTTCTGTCTTCTCCTGTTGTAATTGTTGTTTGTTTGTTGGCCCCTGGGCTTGCTCCGCTTTTCGTCCCTCCATCTTCTAGCAATCTCAGTTTAAAGCTCTGTCAAGGAGGTCCGCCATCCTGGCCAAGAAAAGAGCCTTCCCCTTCAGTGTGAGGTGGATACCATCCCTTCCCAGAAGGCCTCGGTCTCTCAAGTGCATGAGGTGGTCAAGGAAGCCAAAACCCTCTCAATAGCAGCATTGCCAGAGCCTTCAGTTCACCTCTTTGATGCATCTGTCTCGCCTAGGCCCACCGCTCGCAACCAGGAGGATGGAGGAGAAAACTACCTGTGCCCCAGCCCCTTAAGCCCAGCCCCCCAGAGCCCTGTGATTACTCATGACCTGGCCAGGATTGCTCTGAGCCGTGTTATTCATGCCCACATGGATGAGGAGCATGGGATAGTGGTCAGAGGGCCGGAAAAATTTAGGAATCCTCTGTGCCACATCCTAGATACAGGCCCCTGGGAGGCAGCAGACCTCACAGGCCAGGGGTCAGGGCAGCAGATTGCTCCTTCTGTCCCTGTCAGGAAGAAGTTGCCCACCACAACCACCCTGTATCTCTTCTTAGGAGTGGTAGCTAGCTGCTTCCCCTCATCCAGAGCTGGTGTTTCTGCTGATGTCTCTGCTGGTGGTGTGAGAGATGTGGACCCATTGCTCAGTTCCAAGGGAGAAGTGACCCTGGTATTGCATGTCCTGGGACCCAAGACGACTGTCTTCCAAGCAGCCTCCAGGTGGGCGCTCAGTGGCGGTGGGGCCTATGCAACACTAACCACAGGGCCCAGGACGGTCACCCCGAATGCCCCCCCCACCCCCTGATGGCCCTGCTAAGGAGCATACCCCACAGTTGGGGGTGACCTTGCTCCCATTCCTAGTTGGTGGCAGCTGTGGCAGGCAGCCCCCGTAGCCCGGAGCCAGGGGCTCCATCTGGGTGGAGTTTGGAACCATAGGTTCCATCTGGGTGGAGACCTCAGTGGTGCAAAGGGAGGGAGCGCCACCTGGGGCTGAGGTGGGAAGCCGCAGGGTGTGAGGTGTCCCCACCACTGTATAGTAATAGGCTATGCTACTATCCATAAACTGGCCCACAAACTGCCTACAAGCTGCTTACCCTGTTTGCAGGCTCCCTGGTCACTGGCTAGTGTTCTCACTAGATCCTATTGAGAAAGAAATGCCTCTCAGTGTGAATATCCTAAAAATAATACATCTGGTTGAGGAAATCTGTGTTAAATTGTTTTGATAGAAATACTAGTCAGGAAGATTGCAGTTGTGATGATGGAGTCCAGAGAATATAGTTTTAAAATTCCACAATGAAATTGTCTGGCAATAGAAACCAAGAGTTGAGAGGGGAATATACTTTATTTTCTAAATTCACTTTAGAATGAGAGATATCACATTGGATACAGAACTTGGTATCGCTCCAGTTGTTTCAGTCTCTGGAGTTGTAATCAGGTGTCAACAAGTACACATGAACAGAGCGTGATAAGTATGCATAGGAAAGGAGTTCAGGAAGGAAGCAGGGGGAGGGTGTGGAAAAACCTCCTTTGGGAGGGATTTTGTAAACTTAAGTGAACTGTTCTGCAACTTGACAGGATTCTGCTTGCAGAGCATCCTCATCTGTGAAGAGATGCAGAGAAGAGAATGGCAGTTGGATCAGTACCAATTGTCTGTTAGCTGCAAAACCAAAGGCTCAAAATAATCAACTATCTGAAGAGGTTATTAAACTAAACTTTGATGTAGCAGCTCCTCTTCCTCCCTTCTCAAGTTGTGGGAGGCAGTTTTGTGACACAGGCATGAAGGTGAAGTTAGCTTCAAGAATCAGACATGAATTGTATACTTATCTATTTCATCTGTGTAATTGCTCAATTTCCTTTTGCTTATACTTCTCTTTGGTCTGTGAACATTTTCTTTGCAGTAACAGCAATATACAGGTCTGTGGCTCATGTTCTGAGAATAAGGTGCTTTTCTATAGAAATTTCTATCAGAGCTTCTTTTCCTGTCACTTACTTAAAAGTAGGAGTCTACTTAATTACCAGGTTCACGGTTTTCATGGAAACTGCAAAAATCAGCGTTGTTTGTGATTGCCAGGAAATATTACTTTGACCATGATTTCCCGTGAAATCAACCTAAAAAACTCCAGCATATTATTCAGATAATATGCTGTTTTAGAATGTCTCAATGCTTACCTCAAATCAAAGGCAATGCAACAATCACTACAGCCATAGATCACGTGATTGAAAGTTACTGTCCACTAGTGACATACTAAGTTAGGAGTTTTCAACCTTTTTTAATGAGTGGCGGATGGACCTGGAGCAGGGGGAAGGGGTGGTGGCACAGCCAGACACTGAGCGAGGGGGAGGGGTGCACGGCTGAACACGGAGCAGTGGTGCGGGGTGGTGGATGGTGTGCAAGCTTCCCCTCCGGGTGGCACCTGTGCAGCCTGCAGATGGGCACCGCTGCCCCGGCCCTGCTCCCAGCGCTCCGACCCTACCCACCCATGTGTACCCCCTAAGGCCTTCCCAAGTACCCCCAGGGGTATGTGTACTCCTGGTTGACAACCCCTGTACTAAGTGAAAATGCCAGTTGGTGAAGTGAAAATGTTTCTATTAAGGTTAGCATTTATTAGTATTTCTAAACTTTTTGTAGAACGCTACATACAATAATAAAATATGATTATATACGTTGCAATTCATGTCGAACCTCAATCTATATTTACTATATATTTAAATGTAGATTTAAATGTAACATTTAAATATAAGAATATATGATACAAATTATATGATATATTTTACTTTCTGTGGAATTTACTATTAAATTATATGGTATGTGTGTCTCCACCAATCAGTGGCAAGGGGCAGGGCCATTGGAAAATGCCCTCAAAATCAGTTCTTCATGCTGCGACCAAGCCATGATAATTGTTTTGTCTTTCTGCGAGTTAAGTAAACCCCTAATTATAAACTGTGTAGCTAAAAATGCCTAGCTAATTTTGAGTAAAAATATTGTATGCTAGTTTTGAAGCAGTTTCCAAAAAAACCCCTGCTTGTGATTATATAAGATTTTGTTATGCTTTCAATTGTTTCATGGAATTTTACCTGAATAGCCAAGCTATAGCAACTCATTATGTATTGGATTTGGTATATCGCTGCATTCCTGCTTTAAACCTTCCTCCTTCTAGCTACACCCTCAAAATTCTCTCTCTCTCTTTCAAACAGTTACAGAGTAACATGCTGGATAGAGGCAGTACAAACTGTCACAAGCCAAGTGCGTGATTTTTGTTTGTGTGTGCTTCGGCACTGCTGAATTATTTCCCGCCACTTGTAGCTTTCTTTGCAGGGTGCATTTCTTCGTTGCAACACAGAAATGCACGTTGCAAGGAGTTCCCGCCATTTGTATTCAAATTCGTTCCCCACTATTGGTCAGTTCTAAATTATTCCTACGTGGTGGCTAGCGATTGGCTTGCTAGCCGTATAAGAGGCTTGAGTGGTTTCTGCCCAAGTTGGAGGACTCCACGAACATCAGGAGAAGGAGACTTCACATCTCGTGAAGATCTCTAAGCGCTGCGGAGCCTATTGGACCCAGCGTGAATTTCAAGAAGGCTACAGGGGTCTGATCAGCCTCTCGCCTCTCCCCGTCACCGCCTAATCCCTCGACGTACTCTTCCCTGCGCGCAAAGTTCCACAGAGCCTAGCAAACTTCATGTGAGTGAATCCAGAGCTCTGTCCAAGTCCTTAAACTGGGACTTAAGTGAAGTTTTCCTGGAAGTTTTCCCGCCTGCACCGCGACCATCTACGGTGTAAGTAAACAATCTTAAATCAACCATTAAGCGTCTGTGCCTAATTCTAGTGTGCCGCCTGCCTTCCCCGACCCGGCGTGTCCGGGCTGCTGGCCACAGCCTGCTGCGCGAAAAAAGGGCCTCAGACCGCTCCCGGCCCGCACGCAAACCTCTTCCTCTAGTGGGTTTCTCAGTTTCAGTGTAGTTCCAAAGCACTGTAAAGATATCAAATAAGCATTTCCTAGAAGGGGTGAAGTTTGAGATGATAGTAGTGTCTTGAGAAACAATATTCTTTTATAGCCAGAAGGAAGAAGACCCATCCACTACTTTTTAAAGAACACGAGTGTTAAGCTTAGTAGCCAGGGTTTCTAAAAATACAGTGCTTTCTCAGGTTTTGTTCTTTGGGTTGTTTTTTTTTTTTGGGGGGGGGGGGTTGGGGCGGGGTGTAATAAAAGCTTTGGATGCTTTAATCATGTAGATGTGATGTTCCCCTGGTTAGAGTTCTCCTCTGTCTTTCATGCTTTCAGACTTCCTGTTTCTGACTTTAAGATAGTGTTTTTTCAAGTAGCAGTCAGTAACTCCTTTAAAATGTTAACTTGGTGTTATGACCTACTTTTGCAGGAAGTAGATAAAATTCAAATACAACTTCCCTGCCCTAGACAGAGTCATTGACGTGAACTGAACAAACATTTCATTGTTTTATCAATGACTATTCATAACACTTAACAGTTGACCACCTCTGTCTCCAGGGGTTGACCTAGGTCTGTGGAATTGAGAATAGAGAAATAAAGCAGACTGGATATTGTACACGTAATGGTACCTTCCATTTAGTTAATACTTCAAAACCCAAAGGATTCCAAATTACTTTATAAACTTAACTGATGCATACGCTATATAGGGATCACTTTTGTTTATAATTGAAGTGCCAGTACCTCTGGGGTATAACAGTGCTCAGTACCAACAACTTGGGATGTAAAGTAAAAGGAACTTATTGAATCCTATTGAAACTCCAAGGCTAGGGACGGACATTCCAAAAGCTGGAGCCTGAATTGATTCAGTCTTTGCAGGTTAGTCTAACTTGCATAGATTGAACCAATTTGCAAGTGAATAGATATTCACTTTTGACTCTGGAAATGCAGGCACATGCCTGCAGTGGCTCAGGCCAGAAACTGGGGGGGCGCTACAGTGAGCACTCATCTGGAGGGAACTAAGCTGAGGGGGGAGTGGCCAGGCCCTGGCAGGCCATTGAGTATGATTGGGGAGGGGTTTAAACCCAGGGAGAGGCACCTGTCACCCACTGCCTGCTCATGGTGGTGCCGAGCACTTGGGGCAGGTTGCCATGGGCCAGTCACTGTCTTGGCCCCTGGGCTGTGGGACCAGGCTGGACTGGGATGCCATAATTCATTGCCTCCCCCTACCGCTGCCCATGCCCCCAGCCCACAGAAGCCCATCCCAAGTGCCCAGTGCTACCATAAGTAGATGACAAGTGCTTCACCTGTGCCTGCTGTGATAGTTCATTCCACCACTGCTGGGAGGGGGAAGGGGACCTGTGCTGCAGCTGCGGCCTGCCTGCAAACCATGGCCCCCTATGTGGGGCTGGAGATGTTGGGCTCTGAACACCATCCCATGGGGCAGCACTGGCCTAGGCCACACTGCCGCCACGGGAGATAGCAATGAGTAGATTCCCCCCCTCACTGCAGCCAGGTCACATCTCTCCTCCCCTCCCTCTCCCTGATGCCAGCTGGCCACTCCTTGGAAGGACTCAGCTTGGGGTACCGTATTGGTGTCCCTCTGCTGCTGCTGCCTGCAATTAACCCCCCACTTCCCCTCAGGCTACTGGCGTCTGGCCTGCATGGCCCTCAGTGCACGGCCCTGAGTGCATGAGCAAAGCCTATTAGTGCCCATGCTGCCCCTCCCCCACAATGGGGGGATTAAACTCCTGCTTTCCCCCATGGTTTTTGCATGATATTTTCAGAGGCAGGTGTTAGCAAAAGTGGTCATCCTGCCCTTCCAACAGAATCCCAAAGGAAGCCTTTTTCTATTTTTGCTCTAGTGATTAGAGCCTCCAAAGAATATATTCCATACAACTGAGAATAAATCAACCAGGTTGAAACGTGATACTGCCTGACAACAGACAATGTTGATAAAAAGCCAAATAAAATATTTCAATAAATCTTTCCCAGTGAGGGAATAAGTATGTAGAGTAGATGATTCTAGCATCTACCTTTGCAGTCAACATTAGTTTTTCCCAGTCATGTGTCAGCAATTATCTTTCCCTTGGAAAATACAGATTTACAGTGGGAATAAAGGGGCCGTGATAATATAATAATGATTATATTTGTTCTCTTTCCAGCCTGAAAATCATGGGGTAGAAGTTTACATTTCTTAGGTTGAGGTCATTTCAGAGGAAGATTGTTAGTTCAGTTAAAAACTGTTGCTGCAAACTCCTGTCTGTCTATCTCCTAAAGCAGGCTTGTCCAACATACGGCCCGCAGGCCGCCATGCAGCCCGCCAAGTCATTTTCTGTGGCCTGAGGTCCCTTGCTCAGGACAGGTGGGTGGAGGAGGGGAGGGGAGCTGCTCACTCCCGTGGGGCCGGGCTCGCATGACCTCCTGTGTCATGTGAGCCGGGTCCCACTGCCGCCCCGAGGGCTGCGTGGCATGGGGCTGCCCCAGCTGCACCTGACGGGATGAGCTAAGTACAGCGCCCGCTTTTAGTTGTCTCCGGCTCAGCTCCTTGCCCCCGGCGTCTCTCCCACCTCCCAGGACCTGGTGGGCTCGGCGGCTGTGGGGTGAGAACGGGGCGCAGTGCCTAGCACAAGCAGTCGGGAGAGCAGCCCCGGGGGGGCCTCAGCAGGGGGGTCCTGGCATGACCTCTGTGGGGCGAGGCGGCGGGATCCAGTGTCGGAGCGCTGAGACCACCAGGGCTGCGTGCGTGGGCAGCCAGGCACCATGGTGAGCAGGGCCGTGTGGGTGGGTGAGCGAGGGGCTGTGGCGCAGCGGCCACCTCACTCTGGCCCCCCTCGGGCAGTGCCAGCTCGTGGGACTGTGCTGCTTTGGGGCTGCCCGAGGGGAGAGGGGGGATTGTCACTAACTGCGGCTGGGCCAGGCACTGTTCTTCTGCTGCGGCGGCTGCCTTCTCCTTCCCTGGGGCCATTTGCCTTTGCCACAGGGAAGTGCAGAGGAGCAGAGCAGCCCGTGTTCCCCTGAGGCCTTCCCCTGCCAGAAGCCGCCCTGGGACCCTGCCAGGATGGGAACCGGCTTCGCTCCTGCAGTTCCACCGTCCCCCGTCTCATGCGTTGGCTGGGCCCCAGCTGTGTCTGCCCAAGCACTGCCAAGACTTTGGGCAGCGGTGTTGCTGGTGTGGACAAGGCCTGGGGAAGCAGTGGCATAGGTGGCCCCTTGGCCTGCATGAGAGCACCAGCTACATCGGTTTGGTCACATATTTTAACACGGCTGGCAAATATCTTCTGGGGCTGCTTTCAAATGTTGGTCGTAGTAGGCAGGAGGAGGGGCCCAGCTGCTGGAATGGCTGGTCCAGGACATCATTTGCTGTAGTTTGTCACTAGCTGAGCACAGGTGGGGGTTTATGCCAGCTTTGCGTTATTTCAGGCTTGTCCAACATACGGCCTGCTGGGTGATAAAATATGAATATGGCTCGCTGGCCCACTGGGTGGTAAAAAGCTTATGATCCAGCTCCACATTCAGAAAGGTTGGACACCCCTGTCCTAAAGAGTATGGAGAACCAAGCAAAATTGTGTTTGCTTGGGGACATGGAAGTGTGGAGCATGTTCGAGATACCTAGCTTGGTTTTGCATGTTATCTGGTTAATTTGGTGCTCGGTTTTTTAATGGGATGAGGAGGAATGGAGCAATGTTCAGTCCTTAGGAAGGGAGCATACTACATTGCTTGTGATACAATAGGTAGAAAGTAGCAGTGAATATTCATTATTTACCAATGTATGGCCAGAGCAAGGAGTATTTTGCACAGATTTTCTTGGGTATGTGCAGCATTGGAGAACCTATAGCTTCTGTCTCTGTTTTGAGTCACTTCTGTGTAGGCTTTGGGGAAATTTAAGTACAGGTTACTGAATGTCACTGACTATTTCATAAGGGAAATTTTACTGATATTTCTATACTGAGCATGTGAAATGGGACAGTTTGTTCCCCATAAGCCCATTCTTGTTTTTTCCTTAAATTTTAGTTTAAGGACAAGTTGTTTTTTTATTGTGGAACAGCAATTATATGATTCTGCAGAAAGTGGATCTGTGTTCTGCACATTTTCTTTGTTTGCTGAGTAGCTTTTGATATGGTTTGAATGCTTCAATATACTTGTTTTAACCCAAGGCATCAGGACCAGCTCAACTAAACATGCAGAGTAGACGTTCTGTTTAGAAATACAAAGTTTATAGCAAATATTAGGCCTGTGCAAAATTTTGCCGGGTGTTTAGTTTTGACACTGTTTTGAGCTTGAAATAGCGAAATTGAAACAAAATGAAAAGCTTCAAAACAACCTCGAAACAAAACGAGGGTACTTGAAACATTTTGAAAGTTTCAAAACATTTTGAGTTTCAAAGCTGGGCTTGCTTGCAGGGAAACAGAAAGTAAAGAGAGGGAGGGAGAAGAGAGGGGAAGGATGGCTCTGATATTGACATATGTAGCTGGCCGGTGACTGTGATCCTCCCTGAGGTCCCTTCCAATCCCAGTGCTCTGGGGGAGGGATGGAAAAACAGCTGTGCCACACACACACACGCACACACACACGTATGTCACGAGTTTTGCTTGTCAGCCACACACACACACACACACACACACACACACGTGCGCGCGCACGTACGTCACGAGTTTTGCTTGTCAGCCCCACACACACACACGTGTCACGAGTTTTGCTTGTCAGCAGCTTGAGGTGTAATTTCCCAGAACTCCCTGCACCTATCATGGCCTCAGCAGGGGCAACCATCCCTGCAGTTTTCACTCCACTGCATCTTAGCATGCACACAGTCACACGTGTCACGGTTTTTGCTCTGGACAGTTTGAGGTGCAGTTTCCCAGAAACCCCTGCATCTATCTCCTTGAAACTTGGCAGGCTTCATAGCCTCAGCAGGGGCTACCCTCCCCACTGTTTTGATTTGAATCAGGCAAGAAATGACAAAGTTATAGGCAGTTTAATGATTCCCCATTATAGCCTATGGGCAAAATATTGAAACAGCAAAACAGTTTCAACAAAATGAAACAGAACAGTGGCTTTGAAATTAAACGAAACCCTAAACGAAACACTGTCCCATTGAAACAGCAAAACAGAAGTCAAAATGAAATGGTGCTGTTGCACACAGCCCTACTAAATATGTACCTTAGACACTCTCTTTTTAAATGCAGCTATAATGAAGGGAATACAGTAGTCAAAAACTATCAGATGACTCTGGTCACATAAATGTATACATCTCTTTCAACTGTTCATAGTCTTGGCCAGCTGATTGATTTGCGTCCATGTTTGGTTGTTTAGGTGTGCTTCTCTTGGAGTTACTTTCTCAGAGCAGAAGGTATCTGTGTGCACTTTCTTCTCTGTCCAGCCTGTTGGAGCATTTACTGCCAAGTATTTCCCTTCCAGAAGTAAGCAGGAGTCTAAGAATAGTTCTCACATCTTTGTAGTGTATTTTCTTGCTTCGCTATCTAAACAGTTGGTCTGTCTAGACAGCTGATGAAACTCTGAAGTCTCATCAAGTCAAAAACAGCCACATATGCTACTGTATGAGACATTACCTGGTTCAGTTTAGAAATAGGTGCACCTGTGTGAGCATGTCAAGAGAGAAAGAAACTGTTCTTTCAGAACTGTTAGATTTCTGTTTTGTGGATGATCCTGTTTAACCCCAAGGTGCCACTAGTGCTACAAGAAGATATGAATAAGGACATCATACATATTTCAATTTAAAGAAAGGAGAATTTCAAAGATTCTCATGCTTTTATTTTCAACAGGTCACACTCTTGTTACCTGTTATAACTTTGTTTCTGTCTCTATTTAATGTGTGTTAGGCATGATTTGTGTTGTTCTTAAATGTATGTTGTCAATATAAATATAGAAGTATACTCTTTCAGTACTTTACTTGCCAACTATCTTTCCCTTACTGTTTCAGTTTATAACTGATAGTGTAGACACCGTATGCATTTTTTGTATGTGTTCTGCTATATAGTCTTTGTGCATACCTGTACTATATGCGTACATATGCATTTGCAAGCAAATGTAATAGTTTGGAAATCTTCATAGGGGTAACCTGTAAGTAGCCTTGTGTTTTAATAAAAAACTAGTCTGTATGAGGCTCCCATAATCAGTGCCAACTTCTTGCCTTCCATTTTTAATAGTAAGGCATTCAAGCCCCTTTGACAAAATTAATGGAATTTGAGTCTACCAAAACAGCCCCTTGGGAGATGTCTAGTTAAGCAAATATCTGTGAAACAATTACCAGTTTGAAAGTCTTAAGAAGATGCATACTATACAACATAAATACTGTACGTGCATGTTACTGTTTTCTCTTTCTTTCATTCCTGTTATATGCCCATTTATGTAGAAAATATGTCCTTTCTGCAAAGAAACAGAATTAAAAAAAAACGCAGGATACTAATCCTCTGCAGATTTGATTATATCAATTGGTTACACTGTTTACAGGCTACCAAAGTTTTCAGTTCCCTGAGACATGCAATTGTGTTTGTGCACAGAACTATATGTAATTATGCTAGTGGATCTTGCCATTTGAAGAAAAGGTATTTTCTGAATCACTACCAATTAAAAATATTCCAACAAATCTATAGAAAATCAGGTCAGTATATCTCAGGTCAAAAAATGTCTATCAGGTCAAAAGATGTTAAGAGACTATCAAAGTCCAACTCTCACCAAGCCACCAGTCCTAGCTGTAAATCCAGATGCCAGTTGTGTCTCGTCATCAATACTGAACATATCATCACTCAGCCAAACCACACAGAATATCTGGGGTTCATTTACCCACTCCTCTACCAATGCAATATAGGCCATCACCTGCTGTCTACCTTGTCCCTCTGCCATTTACCTCGGCCAGGCAGGGAAATTCTTACATAAAAGAGTGAGTGGACATCAATTTGACGTTAAACCCAGAAACAGACAGAGACCCATGGCAGAGCTCTTTAAGCTCCCTGGACAGTGCATCATTGAGCTCAGAGTAGCTGTCCTTAAACAGAAAAAAAACCAAACAGATTGAATACGAAATTGCAGAACAAGAAATCATCCACAGGCTGGGTTGTGTTAAGTTTGGTCCCAGCAGAGAGTAAGAATTCTTACCCCCTTACCTGGAATAGCTTTTAACTCCACTTGTTTATTCCTGTGTCACTCATGTTAACTAATTTGGTTTTCCCTGTTGACCTTTTCAACCCACCTTTTGCCTCTTTCATCAGTGTCCCTTCCCCCTATCCTTTTCCTTTGTATTTAAATTCCTCTCTCTTAAACTGTTTCTTTCTCCAAATCCATTTATAACATCTGACAAATGAGAGCCTTTGCCTCTGAACCAGTTTGTCTCTAAGGGCACTTATACACATGCAGTGAGGCTGCTCTGACACACTGTAATTACAGTGTGTCAGAGCAGATTAGATTAATTGAGTCTGCTGGAGCATGGTAATTACTGCACTCCAGCAGACTCCAGCATCATGGGTATCCGTGTCCCTGCACTGAAAAATAACAGTGGGGCCACTTTAACTAAAGCTTGTTGAATGAGCTATAGTTAAAGCACCCCCACCACCTCTTCTCAGTGCAGGGACACTGATACACGTGAAGCTCCGGGCTCTTTAATTAGAGTGTCTCTCGGTGCTGCTATGATTAAAGCACCCTCCACCCCCCATCTCCAGTCCCAGAGCATGTGTATAAACTTCCTAAGGTGCCACCGTGCCCTACCTTCTGTCAGAGGCCATACTTAGATTGTCTGCTTTTTCCCTTAACTATTTCATGGGGTAAAGGACATTGTATAAATATAGTAAGGAACAGGATACTGAGGATAGTGTCCATTTCAAGGAAGTTGCAGACTGTTTTCTGCCTGAAGTAAATTCGCATCCAAGTGCCTCCTGTTTGCGTCCAGAAAAGTGTTTGGAGCACTCAAAGCTATTCACTAAATTATTCCCACTGATGTTATATTTAATAACTGCAGTGATGTTTCTGCATGCAGTCAGTTGCTTTGGTGATATTTTTGTTAATATATAACCTAAATGTTCCTTTTTTATCTGCAGTCTGTTCCACATTTTCCTACCATCTTCCAAGACTGTAGATCAGGGATGTCAAAGACCCGGCCCTTTTGTCATCTGGCCTGTGGGCTCTTGACAGGGCCAGCTGGGCAAGTGGTGGCAGTGCTAATTGCTGCAGCTTCTTCTACTGCTACTGCCAAATTTCTGAGCCCACCAGCTTCCGCTTGGGATAGATGACACAGCCCTGTGCAACTCATCCAGCCTGTGGGGCTGGATGAGTTTGACACTGTAGCTGTAGATAATTCCCTTCCTTTATTTATACTATTTTGAAAATATTTTTAGGCTATATTTTTTTCTCAGAGCTCTTTCCTAGATACTCAAAACGTTGCTTCCTGTCTCACCTAATGTGCTTAAATTGTCCTTCAGTTTTAAAAAAAGTTCATATATACTACTTTTAGTTGCATGTTTCACCATATTTTGTGATGGACACCCAAAAGCTAAAATCTTGCATGTGGCTTTTTTCTTGTGGCATGTTTTCCTTTGATATAGAGAGCTGAACCTGCAGAGGTTTGATGTTTTAATATCAGTATATTTCTTTTAGAAATGCATTATAAAGCTTTGTACACAGTTAAATTCTCTTAAGTCATACTTTTCTTATCTTTCCTTTCTTAAGATTGAAAATCTCCAGGAACAGTTAAGAGACAAGGAGAAACAAATGAGCAGTTTGAAGGATCGAGTAAAATCCCTGCAGGCTGACACCACCAACACTGACACTGCCTTGACTACACTGGAAGAAGCACTTGCAGAGAAAGTGAGTCTGAAGGGCATAAATCCTTTAAATCCAAAGTCCCTTAGACTAATCATCTGTGTAAATCCAAACTTTTCCAGCAAAGCCTTGAATTGTACATAATGGATGAAGTCTTTTTACAATGTCGTTGTGTTGTTCATTGTTCTCTGAATTGTACATAATGGATGAAGTCTTTTTACAATGCAGTTGTGTTGTTCATTGTTCTCTGGCAATTGTTGCAAGAAGTCAGAGGATGATTTGAATAGCAGTTATAAGGAAAGACGGACTTCACTAGGGGTCAGCATAGGATATTCTGACAAGCACTGTGCTGCCACTCAGACTCATGTTTTGCATAAAGACATTGAGTATGGTTCTCAGTGTGTCTGCTAGAAATAGGACTCTTGGGGTGGGGGTTAAGAGACTTAGGTATAAAGTTGTGGTGTGCGTGGTTTTGGGCTGCAAGATGCTATCCTGTGCATTGGGTCTGTCTTATAACTGTAAAATAGAAAAAGTTGCTCCATATACTCTGCCAGCCTAATATAAACTTGCATAGGATCTTGCTCAGGCTGTTTTTATTCTGTCAGTGGTGTAACTTTTCCAGTTAGACTGATGTGTTGTTTATTCTTTTATTCTTTTAAAAAATTTTCCTTGTGTGTTTTATAAGGGATTTTAAGTTCCCTATCTAGAATCTATCTTTTTTGTTTCTCAAAATTAAATCAAATGTTACAATGATATGGTAGTCTCCTTTCTTCATGACCTTATTGTCTGACTGCATTTTTCATGTTTGCCCAATTCTGAGGGGATTGGTGACTGAGGGAACTACCATATATATTCTGTTTTGAACATTGGTTCCCTAAATCTGGCTGACTGTGAAGACAAAGCTTTGATATTATGTTTGTCTGATATTAGGGCTTATTTTATATATAGAATGGTCTCACTTTCAAACTTGGTGAATATCTGTTGATACTTCATGTAAAGAGATTTTTTTTTTTTGCTTTTTCCCATGCTAGTTTTGCATTCCACAACTTTTACATTACAGGTATTTCTGTTTGAAGGGCTATAGATATATTGCAACAGCTCAAAAAAAGTAGAATTGGAATAAGTAAAGAAACAATGCCTGATGTACCTTGCTGTCAGATGCGACTAAGCTTCTGTTAATGGGAAGGTCTAAGTACAGACAGTCAAAAAGCCGGAAGCTGAATTAATTCAATCTTTTTAGGGTAGTCTAAGCTGAATAGATTGAACTGATAAGCAAGTGAACAGACATTCACTTTTGATTCTGGAAAGGCAGCCACATGCCTGCAGTGGCTCAGGCCGGAAGCCAGGGGGCTCTAGAGCAGTCCTCCCTGCTAGGCTGGATCAGACAGCTTGGGCCAAGGCTAGCCAGCCCATCCTGCAAAGGGAGGTTTGAGGAGCGGTGCAATGCATCCGGGGATGCTAAGGGACTGATTTAATTTGAATCTGGAGAGGATCTGGGACAGAAGTTCAATAAACTGGTTTAACCTAAATCAGTTAAGTCTGATATTACATTCATCCAGGTTTATCATAAACTGATTTTGGCCATTTTGAAAATGGTTTATGTGCCAGTGCACGTAACACACGATTTCTGTTGTGCTAATTTTTTTACCTGGTTTCTGATCACTTATCCTGGTTTATGTGTAGTTTCTGTCCCTAAGGTGGTTAAATATGGTTATACTATATTAGTGTTGTTAAAAAATCATTGATCGGAGAAGTTGCAGTAACAAGATGCCTAGAAGTTATATCTAAAATCAAAGAGGTTTCAAAATATTTTCATCCTTACTGGGGTCTGGTAGGGAGAGATGCAAGAGGAAAATGGCAAAACTACATATTTTCTCCCCTAAAACTAGTAAGAAGAGATTGGACCTGATGTCATCACAGAAGTAAGCTGACTCAACAAGATTTTCTTCACTGAACATTGTGTTCTTTTGACAGGAGCGGACTATTGAGCGCCTGAAAGAGCAACGGGACCGGGATGAGCGAGAAAAACAGGAGGAGATCGACAACTTCAAGAAAGATATTAAGGACCTAAAAGAAAAAGTCAGCCTCTTGCAAGGAGATCTCTCGGAGAAAGAGGTTAATGCCAGAACTAATCTGTCCTATTGTTAGATTTGTTTATCCTGAGCGATAGAGAGAGAAAAGAAGGTGTTTTATAGTCATGGTTCTTCAAGAAATTTGTGCACTGCATATCTACTGTGTGGTGCACTGCAAACATAAAAGTCTCAGGAAGCTTTGTTATAGCTTAGCATGAGGTTAATTTTTGCTGTTTTTGCTGTGGTTTGATCACTAGCATTGCTGTTGAAGTGAGTTGGTTCTGTGGTCATTGGGAGCACTTATCTGGGGCTCAGTATGTTTGGAACAGACCTACTGCATATTAGATATGCTGAAGTGAATGAGAGAGAGAGGAAAATTCTGTTGATCTGATTCTTTCAACCAGGGTGTCATAGCACTCTGGGTTGTCTTGAAATCCTTTCAAGGGTGCCATGTTAGCACTGTTAAGTATATAAACGTGATTCACATGATAAATTCAGAGATTTCAAATAAAAAGCCTTAGTGTTAAAACATTCTGACCTGTTCTGATCTTTCTGAGTTCTTTAAACAGAAAAGTTGCTGTTACTTCTCCGTAATCAAAAAAAACAAGTGAAAACTAAGAGCTGCCATTTTCCAAGGAGAGCCTTGAGTCTAAAGAGGTGAAGAATCACTTCTCTAAAAGTAGTACAGATCAGGGACATGTGATGCAATAGCATCTTCTCAGCTTGTTTTAAGATGAATGCTGCTTTCTTTTTGAGTGTCTGGGGGGAAGAGAAGAGGTTGATCAAACTTGTGGGTGCAGAAGATATATAGACAAAGATTTGCTATATCCTCTTCAAGTTTAGGTAAATAGTATTTCTATCCTTTCTAGCATCTTATTGTAAATAAATAAACTTCTTCCTTATGATGCCTGTAGCCAGGCAGCCAAATTAGCATGTTTATATCAAGATACACAGACTTCCTACATTCATCTGGGGGTTTAAAACTTCAGTCTGGTTAAATTTAAAAAATGTATTTAACAAAAACAATACAAAAAAGTTGTATGTGTGTGTACAAATACTCCCCTTTCCCTCCATACACACACATCTAAAAGTGTATTTGCTCAACAGTGTGTGTGTGAAAGCAGAGAAAAAAGTTGTAAAAAAAAAAAAAGGGAGAATCCCAATGAATGAAAAATTCAACATTTTGGACAATATTGGAAGTAGCCAGGGGAGTAAGTTTCAATGGTTAGGGGCCACCAACTTTCTTTGAACACTTTTTAATGTTGTATATGTTTCTTCAATCCTTTTAAAACTTTGCATTTAGACATTATTGTTTTAATTGCTACAATGCCATTTTAAGATATCCTCAGTAATTGCCAATTCATTCTAAGGGAACTTAGATTGGTTCCTGATTTTGAAAACATGAAGCAAACTGCCTTAGATGAGCTCCATGAACAGTGTCCAGTCAGATCTCTTGCTCCAGAATGGGAGCCAGAATACTGAGTTTACAGATGGGAGGAAAGCAACAACAAAAGGAGAAATCTGAAGTATAGCTACTATGTATGATTATATATCCATTTGCAATTGTTTTTCTTGCTTGTTTTAGGCTTCTCTGCTGGATCTGAAGGAACATGCTTCATCCTTGGCTTCCTCAGGTCTGAAGAAAGACTCCAGACTCAAAACATTAGAAATTGCACTGGAGCAGAAAAAAGAGGAATGTTTGAAAATGGAAACTCAGCTGAAGAAGGTAAAAAGCTAAATATTTTTCCTGATATTACAGGCAGGGGTGTCTAGTGCAGTGTCAGACATCCTCATCTTTGCGATTCTTTCCTTTTCTACTGTGCACAAAAAAGCAAGCACAGTCCTTTTGTTCAACATCAACCAACTACACTGCTCTTCTGTCAGTTGTAGGGGCTGCTGCTAACACCCCATGTAAAGGACAGCTGCATTTTGCAAGTCTTGTATAACTGTTGTTCTGTCTTGTTTGTCTTGTCTTCAGACCAAGCCTAGCACCTTCAGATACTGCATCAATGTATCAGTAGCGATTATTTGGGAAATATCTTTTAAAGTCATTTAAAATGTGTACAGATACTTGGGTAAGAGTTTTGCTGTTTATAGACATAGACAGCTGCAGTTAAGAAATTAAAGTTAAAAGGCACTTTTTTTTGCAGTAGTATGAAGAGAGTATGTACAAATAAAGTTAAATTTGAAAATAAATTGGTGGAAATGAAGTCATTGGGAACATATTCTGTTGTGCTTTAGTGTTTCCACAGAGGATATTCACAGCACACAGGTACCACAAGTATCTCATCGGTATGGAAAGAATGAGGAAGATGGCTTACCTGTAGCACAGGACAGTTAGTTAAAAGATAGCTCATTTACACTGCTGTGATAATATTTCAGTATAATTCCTTCAGGCCTCTGCTTTTGCTGTCCCCATTGTACAAAGTCTGTGCTTTATAGAAAAATCTGTATAAAAGATCTCAAAAAGTTAAAAAGTGACAGATTATAAGGGCAGATCAATGGACAAGATTGAATTAAAAGATGGTTAAGCCTATGAAGTTCATAAAAAAACATTATAACCTTCCACTTTCTGTTAACGTATACAGTATAATGCTCTTCAACCATTACATCAGAAATCCTTGTTCTCCTAACCTTCTCCTTCTCTACTCCAACTGCCTTCTTTCTGAGACCTCTTGGGTAGTTTCTGATTATGCAGACTACAGAAGTAGTCTCTTAGGCCCTACTGAATACTGAGCAAGGTCTAGAGTGCATTTCCTACAGGAATTTTGTTTTCATACATGGTTCTCTTTTGACTGCTGTGTGATCTTTTCTTCTTGTACCACTGCATTCCTTTATTGCTAGGAAAAGTATGCATGCCTTTTCTTAATTTGGTATTCCTACTGACTGGCCTATTTCCTTTCTTCATCAAGTCGTCAGTGTTTTTTACCAAAGAAAAGATGCCACTCTAGTGCTTATATCTATTCTCATGTAATTCTAAGCAAATTGTAGTTACTCTGTCCCTGCGAGTGTATGAAATAGTCACTTTATATGAGACTTCCTCAGCTCTTAAGTCCAAGTCACAAACATTCACAAAGATCTAGGAAATAGCAATTGTAATTGCTATACAATTGTAATACAGAGGTATAGATATGTTGGAATATGTAATTAAAACCTTCTTTTCAGTTGCTCATAACTTTCTTACATTTTCCATGCTGGTAATTTTTTTTTACCCTTTTCTCCACCAACTTGTACTGAGCTTAGTAGCTACCTTGTCCTACATTGCATGAGGATTCTGTATGAAAGAAGCTCTCTCCTTTTGGAGCCCCTAAACTTCATAGGACAAAGGATTCTCTTTTTCAGGACAGCCTCTTAGCATAATGGTGTCTCTTTTATAATTTTTCTTTTCCTTGCCTACATTTCCAGTCCAAGGTTAGCTTTCAAAAAACCAGAAAGGTAACATCCTAAAAATTGTCACTTTGGCAGAGTACTGAAATTAGTGCAGTTTCATGACTCCAGATGAAAAAGGATTTAATTTAAGGGTAAGCCTTGGAAAAGACCTTTGCTAGTCTTTATACTCTGTGTATTCTATGGAAAAATCAGTGTGGTCACTATAGATTTCCTTCTGTGGTATACAAGGGATCTAACATTATGCTCAAATGGAAGATTCCTAGGCACCTGGAGAACAGCAGTGCGGGTGTTCTTTCTTGCTTATGCAGTTTCTGTGTGTAGGTGTCTGCTTTTCATGGATACTGCTTATTTCCCTACCAGTGGCTGTATTTTGTGAAGACCTCTGTATTCTTATTGAATAATTACTGCTTGCCAGTCAGAGAGCAGTGGTTTTCATAATTGTTGTACCCTTATTTTCATAAGAGCCGTACAAATCTGTGTATTCTGAACATGCTTCTTCCTCTACTGTCATTGACTCTTCCAGTTGGAGTTGTAAGACTGTCAAACAGCAAGTGCAAAAAGAAGTGGGAGGATAAAAAGTAAGAGATTCTGATTTTTTAAAAGGAGGCACATTTCTCTTGCATTTTTATGTCCAGTGAGCCTACCTTATTGGGGTCTCCATTTTTGTTGTAAAAGCAGTTGAAGGTTAGGGTAGGGGATCAGTCCTATGGGGCTCCTGATACATTTCTCTTAAAAATGTTTTGCTGCAACCCTCATTTTCAAACTTATATATTTTCCTTTTGTGGAGGGATTTTACAGATGATATATTTTCTCTGTAGTTCTTTCTGCCCTGGGATATTTTCATTTCTAGCTTCTAATTCTAGCTTTTTCCCTCCCATGTGAAACACATTCTTATCTGCTTGGGGAAATATAACAATAACAGAATTGGCACCAGCAATGCAAGTCTTTCTACAGCAGCTCCCAGCATAAGATGACCTCTTTTCCTACAGCCAGTGAAGGAACCAAGAGCCTCTTTTGCCCATATGAAAACAGGCTGCTTGAATCTAGAGAAGAGAAAAATCCAGGAGCACCTGGTAGCAAACTTTTCCCTTCAGAGCAGTTCTTACAACTTTAAACCAGAGAAGAATGATAACATAGGCCCTCCAGAGCTGACAGGTACACTATTTGAGCATAGTCCTGAGAGCCTCTTTTGCTAGGATGTCTTTCCTTCAGCCTAGGAGAGGAACAAAGACTTTCCTGAACTGCTTACTCAAATTGTGGGTTACCTAGTATTTTGAACAATTTAGTCTGACTTGGGTCCTGATACTTTTCTTGTGAAACTGGAAGACCAGAAATCTTACATATGGACTGGTCAAGAGAATAGTGCCACATTTCATTCACAGATGGTTAACATTCAGTCTCAAAAGTTGTTTTTTTTTAAAGGAAAGCTTTAACACGCTCAGCGTAGCAAATTACAGGAAAGAAAAGTTACTAGGGGAACATGGTTTCTGTAATTTAATTTTTTATTCAACAGTCTTTTATTTTAAGCTAATTTCTGAAACTGCTTACTTGTTTGTTTGGTAATTGAGCTAGGTGAGGCATTAGAAATAAATGGCGTTTATACACATGCTCGGAGGGGGCAGGGGGGGCACTTCAATGAGAGCAGTTCTGAAAGCGACTCTAATTAAAGCACCCACAGCGTCATGTGTATTCAGCATCCCACACTTCAAAATGGTGGCGGGGCACTGTCAGTGAGCTTTAGTTAAAATGCCCCTGCTGCCATTTTGAAATGCAGGGACACTGAATTAATGTGATGTGGAGGCTACTGGAGCATACTAATTAGCACACCCCAGCAGACTCGCATCAGACTAGATTAATCGTGTCTGCTCCAACACTTGCTAATTAGCACGCGTTGGAGCAAGTCATCATGTGTATAGGTGCCCAAAAGGTCTGGGCAGCCTGTGAAACTATTTGTCATTTGTAAGGCAGATCTAAGACTGAATAGCAAAGTCTTGAGAGCTGGAACGAAACAAAAAAAGAAAGTGGTCAGGGCTTGAACGCTGAACATTTACAAAGTGTTGGACAATGTTTTGTCCTATTTCAATTTTTTTTAATAATAAATCCTATATTAACAATCTGAAGTGGTGTTGTCTTACTACATAAATGTGTTTACATCTATCTGTAAATTGTTTTCTTGTTACATCATTATTTTTTCTTAAACTGTTCCTTTTCACAATTTCCCCCTCTTCCTATCTCTTTTTTACCTTTAGCATCCTGAAGTTTTATTGAGCCATCCATCCAAGCCAGTAAGTGCCTTGGCAAACTGGAAGGCTATTGCCAGCCCCATTTGATTTTATATGTGTTGCATGTGTACTCACTTATTTTTTGGCCCATACACATAGTTTATTGATGAGCTATTTTGGGTGTAGTTCTGGACAGGGTGGGTGGGGAGAAGGGAATTTTTAATATGTCTGAGCAGCTGGACTTAAGATAGCCTTGAGAAATGCGTGTGTATTACTTTTTGCTGATTTTGCCTAGCTTTACTTTCCATTCAAACCGCTTGCTATAGTGCAACCCCTTTGTTTCCCTTTATCCCAGTTGCTTGCAGCATTCTGTAGTTTTTCTGTCACCTCCATTATATGTGTATTGTTAAAGCAAGATGGGAATAGAATTTCCACACAAATGTGACTTCTTGTTTGAAAGCATTCTGGTTAACCACTTGCATCATTGCATTGAAAGATGATGATCAAGTTACAGCAAGGAGAGAAGCTGCTAAAATACTTGTGCAACTATTATTCCTAACTAACGTTACTTTTCGGTTTAATTCTGGACCTTATCATGCAAGCTTTTCCACTTGTAGTCAGTGAATTCTTTGTAATAAATGCACATGAAACTTCATATTGAAGATTATACCATCCGTGATGCTTTGCATCAGAAATTTTGCTTTGTGTGCGCGTGCGCATGCACACACATGCATACACTTTCATAGCATTAATTCATAGTTTTAATTGTCTTAGAGTGTGGCTACAGAGCAACTCCACTGCTTTTTTTGTTGTGGGGAGGGGGACACTACTGAAAATACTCCACCCACCTCCTCTCACATAGAGAACACAGGGGAAGAAGGTGTGAAGCAAGGTCCAGAAAGAATAGTAGAGATAAAAGCAGTTTTTAAAGAACTGCTTGCTTGGAGCATAAAAACTCGCTCAACGTATTTTTTTTAAATGTTAACCATGTACAAAAAATAGACATTAAATGTTCTTAGGTGTCCATTGCACAAAGATCAGGCAAATTCATAACGTAATATTTCCCAAAGGAAATAAGATAAATATAATACTTGAAACATTAAGCTATTTCACAGTAGACATCATTATTTTTTATAAGGAAGGGTAGCTCAATGCAAGTAAAATTAAGCAATTTAAAATATAAAATTGTAAGAAAAATTTACAGATTGTTATTAATCATGTGATAGAAGGCAGTGAATTAATTAAAACATTCAAGCTTTTGGTTTGAAGTGCTGTCTCCTTCACAACAAGAAGTATTAAAGATGTTCAGTACAGATAAACCAGTTTGAAAATGCCTGAAACCAGTCTGAGATAAACCTGGTTGAATGTAGTATCAGACTTAAATGATTTGGGTCAAACCAGTTTATACAATCGCTGTCCCAGACCCCTTGCTGGTTTAAGTTAAATTAGAGTCCACCAGCATACTCCCTGGGCTGGGTGGGGCTCTCTGCTCTACAGCAGGGCTGGCTTCTCCCCTCTGCTCCCTGGCCAGAGCTCCAACAGAGACTTCCCTGTGCCTCTCTCCCCCACCCCCTCACCACTCACTGTTAAGCAGGGATCCCTTCCTCCTGTGCCACAGCACAGACCATAGCCAGCATGTGGTATGCTAGCTAATGCTGTGTAAGGCTCCAGCAGAGACTGCAGACACAGCAGGGTCTGCCTGGCTTCCCCCTGCCCTACTCCCCAACCCTTGCTGCTTAAGTAGGAAATCCCCCCTCCTTCCATCCCATCTCCCACAGCATGGACCCCAGCCCCACGGACCCTAGGCACGTGGTATACTAGCTAATGCCAAGAGGTGTCTACACGTGTGCCTCTCTCCAATTTCACTGGGGCAGGCAGACAGAACAGTGGCTGCTTAGGGCTGTTTGGAGCTGATCAACAGGTTTGCCAGTAAGCTGTTTTAGAAGTCTGAAGTAATGTAGAGAGGCCATTGTTTTGCTAATCGGGTAATAAAGACTTATCACTGTCAGCCCCCAGCTGGCTTGCTTGCCTGTCAGTTTGCTGCAGACAGTATGATGAAGCAGGGAAGGAGATTGAAAAGCTCCATATCATCATCCGATGCACGTACTGCAACTCCCCCACTTCCCCACCTTGCCTCAGAGTGCTAGCCGGGGCCTGGGGGCTGGCAAGACTCCCATCCCTTGAGCAGTCAGCAGGGAAAAGCCTGGGACCGTGCAGGCAGACCTCCACAATGAGAGAGTCTTACTGAGAGAGTCGAACACTTATCGTCAGCGCCTGCGGGCAGTCGCCACTCACCACCCCACCGCTGACACCGCCAGCGGCATCTGCAGGCGGTCCACAATCCCCACTGACCACTAATGCCGGCAGTGACTGTGGGTGGTCGTCATCCCCCCTTTCCCCACCTGGGCCCATACGGAGCAGCCGGGTGCAGCACCCGCTGCAGGAAGCAGGGCCGGGCTCTCCCATTTGGCCCCCGGGTGGGGCTTGCAGCTCCCAGTGGAATCTTTAGAGGCAAGGCTGAACCCAGAGACACCAGGGTGCAGCTGGGACATGCCCACCCATGGAGTGATTCCCATGGCCCCTCCTGCTCTGCCCAGGGTCAGAGCTGGGATCCCTGCACCCCTAGGCAGCAGCTCCAGCCTCCTTCCCCTGGTCCCCATGTGGCCGCTGCTATCCCCTCCCTTGTCCGGCTGGAAACCTGTGCCTCAGGTAACCAGCACTTTTAGCTTACCAGCACCCCCACTCATGTACCCAGTAAAACTGAGTGAACTGAAAAGTGGGTGTAAATCAGTTAAAACTGAGTAACTTCGATAAAAAAAATCAGGGAATTTATCAGTTAAAACCAATAAAACTGAAAATGCAGAACACTATGCATGGGCCACACCATCAGAGACGAGAATAGTGCCAGCCATGGGCACAAAGGCCATGCCACTCCCACCACTTCACTGTGGGCTTCCCTGGTGCCATTTGCTGCACCACCCCACCTCCAGGGCAGGAGCAGGAAGCAGATGCTCATAGAGGCAGGGAGCCTAAAGACTCCAGTTGCTGCAGAAACTGGAAAAATAAGGGGGATATCAGCCAGGTAGAAGCCCAGGGGCTGCACAATAATCCCTCACAGGTTGTATGCAGCTTCTGGGCCACGTGTGGAACAGTTTTGCCCAATACCCTTTCAAAAACAGTTCAAGCAGTAGGCAAACTTAATGGTTCAGCTAATGCAGTAGTTACAATTGTCTAAGACTGTGTCCTGTAATGCTGAGTTGCCAGGGCAAAAGAATAACCGTTTCCTATGTTGCCTGCCTTGGCAATAAAAGACAATGCATACATTAAAATAAAAATGTGGGATTTGCCAAATATTGCAGTCAACAAAAATTGTGAAAACAGTTTAAATTCTTGAGATAGCAGTATCTTAACACCTTTGATTTTCCTCTTTGTCACGTGGATCACTGAGGTCAGGGAAGGAAAATGTGCAGAAATTAATCCAGTCTAAGCAAAATGATTTTTCAGTTATTCAAATGGGTTAAGGGGGTTTTGCTCAAATTTACCTCTCCAAAACTCATTATTGAACAAAATTGAAACATGGGTGAGTTTATCCCCAAAGTAATATGTCCAAAAGTTCTGTGAGTGAAAATAGAGGTATAATTCTAATTGATCTACAAGCTTAGCTATATAGTTTGATACTATGCAAATGTGACAATAAGGATAAGCTTGTGTCAAAGACTAGGAATTACATACTTAAAGGGAAAAACAATTTTATGTTCTCTGTCAATAATATGTTATACTTCCTTCCATTCATAGACCTCGGAATGCTTTATAACTTTCAGTATCAGACCTGCTTTGGAAGTAAGAAAACCTAGGCAAAAAATTATTTTGAATTTGTATTTGAATTTCCTTTTCTTTACTCTAAAAATGTTGCTAAAATGAATCCTGTAGTGTTAAATTGGGAAGGTAGCCAATTTAATGTCTTCCAGAATTTGATGTGAGTTTGTGGGATACCTAAATGCATTAGATTTCTCTTGTAAAATAACATTAGAATTTTAGATACAGTCGCATAACACATTGTCCATGTAACCCACAAAATGGGCCATAGTCAGTGAGTAACTTACAGTCCAGGAAATCGTTTCCAGTTTGCACATGATCACATAACATTTTCTTTATGTGAGATGAGAGCATCTGTAATGATGTGTACTGTATACAAATAGCATGGGTTATGAGTCTTTCCCAGTAACATCTGTTGTGTAAGTAGTCATTTAATTCTATAAGAACCAGGCACTCCAGCTTGTTGGCTAATTTTTTTAAAAAAATTTAGAAGGAAATTGATTTCTTTCTTTCAGTAGAGTCTCTTGGGACATTGCCGAAGTGCTTTTATTAATAAGGAATAATAAAATTCCTGGAGTCTCTTGATAGAACTCCATTAACTCTTATAGATTATTTGGAATGCTATAGCAAAGTAATCCAATTAGCAGCCCAGCTTCAAATTTTTTTCCAAAGTTTCTGATCATCTGATTATATATCTTAGATGACTTTAAAGGATGTAGAAGAGCATTTTGAGAGGTTGGAAATGCAACTAAATTCAGTAGGAAAGAATCAGGCTGCTAAATGAACTGGAACTGTGCACCCTTATGTTCTGTTGGTATGGCTGGCTTCCTAGGCCTGGTGCTTTCAGCCACACTGCCCTTTTTGAGACCTGCCATTCTCAGGATCTCTGTTTCAGGGCAGATGCACAAGCAGATTGTCTCAGGGCTGGGGACATGAAACTCCCGGAATTCCTGGCCCTAAGATAAATCTACCTGGCATGTTGGCCCCAAAACTGTGGATGGTGGAAAACTGGCTTCTTCACCGTGGCCTCTCAGTGTTCTGTCACATTATTTTTTTTGTTTTTGTTCAACATTCATTGAACCTAAGATGGCTCAAATGTAGTATTTCAGGCTCAATGAACTGACATTTTTGAGAGAACTTGTTGGAAAACCACAAGCAAAAGCTATACCTCTTGTATTAGTACTATTAGTATATTAAAGTTGGTCTTCCAAAAGTAAAAAAAAATCTATCCTAACATTTATTTTGCTATCATTATGTCTGATTACATTTAATGGCACCACTTGGAATCTTAGTTCTGATGATTTAGATTTACTTTAGAGCAGAATCTTGGAACCTTGTATATCTCCTGTTCACATAGAAGACATATGTGCATAGAAGAGTGAGTTTTTTAAAGCTGCAGCTGCAATTCTACATCTCATAGGTGTATTTTGGGAAAGGCTAAGATGAGTACAGAATGTGTTTGTGTATTCGTGGTTGGCAAAGTAGCTCCTTGAAAGTTACTGCCAACTGAATCAAGTTTGAGGCACCCTCAAGCTGTTATAATTTACATCAAGGGCTAGTTCTGCATCCAAGACCAAATGAAGGCTGGAAGTTCACATGAAGACAGCTTTGCTCTCTCCCCCTCTCCTCCATAGCTGTGCTGAGAATTTATCTCTGAGATGCCTGGGATTCCAGTTCCCTTGGTTGCTTTATTTGAATGTCTGAGTGTGTTTCCATTTTATATGTACTTTTATGCTGCTTAGAAACTTTTCGATTAACTCCCAGCTTATATACGATTTTCAGGAGAACAAGATTCAGTTTGAAACAAACCCTCCACACTTTTCCTCTATACCAGTGGTACCTAATTTATCTGGCTTTGAGAGCTAGATCTAGAACATGAAGTCAGTCTCTGGGCTGTATCTGGTGCATTGAGTCAGTTCTGGGCCCCACAGGGAATACATTTTGGCAGTAATGCGGCAAGTGAGAGCTGTGTTAAACCCTGCTCCAGATCTGGAGGAATCTGATGGTCTGGATCTGGCCCAGGGAGGCCAAGTAAGTTTGACACCCTGGCTTAAAGGAACCCAGTGCTCAGTACATTTATTTCCATTTTAATAAGTCACTTTATTCTTTAGAAGTAGCTCTCTGGGTCCAGAGTCCCCTGTGATGGTCATTATAGATACAATGTATATGTACAAGATGGTTCTTGAACTCTTTTCTTTGCAGGCTCATGAGGCAACACTGGAGGCTAGAGCCAGCCCAGAACTGAATGAGCGATTCCAGCAGTTGGAGAAGGAGGTAGCCCGGTACCGGGAAGAATCCAGCAAAGCTCAAGCTGAAGTAGATCGCCTTCTGGAAATACTGAAGGAGATGGAAAATGAGAAGAATGATAAAGATAAGAAGATAGCAGAATTGGAGAGGTGAGATGGATGTGTAGGTGGAAGGGAGCAAAGGGGGTGAAGAAAGTGGAGAACAATTGTTTGGGGAAATCACTGGGTTTTGCAGCTTTGATTCTCAATCTCAGTATTTTAGAAATGTAGAGCTCCTTTGTTACACTTATCTGCCTGACTCTTCAAAAAATGTCTGGCTGTCTCCCTGAGTTTTAAGGGAAAGGAGATGGTAAAAAAGCTGGTGAAATCATGGTGTGTTTGGGGAATAAAATAAATGACATTTAAGCTTCTGGTTTAATAATTCAATCAAATATCTTTGCTCACCACTCTAAACTGGGCAAATAGACTTAAAGAACCTGCAGCATTAATTGTCCAAGTCCCACTGACAGATGGTCTTGTTATTTTTCTAGACCTTATTCATGTTTTGTTTGAGAAGCTGGGTGGTGTATGGTGAAACCTTTGGCTTTCTGGATCAGAATTGCAAGTAGTAGATGGCAGGGAAGGCATGAAAACCAGCTTCGCACCTTACTTACTTAACTTATCTTCCACTAAAACAAGGCATATGTTACTTTCTGACACTTAATTTTGCAATGCGCCAATCTCTCTTTTTTATTTTGGGTAGCGGAGAGAGTAAAAGTAGAAATAGATGTATTTTTTGTTGACTTTGTTATTTACTTTGAAGATTGACTACCCAGGAGAAACTAAATGAAACATTAACTTAATTTTCCTGCATGCCTGGGTCATGTCAAGTGCCTTTTGGATGTTAGAATGGCTTCCCATCACGCTTGCATATCAAAATTTTTAGCTGCGTTGCATTCAATATTAGAAAAAGTACACAAACCGAAGAAGAGACCTTTCCTTTGGGACACAATTAAAGCCAAGAATGCAGGACTTGATCTCCTCCTTGCTGTTGCCACTTGTTTATTGGCAGGATGTGGCTGGCACTTAAATTTTACAGTTTTCTGAAGGGGCTTGAACAATGGCTTTCTAAGGACTTGTGCAGATTCTAAATCCATTCAGATCTCTATCTTCTGCTTTCAGTGCATTTCCAGGGTGAATTAACTTGAAGGTATATTTGCTTCCTATCTTCTGTAATTTGTGCCTCTACTTTATGCACTTGTGCTTTTTCTCACAATCTCTTCCTTTGCTGTAGTGCATACTCAGATATAGAAGTGACATACATAAAAATGTCTCTGAACCCATTGGCAAAAATATTGGTAGTTGATGGCATTATGCTGAAACCAGTGAATTTGGATGACTCTACCTGGATCAGTCTTTGGATGGACTTCATTCTTGTTGCACTGAAACTGGAATAACATTTTGAAGTATTTCCACAGTCTTGTCTGTTCGCTTGATCCTTTTCTCTTGTTTTGTTTTGGGTTTTTTTCCATAGGCTTTTCTTTTATTTAGCAAGAATATTCCATGCCTGTGGCAGCAGGCAAAGCAGCTGAAACTGAAAAATGTAATCCCCCTTTTTTGTCCATCTTTTCTCCTTGCTAAACTACTTAACCCCACCTATGATATGTGCTATATTTAATGGGACATTTGGGCAATGGATATAGAGACTGGATCTACTGAGTGTCCTTGAGGGAGGCAGAGGAAAATAGCAGGTACAGTTTCATGTCATATTTGTCTGGATTTTTTTACTTTTTGTAGCATATCTGTGTTGAGCATGTAGCTACCCTGATGCTGTCAGGACAGCTGATACCAGTTTGAGAATGTAACTGCATTATCTTTTAATCAGAGTAACTAAGGGTGGAGGTGGTTTTAACTGATTCATGGTCTTCATTCAAAAGTACTCTCCAGCTAAAATAATTTTTGAAATCATATTTTGGAAAAAAATCTTAGAAATTTTCAGCCTTCCTCGTAACTTGTTCCCTTAGAAGAGGGGTACAGAAGAAAGAAAATGCCATTATCTGTTGCTTTTTCTGCACTAATGTTCAAGATTTAGCTCTCAAAAGCCACTGTCAAGATCAGGACCTTGCCATGCTACGCACCTTATAGGCACATAAAGGTATGGCCTCTGTCCTCAGGAGTTTATAGTCTAAGAAAAATACGAGAACTTCATAGTTCGTAGGGTCGGAAGGGACCTAAGCAGATCATCAAGTCCGCCTCCCTGCCACGGGCAAGAAAGAATGCTGGGGTCAAACGACCCCGGCTAGGTGATTGTTTAGCCTCCTTTTGAAGACCCCCAGGGTAGGAGCAAGCACTACTTCCCTTGGAAGTTGGTTTCTATTGCACTCTAGTGCAGTGGTACTCAACCTTACAAATGTTGGAAAGTGACTTTTTCAGTAAAGAAACGCAATTCCAGAGAGTTGCAAAATAATTAGGGAGTGATTTTGTGTTGTGATGTTTGTTTCCTACTGTTTTTAAACACAAGTTAAAGTCTTCCCATATTAATGGAAGCATAGTATCACAATGCCTGGAAGTCATTCCAGTCTGCTCCACTGATAATTTTGCAGTAACCTATGACTGTTCAATGCATGCTAGTCTTATTCTGTGTTCTGTCTCTCCTGCTATAAAGTAACACGTGGTTTTTTATCTAGTCATCCTGTCCTCCTCTCTGTTTGGCAGATGAGATGGCATAAAGTAGTTCTCCTTCCTTCTCAAATCCGTGGTTTGGAAGGATGGGAAATTTGTCTTAAGTATGCAAGCAAAGAAGAGAACACTATTATGATCAGCATTCAGTGTTCTACCTAGGACTGTGTAAATCAGGATTAAAAACTAATCAGATTCATGCACTCTCTGAACCCATCTACTGGGTCAAAAGGTCTTTTACCTCCAGAGGCAGAAGCTGAATATCATTGGTCTGGCAGACCATGAACTCATCAGTTACTGTGAGCAGTCATTTCAGGTCAAACTGTAATTTAACTGTAGTAGGAAAAAAGCTGAAGGTTTTAGACCCTTATAGCAAGGTTTCCTGTAGTCTAATTTTAATGTATCCATATTAATTTATGCATTACTTACTGTCCCTGGGTAGTGTTGTCCAAACTATTCTTCATTCTCCCCATAGTCACAAAGTTCTCATATTTTCACACATGAGCACAGATGTAAGTGCTTGCTAAGTGTACATATTGGGTCTGTTTTTTTGTCTTCTGTGCTTGTTTAAAACATTGTTACATGTTCAGCTGATATCCATGGCAGTATTAGAAAGGCTTCTCTCCAGCTACAGTCTGGTTTTGATTCATGAAGAACAGTCTGGTCACATGTTGACTGCTTTTTTGCTATTCAAGCTCTTCAGTGCAAAGAAGACCCTTGGCAGTTAGAAAGACCTAGAGCAGTTGGAAATAAGGAAGAGCCAACCAACTCTCTTTGCTGAAGCCAGTCATTACTTTATAGTGGAGAAGAAATGAGCTACATTCAGAGGACAAGTCTAATAGTGATGAAGATGTGAACTTTCAGCAACAGAAGAAGGTCAAAAGTCCTTCCCTGCACTTCCAGCCTCACTAAAAAGAATATAAGGCAGTTAAACAGCACGCCCTGAGGAGAACGGAAATAAGTAGCAAGACTGTATGAGCATAGGGAGAGAAGGAAAGGGAAACCAAGAAAAAGGGAAATAGAAGACGGGATAAATTGGAGAGGGAGACAAAATAAAAAACAAAATGGCATCTTTTTATGCTTTTCAAAGAGGGGGAACAGCATTAAACCCAGTTTAAAATATGGACATTCTCTCTTTCTTTCTCTCTCTCTTTCTTTCTTGTAGTTTCTACAGAGGTGTTATTCAGTTATGATTGGGAGGGTATGGATCCACAAAATACCATATTTACATGAAGTTTATATAATGAAAGAGCTTGAGAAGTGTACTAGAGTCAGCAGCAAATTCAAAGCAGCAGCTCATTAATTTACTATTTCTTTTGTGGGTAGGTCTTTGCTCCCTCCAAAGGGGATGTGGGAGACTGGGCTTGCCCAGCATTTCCTTTGTGAATGAGCAATTTAATAGGTCCCCTTTGCTTATGTTGTTGTACAGGGACATGTTTGGCTATTCAGTTGTTTTTACTAACTGTTGGTTTTCTGTATTGCCATCCCCTAATTGCCTCTCTGTGTTCCTGACTTTTCATTTGATATATTTTGTTTGTTTTCCTACCCTTTCTTTCCATTTTTGTCTTCCAATGAGTTGTGTTGTGTTTTTTTGTTTTATGTGTGTGGGGGTTTTTTGGACTTGCTTTTTTCTTAGAAAGCACGCCTACCGCAAATTGCATCCTCCATACCAGGTGTCAGTCCCTGCACCGCAACACGTTGTGGGGTTTGTGTGGGACTTCCTGGGAAAGTGAGTGTCACATAAGGCTACTGTTTCTTACTGGGTTGGAATGTTACTGTTGGCTAGCTGAATGAACGGATGGCTGCTGCTGCTGTTAGCGTTTGCTGCAATTATGCTTTTTTTTCTTTTTTGGATTGAAACAGAACTAATTATGCCAAATTCAGTTCTAACTGTCTTTGTGTTTGTCATGTTGCAGTGGTTATGGGCACAGTCCAAATAGCTTTTGTCACGACTCCTTACATTTGAAACATTGCAAAAGCTATTTTTATTCCAACTTTTTCTTCTTAACGTCTCTCACCCTTGGCCCAAAACTCTGCCACCACATTGGACCTATACTAAACAGCTCCAGTACTATAAATTCTTTCAGAATTTGAGCTGATAAGTATTGCCTTATTCCCATGTCTTTGAGTGACAATCAGCATGTGGTAGAAAAGGAAAATTAAAATGGAAGAAGACAAATGAAGAATGGCATTGATCATCACAGCTATTGCAAGGGTTAAAATATCTACATTGCAATATTGTGTGGACCACACAGTGTTGATCCTGCGTCAAAGGCAGATTCATAATTACTCTCTTCCTGTCCTTTGTATCTCAGCACAGTAGGTAGTTTCTTTTGGGGTAGCCAAAAGAAAGAGAATTAGTTCTCTATGTCCCTACCAACATCATCCTTCATGCACAGATGCTGTCGTATTTCAGTATCTCCTAAAAATTCCAGAAAGCCAGTAATTTCACTCAGATTAGAGTCATGTAAATGTCTAACTTGTTCAGGGTTTTAATAAGAATGGAGAGGCTTTCCTCTGAGCACATTCCTGGTAATCTCATCCTTACATACAGTACCTTGAATTACTGAGATTTCATTTTTCTAACTAGGTAGCTCACTTTATTACCATGTTTGCCTAGATTTTATAGCAATCTTCTTCCAAGAAATTTTGAGTAGAACAGGGGTACGCCATATTTTCCAGCAGGAGGCCAGAATGACCCAACTTGGGTCTGAGTTGGTAGGCACTAGGACCTGGCTGCCTCTGCTGCTTGTCCCTGATGCTCATCTGTGGCACTGCTAAGGGGGAGTTCCCCACTCTAGTGAAGCCCCCAGAATCTGGCTGCAGTGCAGCATGGGTGGAGACCCCACCGGCAAATGCTGCCGAAGCCACAGGCCAGATCCAGCCTGTGAGCCATAAGTTGCTGACCCCTGATGTAGAAGGTTAATTCCTTACCTACCATGCAGAACTACATTTAGTGCTGAGAGAGAAGGGCAAAGAGAAGCTAAATCTTGATATAATAAAATATGGGGTATTTCATTACTAAAAAAGAAAAGCTTTTCCATAGCAAATTAACTCTCAACATTTTTACTTTACCCTAATATGCCTAAATACATGAGGGATGTTAGTGCTGTCTCTAATCAGTACTGTTTAAGCCTCAGTTCTAATATTGTGTCCAGTTCTAGGCACCATATTTTGAGAGGGATGAAGATTAACTGCTGGGGATCTGAAGGTGAGCAGCAAAGATTATAAAAAGATTGGAACTGTGAGCTGTATGAGAAAAGATTGAGAGAACTAAGTACCTTTAGTCTAAAGAAAAGGAGAGTAAGAGCAGACATGATTGCAGTTTTCAAGTGTTTGTATGGCTAATATGGAAGAAAGAGAACTGTGATCTTTTATGACACAGGGGAGGACACAAGTCAGTGGGTTAAAAGTGTAGCAAAGCAAGTTTAGATTAAATTCCAGGAAAGAACCTTCCTAACTGTAAGATAAGAAGGAAAATGAAACAGGCTGCCTAAGGAAATTATGAAATCTCATTCATCAGCAGTTTTCAAGAACAGACTATATATAGGCATCTGTCTGATTTGGTTTAGGTCAGGAGTAGGCAACCTGCACATGGGTGCCACAAGTGGCACAGACAGCCTCTGTGAATGGCACATGACAATGGGGGAGGGAGCAGAGGGCACAGTGGCAGAAAGAGCAGGGAGTATAAAGCAAAATAGATCAGGCAGGTGCACATGGAAAGAATCAGGAAGCAAAGCAGCAAATCAGGCAGAAAGCACAGGACTGGTAGCAGAAATCATAACAGCAAGTTGGGCAGGGGAAGGGGGTCAGAGTGGCTCTCAGGAAGGGTGCGGGTATAATTTGTAGCAAGCCTGCCAGAAGTTTGGCCCCTAGTGATATAGGTGTAGCACATCGTGCATCTGTGCACAGGGTGGAGCTAAATTACTCTCCAGTCCTATGATAAATCATTCTTCTATCCTAGCAAATACACATGCTTTGCCCCTGTGCCTCTTAGTTATTTCCACATTTCATCATGGCATACTTTGTAGAAAGTCTCAGCACCATGCATAGTAGGGAGTGGTAAACCTGTTCAAGTTCTCAAGTTTCACATTTAATACAGAAGTTTGGACCTCAGAACTGCACTGCTGACTTCTTTTCCTCACTTTTTCTTGTACTTCTCTGCTAGAATAAATCTACAGTCGCCTTCATGCTCTCTGGGTGACAACACTGAGAGTACAAGAGAAACAATGTCCCGGCTCTCAGAACTAGTCTAGCAACAGAGAAGTCTGTGGCAGTTAGGAGGAGCTATTTCAAGAATTTTAGCCTTTAGAGCTCTGAGCTAAAGAATGCTTTGTTGATTGAGGGAGGTGGTACAGGTGCAGTCCAGTCAGCATGTAAGACCTATCAAGAGATGCAGCACAGTCAGTTCAGATAAAAATATATCAAACTTTAATATATCTCTGCTAGGGCTATGAGTGAAAATTATGACTTTTCATTAAATTTGGGTGAATTTTCATAGAGAAGAAAAAGCAAATCTACCAGATATCAAGGCAGTCCCTAGCCAAATTTCAAGCCTTTGCCCAAAAAGCATGGAGTTTCTAGAACAACTCAGTAGTTAAAAGAACTCCATTAACATGGGCAAAACAATCTATTTTCTCACAATCCTTTTCCTAGCTAGAAGTAGCTAAAACAATTTATGTGAAATTCCCCCCCCCCCCCCCCCAAAAAAAAAAAAAAAATATTGCCTGAGGTTTCCATGACACCTGTCATGGAAAATGTCTTCCTGACTACTAATTTAGCAAAGTTATAAGCAACTGAAAACAGGAACTTGTAATGGAAAGACTTAAGTAACTACCTCCAACTATAATAAATATTAAAGAAGTACTCTTGCACACATCTAATAGAAAATTAAGATTGATCATGTGTTCCGAAGAAGGAAATGGAAGAAATCTGACTAAGACCTAGTTGCTTCCTTTGTGTTTCTTAATATTTGTAAAGACTGGTACATCTTTGGCTTCAAAATATCTTAAATTTTCTTCTTGAAGTAATTTTTTTCTTACTGTACATATTTATTTTTTTAAGTGAGACAAAGGTAGATTTGAGGCCTCCCCCCCAATGGTTCTCTCTGGTCCTTCATCCTCCTTCTTACGTTATCTTTATTCAAAGTGAACAATCACTTACAAAACCCAGGTGGAGTTCTCTAAAGGAGAAGCGTATTCATTTTATACTATGATAGCTACTCTGAAGAGAAAAGAATATTAGGCTAAATTTTAGAAAGTTATTTGTGTTGTGGAGCCCCTGTACTTGTGGGTACCTTACATTTTAACCTCTCTGGAATGACATTGCTGATCTCAGAGTGGCTGTTCTTATGCAGCAAAACTTTAAGAACTGATTAGAATTGGAAATTGTGGAACAAGAAATCATCCACACACTGGATTGTGTTAAGTATGGTCTAAGACAGAAGTGCTCAACCTCTGGCCCATGGGGCAAATGAAGCCTGCGGATCATTGGCATCTGGGCCCACAGGGCTGGAAATTTGCCAGTGGGGGAGCAGTGGCAACTAATACTGCCACCTCTTCCCCATTGCCAATGTCCAAGCTCCACACAGTGTGTCTGAGCCAGGCCCCAATCTTCCCTCTGCACAGCCAGATTGGGGTCGTGTCATGCCCTATCCCCTTGTGCAGCTGGTTTTGGGCCAGCCCATGCCCCCTTCTTCTGCTCCTCCCCTGCTCCACTGTGAGTTCCAGCTATACCTCCTTCCTTCCTGCCTGGCCAAGTTGGAGTTAGGCCACACACCCTCTTACCACTGCAGTGCTTGGCCATGCCCCCTTCCCTCTCACACATTCAGGTTGGGGCTGGGCCAAACCCCCTTCCCCTGCATGGCTGGATCAGGGCAAAGCTGCCTCCCCCACTCCCCTCTGTGAGGCCAGATGGGGCCCCACCACAACTCCCAAGAGTATCAGATTGGGTCTACCAGCTGGATCCAGCCCAGAGCAGGATCAGGTACTGCCTGTCCAAGCCCCTGGGAAAAAATGTTGAGCACCACTGGTCTAAATCAAGATTACAGATTCCTATCCCATTACCTGGATTAGCTTTTAAAACACCTATGTCCCTTGATGGGTTAAATGTTTTCTTTTTTCTCCATCCTGTCCAACTTGTCTCTCTCACCAGGACCCCCTCTTTTTTCCTCCCTACCTTCCTACCCTTTGTATTCTAATCACTGCTTTCTATTTAGAAGCTCTGCTTCCTGCAGTTCCTTCAGAGCATCTGATAAAGAAGCCTGCTGTTTACAAAAGCTTTGACTATGAATCTCTGATTTAGTTTGTGGTGGCACAGTAGGGGATGCTACTATGCAGAACCACCCACCTCACTGTATCAGAGCCAACAACCTCACTTCAGGAGCCTCCCACAGGGTGCCTGCCACAAGGCTGTCCTGCTTCCTGGAGAACATCCACAAGCCTGGGGTAACGCTGCCACCACCCAGGCACTGACCTCTGTTAGGGCTCTGTGCAGCCCAGGGCACATGGACTCTGCAAGTCTTGGGGGTGCTTTGCCCACTGGTAATATTTCTGGGTTCCTCTTTTAGCCCAAAGCCTCCCAGGATCATCTCAGGTAGGACTGACAGAACATAAACAGGCTAGCTCTGCTGGCCAGGCTGGAAGCAAAAAGGCATGACTCTCCCCTCTACAGTGAAACATCCAGGCATGCTGTAACCAAATACCTTTATTGAAGGGGGGGGGGGGTAGAACAAGGAAGTCAGAATACACTTTGAGCAAACATAATCAGTCTTACACAGTCTTGGACATAATAGTCCTTTTAAAACATGTCTGCCTAGATATAAATCCTAACTCCTAGCTAATTTCCAAGTTTTTACTTACAGAAATTCATCCAGGCAGCAGCCTGGAGGCAGTGTGCTTGTGACTTTTCAAAATGCCTGCTGGAGGAAGAGCATTCCCCCCTCCCCTCAGGAATTTATCTGGCCCGGTCACCTGGTTGACCAGTCTGAACCAAATAGGTAGCAAGCAGGACAGAGAGGGATACACCTGGAATGACCCAAGGGAGAGCAGAGAGAGCGGGATTTCTTCACATAGTCTACAAAGTGCAAATGGACCCTGCCTTTTACCTAACTTAAGACACTTCAAAGCAGTTTGGCTATCAGAAGGTAGGTGCTTAGCACCTTTAAAGAAAATGTTGAGCACTGTACTCTGAACACGGGATTGTATTAAGGAGTACTTGGTTGTGTGTCTAAAATTGCTAATCACTTTTGAAATGTAGGCCAAAGTAAAAGGGCAGAGAAGAGATGTAGATATAGCCAGCAGCTGCAGTTGTTTTCATGGACAATCTGTAAAAAGCCATTGTTTTGTGGTGACATCAATTTTCTCTTTCTTCCTCTCTCTTTCTCTTGAAAAAGCAATTCCCTGGATTGGGGGTGGTTCTTTCCCATTGGGGGTGGTTTTTGGTTAGCTGCTGTTTATTTCCCTTTCTTTCACTTTTACTTTGAGGAAGCAGCGAGTGGTGGTGAGGAGATGAGTACTTACTTTTTTTTTTTAAAGACCAGAGAACAGGGATAGTTCAACCCTCCACTTATCCAGAGGTCAGGCCTGGTGCACTTAGCTGTTGAATGAGCTGTGTGTGGTGCCCCATCATTGACCCTAGCTTGAGTGAGTGGCACTGATCAGCTCCACATTCAGTCAGCAAGACTGACACTCTTGAGCACTCTGTTGAGACTGTCCCTGTTATTGAATTTGGCAGCGAATTGGGAACTGTGTTTTATCTGCTGTTCCCCAGACAAAGGGCCAGAGCGTGATCTTGTAAAAATGTGCGTGTGTGTGTGTGTGGGGCGCACGCAAGAGAGAGAATGAGAACTCTAAGACAGGAAATTAAAAAGAGGGCTAGCTCTTTCTTGTGAGTAGTTCAGGGTTAATTATCTGGTATTATTTGAGTCTGTCATTTACAGGGAAATTAAGAGTTGTTGTTGCCTTTGATGAGGATTATACTTTGGCACTATAACAGTGTTGAGCTTAAATTTTCAGCTATCTCCCAGAGCAACTGCTAGGCAATACAATAGACAAAGAATCTATAATTGCATATCAAGAACAGTGGTATAATGCAACAAAAAAGAATGCAACTTTTATTTACATTGTTTATTTACATTATTAAAACATGCAAGCTAAGGGTTTGCTTAATGAGGATTGACTCTTAGGTGCTTAATCTGCATTTTATGCAAAGAATTCCAAAAAGACTGCTAGCCAACATATTGAAGAAGCTGAACATTTCTATATTTACAAGCTGGTGGCTCAGGAATATGAAATCTGTTACCTTCTGCACCACAGCACCTCTATTGCGACAATAACAATAAAAAAGGCAGATGTCAAGCACTGCCGGCAGAGCACATCAAGAATGAACGGGAACTATGGCAGTCGCTAGAATGTAAATGAAATAAATGCTGGCCCTGCTCTGCCCAGGACATTTGCAGTGAAGGAACACACATGCTCAGGCACATGCACACCAACTTCCCCATGTTCTGCTTAAGTGAAAGGAACAGATCAGTCCTCTGCTTTCTTCCAAAAAAATGAAGTCTTATAAAAAGATTCCTTCGTGGGTGCAGCCAGTTCTAACAGTTGAACTGTTCCAAAAATGTCACCAATTGGGAACCATTCCACAGCAGTTCTCAGACAGAAGTGTCTACATGTACACTGCTAAGGGTTCTTAATTCCCCAAGAAATCCGTGGCTTTTCTAACCACTTAAGTACCTTGCCTTTTCAGCAATTGCGTAGAGATGTGTGTGCAGGGTAGAACGTGCTGGGCAAGGCTGGCTGCAGGAGTGCAGCACAGAGAGCAAGGAACAATTAACAGTTGACGGACTAATTCACTTCATCTTGAGCACAGAATTGGCAGCCATTCTGTTCTATTAAGTGCTCATAGTGCAATGGCTCTTTCCCCAACCACCCAGCAATCAGCAGGTGTTTACTGTTACAGGCATAACCCTCCTCTCCCCCCCCCCCCCCCCCCCAACACATACACACACAAGCAGGGGGCTACAAGCTCCGCCACAAACCTGACTGCCGCATCACCCCCAGTAAGCTTGGGACACCTGCCCAGGCTCCCTAGCAAGGAAGTGACATGGAAGGTTTCTGCTTTCTCACACCTGTGGGACTCTGGTTTCTGTAGGCAGTAGATCTTTGGGCAGTATTGGGGTTGCATCCCAGAGCAGCTCCATTGCCCTGCATGGGTTTGGGAGCGGGGTGGACGGGGAAAAGAGCAGTGCAGTTTGGGATGCCTGGAGAACTGACTAGACACTAGGCCTGGAATGTTGTGTTTGCACATAACTTTGAGCCAATTCAAGGAGGGCTGGCTCAACATGGTATGTGATTTTCCTGGTCCGCTTTTGAAACATTTCCAGAAGTTTAAACTGGACTAAAGTGGTAAATTCATCTAGACTCTTGGGGTTTAAAGTGTGTTTAGAATGTTCTGAGTGTTATATCTGCCCACAGTCACAGTGTGGCTAAAAGAAAAAGCACAAATGGCCTTTCTTTCCCAGGACAGCTAGAATGAAGACAATGTCCCCTTTGCTGTGCAGCTGGAGTGAAGGAATCACAAACAGTATTAATATTAATCACAGTACATAATCACCAAAGCTGGAGAGATTGGTGAGAGATTACCCATGGATCCTCTCTACTCAGTCAGAGTTCAAGAACAGTCATTTTATACACTCATCCCCAAGTGTCTGAAATTAAAGAAACAGACGTGTCCCCTCCTCACTACAGACAGATGGGAGGAATGTGCTCAAGCATGTGGAATAAATTGTGGCCAGATTAAATCATACTCCTTAATCAACACATTTATATTTTTCCCAGGGCTGAAATGGTAAAATGATATGCATCTTATCAAATTTGTTGATATATTACTTTAAAATCTTGTTTAGTCTGGCTATAACTTTGGTATAAGCTGACACAAGCTTTTAAAAGAAATGTGATTCCTTTTAAACTAGCATTTAACTTTACAATTGTGTTGTATCTGTCTTTGAATGTTGTGTCAGAGTTGCACTTAGGGGGGCTGGGGAGAGAGGCTGCTGCTGGATCTTGTAAGGAATGCTATGAGCATGTGTTCTTGCTTGAAGGGAACTTAGCTGTATGAAATAACAAAAATAATTACATTGCTTTGTAACTTAACATGTCTTATTATTTATCTGATCCTGCTTGCTTGGGCCTGCTTTATGTGGGAGGATGCTTGCTTCTTTGTGTTCTTTTCTTGGCCAATTTCACTGATGTGGAGCAAGGAAGAAAGACTGTGCACTGAGATGCTATTACTGAATCTTCCTTTAGTTTCTTGTGAGCATAGTCCTCTGGTTTATGCTTTGTGACTTATTTTCAGTACCTAAACAACAGCACAGTTCCACAATTCTAATGAGCCTTACTATAGTTTAAAAACTCAATACTGTATTCATGTCTCATATTGTAGGCATGTATTAAGATGGTCCTAAAGTCCTGTTTCGCAATTTTCAGAGTTTAAAGGCTTATAGAAATTGTTAAAAGGGATTCAGAATAATATGTACTTCCTTTGTCTTGGTCAGAAGAGCTTGCTTCTTAAAAAGCTAAGCAGGTAGTGCGATTTAGCTCTGTATGAATCCTTGGCAGCTGCTAAATAGCAGAGAAATTGTAGGTAACCTCAGCACAGATTTTCCAAGACTGTTCTGTCTCTCTCTCTACCACCAACTGGAAGAACTTATGCTGTCATGAATTATATACCAAAGTCTTGTTTCCACTGAAACAATACCTATTAACCATAACACAAAAAGTAAGAGTAACTACAGCTTGATTGTGACACACGATGTGATATAGCTTCACTACTCAAATCACAGTAGACCATTGCAAGCCACATAATCTGTTTCCCAGTGGACATTTGTCTTTCCCTTTTGTATTTTAATTTTATTTTTAATTAACTTATTATATATAGGTATTCAGTTAAATTTCTGGAAAGCTGTAGTATGGTTACAGTTTTTACAATTTTCTGTATATATTAACAGAATCTATTGACGTGTTAATGACAAAATTCAAAACCCTAGTAATTTTTTTCAGTCTTTTCCTGTAATCCCAATCTACCTACCTTTCAATTTTACCCCATTTAGAAGGATTTCTCTTGCACAAATATTTATATTGGAAAGAATCATGAAACTCAGATAGTAGTTTATTTGTGCTGAAAGAATGAACACCATAGTATTTAAACTTTTCTTTGTCCCTCATATGTTTGTATGTCAGATTATATCCCATTTTGGGCTTTTGGTATAGTGAGAGGTCTGGCCCTCAAGGGTTAAAAGGCCAAATTGACCATTTTGAAACCAGGAAATTTATTTTTCATTCCTATTTTTATTAAACAATAGACTAGAGCATAAAGTTTCAAATCCAAGTAAGACAATTATTCTGAATTTATGGATGTTTCTTGGTTATATCACTCTTATCAGTGAAATTGACATTGCGTATCTGTGGGGAAAAAAGTTATTAGCATTTATTATACAGGGAAACAATAATGAACCTGTGGGGCCACTTTCTGTACAGAGATCTCCAACATGCCATCTTGATCTTTCCTGTTCAGCAATGTTGGAGAGAACTGTCAAAGATAAGCCCGTTTAATCATTATTGTTTTTAGATTGCACCTTATATGTAATTTGTGGTAGGTTTGAATTAAGACAACATCAGAATGGGATAGAGATGCTTTTTTCTTTATCTTGGATAGTTGTAGTATCAAAACTATAGAAGTTGGTCTGGGTTTCCTTTCTGGTTTTTGATTTGATAAAACCTACAGCCTTATTCTACTTAATGTTGTCATTCTGACCCTTCCTAACAGACCTGTATCATCATCAGCAGGGGATATAGTTCTACTTAAATACATCCCTTTTTAATCACTAAGGAAAAAATAAAGCCTGGGAGTCTAAGAAGCCTACCAGGGTTCTAAAGCTACCATGTAGTCAAAAACCGCATTTTCAGAAATATTAGAAGTATTATTCTTGAAGTTGACATTCTAGTATGGTACCAGAGATATCGGAAGTTGATTTTTTTTTTTTTTTTCAAAAAAAAATTGGTTATACTCGAGAGAAATTACCTCAGCGGAACTTGCCTCTAAGTGGACTGGTGTAATCTAATTAGGACACACATTTTGTGAACTGGATGTTTGCAGACCTTTGGCCCTTTGTATCTCTGAAGAATTGTATGTCTGTGTGTGTGTATCCATCTTTAACTAATGCTGTTACTTGTTTTACCCTGTTTTCTTGAGCAGTGTTATCTTTGGATATTATTCTCATGAACCCTTTCTCTAACTCTTTCTCTTTCGCATCTCCTTCCTGGATTTGCTGCTTTCTTCAGCCTCACCTCAAGGTCAGTATCTACCTTAAACAAGGGTTTTTATTAGACTTCTGTGTTTTAATTTAACATTGAGATCTAATTAAAGATCAGAAATCACATGACATAATCCATAAAGCAGAGGACCAAGAGTCTGGTCCATTTTAGGCAACAGGGTGTGGTAGTTTGGAAGGTTAAGGAATCCGTTTTAAAAAAACACAAGAATTGGACTTGATCATCTGACACAATTCTTTATTTTAAAGCCAGTGCATGTTAAAGGATGTCAAAGATTGTAATGCACCAAGGACATGAAATTTGGAAGAAGGAGATGAATTGGTACCAATATCTTCAGGTTATGTGGTTCCAGTAATGGAAAAACTTTATGGAAGCAAAAAAACTACATTAAGACGCTTTGTTTTGGTGTTGTTGGTTTTCTGTTATTTTGGGAAGGAAAAGCACTGACTAGTGATCATGGTCTCTGATTCATATTAAATGTAAGATCAGTGTATTAATTGAGTGGGCATATTTTAATAAAAGAGAGTGTGGCTTTGCAGGTGTGGCTGAGACTTGGCTCTGTGATGCTGCAGAACCAAATGCAGGGTAGTTGGTTCTTGTTGACTAGTCATTTTGGCATAACAAAAACAAAGGGCTGGAAGTTAGCCAGACAAACTAAAATTAAAAATTAGGTAAAACATTTTAAGAGTGTGGATGATTAATAGGGCTGTGCAAAGCTTCGGTCCCTGATTCAATTCAGTGGAGATTTGGCCTGATTCAGTAGCTGAATCTCCAAATCTGAATTGAATCAGAGGACCCTTTAATCTCTCTGAATCAATTCGAAGAGATTCAGACAAATTCAGCGATTTGGACATAGAGGCAACTTTAAATGTTTTTTCTACATACCTCTAGGTAGCAGGGGCTCTGAATGCTGGAGTGCTGGGGCAGATGCAGCGTCCCACAGAATCATGGAGGGGCTCCCCAGCATGCTTGACAGCAGACCGAGAAGTGGACCAGAAGTACTTCTGGTTCCACCGGGGAGTGTGCTGGGGGCCCCCCTCATATACTCACAGCTTGGCGACTGGTGCCTTCTGGGTCTAGGCGGGGCACCTGGGCTCCCCCTGCAGCCAGTTGCTTGCCTGGGAGACCCCCTGCATGCTCCTCGGCAGACCCAGAAGTGGACCGGAAGTAGTTCACTGCCAAGCATGCTGGAGAGCCCCCACACTGCTGTGGGATGCTCCATCTGCCCCAGTACCACAGAGATCATGGGCCGCACCTGCTACCTCAAGGTATGTAGAAAAAACTTTCAAAGTTGTGCCTGTGTCCAAATCGCTGATTTGCTGAATCAGCATCGAATCCTCAGATTCGGATTCAGCCAAATCAAATCAGGGACAGTGATCCAAATCAACGGATTGAATCACTGTCCCTGATTTGGGCCGAATCCGAATCCAAATGTAATAGGGCCCGTTTCGCACACTCCTAATGATTAACCAACATCTGCCATCTTAAAATGGTAGAAACAAACTACCAGAGGAACCAATGATTGCAAGTCTTTAAATCAAGACTGGATACTTTTCTGGAAGGTAGGCTTAGGCAAATACAACTTAATGTGTTTAAATACAAGAACAACAGGATGAAATTCTATGACCTGTATTATAAGGAAGGTAAGACTCTTGGCCTCTTTAAAGTTTAATCTATTTTGGATCCTTGTCTTCCTTGGCTGGTGAAATCCTGCTGGAAAATACTGATAAAAATTGTCAGAAACTCTTTTGGAGCAAATAGAGATCCTGGTGTTCTGTTTTAAAATCACAAATTGTATGATTAAGTCCCCTCCCCCCCAAAAATACTTTGATTAAAACCCTAAAATCTGTGATTTTTCGTGATTAAAATGAAATGGCACTATATATATATAGGTATCAGTGGAACACAATATTTTATTGATATATTTGCAATTTTAAAGCAATTTGGAAACCTACCAGTGCCTCAGTCACCATAATAAAATAATATTCTAAATATTTATAAATAATAATAATATTATAATAATACTAAATACCTATAAATTCTGGCGTTTGATTTTTGGGTTTTTTATCATGGAAAATCAGAGCTCCCCCTGGCCCCTTCACTTACCAGGACACAGGTGCAGCTGCAGCGATCCCTGCCCCCACTGCTTGTGATGCTGAGCAGCCCTTATGCACCAGTGCCTTGCCCATGCCATTGCTCCTCACTCACGACCTCCCAGCCCTGCTGGTACTCCTCACTCCCCACCCCCCCCCCCCCCCCGCTGCTGCCCCTCACTCCCTAACCTTGGCCCCCTGGGCCTGCTGGGCAGCCTGCCCCTGCCTCGCACACAAATCTGGTGGGCATGTGTTCTCCATACCCCCTGGGAGTGCATGCAGCCCCTCCCCTCCCCTCCCCTCCCCTCCCCTGCCCACCAGATGAGCTGTCTGTGGTTCCATCCCATTCCCTGGCTGGGGCCTGCGGCCACACATTCCAGCCCCAAGCCCCACACGCCACCCTGGCTGGACAGGAGCTCCATCCCCAGCCCTGCCCAACTCACTCCCTCCTTCACTATGGGGGCCTGAGTGTCCCTCAGCTCCCCACGCCAGACTTACCTTCAGGGTGCTGCTCTCCAGAGTGTCTGGCAGCCATGTGCATGTGTATGTGCACAAATGCACATGGCGCCCCAGTGATTGCCCTTCTCCAGCTCCCTCTCAGCCCTTTGCAGGCTGGAACTCTGCCAGACCGCAAAGGGACACTCCTCCCCCCCGGTTTCCCATGTTTTTCTCTTTTAAAGGAGAAAATCTGGGTTTTACCATGTTTTTCCATGGTGAATGGAAAACCCATACCCCTGGAAGTGCATGCAGTGGCAGGTAGCCAGCCCCTCCCCTCCCCTGCCCACCAGATGAGCTGTCTGTGGTTCCATCCCATTCCCTGGCTAGGGCTTGCAGCCACACATTCCAGCCCCGGGCCCCAAGCCCCACACACCACCCTGGCTGGACACCCTGATAATAACTGATGTATGCTCCTGCATAGCAACTCCCCCTCCCTTTTTAAAACAGCTAGAAAGTAGGTTTGTCCATAGCTTTGGTGGCTTTGTTTTGCCAGATCCCTTGTATATTTTTAACTATATTTCATTACTTAGCTTATCTTTCTCTGAATACCATGTTTTAAACTCAAAGCATTTCTGGTAGGATATAGCTTTAGTTTCTTTTTAGTATTGTGGTTCTTTTCATTTACCCCAAAGAGAATGTGTCTTTCTGAAACAGAATTTGATATATGCAAAGCACATGAGGTGCAAGCCTAGTAAGGATAGTATGCATTTTTAAAGACTTCCAAACTCCTCAAGCCACAGTGTGCCTTTTTGTAATCAACATGAAGGCCCTAAGTTTTCAGCAGATGGATTGATGGATCATTCATTAACTCTCTGGTTGATAAAGTCTGCTGTTCAAAGTAGAGCATATTTCTGTAACCTCCACCCTTGGAATAACTTCTGTCGGAGAAATTATTCGCTTAAGCTCCCAACCTGGTAAGGGAACACTTGTGAATACTCCTGACCCCAACGGGGCTCGTTTCCCAGCTGAGACTCAAATATGCAGGAGACGAGGGTGTGGTCTTTCCAGTTTATTCGGCCGAAGGTCCCCCGACCTTAGAAAGGCAGAGGGGCCCCGGTTGCACTCTCACACACACATTTATATTCTCTGGTTACGTGAGATTTTCGCATGCGCAAAGCTTTAGCGGAAAATTACTAGTATTGCATGACTCTTCTTCAACCTACGGGGGTAAGCTCCAATCACAATACAATTTTAAACAATTTACCAAATAAGGCACAGCTCTGCCGTTAAGCTTGATTATCATGCTTAGTTACTATGGGGGAAGATGTGGGCACCTGAAGGTGCAGGCTGTGCTTCCTGTGTTGCTAGAGAAGGAAACCCCCTTCTCTGCACACAATTTCTAACACTTCTCACTGTTCTAGTTGTAGAGACAGGCATAATAGTTGACCAGCCAGAAAGAGCCATATTGAACATATTGTGTTACATAAGACATTAGGAACAGAAGAACAAAACCTAATGTTTTTTGTAAAGAAACACTTAGATGAATACTAATACCTACGGTTATATTAAATAGTATAAATGTTTATATGGCCCCTGGCAGATATTACACATAAGACATGATTAACCAGTTAATCATATCTTAAGTAGTAACCTGGCCGCACATTAATGCAAGTAATAAAACAAGGAATAAGCCACAAAGTTATTACATAAAATACGTGTAATAACTTTGTGGCTGGTTCTCATCACATCTTAAATTGAACATGTGGCCAGGTATCAACTGATTTGGGCTTCCAGCCTCAGGGACTCATGGGAGCCCTTGACTTCCATGTGCCCCTGAGGCTGGAAGTGGCAGTCATTTGATCATGGTCCCAGGCTTCCTCTGCACCATCCATATGGTGTGATTGGGATCTGATTCCCCAATCCCACGATCGCACCTCCTGCCATGCATGTGTAGCATGACAGGAGGTACAATAGTTAGAATTGTGAATTAGATCCCATATTGCCTTTTAATTGAATATCTGCCAGGGGCCTAAGAGACAGGCAATTTATATACTTAAGAGCATGAATCAATCTATGATTAGAAAGGAAGTTGAGGTCAGTACATTTTACTTATGTGTATCTCTAGTGTCTGTAGTTAATAATTCTTAGATTTTTTTCTATTTAAAATAATCATAAAGGATATTTGCATATTAAATAGCTGGTGGTTGCAGAAAAGTGTGTGTCCATGGGAGTTCACATATTGAAACTTGTTTCTTCTTTCAGCAAACTCAGATTTGTTAGAAGTTCTAGTTTTATTGATTGAAGGTTTTCTTGTGCAACCTTGAGGACTAGAGACATACTTTTTTAAAGATTAGTGAGATTTTGGAGGATAAGATGGCTCCTTTTAACCCCCCCCCCCCCCCCCAGTTCCTAGCTCATGGACATGGCACACTGGAGCCCAATTTGAGGCTTGGTCCTATCATTAGGTTCCATTCCCTAAGTACAGCAGCTGACCACTGGGCAACTCATGTGCTGTGCTAATAGAATGTTGGGGAATTCTGCCATGCCACCAAGTCAAATTGTGCTGTGTGAAGCAGACAGGGAATGACTGTTCAGCAGCTTGTAACTCTGCTATATCGTAACGCATTTCCATGAGGCCTGCAAAAGACACATTCCTGATCACAGCATTATATCCTGACAGATTTCAAAGTTATGCTGCAAACAATGGGGATGTTGGACTTTGTAACGGAAAGGTCACAAACATTTTTTGTAATTGAAACTTTAGAGAGCAAAATATTGAGATCCCTGATGCTCCCTTTGTTATTAATAATTATGACTGTTACAGTAGTGTCTCTATCTCTTATTTTTCTCCTCTGATGGTTCATTCTGGAGCATAGTCTTTGTCTTGTTTCACCCAAATAGTTTCTATGAAGGTATTTTTGGTGGATTGGGTGACATCATGAACACTATGTTCTTTCCATATGATGAGATTATTTGTTCAACTGCATTTCTTTATTTTGAAAGAAGCAAGGATTTCTTCATAGAATCATAGAAGTAGGGTCAGAAGGGACCTTGTAGATCTTCAAGTCCAACCCCCTGCCTGGGCAGGAGAGAAACTGGGCTCAAATGACCCCAGCCGTGTAGGCGTCGAGCCACTTCTTAAAGACCCCCAGAGTAGGCCAGCACCACTTCCCTTGGAAGTTGGTTCCAGATCCTAGCCTCCCTAACTGTGAAGTAGTTTCTACGGATGTCTAATCTGAACCTACTCTCCAACAACTTGTGGCCGTTATTTCTTGTTATCCCGGGGGTGCTGGGGGAAACAAGGTCTCCCCCAAACCCTTCTGGTCCCCCCTAGTGAGTTTATAGACGGTCACAAGGTCCCCCCTCAGCCTTCTCTTGTGAAGGCTGGACAGGTTCAGGTCCCGTAGCCTCTTGTTCTAGGGTCTGCCCTGCTGTCCCTGGATCATGCGGGTGGCCCTCCTCTGGACCCTCTCAATGTTGTCCACATCCCTCTTGAAGTGGGGCACCCAGGCTGTGGCCTGACCAGTGTCGCGTAGAGCGGGAGGATCACCTCCTTGGCCCTACTCGAGATGCACCTGTGGATGCACGATAGGGTCCGGTTAGCCCTGCCAACCGTGACCTCGCATTGTTCGCCCATATTCATCTTGGAGTCCTTGATGACTCCAAGATCCCTTTCTGCCTCCGTGCTCTCAAGAAGGGAGTTTCCCATCTTATAAGTGTGTTGCCGGTTACTACTGCCCAAGTGCATCCTGTTTTTGTCAGCCCACCCTTGCAACCTATCCAGGTCTTTCTGTAGTCTTTCCCTCCCTACTAGCATGCCCACCTCACCCCAGATTTTGGTATCATCAGCGAATTTGAACAGGTTTGCTTTTCACCCCATTGTCCAAATCGCTGATAAAGAAATTGAACAGCGCGGGCCCAAGGACTGAGCCCTGGGGGACTCCGCTGCCCACTTCCCCCCAGGTCGAATATGACCCGTCCACCACCACCCTCTGAGTACGACCCTTCAGCTAATTAGCAATCCATCTGTCCGTGTAGGCATCGATGCCACAGTCACCTAGTTTTTTAACGAGGATGAGGTGAGAGACAGTGTCAAAGGCCTTGCTGAAGTCCAGAAAGACTACATCCACGGCGACACCTGCATCCAATGCTTTTGTGACCTGATCGTAAAAGGCAATCAAGTTGGTCTGACATGACCTGCCCCTAATGAAACTGTGCTGGTTGCCCCTCAGTATCACCCCTGATGCTGGCCCATCACAGATGTGCTCCTTGATGATCTTCTTAGGCTGGTATCTTTTATTGAAACAGTGGTATAATTGGGATAAAGTTAGACAAGCTGTCAAATGCAAAATATTCTTTATCAAGTCATTTTGAAACTACTTCTGATCACCACTCCTGCCTCTCTGTCATTCTTCATTATTTTAGTGACTGCTTTGACTTTTATAGATTTAAACATTATGGCCATGTCCAGATGAGCGCGGCCATGCGGTATGTGGTGCCACAGACATGTGCCTTGACCCTTCATCCATTTGGTTACCCTCTCCTCGGGTTACTGTGGGGCTCTGCCCCTCCCACTGCTGGTAGTACTGCACCTTTCCCACTTTGCTATGTCTGAAATGCACTAATTGGCCCTGATGGATTCTGGGACCTCCAACAGTTTCATAGATAGACTTCACCAGTGCACATTCTGGTAAGGCACAGACCCAATCTGGCAGTGATAGAATCTGTTGAAGATACTCCGCTTGCTTCAGGGCCAGTATCCCTGGAAAGTGCCTTCCTCAGAGTCAACTTCCAGGACCACGCATATGTGCTGCAGTTCAGCCTGATCCAGTCCTCACATGCCTCTATGATGCTAGGGATCCTCTGTCTTGCCTTCCATAATACACAGGTCCATTAGCAGTATAGAACTGTGAAATTCAACTTAGATTACTGCCACAGGCTCTGTATCATATGCAAAAGCCATCATACTGTTAACACCACCCCACCCCACAGGGAAATGCCACATGCCTTAGAACTCAGGGACTGATGTAGGCCAGGCATCTGTTTACTAGAACTTTCCCCATGCTACTGGATCAGGGGCCCTGAGTGGAGCAAGACTTTTGATTACCATAAGGTACACATCTGTGTTCTAGAACTACAATCTTGGTTGGATGTTCTCAGGCTCATCCATGATTCCTTATTGGGAGGACACTTTGGCTGCACCATGACTGAGATGTTCCTGCCCAAATTTTCTGGTGGCCAAAGATGCAGGCCAACATCAGTGCCTGCCTACATCAACTCCTGTGAGACCTTCTCCGACACTGAATCCTGTTGGGCCAAATCCTTTTGTTTCCTTTAGCCCCTGTTTACTACTCCCAGGCCCTGGGCTGTGGTCTCCCTGGATTTTGTCACTGACTTTCCCTGCTCCAAAGGCCATAGCACAATGCTGGTGGTGGTAGATTCCTTCACCAAGATAGCCCAGTTGTTCCTAGAGAACATCTTTCAGCTCCATGGATGCCTGTTAGTATTGTGTCAGACTGAGGACCCCAGTGTGCATTCCACTTCTGGCAAGAATTCCTTTGGCTTTTAGGGTTGGGGCTGCATCTCTCTTCAGTATACCATTTGCAGGCAGGTGGTCAGATCAAATGGGTCCATCAGATGCTGGAGCAATACCTACATTGCTGCTTAAGTTTCCAGCAAGATAACTGGGTTGTCTTCCTGCTATTGGCCAAGTTCACCTACAGCAACTTGGACCACACCTGTACCCAGAACAGTCCCTTCTATGCCATCTATGGATTTAATCCCTACTTTCATCCAATCCTGTCCACCATTGAACACCTGCTGCCACCAAACTGGTGATCCAATTAAAGTGGATCTATGAGGACCTGAAAGGCCACCTCTGGCAGGCTAAATAGGCCTACAAACACGACAGGGACCAGTACTTCTCCAAAGCACTCACATGAAGGGTAGGGGACAAGGTATGGCCATCTACCTAATATGTAAAAACCATCCACTGCTCCCCAATACTGGCCCACCGGTACCTAGGACCATATCTAGTTACAGCAGTGATCATCCCTTTTGGCTTATGGCGTATGGCCACCTGATTCCTTGTAGATCCACCTTGCCTTCCATGTCTGTGCTAAAACTGTATATGGAGAACCCATTCCCAGGTTGTTCCACTCCTCCCCACCCCCCAAACTGTCCTGGTTCAGGGGCACAAGTAATTCATATTCAGGGGAGTCCTTGATAGCTAGGAGATTCAGGAGAAGCTCCAATATCTAATTGACCAGGAAGGCTATGAACCAGAGGAATGCTCATGGGAGCCTGCAGAGCATGTGCACATTTCCAGTTTGGTCCAGGTGTTCTACCAGGATTATCTGGAGAAGCCTGATGCAAAGATGTGCAGAGGTCACCCTAAGAAGGGGGTTACTGTAATGAATTTAGATCGGGGCCCGGGGCCAGCTGGTTCTAGTCAGATGATCAAATCAATCTATCCCCTGAGGCTTCAGAGAAACTGACCACACCTGCAGCAGGCTCAGATCAGTGCCCTGGGCCCAGCCAATCCTAATTGGCTAGTCAGGGCAACCAGTCCCACTTGTTCCATCCTTTAAAACAAGGATGGAGAATGTCCAGCCCATGGGCCAGATCCCGTTGGCCAGGGACTCCATTTCCCAGCTGCTCCTGCCTGTATGGCTTGTGCTGGTCTCCACAGAGACCCCAGTCTCAGCCATGGCAGCAGCGCACATGGCAGAGCAGCGCAGGGGGCTGCTCTGGAGCTGCTGGGAATGTGGGATGGGGGACAGCTTGCTCCAGAGCCAGGGCAGAGCCACGATCTGTAGCCTGCATGCTCTGGGCAGAGGCATGCATGCAGGGGATCGGGGCTCTGCCCCTGCTTCTTGCAGCAGTGACAGCCTTTCTGGAGCCAGGACAGAGCCACGATCCCCTTCATGCGTGCCCTTGCCCGGAGTGTGCAGACTACAGATAGCAGCTCCAGAACAAGCTGCCCCCATCCCACATTCCTGTCAGCTCCGGAGCAGCCCCCTTTGCTGCTCTGCCATGTGTGCTACTGGTACAAGCCATGCGGACAGGGCCGGCTGGGAAATGAAGTCCCTGGCTGACTGGCAGCCCAGAAGTTCTCCATCCCTGCTTTAAAAGCTGGTCCCAGTCAACAGTACACTGACTGGTCAAAGACACTGGCTCTTGCTTCTGATCCTTTGGCAGTACTTAAACTCACTATTGGAAACTCCAGCTTCGACTCCTGGTGCACCCTGTCTCTGGCTTTGATGTCCACCTTACCCAGAATGCCAGTCTTGACTCCTGGATTACTATAACCCTGGGCTTGACTCTTGCCTCGCCATGAACCCTGTTTCTGGGCTTCACCTGATTACAAGGTGACCTTCCCCAACTGCCCGCAGCCCCAGTCCCTGATGCCTTTCAGCTCTCAGTAACAGAAACAACATTATTCTAACCTATCACAAATCTTGTTTTCCCAATCATCAGATGCTGTTTTCTTGTGACTTCCCCACTGCCTTGTTAATATCAATCTGGTTGTGTGCAGCACTGATGAGTACCTTTTCTTTTTTTATCATTGTTCTGTGTTTTTTAATATATTCACAAAGCTTACAGTTTTCCTTTGGTATTTGAAATGTAGCTTTAGAGGCATATATGCATTCAGGCAATCCCCCCATGGATATATCAACTATATTCTTTGCATTCCAAATAACTCTGTGTGGAAAGATTTAGAACCAGAGGAGTTTCTTTTAAGTTTTTTGAGAGAAAAATTGGCAAATCACAACGTTTTCTTTTACTATGTTTATACAGAATCTTCATTTAAAATACAGCATATCTTTTTATTAGCATATCCAAAAATAAGCAAATTATCTGGAGTGGCACCATGAAAAGAAGAATTGAAGTTATTATCAAACTTCAAGAACCACTAAAGCTTTTGGTGATCCCTGATGTGTCAGATTACAGTTAATCAAAGAAATATAGCTGACAGGTTATTTTTCATCCTTAGTGAGTAATTTATGCGTATTTAATAAGAAAAATAGGCAGCTTTTTTCTCTCAAAGACATATAAGTCTGGTAAGTCAATGTTTGCAGATGCCAAGGTAGTTTAAGGTTAAGAGTAAACAGACTAGCTTCTATAATGTATGTCAAAATTGTTAGTTGAGTAAGAATTTATGCTTACAACAACTTTTGATACAAATGCTTACTCCTGGCAAGTGGCATCTCACCACCAACTGTTTTATCAGTGTCTAGACGTAATAATATTGTAATTATTAGGCACACTGCATTAATAAGATTTTGTTTCCTTATCCAGTTTTTTTTTTTCTGGGTGTGTATGTGTGTGTGTGTGTGTGCGGTGATCTGAGGCTAAGTACAGACGGTCAAAAAGCCCGAGGCTAAATTGATTCAGTTTTTGTAGGTTAATTTAAACTGCAAAGATTAAACTGAAAAACAACTGGACAGACATTCACTTTTGATTCAGGAAATGCTGTCACATACCTGCAGTGGCTCAGGCCAGAAGCCAGAGGGTGCTAGAGCATGGCTCTTTGGCATGTAGCCAGCATGGGCTCTGTGTTTGCTTCCTCTTCCTGCTGCCCCAGAGGTTTCTGGGATTTGCAATCCAGAATCACAGCAGCAGGACACGACATGGTTGCTCATCACTTTCTCTTCCTGCTTCCAGGTGCCCCTCGGATTTATAGTCCATGGTTTTAGCCAGCAGTAAGTTTTTAGCAAGGCAGGGCAGCTCTGTACTTGGGGGAAGGTACATTTAAAGCTCCTCCCTGGCCCCAGATCACTACCAGAATTTGCTGGGGAGTGGGGGGGGGGGGAGGGCAGTCTTGCCCTCCCCTCCCACCCCAAACCCTTCTCTGCTGGAGCAGACAGCTCAGCCCAGGACTGGAAAACATGCTGGGATGCTGAAGGACTGATTTAACTTGAACCAGGAAGGGGTCTGGAACAGAAGTTTTATAAACTGGTTTGACCAAATCAGTTAAGTCTGATACTATATTCAACCAGGTTTATCTTAAATCAGTTTCAGCCATTTTGAAACTGGTTTATGTGCACTGAAATTCTATTCTGTGACAGGTTTAAACCAGTTTCTGATCACTTAAACCAGGTTGTGTAACTTCTGCCCCTAGCTTCAATATTCATGTTCTTTATCAATCTGCAAATCCACCCAGCTTGGCATCATCTGCAAATTTGCTAAGATTGCACTGTTAATAAGAGATCAGATCATACTGTAACATTTCAGTCTAGTTCTCACTACCCTCATGGGACCCCTTTTTTGAGCCTATGGCATCTATCTTCCTACCGCATTAGTCAATGACGTTACTATTGCTGGTTGGCTTCACCTTAGGTGGAGGCCCTTGCGGTTGATTTTCCCTCACCACCCAGTTTTCCTTGCAAGTGAAGTCCTAATGGCTGGTGCCCCCATATTACTTACCACCAGGACACAATATCTATAAGGATTTACTCCAGATTCCTGGTAAAGAGAGAATGGCACCTAAACTACTAAATTAATCTTCTGATAGTTCTTCTGAATCCCCATGCATTCAGGATGGAATATTTATTCTATCCCCAAATATGAAACACACCGTCAACTGGATTTCTGTTTACAAAGAATTAAACCAGTTCAGTCATTTTCCCCTTCATCAGGCTGGGACTTGAATCCAGCTTTAATTATTTTTGTTGGTCTGTCCAATAAGGCTGCTTGTACACATGACAGGGGTTTAGTCCCCTAAATTGAAATGATGGGTTTTTAACTGTGATAATTTAAAACCCAACATTTCAATTCAGGGGCTTCCATCACTGTTACAATGAAGGGCCCAATCCTTTTTGGTTTTTTTGTTTTTTTAGTCGTGCCTGCCCATGTCTCCCATGGCTGGTGGGGAGCTGCCGGTGGGCTGAGTGGCCCCTGAGCTGCAGGGGGTCCCGGTCCTTTGCTCTGCAGTGGCAGCGCACCCCAGGGCCACCTGGGTGGGCTAAGGTGTGCTGCCACCACGGAGGGAAGGTCCAGGGCCTATCTGAAGCTTAGGGCCCACTGGCAACTCGCCCCCTGCCATGGGAGAGGGGCAGGCTCCATGGGGAAAAAAAAAGGGTCAGGGCCTTTGCCACTCCCTACTCCCCACCCCCAGCAGAGCCTGCCTGCACAAGCTGCCCCTGGGCTGTGCAGCCCTTTAGCTGCAAGGGGAGGGGCAATTCTTCCCTCTGGGAGAGGCCCACTGGGGCCTCCTGGGCAGGGTGCTAGCTGCACGCCACTGAAAGCCTGCCAGGTGCTGCTCCCCACACAGGCTTGGGAAAGAGTTGGATCCAGTGGGTGCTGCCCATGAGCTAGGGCAGCATCCATGCAGCTAGCATCCTGCCCAGGGGCCTCTCCCAGAGGGAAAGTTTGCACACCACAGCTCCACAGCTCAGGGGCTGCACAGCTCAGTAGCAGCTTGCAAGAATAGGCTCTGCTGAAGAAAAAAAAGGTGCGAGGGGCCTGATCCTCCTCCCTCCCTCCCCCCTTCCCCCCCCCGCACGCGGAGCCTGCCTATGTCTCCTGTGGCTGGGGGGTGAGCTGCTGGCGGGCCCTGGGCTGTACCCTAGACCAGGGGCGGGCAATTATTTCTGGCAGAGGGCCACTTACCCAGTTCTGGCAGGCTGTCAAGAGCTGCATGGGTAGCCCCCCCATAACAGGTGCTCCACACCTTGACAGGTGCTCTGCCCCCTGGTCACCATCTTGGGACCAATGTCCCAATGTCTTGGGACCAGTGTCCCAGGGCTAGCACCTGTGGGGCCAAGAGTGAGGCGCAGGCTGGCAGGGGTCTGTGGAGCTGGGCTGGGCTGCACCAGCAGGGAGAGGGGGGACCTGGCCCAGCTCCATAGAGCCCCTGCCAGCTGGGACCCCGCACTCCTGCCACCCTGCTCTGGGCCCCACTGACACTAACCCTGGGGCACTGGTGTGGGCCCTGTGCTCCTGCTGGCTCCCTGCCCACTCACTCCCAGTGCCCCCCAGCCCTGCGGTACAGGTCGGGGGCAGCATACAGCCCCAAACCCCTGCTCTCTGGCAAAGAAGCAGCTGGTGCTGAGTGCAGGGAAAAGTGGCCCCTTGCCCACCCCATGGCCGGTGCTCCCTGCTGCAGTCACTCACAGCCCACGTGGGGCTGTCTGGAGCAGGCACAGGCAGCCCGACTTGGGCTGCAAGCAGCTACAGTGCAGGGTGCCAGCCACGGGTCGAGCGAAGGGCTGCTTTTCCCTGCTCTCAGCACCAGCTTGTAACCCACCCCTGCTGCCAGCCTGGGCCCTGTGCCAGCTCCGGGCTCAACCATCGGTGGCAGCAGCTGCAGCCCCCCAGCTTGTCGCACCAGGCAGTGTTGTCTGCTGCTGCCCTCCTGGAGCTTGCACTGGGTAGCCCATAGGTGGCGGTGGCAAACACTGCCTGGCACTGTAAGAGGTGGGGACCGCAGCTGCTGTCGCCATGCACAGCCCCGACGGGTGAGCCTGGAGCTGGCTCGGGTCCCAGGCTGGCAGTGGGGCCGGGTTACAAGCTGGTGGTGGGCAGGAAGTGGGCCCTCCCCACCCCATGCCCGACGCCCTGCACTGCAGGTGCTTGTAGCCCACCTGGGGCTGCCTGGGGCTGCTCCTGACAGCACCGCATGGGCTGCAAGTTGCTGCAGCACGGGGTGCAGTCCACAGGGCGGGCAAGGGGCTCCTCCCCCCCCCCGCACTCCTCTGCCCTGGGTCCCTGCCTGGCGGGTGGAGGCCGGGCAGGCCCTGCTGTTGTGGAAGCCTACCAGGCTTCCCCTGGGTCCTACTGCACTTGGTTCCTGTCATTTTTGACAGGAACCAAGGGCAGATAAATATTAATTTTCTATATTTTTTAGGGGCCCTGCAGGCCAGATAGAATGGCCTTGTGGGCCGAATCCAGCCTGCAGGCCGTATTTTGCCCGTCCCTGCCCTAGACCTTCCTTCCATGGCGGCAGCAGCCCCTGGCACCACCTGGGCAGGCAGCTAGTGGGCGTGTGCTGTCCCAGCTTGGAGGCAGCACCCAGCCTGATGCAACTGTTCCCTGAGCCTGAGCTGGGGCAGCACCTGCCAGCTAGAAGCCCACCTGGGTGGCCCCAGGGGGCTCCACCACCATAGAAGGAAGGACCAGGGCCCTCCACAGCTTAGGGGCTGCTCAGCCCACCAGCAGCTCACTTCCCAGCCGTGGGAGATGTGGGCAGGCTCCATGGGAAAAGAAAAAAAAAAGATCAGGCTCCTCGCCACTTATGCCTTCATCCCACCTCCCCCCGGGGGGGGTGTTGCAAGCTGTCAAAGGCTGCAATGTTACAAATAGCTACATTGCAAACTGAACTACATACAGATGTGGTTTAGTTTACAACATAGCAAACTCATTTGAATCGTAAAAAAAACCCTCACGTGTCCAGCATGATGCAATTAAACTGGAAAAAATGGCCAGTTTTCACCACATGTACAAGCACCCTAAATCCCAGTCTCAAATATCTGTAGAATAGTTTTCTACCCAGAACCCGAAACCTTGCTTAATAACTATTCTCCAACTATTTGGGTTGGTCTAATAAAAGATATCAGATTCACCCAAGAAACCTTGTCTTTCTACCCAGAAGGCATTTTTAATATCTGTTACCTCTGCTAGAAAGCCAAATGTCTTGATACCTTATCTACCTGATAACAGCAATAAATGAATAAGGAATTGTTTGGAGATGTCACCCTACTTTTCTGTGTAAGGTTATGTTATATTTATGTTGGTTACAATGAATCTCCCTCCCCATTTACTTCCCTAGACTCCCATGGAGACTGTAGGATTGACTGTGGGTCACAGACTGGCTCCATGTGCTGACTCCTTTACACTGCATGTGGTGTGTGGAATGAGTCTGCTGTGGGCTACAAATGGCATGGGGGCTGGCACCAGTGTGCATGCTTCATGCAGCACACAGGGCCAGTCTGGAGCATGTGCATCATGTGGCACTGGCACCAGATCAGCCCTGCACACTGGATTTGGCCTGGTGCACAGACCCTGTCTGATGTGGGCACCGTATATAGTATGCACCCCAGACTGGCTCCATGCACTGTGTACTGTGCAGAACTGGGGTTAAACACATGTGCTCCATATGGGGCCGGTCTGGAGTACACACTGCATATGGTGCATGGAGCCGTCTAAGGCACGTGCTGCACATGGCACCCATACTAGACCAGTCCAACATGCCAGATCCAGTGCGCAGGGCCAGTCCGGCACAGGAGCCACATGTAGCGTGTGCCCTGGACTGGCCCCATGCACTGCGTGAAGTATGTCGGGCTCGGGCTGGTGCATTCTGCATGTGGTGTATGGGCTAGAGCTGATGCACATGTTGTACATTGTATATGTCATACCAAACCAGCCCTGCATGCTGAATCAAGCACAAGGGGCCAGTCTGGGTCTAATTCACCCTGCACACCAGCCCCGTGCCATCATGTGGCCTGTGGGAATGGAAGAGTTTTGACACCCTTGCTTTAGGCCATTGCTTGCTCTGGGAGCTACTAGATACACAAAAAACTTGTTGTGTTACCACGGCAGAACTCAACTCTTCAGAAGTGTAGCAGGTTATTTGTTGCCTATGGAGAGCATGTTAGTAAACAGATTCTTTCCCAATGGTTTAGAATAGGGGTGGACAAAATATGACCCACAGAGGGGCTTTGTCCAGCCTGCGGTGGGTCCCTGCCAATACTGTGAGGCTAGGGCCAGCAGCTGCCTAGAAAGGCAGTCCAGCACGGAGCTGCTCCAGCCTTGCTGTATGCCCTGGGGGTGGCAGGATGCACCATGGGCAGGCTGTGCGTGTGTCTAGCTCATCCACTTCTGCTGCTGTCAGTCTGGATCTGCCACAGGGTGGGGCTGGGGTTGCGTGTTGTAGGCGGTGGTGGGGAGGCACTGCAGGGTGCACAGGCTCTGGGTTGTTGCAGGGCAGAGGTGGGTGCTGACTGGCTCAGGGGTTCACTTGCTGGGGGGGTCTTCCATGCACACTCCACCATACCCACAAACCCTCCCCTGCCAATCCCATAACCACACTCTACCGCTCACACAATTGCACACCCCATAAACACTGCACCCCCCCACACCTTCCCCACACGTACCCACCCACAGACACCCATGGGTCTCTGGGGGGAGCCCTGCTCACTACTACCTGCACACACCCCACCACACACATGCATCCCCCCATACCCACCCACACATCCCCACAAACACAGCACCCACAAGCCCCCCATACTCACCCACATCCACACATACCCCCAAACCCTCCTCCACATCCCTCCATACCCCTTCTCCCCTGCAATATACAAGAGTAAGACTTCATTTTGAGCTATTCTACAATCACCTCTATGTACATGATGCAAACACACAAATCAGGACAAAATAAACTTTAAAAAATAAAATTAAAAAAATGTACTGTGGATATTAGATTTTAGTATATAATTTGTTTTGTTTTTTTCTGGTTCCAAGATGGCATACTTCCTTCTGAAAAGGAATACTTCTGGAGCAAGGGTAGGGACTTCTGGAGACAAAGGTCAGGGGTTAGGGGGTGAGACTTACAAATTTTCCATGTATAGAATGTAATTACTGGGGGGTCCTTGACAGTCCTCTTTGCTCATGTGTAAATTATTGTTGTTGCTAATTAAACTTCCAGTCATTGAGTTTATAGTACCTACAGACAGCAGCTTAGAGGCCATTCACTTGCCATGCCTATTTAGAAGAGATGTAGGGGTTCTCATCACTGAGGATCGATATTCTTTTTCTTTTTCTCCACTAGAAAATTATCTCTACTTCATCCTTCTTTCTATCCTGCATGACACTGGAGACCAGAGCAAGACACCAGATTCCTCTCTGAACAGGATAAGAGTTAGTGACAGATGAAGAATCAGTATCCTGATATTTTCTTGTGTCCTCTAATATATATCTAGATGTTTATTAGTCCTGGCTGTGCAAGATGCTCTGGACTACATATACAAGCCCCGAAGCTAATCTGTTTTGCTCCCCACTCCAGAGTTAAATCACCTACCCCTGAAGAGTGAGGAAGAGAGAAACTCCAGGACTCCTACAGCTAAGGAGTCTTGATCCTCTGAGATTCTGTGTTAGAGGAAGAACTGAGGGACAGTTGGGTCAATTCCACCCTTCATGGCATTAGATGAGAAGAATAGGAGGACACCTAATGGAGAAAGGCAGTGCAAATAGATACAACTGGCAAAGGGAAACTGATCTTTCACACCTAAGGTGCATGACTGTACATCAAGAGATGAATTCAGGCTAATGTCTTTTCTCACAAAGAATCACGTGAACTATGAACATAATCTCTCTGCACCTCTTTAGCTTTTTTTTTTTTTTTTGCATATTCTACTAACATTTTGGAAAATATGTTTAATCAGTTTACATGGTTGGGCTTGCTGGCTCTGTAGTGCCAGAGACAAAACATATAGGGACACCCGCCGCCCCCCCTCCGCCCCCCCAGAAATACTGAGGCACTGTCACAACTATAGTGGAAATATATAAAGTAAGGAGGTTTATATATTCACTAGCAGAAGGACCCATTCTTCACCTGGGTCATTATTTTTGTAATTATAGTGTTTGTTTATTTTCAAAGAACTTAGTATAACATATTTAGGTAAAAATATTGTTTATTTTTAAAGAATGTAGTACAACATATTTAATATTTAACATGGAGCGACATTTCAAATGACATTCAAATGAATGATTTTTATTGTAGAACTTCTTTGTAAACAGTGTTCTCAGTGGTTTCTGTTGGCGCCGGTATATACAACCCTCTTCGACTACCAACTCTGGAGCAAGCCACATATAACTGTCCATGTGAAAAGCATTGTTCTAGTGAAATAGTCACTAGAAGCCCCAAAAAGGGTCAAGTGAAAAATAACCAGCATATAATTTTCTTTGGGTAGTGACTTTGGAAGGTTTAGAGTGGCTAGGAACAGCCATTCTCAAGTTATAAGTGAACATATAATAATGACAGTTGAACTGAATCCTGAATGGAGTGCTACCAGTTTGTTACCTGAAAAGTGAAGGAATTCCAGTCAATGGAAGCCCCCAAAAGGGTCAAGTGAAAAACAACCTGCCTGTAATTTTCCTTGGGTGGTATCCAGTGATCTTGGAAGGTTTAGAGTAGATGGGACCAGCCATTCTCAATTATAAGCAAACATACATACACACACTTCATTTAATATATATATATATATATATATATATATATATATATATATATATAGATGTATGCCATATTGTATGCCATATTCTGGACCTAACTTAGTCCACAGCGTTCCTTTGATACTTTGACCTTGTTTTAAATTGTACTCGGACCAATAATATTTCATACGTAATTTTGCTTAAAGGACAGATCTTTACATTTTAATTTTAATTTTAAAAGAATAAGTTTCCACGTTTATAACATGTATGCTTAAGGTAGGGATAAAATTAAAAGATTGAACGGTCTCATTTAGGAAAAGGGACTGCTGTAGTTTAACTTATTTTCTTTTCTGGCCAGTAGGAGTTTAGTTAAAAGCAGACGTGTATGATCTCGGATCACAAAAATACCATCTAAAACCCCAATAAAATGTCATTCATAAAAAAAAAGATTTAATTGCATTTCAAAAATGCTTTTTTCAGCTAACGTGTGCAGAATCTTACAGGCCACTTGAGTAGAAAATAGCTGCCTATGTGTGAAGTATTCATAGGGTGGCTGGCTCCTACAGTGGAGTTCGAGGTAAAAAGAATAACACCTTTGGGAGTTCTTCCCGCACCTTTAGGGCCAAATATAACTAACTCAGCATGTAGCAGGGGAAAGGAATCTATGCTGAGGCCTCATCAACCATTTTTAAAATATCATTTTTGGCTTTGCATCTGTTTGCACAGTGAACAAAAGCAAGAAAGAAAACAGCAAAACAAATGTATCTTGGATTACCAACTGGTGTTAAACCCGGTCTACACATTCTTAGTATTTTTTTCTAGTAAAAGAACGCCCACATAGCTCTTTCTAATAACGAAATTTCTGGGTTTGCCTTGTTTATTTTTGTATACCTGAAATGGATAGGCCCTCGTCAGTTTTGGGACATTGCTAATTTCAGCAGAAGCAACAAATTACTAAATTACTAGTTTGGGGGTTTTTTGTTTGTAGCCTATTTACTATCAGCTTCCAAATATTAAACATTATTGAAATGCTTCTAGGCAACAGTTAATACATAGTCTAAACTTTGAAAACTGAAAAGCTAGCTTTGTTCTTCAGATGTAAACATTAAGTCTCTGAACAGATCACTGATCTTTTAACTGGTTGATTAAGAGAGTTTTCTCATCTGTGTGAAGAATACTGAAATGTGCAACATTTGTCTCTATTAGGCCCGTGGCATACATTCATGTAAAGGTGCCATGGGATCTGATCCCCAATCTCAATAATTGTGCCTTCTGCCATGTCAGGGTAGGAGGCAACATTTTGAGATCTAGGACATATCCTAATCATGCCCTTTCCACTTGCCAGTACAAAGCGCATGGGATCATGATCCTGGTCTTCTCCATAGGCAAGCTGGAAGTTAGGTTCCTGTAACCTGTCATGACCAAGGGCAGTCCCACAACTGGTTCCCAGGCTGTTTTTGGGCCATTTAAAGCACCCACAGTGTCACATCTATTTAGCATCCCACGCTTCAAAATGGCAGAAGGGGCACTTTAACTAAAGCTCATTAGTTAAAGCCCCCTGCTGCCATTTTGAAACATGGAGACACTGAATACATATGATGCAGAAGCTGCTGGAGCATGCTAATTAGCACGCTCCAGCAGACTCGCAGAAGACACGATTAATTGAGTCTACTCTGACGAGTGCTAATTAGCATGCATTGGAGCAGAGGTCTATCACGTGTATAGGTGCCCTCAGTGGCAATTAATAGCTCCTCATAATAGATACACCTGTAACATTAAGATTTTGAGATTTTTAATTTCTTTGTGCTTCGTGATTGAGTACAAGACCCTATAAATTCATAGAATTTAGTACAAGCAGCTGAAAAAAAATGTAAATCCTCCTGAGCTACAGTAAGTTTATGTTCAGAAGTTTATGGCCAGATATGTAAGGGTATCAGGATTCCAAGGGACAAGATTAGTTTCTTTAGTCTTCTTGATAGAATACTTTACCAAGAGAAGTGATGTAGTGATACTGTCTGCCATTCTTTAAGAGAAGAAACAGTAGTGTTCAGTTTATTCCATATTCCAGCAGGAGAGCTAGATTAGAAACAGATCGGGCACTTTCGTATACAGTCAGCCATAAGACCAAAAGCCTTTTGGGATGTGTCCCCATGAGCACACACGTGCAGGGGCGTGTGCTTCCTGCAGGACAAATAGCAGCAGCACCTATTTGTGCCACTGGTATTTTTTCCCATGTATGCCCCTGCACACACACTCCGGTGCGTGGCAAATTGTACCAGGTACCGTATGAGAGGCTGGGGCTAGACCCAGAACCCTTCCTGAGGATCTGGGGGCCTCTTGGGGCAGCAGCAGTGGTGATCTGGGTGCTTGGCACCTGGCTGGCAGCCAGAATGTGGCTCTGGCTGGCCAGGCTCCCTTTCTGGTGGTGCACACTGCAGCTATATGTCACACTGCTTTTCTTAGCAGCGTGTTTTTTTTTTGTTTTTTTTTTGACACTGGAATCTGTTTGGGATACACCCTGGTTGCTTCTAGAAAAGGTGAAGCGTTTCTGTTGATATTCAGTTCATCTACCTATATTAACTCCTGGTGGCCTTTCACCAGTTGATGTTTGACAGTGTCCTCTCAGCAAGAAAGCCACTTAGTGATAATTTGATCCCAATCTCAGTCAAAATATTGTGTACCTTATAGTCTGTCATTAAAGTAGTCTGTTTATAAGCTTCTTTCCAAAAGAGCTTTAAACAATAGGAATTCTTGTGATAAGTAAGAATTTCTATTAGGTTTTAGTTTTTATCAGTTCGATATATCGATCATTCTGCTGTTTCATTGTTATTCCTTCTCTTGGTTCTGCTGGATAAAAAGGCTGCATGTTTAACTAGAGACAGTTCTCTGCAGAGCATATAAGAAAGACAGTACTGGAGGGTTTCTCAAGGTAGGAGCCTGCGGATAATTCTTCTACTAAGCAGGGAAAGCAAAGGCCCAGTACCGAGTTGCAGATTAGAATATGATTTGCTTCTGGAATTTGACTTCTGTAACACTGTCAAGTTCTACTTCCTAAATTTTAGGGTAAATTGATTTTCTCTGGCCTTTCTATTCTACTTACCTTACCCCTTCTGTACTTGCACTTTGTTTTAAAATCTAGGTTTCTTTGGCTTCAGGAAACCAAGCCTACTGTCCCCACCTCTTAAAGTACCTTTGGGACTTCTTTTTGGCATACATACAAAAGACTAGTTAAATTTTCAGAAGCTGTTAAAGTAACACACATTATTTTTGTTGGCATCTCTTACCTTGTCTTATAAATGCCATGGAACAGTGAGGAGCAGTATAACAAAATGATGAGGACCTTTGGGAAGCAGATGTTCACAAGTGGGAGTGTTAATTTACCATATTTACTCAAATATAAGGTGACCCTTACTAGAAGACGCTTCCCATAATAATTATATAATATATGGAAACTTTATACATTTGTTATAATTTTCCAGGTATAAAACCTAATTATTGGAGGTTTGCTTTGAATTTGTCCCCCTTGCACTGCTCTGGCGGGGAAAATAAATCTGGGGGGGATCAAGCCTTCTGCCCCCCTCGCAGCTTTTTCCCCCTGTAGCCCCTTTCCCCACTCCTTACTGTCAGACCCTGCTCTCCCTGAGCACTTGGAAGCAAGGGGCAAATTTGAAAACAATGACTTTGAAATAAATGTGCCTATAGTAATTTGCATATAGGAAAATTACTGTGGGTACCCATAGATTTAGTTAATCCAGAATTGACGCATTTTACCTTTTTTTAAACTGCTGCAAGTTTTAGCACAGGTACTCCATAAACCACTTTTAAGCAGCGCTTTTGTACCTACTTATATATAATACAAACTATGCATGATACTTGTCCAAAGTCAAAGGGCTCATGATTTACCATATACCTCATTGGACTGGGCCCCAGCAGGACCAACAGCATTTCAAGCCATGGTGAACCCTATAGTTCTGCACTGTTCAGTATGTGTGTGTACTTAGATGCTCTCCCCCCCAACTCCCACCCCAAAGGATCTGTGTGCTAATTAGCCCCCACTCACGATGAACTAGATATTCTTGTCACAAGTCCTGGGATCCTCCAAATATTAATATGCAGATGAAGCCTAGGGCAACCTGGTCTGGCTTCACCTCATGGAGGAGGCGGCCACACTAATCATATGCAACAGGCTGAGAGAGAGGATGACAGAAGGATTCTGGGTGAACTGTTTGGGGCCCCATTTTGTGATGTTTGCCAGAAATTTTAAGGCTCGGGAAGAAGCAGGAATCATTGGAAAGGTGCAGCGCAGCTGTGGGAATAAAGAAGTCTAAATGTATTCAATGTAGTGGCTCACCATGTCTTGAAAAAAGTCTCAGTGCTGAGGGGGACCAAGCACAATGAGCCATAACATACATTGTATTCAAATGGGCTGCACTAACTTATCCTAGTGGTAGGTTTGTACACAAACACGTGCATGCACAAACAGTTCTCATCAGCATGTTGCCCGATATGGGTCATGTGTTTTATAGTCATGCTCAGTGTTGGCATTAAGCTATGCATTTTATCAACTTCATAGTTGTTTTCCATTGCGTGTATTCTGCTTTTAGCAGCAGTTTAATGATAGATAGTGTATTTAACAAGGTTTCCTTGTATGTGAATGTAAGATGAGGTGCTTCCCCCTCACCCCCCCATGCTGAATGGGCGGGGGGAGGAGGAGGTTCATCTTATATTCAGGTAATAAATATAGTAATTCACTATCTCTCCATTTGAACAAAGGTGGCTCCTTGACAGAACATTGTCTGATCTTTAGCCATCAGACGTGTGGCTCAAACACAAAACTAAATCAAGATAAGAAATGCTACACTCTGGAATAGTATTCTGAAACCAGCACTGTGATATAGTGTGGTTTTTTTGTGATTCAATTTTTAAACACCTTTTTTAACTATACATTTGTTTTTGATTAAACTTGTTAAGCTTTTGATAAACTAGGATTTATGGCAATAGCCCAAAAAGGCAAACAAACTCTGCCCTCTCAGGTCAAAGAGGGGGCCATAGAACCCAGAAATCAACAGCTTCCAGTGGAATGTATATATGGACGAGAGTGAAGGTCATGCCATGTGGTGAGAAGAGGGGCTTCTCAGGTGGAAGCTTCTCAGGTGGAAGCTAAACAGAGACCCAGACAGCACCCACACCCATTGCTTTCAGGAGGGGTTGATGATCAACACCCATATAAACTTTTCCTGGAAGTGTGGACAGAGAAGAGACTTGAAGAAGTTCAGACAATATCAAAGAAACCTTATACCCAAGAGGCTGCTCAGTGCTCCTCAAGGCTTTAATTGTCTGCTCGCAGAGAAAGGAAATCCAGTGTTATGTCACTGTAGCAATCATCTTGTGCTATGATTTTGTTAACTTGTAAACTTAGCAAGGAAAACAAAGGGCAAGATAGTTGTCTGGGATACCTATAAAGAAAATAAGGTGCTGTAAGAAATGGCGTTAGTGATGCAGCAGGAAGTTGGACACTTTTTTGTGAGTTAGGGTAGTAAGGGTAGAGACTGAAATAACAATTATATCAATATCAAATGATACAGATATAAGTGTTGCTGTATGATTTCATTCTCCTGTAGTGATCGAAGTGTTACTGATTCAACCCTGTTTCATTTAGGTTTAAAGATATAGTGAAAGGAGTTAAAAGTTGCATTTGTCCCTAGGCTCAAGTCTCCAGCCTCATGGAGCAGAACAGCAGGAGGGTGCTGCTGCAAGATAAGGTGTCATGGCCAAGAACCAGGTCAACCTTTCCCTGACCCTTCAAACACTGCAATTTTATGTCATGCAAGAATCCAAAGCCCTTAATTTGGTAGCTGCTGCAGGATCAGGAAGATCTTAACCCTGCTCTTGGTGGTAACATCTGTCACCTCTATATCCCATGTAACTGAAAGCTCGAGTCCTATCACACCTCCTTTACTGAGCAGCTCAGGCTTGCACGTCATACACCGTGGCTACCTGTGACACATGTACTGTGTGTTGGCCACCCCTGTTTTATTGCTTTCTGGCACTTGGCCCTAGCCTTAAAAAGAAAAACAAAGTAAAATGATTTCTTGTAAATACTCTGAACTAGTGTGGAAGAACACTGCTGTGCTCTAGCTGCGTACGGGGAAAAGCGAGGGAGTCTCAGGGTTGAGAGGGTCCCATGTTCTTTATCAACTGCAAAAGCTTTATTTTGAAGGCAGCAGCTGAAACAGATACCTTTACCTTGTGATAGACTCAGCTGAGGCACTTAAGATGCCTTCAGTGATTGGTTTGCATGTACCAAATGGCAGTTTCAGGGCCCACGCTTCCATGCGGCAGACCAAGCAGGGTCTGAGGGTGTACCAGTACTCTGGCATATGCAAGACCTCATGAAGTGGCTATCTGTGGGCCAGGTGCTGTCTTCAGAGTATCACAGGGGGTCTCCTGGAACAGTCTGCTCCCCCTTCACTGGGCATCCCTAGCAGGAGCTCTCTTAATGGGGTTGCCCCCACTCATATGCTCAGGGTCCAGTTGGGCAGTGCCCCCAGGGTCTGGGTGATTCCATGAGGGAGTGGGCAGAAGTGTCCCTGAAGGTTGCCTCTGGGGTAGTGACACCCCGTGATGTCCTGGTCTTAGGACTCCATGTGGGGCAGTAATGTTGAAACCCTAGGTCCAGGTGTAACTGGAGTGGGGGTGGCTGTCGCACTCTGGGTGGAGGGCTCAGTGTTGGTCAGCACTTGGGCATGTAGAGCTAAATTGGGGGTGACCTGCTGTATTTCTGGGGGGACCTGACACAGAGAACTTGGCAAGGGGAAGTGATCAGGCCAGTCTCACTCTGCAGTCCCCAGACTTGGAGCTGTTTCCACCCAGCCTCTCTAGTGGCCTTTGTGTGCCACACATAGTTGCCACTCCTGTCCTGCATGCAATTTAATTTATGTTCAGTAATTAAGTATTCGATACTTTTCTGGTCCAAAGCAAATGCAGCCAGTCTGTCAGGAGTAGTAGCTGCAACAACAGTGGACTGTCCTGTGGGTGGTGGTAACGCTTCACCAATAAAGGTCTAGCTACATGCTCTCTCTCTAACATAGCTAACTGATAGCATGTTTACTACTTACTTTTTTCAATGCAGAAAATTTTTCGAGGCAGCTAAATCAAATGAATGGAACTAACTCTTTGTCCTGCATATGCATAAAATCTGTGGGGTTTTTTTCCCTGGGATTTTAGAGCATTCAATCCTTATGAGAAATATAACCTCTCTGTGTGTGCATGTGTACGTGTATTTTATCTGAAGTCATAAATTCTGTAAGGCAGTGAATGTGTTAGGACTGTGGTAATGCACTATAAATTTAAAGTGTTGCATAGAAGATTTAAAAAATATTTTATTGGATTTTAAGCACCTAAGTATGTAGAAAAATATGTTTTGAAAATAATCTGAATGAGAAAAGATGAATGGTAATCAGATTGCCATCTGCATTTTTTTCTGTGTTTAAAGTTGATGTGTTTCCATGGTTACAGATTCAATGCATTTTAATAGTTACTATACCTGGTTGCAGCACCACACTTTATTATTGAATTCCTATCAAGATAAGTAAAGAGAAGGTATTTGTTGTCTGACATTTATAGTGTGTCCACATGGAAAATAGTCATAAAGCTCCACACTGTTGCCAGCTAGAGTGCTGCTCAGACATAGATTCTCTTCCTGGCCATTTTTAAACCTTTAAAATTATTTAATTTTTTACAAACATGCTAATGACACAGGCTTTTTAAAAATAGGAGTATTCCTTTACTATAATTATCTGTTGCATACAGGTAATTACATTAAAAAACTTCATTAAAAAAAATTAAGAACAAGTATCCAAAGTGAGAAAATATCAGAATTAAGGTCTATTTTCTTCTTATCCACATAATCATGCAACATGGTGTTTTCAAAATTGTAAAAACCACAAATTATTTTTAAAAAATTTATGCTAATATATTTTACCAGGTAAATTGGGACCTTTAGCTACACAGCAAAGATCTCTTCTACTTGAGATAAATCAGTAGCTGAAAGCAGTAGAAGGCTGGCATCTTTGTTGACCAGTAAAAAAGGAGAACCACAGCTTACCTATGGTTTCACAGATATTGAGACTCAAGAGTTGCAGGTCCAGTTCAAAGTTCTTTAGGGTACTACAGTGATTTTTTCGCTTTCTAAAGTCACAGAACTTTTTCATATCACCTCTTCCATCGCAGAACCCCTGGCTCCATGACCTGTGCAAGTAGGTGTGGAGTCAAGTGACCTGGCCTGCAATGGCAGTGCACCATCTCCCAGCTCGCTCCCCCATTAACCTCATTTTCTTTGCAGAACCCCTAATGAGCTATTGCAGAACTCCAGGGTGCTGCGGAACAGTTTGAGAATGACCAGGGTAGTATATTCTGGTGGCTGTAAACCCTGCCGTCACCCTTCCCCCCTTGGCTTATCCTTATCTCTCTGTTTCTGTCATCTCCACAACAGTTTCTGTTCTTATTCCACCCCACTCTTTTAGCTTGTGTTATCCCTTGCTCCTTTGCCTGTCCACCCCATCTCTTCAACTTCTGTCATCCCTGCTTCTTAGTGTTGTTCAGCCCTTAGCCATTTTGTACTTACTAAAGAAACAAGGTATGAGAGACTGAAAAATAAGCAGTATATAGGGGTACTTCTCAGGTACCCTCTGTGTTTGATGGGTAGAACAGGTAGAGTTGACACTCGTTGATAACTTGTGTTTGAACTGAGAGACCATGAACAAAGACTAGAAGTGTAGCAGTTCTGATGCTCAGGGTTATACCAGTTTCCATATTTGGGAATCAGGAAGAAATTTTACCCCATGGTCAAATTGGTATGGATTGTGGGGATTTTTGCCTTTGTCTGTAGCAGGGGACATGTGACACTTCCTTGCATCCCTCAAGCATATTTTAATAACCCTAGCAGCAGCAGGACAGTGGCCACTGTTGTTCCCCTGCCTTGCTTTAGGATTACTTTAGGTTTCACTTCAGAACTGTGGCTTAGATTTTGTGGTTCAAAGTGCTGGGTAGTCGCATAAGCTTTCTGTACACCTGCTTTTAGAAAGTGCTGAAGAAGTTCTGACTGGTTACTGCTTCAATATTGTAATACTTCTGTATACTGTGGGGCAGAGCTGTGCTTCTACCCAGCATATCAACAGGTCATGGATAGTGGGATGACCTTTAGGGAAGGTTAGCTGTGAAATAAGCTGGAGTAACTCATGAATAAGCAGTCATGGGCCAAGTAGTGGCAGCACCACTAGGATGTGGTGAGGACAGCAGATGGCAATGCTTTCCCTCCTGAAAAGCTACATATATCCTTTGACAGTGCTGTACAGGTCGCCATTATAATAAGTCTGCCCTGTAGGGGTGTGCGAAATGGGCTGTATTTGATTTGGATTCAGAATTGGCCCAGATCAGGGACAGTAATTCAGTTCGTTGGTTCAGATTGCTGTCCCCAATTTTGATTCAGCCGAATCTGAAGATTCAATGCTGATTTGGAGAATCAGCGATTTGGCCGCAGACACAGCTTTAAATGATTTTTCTACATACCTTGAGGTACCAGGTGCAGCTCGTAAACGCTGCAATGGTGGGGTGGATGGAGCGTCTCACAGGAGCATGGGGGGGGGCCCACGTGCTCAGCGGTGAACCCAGAAGTGGACCCCGTGCTCCTGTGGGATGCTCCATCCATCCCACCATCACAGCATTCCTGAACCGCCTGGTATCTTGAGGTATGTAGAAAAAACATTTAAAGCTGTATCTGTGGCCATATCGCTGAATATTTCCGAATCTCTCCAAATCGATTCAAAGGGTTCCGATTCAATTCAGAGATTTGGCCACCGGATTGGGTCAAATCTCTGCTGAATCTAATCGGGGACTGAAGGTTCGCATAACCTTACTGCTCAGCCCCCTGCCATGGATCTGCAAATCCTCAGTGGCAGAGCAGGCAGAAGATGCTGGAATCACAGTGGCTGCAAAAGCAGATGAGGGCTGCAGCAGAAGAACCCCAGTTTTCTTGGTCTTCTTGCCATTGAATCAAGGTCCCATATTGTCAAGAGCCATGTGGAAGTTCATGTGCAGCAGCTTCTCCATGATAAAAGAAGTCATGCACAGACGTCTTCCATAACAGTTTTTCCAGCACATTCCTGAAGCCCTTTGACTACCAGCTGATAGTGACAGGAGTAGGATTGTAGGTCTGGAAGCTCTTGGTCATGAACTGGCACAAAGGCAGCAGTTACAAGAAGATTGTCTAGCACTTGGATGAGTTAGGAGTGTGATTTGGAAGCGGGAACTGTGACTGAGCAGCCCTCTTCAGGATCCGCTGTGCTTATTCCGCATAGGGAGGGGGCTAAGAAAAGATGCCCTAAATATAGCCTGTCTAATACAGTATTCTGTATTCCTGACTGAATAACTGCATCCAGTGGGATCACTTTTACTGCAGCTGAAAATAACAGCGAAGATGCACCATCATTTTTGAGACCTGGAATATCAGGACCCTCATGGACAACCCTAATAGTGAATGCCCAGAGTGCTGAACTGCAACCATGACCCAAGAACTCAAGCTATACAACACTGATGTAGCTGCACTGAGCGAGACTCAGTGAGTAGGAGTTGGACAGCTCAAAGAACATAGGGGCAATTATACCTCCTGACATTGCCAGTGAAACCAAGAAGGAATACTATGCCAAGTTTGACAGATTCCTTTCTGACATCCCAGAGGGAGACAGGCTTATTCTTCCCGGTGATTTCAAAGCCACAGTTAGAAGGGACTCTAAACTCTGGCATGGAACCATCAGTAAGGAGGGAGTAGGAAGATCAACACTGGCATTCTCCTCTTGACTAAATGTGCGGAGTATGGATTCAACATAACCCAACACCATGTTCTGCCAGAAAACGGGTACAAGACATCATGGCAACACCCACAATCTAAGCATTGGCACCTGATTGACTATGTCATTGTCCATGTCCAGAACTGCAAAGATGTCCGCATCACCCAAGCTATGCTAGGAGCTGATGATTGCTGGACTCATCGCCAACTCATCCACTTGGTTATGTCACTGAAACTGGCTTCCAAATGATGGCTGCAGCAGAAGCAATGCCAATGGAAGATCAATGTTGAAGGACTCAAGGACCCAAGCAAGCAAGACCTCTTCCACCAGTGCCTCAACAAAAAACTGGTGAATTCCAAACAACAATTAAAGAGTGTCAGCAGCATGTGAGGTTCCCTCAAGGCCACCGTCATCAGCACCTGTGAAGAGATACTTCAGTTCTCTACCCGGAAACAAGACTGGCTTGATGAGAACGACTGGGAGATCCAAGAGTTGATTGATTGCAAGCGCAAGGCCCTTTGTGCTTGGCAAAATGACACCAACTCCAAGCAAAACAAACTGAATCTCCGACAAGTCAAGGCCTCCAAAGGAGGTCCCACAATATGAAAAAAAAAAATGGTGGGAAGATGACACTAAAGAGATTTAACATCTCACTGACACCCACAATATGTGCAGTTTCATAGTAGCTAGGGCCAGGAGGGACCTGAACAGATCATCTAGCCTGACCCCCTTTCTTCTACAGTCTAAGCCATCTACGGTCTGCGCACTTAGGTTCCCCTTTGAGACCTAAGGAGGGAGGAGACCTGATCAATGAAAGAGGATTCATCAATGCCCATTGGAAGGAACATTTTGAAGATCTTCTCAATTTAGACTGTTGTTGATGAAAGTGCTCTCAGCTCTATCCCACAACACTTGGTGAGAGATGATCTCGGAATCCCTCCAACCTTTGATGAGGTGAGGAAATCCATCAAGCGGATGAAGAATGACAAGGTATCTGGAGTGGATGGAATCATTGCAAAAATCTTAAAGCATTGGGGAGAGGAGCTAACATCACAGCTTCATTCCCTCGCCTTGAGGATCTGGAATGATGAGGAAATCCCAGACATCCTCATGGGTGCTATGATTGTGACAGTCTTCAAGAAAGGAGACAAGTACAACTCGAAACTACAGAGGGATCACCTTGCGGTCCATCACAGGAAAGATCACTGTGAGAACCCTCCTAAACCATCTCCTTCCACTTGCTGAAGAAGTCTTCCCAGAAACTCAGTGTAGGTTTAGGACATCAACTGACATGATCTTCACAGCTCACCAGCTGAAGGAGAAATGCTGGGAACAACATAAGCCTCTACATGGCCTTCTTTGACCTTATGAAACTTTCGATTGTCAGCTGAGAAGTGTTGTGGAGGGTCCTTCTGAAGTATGGATGCCCTCCAAAATTTGTCACCATTCTCTGCCTGCTGCATGATAGTATGTGAACGGTGGTCCTCAGCAATGGATCTATCATAGATCCCTTTGAGGTTAAAATAAGGAGTTAAGTAAGGCTGTGTCATCGCTTTAACATTCTTTTCAGTATTCCTTGCCACAGTGCTACATCTGACCACCAATAAGCTTCCAGTTAGACTGGGGCTAACCTACCAGATGAATGGTAAGCTGTTTAACATCAGCTGACTCCGAGCCAAAACCAAGACCACCCCAACTTCAGTCACTGAGCTCCAGTACTCTGATGATGCTGTAGCGTGTACTCACTCAGAAGCAGACTTAGGCAGTTGTCGACGTCTTTACCGAGGCATACAATAAAATGGGACTGACGCTTAACATTTAGAAGACTAATGTTCTCCACCAACGAGCTCCTAATGAACAGTCCCCAGCTCCTGTAATCCAGAACCATGGTGAAATTCTGGAGGAGAACTGAGTATTTTCCATACCTCGGAGGCCATCGCTCACAGAAAGCTGACATCAATGAAGAAATCCAACATTTGAGGCAATGTGCAAGTACAGCCTTTGGTCACCTGAAGAAATGGGTGTTCAAAGAGCACAACATCAGATCCAAAACCAAGCTCATGGTTTATTAAACAGTCATGATCCCCACCTTGCTGTACAGAGCTGAGACATGGCCAACGTGCAGGAGACACCTACCTAAAGTTGTTGCAGAGGTACCATCAACATGGCCTGAAGAAGGTCCTCTAAATCCAATGGAAAGACAGATGTATCGGTGTTAGCATACTCCTGCAAGCAAAGACCACGAGTACTGAGGTGGTGATCATATAACATCAACTTCATTTGGGCCAGCCATGTCATCCAGATGTCCAATTCCAGACTCCTGAAGCAGGTTTTATTCTCCCAGCTCAGACAAGGTGTACACTCAAGAGGAGGGCAAAGAAAGCATTTCAGGGACATCTTTAAAACCAACTTTAAAAAAATGCTATCGCCCAGGACCACCCCAAATGAAGGAAGAGTCTGCTGCAGGGTTCTCAGGATTTGAAACCTCATGACAACAACAGGAGATGGAAAAGCACAAGCTGCAGAAACAGCATGTCTCAGACCAAATCAAGAATCCAGCACTACCCACCCCACATAGAAATATATGTTGGCTTCAGTAGACTCTGTGAATCCCAGATAGGCCTCATCAGCCATCTTCAGATCCACAAATAAGACAATCATGGAAGACAGTCATCTTCGACTGTGAGGGCTTGCCAAAGAAGACACTCCTGTACACAATATGTGGGCTAATTTCTTATCAAGACTTAGTATTTTGGCTCGGGCTCCATGCAACAGGCTCTGTGTCAAAAATCTATTTAATCGGTCTGCTCTTCAAAAGAGATTTTTGGAGTCTGAGGATACCTATTTTAACCAGCAGTGTGAGTTCATTAATCCTTGTAGTCCAGATTGCTCGAGCAGATTGTAATAACAAGGGATAGTTTTCCAGCTGATAAATCAAGTTATGCAAATACATCAAAATTAATCTATACATCTACATTTAATGGAATGTAGGAACTGACTCAGTGCATCAAAATAAACTCACATGTTGGGTTTATTTTTTTTCGTTTGCTGTTAAAAATTAGCTCTAATTTTGATGTCTGTTTTACAGTACTAACAGAACTGTAGTTTGGTGTAGTGCCAGGTAAATTGTTTAATCACTGAGCAAGTCTGCTTTCAAAGTGGTCTCTAGTACCAAAATATGGTATTAGCCCAGAACAGATTACCAGTTACATTACTGCATATAAGAAATATCCTGGGTCAGATCAGCTTTTTGGAAAAGGCATTAATTAGGTATGCTGAAGATTCTTTAACATAATTTGCAAAGGGTAATCCCTTCCTGATCCCTCAGTGCACCTCCTTTTGTTGAGAAGACCTATAAGAGATATTTCTGGAGGTCAGCAACACTGTTCTGTTCTCAGCAATGACTCAAGTCTATTCAGCACCAAAGAAAATGTACTACCTACAGTTTTCCTGCTCCCACCTAATTCATATAACCTAGGGATTGAGTACAAATTCCTTACATGACAACAAAGAGTCAAAATTGTTTCTGACTTGTTCTAAGTGTATTTCAGAAATGCCGTCAGAAGCCACTCTTCTCCCTCTGTGTGGGTGGGTGTGTGATGCACCAAAGAGGGAAAGGTAGTTTGTGATTCTCTTTTCTAAATGATAAATTAGAGAGCTCTTTATGCTAGTTGTATGATATTTGGGGAGGAGGCTTGGGACTAAAGAATCAGTCTTTTTCTTCCAGAGTCCCAACTCCAGATATAACTATGGAGAAAAGGGCTGAGGAAGCAAAGCTGGACTATTTTGTTTTGATTGGACCAGAAAGTTTAGATTTAAATTCTCTGTGGTCAGGAGACATGGATTAAAGGGTCTGTAATTAGGTTCAATACTCCATGTGTCTTAATGTCCAGAAAGGCCAAACCTTTTCTGCAGGCAATAGTAGTTGCCACGACTATCCAGAATAATTAACAGACACAAGTGAAAAAGGAAATTATGCACACTTTCTGAAATAGTATGATCTATCTTTCTTGTCTCCATAAGAGAAAGGGGGAGGGGTGGGGGTGGAATCCCACAAAATCTAGTAAACAAAGGTTAGGAAGAAAAAGCTTTGCTGCTGGAATTCATATTTGATCCTGTATATTTTAGTTGTATTTCATATTTTGTTATTCCTCCTTTTATCCATCCTTACCTTGGATAAAGTATGGTGGTACCCAAGCCAGTATGAGCTGTTTCTTTAGTTTATATGGTCTACCTGTTTATGCAGTCCAGTATGCAACTCACCCTAACTAGTCACCAGCAGATAGGTATGTCTTAGTTCAGCAGCTCCTACTAATGTAAGAGTTTTAATTTTTTTTCAATATAGTGATACAGACAGAGATTATTTCAGGAATTTCCAGTTGTTTCTCTTAATAGAGGTAAGTAAAATGATCATGTTGACACTTGAGGGAAATTTGTAGACTCCTATAGTATGAATGGGATTGTTTCTGGACTTTCCACCAATTTTAGGCCCAAGGCACCTAAGAATCAAAATAACTGAAAAGCAAATATTCTGAGCTGGACTGTGAGTGTATGTTCTTTCTTTTATAGGCAAGTCAAAGACCAAAATAAGAAAGTAGCAAACCTGAAACACAAAGAACAAGTAGAGAAAAAGAAGAGTGCACAGATGTTAGAAGAGGCTAGGCGGAGGGAGGACAATCTCAATGACAGTTCCCAACAACTTCAGGTAACATGAAAATATATGTTGGAGAGATACAGCTGATACAGTCTTCTTTTGCTTCTCTCTCTGCTTTACCTGCTGCTTTCTTTTTGGACATATTTCATAATAAAAGAAATGTTTTGTGTTTAGCATAACAGTTTTACCCAACAGAGCTTCGCGGATACCAACCTCTGGCGGCCTATGACCCATTTTTCTTCTGCAGCTTTATCCATTTTTGTAAGTAAAAATATAGGGATTCAGCTGTTCCTCTAAAGGGGGGCACAAATTATTTTATCATATGGGAATTGAAATTGGAATGTTGATTTCTGCATAGTTGCTGATTCTAAGAACTTTCATTGTTCTGGGGCATTTTCACAAAGCTTTGAACCTTATTCTCCATTAAGTGAAGAGTGAGAAGCACACTTTCATCAGTATTGCTGTGGCAATAGAATTGTATTGTGGATTACCTGGACATTCCTGTTTTCTTACCCAGAGCTTCCACTTAGCAATGAATATTACCCATACTCCTCATCAGCTCCAGATATACTCACATATATGTCACACATTTCCCTTTACCTATGAAATCACTGTGCTCTCACCACTTGTCACAACTGTGTTATCTCCAGCCCCCCCCACAATGTTATTAGCGAAATAAAACCGTAGGTTTGAAACTAAGTGAAATATTTTTCCACGTGCTGAATTTTGATACTAGCATCAGAAGTTATGTCAAACTGAACAATTAGGTGTTGGGATGTTACTTGCTAAGCTGTTACGATGCAGGGACTATAGAGAATGGAGTTGTTCAAAATGTTTTAAATGTTTTAATTGCTTTAGTGTAGCAAAGTAATTTCAGTTAAAAATAATTCCTTTTTCTTTCCTGGATAACAGAGATAGTGCGAAGAAATAGTCTGCCCTTTTAGATCCTTAAATATTTTTATTTTGAACTCTTTATTTTGAACTCTTTTGCTTTACTTGATATAATTGCTGTAATGTTAAGCAATTTTTAGAATGTTAAGATTTTTATTATTGGCAGGTATTTGATATTACTTAACTAATAAAAACTTAAGACAGAATTGTAGTAGATTACTGGAAGTTAAATCCCCTACTTAAATTAAACAGGCAGTTCTTTGCTGTAGTCTGCGGAAACTTGATGGGATAGTTTCAACCCTTCAAATGTTGTAGAAAGAACCACAGAAACATATGTTTGTGTGCAACGTTCTTGGCAACACCATCTTGTGGTTTTTCCTTCAGTGCCAGTCTTGTATGCAGTGCACTGTGTACTGAAAGGGTTAAGTTCCAAGTGCAGAGAATGATTTCATGACTCTAGACTTTTAAAAATCCTGGCATGTTGGATTTCTGCAGCAGCTAATGGGGTCTGTGGACACAATGCTACAGAAATCCACAAAGACTTAATTATGTGACAACTTATGTTCAAACAGCACAAATTTTTGCATTAGAATTGTTTTTTCTCACTTGGTTTCCTTCTTTTTGGCACTACTTCTTTCTGCTTTCCTCCTCTTCTCAAAGAAACACGTGAGGAAAAAGTAAGCTAAAATTTCTTCTTTATTCTAGTTCTAGGCTTTTCATTTACAAACTAAAATTGATGGCATTTTTGGACAGAAAATGACACTGTTCATTGATTATTGGTTTTCTATGCAGAATTTTTTCTTTTGTGAACTCACCACCAAAGTTTACACACTTGGTAATTATTGGTCAAACTCATTTTCATCCCAGCAGTTACATTACTGAGGATTTGTACAGTGTTGGTGAGAAGGACATTAGGAAACAAGCTTTTGCTCAGAAATCAAGCATCGGGTCAAGGAAAGATGCTTCTTTCTGTCTAAAATTGTCTAAGAATTGTATAGGATCTTTTACAGAGAACTGTGGTCTTACTCATCCTGTAAGCAGTTAGATTCATTTTCCTTAGTCTTGTTACATAATATTTGTGCAAGAGAGAGACCACAAGCAATATTTTTCTAAAAATATTGTAGAAAATATGAAGTAGCATTGTTCACCTGTTCAGATGTAAAATTAGAATCTGAATATAAGTAACCAGTTAAATCCATGAGCTAGCAATAACTTACCAACTTCCTGTTCTGAGAAAGAAATGTTTCTCTTTTACCCCTGTGAGTTCATATTAAGTAAGGTTTTCATAGATTAAACAAACACCAAAAGTTCACTGAAACCAAGCCATTAGTTATCTGTGTGCCATCTTCCTACTCAGCTCGCTGTCACCTAGATACTAGCTTCACATTTGGGTGGGCTCATATTTTAAAGACTCCCCATGTTCACAGAAGGCTGAAGGGAATGCTTTCTTTCAGGGATGAAAAAAGTCTTTAGACTACTGAAAATATCAGACTAAGGTAAAATATGGAGTGTTTAATGACAAGTGACAGCTCCAATAAAAGCCCTTTCCTTTGGACGAACTCTCCTGTTGCAGCCTCTCTTTCTCTTTCTCTTAGACTAACATTTTTGTTTTCTGAAAGTAAATTTACCAAATGTTGCATTTTGATTCATTTTCCAGGGAAGTCTGTCTTTCTCCTGGGTCTGTAAGGGCCATTACATGCTAATCGATTAAAAAAAAAATTAAACCCAGGAGGAAAATAGATACTTTATATACATGCATTGTTGGGTTTCGGTCAGGACACACAAGCACCAATTTCAGATAATTTTGGTCTGGGTGGTTTTGGCTGGAATTAATAATAAGGTATTATGAAATGCTTAAAAATACAATCTCCACGTTCCTGTGCTGGTCATCTGCAATCCAACCGAATAAACATGCCTCCAAGCATATATTCCACTCTTTCTGTCTCCGTCCCTAACAGGCATGTGGTTTCTTTCTTCCTGAGTCCAGTAACAAAGTGTTCGTTTATTCAGGGAGCTCGGACGATGGAAATTTGGCATTTTGAGGAGTGGGGGGAGAACCGGGGGAAGAATGAAAACCATAATGTCTCAATTTTAGTGAACTGGATAAATGTATTTCTAAATTTGTCTCTCCCTTCTGGGTTCCCTTAAAACCACAATTCTCCAGAGATTTGTGAGGTTAACGAGTGTCTGGCCTATAAACAGAATGACAAAATAGCCTGGTAAGCCCGAGTAGAAAAGGGCAACATATAAAACTTGCTTCAAGAAACTGACAAATCAGCTACTAACTTATTGAAAAACAACTATAAACACAGGAAATACTATCTTGTCCTGGAAACATACCATGGTGAAATTTAATTAAATAGACATTCATGGGTTGATATCTGAGGGAAGAATGGATATTCTCTTTACCCTGCTGCTCCAGGACTGTGGAAGTTTTTTGATAAAATTAAAAGGACATTGCTGCATTTCAGTCCTCTAGCATTGCACCCATATTGTATTTTACATGCCCAACATCCTCCAAGTAACTGTGGTCACTGCACAGTTATTAGCTTTCATATTATAATAAGGAGCGTGTCTAGACTTTGGAAACTCAAGTGAAGCAAATGATGAGGATGGCATAGTTTCTGTTTGAAGTTCAGAAGGGAAGGTGTAAATAAATCATTAGTGATTTGCAATGAAGATTTTGGAGCCATAGTTATAGAATCGCTTCCATGCCATTTAACTCATCTTTAACATTTTCAAAACCTCAAAATTAATACAGAAGTTAATTTTGAAGCTATATTGTCAAGAAAATTAAATTCAAGATTTGCTGTAAGCAGTACTACGCATCATTGGTTTCAAAACCCAATTTATTGTTTATCGTAGGCTGCTGACAGAAGTTCAGTTAAAGGCTTATAGGGTCTGCTTCCCAATCCCAGCAGTCATGCCTCCTGTCATACCACATGTGCATGGCAGAAGGTGTGATTGTAGGATTGGGGATCAAAACATATTCTTGCTTTATTGCTGGTGCACCAATAACTGGGAGGCCAGTCAGCTGATCTAGAGTTTCCAGTCCCAGGAGCACACCAGCCACATATTCAATATAAGGTGGAATGGGAAATGGCCACAAAAGTATTATACATAATATGCGTAATAATTTTGTGGCTTATTCCCTGTTTTATTCCACTATTAATTGTATGAATGTGGCCGTATTGCTACTCAGGATGTGATAAACTGGTTAAAGTATCCCCTAAACTGTTCCCTCCCAGGATACACACAGAAAAGAACAGGAATGATGAATAAACAGTCCAACTTCATGTTTCTTTTATGCAATTTACATATTGAAATAAGCACAACAGGGAAGGAGAAGTAACATACAGGTTGATGTAGTCTAAATATGAACTTCTTCAGGAAAGAAAGACTTAGGAGATTTTTCATGGTTCTTATATTTTAATATTTGTCATTGCATAGCACAAAAGGTGGGATGAAGAGAAAAAATTACTGGACTAGTTTGAGTGCAAGTGCATAGTATAGTTGTCTAATATGAAATATCTTTTCATTTGAGGACTGCATTATAGAATTCCAGTTCTTAACAAATTTAATTTCATACACTGGAAACAGAGGAGTCATAAGCCTCTGTTTAAAAACAAGTTTCTGCCATTTTCCTTGCAGAGTGAGTACAAAGTGTAATTGGATTCCAAGAAACATCAGAAGAGCTCCAACAGGTCACTTAAGACTAATTGAGAAGTGTGTATAGAGGAGGGAACTTCACATCTCAAGGCTCCTTATTCATGCGCAGTATCCTTGTGGACCTACTGCTGTTTATAGAAGCGCAGAACCCCTACTTACCATAAGAAGGTTCACCAGGGTGTTTCTTTATCCCGACTGACCTTTAGGGTTTTCTCTGTAGCTCTGTTCCCCCCCCTCCCCCTTTAAGCCTTCCATAAAGAAGTTTGATATTCCTCTGCAGGGACAGAGTCCAAGGTAATTTGGGTGCCTCACTAGAGAGGCACAGGCTTAAACTCCGCTATTTCCTTGTTTTAGAACTTTTGAGAGGTTTGTTGTTTGTTTTTTTTAGCTAACATTCTTCTAATCTGGCAGCATCGTTATCTTTAGTTTTAACAAAGCCTTTAAAAAAGTCTGAATATCTCTGTTAATATTTGTAGGGTTGCATGTCGAGAAGCAAAGCAAAAATGTTACATTTTTGAGGGAAGAATGCTCTGTCAAAATGCTAAAGGAATTTCTCTTTCTTTTATGAACACAGGTTGGTATTATTAAAGACTATAGGTATTGGTTTTCCCTTCCTCCAAAGCATAACAGGCAGTCTGGAATGCCAAGATAGATGGCCTTTTTTATTTGATATGACAGTTCTTGTACACAAATGGAATCTGTCATTTCTAGGTGACTGATGTTTATGGCATTAAAAAGGTTAAGGGATTACCTCCTCTTTTATTAGATCAGAAGATAGCACCCTATAGAGAAGGCTTGCTACTGTAACCTCTACAGAAGCTTAGCCTGAGAACACAGTTAACATTTAGAATGGGGCAGTGGATCCCCTGATAGACACTTTTGCATTTGTTTAATTTTTTTCACTTTGTAGTTTCATTTAGAACAGGTTTGAATAACACACACACACACACACACACACACACACACAAGACTAAGTCATCTTTGCTTCCTTCTGGCAAACATTAAAAAGAATCCAGGAGTCTTTGATTCTTGCTTTCCAAATTGTATAAAAGTACTCTGCAGTTTTGAAAACACTGCTTCCCATATTTACCCCTTGGCAAACTCTTATTTACACCAGAATTAGGCAGCACGTCAAGTATCACAATGCTTCCTAATTATACATTGATATTTTGACTGGGAAAAAGCCACTAGGAACCTTGAGACCTTTTAAAAGTGGAAAGAAGGTTCCATTCCTCTCTGTATGGCTTTGTGCTCAATCAGGGATAGTGTTCTCCAGGACACTACCTCAGGTGTACTCAGCTGCCTGCTTGGCAGAGAAGCACATTGGTGCCCTTTACAAGCAAGAGATTAAGAATTGTGAAGACAGCACTGCTGACTATGTGCCAGCAATCTCAGCCACTAGTTACTTCTTGCAAGGTTTTGGGTTTTTTTTTAGATTAGTATCTGAGTTCAAAACCCTTTGCTAAAACCTGTCAAAGAGATTAATGCGACTGTTGACAACATACTGTGGCACCTGTGAGTGAACTCTCCTGAGACTAGAAAGCATTGAGAGCTAGGTTTAAGCAAAACAATAGAATTACATTAACAGGTAAAACCAGATTTTTTCCATTTTGATGTTTTGTTTCATGGGGTTGAGAAATGGCAATAAATTTGCATTTTCCCTTCCTCTGTTTTTTTCTTTTTTTAAACTTTTTTTTCAGTGTTTTGAATTTTTTCCCTAATTTTTCCCTTATGGAGACAAAAATGTTCATTTTGCTGCCATGAATTCTAGAATGCCATTACATAAGAGAGTGAGTGCTCTGCTTTCTATTTGATGTGGCCACTGAGAGGAGAGATAGTGTACAGCTTACCTAACGAAGAGTTTGGAATTTTTGCTTTTAAAATCTTTCTACTAAACGTGTTTTTTTATGTTGAGCTTTTATTTTCTGTAAACCAGTGGATAGATAATTCATTTAATTTTTTTAGCATAATTGATTTGCAAGTGGTAATAAATGAAAGCAATCACATAGCAGAATAAAAATCCTATCTGAAAGGAAAACTTTCTACCTGTGGTAGAAATTCCATACTTGAATAAAAAGAATATAGTACTAGGATTGTACTACCAACCACCTGATCAGGAAGGTAAAGGGGATTATGAAATGCTTAGGGAAATTAGAGAAGCTGCTAAAATGGGAGAAGTAATAATAATGGGAGTCTTCAACTATCCTCATATAAACTGGGTAAGCACCTCATCAGAGCAAGATGGAAAGAAAATTTCTGGATGTGATAAAAGACTACTTTCTAAAACAATTCATCTTAGAACCCACAAGAGGAAAAGCAATTCTAGACCTTATCCTGAACAACACCCAGGACCTGGTTCAAGATATATTTGTGGGTGATCCAGTCTGTCATAGCAACTGTAACATAAGCACAGTCAACATTCTGGCGAGGGGGAGTAAGCCAAAAAAGTCCACCATGCCAATATATAATTTTAGGAAGGGAAATAACACAAAAATGAGTAAGATGGTTAGAAAGAAGTTTAAAGGAGTAGTCAAAAATGTAAAAAGCCTACAAGCAATTTGGAAGCTGTTTAAAAATACCATATTAGAAGCTCAGGAAAAATGGATACCACAAATCAAAAACGGTAGCAACTGAATTAATAAAACCCCTGTATGGTTTAATAGCAGAGTTCACGAGTCCATTCAAGGCAAAAAGGCATTCCTCAAAAAATAGAAGACAAGACCAAATGAGGAAAACAGGAAAGCCCACAAACTCTGGCAGGTTAAATGTAAAAGTAAAAGAACACAGCCCAAAAAAAGAATTTGAAGAGCATCTAGCAAAAGAGCCTAAAATTAATCATATTTTTTTTTTAATACATCAGAATCAGGAAGGCAGGTAGAGAATCAGTGGGACCATTAGATAACCAAGGTGTAACAGGTGTACTCAGCGATGATAAAGTAGAGAAGCTAAATGAATTCTTTGCATCAGTGTTTCCTGCAGAAGATACAGGGGAAATTCTCGTACCAGATCAATGCTGTCTAGTAAATTGGTCTGAAAAGTTGGACCACTTTGAAGTGACAAAAGAAGACATTTTAGAACAAATTGATAAATACTAATAAGTAACTAGGACCAGAAGGCATTCACCTGAGAGTTCTGAGGGAACTCAAAGGTGAAATTGAAGAACTTCTGGAAATAGTATGCATCCTATCCTTACAAATGGCTTCTGTGCCAGAAGACTAGTGGATGCCAACATAGCATGCATCTCAAACTGATGGAGAGGAGCCGCAGAAAGATCTCACCAAGCTAAATGAGCGGGCACAAAAAATGACAGATGCACTTCAGTATTGACAAGTCCAAGGTCATGCACATGAGGAAAAATAACCTGAACTAAATAAGTACTCAGTGCAAGTTTCTGACCTAGCTGTTACCTCAGGAAAGAGATTTTGGGAGTCACAGTAGATGGTTCTCCAAAAATATCAGTTCAGCGTACAGCAGCAACCAAAAAAGCCAATAAAATGTTGGACATAATTAAGAAAGGAATTGAAAACAAAATAGAGCACATCATCGTGCTGTTATGCAAATCCATAGTGCACCCACATCTTGAACATTGTGTACAGTTCTGGTCCCCACATGTCAAAAAAGATGTAATAGAATTAGAAAAGGTACAGATAAGGGCGACCAAAATGATGAGGGGCATGGAGCAGTTTCCATACCAGGAGAGACCCCCAAAAAGGTAAAGACTCTTCAGTTTGGGAAGGAGAAGGCTGAGGAGGGATATGATAGGGGTCTATAAAATCATGCAGGCTGTGGACAAAATGAACAGGGAACTGTTATTCGCCAAGTCCCAAAATACTGGAACTAGTGGGCACCTACTGAAATAAGTGACAGGTTTAAAACTAACAAGAGAAAGTACTTGTTTATGTAACACAGGAGGTGGTAGAGGCAGACAGCACAGCCAGGTTTAAACAGAACGAGACAAATTAATGGATGAAAGATAGTCATAGCTGTTGAGCAGAACAATTGGAAGTGTTTTCCGTGGCATCCCTAAACCAATGATGGTGGATTCCAGGGAAGGGTATTGAATAGGGGATGCATCACTGCAGGTATATTTGGTTCAATGCTCTCCCTCTAAAGCAGTGATTCTCAACCAGGGGATCATGAAACCCTGGGGTGCCTAGGGTCCTGACCTATTCTGTAGTTCAGGGTTTTGAGTGCTGTGCTGGCACCTAGAACCTTGTGAGTTTAAGGCTTCATATAGGCCTGGCCCCTTTGAAGTGGCAGAGAAGCCCTTGTGGGTTTCAAAATTTTGGGCTGCAGCACATGACTATTGAATAGAGGTCTCCAGAATTTGCACTAAAAGTATGCGATACAGAAACTTCTTTAATCTTGGAGTTTCCCCGAGAAAAGGATATAATTTGATACCAAGGAAGGAAAATAATTATTTAAGTTTAGAGGCACTGTTGGGACAGGAATGGCTGATGTAAACTGTCCGTGAATAAATGTAGGTTGGAAATTAGCAGAAGATTTTTAACTGTCAGAGCTGTGTGTCGTGGATTTACCCCAGTCAAAGTTACTTCTAGGAGTTCACAGTGTGGAACGCATAGATATTCTCCCAAATTAGGTTTACTCTGGTGTTTAGTCTCTAGTTGTAGCTAGTGACACTGCTAATGCAAAGCAGTGTTCAATTCTATTGTTCTCATATCTGAATTGTTATACTCTTTGATATAAATGTAATTTTGATGCATCTTTCTATTTCAGCCAAGGTTGTGTCAGTATCATAGTAATTAACTTGAGCAGCGCTCAACTGTTCACACTTAGAAGAGTTAATGACTGAGAATTTTACTTGGGTTGTTTAATGGTGCAGGGAGCCTGGGTCTCACCAGGCAATGATAAAGCAATATTTTAAAAGAAGAGCTAGAAGCTTGACACTTGGCTAGTCAAACTGTCATACAGGAGAGGCAGATATGTGAATCTGTATGTTTAAAAGGAATGTAAATTTGTTGCAGGGATGCATACCGCTCCCACGTTGTTTAACATATACTTCTCATTCCTGCTTCAACATGCATTCTGTAATGTTTGAGAGGGTGATTATCTCAGCACTAGACATGATGGAGGACAGTTTAACATTGCAAGGTTCAGAGCTAAGGCAAAGGTGGAGGAAATCATTGTAAGGGACCTGTTGTTTGCAGATGGTGCAGCCCTTGTGGCTCACAGTGTTGATGCTCATTACCAAGTTCTCAGGCTCATGCAAGATCTTGGGGCTAGCAGTAAGCTCGCACCAAGGCTCTTCAGAACCATTTCCAGATAATCACCCTAGATAGTACTCATCTGAATGTTGCTGATCAGTTTTTCTGCCTTGGCTCTACTGTTACCAGCACCGTAGATCTTGATGTTGAGCTCACTAGCAGAATCAGCAAAGCAGCCAGGAACCTTGGTCTTTTGCAAGATAGAGCCTAAAACAATAACAAATTGTCAACTACAGTGAAAATTAGGGGTGTGTGAAGTGGGCAGTATTTGATTCGGATTCGGCCCAATTTGGGGGGCAGTGATTTGATTCACCGTCCCAATTCAATTCAGCTGAATCTGAAGATTCGATTATGATTCAGAGAATCAGCAATTTGGCCATAGATGCAGCTTTATATGTTTTTCCTATGTACCTCCAGGTACCAGGCATGGCTCGTGAATGCTGAGATATTGGGGCAGATGAAGCATCCCATGAGAGCACAGGGAGGTCCCCCGCACACTCAGCGGAGGACCTGGAAGTGGACTGGAAGTACGCTGAGCTGGGGGACCTCCCAGTACTTCTGGTCCACTTCTGTGTCCGCTGCCGCCAAGTGCATGGGGGACCCTCCTGTGCTCCCGTGGGATGCTCCGTCTGCTCCACCATCTCATTGTTCATGAGCTATGCCTGATACCTCAAGGTGCGTAGAAAAAAACATATAAAGCTGTGTCTATGGCGGAATCGTCGCATCTCTCCAAATTGATTTGGAGAGATTAAAGGGTCTCCTGATTCAATTCGGATTCGGAGATTTGGCCGCTGAATCGAGCCGAATCTCTTCCGAATTGAATCAGCGACCAAAGCTTCATACAGCCCTAGTGAAAATCCGTATTTATAAGACATGTGTTTTATCCACTCTTCTATGTGGCTCAGAAACAGGGACAACCTATGCTAAACATTCAGAAGACTAAACAGCTTTCATATCAGATGCCTGCATAAAATTCTTTGAATAAGATAGCAAGACAGGGTAACAAATGTGAAAGTGTTAAATCATGCTGATATGTCTTCCATGGGAATGTTGATTAGTAAGAAAAGACTCAGGTGGCTTGGTCATGTCAAGCAAATGCTAGATCACAGGATCCCGAAGAATGTGCTGTACTCTGAAGCTCATGAAGGGTCTAGAAAGAGAGGCAGACTGCTGCGCAGATTTCAGGATGCTTATGAAGATGACTTATCATCCTTTGCATCCCCAGCCATGACAGTTACTGCTGCTTTTCTGTGCTGCTTAGCTGCAGTGTTGCATGGGTAACTTAAATTCCCCACTGCCATACTTCAGTACAAGTGGAGCCCTGCACTGATGAGGCTCCTCTCACCCACCAAATGCTGCCAAGGTCCCAGTTCAACAGGCCATATTCAGTTCACAGGCCATAGGTTTCAAATCCCTGTTCTAGGTCATTTTCAAGACATTTCAATTGGTAGTTGTCTCATTTTACCCATGCTTAAAAATCAATTTTAACAGTTCTTTGCCAGTATTGTGGTCAGATCCATGTTTCAGACTCAGGTTAGGATTCTGAATGTTTAAATCAAAGCAACTGAGCAGGGCAGCAATCTTAACTCTCTCCGTTTTTCCTGAACAATTGTCCCTAACATTTTTAAGACTCCTATAGTTCTTCAAAATCATTTAGTAGTGCCACTGAAACCAAGAACATCTTTGAATTCCACATCAAGAACAACACATGGATAGTGGTGGCATTTCTAAATTGTCTGGAAAGGATTACAGGCCCAATTGAAGTTCCATTCAAGTTACTGAAAAAACTTTGGATCAGATCCCAAGAGAACAATTTTTAACCAAAAAGGCTATCAAAATCCTTTCAATTATATATAAACAGGATTTCTCTGTTCTCTGCCAAAGCAACCCAGAGAATATGCTGTCTACTTGGCCAAAATAATTGCAGCACATCTTCTTATGCTTACTATAAATAACATCTATTTATTTAAACAAAAGAACACCTTTGTCTTATAGGGGTATTAGGATTAATGGTGTGACATTAATAGTATGGTTATTAAATTACTTGCTAGAAATCTGACAACTGCTTATGTAATAAATAACTGTTTGAGCTAATAAAGATTGACATCAGTATTTTATAATCATTGTTATATGCTAGTGCATGATTATAAAATGTGTACATTTATTTTTAAAATGCATCTTTCACATACCTTCACATTTTTAACAGTTGAAGTAATACTGATCTCTGCACTGCCTGGATAAGATATTGAGGGAAGAGAAGATGCATTTTAATGTATAAAACAAAACACTTCCTTAAGATTAAAACACAGTTCTGGTTTGTATATGAATCCTGTCTTTGCACTGGAAGGATTTTGTTTTTTTGTTTTTGTTTTTCTTGAAATGGACTTCACTGATGTATCTGACTTCAATATTTCCCAGTAAGCTTGAGGGTCATTGGTAATTTAATTTTGACCTGACAAATTATTTTAATGAACTCTTTTTGGGATGGTTAGAGAGGAAGGATGTGTATGATAAAGTTGAGTCAGCAGATTCTTTGCTGTGTCAACACTTTAGTTGTACTGTATTATTGTACCACCAGATATTTTATTTTACATTTAAGTATGAGAGCCGAGACACTCAGTTTTGTTTCTGAAGGGCTGTTTCAGAAGGGCAGTTTTGGGTGTAGATAGCATCAAAGGGGCTTGTGGACTTCATTTGGCCCTACAAGTGATCATTTGGGAGCCCCTTTATTATAGGAAAGCAAGATAGGAAAGGGAGAATGATTTCTTAGCTATGTTTCCATGTCTGTTTCTTCAAGTGCTTTCTTCTTGCTGAATGTTTGGATTGGAAGTAGGCAGAGGAAGATGCATCTTACAGCTGCTGTGTGACACATCGGTAGAATGATGATGACAAGACTGACATTAGGAGGCAGAGTTCCAAAGGAGAAGTGAAGTATCAGGGGAGTTGCTTATGGGTTCAAACTTCTTGTTAATCTTTTTAAAATGAAGTTACTTACAGCTGTCAAAGATTTTGCCCCAATACCATAGGAGTTTTTGGTTTTGAGTCATACTGCTGATTTATGTATGATGTAGAGACCATTTGGTAGTAGCCTTGCCCCATTTAATCTTCTACAAGAACAAAATTGCAGACACCTTTTGCCTTGACTCGCTTCAAAACATTTTTAGTGCTTATGTATCCAGTATTGAATGCCGTTAGGCAATGCAGTGAACCAATATGTAGTAATCTGCAACAACTGAAGTACAGTGGTATCCCATGATAGCATCCTGTGTAAACTGCTAAATGGTAAGGAAAGGAAAAGCTGAAAGGACAGACACATCCACAGCATTGGTTTTGCTGTCAGGACCAGATGCCAAAATGTCCAGTTGGGATCAGTGAGTGTCTTACGATTCTTCATCTTTAACTGACCACAGCCACTATGCAACAGCTACCGGTACCTATCCCCCAACCCTGTTACAAATAATGAAACAAAAGAATTCTTTTCTCAACTCATTGAAGTCCTGTCATCTGTCCCAAAAGAAAATAAGATCATTCTTGTGGGCAGTTTCAGTGTTTGAGTATGCAGGAAGTCTGAGTTATAGAAAGGAGCACTTGGAAAGGAACAGATGAGAAAGTCAATTCAAATGGAATTTCTCTCCTGAACAGGTGTTCAAAACATGGTCTCATCACCAAAGCAACAAATGGAAGACATCATGGATGCATCCCTACTCAAAACAGTGGCACATGATTGACATTTAACTCATGCCTAGGTAGATCGCAGTGTCAGAGCTCATGCCTAGGTACATCACATAGCCAGAGCTATGACAGGGCAGACAACTGCTGGGTGGATCATCATTTGATACTTTCTGTCATGTCCATTTATATTAAAGAAAAGCAGCAACCAAAAAGGAAGTTCAGTACTGAGTGCTTGGAAAACCCTGCTAAAAGCTATCATCTCTAGCACTATCTCAGTTAGAAACCCTCCAACTTCCCTGATCATCTTAACAGCACTTATCACTGAGAGAGCCTCAAGAAAGCTATCCATGAGGCACTCAAAGAATCCATGAGGTGCACACAGGCTTCGCCACAAAGAAACACTGGTTCAATGAGGATGATAGGGAAATTCAAGATTTCATTGACAGAAAAAAGGAGAGCCTTCAGAGCTCGGAACATTAAAGCTGAGACCCAGAGAAAAATTCATAAGTGAAAGAACAGGTGGTGGGAGGACAAACCAAAAGAAATTCAAAAGGTTGACAGCCATGATGTATAGTTTCTTTAGCATAACCACGCTATCAGCCAAGCACAGACTAAGCTATCCCTCTGGGGCTTCCGGGAATCGCTAATATCTGCCTCCATCACTGTAGGACTTGTTATTGAGGGAAGATGCTTGTGCCTGTCTTCTTTTAATGTGGGGATGCCATTTCACATCAGCAACCACACAGTAGTTCAGAGGAAGGAAACCTTAATCTGACAGCCAGGAAAACCGAGACAACCACAACAACTATTTTGCTGCAGCCTTCGTCGGGCTTTTTAGCCATTGTGACATAATCTGCTCTGCCACTGGGGACTTTTATTTTTATTTTTGGGTTGCTGTTAGCCTGCAAACCTTGCTCTCAGCCTTGCTGCCGCGGTTGATCCTACCAGGATTACAAAACTCCAAACAGCATCCCTCTTGAAGTCATTAGTAGCACACAAGCCTCTTCACAATTTCCACCATGTCTAGGGGTGTTTGAGATGCCAAACTTAGACTAACAAAGAAGTTTCAATAGCCCGGTAGCTATTAGAAAGAGAAATTATCAGTTTCTCAGTCTTTAAACTGTTCTTCCTTTTCTCTTTTGCTTCTTGGCATTCTGTTTAACACTTGCTACAATGATTTCCCTTCCTTTTCTTTCCCCAAGTTTCTAGAATGCAACAAAATTACCATATGGTTTAATCCAGAGGAAAAAGTGGGAGAATATAGTATTTTGTAATAAATTTGACAATTCAACTATTATTCATTGGTATTCTTCCTTGTTGCAACCTAGAGCCCTTGCATACATGAGGTACTATTGATGTAGAGAATAGCTGGTTTATATATATGGATACCCTTTTAAAAATGATGTCATGCAAGTATAAGTGATAACACAGAAGATAACAGAAAAAAATCTGAAGGAGTGAAGGATGAGTCTAGGATGTTCCAGACTTTTATGGGAGAGTCCATGTATATCATTCTATACTAGTGGAAAACTAGTTCCACAGTCCTGTAGGCAGCAATAGAAATACAGATACTTTCCATGTTTTTTGTTGATGATTTATCATATGTTATCAAAATGGTCAATAAATTCCAGGAATGTGAAGAAAAGTGTTTCTCTTGAATTTAGCTTTGTTCTCAAGGGTTTTTTTTCCTCTTGCTCTCTGAAATAATTCAATTAAATCATGTTAGTTATGGTTGGACAGAACTGTGTATTCAATTACAGTAGTTTTTTCTTGTAGGATTAGTCTTGCACTTCGCATGTCCTTTGTATTCTCCAATCTGTCTGTATTTTTGCAACAGACATTTAGATGCAGGCAATTTGCTAAAAAGATTACACCTGTGATGTGTATCATTTTACCCCAAAATTTATTTTGATTTCATTCCAGACATGGTTGCTTTTATATAGGAAACAATTGTATCATAAGGCAATGATTTTGTGAGTGATTTTTATTGCTTTTCTGTGGTATGCTTCTTTTAAATGCACCAATTAGTTCAGCTGATTTTAGACAGTTGAATTGGTTGCATCTGTACTTATTCTATTAACTTTGGCAGTATTGTGGGCTTTTCGTGATGTTCAACATCTGTTTTGCCTACTGTGTAATTAATTCTTGGTGATACCAACATGTTTCTCATCACATGCTCTGCCATGATGTTATACATACAAATTTTACTTTCTGAATGTGTGGGGTTTTTTTCCTGTGCAGTTCACTGAGGTAGGTGGACATGAAGATTTTGTTCAGAGTAATACAGTTTCTTGTCTATTTTCTTTCTTGTATTTCATAAACTTGTACTCTTAAAGATTTGTATAACTAAAGTAGTTTTCCCTTAAGTGATTGTCCATTGATATCTGGTACAATTATTTCACTTCAGAATATGACTTATTCTGGTATTGGATATACTAGTTCTCATTACAGTTGGTACCATCAGTGCCATTCCTTTTCACTGCAGCTCCACTGTTTGCCTCGCACCCAATAATTTATATAGTACTGTACTGGGAAACCTACAAGCATTGCAAAACCATGATCTTCTGATACTTTTTTTTTTAATTAATATCTTTTGTTATGGGTCCATTGTCATCTGCAATTCCAATATACATGTCAGAGTCAAGCTACATATACTGCTGCTGCTGAAGCATTTACAGTTTTTTCTTCTACCTCCATCATTTACCCTTTTTTATTACCATTTTCTTCAGCCTATGATGATAAAGACAGTGCGAGAGAGACTCATACAGTCGTAGGACATCTGCTGCCTTGGTTAGTCACCAAGGCAGTTTTTTCCTGAGGTAGGTTCTGTGCCAGCTGCCATTCCAGACATGGATCACTGTTTCCTATACCGTGTTTTTAGTTTCTGGTGCATTGTCTGATACAAAAATATGGCTGTATTTGAATTATGGGATCCCTATAATCTAAAACTTCTTCTTTTTTACCATAGGTCTTCCTCTGTGTCACTTATTCAGGCTATCCCAGATTAAGTAATGTCCTCACTCACTCATGTTGAGGAGCCAAGTGAAGATGGTCTACCACGTTCAGCTAACTTACAAAGCACTACAATTAAATCCAGATGAGGCTGTAGTCCGATCTATCATATCATCTCTAGATAATTTTAAAGGTTTTAAAGATATCCTCAGGAGGATTGAAGAAATACCTGTTGGAGAGGCATAATAATCCTTCTACAAACTAACTGATGTTCTTTAGTCATCTTTTACTTGGAGAGTAGCCTCCCCAGAATACTGTATTGAACCCACCAAAAAATTTATGGAGGACCCATAGTATGGCATATCCCAATCCTGGAAAGCATATAGAAGCACTGTGTCCTTTGCCACTGTGCTTTTTTTTTTTAAACGCATGCATCCTGAGATTATGAATACAAACAAGAAATCAGGGCAGCAATATAAAACAATATGAAAAGGTTTGTATTTATTTGGTCACAAATCATACACGATTTGCAATTTAGAATTACAGATTAGCAGGCCCTGTTGGCCAAATAGGATTTCTTGAATTATTTGTCAAGACAAATTTGAGAATGTGGCCATTTTGAAATTTCTGGCCATGGACAGACAGATACCTAAAGCTTTAAGTTTGAAGCACTTCAGACCACAGAGAGGTATGAAGTCTCCTGCTGGAGCACTTCAAAATCACTGTGATGGCATGCAGAAGTATGTTCTCCCGCCAGGGGGTATAACAGAGAGTTGCTTGGTCCTGTAGACCATTCCTCCCCACCTCCACAGAGGATTGACTTCTGTCCACTTGCTGTTTGGAGGGTTTTGTAGGCATTTGGAATACTCCAAATATTACATCTGTCCATTGCCTGTGATAAATACACTTCTAGTGCATGTCGGGCTGGTTAAAGGTGGCATATATTCTCAGCAAACATCAGTTGAACATTCCTCCTACATATGTTGCAACTGGTTCTCCTCTCTTGAATTAGTGGAAGACCAGAAATGCATGCAAAGGAATGCCATTAACACTTCCTTTTCTGATCTAAACTATAAGTAATGGATCACTAACTATTGGAATGGGGAGCCATAATAAATCAACATGAGGGCAGAACTTTTGGACAATATATAAATCAGCTTGATTGTATGGATAAACTTAACTTTGATTTGCAGAGCTTGCAGAGCATTCCTGCTGCATCAAAATCAACCAGTCCAAATTATGAAAGACAAAATGGCAACTGTATTTTACATAAATAGGTAAAAAGTGGTGAGATTTGTCTCATATACCAAGAGGCAGGAAGGTTATAGAATTTGATATATACTGCATCAAATCTCCTTCTGTTAAGTATACTAGGGCTGCTAAATAGCTTTTTGGACAAACTGAGGAAATGCTTCTACCTCAGTTGTAAGTGGAAGACAAAAAAGGTTTAGTCCTTCACAACATCTTCTAGCACTGGTGTGGTTAAAACCATTTCTATTCCCTATATATTGAAATGGTAATTCTGCCAACTCAGGACACTGCTCCTAATTCTAAACCTGCAGGTGGAACCCAAAGGAAGTAGTCTTCACTGAGACCTACAACTCCTCTATCTCATTTGCTGGCTGTTGCATAGATGTCAGACTGAGACAAGTCCTGTTGTACCTCTACATAGTAGAAAAAAATTCTATAGGATGATCTGTTTGACAAAATGAACAAGATTTTCTCTTTATTATCAGCAGAAAATTTAAAATTCCACAGGTCATTAGGGGCATTTTTACATGTGCTCTGGGAGTGGGTGATTTAATCAGAGTAGCTCTGAAAGCCACTTTAATTAAAGTGCCACAGCATCTTGTGCATCAGCATCCCCGTGCTTAAGATGTCAGTGGGGACACTTGAGCTAAAGCTCAATGACAAGCCTTATTTAAAGCACCCTGCTGCCTTTTTGAAACACAGGGATGCTGATACATGAGACCTAGAGACTGGCTGGAGTGCAGTAATTACAGGCAGTCCTCGACTTACAACATTTCAAGTTACAATGTTTTACACTTACAATTTTTATAAATTGACGCCCTGTTTCAAAGTTACAACGTCATTTTTGACTTTACAACGCTTGATCCGATGTGGCGCCATGCCATCGAACAAATTTGCTGCGTCACTCACCTCCCTGGAGAATATCTGTCCAAACTTCCTTGGACACTTTCTTTAACAAAGCAGACGACTCCACAAAAACCTGCTGCCAAAACTCCTGAGAAGACTCCAGCCAAGAACCCTTCAAAAAGTCCAGCAAAGTCACCTCAAAGAAGTCCTTCCAAATCAATATGATTGCTATTTACAATATAAGTACATTAATGTAGCTATATTACTCATCTATAATTGATAGAGTACAAAATTCTGGGGTATTTTTGGTGAAAATAGGGCATCGGTCCTTGGTTCAGGAACCAATCCCCCATTTATAACATTGTTTCTTATGAGAAAATTGGTTCCAAGTTACAATGTTTTGAATTAAGACACGGTTTTCAGGAACCATGTGTGTCATAAGTCTAAGGACTGTGCCTATACCATGGTCCAGCAGACTCAATTAACCAACCATGTAGCTGGGATAAAATTAGACAAGCTTCCAAATGCAAGACATCTGAAAGCTTGTCTAATTTGATCCCGACTACATTGTTGGTCCAGTAAAAGCTATCACCTTAAGAGATCCTTGCCTCACTTATAGCTCAGTCACATTGGTGGGAAGTTAGTGAAATCCCGGCTTCAAAGACAGGTCTATTTTCTACAGTTTTTCTCTCCAACTGAAATATCCCTCATGAAACATCCAAAGTTTTCTTTTTTTTAAACTGTTACAAATTTTCATCTGAACTAATAGATTCATTTGCCTGCATTTCATCTGCTCTTCTAAGGAAGGTGCTAAGTTAGTATTTTGAATGTTACAAGGGCACTGGTATTTCACTTGCAAAGGAGTAAGCCTTTCAGATCTATACAAATACTATTTGTAACAGTACAGAAAGTATGAAAAGGGGAATCCGCCATATCATAAAAACTATCCAGAAGAATATCAGAATGTGCAAAAGTCTTATAAGGTGGCTAAAATAGATCTACTTGCTACCATCACAGCTGAGTCCACAAGACTTCACGAATCATGGCATCTCTGAAGATTATTTCCATCCTGGATATATGTAAAAAAACCCACCTGGGTCCTGTAATACATTCAGAAGGAATTGCACTATGCTGAAGCTGTAAATCGGATGCTGTTTTTGCAAGTACTGTAGTCGAGTCTTTAAGTCTCCTAGTCCTGCCCCCATTACATTGAACCATTGCCTGAAAGTCACCGTACATGAAACATGTATGTAGGCAATCTCGCCAAGGAAAAAGAAAAGTGAATTACCTATACAGTAACTTGAGTTCTGAAGCGGTGTTGTACATATATGTACTTCATGACACTCCCTTCCTTCCCCTCTGCTTCAGAGTCCCATATCCATCAGATTCCATGGTAGAGAATTTTGATTGGGATAGCCCTCTACTCTTTATTCTTTTGAAGCAGAGCACAAGAACAATAAGGGTGCTTATGCAGCCACAGTGGATACTGTGGAACAAAAGATCAAATGCACAAAATATATACGCACCACAAGTGATTATGTGTATGAACAGTACTTCTCAAAGAACTCCTGTTAGTGTTCAGGTAAATTACCTTTCTTTTTATTTTTGTTGCTTTTTGGTGCAAACACTTTTTTTTTGTTTTGTATGCTTTTATGAGAGTACATATATGTCTGTAACTAATGCTATTTAGTAAGATTGGCACTATGAAGGGGTTTTTCAGCTTAATTGTAAGAGTAGTGTTTGAAGAGTGTATTCTTATAAATTAGTCATGTATTATGTCCATTTGCAAAATCTGTCAGAATGCATCACAATACAAAATGATGTATTGTATTCCATATTTTTCGTTTTGTTCCAGCTACCTGTGATGTTGCTATTAATAACAAAATGTAATACATTTTGCCCAGCTGCTTTTGCCATTCAGTCTACTACTTCAGTGGGTTAGCCCAATATTATGGTATACCAGCATCTAAAATATCAGGAAATTTTCTTCTTTCCCATATTTGGTAGCACCCTACATCCCAATCCAGAAGAATGTATTGCTCTTGGTTCTTCTCATGTTGTGACATTGTGACAACTATATATAAGTTGCTCCATTATGCAACTTAAATTTCATGTGTGGCGAGGAGAAATCCTTCTTGAGGTGCCCAGGATCAGATCAAAAATAAAATTCTCCCCCCAACCCCTGCCTCAAATATCAATATCATTACAAAGTATTGAAATGATTCAGTAAGAAAAAGATAATTGTACTCAAAGTGTTTTTCCCCCAGAGGTTACAGTCCATCCCAAGAAAGTAAAATATTTTATAAGGTTAAAAAGCAAAAAGAAAAAACAATCTGGAGTGGGATCCAGTGCAGGATTTACCCTGCAGTTTACTCAGCCTGACCTTTCTAGGGTCATGCGCCTATCTCAAAATAACAAATGCTATTCTGTGATCTGCAATTTGCTGTCTTTCTTCCACCCTGCTTTTCTTTCTGAAAGGGTGGCCTTGGTGAACATATTACATGTAACTGCTTTACTTGGCAATCGGCTCTACAACTGTTTTGTCAACAGTATTGTTTGTGTGGTGCAGAATCTTGAGTTGATAAAAGCTTATGTACTCACTATTCAACTCAGGCCATTAATAAGTGCAGAGTATCTCAACCTTTCCTCTTTGAAGGACAACATCTAAATCAATGTTTGACACTTTATTGCTATTATTGTGACTTAGAAAATAGGACTAGCATTTTTGTTCCTTCTACTTTTCTCATGACCCGGTCTTTGTGATACCTAGGTAAAAACACTTTATAAAAAATAATCATTTTTGTGTTTTTCTGTTTCCTACAAAAGACTCTATAGAGTTGGCTGATATGCAAAGGATCTTTCTCACATTCATTTCAAGCAGTAATTTCTAACTAGACACATCAGTGAGGATTTTCACGTGCAAGAATTATTGCTCTGTTCCAACCTGCTCTGATTTCATCAGTTGGACTGACTTACTCTTGTTACTGTCCTCCAGACAGTACAGCCTAACCACAGAGAAGATTCCAAGGAGAGCAGCCTGTATTCTGATAAAATGGAGGCAAACAAGTGATTATTTTTCAAGTCTGGCACAACTAATGCTCTATTCTGAGATTTTTTTTGGGACTCTCTTTTACCTACCTGTTTTGAAAGGAAGACTCTGATCAGGCTAATTGAGAGTTCCCAAGTAGTTTTGAGAACATCAAAGGATTTCATCAGTACTTCAGAAGGATTCAAAATGGGGTAAAATTCTACTTCTGCAGCTCAAGTTTTTAACATGAAGATTTTCCTGTTAATTTTTTGAGCACTTCACTCCTTAACAAACTCTACTTTTCCTGGTAAATCCATTTAATTTACACTTTTCTTTGAAAAAAGATCCTCTTTTAAAGTCTGTTAAATAATATTGCCTGTTCTAGTGGCGGGCCAAGTCCTGTAAGTCTGACTCAACTGGACAGTAGTGTCAAAGGTCTGCGTTGCCCTCTTACAGACAGATATGCAGCTGAACTGACTGGTTAGAAATGGCAATTGTGAGAAGATCCAGTAGCAGTCTTCATTGCTCAGCCCTCCTAGGTAATGCAGCCCAACTCCTACAGAAGAGATATATGAGGATCAGCCTTTTAAACTCCAATGATTTACATTAGATTAATGGAGAATGCAAAACCCAAGCATTTTCACAGTCAAGACTGATACTCATTATTCTTACATGTTGTGAAGTGTTTTAAGAGGAACAGTTGGAAGATTTCAACATCAGGAACTAAAAGAGCAACAAACATATATAAATATTGCCAGCACTCCTTCCCTCGTTTCACCTATTTATCGGATAAAAAGTGAAAAATGAGAAACAAGGTGTTTACAGAAAGGAGAAAGACTAACCCTTTTATTAAGGCCTATGCTTTGTGATTACTTTAAGATCATGTTTCACACTGGCAACTCGTGCTGCAAGACAAGAAATGCATAAATATGCCCCCAACCTGCTTGGTTTACTTGAAACTTTAAAAAAAAAAAATCAGAGCCTGCCACATGCAAAGAAATGTACCCACTAACGGGAAAGTGGCTTCTTTTTTGATCCTGTCACTACTACAGATCCAGGGGACATGTATTTATTAGTCAGAAAAATATCTCAGATGAACAGGCTCCCCCATAAAATTACATTTAATTCTTTTTTGTAATTTTGACAAGGTAGTTAATAGATTTTTGTTTCCTTGTGACCTTATAGTGCCCTTCAGTGGCCATTGACTATACATAGGACACCTGAGCTTACAACTGTGAAGATATGATTCTTAAGCAGCTCTCAGAGCTGTTAACAGTTTGGGTGCTGGATATCCAAACTGCCAAGCTAGACCTCCCAAGCTAACTTGTTTTTTCATGCAATAGTATTTGATGAAAAACTGACTTGTCTGAAACTGTTGGGAAATCTGCCCTGTTTTTTGTTGGGTTATATATACTTCAGACAGTGACATATTTTCTTTCTGGATATAGCAAATCTCTAAACTGCAATGTTATGTTTTTCTTCTGTCACACCTGCTGGTGAGAATGTGAGTGCATGAGAGAATCCCAAAGCCTGCTACTGTCCCAACACCTCTGGCTATTATGCTCTTATGGAACGGCACGCTAAAATTTTCTTTACAAGCATCCCTCTCTTACCTGTGCTTTCTGATCTGAAAGGACTGTAGTGCTCCAGCTGCTGAGGGCAAGCATATCTGTCTTGCTTTTGCTAGCTTTTTCCTCGTTCTCTTACGTGCTTCTTCCTTCTCTTCCTTCAATTCATCTTTCCTTCTCTTTGTGAAGATATTTTGATGTGGAATTGCACCTTGGGAGGGAGAGTGACTGTATAGCTGGCATAGCACTTGGTTGGTTAATGGGCTCTGATTCCATTTCCAAACTAATCCACTTCACCTAGTATCCCATCATTTTCCAGGACAACCTACGTAAGAAGGATGATCGGATTGAAGAACTGGAAGAGGCACTCAGAGAAAGTGTGCAAATAACTGCAGAACGGGAAATGGTGCTAGCACAAGAGGAGTCAGCCAGGATCAATGCTGAGAAACAGGTCTGCAATCTTATAAAGTCACTGGTATTGCTGGCAAATAACAGATGCAGCCTGACAGGAAATTTCTACTAATTATTCCTTTTCGTTTTATAATACTTTTTCATCTGAGGACCCTAAATTGCTGTTCAGACGTAAGTATAAGGGCGTGTGAAGCTTTTAGGTTTTCTTTGATTGTTTGTTTTTCCATTCCTCGCTGCTTATCTGCCTGGAAAAGGAGTGAGGTGTTTTGTGCTTTTGAAAGAAGTTTCTGTAATATTGCTCTGAGATGTCTATATGTTCTTGAGCATAAACATGCTCATGTGCTGTAACATATGTTTTTCCTTGTATACCACTTAGGAGTCCTACTCATGGACTCCTTTGTGTTTTTCACTGTAGAAACTCAGATCTTTGCCCTAAAGAATTTGCCCACAGAAGATGGCATTTAACTATCTCAGTTGTGATCACTGGCCAGAAATTAATAGGAAATGATAAACTTTCCTTAACCCATGATCCTAATTATTGTAGGGCACTACCAACAAAAGTACACAGTACACTTGAAGATCTAGTAGGGGATGGTCCTGCTTTGAACAGGTGGTTGGACTAGATGACCTCCTGAGGTCTCTTCCAACCCTAATTTTCTTTGAGTCTATGATTCTACTTGTCAAGCAAGCCTAGGAATTTGTGTTGCATATGGGTGGCCATATACATCCTTTGAAGGGTGTCTCGGGGTGTGAGGCGATTAGTTATGTGTGAAGAGATAAGCAGATAGACAAGACAGCCATCACCCACAGCCACCGCCCAACCCCTGGGTAAGGAGGTAAGCTCTGTAAAACATAAATTAGTTTTAGAAACTGAGTGCCACTCATGTCACAAAAGTTATGGAGCGGTGTCTCAAGTCCATTGAGGCATGCCATGAGTCCAAAAAGGTTGAGAACTACTGCTTTACATTGTATTTTATAGACCTTACCTTTGTTCCTTATTTGAACTGAATTTCCAGGTATCGTCATCCAGTCAGTGATGTTGCAGCAGCTTGTCTACCCCTCAACTCTGCATACACAAAGTTCTATCCAACTGTTTTTAAAGAATAAAAACACACTGGGAGAGGGAATGGGTCTGAGGGTAGGGGTGAAGAGAGAGTTTTTTCAAAATGTACTACTGTACTACATGCTTTCCCAAGAGGTTTTTGGTCTTTCTTTAATTAACAATGACCTACATTCTCCTAAAGGAAATCATGTCCACTTCTTAAATATTTTTTTGGTTCAATTCAGACTCGGTTACCTTATAGAATCCCTGTTCTGAGACTGCTTCCCTATGGTGATGCTTCTCTTTATGAGTATTAGGTAGTCCTCCACACTCAGGAGAGTGCCATTTCTCCAACTTCCTTCTAAGAGAAACCATACCTTGAGCAAAACAAGAATTTAAAGTGTATAAAGAATATATTTTCACACTTTGATTTGAAAAGACAGGAAAGTATAAAGGAATAATAATATAGCATAGGTCAGCATGGTCAGTAATCTCCCCAACCAACTTTTTTCAGGATGGGTTTTTTATTTGCTTGTGTTTTGGCATGACAAAAAAAAAAGAACTATTAAAAACAAAGGGCATTTATAGACGTGCTGTGGGAGGGCGCATTAATTAGAGAGGCTCCGAGAGCTGCTTTGATCGAAGTGCCCTGAGTGTCATGTGCATCAGCCTCCCAACGCTGAAAAATGGTGACAGGGGTGTTTTAACTAAAGCTCATTGAACAAGCTTCAGTTAAAGCATCCCCACTGCCACTTTTTAACATGGGGACACTAATACATGTGACACTCAAGTCTGCTCCAATGCATTGTAATAACAACACTTCGGAGCAGCATCTCTGCATGTGTATGAGTGCCCTAAGGTAATCTTCCAAGTGTGAAGAGCAACACAGGAAAAAGGAGATAGTTGAGAGGGCTTTATAAGGGAGGCAGGGGGCATAGATTGAGTTTAGGGGTTTTTTTGGTTTTGGATTTGTTTGGTTTTGTTTTTGGGGGTGTTTTTTTTAAGCCTTCATGGGCTTTTGCTGATGAACATCCAAGAGGCACCGTCAGACTCAGAAGCTGGACAGAAGGAGAGGGCGGTAGATTTGCAAGTCACCCACACAGAGGTGGCAGTTGAGTTCATATTTGTAGATGAGATTAATCAGAAATTAAGAACAGTGAAATGAGAGAAGCAGACCAAGGACAACTCAGTGCACAGAATGTTGTAAATAGAGGGGATGAGAAGGCTCTTCTGAAGGTCAAAGAGAGACGAGAGCAGTATTTAGAGAGGCAAGTGGGGTCAAGGTTGGCAGGTGAATAAAACATATTTGGAATGGAAGAACTCAGACTGTTCATAAAATTTGTACCATAGAACAGGAATAGAGTGAGTGAACGGTGATAGTGTGACCTGGGGCTGGGGTTTGGCTTTGCAACTGGAGAGGTAGGCAAAAGATTCAAAGCATGGAAGGAAAGTGTGCTGCGGGCAGCGGATCACATATAGAGAAACAGCCACCATATCAATAAAGAGATAAATTAACTGGAAAATGCAGAAGGGCCAAGTGACTTGGTGGTAGGCGTGCTTAGCATGATAGACAATGCTAAAAGAGCCCAGGTGACAATCAGAGAAGGGGAACTCAGGAACAGGGCTAACAGAAACCTGGTGGGATTCATCCCACGACTGGGCGGTACATATTGAGGGTTACAGATTGTACAGAAAGGACAGGGTGGGGAAGAAAGGGGGAGGGGTTGCTCTCTATGTCAATGAGCAATATACATCAACCCTCATCAAGATGGAATCCAAGGATGAGGAAGTAGAAGGATTGTGGGTTTGGCTATATGGGGGGGCAAGGAGAAAGGGATTTGGTGGTAGGGGTCTGCTACAGACCCTCACATCAAGGGGAAGAAATAGATGCGGGGCTCCTGAGGCAGCTCTTGGAGACCATAAAAGCTAAAGAGGCGGTAGTCCTGGGGGACCTAAACTACCTGGACATCTGCTGGGAGACACAGACGGCAAAGTCCCACCGCTCGTGCAGGTTTCTAACCTGTGTACAGGACCTCCACCTGACACAGGAGGTACATGGTCCCACTAGGGGGAATGCCATACTGGATCTGGTATTGGCAACGGGGGATGACATGGTAGGGGACCTACAGATCGGTAGCCATCTGGGGGACAGTGATCACCTAATAATAGAATTCAACATAAGACAGCGAGTGGGTAAGGTAACTAGTAGGGTGAAAGTGCTAGACTTTCAGAAAGCTGATCTCAATGCACTCAGGCGATTAGTCAAGGACGCACTGCAGAGTAGGAGTTTTGAAGTGATGGGAGCCCAAGAAGGGTGGCTGTGCCTTAAGGAAACGATCCTTCGGGCACAAAGTGAGAGGATCCCCGTGCGAGGTAAAAGAGGGAAAGGGGCCAGGAGGCTTCCCTGGCTAACCGCAAAAATCCCTGGCAGCCTAAGGGCCAAAAGGGGAGCACATAAAAAGTGGAAACAGGGAGAGATCACCAAAGACGAATATACCTCCTCTGCTTGTGCTTGTAGGGAGGCAGTTAGGCGGGCCAAAGCTACCATGGAGCTGCGGATGGCATCCTAAGTAAAGGACAACAAGAAATTGTTTTTTAAATATATAGGGAGTAAAAGGAAGGCCCAGGGAGGAATAGGACCCCTGCTAAATGGGCAGAAACAATTGGTGACAGACAGAGGGGACAAGGCTGAACTCCTCAACGAGTTCTTTGCCTCAGTGTTCCTAAGTGAGGGGCAAGACAAGTCTCTCGCTGGGGTTGTAGAGAGGCAGCAGCAAGGCGCCAGACTTCCATGCGTAGACCCTGAGATGGTGTAGAGTCACTTGGAAGAACTGGATGCCTTTAAGTCGGCAGGCCTGGATGAGCTCCATCTGAGGGTGCTGAAGGCACTGGCCAACATCATTGCAGAGCCACTGGCGGGAATATTTGAACACTTGTGGCGCACGGGCCAAGTCCCGGAGGACTGGAAAAGGGCCAATGTGGTGCCCATTTTCAAGAAGGGGAGGAAGGAGGACCTGGGCAACTATAGGCCAGTCAGTCTCACCTCCATCCTTGGCAAAGTCTTTGAAAAAATTATCAAGACTCACATTTGTGAGAGCCCGGCAGGACAAATTATGCTGAGGGGAAACCAGCATGGGTTTGTAGCAGGCAGATCGTGCCTGACCAATCTAGTCTCTTTTTATGACCAGGTTATGAAACGCCTGGATACAGGAGGAGGGGTGGATGTCGTATACTTAGACTTCAGGAAGGCCTTCGATACGGTATCCCACCCCATACTGGTGAACAAGTTAAGAGGCTGTAGGCTGTGACTTGGACGACTGCACGGTCCGGTGGGTGGCGAATTGGCTAGAGGGTCGCACCCAGAGAGTCGTGGTGGATGGGTCGGTTTCGACCTGGAAGGGTGTGGGCAGTGGGGTCCCGCAGGGCTCGGTCCTTGGACCGATCCTCTTTAATGTCTTCATCAGTGACTTGGACGAGGGAGTGAAATGTACTCTGTCCAAGTTTGCGGATGACACAAAGCTATGGGGAGAAGTGGACATACCGGAGGGCAGGGAACAGCTGCAAGCAGACCTGGACAGGTTAGACAAGTGGGCAGAAAACAACAGAATGCAGTTCAACAAGGAGAGAAGTTTGAGAGGCGACCTTGTGGCTGCCTATAAGTTCATCACGGGGGCACAGAAGGGAATTGGTGAGTATTTATTCACCAAGGCGCCCCTGGGGGTTACAAGAAATAACGGCCACAAGCTAGCAGAGAGCAGATTTAGACTGGACATTAGGAAGAACTTCTTCACAGTTCGAGTGGCCAAGGTCTGGAACGGGCTCCCAAGGGAGGTGGTGCTCTCCCCTACCCTGGGGGTCTTCAAGAGGAGGTTAGATAAGCATCTAGCTGGGGTCACATAGACCCAGCACTCTTTTTCCTAACTATGCAGGGGGTCGGACTCAATGATCTATTGAGGTCCTTTCTGACCCTAACATCTATGAATCTATGAACAGAGAATCAAAGCTTAATAAAGAATGAATCAAGTAATATGTCACTTTTGGTGAGTGGAAGAGTAGATCACAAGCTACAGGTTATGCATAATATGAAGACAAGGCTCAGGGAGGCTAGCAACATGGATGTTCAAGTCACCAAGGATGAATGAGAGTTTGTGATATAAAGAGTGTTAGGCGTGAAAAAATAGAGAAGGAAGACTGATGGGAAAGTGCTGTGTGTGTTAAGGGAGACAAGACAAGACTTGGATCCAGTGTTTGCAAGAATAGGGAGGAACAGGTTGGAAGTAGTAGAAAGAGCAGAGGAGAAGTCCATACACCCCCACCACTGCTGATTTGACACCAGCATCTCATTCCTGCAGAGAAAATATACTTGCCAGCTGTGGGGATCATAAGCAGTGAAATATTGCTAGCAGACAGTATAAAGGCAAAGCCAACCCTGTACCTCAGTGATCTGTTGCACTTAGTACCAAGACAACTGTCCTGTCCTATTTTGTCTGACAGTATTCTGCTTCAGTATTAATTAAATACAGTTAGGCAGAGGAGGGATGGCAAAGCACCATTGTTCTGAAGTGGGTAGGGGGATTTCCTGCCAGCTGCTTTTTAATCGTCTTACGTTTTTAATCAATCTTATTTTGGTTTATTTAATCTTCCTTCACTTTCAAAATGTCATAATTGTTCCACATTCTGTGGAAGTTTATATGAGTTTGTGAAAGTCTCCCACTGAAAACTGGGTGCTTTACAAGTCTGGGGCCCACACAAAGAATCTTCACAACTGTGATAATAGAGCTTTAGGTTGGATATGTGTGATACATGTGTGAGAATTTAAAATCTTAATGTTGCCCAAACTGGTTATAATTTGCTTTTAACTGCATGCTTTTTCTTTCCCTCTCTTCTGTCTTTGTTGTTTTCTACCATTCTGCTACTCACTGCCTGTCTGAAGCTGTTAAATGAAACAGTGCATGAGGCCTACCATTTTGGCTTTAAATGGTTCAAGGTATGAGGAAACCTCATTTGTGTATACCCTTTCCCTTGACCTTTGCTTTAATACTGTTTTGTAACCCCAGTGCTGTCTAGCCCTACCCTCAGCCATCTCTTGTGCTGTGGCCCTCTGCTGTACTTCAGTGTTTTGTATGGATTTCTTTCTAAATGTTCTACAAGTTTCAGGTTCTTTTTTTTGCTGGAATTATAATCTCCATGAGCTTCTGCAGGACTCCAAAATTCAGACTTTATACCTAGACAGTATTCCCAAATTAAAAACATTCCCCCATTGGTCCTATTTCTTGCCATTTGAAAATATGCCATTAATGACTGCACTTAAGTGCTTGCTAACAAGATTTTGGCAAAATTTCTGTGATTGTAATACGAACACAGATAGCTTTTCTGTTTGAGTACCCCAAGGTGGAGGTCTGATCAGTTGCTCTTTTATCTATGGCCATGTGTGTAGATGACTCCCTATAAAAATTAAGTTTTGGGCACCCCCTATTAGAATAAACCCAATTCTCCAGTATTTTATATCTCAGTAAGATAGGCATGATTTGTCCCTCTACTGAAAAGATGAGGGCTTCCTTCAGCTTTGAATCACAGTGGATCACAGCTCTGCCCTGGCTCCAGATCATATTATCACTGCACAAGATCCCAGCCCCAGAGCAGCTCCCTGCCATGCCATGCACCCAGCCAGTGCTGCTGGGGCCAGTCTCTGGAAACCCTGGCCTTGTGGGACTGCTGGGGTCTCCATGGAAACCAGCTGCAGTGATGTGGGCAAGGGCTGCTGGGAAATGGAGCCTGCCCTGGGCCCAGTCTGGCCCATGGACCAGACTGTGTCTGCTCCTGGTTTAAGGTAACAAAGAATGAATAAAAGATCTGGTCAGAAAAAGTATTTATCTTACAGATCCTAATCTCAGTCTTACACCAGAGGGAACACCAGGGCTTTATTTGCCCAACAAGAGGTCTCCTTCTACCTTCACTGACCCCAGCACAATTAGAAGAGTCCTATTTGAGCAGTCTGCCCCAATTGTTTCCGCAGCTTCGCTACAATTAACCTGCTGTGCAGTTAACCAGAAAGTTATTGTTTATCTGCAATGACCACTGATTGCAGGGGTGGCTGCTGCCTCATAAATCCAAAACTGTTTCAGTAAATCAATCTTATTTTGGTTTGGTCACCACCATAGTGTTGATCCCCAGGGACATTTTGGGAACCAAGAAAAGTTTTAAAAAAATCTGTCTTATCAGAATTAAATATTCAAGAGAATTTTTAGTAAGTTTTAATAATGAAATACAGATAAGTTATAAATAACCAAGCATTACAGATAAGGCATACAAGAAAATGATTAAAATTGATCAAATGTAAATGCACCTAAAAATAATCTTAATCTTGGGGGAAAAAAATCTTAAAATTCTGTTAGGAAAAAGGGCTTCTTACCTAGGTTTAAAAACTGAGTTTTAAAGCAGCACATTTATTTTGGTTTATCTGCCACTGGTCTATTCAGCAAGAACTGTAGTTCAAGACTGAAGAGAAAAGATTCCAAGGCAAACCTAGATTTTTATACTTAATTATCTGGCTCGCACTTACTTAATACAACTAGAAAATATGGAAACATTCCTAATAAGTTATATTTTAATGAATATTAATGTGCCTATTTTTATCACCTATTTAAACTATTAAATTCTTGTCCTAAACTCAATCTAACTGGCACAAAACCACTAAAAGCACGCAAAGCAACCTTTAGCTGGCTTCTTTTGACCTGTCTTTTTTTCACCTTTTAAATTCTTCTCACGTATGACACTCTTGCCCACTCATTTCCTTTGCCATCTCTTCTCTTACCAAAACTTTGATAACTTGAATACAAGTAAATGTATTCCACTGCCATTAAACAGCTTAGGATCTACTACAGTCTACAGTAGAAGGGTCTGGGAAGGAGTTACACTTTTAGGAAACAGCCACTCACTCTCTTTAAGAGATGAAGGTAGGGGTTTGGGAGGGACACTGTGGGAGGAGGGAGGCATATCCCATTGGTGTGAGTCAAGAATGTGGGACTAGGCTGGCCTGTCTGAAGCAGAAGCATCATTCTATACAATCTGCAACAGGATTCTTACTTGCTTCTCAAGGCATAGCAAATACATGGCCACCTAGAAAAATATTAATTATGTGGGCACCAACCCTACAGCTGTATTTACTCTGGCAGACCCCTGGGACCATGTGGACACTCGTTGTAGTTGAGGAATCTTCTGCATGAGAATAAAGGTCTCTTAGCAACCCTTTCTAGAACTGAGACTGCAAATGTCATCCTCAGTTGTTTTTTCCTTGTCCTTTCACAGTCCTTTCCTAGATCATAAGGCCTGAGTAGGATCATTGTGATCATCTAGTTTGATCTCTTGTAATTGTAGGGTATTTTTCTTCTGGCAGTGATCTCTTCATCTTGACCAAATTGAATTGTCTGTCACAAACCTAGTAACATGGAATTTTCAGCTTTTTTGATTGTGTCGTAGAATCATAAACAGTTAGGGTTGGAAGGGACCTCAGGAGGTCCTTTAGTCCTACCCCCTGCTCAGAGCAGAACCATCCCAAACAAAGTTTTGTCTAGCCAGGTTTTGAAAATCGTCAAGGATGGAGCTTCCACCACCTTTCTGGGTAGCCTGTTCCAGTGTTTTACTACTCTCCTAGTGAGAAAATTATTCCTAATATCTAACCTAAACTTCCCTCGCTGCAACTTGAAACTGTTGCTCCTTGTTCTGTCATCTGTCACCACTGAAAACAGTCCAGCTCCATCCTTGTTGGAACCTCCCTCCGGGTCGTTAAAAGCTGCTATTTAATCCCCCCTCAGTCTTCTGTTCTCTAGGCTAAATAAGCCCAGTTCCCTCAATCTTTGTTAATAATTAATGTCCCCCAGCCCCCACACTATTTTTGTTGCCCCCCACTGGACTATTTCCAAGTTGTCTACCTCCTTTCTGTAGTGAGGGGCCCAGAACTGAACACAGTACTCCAGATGTGGCCTCACCAGTGCTGAATAGAGGGGAATAATCACTTCCCTTGACCTACTGGCAACACTCCTACCAATGCAGCCCAGTATGCTATTAGCCTTCTTGGCAACAAGGCCACACTGCTGGCTCATATTCAGCTTATTGTCACCTGTAAGCCCCAAGTCCTTTTCTGCAGAGCTGCTGCTGACACAAAAAGGAAGCAAGTAAGTCAAAATGCAAAATGCGTATGATGTGTGTGTGTGTGTGTGTATGTGTATATATATATATATATATATATATATATATATATATATAAATGAGAGAAATATGGGAAATAAATGAGATGAACTGGAAGCTGCAGCCTGTGAAAAGAACTATGATCTGATTTGTATCACAGAGAGCAGGTGGGAGAGCTCTTATGACTGGAACAACAATGTTGAGGATTCAGGAGGAAGAAGATAGCAGAGCAGAATGCATTTGGGTGAAAAGGTGAAAGATACAGCACTGATATAATGCTGGAGATTTATTCTAGACTGCCAAATCAGGAAGAAGAGATGGATGAGGCACTCTTCAAGGAGGTGATAAAATTATCCAAAATCTATGAGATGGTAGTGATGGGAGACTTCAATTTTATGGACATCTGCTGAAAGAACAATACAGTCAAGCATAAAATGTTGAGGCAGTTCATAATCTGTATGTAGGAAAATTTTCTGTTCCAGAAGGCTGAGGATACAACTAGGGTATCATTTATCTTGGACCTTGTCCTGACTAGTAGGGAAGAATTGGTGGAGGAAGCGATTATGATATGATAGAATTCCAGATACTGAGATGAGGAAAGCATGAGGTCAGCAGAACTAGGACATTAGATTAAAAAACGTGGCTTTAACCTGATTCAAGGAATTAATACGTATGGTGCCATGCGAAGACAGACTGAAGGATAAAGCCACCCAAGAGATCTGGAAGCTTCTAAAGGGCATGGTATTGGAAGTCCAATGAGAAACTGTTCCGACACAATGAAGGCATAACAACAGTTAGAGACCAATGTGGCTGCACAAAGATCTTTTAGGATGCCTCAAATACAAAGGAAAGCATACAGACAAGGGAAAAATGGACAGGTCACCAAGGATGCATACCAGGAAACAGCAAGAAACTGCAAGGACAAAATTAGGAAGGCAAAGATAGAATGAGCTGCACCTAGTGACAAAAGTTAAAGGCAACAAGAAGAATATCTGTCAGCATGTTGGTCAGAAAAGAAAGACCATACAAGCTGTGGACCCGCTGTCATATAGACAGGGGGAATTCTTAACAGAAGATGTAAAGAAGACAGAGCTACTCAACACCAACTGTACCTCGGTCTTCACAGAAAAATTAACCTACAACTAGACATCTAATAAAGATTATTTGGATAAGAAAGGGAACAAGTACAGGGATGAGATAACAAGAGACAGAGAGCTTTTGATATGTGTGAATGAATTCAAGTCAGCAGGGCTTGATGAACTTCATCATCAGGTGCTGAAAGAACTGGCAGAGATCTCAGAGCCCTTGGCAGTAATATTTATAAAACCATGGGATATGAGTAAAAGTCTGAATTGATTCAATCTTTGCAGGTTAGTTTAACCTGGCTAGGCTAATCCAGTTTGTAACTGCACAGACATCCCATAAATGCAGGCACATGCCTGCAGTGGCTCAGGCTAGAAGCTGGAGGGTGTTTATGAACTGGTTTATGTTCACTGACCATCTGTTCTGTTACAGGTTTAAAAAATGTTTCTGATCACTTAAGCCTGTTTATGTGTAATGTCTATCCCTAGCCTTTGACTCTGTACTTAGCCCAGAGGTCTTTAAGGAAGCATGCACAACTTCCATGTAAACATAAACAAACGGAAGAAAAGTCTTCCTTATGGCCTTTCCTGGCAGCTGCTTCATCTTTGCTGGCCCCAGGCTCAGTGCAGCAACATTTACTGCCATGCTGACAGTACAATAGTCACCTTGAGAGGCTGCTGCAGGTGCTTTTTATTTCTCCCTCCTGACCCATGTGGCCTGGCTTCTAATGCCCTGCGTGAGCTTCCTCGCTGAAAAGCTCACCATCTCTACCCATAGTAACAGGGCCTGGCCTTGTTACATACATGTCAGGGGGATTTTTAAGACTTCCTTAGAAGCATTTGGTGTTGGCTGGAGCCAAGGCTGGGGATTTTGACTGCTGCTCCTCGGACTTAAACCCTTGCTAGTTCCTGACTAGAGAGTCTTCACCCTTTGCTCAGGGTCAGACCAGTTGCCATATTTGGGGTCAGGAAGGAATTTTACCCCATGATCAGATTTCTTTGGACTGTGGGGGTTTTTCCCTTCCTCAGGCACGGACCTCTTCCTGAGCGCTCTCAAGCATATTTAACAATCTTTGCAACAACAGAATGTTAGCTGCCATGGTTCCCCTGCTTTAAGTGTGCCAGGTTAAGGTGTTAAATCTTGTATTCTTGTATTATGTCTGGGTTGACTGTAGTTCTGCTAGAAGGTTAGAAGATGGATTCATATAGGATGATTTGTATAGGGATTATCTTGCTTCAGGCAGGGGTTTGGACTCAGTGGTCTCTAGAAGTCCCTTCTAGCCTGACTTTTCTATTATTTTATGATTTAGCCCAGGGTCAGGGAAGTGCCCAGCACCAGGATCATTTATATCACCTGTTCATTTTGTTCTTCTCACCCCATGAAGTGTCCAACTCAACTTTACTCTTGAGTCAACTCGCTCTCCTACTGAAGAGGGCACAGTTGCAAAGACATAAGTCCATTTTTGAGAATCTGACCTTAGACTTCTTGAGAGGTTCAAATTGTTTTTGCTCATGCTGTCCTGAAATTGCTTTCTCCCATTTCTCAGGTTCTCCAGGGATTGGCAGGTTTCTACTTATAATGAACTGCAATTTTTCCTCCAAAATCCTAAAGGATTTTTGAAAGATGGCATGCACTTGCCAACCAAGCTGCTCATGTCAAGCAGAGCTGGGTGCATAGTGCTATACTAATAGGAATGTAAAAATGTCATTAATCTTTAATGCAATAGCTAGAAAAAATAATCCTGTACCAACTGGTTTCCCAGGTAAACTACACTGATAGTTAGCTTCAGTGAAAACCACAAAAAATACATGATTGAGATAGAGCAGGGTGACTGTCAAGCCAGTGGTTCTTCCTCCTGTTAACGCATCTAAATTGCATTAAAACTATCCAGTGGAAATGATTTTCTTGGAGATTAATTATAGAGCCACATCCTCAAATGGAACTCCTCCAAGGATATGAACAAACTCTGCAGGGTTCCATATATGTGGTCCACATAACTTGGTCCCAAAATGTTTTGACAGCTGTACAAAACAAAACAAAAAAACCCAACAAAAAATGAGACCATACTCTGCTTATATAGGCAGCCCTGAATCTAAAATGACTGCTGCAATCAGGCACTTGCTGGCTGCTTGGCTTAGGTCTTAAAGTGGCAGGCACAAACAGTGCCCTGCCACAGACACTTATTTCTGTACAAATGAGCCACTCCTTTGTAATGATTGCCAATTTTTAAATCTTAAATTGGGTTGTTATCCCTGATAGTATGCTGGAAAAGTGTATTATCTGACTTCATGGTGTGACAACCAAGGACAAACTAAAGTGGAATTTTTCATCAATTTAGTGAAATTCCACGGCTTCAGAAATCTGACATCTAAGTTGTAAAAGTAGCTATGTGACTGTAACCGAGTATGGCATGACTCACTTCATTCAGACTAGTTTCCTTCAAATATGAAAGCAATGTGCCTTAGCACTCTTTAGCTAAGGTGGCAATAGCCCAGTTCTGTTCTGTTGTATGACCCAGCTACTAATGAGTATCCTTCCACCCCCAAATAGTCTTAAATAATATCACAAACCTGATTTCAAAGGGGGAATAAAACCTCACTATGAGTCAAAGAATAACCCAATAGAAGTATTTTAGTACAGCTATCTTCAGTTCACATTGGAATGTACTTTCTAGAGACAAGGGTGTAAGAATCTAGGCCCTTGTCACTGTATAAAAATGGAGTGGAGTTCAGGTTGTTTAGATGATTACTGCTTTCTGCTTTAACACGCATTAGATCTTCCTCCATTTAAAAATCCACTTTGCCATTTCCACAATAGGTAAGAAAGTTTGGAATCTGTCCTATGGAATTTTGTATACCAATGCTTTTTCCTCTGCTTTTAGTTTTTAATTAGGCACACTGAGACAAATAGCTACTTTGTGGCTAATCAAACTATCCAAGTAAAATAAAGTGAGTAGAGGTTAACTTCTTTCCATATAGTGCCAAAGGGCCATGAATGTAACAAGAATACTTCTGTTATCCAGGAGTAGAATTAAGAAGATACAAAACAGTTCTTACTGGTTCCAAACTTTAAATGACAGTATAGTCCTCAGTAGAATATGGGCAGTTAATATCCCACTTTATCCTTTCCTCGTTCAGCAGTCTCTTGGGCTGAAAGAAGCCCAAGCTACAGCTCCATTGCCTTCTCAGGAGCACATTTTTCTCACAGAAAACCTGTGTTAGTTTATAGGATTTACGGCTCCCACTTATGAAGCATAGCTGTCAAACCTTCCTTAAACAACAAAGCAAGACATAAAAGCCAGTTCCTCTCAGGTTTGGCAGCCTTTTAAGAACTTTCTTCTATCAGAACACTGAGAGTTTCAATCTGTCCTGGTTCAAGCAAGGACAGCACTTCATTCTTGGAAGATGGCTGAGATAATTCCTCCCAGTGATACTTGTATCTTCCATTCCTGGTCAACAAAGCCCTTGTTTGTGCTCTCTGTGTCAGGACAAAGATTGTAATGGCAAGTATCATCTAGCCTACTTATATTAAGGTCTTTCATTGCTTGCAGGTACTCCTGTCCATGATGGAATAGTTATTTTGTGGTTTGGTCTGGAGGTGGTGGAGGTATCTTAAGGAAAGCGCTCATGTCTCAGGAAAAGAAGCGAGTGAGCTCTGTTGGTTCCAATAGAATTATAGAAAATTAGGCTGGGAAGGACTTCAGGAGATCATCTAATCCAACCCCCTGCTCAAAGAAGGACCATCCCCAACTAGATCATTCCAGCCAGGGCTTGGTCAAGCTGGGTCTTAAAAACCTCTGTGGATGGAGATATCACCACCTCTCTAGATAACCCATTCCAGTGCTTCACCACCCTCCTAGTGAGAGAGTTTTTCCTAATATCCAACCTAAACCTCCCTTGCTGCACCTTGAAATCATTGCTACTTGTTCTGTCATCTGTTACCACTGAGAACAGTCTCACTCCATCCTCTTTGGAACCACCCTTCAGGTAATTAAAGGCTGCTATCAAGTCCCCTCCCAGTCTTCTCTTCTGTAGACTAACTAAAAGCATTCCTTCAGTGTCTCCTCATAAGTCATGTGCCCCAGCCCCCGAACTATTTTTGTTGCTTTCTGCTGAAGTCTCTCTCCAATTTGTCCACATCCTTTCTATAGTGGGGGGTCCAAAACTGGACACAGTACTCCAGATGTGGCCTCCCCAGTGCAGAATAGAGCGGAATAATTACTTCCTTTGATCTGCTGGCAACACTCCTATGAATACAATCCAGGATGCTGTTAGCCTTCTTGGTGACAAGGGCACACTGCTGACTCATATCCATCTTATTATCTACTGTAACCCCCAGGTCCTTTTCTGCAGGGCTGCTGCTTAGCCAGTCAGTCCCCAGGCTATAACAGTTCATGGGATTCTTACATTCTAAGTGCATGACATTGAACATCTCCTTTGAACCTCATGATATTTCTTTTGGGCCAATCCTCCAATTTGTCTAGGTCACTCTGAATCCTAGTCCTACCCTCCAGCGTATCTACTACCCTCTGCAGCTTGATGTCATCAGCAAACTTGCCGAACATGCACTCTATGCCATCTACCAGGTAATTGATGAAGAGATTGAACAAAAATGGCCCCAGGACCGACCCCGGGGCACTCCACTTGATACCAGCTGCCAACTAGACAGGGAGCCATTGATTACTACCCACTGAGCCCGACAATCCAGTTAGCTTCTATCCACCTTACAGTTGTTCATTCAACCCATACCTCCTCAGCTTGCTTGCAAGAATGCTTTGGGAGGCAGTATCAAAAGCCTTGCTAAAGTCAAGGTATGTTACATCCACTTCTTTCCCTGCATCCACAGAACCAGTTCTCATCATAGAAGGCAATCAGGTTGGTCAGACATGACTTGCCACTGGTAAATCCATGCTGATTGTTCCTAATCGCCTTCTCCTCCTCCAAGTGCTTAGAAATAGATTTTTGAGGACCTGCTCCATGATTTTTCCAGAAACTGAGGTGAGGCTGACTAGTCTATAGTTACTTGGATCCTCCTTCTTCCTTTCCTTAAAGATGGGCACTATATTTGCCCTTTTCCAGTCATCCGGGGCCTCCCCTGATCGCCACGAGTTTTTAAAGATAATGACCAGCAGCTCTGCAGTCACATCAGCCACCTCCCTAAGGACCCTCAGATGCATTGCATCTGGCCCCCTAGACTTGTATACATCCAGCTTCTCTAAATAGTCCCTAACCCAGGAGTGGACAACATATGGCCTGTGGCATCCCAGGAGATCCTGCCCATCAGTTCCCCGAGGAAGTCAAAGTCTACTTTTCTGAAGTCCAGGATCCGTACTCTGTTGTTCTCCTTCCTTTTGTCAGGATCCTGAACTCAATCATCTCATGGTCATCTCATGTCCACTTCTACCTCCCCCACCAATTCTTCTCTGTTTGTGAGCAGTAGGTCAAGAAGAGCACTACCCCTAGTTGGTCTTTCCAACACTTGCACCAGGAAGTTTTCTCCAATGCTCTCCAAAAACTTCCTGGATTGCCTGTGCACTGCTGTATTGCCTTCCCAGCAGATGTCAGGGTAACTGAAGTCCCCCATGAGAACCAGGGTCTACAATCTGGAGATTTCCTCTAGTTGTCTGAAGAAAGCCTCATCTACCTCATCCTCCTGGTCTGGTGGTCTATAGCAGACACCCACCATGACATCACCCTTGTTGCTCTCTCTTGTAACCTTAGTTTCATACTGGAGCTCTGAGCAGTCATACAGCTTTTTTATATACAGTGCCACTCCTCCTCCTCTTCCTCCATGCCTGTCCTTCCTGAACAGTTTGTACCCATCCATGACAGTGGTCCAGTCATGAGCGCAATCTCACCAAGTCTCTGTTATTCCAATTACATCATAGTTCCTCAACTGTGGGAGGACTTGCAGTTCTTCCCTGTTTGTTTCCCGGTATAGACTCTTGAGGTGACTAGCCAATTGCCTTACTTTTTCAGGAAGAATGAGGCCTTCCCTGCTGCTGCCTCCTGATTCTGCTTCCTTCAGATTCCATTGGGCTTTGAGTAGCTGTTCCTGAGCAGCTAATGAGTGGTTACTCTTATTCTGCCTCTGGTTTCTCTTGGGTACCTTCACTGATCATGCATCTCCTCCCCAAGGAAGCCCCCAATACTCACCCGCCATGTCTAGATGTTCTGTTTAAGAGTGGGAGGTTCCCTCCAGATTGGGACTTGATGGGAGGTATCAGCAGATGTTTCTGGAGCTCTACCTCCCCTACACCCTCCCCTACACCTCCCCATGTACCAACCTGCTGGATTTGCCTGGATGTTAGTCTGACTGAGCATGTCAGGTGCTGGGCCTCATGGCGAGATCCTGATATGGGCTTTGAGTGTAGCAATCTGACCACAGTGTCAGGTTGCACACTGTGTATTGCACTTAAGTCCCTTCCTCTGGGTCTGGCCTAAGGGACCAGCGATACTCCTAGCGGTCCTGCTTATTGTTAGGAACTGCGGGCCTTCTGGCTCCTAGGCTGCCTGATAAGCTTTAAATGTCCTCACCTGGAGTCCCTGAGGGCCCCTGGTCCCTTGGCCACGGCGTGTAGGTTATGGCCTCTCTCCGGCCTCAGGGGTGATGCAAAATACAAAAAAGAAAACTCCAATGAAAGCTTCAGGGAGGGAGTGCTCCTCCTGCCTGCTTACATGTCCTGCATGCTGCATAGAGGTCCATCCCCAGCATCCGTCCCTGCTCAGTCACCAAGTGCCACCCTGCTGTGGGAGAGATCCCTCTTCAGGACCCTGTCCTGGGTCCCTGTCCCCTTTTGAGACTCTGTATCTGGTCCCAGCATGGAGGCATGTCTGGCCATGCTGGCTGGAGCACACAGCTGCCTCCCAGCTGTTACTCCCTAGCTTCCCTCTCACAGCTGGCTTTTATTGGAGGCAGCTGGCATGTCCTGGCAATGTCACTGCCCCATGCTGGTTCCAGCCCCACTAGTAAGCAGCTGTTGAACTGCACAGGTGGTTTCTCTAGCTGCCATCATTCTCCACGCCTGCAGCAGGTAAGTTTTTTTTCTATTTCAGGACTGGCAGTATTATTAATGCCCACATGGATGAGCAACATGGGGTAGTAGTTAGAGGGTCATATTAGTCTTGGTAATCCTTCAGTGACATCTCGGATCTGGGGTCCAGGGAAGCAGCAGATCTCCCAGGATAACAGGTCAGGCTGGCAGATGGATCCCTCCTTCCCCCACAGATGGGAGTCTCCAACCACCACCACCCATTGCTGCTTCTTCATGGCAGTGTTCTTGATCCTAGTTTTTTGGGGGATTCCTGCCCTTGCCTCTACCACCAATGGAACGCGCTCCTGATCTTCTGTTGCTAGCACTCCATATCTGTTCTCCAGGCAAACCACTGCACATGGGGATGATGACTTCTTGCTGCCAAAAGATATCTGGTCCCCACATGGATAAGAAAATATAAACATAGTTACTCTTCATTTTTACTCATATTACTGTTCAGTGTGTTCCTCCCTTTTTCTGTCCCACCTTCTTCCATATATTTCATCCTAAGAATGTAATAAAGGGGAAAGGTAGTCATTTAGTTATGCTACTGTTTTCTCATATACAACATGCCCATAATAAAATATGCATCTTGTTTTTGAGAGATGGAGGAAAAAAAGATCTTTCCTTGAAAATACTGGTAAGTGGCAGTAACTGAGTAGCAGCTGCAGCACCATGAATCTCTGCCTGGGAGGTGAAAGGGGAAATGGTGGATGGAAGTGTCCATAGCCAACAACTAGGGAAACTGCTGTTACCATATTTCCCACTTAATAACACACTCCAATTTCCAGGAGTTGAATTTTGCAAATAAAGGAGTGTGTGTGTGTTGTATGAGAGAAAATATGGGAATATATAAAGTGCTGTGAGTGAGCTAAAGTTGTTTTGCATATAACTTAGCTAATACAACCTAAAAATAAACAAATCAAAGCTTAGGATACCAACAGTACCACACTCCTTTTTACGAACAGCATAACTTCCTTATACAGCCAAAAACTACCAAATCTTAACTGTCCTCTGAAAAGGATACAAATTATGCTACCTACCTGCTTTCATGGTTACAATAGTGGTGAGATGTGGGGTCTGTGGGTTTAGGGAGCGGGCATTGTTTGCAGTTATAGGGTTTTACTTAATCGCTTTATAGATTTTTCATTGGGAGTGTTACAGATAGAGTCAACTTAATGTTTATGGTGTTCTGCTATATTAATTTTCCAGTTTTTTATATAGAGATTTCAAGTAAGCAATGGCTCCTCTCTTGAAGGTTATCCTGTTCCCTGCTGTACATAGGGCTTTACTATAACATTCCTTATTCAATCCCACACAAAGCAAAGTAAATGTTGAGATTTATATGAAGTGTTGGGAGAAGGATTATGTGTGTGTATGGGGGGAGGTTTATACTGTATATAACTGTAGAAATCTAAATCTTGGGAAAAGGGCAATATTCCCTTAAATGTTCCCTTTACAAGGATTAGTGGGTAGCAGAACTTCATAATGGAAGATACAATGGCTGTTTCCTTCATCAGTCTATCTTCAAACACACAGATCAGTATTGGGTTAGACAGGGCTGACAGAGGCCAAAGATCCTTCCCACATTTTTGGGGCAGAATTCGCTAAATGATGTTTTACAACCACACTGCAGCAGTACTACTTTTGGAAGTTCTGCTTAATAAAGGGTTTTCCTTAGCTTCTATACTATTTGTAAACTTTATATTTAACAAGTAATGAGTTTGGTGCTTAGCATTGTTTAATTTCTACTTCTAATATATTCTTGTTTACCAAAACAAGTGATAAGCAGACAGTATTCTAAGTATCTTTAAAAATTCAGAAAATCATTTGCTTGGTTCAGAATAGTTAAGAAATATTTTGGGTATAGTCTCTGATACCACCTGAAGCACCCTATTGCTTTCTTAAAGAAAATGTGTCTGTAGTGAAACCATAATTCATTTCCTTCGTATTTTGCATAAAGGTTTATTAGCTTGTGATTTAAGTGAACCATCTGGTCCTCCTGGCACGGTACAGTCAGACCCAATGCTTTTTCCTTGTAATATGTTACTTGAGGCAGTTAAATTACATATTTAAGTATCAAATCTGGCCTGTGCTTTTTCCATGTCCTAACATCTGGTCTTGGAAGGTTTTTTGCAACCCAAGCAAGGTCACATGGAGCCAAAATGCTTGCCTTTCTTTTATGGTTGTTTCTTTCCTTTTCCTTTGTCCATCTGCCACAGTGTCTTATTGGTAAAAGTGAATGCAGAGATGCATAGTCGTTTTATGATCTCAGTCAGATGAACACAAACATTTAAAGTTAAAATAACTGAAGACCTGAAAGAATTAGCTAAACATTCTCTGAGAGAGTGGTAGAATATGAGGAAGATTGGTCTTTTTTTTTTACTCCCAAGATAATTTTTTTTTTTTAATCTTATCCCCAACTTCTTTTTATGTGCTGGCCTTACTCAGCTGGTCAGAAGTGTAGGCTTTATAACACCCTTTGTGTCTTGAACACAGTGGTCCTTCACAGATTATTCCCATGAAGAAATGTAGTGTTCAAGTGATCAAATTCAGCAATTGAATATATATGAAGTTGGCTTGGAGTTTGGCTTGGAAAATAAAGTTTCTGATGGAGTCGCACAACACTAATAATAAGTGAGTTACTAATACTGGATACTGAGTAACTGTATTCTCCCAGGTGCCATCTCTTTTTATCCTGTCTAGAATATTTGATGTAAAGATTGAGCAAACATGGCTGTGCTTTTGTCCATAGATGTAGGAAGAAAATATTTTATATTAAACTTTAGTTTCCTAATATGGCTATACTATCCTATAAGTATTCTGTAAACAGGATGCTATTCAGTAGTCTCCCTGTTCATAATTCCACTGGGTTTGAGAGCCATGAAAGTAGCACTGGCAACTCACTTGAGAAGGAAATTTGTTATGTGATTTTTTTAAATGACCTCTCAGATCTTTACTTATATGTTAATAGGCAATACCTAATTATCCTCTGGATGTCAAATTACCCCAGTACCAGTTTGAGGGTGGGCTGGAATGAGTTGCTTTATAATTTCTTTTTCATTAAATGCTTATTTTACTGCTATTCTGAACACTGAATTTCTTTTCAATAAGTATCTCCTATTACGTAACTGGATCCCTGAAATCAAGAAAAACAAATCATCAGTAGCATTTAAAGTTATTTCAAAATAAGCAAGCACACCAGACACATAAATAGTGCTTACCATTCCTTCCAGCATGCCTACTGTATATTCAACAGTCAAAATTGCAGCAAAATTGATGAGTCACCAATACACTAATATTCTTTTTTTTGTTTAATTTAAATGACCATAATGAAATGAGCTGTAGGTTTACAGCTCTGTAATTCTGAAATATGGACATATGTATTAAAAATGTATCCATTGCGATTTGGCATAGTTTGTCTTTACTCCTCAGAAAAACTCAACATGAAGTAGGTACAGTAACAACTGGTTCTCTCTGTGCAGAATGGGTAATGGTGAGACAGTTCAGTGAAGTAGTTCATTAGTGGCCACTTGCATTGCACTTGTCAGAATCATGACTAAGGGACCCATGCTTCCATGAGGACAGCAGTTTAGCAAGAGCATACAATTAAGAGAATTACTAGATGCAAAAAAAAACACACGCCCAAAAATTCAGCAGATGACAGCCCACAAAGTATTTTATCCTTTCTTGAAGTTTAGATTTTGCCACCCATCAAAAGGAGCCTTGGCCTATATATTAGCTGCTGGCATCAGTGTGTCCTGTTAATAACTCAAATTTGTCATGCTGCTGGTTTGGAGGATAGCTGGGACTGGAATAGTGGATACCAAAATCCTTTTCCCCCTAATTAGGAAAAAGTCTGTTGCCACAAGGGTTACATCTTGGCAAGCAGCCAACTGACACAAGCCCTTGTGTTTGTTGCAGTTGGCTGGGCCTTTGTTTAATTGAGGTTACTGTTTGTTACAAAACAGATGGTTTTAGGGTTGGTGTGCCCCCTCCCCCGCCCCAAATTAAAAAGAAACTGTTTACACAGATGTTCTGATCGTGGAACCATTGCAAGAAAGTAGAAGTGACTGATACACTCCACACCTTGGCTTCCCCATTGTGCTTTTACCGCTTTTCCCCTGGCTATCTTCAGTTTTCTTTCTGATGCTTGTTTCTATGTTTCGCACCGACTTACGAACTTTTTGTTTCAACTGCAACTTTTTTTGCTTTATTTTTTATTCCATTCTATGGAATGTTTCTCTTTCTGGTTTCAAGACACAATATTTGCTCTGTTTTGCACTCAAAGAATACACCACCACAGATTGGAAAAGCATGGTTTGGATAGAGAAATGGCAATTTTATATATCCTAGCCAGCTTAAAATGAATTTCATTTTTAGTTGCGTGTCATTCAAGGTCTCCTTCATACTCTTGATCTCTGGACAAATTCATTTCTGTATATCTTGAGCTAGGAGCTGTAGTGTTTGTTATTTGGAAATCAGATTTATAACATAATTGTAAAAACATTTTCAGTGAAAAATGAAACCTTTATTTTTAAAACTATATTGTTTCTTAATTTGATATAGTTGGAAATAGAACGTGGTTTTTGTAGTCAAATATATTAATGTCAATAGATATGATACTCTTCAGTAGTGGATCTATTCACCTGTTGTGTTACATAATTTACCCTGTAAAAACATGTAAGTGGAAATTGAGCTTAGTGTAATTTTAAAAATCTATTTTGGGAGTGTGACTGGGCAGATGCTGGTCATGTGGCAATAGAGTTTTTTCAGGTTTGTTACATACAGGTGATATGGTTTGTACTTTTACCACTAAAGCACATTCTAAAATACTTGTATCATTCTTTGCTGAGCTGTCTGAATGTTTTTGTATGACCAACTTAAAGTATCTTTTTACAAGAAGTACCAACCACCTGAGATTATAGCAAAATTATTAACAATATCTGGTGAATTTCTAATTTTAGGATATGTCTGCATTTGAATGTCTGCTGTTTTTTAATGCTTGATAGATAATACAATTGTAAATTTTAATCTAGTGTGCACACAGTTGTTTGTCCATTTGTTCATACTCATGTTTTACCATATGCTACACTAGAAACAACTGTGTAATGTCTACCCTAAAACACATAAACATGCTAGTTCTGAATCCCAGTATTTCCCACAATATCAAACATCATTTAAAGCATACACAAGACTCTGTCATCCCTGAACATCCTGGGTTACTCTTTGTATGTCTCCTATATTGTCAAGTACTAAATGTTCTCCAGAAGACTTCTCAATGGAAGAATTTTTACAGGTTAAACCTTTATGTGCTCCTCCAACTGCTCAATGGCACACTTGCTATGGCAGGTGTTCTGGCTTCATTCTTAACACATCCAAGATATTTCCATCACCTTTTCTAGGTAATTGTAGAAAAAGAAGGTTTCTGTATTCTCTGACATAATACTGCATTTGTCATCAATTAATTTTATTTAATACTTAGTCTTTACTAGACTGTTGCATTTGTGGTAGAGTGCAAAGGCATATGCATTCTACAATAGTGTCAATTACAGGTTTCCCTTGCTTTATGCAGGTTCTGTATGTGTGAATTCGCTCTTATATGATGACCCTTTTTATACCAAAATTTTGTTATATGAGAGTTAAATTCACTCTTATGTGAGCGGTGTAGTGGAAGCCCACAGTCAGCTGCTTTGTGCGGTGCATTGTGGGAGTGACACACATCAAAATATAGTCTCCTGTGTGGATCTGTGCTCTTCACTCGTTGTCTGTGACATGTTTCTGGAGTTCCTATTCCCATTATGATAGTGCCCTGTGCTTGTGTGTACCTGAATTGTCTTGTAAAAGTGGTAGAAATAGGTCTGGGGGTCAGTGCAGTCGAGGTCTTGGAACATATCCCTATTTGTTACATTGTAAAGTGGGTTCCCTTTATGCGAATTCAAGTTATGTGCCGTTTTCCAGGAACGCATGTACAGCATAAAACGAGGGAAACGTATATTCAAATACCATGTGTCTGAACTATTTAGTTATTTAACTACAGGACACATTATCAGCCTGTGGTACAAGTGAGAACAATGGCAACTAAAAGAACTGTTTTAGTGATTGGGGAAAAATAATAAACCTAAAACAGGGCAAACTTGTTACTAAACTTGTTTTAGAGTATAGCACTGGATTATGTTAATTTTATTCATGTTTCATTAACTAAACAATTCAATTTCACAAACAGGTTTTGGTCCCAAGTAGTTTGGATAATTATTGCCCTACTTTATTTATACCTGTGATGGATTTCCATATGTTAAGGTGAAAATAACATGAATTGAAGATTAAATGGTATATTTTCAGTGACCAAATTGTTAGTGTGTTAATTAATACATGTTAATACATGACCAAAAAGTCAAATGGAGATAAATTTTCTATTGTACATGTTACTTCTATATTTACTCAAATAGAAGATGACCCTGTTTATAAGATGACTCCCCAGTAATTAGATTCTTTGTATGGAAAATTTATACATTTGTTATCACTTTCGAGGTATAGAATCTAATTATTGGAGGTTGCCTTTTGTTTGTCCCCTCCCATGACTACAGTAGGTAAAAGGAAAACTGAGGGGTCAGGTAACCCCTGACTGGAACCAGGTGTTCTTGCCATGAGTCCTGGGATCCTCTAAAAATTTATATGCAGATCAGGTTTGGTCTGGCTTCACCTTGTGGAGGGTGGAGCCACACTAATCATATATGACAGGCTGAGAGAGGGCTTCTGGGTGAACTTCTGGGGCCCCATTTGGTGATGTTTGCTAGGCATTTAAGGCTGGTGAAGAAACAGGAAAGATTGGAAATAGAAACAAAAGGCACAGCTCAGCTGTGGTAATGGAGAGGAAGTCAAAATGTATGCAATGTAATGATCCACCATGTCTTGAAACAGTTGGTGCTGAGGGGGACTGCACTCAATGGGCATCCAGATATAGTTTATTTAGATGGGGTGCACTAACCTATTCTCATGATAGGTTCCCATCAGCATGTTTTGCCCAGTATGGGCTATGTGTTTTATAGCCATGCTTAGTGTTGGCTGCTTTTAATCAACTTAATAGTTGGTTTCTGTTACGGAGCACATGCTGCTTTTGGCAGCAGTTTAATGACAAACAATGTATTTAGTGTTTCCTTGTATGTGAATGTAAGGCAAGGACCTTTACCCTATGCTGATTGGAGAAAAAAACCCTGTCTTGTATTCAAATAAATATGGTACTTCCTTCTCTCTATATCCCTGTCACACACATGCCAGAAGTATAAGATATTAATGGCACCAATTCATTAGTTATGGTGTCTAGTAATTTTCTGTTCATCATGTCATACTCTTTTCTTTCTGTCTTCTCCAACTTCCCCGTCTTAGGTAGAGGAATTGATGATGGCTATGGAGAAGGTTAAGCAAGAGCTGGAGTCTATGAAAGCAAAACTTTCTTCTACTCAGCAGTCTTTGGCTGAGAAGGAAACCCATTTGACCAACCTGCGAGCAGAAAGGAGGAAACATTTGGAGGAAGTCCTGGAGATGAAGTTAGTATTTCTTTCCATTTTAGATCTGTTATTCTAGCATCCTTTCACTGCTCTTTCATTGCTGCTTTTTGGTGAACCAGAAACCATTATTCTGTTTACTTATTGATGGAAAGTTGCATCTCTATATACTTTCTTAAAACTCTAAAAGAATCATGGACCATGAGCTATGCATATTTAAAAAAAATGGAATAAATGGAGTATTTTGTATTACTACTTAAATACTATTTATTTCCCTCACCCCTCAATCATCCACTTTCTTCACATTGATTGATTTGCATTTTATTGGTATCCAAAAGTGCTAAATAAGGGATTTATTGTGTGGTGTTCTTCCTAGACCATGTGGTCCTGCTTTATACATCATATCATTTTCTTTAAGGCAAGGCACAAATAAGTATAGCAAATAAGAGGAAGGAAGGGAGGGAAAGGTAAAAAATAATAGTAACATAGTAATAATGTCCTGAATGAAAGTGCAGATGTCTTCAGTGCCAGCTGATGATTTTTTCCTAAGATCATGACTGATTTATTAGCATTATTGGAATTAAGTTTGAACTTCTATATCAATCATGTTTTTCTCTCCTACCTATGTACAAAGAGTCTTGAATACAACCAAGCATTGAGGAGGTGGGGTAAGGTGGAGAATTTGACTTCTGAGACTTAAGTACTTCCTAATTTCTGACCATCCATTATAGATAAATAGCTATCCTTAGTTTAGGGAGACGTGGATCCATTTTGTTCAGTGATGGATAGGACTGCCAGCAGTTCATTAGAAACACTTTCAGTTGTTTAGCCAGCCCTGAAGAGAGAGAACATTTTTATTGGCAGGGCTAGCAATGGCTCCTCCACTGTGGTTTTGTGAGCCATTATTTATTTATTCAACTTTTCTATGTTAACCTCTTTCCTTTTTGAAAAAAGAAATGATAGAAAAACAGCTGTTACAGAATGGAAAGAGAAGTGGCTCAAGTTTAAAGCCCTAAGTTAAGAGTGCAGTGTAAACTGGTTCAAGCTCCCCAGGTTCATACCTAGCTACCTAATACAGTCTCAAGCTCCCCAGCTTTATATCCAGCTACCTAACACAATCTGAGCTGGACCTGGCACAGAGACATTACAAGACTGCAGCCTTAGAAACCACACATTTTATTTTTAATAAAAAATTTTATTGAGCTATAAATTTGACTGCCTTGAGAGTTGGTGTATTGGGGGATGGGAAGAATAGCTCTTAAGTTGATGTGGGAATCCAAAGCAACTTGAGATATATCCCATATCCAATCTTCTGGCAGCCCTCTGCTGCCAAACTGCTGTTCCAAACCTTCACATTAAAATATATACATCTTATACAATATATCCTGAAATGTATTTGGAATCAGGTAGCTCAAGAATCTTCAGCATAACCACTCTTTTTAAAAATGATAACCTATCTTAACTAGTTATTGTTAGAAAGTGATTGTGCTGAAATTGAATCTCAAGACCTAAATATACTGGTAGATCCATTGTGACCTAAGAAGGAAGAAGAGTAGTAGAGAAAGGTATTGCTGTCAGCACATAGATGGACAGGTGGAAAAAGCATTACATTTGTACATTTAATTAGTTTAATATGTTCTAGGCATAGTTTGGCCTCCTTTACAGTTTTGTGAAGCTGATACAGGCATTCAAACTTTAATAAATTGGACAGCATCCTCCCCATGAGCCTCTGTTGTAAACTGGTCTTTGTAGCAGTTTCTCAGTTAATTAAAGAACACTAGAGGTGCACCAATATATTGATCCGATATTGGATTGGTACCAATACTTATTGGATTGGTACCAATAAATGCCCATGCTGCACACAGCCACAGTGTAGCACTCAGGCAGTGAGGAGCAGAGCTGGCAGCATGGAGAGCTGCCTCCAGCTGGTAAGTCTGGTGTGGTGGAAGGGGAGGGGGGAGGGAAGGGGTGTGGGGGGGGCAAGTCAACTCCCCCTGTGGTGAGGGAGGGGGCAGGGGCAGGCACTGTCCAGGCGGGATGGTGGGGAGGCCAGAGCCATGGCTTGTGGGTGGTTTGTGACTCCCACTGCTGATTGCACCCCAGGAGGGCAAGGGGAGCATGTGTCCCCTCCATCTGTGTGGGGTGGGGTGGGGTGGGACAAGCTGCAGCTGGGGCAGTGCAGGGCTCTTCTCAGCGGGGGCTGGGCTTAAAGTGAGCACTGGTAGGATACTGCATCCACCCCAAATTTTGCTGCCGCTCCACTCCCAGTGCCACTGCCACCAGCCACCTGGGTGGAGGCAGGGTGTTGAGCCAGGGCTGCGCCAAGCAGCTGATGGCGGCAGCACTGGGAGTGGAGCAGTGGCAAAATTTGGGGTAGATGCAGCATCTTCCCAGCGCTGCTGGTGCCCACTCTGAGCCCAGTGCCCACTGCAAAGAGCCCCATGCAGCCCCAGCTGTAACCTAGCCTGCCCCATGCAGATCCAGGGGGCACACGCCCCCCTGTACCTGTCTGGGGTGCAAGCAGTGGTGCCCCCCTGCTGCCCAATGAGCTGTGCCCCTGCCCCCCCCCTACTGCCCTGCCTGAGCAGTGCCTGCCCCTGCCCCCTCCCTCACCACAGCGGGCATTGATCTTCCCCTCCCCTGCCACCACACCAGACTTACCAGCTGGAGGCAGCTGTGTCGGAAATCAGATCAGTATCGGCTGATATGCCTCCTTAAAATATCAGCTATTGGTATCGGCCCCAAAAATCTCTATCAGTGCACCCTGAAGTAATACCTCACATTTCATAGATTTCATAGACATTAGAGGCTGGAAGGGACCTCATGAGATCATTGGATCCAGCCCCCCTGCCATAAGCAGGAAGTCAGCTGGGATCAAGTGACACCAGCAAGAAATATATCCACCTGTTTTTTGAAAGAGTCCAGAGTAGGTACTTGCACCACCCTGGGGGGAGTTTGTTCCAGATCCTGGACACTCGCACCATAAAGAACTTTTTTCTTATGTCTAGTCTAAAATGGCCTTCCTGGAGTTTATGGCCATTAGACCTTGTTGAAACGAGCACAGTCTATCCTGCTCAACCTTTGTGATTCAGGTTTTTTAAAAGTAGCCTCTTCTGCTCTTTTCAAGTGATGCAAAAATTTTTATTTTAATACTACCAAATTGCCCATCAAGAATGACGGATGAATTTCAAATACAAAAACAAACATTTTACTTTTTGTATTTATAAAATATTTTAAAAATTATTAAATAAATTAAATATTACAAAATTTAAATAAAATAGGCTGAGCATTTGAAGATACCAATCCCTTCTTGCACTTCCTCTTGTCCAGCGGGCTGGAGGCAGACCCACCCATGCTGCTGCCTGGTCACCACCTGCACGCCTCTTTGCTGGGCAGGTGAGCGCCGTACCTTGCAACAGCTGCCAACGCCCCGGGGCTTCCTCTGTGCCGCCCCTGAGTGCCTCCTTCCCGGCTTGGGACAGAGCTGCCGCTGCTTGCTCACTGCCTTGTGCCTCTGCCCAGCTCCCCCTTTTCTTAGCTGTCCCTTCCCCCTGCCCTCCTCTCTGTGCCACGCTCACCCTAGGCACCTCCTTCCCTGCTCGGGACAAGACCACCACTGCTCTCCCACTGCCTCGCGCCTCTGCCCAGCTCCCACTTTTCCACAGCTGGCCCCTCCCTCTGATCTCCCTGCTGCATCAAGCTCCCAGCACCCTCCCAGGAGGATCTCAGTAGAAACAGCCCTGGCCCCTAACTTTTTTCCTAACTCTGGAAGTTGGGATCTTCCTGACATGGTCAATAAACAAATGGTAAGGTTGAGTGAAGAAATGTATCTGAAGACACAGATGTTTTCTCTCTTACAGTTTTCAAGATATTCTCATTTAAAGAGCGTTGCAGAAAGACAGACACGCAGACAGATGGACTAAGCCCTTTATATGTATAGATCATATTTTGTTCTACTTCAGCTCAAAAATACCTTTGAAAGAATATAGTCAATGTTATATAATAATCCTTCTGGTATCACTCATCCTTAAGTGAAAACTGTAGCTGTTTGCCAGTTGCACAAGGATTCAATCAATATTTGTAAATACAGGTTAAAGGACAGCATTTATCATACATATAGATGACATCAAATTTAATTCTGGGCTATAATAGTGACTGTCTTCTTAATACAAAGGCTAGGTATGATAGACATTCAGTTACAAAAATAAAATGTACTTAGAAGACTGCTACTCAGAGTAGAATATGTGTTTATTTATAGACTGTAGTATGTCTGACTAGGTCACTTCACACTATTGAGGGAATAATTTGCCTATTAAAATAGACATCTATCATAGGTGTGAGCTGCTCCAAAGAAGGAATTTCAGTCCCTGAAGAAAATGATCTCTTATATAGCTTGTCAGAGTCTGGTATTTACCTGTTGTTTAAAATAATCTTTTCACTGTAAAAAAAAATAGAAGTTGGTAATTATCCCTTAATTTACGTTGCTAAATATTTTCTAATATAAAAAATATTAATTACTTGCTTTGAGGCTTTTTCTCCTTTAGTGCAGGAGTGGGGGGACTGGTTAGTTTTGTATTGGTATTGGGGTTTCTTTCTTTTTTATTCCCCCTAGAAGCTCTAACACTTGCATTGTTTGCATCTGGTCTTTTTAAGTTTGGCAGGAAGAAGACTCAGTGTACAGAGGAATCCCTGTTTTTTTTTTTTTTGTCCCATGAAATTCTACTTGGGCTTAGCTGAGTTTATAAACTGTTGAAAATCACTCTTTTCCCTTCTTTTACTTGTGTTGTCAGCAATATTTTGGAAGCATGCAAAAATAACTGAGCACAAACATTCTCATCTGAGGCCAGAATTATGCCAATGTCAAAGCTGCACCAGCAGACATTTCGCTGAAAACCCTGAAAGTAGAGATCCTGGCTCCATTTGAGTTAGGGATTTTTTTTTTGAGGGAGGGCTACAGCAGTGGGGGAGGCGGCGGGGAAGGCAGTGGAGAAATTGTTAAGGCATCGAGCTGTCCTGGAATAGCCCCAGGGTCCTATTTTCTCTTCCCCCTTCTTTGGAGCATTAGCATTACCATGTGCATGTTCAGCTATCAGACTCAAAGACAGGCTCTCAGGGGCAAGAGGGGAGGAGGGGTGAGGGTGGAAGCAGCCCCTATCATTCCCTAACTAGAGAATGAGGAGACCTCATAGCACTGCAGGAATGGGGCTATGAATGTGTGTGCCTCCTTAGCACTCTATTTTTGTAGCACTACAAAGTATTGAGAAGCTCTGTAGGACTTCAAATGAACACATGTCCATAGCTTGTGCTGAAGTGCCAAAACCTTCAGGTGAAGCTGATGAAACCTGATGTTGATGCACTGCAGTGCAGCCATTAAAGTTACTAATAACAGAATTTGTTTTTATCTTTTTTCTTTAAAAATTACCAAAAGATGCAGAAAACTAAATACCACTATCTAGGTTTCAAAATAAAGTACTCAGAAGTTAGGAAATGCCAATATTTAGGTTACTAATTCAGTATTGGTACCATAGGATCATAGGAAAGTAGGGCTGGAGGGATCTCATGAGGTCATCTAGTCTAGCCCCTTGCTCACAGGAGAATTATCCCTCACTAGACCATCCACCTTCCAAGGAAGTTTCAAGAGCGTGGTCAAGCATTGGACTAGGGTACCTAGAGGAACTCTGGAATCTTCATCCTCAGAAGTTTTCAAGAGCAGGTGAGACAGACACTTGGCTGGGATGGTTTAGTCAGGGATGATTCTGCCTTGGGCAGGGGGCAAGACTAAATGACCTCATGAGGTCCCTTCTAGCCCTGCTTTCCTCTGAGTGCTATTAAAAACTCTGCTATTTATCTTTATGAAAACCTCTGCTTTCTTATCACAAAAAAGCCTTGCCTCTCAAGAGCAGGTTAGACAGATATTTAACTGGGATGGTTTAGTTAAGGATAATCCTGCCCTGAGCAGCAGGCAGGGCTAGATGACCTCATGAGGTTTTGCCAACCCTACTTCCCTATGATTACTATGATACCACTATTGAATTAGTCCTGGATCCATTTAACAATCAGTTGATCATTAGTCAGCAAGGACTGTACCAGGGCCAGTTCAAGCCCCAGTGTGGTCTCAGATCCAACTGACAATCAGCTGCTTGTCAGCCAGTGGGGAACCACACCAGGTCCATTGGGGACCCTATTGCAGTCCTGACCCTGCCACACATTCAATTTAAGGCATAATGCAAACCAGCCACAGAATGATTACACATTTTTATGTAATACTTTTGTGGCTGGTTGCATTTTTTGTGACTCCATTAATTCCCTGAACATGTGGCAGAGTTACTGTTTAAGACATGATAAACAAAATGATCATGTTGTAAGTGTAACATCTGCTAGGGGCCTTAGAGACTAACTAGTTGAGAGAGGGATGAGGTTTCTTAGGCAACAGCCTATTTCACCAGTGCCACCCTACCCTACCTTCTGCCTGACTTCAGACTAACACAGCTATCACTTCTCTGCTTATAATCAGGTGATGTAAGATATTAGACCTTATTAACTTTTCAAGTAGGTAAGGTGTTCATCTGGTAGCAGGATGTTCCGCCAGCCATCAGGCACTTGTCAGCTGCTCAAAATCTGCATTCTGATTTAACTTTCATAGAAATGAAAGAATGAGTTTGCTTGCTATGATGGTTACTATAGAAATTATTCATTGTGCCTATACATACCATTCCTCCAGAATAATAGAAGAGTGAGATTCTTTAGTGAAGGAGAGATTTCAAGCTTTCTGCATGTGTAAATAGTTTGCTAGCAAGCACACTAGAATGTGGTTAGTTCAACTTCACCATCTGTACCACAGGGCAGTATTGTTCTAACTTGTCACCTACAATGTGTGACTTATTATGGCAAGCATAATTCCTCCCCCAATCCAATATACTGTACTATATATTGTACAGGTTACCTGGCACTCAGAGCAATGGAAGCCATTACTCCCCCTGTAGTTATTTTGTTTAATTTTAAAATAAGGCCGAATCCCACAGGGGGCAGTGCATGTCTGTAGAAACTACTGATTTAGGGTAGACTTGACTAAATACATCTGCATGTATGCATCCATCCTTGCTTTTCCTCTAAGGCTCATATTTCTGATTGAAAAACTCTCCTGAAGGGAGAGCACAGAGTGAAAAAAACAGATAAAGGACAGCCACTACTCTTATTTTATCCCCTTTGATTTTCTAGCCTAAATACACATATTTTGGAGGGCAGGCTAAAAATTATTAACTGTTTTGTTAGGTGTCGACACCTGACCTGTAAAATTTTCAATTGCAAGCCTTTGAAAGATGAAAACATGTCCATTTTATATGGCATAAAATAAAAAAATTAGGTCAAATTAGTGGGAGCTGATTATCAAAATGTTGCCCGTCATGGAATGAATGTCACAGAATCGCCTAGAAAACAAAGAATATACATAGAATAGTACTTCTGTTTATATAGATTTATACATCTTCTAGCATTAAGAATCCCTGAAAATCACTTTTGCAACCCAAAAAGCAGGGTTGCACAATATTCTACTTTCTTCAATTCTTATCACTGTAGTGAAGCTTGTTTAAAGAAATATTTTTTGAAAACCACATCTACATTTTATCCTTACGCTTTTGGGTGTTCTGAAATCGCCAGCTTCACTGAACTGAGTCTTGAGGGAAAAAAAGAACACCTTGTTATGATCTTTCGTATTTTGACAAGTGAGAATTGAAGGCTATTTTTCATTGCTTCCCTGAATTTTCTGTTGTTAGGATGAACCTTCAAGCACCTGTTGTAAGGTGCTCAGTAAGTGTCATCATCAGAGACAGTCTGCATCATCTTAAAATAAGCAGGATGATGTTTAATTTAACAAAAAGCTCTCTTGGTCAAATGGTCCAACTTAATCCAATTTTATTGTAAATTTGTTGTTCGTGTGAACTTGTCTCTCAAACATTTTACAGGAAAGGTGAACTGTGAAGTGATTGAGTGGGATTTTTAATGAATGAATCATGCCATGAGTAAGGTGTTCTACATCTGCACAGATAGAAAGAGGGTACTTGTCTTAATCACATTCCTCTTTAGCATCCAGAAGTTGTGCATGTCTTATGCAGATAGTTTGTTTTTACAGTTACCTTCCTTAAAAAGTTGCAAGGCTTCTTCAGATACTAAAATCCTGGCACCGCAGCTCAGAGTTCCATTCCATCTCACGATAAACACCTCCATATCTCATTATATTTTGAACTGCGTGGTCCCTGAGAACAGCCTTATAGAGAGAATGTACTGTACTATCTAAATGAGCCATGACAGGCTTGGGAGCAAGACCAACTGCTGAAAAATGCACCAGGTGGTGTTAAAGGGGTTTGTTCCACTCAGTAATTGCTAGGTCTGTTAATGTTGTAGGAGGAGCTGGGAAAGGAGGTTCTTTCAGCCGTTAACTTCCTGAGAATGTAGTTACACTGTGCTCTTGTTTCCATGCTATACCACTGGAGATTTTTTTTTCCCCCCTTCTGGATTTGTTTTCCAGGGGCTGAATTCAGTGTGACTGATCCCTTCAGTAGCTCTTGGACCAAGGTTTCTAGAAAGGCAGCACTAGGAAACCAGACTAATTCTAGTTGCATTGTGAAAAACTGCAGAACCACACTGTTGAGAATCAAGGCTGTGTTATCACATTTTAATCTTGTTAAAAACTACATAAATATTGTAAACTAGGAAAAAGGACTCTGGTTGAGAATCATCTCAGCTAGAACGGATGACTGTATTTTAGTCTGGTCTTTCCAACTTTAGCGGTCATTTTTCCTTTCATTATATTCCAGCAGGCATGTAGAAATTCCCTTGAAAATCAGCATCTGCTGAAAAGCATTTGTATGTATGCATACAAACCACTGGAATATTGTTTTTCATTGTTCCTGAAGGCTTACATAATGCTACGTGAGTGAGTAAATACCCCTCTTCTCTACTACCTGCTAAATCATGTGTGCAGATAAGCTTTAGAGCACATACAAGCACAGGGTAACATTGGGATATCATTAGTGCCCTATCTCTGTCAGAGCAGAGTTGTTTCCGTAAATCTTTGCTTTTTTCAGATCCTGTGCACTGATTACCTAGAAGAAAGAGAGAAATCAATTTATTTCTAGAGATGGTTAGTCTGGTCAGTTTATGTTGATTGCCAAAGAAATGGGTGAAGGGGTAGTTTTATTCTGTTCGGCATTATATAAAATAGGTTGTGAGGTAGACTAAAGTCGGACAAACTGTTGTCTCCTCCTTGTTATCTCTAAATATTCAACTTTAGCTCAGAATATTCTTCTCCTGTTACACTCTTCTAGTATCTGTAATCAAACAAAAGCACCAGTAATGTATGGAGTAAGGCTTTGTTTGTTCAAGAGTGTCCTCAGATGTATATTAATCCTTGCTTTCCACCCTCTTTGTCATTACAACAGGATTAGCAGAGTAGTCTTCCATTAGTACCCTGTTTTCCCTGTGTACACATGCACAAAACATCCCTGTTGGATATGTTTAGTTTTAAGAGTACAATGTGCAGAAGTTATTTTTGGCTCTCTAATGGCACTGGTACATTCTGTAAGCTGGACATTTGTCACATTCGTGACCACTGTTGCCATCCAGAATTCAGCCATAATACTTTGGGGGCTTCTAGGAGTGTTGCTAGGCTAAAGCAAACCAAGGACTTTTGACTTTCTGTTGAAGTCAGAAGAATTGCGAGTTCCTCAGGGTGCTTTTTCCCGTTTTTTTTTATAAATGCAAACTGTAAATACTGGTGCATATAAATCAACTCTGACCATGCTGCATATTTCATTAAATACAGCCAAACTGTGGGTTAATAAGAGTTCCAAGTGAAAATATTATCTCATTGCACATATTGTAGATTTAATGTAGTGTGAACAATAGTAGCCTCGAGCCATTGTAAATCCCATCCGGACATCGTCAACATGGCTCAAAATACATGCAGGGAAATCCCAAAGGTTGTATGTGCTCATATGGCCTCTGTGCATATGTAAGTCATTCTTTCATTATTTTTAAAAATAGAAATGTGGCTTTTGGAGGGAGGGAGGAATAAGGAGGAGCCGAATACCATATGATTTTTGGAGCTGATCTGAAATTCCTTTTTCCAGAGCAGTAGGGTCACTTCAGATTAATTGTAGGAATAACCTCTGAGCCAAGTGGCTGGTTCCCTTGGATTTTGAAGGATAAGTTCTGGCAACTTTGACAGCAGGTGGAATGGCTGAAGTGTTGGGGAAATGGGAGAAAACTGCCAAAAAGTTCTTGCTTCCCATTTTTAACAGAAAAAGGCAACATTAGACTGAGTTTTGTTAAAACAAAAAAAGTGAACAACCTGCAGGTGTATGGAATATCTGAAAATTGGTCTCTTATCTTTTTCTTAGTATTTTGAAGTGAAATGGCTCTATCTAAAGGCAGGTGCCAGAGATGAAACCAGATTATCCAGGAATCCTAAAAGAACACATTAGACACAGTAAAACATCATCCTCCAAAATAAATAGACCTCACTGCTTGCAAGATTTGAAACACAGTTCCTTCTTAAGAAATGCATCTAAAGCAAAACTAAGGATGTTATTTTCCTGATCTGTTTGGCTTTGATGAGGCCGAAGCTGGAGTACTGCGTCCAGTTCCAGGCGCCATGCTTCAAGAAGGATGTGGAGAAGTTTGAGAGCTTATGAATATATCAGGGGTGAGCATCAGGGGCTAGGCGAACAACTATTCACCAAAGTATGCCAGGGGAAAATCAGGAGTAATGGTCATAAACTCCTAGAAGAAGGGTTCAGACTGGATATGAGGAAAATGTTCTTCATGATTTGTGTGACCAGACTCTGGAATAGATTTCCAGCAGGGGTGGTGCAAGCACCTACCCTGGAGATCTTCAAAAGGAAACTAGGTGCACACCTTGCTGGGGTTGTTTGACCCCAGCAGTCTTTCCTGCCCAGAGCAGGGGAACTGGACCCAATGGTCCCTTCCAGACCTAAACTTCTGTGAATCTTCCCCTCCATTCAGTTAATAAACATTACAATAGAACACACATTGCAGAAGTAGGGAGATATGATCTTTCATACTGGATATTGGTAGAGGCAAGATAACAGATCAACTTTTGGATATAGTGGAACTGCCCCTATATTCCTAAATCTGGGTTTTTGATTAATTCTTCTACTACTGTTGAGCTGCAGCTTCCTTTTCCATAAACCAATATCTGAATATGTCCCTACCTTGTAGTTTACAGATGTATTGTATAGAATCTTTATCTAGACTTCATGTTAAGCCATTTTAGCTTGGTCCCAACAAAACTAGTAAAACTTTTTGAGCCACTTAACTGATAGATTATAAAACCAGAATAGATCACTATGATTTTTAATCGTACTTCCTTTATATCACAGGCTATAGGACTTCCATGAATGAATACCAGTTTGAATTAGACTAGAGCATACCTTTTAGAAAAGCATCTGGTCTTGATTTAAATATTGTTCTGATGGGTATCATCTTCTTCCTATTAACACTAACTTTTGTTTATACAGGGCTTGTCTACACATGCAATTACAGCACCTGAATAAACTATGGAGCTTATTGTTTGAATGTGCGCCCAGGAACATTTTACTCCAGATCGTTAGGCACAGTACATGGAACACGGGCAGAGCAGCCCAGCCTGTCACGGGGCCCTAGGGGTCAGCCTGCCAGTCTGGGGCTTCTCCCCGCCCTGGGTCAGTGTGCTGCAGAGAGGCTGGCTGGGGTATGAGGGAGCATCAGTCCAGGGCTAGCCAGCAGACAGCCCCGACATTGAAGCACCCTTGTGCTCTAGCCAACTGGGCAGCTTCTATACATGCACTGCTGCAGATTTTTTTTTAGTCTGCATCAGGATAGTACTTGTATTTATAAGTACAATCCTGCTGCAGAGTAAACTAGTTTACTCCAGCCTAATAGGAGCACATGTATAGACACCAAGATGTTTACTGTGTAGCTGATTAGTCAACTGTGCGGTAAATATCTCATGTAGATGCACCCACAGTTACTGAAATAGTATCTGATCTATTTGGTATATAGTTTGTTTAAGGTATGTCCTTTTTGGGTGAGCAGTCTAAATTGCATAATATTTTGCTTCTAGACATGTGAAGAGCATACCACTACAGGTGCAACCAGTTTCCTCGCTGGTCATTATTGTAGTAGATCTTTAAAGTAAATGTAGTTTTCATGGTCTTTTATAGAGTGCTGGAGCCCTTTTTTTTTGTTGTTGTTTTCAGGCTGCCTTCTGTGTCCTTGGTCTAGCACAGGTGTTTTCAACCTTTTTGGGTCAGTATACCCTTGGCAGCTGGTTGAGAAGGCAGGAGTCTTCCGGCAGCCAGACAAGTTGGGGGGTCCCTCCAGTGGCTGATCGGTGATGGGGGGGGGGGGTCTCCCAGCAGCCAGTCAGTGGGCAGGGGGTTCCCCCAGTAGCTGATTGGTGACTGGTAGGAGGGGTCCCACAGCAGCAGCAGAAGTGCCCACTGCCAAATACCCCCTGAGGCCATCAGAAGTACCACCAGTTGAAAACCCCTGGGCTAGCAGGTGTTTCTAGCAAATTATATCATAAGTGTAGCTATTTAATAATAATATTTATACTTTTAGAGATGTTCATCTGAAAACTCCAATTCATTTTATATGAATGGGTAAATATTATCCTGGTTCCACCACGAGAAAACTGAGATCGGAGTGATGAAGTGACTCATCTTCCTAAAACCCCATAGCAACTCAGTGGTGTCAGGAATTGAGTACAAGGGCCCTAGTCATATTACCCAATCAAACAGGTACATTGCTATCTGTTTCTAATTCTTGGAGTAATTTCTGACCATGCTGATATAGTACAGGTGCTCCAAATAGATCACAGAGGTTATATGTCATAGATCATTGGCCCTCTCTTCTTGTCTTCAACTATAAATTTTGACTATACTAAAATAGTAATTTGGTTTTAAAAATCGTTACTGGTTTTAGACCTTAAAGTGAACATACTGAACATTATCAGAGAGTATAAGTAAAAACTCCTTGGAGAACTCAGATTTCAAATTACAGTGCACGCTACTACCATATAAGTATCTAAACTAATCTATTTGCAGTTTAATACCCCTATGAACATCATGTCTAAAGGTTATATATAATACAGAAAACACTTTCTGGCTTTCCCTGGTATTGCCTGTTTTTGAAAAACATTTTTTCTATTATCTTTGAGCCTTTCTCATTATGCCATCCTTTTGCTTAGAAATAAAATGCTGTTATGGCAGAAAGAAGAAAATATGTTAAATAATTGAATGGAGTGGTAGAGCATGTACAATAAAATCTGAATTCTGGTAATCTGAGCCAAATTGCAGATTAAACATAATTTACTCTGTTCTAATTGAGCATTGTTCATAGCACCATCTCTGGTGAATGACCTCTGGAGCAATGTTATTGTTTACAGTATTTACTCATTTGTCTAAATGACTTGGCTTAGGAATGTATGTCTAAAGAAAAGGCCAGATATCTTCATTTCCTTAGGTTTGCTAGACAATCTGTTTTTTCTTTAAAAAGAATGCACCTCCTCTTTGCTCTTTCTGTTGTTCCTTAGTGCTTTATCAAAAATTGCCTTTTTCATTACGCCACAGAAAGCAAGAACTTTTATAGTTTATGCTAAAGTGTATAAATTATTATTATAGTTTTATAATAAAATTGTGAGTTTGTATTTCTGTTCTGTATTTCTATCCTGCAGTTAGTTTTGCAGTGCTCCCTTTGTACCCCCTAGGCTAAGAGGCTTGACTGCAAACCTCAGCCAAGAGAGATGCTTTAGAAAAACAACTAGCATAGGGAGCAGTAGAGTCATGTTGACCCTCAGGCATTGTTGACCCTGGCATATGCGGATGGTATTTTTGAATGAGTACTCCATGTACAGAGAGAAGTTGGACCATTGCTCACAGAGTGATTCACCATAATATCTTTTTCAGTCCCAATCCACTTATCGTGTTGGTCTCAAGGCAGTATTCTGGTGACTTTTTGCTAGAACTTTCTATCTGATTCACAGTTTGACTCAAAATCTAAGAGGACATAATTTCTATACTTAAGATCAGTGACCTGTCACTTGTCCCTGATATGTGATGTTTTTTCAGACTTTGTGGCATTGGTGTTGATTATTTGGTTTTCCATTTGGTTTCTTCCTGGAGAGGGGATATTTTGTCTTCTTGCCAACTTACCCTCCTTACCAGCCAAAGCCCTTCCTGCCTTTGCCCCTCTAACAGCTTTCCTCTTGATAAGAGTTCCTTTTATTTGTAAAACACAGTTTTGTCACCTATGCCCCCCCTCTTTTGGCCACCAAGCAATTTAGATTATGAATTTTGCCCAGTTTTAGAGAGTATAGATCTCTTAAACAGATGTTTAAGAAAATTGTGCAGATGAAGACACATGCCTTTCTTTTTGTCTCCCCATCCTCATATCATATTGTAATACAGACACTTCTGTATTATAGTTTCTCCCTATATTGAATGCTAAAATACACAATTTGCTATGCTCACCACATCCATATTGTGTTCTAATCAGAGAGTAGCAATATGAATAGTTTCTTTGCTAAGCTGATCTTCAGACTTGCCTTTTTTCTTGACGCTTGTTAGATGCACATTATACTGAGGGCCTTGGCGTAGAAATTATAGAAAGAAAGAAATGTAACCAGTGGGATGTTAATTTAAAATAAAAACAAAATCAATTTTGTGCCTTGTCTTGAAAAATGTGGAGCTGTTTTTGGACTACAGTTTCATAGCTTTTGTGTCAAATGAGGCGTGAAACAAATTGGCAAATCTGTAGTGTCCCAAGTACAGTGGTACAGTGTGCTCTCTAATTCCCAGCTCCCAGGATCCCAGCAAAGGTCACAAATTAAAGTCAAAATTAATCAGATCTACAATCAAATAAAATACAATCATTAAGGCTTTCATTGACCACAAAGGAGCAATTGTGTAATTGTGAGTGAGGCACTGGAGAGGGCTCTTTTGTGCTGTAAAGAAAAATCAACAGTAAGGTGTCAAACAGAAAAATTAAACCCCGCAGGTGAAAGCTGTCTTTGGAGCCAAAAGAAACCAACATTTTGTGCAGAAATGCAGGCGAACTGTTGGAGAATGAAAAAGGTTTTTGGCGCTGACCTGCAGAATGTGTCAGCATTGGTCTTGGCCCAGACAGAAGGGGCCTGTGGACTGCAGTTACTTTTAATCGAGTAGCTCTGCACTCATGCACAACCACTTCAAGCAGCTTTACAATGCAGCTTCGGTCCAGTGGTCTCAACCACCGTAGCTTTTGCCTCTTTTGCAACATGGAGTGTGGGAGTCATACTTCCTCACTGTGGGAAGTTGAGAAGTATAGTCAACAGTGTCCAAAAACAGTCTGGCTGACAGCAGACATTTTCATATTTTTCGTGTTCTCCTCTTGGGGAGATACAGTGTGGCAAATGACTCTGTGGTGCATGTGGGGTACAACTCCCTTGCCTTAAGTGTAATTACTTGTATTTATACCAGCATTGAGTTTGATCCAGCATGTCATCTCAGAGACAGATGTGTACTTTCTTATTACAACTCAGACCTCAGAGAAAGAAAGTCCTTCTGTGCATCCTGATCTTAAAACAGCCGGTAGGCTTTTAACCACAATTAACAAAGAAGTAATTTTAGTGGGACAGAAATTATGTTGGGGTAATGAGCTCCTTGTCACTCCCTGTGATATGAATAGTGAGACAAAGTTGAAGCCTTTATCTCCCTTCCAATTATATTTTTACCAACTGATGTAAATATAGGAGTATGGAGTTAACATAATGAGGAACACCAAGCAACGCTTTCTCCAAACTGGTGAGACTTCACAATAAAATATGTGCCTTTGATTGAATAACTCCACTTGGCTAATCACTGTTCCTTTACTTTTTGTGCAAATATTCACGAGTGAAAAGTGTGTGCATGGCCATTTGTGTTTCTCTGTGGATACGCATGTGTCTACATTATGTGTTATCTTTATTTTATAAGCCAGTACAATTAATTCCCTGAAGCTGGCAGGTTTCCACAAGAGGAATGATTTCTGACTGAAGGTGGTATTTACACATATGCAATGCAGGAATATCAATTTATTTAATAACTTTCAGATGATGTTATGCCACATGGAATAAGTGTGTCCAGTGTTCTTCCAAAATCACTCTACTTCCTAGTGTTCCCCATGCCAAGTCATTTACTTTTTGAAGTAGTTTTACCTCAGGCAGCAGAGGTGTTGTCTCATACAAATTTTCTTGTCAGGGGATGCCCAATTGGAAAAGACTTTTGGAAACTAACTCCTAGTGACTGGTGATCATAAATTTTCAATCAAGCTCCCAAACACCTCATATTAGAGACCCAGAAAGTGTATTGTGAAAGACTGAAATTCATCTTCATTCAGTGGCTATTTCCCAAAGTAAATTCTCCTTATATGTGACAAAGTCAGTATTTCAAACACAAATTACAATTATGCATAGCGTGGCCACAATTTCCAAATCTACCCTGAGTAGTTAAAAAAAAAAAAAAAAAAATGTCCTGTTTTCTCTTCATTTCTTTCTTCTCACTCTGAAGCTTTCCTTTTTCTTCTTCTCCTTCACTTTCCCCTCTAAAACCCCCCTCTGCTGCTTTCTTCTCCCACAAGTCTACTTGTACTCCTTGGCTTGTATCAAGTATTTTCTCTATTCATTTCCATGGGTTTGGATCAGGCCTTATGCTTTTTTGTCTCCCCTCTTCTCAATAGAAAGGTTAATTAAAAAAAACTCTCACGGATTAGTTTCTGTTAAATATGCTTTATGTTTAACTTATAGATGATGCAAAATTAATTAAAATTGCAATGGACCAAAATGAAGCACTTGGCAATCTGGGTAGTGTTCATTGAGCCTGCACATCAGAGAAACAGGCTCTGTGTACCTATCCTAAATTTATGTTTGCTCTTTGTATTTTTTATTAAGTACCAGTTTTGCAAGAAGATAAAAACTAATGTGATTTGTAGTTCTGACTTAGATCAGCACTCAGAACATGTTGTATGAAGCTGGAGGTTGTCTGTTGTCATGCAACGGCTGAATTTGGAGAACGGCTGTTTAGTGCATAAAAATGTTGGTGCATAACAGTTCTGGTAGACTCTATGGGCATTTCTGCACGTGCTACAGGGGTGTGTGGAGGAGGAAGGCAAGGTGTTTTGATTAGTGCGGCTTCAAGAGCTGCTCTAATTAAACCGTCTGGAGCATTTCATGTATCAGTGTCCCCACACTTAAAAATGGTGGTAGGGGCACTTTAGCTAAAGCTTATCAAATGAGCTTTAGTTAAAGTACCCCCACCACCATTCTGAAGCACAGGGATGCTTATACCCGAGACATGGAGGCTGGCTGGAGCATGGTAATTACCACAGCAGACTCAATTAGTAAAGTCTGCTGCAACATACTGTAATTACAGTGCATCAGAGCAGCCTCCTGGCTCGTGTATAGGCACCCTATAATTCCTTTTTATCTCTGTCACAAATCTCATGCTGGCACCTGCATAGGATAAATCATGCTTTACTATTTCAGAGAAATTCTTACCTACTATCTGCTGTTAATTCAGACTCATTCTGATCCTATACATTGTTCAGCTAAGTTCACTCATCAACAGGTCACAGATAAAATACTGCTGTGCTTCTGTAGCATAACCATGGATATTTTGCTGACTGTTCTCTCTCCAGTCTGCCATGTGCCATAGACAGTAGTTGCCTGTGCTACTTGTGGCGTACAAGCCACAGGTTGGCTACCCCTGCTCTAAGCTAGCTCAACCTCTGGCCTGCAAGCAAATTGCAACCCATGGAGCCATTGCATCTGCCCTACAGGTCTGGCAATTTGGCAGTGGGGGAGCGATGGCCATTAACACAGCCACCCTCCCCCCTGCCAAATCCCCAAAACCTCAATACCTGCACCACCCATCAGAGCCAAGCTATGCTCCACTTCCCCTATGTGGCCAGGCTGCTCCGTCCTCTCTTCCAGATCAGGACTGGCCAAGCCCCCTTCTCTCCTGTTGGGGCTGAGCCATACTCCCTTTTGCCCCTCCCCACCCCACTTTGGCCAGGCCATGTCCCCTTCCTTTTTCAGGGGGCCCAGTTAAGCTCCTTTCCCTTGCAGGGCTACAGAAGAGCCAGCCTGCTGACCCTCCTCCCTCTCCCCCCCACCCCCCCAGCACTGCACAGCCGGATGGTACCTGCCTAGGTGCCAGATTGGGAGCACCAGCTCAATCCAGCCCCCAGATGGACCAAGCACAGTCAATCCGGCCCTCTGGGCAAAAAGGTTGGGCACCAGTGGTTCAGCCTATTGTAATTGAAAAATGCATGTCTTGCACTTGTAGTGAACAAGAACGAGCTTACAAGTATTGCTAAGTGATTTGTGAAAGCTGGTCATCACCTCCGTTCTAAAGCCACCATTGCAAATCTTCCAGTTCCAAACCACTTATCTTTAACTAAATGGCCATTTGTACTGGCGAATTGCTGGGCAGTCCCACTATACTACCATTGCTTCTTTATTTCAAAAAGAGCAAAATGATTAGGCTTCCACCATCTGCTATCCCTGTTGTAAACTTGAATTAAATGAAAGCTCACTTATGTCTATACCACGTCTCAAATGTCATATAACCATTGTTAGAGCTACACTGCACTGGGTATGTGCCACATGACATTTTTGGTATTGGCATGCACAGACGAAGAGTGAGTGGACAGCATGTTTTCATTCCCTCGCATCATCTGATGCAGTATAATATGCCCTTATACCCTGTTTTGTTTGTTGCTGTTAAACTCTAATGCAACATAAAATTTACAGGAAAGGTAAAGTGAGTTCATGCAACAAGTCCAGTTCATATTGCAGTGGAAATGTATTCAGGCCTCAAAGAATGTTGTTACATTTTGGGAATTAATTTCTCTCCCCCTACTTCTCCATTCATGAAAACAAGTATTTTCTGACTGAGGCTGAATGATTCACAGTGCTCATAGCTCCTTGCTTAGCTTTGACATTGTGGGATATTTCTGATAATTTTTAGACATTTCTGTAAACCTTTATTATACTTAAGTTTTAAGGTTTTTTGTTTGAAATAAGTGGAAACAATAACAAGGAAAAGGAGGAGGGGTTCTAGTTAGCCCGCAGTCCCGTGTAAGTTGGTGACTCAGTGCTGAATAAGTAGCCAGATTTCCAGGAAGCTGACTAGAAATGCAAAACAGTTTAGAAGGAAAATTCCAGGATGGACCTCTAGCCATCAACTTAAGTTACCACGTGGGATGTATGGATGGCTGATCTTGCTATGGCCAAGTGTCTGAACAGGGAGTATACTAAGAATGATTTATAGGTTTTAAAGGTTCTGCTGGTTCTAATGGAAATTCCCATTTTAAAATTTAGAATAATATATGTGGAAATCAGTAAACTCTTTTGAACCAGGGATACATGTTAAGAGTGTAAACTGTACTAGGTGGTGCATTTATCTGCTTACCTTGTTCATCCAATTGAAAATATTCCTGGAAGAGCAAACTGCATAGGAGAACTTGGTTGCACCAGTAAGATACAGTTCCTTTAAAATACCACATGCACTCTCATAGATAATTGGAGAACACGAGGACTCTGAACCTGGTTTCTAATGCAAGTGGAGCCAGAGGTTGATGACACCCTTATTTTTCTTCAAGAAACTCTAGATAAAAATACTGCAAAATGCAGTGTTCTCTGTACCTATTGAAATCAATTGAGAGCTCTGAATCTTGATAGCTTGTGACTTTTGCTCAAATGAAAAGTGTTTTATAGCTGTAAGTGTGGGAGGGAGGCATTCCTAATCATCTGTTACTTTGTAATGTGTTAAATTGAATGTCCCCTTTCAGAAAATATGCTGGTTCTTCAAGGTCTTTTATTTTCCCTTTGGTGTCCTTTTTCCACCCTTGCAGGTGCTCTGTTAAAAATGTAATGTACTTCCAGTTCCTCATAGCTCTGAAGTTTACTACATCTGCACCAAAGCAATGGTTACAGTGTTACAGCATTCAGTGGAAGTGCCATGACCAAAATTAATAGTCATTTGACTATCAAAGCATTATTTTAAATTTATTTTGAAGAGATGTTTCTTCAAGATAAATGCTAGGTTAAAATTACATTAGGGCAATTTAAAATAATACTAAGCATTAAAATAATGCTTTGATAGTCAAATGAGAATTAACTCTTTACAAAATATCTGAATTATAAGGTAAATTAGTATACACAGTATTTCTAATGGCTAGAGACAAAAACTATTTACAATATTTTGTCAAAATGCAGTTTTAAATAGAGATGTGTTTGGATTTTTCAAGTCTTGCAAGGTAGCTAATAGGGGGTTGGATTAAGTAGAAAGTACCTCACCAGTTTTGTTATTATGGATTTACTTTTGTGTTACAAAAAAGAACTGCATATGGAAAACGGGAAAGTTGTGGTCTAGACAGGTCCAGCATATATGAAGGTCCATTGAAGTTTGTTACAAGTACCTGAAAGAGGAAATATGAGTATTAACTATTTTACTTAGATATACAAACCCGGAGATTTCTGAATGCTTCTCCTTATCAGTAGCTACTGGTGAATCCCAAGATACAGTTGTTATACTAGTTGCTGGGATTTTCATTTCAGCTAGATCCACTTGTATGCTCATGAGGGATATGACTCCCCTCTTCTTATCACACTTGTGAGTCCTCACACTTCCCCATAAGCTTTTGAATGACTTATATCCCTACTATGGCATTCTAACTCATTCTGTAGCATGTGTATGATTAAACCATTGAAGTTGAAAGGGAACTTTTAATGGGCCTACTCAGTCTTCCAACACTGAGGAAGAACTGATTTCATTTATTCCTAAAACATTCCTAGCAGCTGGCCATTCAACATCTCTAGTGAGGGTGATTCCATAGCAGTTTTGACATCTCTCTCCATCATGGAACTGCACTTAAAGTTTTTCCTTATATTTAATCTAAATTTAACTCTACTGCATATTAAATCTATTTCTACTTGGCTGACAATAATAGATCACAGGATATCTGAATGCCTCACAAAATTATGAAGTGAGTACACTAAAAATATTTCTCTTTTTAAGTTACCAGAGGACTTGGCTTTGTGTTTTGTGATGAAATCTAGTTTTGACTGTCTATGATTTTCTTTTTAGTCTAAGGATCATCTGGGAATGAATTCCAGGTTCATAGGCCAGTTGCAAAGAAAGTGCTTTCTCCTGAATACACGCATCTTGTACTGGAGGCTAATCATTACATTCTTTCAGAAGCTGCCATGGAGGTCGTGGTCATACAAGGGCCAATCACTTGGAAGGCTTTGATGAGGAGGATCAGAATTTTTAATTTTTAATTTTAGTTTTGAAGTTGTCTGGAGGTCAGAGAGTGGAGCAATGCAGTGATTACTTCTAAGCAATTCGTGTTCCTAAGCAGAAGCATTGCAGTGTTTTAAACCTGTACTAATATTTTTGAAGTTGGTGATTTCCTACCAACATATATAGAAGTACAGGCTTAGAGCTCATGAATGGATAGATTGCCATGGACAACTCAAATCCAACAGGAAGGCACATTATTATATTATGGACAGAATGGTTTTCATAGCTATGATCACTGAAAAACACATTGTGAGTGAGGAGTTCAAATGAATACTCAGGCTGTGGGTACTGATGTCAACTGATGGTAGGTGCCCTCAGATTGAGAGTAATGTTTATAAAAAGGCTGGGGGCTTGCTATATCTTTTTATTTTTTAGCAAATGCTTTCCCTCCCTATCAGCATCATATTAACCTTTCTAAGATGCATGCATCAGCGAGCTGCTCTTCATCCAGCCACAGATTTCACTCAGATAATTTGATAGCTGGAAGATGGTGCCGTTTATATCTGATGTTAAGTTGATATTCAGGCAAAGTTCTGTATTTTGCATATTTTGGATATTCAGTCTGCTCTTTGTCACAGCTCTTTTGCTCCCTTTCTTCCACCTCATGATTTCATATGGATGTTGAAGAAAGAAAGGATGTATTGTGGGATTTCATAGACAAGACTGCTGGGGGGCAGCTGAGCCTCTCTTTAATCTCTGGTTACAATCTTAGAAGCATAATTTAAAAGAGCAGTTTACTCCTAATTCCTGCCACATCTGATCCATGGCCACAGCAGTGCAGCTCTGATAAAACTTACCCACAAGTCTATGGTCAACTGTTTAAAATGCTACACATAAATATGGATGTGGAGATAGGTTTTGTCTACGGCTGTAATCACCTTTGAACTTTTCTTGATTATGCACCTTGTTATTCCAAATCTTTTGCTTTTGCTTTTTTGCTCTCATGCTTGTTTGTCTTTTTCAAAATGCTCCATATATTTTCCATGCAGCTGATTAGGCCTTGCTGATTAGGTGTACCACAAAGAGAGAGGTAGAAGAAATCCTACAGATATGTTAACTCAGTAAAAGCCACTAGCTTGGAACATTCTGCACGAGACTGAACTTCACATTAAAAGTCTCAGTCATGAGTTACCTTTCATTCATGTAGGCAAGTACCAATGCTGCGTATAGAGAGGGAAATGAAGGCATTGGACTAAGTTACACAAAGTGAAAAAAAATGCTTGGAGGGAAAGACTTCTGTTCTTCATTCCCATCCTATAAAATAACTCCTCACCTTTAAATTGCAACCCTGAGTAATTATCTCCCCATGCTCCCTAATCCTTTCATCAGCTGCTTTCCTTTTCTCATCAGAGGCTCCTTCCTTCTATTTCACTCGCCAAGTCAAGTGCCCTTGCCAGACTGCTTTTATCACCCTTAGTGCATCAAAAATGTATTAGTGTTCTTTTTCCATTCTTGAGATGTAGCAGTGAAGTTCTTGAGCAGCTTTTCTGGTGCCATTTTGTTGATGCATCTAGTGTCTATCCGTCATTCCTTGCCCTGAGTGGATTGATTGGACTGATTAAAGAGGGTATTTGGATGTCAAGAGTTAAAGAGCATCCATCTGTTCTGGATTTACTGTGCTTGAGAGGAGGCAGAAAGGCCAGGAATTAGTGAGTGGCTTAGTCTTTTCTCACTGTTGGCAGCTGACAGGAACACTGATGAGGTGATAATGTACTAAAAAGTCTGCCCTGTTGGCTGGGTGGGAAGGGGACCCAGACAGTGGGCAAGTTTCACCCTGGTTCTTGCCAAGATTTTCACTTTTATAAAGAATCCACCTAAAGCAAAGTTACCAGGTATACGTTCCTGGATGAATGTCAGAAATGTAACTTATCACCAGCGGATGCTAGAGAAATATATATACTGTGATATTTGCAGCATGGCAGTTCTATAGGGTTCAGTTACCAACTGCAGTCACCAGACAGTGTAATCAGATATAGGTAGTGGTGGAAACAGGCCGGAATGTACAACTGTTTATCAAATAAAAAAATAAAATGTAACTCTTTTCAACATGTCAGATTAATTTCTGCAGAACATACTACTTGAAGTTGATGTTAGTTCTGACTTCTGGCAACTTTGCAAGTAGTCCCTAGTTGTAACTTTCAATCAATCATATAAGCTTCCAAATTAGAGTTTGCAAACAAAGCATTAAAGATATTATTTTGTGTTTCCTTTTGTTGTCATTAGGAGCTGTAACCTGGGTTATTAGTCACTCTTGTTTCATCTTAGATTTGCTTCATCCACTGTAATATTGTTATTTTTCTATAATCTCAGATCCTTTCAGTTCTAATAGGAATGAGTGTAATTATGTGTCAGAGCAGACTAACTGAGTCTGCTGAAGTGTGGTAATTATGGTGCTCCAACAGACTCCGGTGTTACGTGTATCAGTGTCCCTGTGCTGAAAAATGGCAGTGGGGCATTTTAAACTAAAGCTCATTCAACAAGCTTTAGTTCAAAGCACCCCATTGCCATTTTTCAGCATGGGGACGCTGATACATGTGACACTCTGGGTGCTTTAACTAGCGCAGCTCTTTGAGTTGCGCTAATTAAAGTGCCCTGCCTCCTGGTGCATGTCTATAAATGCCCTATGTGTTTCAAGGGAAAAGTGCTAAAAGTTAGAGGAAGTACTCAGGGACACAGTGTATACTCAGAAGGCTTCTAAAGTGAACACGTGGTAGAACCAAGGATACTTTTCTTGACATAACTTTCAGTGTAAGATTTAATAATGTTCAAGTCTTAATTTATAAAGAGTCTATGGAGACTATCAAAATGAAATCCTTAGTCTGTGGTATTAGGGTTTGTGTGATGTTTAGGAAATAAAAGAGTTTATTGGGCTGGGCAAGAGTCTTTCTTCCCTAGCTCCAAGTGTATGGAAGAAAAATTTATTCTGAGAAACTAAACTTCTTTGACCTTTGTTCCTGAGGTTGGGGTTGGGGGTAGAGAAAGGATATGAGCAGCAAACCCCCTGTGGCTGGTGTTTCACAAAATAAAATGGCACATTATATTTCCTTCCAAGGCTTGGTCTACACACAGGTTTCTATACCAATTAACTGTTTTAGTTACAGGTACATTTTTATTTATCTGAAAGAATTAAATTGGTAAATAACCTCAGCATGGATGTAATAATGTCAGTACAAATTTGGCCTATGCTTATATAATTTATTTCATCAATATAACTTGTTTCCTCAATTTATAGATATGAAGCATGTAAGTTATATCCATATAACTGTGTGTACACTAATGGAGTTGTGCTAGTTCAATTATTGTAATACACTTTTCATGTTTAGACAAGCCTGAAAAGGAAGGGTGCATATCTCCATCCTCTTTCCAAAGAGAAATGTTCTTCCCTTTTTTTCCTTTTTTTTTAAATAAATTAATGTAGTGCTAATGAAAGATGTCTTATTAGCAGCCCTTATTATTAAAACTGTAATTATCCACAGAATTGATATTAAAAGGTCAATAATAAATGAAAGACTATTGCAACTGCCCAACTAGCTTGCTTCCACCACAGTTTGGAAGGAATCACCCCTAAAAATGAGAAAAGAATTCTGCCTTTCTTCTTGTTCAGTCCTCCTTTCAAACTTTTCCATTTAAGAGATCAGTCAGTGAGAATTGCTCTGTTGCTGCTGTTTGTTTGGGTACTTACCCACCATGAACTGAACTGAAAGTCCCATTTTCTCTCATATAACCACACAAAGAGCCATGTAATGTAAGGACCTTTGATTATTGCCAGATTTGAAAGGGCAATGCAAAAGAAATTATTTCAAGTAGTATGATTTGCTACTAAAACTAGTTGAAAGCAACACATCTACAAGATGTCAAAGTTTTTTCTTGTTTCCTGAGGCTTGATTTAGAATATTTTTTATTTGTTTCAACATGGAAAAATACAAAATTATTGAAATTTCAGGTATGTGGTGTCTTCCTCTTTCCACTTTGTCTTCCATTTTATCAGTGAATGCAGTGATGAAGATGTGAGATGCCTACCTGGGTCATTTAGAATCTTCCTCCTGAAGTAGGTGATTAAAATTGGGATGTTGCCCATCCTTTAAGTTTAGGCATATACCAAAACATTTGATGATGACATTAGTGTGTAGTTTGCAAATAAATTAATGTAAAAATGAGCACGTTTGTTTTGTTCAGTCATCCTGTTTTAAGAGAACTGCCATTGATAATTTTTGGATAAAGCAAGGCTTGAACTGAACTCTACCTGGTGACTCTCATTACCTGATAATGCGTCCCAAAGAGTGATATCTGGTATATCTACTCAGCTTTCTTTTTCTCATATTGCTTTCTAAGCTTTGTGGCTCACCTTAGGAAAAAAAATATTACCAGTAGTGGGTACAGATGCTGATACTTGTTGAAGATAGAGTTATTTTTATTCTTCTCTTTCCTAAAAGATTGCCAGCTTTGCCCTGGAATTTCCAACAAAAAAGTTACATTTAATCAATGCAGTAATGTCAGAATTTCCCCTAGAATCATGTTGGGCACCAGATTCAAACACTGCTGCCTTGAACAGGAGTTCTTAGTTTCTCAGCCATTTCATAATTAAATAGTGAGGACATGTAATTTGAAACAAAGAAGCAGTCATGACTCCTCACCCATTTGTGCCTGTTATTGCAATATCTCATTCATAAATCACATCAGTATTTCATGATGTATTTGCCCTGCAGATGGGAAGATGGCTGTTAAAGTGCATGTGTATACAAAATGACGTTGCCATCCCCTTGGTTACCACATTATTGTATGTAATTCTTGTCTCCTTCCTCCACCTCTTTGTGCCAAGAGGGTGCTAGAGAATCAAGCCCAGGAAGCTGGAGCCATGAAAGGAGAAGCCAAAATCCTATCTCCAAGTTCCTTTCATACTGTGGCAGGACTTCAAGTTTAAGACACTAAATATTTTATCCCCTGTCTAATGCACATTTCTCTCTTTCTTTCAAAGCTCAGTATGTGTACAGCAAACTGGTAGAGTCAAGCATGGGAGAGTTGTGTATTTATTTTTAAAGAAAAAAATTAAGAAGAAAACCAGATGATTCTTCATTAAAGTATTTGTCAGTGCTTCTTGGAGTTCATATTGATGAATATTGTCAGGATTTCAGAGCCCCTTTATATTAAGCTTCATTTGACATATCTCAAGGAAACCAGAGGGAATGTTTTAAATGTAATTATAGGCTAGAAAATGCCAAGTAATTATCTGCCCAAAAAATGTTTGTTTGTTTTTTCTTTCACTGCTTTTGTTTGTTTGTTTGTTTGTTTGTTTGTGTGGGTTTTTTTTGTTAACTATGCCTAAGAGGATGGGCTGGTCAGGGACACTTATCTTCCTGAGTAACCATTTCAGTCTGATTTAGTCCCTTTCTATTACTAAATCAACAGTTTCCCCCCTTCAAAGGTTTCCCCCCAAAGCTGAGGTAACTATCTGTAGTATACACATTAATGTAAGGGCATCTTTCCTAGAATAGTGCGATACTAAGAGTAGGGGTTGAAGAGTGAGACTTCAATACAAGAGACATTTCATCTTGCAAACGCCTATGCATTTTTAAAACTTCCTGAGCTTTTTTGAAGGAGTATATTGAAGCTGCTGATGTTACAATAAAGTTTCCTCGTATCACTGTTCATTGTAACTGGTGAACTATACTAAATGTTTCTCTTCTTGTGGGATAGGGGAAAGAAAATAAGAGAAGCTGTGTGAAAGTAAGAGAAGTAATGGAAAGACTTTTCCAAGTTGACTCTCATAGCTTTCACATAGTATTATAATATAGCTCTTTTTTTTACTCCTGGGCAATAAAGGAGGATAAGCTTCCCTTTATGCTTTGGTTAATTCTAAGATTAAGTTTTGGCTAATTCCACATCTGGATCTTTCCTGCTTTCAAAGCTACCTATCCATGTGAACATCTAAGCTTACTTTCAACTAGGCTGTAAGCTCATTTTTTGGAGCAGTTGTTTGGAACTTGTATTCTAACCATTTAACTATGTATATATATTTTAAATATTCTTGTCTACCTTTATGGCATGTTACAACACTAAAATAGCCTTTATTAATTAAATAGTTTATGCCTTTTGAAAGAACAAAAACAAGATCATACCCTTTGTTGGAATTTTCTTACAGCCTTTGACAGCATTAACTATACAGTGATGCTTATAAAAGTACAGTCACTGCTGAGACATCTCTCATTCTTGAAACGGAGGCCTGAAAAAGTGATTGTGAGGAATTCAGCATCATTAAAGTGGTCTCTTCTCTGGGGTACCCTGGGGCTTTATGTCATGTCTCCATTGCCTAATATGCTACAGATGGCCAAAGCAGGATTTATTTGGTAATATCTTCTGTTGGCCTAAATATATAGTTGGAAGAGATATTGGACAGATTTCCATGTGCAAAATGCCCCTCAGATGCAATGGCTGAAGTAGATCAGTGTCACCAGTGATACATGTACATAATTTTATACTTCCTCCTCTTATTGCTCTATTACCTATCAGAGCCTGTAGCTGATGGTTCTTTTTGGCTGTCATACAACTGGGAGAAATTCAGTCCAGGCAAGGCTGAGGTGGTGATGTAGACAGAAGAAAGCTCTTTTTAAAAATGTAATTAGTTTGGGCATATTCTTTAATTCAGGAATTTTTGCCATCATTCAATACGTTTTTTCCTAATGGTTCTTAGGGTCAGTCCATAGTTTGCCTAGTTGATCCCAGTTCTTAGGACTGGTACCTTTTCTTATTTAGTATTGCTTCAATTGGTTGGATATATATTTTTTCTCAGTGAATGATGTCTGTTGCTCTCTTGTTTTATATTGTATTTGACTGGTTGCTTTTTTTGTTGAATTGTTAATTTCTTGGTTTAAATCATGACTGTATTCTACTTCCATGTCTCCTAGGTGCATTACATTATAAATAAACTAACCTATGTTCTTTTTTTTCATCCTCTGTTAATAGATTAACTGCCAGTATAAAGTACAATCTTTCCCACAGGAGATATGGTTCATTCAAGTATACCAGTCTCTATGAGTTTACAGTGTTCAAAAAGTCCCTGTCTGTATGCTGCAGTCTGTATGCTGCATTGACCTGGTCCAGGCCGTGGAAGCTGCTAATTTTACTGTTATAGCAATTCTTGTTTAAGGGTTTACAACAGTTTAAAGGCCCGTTGACAAATGGCATGCACAGTCCAGAGTGTTCTCACAAATTGGATTAAAGCAACATTCAACAGCTGAATAAACAGCAAAAACAAGGGAAACTACTGAGAGAATAAAGGGGCACAGTAGAGAAGAATGCATTTACAAATATTAACAGTTGCAAGAGATCACCAGCCTAGACAGTGCTAGATAACAGCAAGTTGTAGATATCATGGCAGAGAGACATCACTAATCCTTCTGGCCCCTGCTTCCTTCCTTCCACCTCTTTCATGAGAGAGCATGGAAACCTGATCCCTCAATGAAAATTTAGAATAACCTTCTGCTTAGTACATATCTAGCACATTTCATCAGAGGACCTCAAAGTATTTTACAAACATTAATTAAGCTTTACAATACTAATGTGAAGTAAATGTGTATTATTCAGATATTGCAAATGGGTAAACTGAGGCAAAAAGCAAGTAAGTGATATTACCAGAATCTCTCAGTCAGTGGCTAATCAGAGAAGGGAATATCTTGTTGTTTTATATGTGGGTTACATTAATGTTTTATTATAAATTAGTAGCAGGGCTAGGATCTGGACTTGAAACATTTAATGTGTTAGGAACAAAAGGCTATTTCAAGTGCCAGAAGTTCAAAATCAAGCCTTGGGACTACAATAATAGTAGCTCAGCAAATAACAGTTACTATGTCACATGGAAAGATGAAAACTGAGATTAAAGCTTCAGTCCCGTGTTACAAAACAATTGCCAATAGAAACAGTAGAAAAAGTTGTGCATGAGTTATACTGTAACACAGGATTTTATAGGCAAGTGCTTTAGATTTAGATAATTGCACCCAGGAAAAAGAACAGCCCCCGTGCCTCACAGACTGCAATTAGGGGAATATAACTAGTGCATATTGAGGAAAGATTTTAAAAGGTCAAACTGTACAAATTTATGTGCCCAGTATATCCCTGTCAATATAAACAATTTGAAAATGCTCTACTGGTGATAACACATGGGAAGACGGATTAAGAGGTTAGGCAGTAGGATGGCGGTTTAGTAAGGCGGACTGATAGAGGAAGTCTTTCCAGGCGACAGGAGCTACACAACAGAAGGTTTCTGCACAAGTAGTATTGAAACTGTGTCAGGACAGAGAAAAAGCTGGTGCCGTAAGTGGAAGGAAGTAAAGGAGAAAATATGGTAGGGGATATACATCCATAGAGGGGCTGAAAACACAGAGGACCACTTTCAATTGAGCTGAATTGTGGGTCAGTGACTTAGTTTGGGGATGAAGAAGAAATGTGAGGTGTATGTGTAGGAATGCTTACAGCAGAATTCTGCTCCTTCCAGAGTTCTGGGAATGGGACATAATTAAAAAACATCTTTTGAGGGGATGATTGCAGGGCTTTCTCTAAATACTTTAATCTTACCTCACTTCAGACTTGCCCAACATTGCTGTGTTACTAAAAATCTCCCAAAGTTGTTCAGGTTAAATAGCTAGTTAGAGTTCAGACCATCTAATTTATACCAGTAAAGAAACAGTGAGTATCAAAGAAAGGTTGTTTAGGGTTTTTGGGGAAAGTGGCATCAAATAGATTTGTATCCTGTTCAGCCACACAGTAATCCTTGTCTGACTGGAAGTAGTGTATGCTGCAAGTTTACCTATGCTGAGCATCCGATGCTCTTGTGCTATAGCTAGAATCTCCCACTGCAGTTATTCATGTTGCAATATTGTCTTGCTTTACTTAAGGTTTTTTCCATTAATTTCAGGAAATAAGAGACTGACAAATAATACATGTGAGGAAAGTCTGGTCCCTGGCATGCTGATGTTTGAAGCTTGATTGATTAGTTGTTGGTTCTCAGAAATTAAATTCAATCTTATCCTCTTTGATTGGGAATAGTGATGGCTGAGGCCAAAGTCAGTTCCCAAAGTAAGGGTTTAGGACATTAGCCTTACACTTTCCAAACTGAATTGTTTCCCTTCTGAAGAGACTCTGGAAAATAGCTTAACAATTCCTGAGGGGGCTAAGTTATAAAACTTGAGATGGAGATATTTAAATCCTATGATCTAGGCAGCCAGCAGCAGTGAAATTGGCCATCAGAACTTGTAAAAGTCTCAACCAGTCTTTTGTATTATCTTGTGACTGAAGCAATGAGACATCTCAGCTTTTGTAGAATGAACTTTTTTCCCTGTCATATACTATTTGCTACTATTTGTTTTTAAGCAAGAAGTAGTGAGTTTGATACCTGAAATTTTAAAGGAAGATCTTTTAAGAATGAACATAGGAAGGGTTATCATGGAGATTCCTTACCCTACTAATGCTTAATAATATGTGAGTGCATTAATTCTGAGATGTTACAAAGGCTACTGAATTCACTAGGGCCCACCAGTTGAACATTTGAAACTGGTAACAGTGTTTCAAGTTTCTTTAGGCAACATTTTTGGCTAGCTAAGATTGACCAGAAGAAGTCATGTACAATTCATTGCCACTGATGTGCAATTAAGGTCCAGAATGTCCAGAAAGTAGCACATAAAATGCCGCTTGTAACTTCTGTATTCAGTCTGGAGGTACAGTTTGCAGAGACTACAGGTTTCTGCATATAACACCCAGTTTTGATCTGGTAAACCTTCTACCATGTTCAAATTATTCCATAATCCCTGTAGACCACACTGCTACCTAATACAGCTGCTGTTTTATTCAAGTTTAAATGTAATCCTCAGATTCTACCTGAGTTGCCAGTGAGGTGACCATCATCTGAAAAAAAAAGAAAAGAAAATTAGGAACCTGTGGTTTATGTAGTACTCTAATAGATTTTAAATTCTAGACATGTTGCTTCACCACTGATTTTTGTAGTTTTGTATGATGCTGTTTCAGGCAATTGTTATGTAGATGAAACTGTATTATACCAGCTCAACTTTTTTAGCCTCCAGGCACCCTTTCATAATTTCATAAGCTAGAATCTAGTTTATGCCAAGTGTTGTGCGGGGGGAGGAGGGGGGTGGCGGCCCACATGCCCTCATCCCTCTTTGTTCTGTCCCCTCCAAGGCCCTGGTCTATACCTGAGGGGGCAAGCACTGTTCCTCTACGGACTCAAATACTGGCAAATGGAGCCACCAGAGGCCCCTCCCACCAGCCCCAGGAGTGTTAGAAAAAAGGGGGAAAGGATTGGGGATGAGCTGGGCTGATAAATGAAGCCTTCTGAGCCATGGCCACCTACATGGCCACCTACTTAGCAGAACATGGGAACTGGTGGGGAATGGAGAGCAGCCACAAGTGCTTCCTGTTTGTGGGACACTGGGATGCCCAGTGCCAAGAATGATGAAAAAGATCTCTTTTCAGCTGGCACAGGGACCGGAATGCTGCAGCATCCCTGTTGAGAATCACTGCTCTATAAAGTAGAAGTCATCTTTGATGTTTTTTCATTGATGACTCCTTTCCTGAACTCAGACTATATAAAGGATTTCTTGAAAGAAAGCAACTTCCTGAAAAGAAATAGTCAGGATTTAGATTCTTCATAAATATCAGCTAAACTGCTTGCATAATGCCATTTCTTCTTTTTATAACCGGGTCCTCCTTTCCTCTTTGGTAACTGAATTATGCATTTCTAGTAGCAGTTCTTATACAGGAACTTCTCCTCTTACTAGGCAAAGGCCCTCTGTCAGAGTGTTTAGGTCAACCAGATATCTGGCTGCCGACTTGACTTCTTTTCACTCTTCTGCTTCTTTACTGACATTGGTTCTGTCTTTTATTGATGCTTGGTTTGCTAGATCACAGCATTCCAAACCCACATTTGTGGTGTTTCAAAGTCTACTTATGACCTTTTTAGAGTAGGGTGGGACAGCATATGCTATACAATTGTGGTCACTGTGGTTTGAAACAAAATGGGGAATTTGGTTAGTCTAATTCTTATAAATTAGTCAGTAAAAGAAAGCTTAATCCAGAAAATACATCTGAGAAAGAGAAGGTTTCCAATGGGAATTCATAAGAGATGATGTTTTTCTGTTGAGAACTGCAAAGAGCTAACTTTCAAATGTAAATCTGCTGGGAGGTACAGAGAAGACTTCATAGAATGTTTGCAAATCATGCTGTTTCTTTGCTGTTCCTCAATGTAAAATTATTTTCTACTTTGTTTAAAGAAAACAATCAGTTTGCCTCTTCCATCAAGAAAGAGCAGCAGCTATTACAGGCTCATTTAACAGGCAAAATATAAGGATTAGATGTGCACTATCAATTATGGAAAGATAGTAACACTGAACAAAAAACAAAGAAATGGGGGGTTTCTCCAGCAAGTACTGTTTGTGGTTGAAACATGCATAGTTGATAGAAGGATTGCTGAAACTAATGTTCTCTCAAAATAACAATGGATGTTGACACCTTGTTTATAACAATGTTAGTTGAATAAGAAAAAGTCCTTGCTCCTCCTAGCCTGTAAATACTACATTTCTGCAGCAGCCTAGTGTTTTCTGCCTTTCCTATACTTGCTGCATTGGCATTTATGAACCTGCCATTATGGTCAACAAGTCCTGTAGAATTTGGGATTGTACTTTTGTGGTGTGTCAAGATCAGTATTTCTCTGATGTCTGTGAAGTGCCGTTAAAGTGTTTTTAAGATATTTGAGTAGAAATATCTTGGGCAACCAAATGAAGTATTATTTTCTTAATTGGTACTATAGTGAAACTTACGCCACATCAAAATCTCTCTCAGGCTGTGTCAAGAAAACTTGATTCTATAGAATATCAGACTTTAGTACAGTGGCCTTCCTGTTTCTTCACTCTAAGATCAAAATATTTCTTGGAGGCCAATCTAATATCTTTCCACCACTAGGTAAATAAGTACTATAATCACTTGCTTACTGAATTGATGACAATCTGAACATCTGATAAAAATTCCTTTATCATCTGCCCGTGAAATATTCATTTTTGTAGCTATAGCATCAACTGGGACAGCTGGTACAATCCAAGCCTAAGTGGGTGACTGAGATTACTTTTGGCTAAGGAAAAAAAGTAATGTTTGTCTTGATGGAGAACGGTTTATCTCCTACCAGAATATGTAAAATTAAATCTGGGCTGCATTAGTAGCAGTGTTGCCAGCAGATAAAGAGAATTATTCCCCTCTATTCTGCACTGGTGAGGCCACCTCTGGAGTACTGTGTCCAGGTTTGGACCCCCCCACTATGGAGAGGATGTAGACAATCTAGAGAGCAGCAGAGGGCAATGAAAATGGTTAGGGGGCTAGAGCTCATATGACATATAAGGACAGGGTGAGGGAATGGGATTATTTAGTCTGCGGAAGACAAGACCGAGGGGGGATTTGATAGCAGTCTAACTTCCTGCAGGGTGGTTCCAAAGAGGATGGAGCTAGACTGTTCTCAGTGGTGACAGATCATAGAACAAGGAACAGTGATCTCAAGTTGCAACAAGGCAGGCTTAGGTTGGATATTAGGAAAATCTTTCTTACTAGGAGAATGGTGAAGCACTGGAACAGGTTACCTAGAGAGGTGGTAGAATCTCCACCCTTGGAGGTTTTTAAGGCCCAAATTGACAAAGCCCTGGCTGGGATGATATAGTTAGTGGTGATCCTGTTTTGAGCAGGGGGTTGGACTAGATGACCTCCTGAAGTCCCTTTCAAGCCTAATATTCTATGATTCTATGAAATTAAGATTTATATTAAAAAGTTTTATGGTAGCAGATATGCCAATCCTTGAGACCATTGGAATGCCCTCTGCTGATTCCAAGCACCTTTGGTATTATGCCTTTGGAATGCTCAATCATTGAAATGTGTCCAGTGGTAGAAACAGTAGCTCTGCTTCTCAAAACTCAAACAACACCTTTGTGCCACACATTCTTCTCATTCTCAAAATCTTATATTCAGTATGGAAGAATAATCATATGTTTTAAAATATCAACCCCATTCCCACCTCCTTGGAGAGATTTCACTTGTCGAACTTGCATATACACTTTTCTCATACCCCCAGCTACGTTCAGAGTGAATAAAAAGCACTGAATTTTGATAAGGGATGATGACTAGTATTGTAACCTTTCAGAGAGTCTTGCATTATTCAAATCAAGGTCTTTGTAGCTACAAAATAGTAAGAGCTTTCCAGAGGATTCCTGGCATGGTATATTCCAAGAGTGTGGTTCTGTGTCAACCCAGAAAACATCTAGGCAGTTCAGCAGCGGAGCCACCTCTGCCCTGCTGCATGTCCAGAGGGTGGCAGGACGCACCATGGTTGGGCAGTGCCTGGGCCAGGCAGGACCCAGGGATCTGCTGCGGGCTGGATCCAACCTTCGGGCCATATTTTGCCCACCCCTGCCATAACCCACATGGTAGGAAGGTGCAGCTTTGACTGTTGTGAATAGTTAGGAGCAATGCCTCCTGATGGAAAGCACAGAAGGTAAAGGTAATGCACAGGTCTATTGTGTGAATCTGCTTTAGCAAATCCTTGCTAAGGAAGTTTGTGAAGAACTAATATAGTAGTAGAGGAATTCCATCTTCATTGCCTTTCCTAACCATGCTGTAAAGGTAGGAAGTTGTAAGTCAAACTAAATGCACAGTTAATACCTTCTGCCATGTTAAGGATCTGTAAAGAGTTTCTTTAATTGCAAAATATGGCTGACATCTTACTCTACTATATGCTCCTAATTTCTTTCCTTTTTCCTGAGTGCTGACTTTCCCTACTATTCCTGTCTCATAGCCCTTACTTTTCTGTTTAATGCTTCATGGAAGAAGTAGTTTTATTACTGTTCACATGCTCAGGTGTCAGGGACCTGCACACACTCAGCCAGTTTTTAAAACATACTGTTGATTATTTCATTTTGTGGTTTAAATAGAATCTGTGTGGTCAATATTGTTGGGTATGAGAGTTCTCTCTCTCTGCATTACAAGCATATATCATACTGGACTGGATGCAAGATCAGCATCAGACAGGTCCCCAGAACTGTTGTGCCATGCCACTCCCCTGAAAAGATGCAATTCCTCTGCAGCGCAGAATGAAGGATGGGTTGAAAGAGAGTCTTCCTCTCTCTCAATGAAAATTGCCTTAGTGTACGAACTTCATGCTGTGGTACCAGCAGGGCCATTCACTTCACTAGCAAATTTTGCTAATCTGTTTGGTTCTTCAGCTGCCTCATGTTTAATTATTGGTAACAATTCTTTCATTCCCCAGCTTCATTCTCCTACAAAGCGCAAGAATTCTCCTTCAAGTGAGGAATTAAGTACTCTCTGGAGAGTTTTAATGAAATAGAAGTTCTGTGTCTACAGGGCATCAGTCTTGTTCTGTCCCTCTATCACCATCCCTGCACCCCTCCCTAAAACCCCTCAAACTAGTCAACCTAACATTGGGTGCTCTGAAATGTTTGCTAAGAAAGCAGCCCTGTTTTGACAGACAGCAATTACAGCACCTGGGCTAAAGGCAGACTTTACAGCTCTTCTGGGAATCCTTCATGAATAGTCACCATGAGCTTGGCGCAGCCCTGCGCAAACAAGCTTTGTAATCATATTGAACTCAAAGCCCCCTGTTTCTCTGACTGCCCCCTACCCCCCCCCCCCCAAAAAAAAATGTGACTGATTGATATGGACATTCCTCCTCTGCCGACACAAATTCTGAAAAGGTCCTCACAGTCCTTACTAATGTTGAATTTCTTAGGATGAGGGGAGAAACTCTAACTCTGCTTAACCGGATTTGTTTGAAGCCTTTTTTATGTGTATACATACACATACCTTATTTAGCTTTCTGCCTTTATGGTTCCTTGGGTTTAAATAATTTACTTCACATTTGTGAAGATCCCCTGAAGTACAACTGTGAGGGTTGTTGCTGTTCTAATTTTATATGAAGCCAAAAATATGACTTAAATAATAATATGAATAAATAGCTTCTGTCTTTGTCTTTTCTGGATGAAGATTGCCTGATTTTGTTTATGATGGTGACTGAAGTGTTCATCGCCCATGCAGTGAAAAAAAAATTGGACTCTTACTGGTCTTCTATGGTAAATTAGTCATATACTGCTGTTTATAGCTTGCCTAGTTCCTAGTTCCTCTGATGTGATCTCTTTTCCTTTTTGTTACACTGTTTGTTTCCATATCCCTCATTTACTTCCAACCCTCACTGTTTTTGGTTCATTCCTTATGTCTCCTTATTTTGGGAGGCTTGGGCTATGGTAGCTGAAAATTCCATGTCAGCCAGTAATCTTTGAAGCCTATATTAGGAAAAAGGAGGGTTTGGGGGTTTGTTTGTTTGTTTTTTACATGAAATGAGATTTGCTAACACAATATATTTCTCCCATTGTAAATTCCTAATATAGACAGGGCAAATGGTACTTTTAGGTTCACTTTGAGAAGCAACATCAAGGTAAAACTGCTACTTGCCAGTACTGTAGTTTCACAATGAGAGCCATCTTGTCTAAAATAACAACTTTTCCCTAGTGTTGACACGGCCACGGAGAATCTTTTGGGCCACTAGTATTTGCAGTGTTTTCTGATAGGCCATAGTGGGTTGGATTTGGTGGCCCATGTATAACTTTTGTGGATTCCTTGCTCTATTTTTAAGTGAACTCCTTCAAATTTTATCCAGAGTAAGGCATACAGAATAGAACTTTTCTGTGAAGAAGGGGTCTGTTCCAGTCAGGCTGTTATTGCTTTTCTCCCCTCAGCGTGACCTCTGCTTAGAGCATGCACTGGCCCCTGTCAGCATCTTCATGGGGAAGAGAGGTATTCATACATCTTTGAGCACACTGTTCTCTTTGCAGTGAGACGAGAAGGCGTTGATCTCTGAGGATCACAGTAACGGCTCTGAAGCCACATGAAAGCTAGCAGTGTTAATCCCCTTGCTGTGGCTTGTGGTAAATTTCAGTTACCATGTTACACCAAGGGTAAAGATTTTATAGGACACACTAGTCTTGGGGAAAAAACCATCCACTTGACTTTTGGCTGGAGCCTCAAAAGTATCACTGTGAAAGAAGTGGCAAACTTAGAATGCTGCTGACCCTTTCATGAGATCTTCTGCTAATAACCTCACTATTGTTACACACCTGAGGTTCCACATTGAGCAAGTTATGCTATGTATGCAGTCATTGTGAAGTTATTAATTTTTAGCTGCTAGGTTTTAGATATATTAAAGAGAAGACAAGAAAATATTCCTTTTTTTCCCTCTACTTTTTTGCTTCTATCCCAGGCAGAAAATCAGCTACCCCACTTAATACACCCACGCCTATTTTGGGGGTGCTGATCTTGGGAAAACAGAGGTAGGTAAGAAAATACATTAATTCCAGCTCCATTCCACACTTGAAGAATGATTGGACAGTGTAATTGTAGTCTCAGCATTGCCATATCAACCCCAAGACGCCTGTATAAAGGAATGCCATGTGATGCTGCAGCTTCCCTCCCTGTTGACCACAGTATTCATTCCTGAGCCATGTATACCTAACAAATTTATCTGAACAAAATACTCATTGATGTGAGCATGACCAGTGAGTCATTCTTTATCATAGGATTAGCCATAGGTTTAGAAGAAATAAACCAGTTTTTTTTGCCTTGGCCAACTTTAGTATTAGGCCAACATAAGCATCAGATGACTTTGTTTGAAATAAAATCCCCAAATCCAGTAGGGAATGCCAAGAATACAACCAGCAAATGGTTAGCCTTTAATTGGGAGGCTACCATGACTCTAGAAAACAAGGTAGTTCAGAACCCATAATTTCTTCTCATGCCCAAGGAGTTTGTGTAATTTGAGTGGTTAGGGCAGAAGAGTCCCCTATAATATTTATAATACAAAGTGTTCAGTCCCTTGTTTGTTGGCTCTTTTTCCATAATGACTTTAGAACCCTGTTACTCTGAGAAAAAGATGAGAGTTTTTAGTACTATACTCTGTATTACTACCTGAGTTTATTTTAAGATGTCAGAGCCAAAAGGCAAAGGCTAAAGGCTTGTATGTCAGAGCCCTTTATCACAAATTTGTAATCTCCCTATTATAGCCCAGACTCCACAGCAAGATCCTTGTACCTCAAAATACCCCAGTGAATACTCCGCTAACCTGCTCTTTATTAGAAAAACCGGTGGCTGAGTTAGCCTTGGAGGAGTCCTTTGTTTTCTTAACATTTTGGTACAAAGAGTTTTTGAGACAGAAAAGAACTAAAAACTAAAATGTGGAAGAAAAACAACACATGGCAAATATTTATTTCTTGGGTAGAGAGCTGGGTCTGGAGGATGGGATTATTGTAGTAAGTTTACTCCACAGTCTTGTCACCACAGCAATTTGTTGTAGGACAAGATCATTTCTAAAGCTGGTATTTACTGCTAAATGCAACAGGCCTGGGGCAAGTGCAGGCCAGCAGCAAGAGGCAACAGTGAGGCAGGACCTATTGTTTCTTTAAGTGGTTTCAGGGCTGTCCAGGTGTCCTGATTTAAAGGCTGCTCCTTGAGACAGGAAATTGTATCTTGTTCTGAGGTTTACTGTAATAAAGTACATAGTCCTGGGGGACGGCACTGCTGGGTCCATGAATCACTTTATGGGCTGGCTGTTCTGACCTCAGCCCTGTGATTTATTCATGCCATACCAGAGCAGGAATGGCAAAAATGTAACCAGCACATGGTCTCCCCCCAGATGAGTCTTTACTAGGAGTCTGCCATAAATCCATAAAGCAGCTTTGTTCAGGGCCAACTGTTTCACTTGCTTTGCCCAAGAGGTCTCTGCTGTGTACCTGTTAAAGGTTTCAGAGTAGGGGAATCCCTACAGTTCCCAGGTGTTTCGCTAATTCTTTGTTCTTGTGTAACCTGTATAGCATCTTGAATTGCTTGTTTGAAAAAGAACAAGTGGATCTGCAGCCATATTACACTCAGCAAAAATCAGAGCTCTGGAAAGCCCAGGAATTTTGTAAAATTTTTTCACTGTTGGATTATTACTAATAAATACTCTATTGTAATGTCTTCCATCTTAGTTACTTCAGAGCACTTTATAAATGTTAATGAATATGCCCTTAAAACACTCCTATTTGCCTGATAAGTAATATTTTCCCTAATTATAGAGGCACGGTAAATTAAGTGACTTGTCCTGGGTCACACTTAAAGTTATGGCACTAAAGAATAGATCCCCAAACCTTAACAATCGTTCTGTATTAACCACTACACTGTATTTCTGTTGTAATTTGATCAAGTTAGTTTACTCAGTTCAGAGCTGCCAATCCACACGTCTAAGTTGAACTGCGTCTTTCTTTGGTTGCCTTTGCTTCTTGGCTTAATTTATAAAAATGTAATGGCAATAAACATTTTTATATTTCTCCCTACTTAATACAAGTTCCTAAAGTCTCAGAAGCTCTTTCAATTCTCTAGGAACCTTTTCTCCTTCTTTTTCCTTACTAGCAGCCAGAACACTTTCTCCTTCTTATGTCTAAATTTGATTCTACTCCACCCTGCTCAAGTCCCTGGAAAACAGTTAATATAGGAGGTGTGAGAGTCCTCCTCCCTGCTGCTGTTTTTTGTGATTCAGTCTTAAGAGTAAGATGACCATGTGTTACAAAAGTAGTTTCATTAATGGATTTTCGATAACTTGAAAAAGGCTGGAATAGAATCTCACTGACACACCTACATCTACTTAGATGCCTAATGGGTGGAATGGAATCTAGCCCCTGCTTATGTAACCCCTTCTTCTAGAGATGAGAGCCTCACACTCTTGGTTTTCTGTTCCTTGTGAATCTCTGGGGCTCCCAACCAGTAGAGTCCTCCACACATATCATCATATTGTTTCCACCTCACCATTTTAAATAGATTAGATAGCTTTGGGATCTCACAGAAAGACTTGTTCACTTCCAAAATCTACCAAGAAATGTTATTATTATAATGAAAGTATTATCCCTAAAGTGTTTCCTTCCCAACTCTATCACTTCTGCCTTAAACGTTTCTTAGTCTCTTTCTAGCAACCAGTTTAAGAAAATATAAACACATCTTTATGTAATGTCGATAGGGTTTAACTTTCTTGTAGCTTATTTGTTACAAGAACTTAAAACCCACTTGCAATATAGGTACAATCCAAAATGTGTTTTTAACAGTGTGATAGCCAATTCAAAGGTAGCTGCAGTGTATCAAGGTTCCCCGGTTTTAGAAGAGCTTTAAATATACACCACGTTACTCACTCAATCACTATATATCCTCTCTCTGTAACACCAAGCTTGTTTCATTTTTTTTAAAAGTATCATTCCTCTCAAGTTCAGAGACCTGGATTTTGAGTTTCTCACTTGATATGTATTCAAACAGTTATGTTAAAGCTTTTGACACCATGTACCATAAGCAGGCACCTCATTGCCTCAGTCTAGCCCTGAGTGCCCAGATAGGCCCCCAGATGCCTGGATCAGATCCCATACAGTCCATGTGCTAGGATTGGGCCCTAGGCCCAGTGCTGTTCTGGCCTGGCACTGCGTACTGAGTTTGGGTACCTAATCTTGGACACAGGGTGTGGGGCTCCCCATGGGTCTGGAAATTTAACAGCAGGGGAACAGTGTCATCACTCCCCTGCTGCCACATTTTTGGACCTATGGGAAGCCTCAAGGACCAGATGACATAACATCAGGAGCCAGATCTGGCCTGTGGGCAAGGGGTAGAGCACCCCTGTACTAGAACAAAAGAAATGTCATTTACTAGGTCAGGCTATAGGTCCATCTAGCCCAATATCCTGTTTCACACAGTGTTAGAGCAGGGATGCTGAGGGGGAGGTTGAACAGGGGAAATGCAGAATCTTCTACCCTCTGTTTTTTTCCTGTAGCAGTTTTTAATATTCAGAAGCTTAAGAACTATACCTAGTAAGTATGTACACACAAATGTTCAACCCAAGAATACTGTCTTCATGGGGTTTTCATATGTTTTAAAGTTACAGGGCTTTTATACCATTTCTGACCTAGTTAATGAGTTCATAGACATTTTGTTACCATCAGGAAGATCATCATTGTCTAGTGATTACAGCTAGACTGATGTTTCATATGTCTGCAATACAGTCCAGGATTCACCAAGGATTCACTCTGAGACCTTCAGTAAGTCACTTCAGCTTTCTACGCTGTTTCCCACCTAAAAAGATGGTGGTGATACTGCTGGCATCATAAGATAGTTGAGGCTTCATTAGCATGCTTATAAAACACTTAGAGATTTGTGAATGAAAAGCACTGTAGAAATGGAGTGCATCATTATAACCAACACTGATCTACTAACGAAAGTCTGTCAGCAGTCTGCTTCCATGGTTTAGATTAATCTTGCAGTGCTTGTCTGGAGCAGTATATGCTCTCCCTCCCTACAGCGTGCAATTCAAAGTTCAGTGCAAGAATAATGCAGAACAAAGATCAGATGGTGCTCAAAAATATAATATTATGATCCCGACTTCACATAGCATGCAAATTATTTTAAACTAGACATCTGGAGAATTGTTTATCCTAAAAGCACATCAGTGAGTCAGAATCTAGTTGCATTGATAATTCATATAGCTCTCCTCTGCATTAAAAGACTTTGAGTTAGGTCACAAAAAAGAATTATCAAAGTAGGCTCCCCAGTGCTGGTCTACCTACCTGCTGTCCAAGTATTTATTTGTTGTAAGGAGTTTGCAAAAACAGCCTCATCATAAAGCTCTAGCAAGCAGTTCTTGGATCTGCATTACTATACCTTTTGTGCTCTAACATTTTTAAGATACTTCCCATGAGTATATCCATCAGTAGAAAAAATGGTAGCAATACTATGTTAACGAGGGTTTTTATGTCAATATGGCAAACTTTTTCAGAAATTTAGAATTGGTTAATAAACTCAACTAGATAGAAAAGCTTAGGAACTCCAATGTGGAAGAAGCTTGAATTTTATTTAAATCAAAATTTCAAAAATGATTTGGAATTTATGTACCAAACAAAAGGGTGGTGGGGGGAGAAACCTTATAAGGAAAGACTCCAAATCTAAGTGCATAAACAAAACTTCAAAAAAAGTAGTTAAGAGAAGTCAGAGAGCCTGGCCTACAAAGATAAAAAGTAATATTGATCCTCAAAGAAAGCTACATTCTAGAGGTCAAAAAGTGATAAAGTAAGAACCGAAAGACATGGCAAGTTAGATCTCTCACAGGGAATTAAAACAAATAGTAAAAGAGTCTATAGCCAGAGAACAGGAAGAGAAGTGAGACCACTTTATAGTAAGATTAAAGATAATGTAAATGTGGCACCAAAATTAAAGTACCATATTTACTCAAATACAAGATGAGGTTTTTTTCCTGATAAGCATGGGTGGGAAAGCCCCTCATCTTACATTTGCATAAAAGGAAACCTCATTAAATATAGTGTCTATCACTAAACTGCTGCCAAAAGTAGCATGTGCTCAGTAATAGAAACCAACTATGAAGCTGGTTAAATGCACCCAGTACTGAGCATGACTATAAAATACCTAGCCTACATGGGGTAAACATGCTGATGAGAACTTTTTTTGTGTATGTATGTGTGGCCCTCAAAAGAACAGATTGGCATTCCCTCCATAGGGGACTGGCATGCAGCTTGGAGGTACTATAGTACCTGGTCGCACCAAGAGAGCCAGAACCAGCCCTTACACCCTCCCCTTACTTTTTTTTAAAGAAATTTTGTGTTCCAAGCCAAATCAGCCAAAGCACATCCAAATCCATGAGTCAGTCCAGAACCATAAGTAGCCCTCCAAGCCCAGAGGTTTGGGGTTCAGACGCTCCAAAGCTTTACCTGCCCTCAGCCATATGGCTGCAGGAACAAGCTAGGGAGAAAACTCCCATTTCCAAAAAACAGGCATTAAGCCCATTACCAACACCTCAGCAGGTACTAAATCATGCTAGAAAAACAGTTATTCCTGAGAGGTTTAAAGAAAACTGCTTTCTTGAACCCAGATGCATAGTATTTCTCTCCCCTTACTACCAAAGAGGCTAAAATGCCCATCTGAAAAGGTCATACAGTATGTCCCATTGAGTGCAGTCCACATCAGCGCCAGCTCTTTTTAGGTCATGGTAAGCCACTATGTTGCATACATTTAGACTTCCTCTTCACTCCCAGAGCTGAGCTGTGCCTTTCTTTTCCACATCCAGTCATTCCTTTTTCTTCACCAGCCTTAAATGTTTGGAAAACATCACCAAACAGAGCCCCAAACACTTCACCCAGAATATCCCTCTGTTGCCCCCACTCTCAGCCTGTTGCATATAATTAGTGTGGCTCTGCCCTCTATGAGGTAGAACCAGACCATGTTGCCCTGCACCTTATCTGCATATAAAGTTTTGAAGCATCCCAGGATGCATGGCAAGGACACCTAGTTCCAGCCATTTGGAGGGGGGGCTAATTAGCACATGGATCCTTTGTAGGGATATCTGGAGTATGCACAAAGACTGACTCTGGGGAGCCCAGCCTAACAGACTATATGGTTAATCCTGAGCCTTTTGCCTTTGGATTAGTGTCATGCATAAGGGGTACATCTACACATTCATTAATGTGCTTTTGCTAATGCACATTAAATTTAGTACCCGCATTGTGAGGTACTAGAAAAAAAACACATTAGCCTATTTTAATGTGCATTAGCAAAAGTGCACGGGTTCTTATTGTAATGCTTTAATGTACATTAAAAGAATGTAAATTAAAGCACACGTGTAGACATGCCCAGTTTGTACTATATATAAAGTAGATGCAAAAGTGCTGCTTAGAAGTGTGTTTATGGATTAAGTGTGTTAAAACTTGCAGCAGTTTCAAAAAGGTAAAATATATCAATTCTGGATGCACTAAGTCTATAGATATTATATGCAAATTACTAAAGGCATGTCTATTTCAAGGTTATTGTTTTCAAATTTACATCTCACTTCAACATGCTCGGAGAGAACAGGGTCTTGACAGTAAGGAGTTGGGGAAGGGGCTGTCATAGGAAGAAGTTGGAGGGGCAGTGCTCAAGGGGGCTAGCTGACCCCCAGATTTATTTGCCCTGCTGTAGCAGTGGGAGGGGAACAAATTAAAGGCAAACCTCCAATTATTATATTCTATACCTGGAAAAGTATAACACATTTATAAATTGTTCATATACTTAATGTAATTATTGGGGGGTTGTTTTATGATCAGGGCCATCTTATATTCGGGTAAATACAGTAATACTTTTGCCCTAGTTTTCAGGAAAGATGATGATGTGGGGCAAAGGAGCAAATGGGAACAGCTAATGGGAATGATTATGTTGAGATGGAAATGATCATATTTGAGGGAGAATCAAAACTCAGATTAATCTGGCATACTGCAAGAAGCCAGATAATCTCCATTCCAGGATACTGAAGGAATGGCTCATGAGATTGCAAAACTGGTAACAGCCACTGGTATCGGGGAGCTTCCATATGACTGGAGAATAACCAATGTAGTACCTATATTTAAGAATGGTTGGGGGAGGTGTTTGGTTGACTAGAGACCTGTTAATTGAACCTCAATAATAAGCAAGTCTTTTAAACAAATTTAAAAAGCAAAAAAACAAAGGGAAAATGAGATTAAATGCATCAGGGTTATAACAAAAATAAATCACATCAGATCAGCCTGTTATCTTTCTTTGGGTGCATCTACAAGAGACGCTTTACTGAGGAGTTGATTAATTAGCTCCTCAGTAAAGCATCACCATCTACACATGTACCCCTATTAGGCTGGAGTAAATTAATTAACAGTGCTGTAGGATAGTACTGCCCAACACAAGTACTGTCCAATGGCAGAGTTATTTATTCTGCTGCAACACGCATGTAGACAGTGACTAGAGCTGGCTGGGGCACAAGGGTGCTACAGTGCGGGGGCTGCCTGCTAGCTAGCCTGACACTATAACACCCTCATGCCCCAGGCAGCACATTGAGCTGGGTGGAGGAGCAGCTCTGGGGTGGCAGGCTGACTCCCAGAGCCCCCTGCCAGCCAGGGCTGAACTGTCCTGCCTCAACATACAATCCTAGTTGCACATGCAAATGCTGTGCATGGGAGCAATAAATTCTGATGTGAACTGCATGAGAATTTATTGCATCTCATTAATATCATGTGTAGATGCACCCTTTGATAGGACAACTGATTATTGTAGATCAAAGAAATTCAGTAGATCTAATATATCTGGACTTCAGTAAGATACTTGATATAGTGCCTCATGAGAAATTGTAATTCAACAGAGGATGAGGTTAGTACAAGAATTGTAGGGTAGAGTAAGACATTGGATAAAGTAAGCTGTGTTGGATTTGGGACTGTCAGACAAGAGGGCAGCTACTGCACAATTGGAGCTAATCTTTTGAAATATTCATGAATATTCATGGAATATTCATGATGTTTAACACAAAACATAGGAGTGTGCTGATATTTATTGATGGCACAAAGCTGGATAGCATCTTGTATACAAAGGAAGATTGAGCTCTCATACATAAAGAACTTTTTGAGGACTAATGAGACTAAGTTCCATAGTATAAAAATAAGATTTCTATGGACCAATAGTATTAGAAGCAATGGATTGTAGGAAAACTTTGAGGAGGCAAACACAATTGTTTTGTAAGATATACCAGTAGAACTGTCTTAAAGGTGGCATTTAGGAGCACAGAGTTATTGATCTGTTCAGGAGGAGTAAAATGACTCCCTACCTCTCAGAGTCTGTCCACCAGTGTCAATATAATTCATAATTAATTTCAGGGTTGTTGTGAAGTGTAGAAATGTGCAGTTCCCCAGTTAATTCACGTGGCCAGTTTCTCTCTTAATGTGGACCCTAAAAAGAAGAATTTGAAATTAAGAACGCTTAAATTAAAGCAGAATTATCTCTTATACCATGTTGTTTGGGTTTGGGGGGGAGGGCTTTGGTGAATGGGGCGAGACTGGGGGGAAATGAGTGAAATTATACAGACTCGAAATAAATTTTAGAAAACAAAGTTGTACTAAAAATAAGACACATTTTTAACATAGTGGAGAATTACCAGTAGTAAGCCTACATAGTAAAGGGATATTTTTTCATCATTTGAAGTCTAAAATTAAGACTGGTGATGGTATAACTTTCCAAAAGACAAACCACACCTCAAACTGAAGTTATCTGCTTTATGCAGTAATTACTGAGCAAGGGTCCTTGACCTGTGTTATGCATGTTAGGTGATGATTATAATGGTCCTGTCTGCCTTAAAATCTATGCATATATAGCTTTGGAAGTCTCCTAGCTAATTTCATGGCAAATAGACCTAGAATACTGTGGAAATAGAAAAAGTATAAGTCTCCTGAAATGTGGTGCAGACAACTGAGTAGACATGAGTTATTTGTTACAGAGAAGGAAAGGTTATGTAAACATCAGGACAGTGACAAAGTGCAGGGATTAGGTGCTTAAAATAGTCAGTAATACTTTAAACCGACAGCTAGATAAATGAAAAATTTCAGTAGCTGGAACTATGGGCAGAGACAACAAGATGACAGCTTTGAAGAAGCCTTTGAATTTGGGAGTCAGGTGATCAGGATTAGGTACAAGTGTACGTAGGATTTACATAGGGTTGAAGTAAGAGGCACTTATATATCTTGTTAGTCAAGTCTTCTTCCAGTCTATGTTGCTTGCATCTAACCTTGGGTCATTTGTATTATTTTTTTCATTCCAACATGGGGAATACATTTTCCTGTCTACATTCTGTCCAATTCTTAGTCATTCTAAAACAATTAGAATATTTGAGTATTATTAGATTATCTGTAATGGTTATTGTGTGTTCCTCCAATTCAACTTTTTGTTATGAAACTTGGATTCATTATTTTTTGTACTGTGCCAGAGTTTAGTGAGGTTAATGAAAAATCAAAACTGTGATTTTTCTTCTTTTTTTGCTTTTCAGAGTCTGTTAAATAAAAACACATTAGTTTTAGGCATCTGACAGGATTTGGTTAATCTTTTCTTAATATAATGAAGAGTACTGGAATATGGATAGATGCATATTTCTTTTTAGCATGTCTTCCTGCCACCTCCAACTAAAAAGTTCTTTGAGATTTACGAATGAAAAGTGCAATATGAGAGTGAAATAGTAATAATAGCACTATGGTTACAGGATGGAAGAACTAGAGTTGTTTAAGGATGAAAACAAGACACCAGGAGACAAAATACTTGGAAACTGCTATTGGTTTCTACCACTTGACTTTTCCCTGCTTTTATTTATATAACTATTAAAGAGGTACTAGTGAATGCTTGTTAAGTGTTCTGCTCTCTCAGGCGTTCAGGAGTGTTTTCTGTGTTCTGTTCAAATGTAATGGAAGTTTTTTTCTCATGCAAACATTTGAGCTTCTTCCAGTTATTGTGAAGGAAAAGTTCCCTCATTAACTCTAAACTATAAAATGTCATAAGTCCTTAAACATACGGATACAGTCCACAACGGAAAACATTTTAATCCAAGAGCATTGTAAGCAGTACCATTGGTTTGAATTCTTTTACCTAACAAACACAATTGTTATTTCCCCTTTTGAACAATTTTACTGAACAAGAAGTTGCTCATTTACCAGCTGTCCAATTATAAGGTATTCATTTAATCAAGTTCCCTTGATCACGTGAGTGTCTGATCTCTTTTCTAAAGGGAGCATGTTAACAGACTTATTCTTATTTGACTGCCTATTATGTTTAATTTAAATAGACGTTCCTTTTTATGATGAGGCAGGCAGAAGGCCAATGCCGTGCCAAAGACTGAGGGATTAGCAGTGGATTGAGAAATCCTTAATTTCTAGTTTTAGATTCTTTATGGCAAAGAATCTATGTGGAAGCTGAAAGACACTACCATTTCTCCTTATTGGAATACGTGGTAGCGACTTTCAGTCTATTGAAATAATGTGCCACTGTGTCCTGTTGACCCAAAGTGTGAAACAAGACTATGTGGAAATCTGACTGTATCCTAGTAAGAATTAATTAGCAGCAATGTTTCCAAGTGAAGGAATATAAACAGAACTAGAATCCAAAAAACCTACTTGATAGGGGTGCACCAATAGAGATTTTTTTGGCCAATACCGATAGCTGATTTTTAACGAGCCATATTGTGTAATACCAATCTGATTGCCGATATGGAGTGGGGCAGCTTGGAAAGGAGCATCTGGCTGGTAGGTCTGTTGTGAGGGAAGGGGCAAGGGGAGGGAAGTGGCGTGGCAGGGAGCAGATTGAGGCCCCTGTGATGGGGGAGGGGCTGGGGCTGGGGCAGGCACCACACAGCCAGGCCAGGGCATGCAATGGAGCTGCAAGCAGCTCATCCAGGGGGGATGGGGACAGGGACCGGGGGGGGGGCACCTCCTGCTGCTGCACGCACCCCCAGGGGAGGAATGTGGGGGGTGTGCCCCCTGGATCTGTGCACAGGGCAAGGGCAGACTGCCTGCTGCGAGCTGGGGCCAAGGCAGTGCTGGGCTCTTCCCAGCAGGGGGCTGGGCCAGGCTGCGCTTGGGGTGTGTGGTAGCAGTGCTGGGAGGGGGCTACGGGAGGGGCTGCAGTCACTCCAAAATCCACCATAGTCCCCCCAGTCCTCCCCCTCCCAACACTGCCATCGCCCGCACCAAGCACAGCCTGGACCAGCCCACCCTCTGAGAACAGCCTGGCACTGCCCTGACCCCAGCCCACAGCATCAGCCCACCCTTGCCGTACACACAGACCTGGGGGCACATGTGCCCCATGCCCTCCAAGGCGTGTGTGTGCATAGGGGCAGAAGCCACCACCCCCTCCCCACTCAGTCCCACACTCTGCTTCGGCTGGGCAGTGCCTGCACCTGCCCTAGCCCTGCTCCCTCCCTTGCCATGGGGGCCCTGATCTGCCCCCCCTTGCCCCTTCCCCCACAACAGACTTACCAGCCAGGTGCAGATGCTCTCCATGCTACCAGACCACGCTCCTGGCCACCTGCATGCTGCGCTAAAGCTGTGCAAATCTACATGGAATTTATTGGCCACATTATTGGCCATGTGAGTCAGCCAAAAAAAGCCGATTGCCAATACAGTCAGTTTTCCTTATATCAGTGCCAATCTGATATTGGACTGATGCATCAGTGCACCTCTACTATCTGAGTTACAATATTCCATACCTGTAAAACCAAACTGAAATCTAGAAGGAGATCCAGGGGTGAGACACTGAGAAGTGCAATATAAAAAGTATGCCCATGTTCCTGAATATGTTAAGGACAAAGGTTCTGGAAAACATTTTTTTGTTATCAATGGTTCTATGAGCTATCTGCTTAAAAAGATGTGGAAATTATGGAAGAAAGAGCAATGCAAGTAATTGTTTTATCTTACTAAATTTAACAATCACTGGTTTCAGAATTTTCATGAAGTAGCAGTGATGAGAGAGCCATTACAGCCACCTACACACGTGCACTGAGGTGAAGGAGGAGACTCGATTAATTGAGTCTACTGGAGCGTGGTAATAATTACTGTGCTCCAGCAGACTCCAGCATCAGCATCCCAGCACTGAAAAATGGAGGTGGGAATACTTTAACTAAAGCTTATTGAACGAGCTTTAGTTAAAGCACCCTCACTGCCATTTTTCAGTGTGAGGATGTTGATACACATAACGCTTCTGGCGCTTTAATCTGAGAGGCTCCCCAGTTTCTCTGAGCTGCTCTAATTAAAGTGTGCCTTCCCCTCCCAAGCACATGCATAAATGCCCTATGAAACGACAGTATGGTCTAGTGAGAGGAAAAATGGTTTTGTTTTTGGGTTTTTTTCTGGTGATCCTTTGTTGCCTTGCAATTGTTGCCACTGATGTATAGAAGGCTTCGGGGAAGGATAGTGAGGAGACATAGATTGAAAAGATTAGTTTTCTGATTGCACACACCATTTTTGTCTCCATCTCAGCTTCTCCAGGTAAAACAGACATTTGCATTACTTTCTATATAGGGAAGATTGGAACATGGAATAGAAGTGGGTGGCTAAAATTCTGCTTAGACCAGGCAAAGATGATACTAGTTGAATAAGGCAAACAACCAAGAGGAATGATATGAATGGTATTGTCTTTTGGTTCAATGTATGAGTCTGTTGTTTGTGAATTGAGTTTGAGTATAAGGTTTTAATTTGACTCCTAGTTGCTAGTAGAAGGGCAAATAGCATCTATGGTCAAACGGATTTTTTTTCCCTGTAGCAAGAAGTTTTCTTGTTTTTTTTTCAGATGTAAACCCTGCAATCAGCATACATACTTTTGCCACTTCTGGATTTTGTTGCTTCCATGTGCTTTACATGGCATCTTAATCCCTACAGAAAACAGATAATCAACATTTGGCAGCTGACTTGTCAAGCAGGGTGTCATTTCATGAGCATTTTAAACCAATGCTCAGATGTGTACAGTGACTGCCTGTAGTTTACCAGGTTCATTTTAAGATGTTAATTTTGCCCAGTAAAGCTCTAATGACTGGGCACCTACCCATTTATGAGTCTGCCTCTTGCCTCATGATATACTTTTACAGTTAGCAGAAACATTAGAGCTAAGTTCCACTGATTATAAAAGAGAAGAGGCTGTTGGCTGAGCACTTCCTGCTAGGGCTCTAAACCTTTGTTTCACCCTTTTATTTTGTTTCTGCCTCACTTTTTAACCATCAGGTCATACTGCATGGCCTGAAAAGAGCTGGAAGGGTTAGGTTGGAAGTCCAATGGTAGTATTTTGTTGATGGGCCTTATTTTTAAACTCCTTATGTTACAGCCAGGAGAGTACACCCCCTGAGTAAACTGGTGAGTAGATTTGTATTTACAAGAGTTTGTCAAGGGTACTCGGGACATTTTTGGTGCTGTCTTGTACAGTTGGTACAAATTTCTTTTAATAAATAATAAATAAGATCTATCAGCTTTATGTTCTCAGCTCTCACATATATTTCTCCCTAAGAATCCTCATGCTGACAGCTTTAGCAAATCCTGCTTGCCCAGCAATTCCTTATATTTCTGTTCAAAATATTGTTGTCACCATTTGGAGGCTATAAAAATGCCTGCACAGTACTCCTGCCACGAGGGTACCACGGCTGTGCAAAGCGAGAGGAAGGTGTAACAAATAAACTGTATTGAGACTTATCTGCAAGAAATAAGTTGTGCTTAGCATGACAGGAGAATAATGGTTTTGAAGTGTATATGGCGGGGGGGGGGGGGGAGGGGGGGAGGAAGGGGGTGCTTGTAGAGGCAACCAGAAGTAATGCAAGGCTCTTGCTTACAATGGCAAATCAGTTACAAAAAGGATCATAGGCGGGATCAGAGGAAAGTAGAGCTGGAAGGGAACTGATGAGGTCCTGCTCAAGATCATCCCTGACTAAACTATGCCAGCCAAGTGTCTGTGTAACTTGCTCTTGAAAAATTCCACAGATGGAGATTCTGCAAATTCTCTAGGTAGCTTGTTCCCATATTTGACCACACTTACAGTCAGAAAGTTCTTCCTAATCTCCGTCCTAATTTTCTTCTGCTGCAGTTTGAGGTCATTGACCTTTAATAGAAAAAAATCAAAGGTACAATCAGAGATTTCTGTAAGACTGGAGTTTATAGGTTATGGTATGTTACCAGGAGAGAAAACAGATTTGATCCTTTGGATGAGATCAGCATTGCTCTGATTATGCCAGTTCAGCAGTGATTGTAAAACCTTTCACAGCTGATCTTAACTTTCAGTCATGTTATTGCAATATATACATGTTCTACAGATGAAGAAAATCAAACTTATTAAAAGTAAAATAATATCCAAAGAATGGAAACACCATCAGTCCTGCACTGATTGGAACCTGTTATCATTCTGCTTTTACCACTGATACAGTGCCCCACAATCACAATCATGAGGAGTATGCTCTGGAATACAAAATCCTTTTTAGAAATCTTTCCAACTCTGTTTACCAAAAAGCCTCCTTCCCTTTTCGAGACTTGCCAGGAGAGACCTAGGAAGGAGTGTTTGTAGTTCGCTGAAAGCAGAGTTCTGCAGGAGAACAATTTTAAAGACATCCTGATTTGTATTAGGATTTGTAGGTCAGAGGGCAAATTTGGCTGGTCTGGTAGTTAAAGCATCAGTGGTGAATTGAATGGATCATTTTTATCACTTCTTATTGGAGTTCTGCTGCTACCAGCTCACTATCCAAGGAATACAACGTATTAACCATTCAGTGCTAAGGCTTACTAAGTAGTTTGGAAGGCTCTTGCTTACATTATCAAAAGTATGTCATGGTTCACCAGAGAGAAAAAAAAAGGAACAAAAATGGTGATTCTCATACATCGAGGGTGAGCAGCATTTTTTATATTGCAGTTATAGCATTCACGTCTACCATACTGGTGTTTTGCATGCTAATAACAGCACATGTCAGGGTAAATCTTTGTGAGCTGTAATATATTACTTGCTTTTTTTTCAAGTTGGTTAAAAATACTTTCATGAATCTCAAAATGCTTGGGTACTATAACCATCAAATCCTGAACATCTTCATTAAACACTAGCACGAGAGGTCTCTTCTGTGCCATATGTTTCTTCTTTAAAGGCCTTTGAATTCCTGTTTATGTGATGTTCCATACAGCACCCTAAAACTCTCATTCAAAGCCATTGCAGCAGTACCAGCCCTGACTAATGACATCCCTGTTCAACTCCTGAGCATATATGAGGGACAATAGCTTCCAACCAGTTCCAGTTATTTCAGTTAATCTTTTTCTGTCATAAGTAGAATAGGAAAAACCTTTCTGTCTAGTTTGCTTTACTGATTCTTATTTAGTTCTCTTTTTTCTGTAGTTCATATTAATAGCATATATTAGTAGTCTTCTAATTGCACGTAGTTAATTACAGATTGTTTTTCCTTTGATTAAAGGAGGTCTTTAAAGTTTTGCCTTAATTCCAAAATCTACAATGGGGATAAAGCCACATGAGGGATTTAAGTAATACACAATTTGTCCAGTTGTCTGCACAGTTAGACAGACATTGAGCGCTTGGAGGAGATACAATCTTTAGCACAAAGTGTTCTTTGTTGTGTATTCACTCCAAAGGCACCATAAGATTGCCACTTGAGGCTACAGGCCTGCTTCATCAGGATCTCTCTGAAAGCATAGGACTTGGCACCAGAAGATTAGGGTTTTGAACAATACCTACAATAATCTTTGCCAACTTCTACAAAAATTTCTACAAAGTAGACAAAGCTGTCTCGATTCTGGCCGAAGAACTGACTTCAAAGAGATGTTCCAGTGTGGGATCCTTCATTTCTTTGAATTCTTCTGTCATAACCGGAGTTCTCAATCATTATCATATATCCTTGGCACTGGAGGAATGCAACCCTCAGTTTCAGTTAAGCAACTGAACCACCAAGGATACAGTGGATGAGTGAACTTCTTCAGCCCAGCCATAGAGCACAAAAGAAATGCTGAGCATTTCTACCCTGGAGCAACCTAAAGCAGATGGAAAAAAAGACCTCCCACAGCCTCCCCTCCAAACAGCTAGTACTCTGATGAAGTCCCTAGAAAGAAAAGGTAGAATGATTGATAATCTTGAAAAGATACCTAGCACTAATTTTAGAAGTCTGAAATTGAACCTACTAAAAATTGTACTATTTTAGCAATCCACATTCACTGTACGATCTGTTCTTACCAAGGCTCAGCACTGATCTATATAACACTCATTCCTCCAGTGAGCCCCTTTTCTCCATTCCAAGCCTATGTCCAACCCTCTGGAACTGAAGTTTTCATACTTCTGGCACCCTGAGCCATTCTTGCTGTCATTAGGGAAAATCTTAAAGTATGCTTGCATCATGATGGTAGCTTACATTGACAGACCCAAGCTTGCTTTAAAAAGTTCATTTTTATAATTACTATGTCCTCTGGAATATTATTGTCTGAATCCTGGAGTTTTGCCTCAAAGTAGCCACCATAGCTTACAAAGGGCAGAAATACAGCAAGGCACCCTCCTTTGATACTGCACTAGAGTTATAGCTATGGGAATTATGGCACAGGTTATTCTTGGCTCCAGTTCTCTGAATCAGAAGTGAGGAATATAGACTTAATATTTGAAGAACAAGGGTCCCCTTACTACCAAAACATACTCTATTCAAGAGAAACTGCAAATGACCAATACTGTGGCCCACTCTGCAGACTGTTCCAGCCTAGCAGTGGCCAGAAAAATAAATGATTATCTATAATGCCTTGTTCCCAAAAGCCAGTTCCTGTTACTTTGTCTTATGGATACTTGTCAGGTTGCTGGCAGTCGTCATAAACTGGTTTCTCTTTTTCATAAAGCAAGGACAACATTCATCCAATGGCTCTGTATCTGACAAAAGAAAAATGTGCAGTCAGACTCTCTTACTAAACAAAGCCAAGACCAGCAGAAGCAGTACTTAAATGTATGTGCCTTTACCCATCTCCTCCACAAGTGAGGAATGTCTGTAGGAGAGGTTTGTCTGCAAGACGAACAGTAGGAGAGGTTTGCCCTCAGGAATAACCCCAAATATCTCCTGTTCTGTTTCAGAGTAGGGAGGAACAAAGCATATTTTCCTCCTGTGCTAGCAGGAAGGACCTTCTCCACATGTTTCTTCAAATACTTCTTACCCATTGGATAATTCTAAATGAAGTGGAGAGACAGGGACTGCACATTTGTGGCCAAGACAACAATGGTTATATCCTAGCCTGCTTGAGTTATATCCTAGCCTGCTTGGGTTATATCCACTGGCCCTCTGTTTCCCTGCTCCTGTCTGAAAATCTGCTCTGTCATGGGACTGATACAGGATCACAGCATCTGGCTACACAGATGTTTATCTGTTAGCCAATATGGACCTTCTTGTTTGGGTCTAGGACATCCTCTTAAATCTGAGAAACCTGTCATTGTGCAAGGTTTTTGCCACAAATGGAGAACATTTTATTTTGGGAAATGAATAAAGGAATATCATCCATTTACTTTCCCTTGAGTACCCAAGGACAAAATAATCCTCTCTTGACAGCCAAATGGCATCCGTAAAGTGACTAGTATCGCCAGCTTTCTCATCAACAGACCCATTTTCTTACTGGTCTTTCCCCCCAAATTTCACATTAACCTAGGGAGATGAATCTTCTTTCTTTAGATGTATAATGGACTGTAGGCTTTTACCTAGAGTCAACTAATAACTTTAGGCAACTAATAACTTGTAATCTGGGGAAAAGTTGTAAGAGAGAGCCTACTTCACTTCATAGGTTGTCCAAATATGTTATGTTGCATATTGAATTATGTTAACTGTAGTCAGAGTTTCCATACAAGAAAGGGAACAGGGCATTATTTACTAGGGCTACTGTTACCATAGGCCAGGGGTGTTGCACATGCCACAAGTGACACATGGCAGATTAGAGAGGAGACAAGTAACACAGCAGCAGGCAGGGCAGGGAGAAGAAAGCAATCAGGTAGGGGAAGGGGATCAGAATAGTACTTGGGGAGGGTGTGGGGCTCATTTGTGGCATGCCTGCCATAAAGATGGCCCTCCCCACTATTTTAGGACATGGCATACAAAATGTTACACTAGTGTAAAAAGGAGGAAAGCCCTATGCTGCTCTAATTTATTAAAATCCAGTGTAGAATTCTCCTGGGAAACTTATATACATGTTGTGTTGTACATAGCTAATCTTAGGGTGGTCAAGGTATAAATGGGCTCTTTACCTGCTCCCCTGCTGTCTGGTGGTGAACTGCTGTAATAGTAATCTGTTGTATGCACCTATACCAGCGCTAATCTCTCTGATCCAGAGCCTGGTGTATGTCATCCTGGTGTACAAAATCAGTGCAAATTACTACATAAATGTCATTTTTCCATTGTGAAGATTTGCAGAACACCTACTTGGGGTTCAGTTGATACTTTACCAAGTACTACTTCTTGGACTTTCACATCATCTATGGATGCTTGATTTGGGAGAGCAGTTCTACAGTCTTTATTTAGATGAGAATTCCTCTACCCATAGGCACTGACTTTTATTTTTGCTGAGCAGGCCTAAGATGATGGATATATGGAAAGCTTTATGCATTTCAGGTGGCCCTCTTCGCAAGGGAAGCAAGAGCCCTCAGGCCTCCATGTACTTGGTATCTCTGCCAACTTTCAATCAGAGGTAGTGCTGCTTATTAATTGTGCTCATATTTGGGAATCCATGGAGGCCCTCAAAGAAGAAAGAAGTTACCCACCAGTATATTTTAATTGTCTCTTTGCAGTCACACTGCACTGCATGTGGCACATAGAGCCTGTCTGGTGCAGGTTGGACATGGCACAGGGGTTAGGTCTGGGGCATATGCTATATACTGGATCTGGGGCCAGTCCAAATCAAGACAATAGACTAACTCTATGTGCAGAACTAGCAAACGGAAGCTAAACCTGGACAGCTGAATGAAACAGAGATATGCTGCTCCTCTGTAGCTTCTACCTGCCGTGGGATGGGAACTGACACACAAAACAGTTCCCACAAAAGAAATGGTTATGCAGTTAAGTCTCCCTCTTCCCCCTTTAATTTGCTGTACCTTTTTGTAGGGGACAGGAGTGGACTCTCAAGACAGTTATCATGAAAAACCTAATATATGCTAAGCTCCTTCCCAACTTGGTCTATCTTGTTCTTCCATCCATATCCTGATGTCAGATACAATTTAACCTGTAGACAAGCCCTTAGAGGGCAACCTTACCACTAATGATTCTGATTCTTTCAAAGAGGGATTGGCTGTGTCTGAGAACCACTGAGACCAGGAGAACAAACAAGGAATGTATAATGGGGACATCTTGAACTCCTTTACCTTAGAAGTTATTTTCCCACTTAACATATTTTTCCAAGTGGTCAGTGGATATTTTTAGATGGGTACCCTTCAGTTATGGAATAAAAATCACACTGGACCAAGGTGTGGGACTTAATATAGCAAGTTCTGGAAATATGCCAAAAATCCTGCAAGACCAAAGAAAAGTGATGGTGTTGAATTCTGATCTCTTTCAAACCTCTAGAACAGAAACTAATTCTTTATGCATCACAGAAAACTTGTGATCTTAGCTATATATCCATATGTAACATTTGTTTCTCATCCTGTTTGACATCAAATTTTAAAATGATGCTCGGATGATTACATTATGATTCCCCCTTATTACAAACTTCTGTGCTTCTTAGATATTGGCGTTGAAAGTATGTCAAAATTGGAGAAAATGCAAAATTGTACTAGTAATTGTGTATTTTAATGTGACTATCAAAGAGTACCAGGGCTAGAAATAGTAACAGATAAGTACAAATGCTTTCACAACGAATTGATTTTTCTAAGCAATGGTACTGAACCAACATTAATTTTGATTTCTACGTCAATGCTTGCTAGAGTTTTCTTGCAATAGATATCCCATTACTTAAACCATCCGTAAAGATGGTATTCCAAGTAGCGAAGGACCAAAATTCTCAAACAAAAAAGAAAAACCTTATCATTATTGTCAAGAATATATTTCCCTTTTAAAATAACAATGGTAGACTGCAATTGTTTTAAAAAATGCTGAGAACTCATGACATTTATTATTGTAGTGTCCCACAGCAGCCTTGATTTTAGTTTTGCTCACCTTTCATCAATAGATTGCAGACCTTGGACCACTTGTACCATGTAGTTTAAGTTGGAGCCTATGAATTCTAGAAGTTTGGTCTTCAGCTATATCGTGCATAGCCTAAATACTTGAAGTTTGAGCCAGTACAGAAGAAGCTTCCATTGTGTATTGGGAGGACATCAAGATAGATTCTCTCTTATCCATAGCACTGTAGTAGAGAGCCTGGTATGTCCCCAGGCAGGGGAAGACTTATATGCTGAAAGTGCCCACGGCATGGCTAACTGCCTAGCAATAGGACAACAGGGCAGAGCCCTGTTTAGGCAGCAAGGGCACTACTGCAGCTTAGCCAAAGAAACAGCAATAGGATGCTCTAGATGTTGATGGGACACAACTGTGACCAGTCAGGAGAACATGTGACTGGAAGGGAAGTAACCCAGGGGACATAAGCCTGCAGGCCATTTCAGGTATTCCCAGGGCTGAGAGAGCCAGTGAGTGGGGAGGTGGTGGTATGATGGCCCAGAGGGGGACTTTGAGTGGTTGCTTGCATTTTGGATTTAGTTTTATACCGGAAATCTGGGTGGTAACTGTAGGGGTGGTAAGGAGGCTACACAGGGCTATCTAAGAGGCATGCCAGGCTTTGAGCCCTGCCAGGGGCAGAGGCACCAGACAGAGGGAGATAGGCAGGCTGAGGTTAAGAGGTCAGAGTCTGAGAGTGAGGCACAGGCAGGTCAGAGGCTGCGAGGGCCAGAGCCTGAGCCACAAGAAAGCAATACAAGCAGGCTGTGGCTGCCGAGAGGCTGAGACTGAAAGGTCAGGCCAAAGCAAGTGGGGCAGGCTAAAAGTGTACAGCCAGAGTAATCTGTAGGCCAAGGCCCAAATCCTATACAGGAAGGCAAATTACAAGAGTAACACCTGCAGGACATGGGCATGACTATGGGCGAGGCTGGAGGCCACAATGAAGAGCCTTAAGACTAATTAGGATCAGTAGTGCCATGGATAGTGACCGGCTCAGAGTAGTGGCAGCCAGGCACCGGTAGGCCTGCCTGGACTCAAGAGACACCCATGAAGAACCATGGAGTTTTGGTTAGTGGGCAGAAGGCCATGGGAGGTCAGTTAGGTTGGTTTGACATTAGTGAGAGTACTTCAGGACTCAGGGGAAGCCTCCCAATCTGTCAAAAGAACATGAAGGAATGAATAGTGAGATGAACAGGAATGTTATATACAGGACTGAGACTATGGGCAGAATTAGGGAAGCCTAGGGGGCATCACAGCTGCCCCAGGGCCTCTCCTGCCACAAACACTTTATGAGTTTGACTGAATTGGAAATCTACTTCCTGAAATTGTTACAACTTAAAAACCTTAAAAATTTAATGTTGCCTTTAGCTTAAATCTAAAGGTGATTTCAAGGGATACAAAAACTTTAGAATGCCTTCTTAGTAGTGAAAATCTGCTACTTTTGAAGACCCAGCTTTAAACTCTGTGTTAGATGAGCATATTTAAATGAATTGAAATAAAATATCTGCCTTTTCCTATTAGTCTCATTCTTTTGAATCAATTCCTCTCTCAGTCAAAATACCAGCGAAACATCATGCAGCTGTTTTATCCTTCTTGTTGTCCAAGGTAATAAAAGTCTGTTGCGGACTTCTATGTAAAATTTAGAAAAAAGTACATAGGGAGACAAGGAAACTGAAGAAATTTAAACAAAACCTCTGTTGATCCTACCAAAGGATTGGCTGAAATCATGTTTAGTTTAAGAAGGATAATGAAATAGCACATGAATAGATCAGAAGTGGTGTGTCAGAAATTAAGCCTCCTTTATGGACAAAATAATAGTGGGTTGACGACCCAATAATCCCTTTTTAGCATCCTCAAGAAAGAGACTTTGGTAAAAAAAATAATGGTGCCAGGTTGGAGATGTGTGGGCTGGAAGATACAAGCTTTACCATAATGGCTGCCTTCTGTATCATTTCCTGGGCCACTGGTACCAATCATGACATTATCGACTTTTCTTATCTTATTCTGAAAGATGCTCTGACTTTATTAAGCCAGAGAAAAGGATGCATGTGACATCCTGATCTCCACCAGCTAGGTTCTCTGTATAACATCTGGAATATGAGAAATGAATTCCTGTTGTTATCCTCTCCTTCTTCCTTGTCTTCCCCCGCCCCCCCCCCCGCCTTTCTTTTCTCTCTTTGCTTTCTGTTTATTAAGAATCTAATTTAACTAGCCAACGCTGTTAATTTTATAATGTTACAATGATCCCTTGATTAGAAAGACGATTAAAAGTAGTGCCTAATTCTGGTATGAGCCACATTTCAGAATAGCTGATAAGATATTGTGCTGTTCCTGTGTGTCTCAAGCAGCCAGAGGGAAAAAATCCCTACATGAGGGACAGAAACTGCATTTTCCATTATTGTTCCTCCTTTGCATCCCATTCTCTGTGTGTTTGTGGAAATAGGAGGGGATTTCCATGAGAATAGCAGCAGCTCCAGCTCACCTCAGCTAACTTTTGCTTTTTCTCCTCAAAAAAGAAAGCCATTGCCATATTTAATGCCATCTAAAAAAACCTGTCAGACAGTGGGTACCCTTAGGAAAACTGTTTACAATGAAAACAAAGGAGGATGTTGTTAAAATGAAAGCTTTGCACAATACTTGAGATTTCAAATGTTATATTACTTTTCCTTATTTTTCTTATTTTTTCATAAATGGTTATAAATATGTTTTAATGATAGGATTGATATCAGCATATCTCTATAGTGGAAGCCCTAAACACATGCAAGTGTTTCATGCTGTACTGTGGAAGGGTCATGTTTACACTTCAACTCTAAGCCCATTACAACTGCAATTAACAGATTAGCAAAGGGAGCTTTTTTTCAGAAAGGTCAAAATGTAGATTGTGATGGAAATTAATTTCTGTCATTAGTGACCCCGTCTGCAGCTTTAAGTTCAAGTGGAATTTAGATATAATACAGTATTATATAAATTGACTTTTGCTTGGGACACCTTTGCTCTTAAGGAATATGCTATCTTTAACATGTCCACAAATGGTTAGGCCCTTTTTTATATCATCCAGAAACTGGAATCCTTTGGGATAAGTTGATACAGTACTGACTTAGTGGGAAGTGTGACACCTATTGGACAACATCTGGGTTTTCCTTCAAAGCTGTTGCAAATATTGATTCGGCCCAACCCTTCTTAGGTTTGAGTTCAAAGTGGGTGCGTCTACACATTCCATTAATACACAGCAATAAACTGCAGAGCAATAAGCTTGTTGGTCTGTAGTTTATTGCTCCCAGGAAGCTCCTGAACACGCAGTTTATGCATATGCCTGGACTGCAGCACATTGAGTTAGGCTGCAACAGCGCTGGCTGACAGAGAGCCCAGGTGGGAGGGGGGCGGGGGTCAGCCTGCCAGCCCGGGGCTGCTCTGATTGGGCTCAGTGTACTGTGGAGGGGCTGTCTGGGGCATGAGGGTGCTTCAGTGCAGGGCTAACCAGCAGGCAGTCCCTGCACTGAAGCACCCTCATGCCTCAGCCAGCCAGCTCGGTATCTACACATGCGCTGCTGTGCATGAAAAAACTCTGCAGGAGGGTAGGTTGTGTATTTGTAAGTCCTACCCTGCTGCAGAGTTTATTAGTTTCATGCACCCTAATAGAGGTGCACATGTAGATGCTGAGACATTTACTGCGCAGTTAGTCAACTGCTTGGTAAAGTCTTGTGTAGATGCGCCCAGTAAAAGACAAAAGTATGATTGCAAGAAAATCAGATAAACACGAATGTGCCTTAATATTATATACCTATGTTTGATGCATGTAAATTTTTCATATTTCTCAAGCTGGATAGTAATGTTTGTCTCCCATTCTTCCAGTATGTACAAGATACTCCCAATATTCAGAGGGCTGTGTGAGAGTTAGATTCACCTGGGAAGAAAATCAGATAAAGTTAAATTTCTATACTTAATTATCATATACCTGGACCTTGGCATCCTGTATCAGTATTTTAGCTCCTGCCATTTCTAGAGAGCTATCAGTGATTTTCTCACAGGACAAACCTACCTTTGTCTCAGTCTCTCCATGCAGACAACAGACAAGCTCATCATTATTCTGTGTACTGATAGGGAAGTCACAGTCAGAACATCCTTGATACCAGGGGGTACCCTTTTTTTGTCTCGTTAACCACTGTGTTTTTTGCCACAGGCCACTTCAGCACTTTCCAGATAACCAAAAGGGTCTCAATCTTCCTGTTACCTTAAATTGCTTCCAGGAGTACTGTGCCCTATTAAAATGAACTTGTTTAACTTGGCATGCACCAACTTTCTCTAGAAAGAGCTGTATGAATAGACAACATAATTTAACAAGATTAATATAGAGGTCGTTTGTACTCCAAAATGTATGTGTGTGTTCTTAGAATAACTTGGGTAATGGGAATTTTCTTTGAACAGCCAGAAGAACCCAGATGCTCAGATAATACAGTGATGGATAAGAAATTTTGAGGCTGCATACAGGAACACATTCAGTGCATTCATTTCCATATGTCACTCTTCTTCTATCCCACCTGACAATGGTCTTGATAAAAAAATTACACAATTTTACAAGCTGTTTGCACTATTGTCTGACATGTGGTAGGTCTTCTAGAAGTGGATACCATCCTGATGATCTGTGTCTATATTTAATCCTGCTCCCTGGCATCAGACTCCCCATCAATGGCATAGCCATTCAATGGCATAGCCAACTCATGCACAGAGATTTCCCCTACCTCAGTGGTGTTCAACCTTTTCTCATTTGCAGCATCTCAAATGGAAGTGTAGACTCCTTTGAATGCCAAATGTATGTATTCACATACTTTTGATTGATCATAATCATCTTTTGTGGACCTTAGACATTGTGGACCCCTGGGGGTCTGCAGACTGACCAGAGGTTGAAAATCACTGACCTAAGTTGTACAGAACACTTAGGTATTAATCTGCTCTTCTTTTTTCCAGACAAGAAGCCCTTCTTGCTGCCATCAGTGAAAAAGATGCCAATATTGCTCTGCTGGAGCTTTCATCCTCTAAGAAGAAAACTCAAGATGAAGTGGCTGCACTGAAACGGGAGAAGGACCGCTTGGTACAGCAGCTCAAGCAGCAGGTGGGTAGGGGCAGGAAAAGAGAGAACAGGACCGCAGGGGTATTGGTGTGGGCTTAATTACTCCGGTCTTTATACCTTTATAAACTAATAATATGGAGCCTCATTGTGTGTTGTGACAAGCAGGTACATGAACTAAATTCAGTGATAGTAACTGCATGTTGATTTGTTATATGGAAGATCATACTTCAAACTCTAAAATCTGAACATCAGTTTAAAACTCCATGGTAGTATGGTGGGGAGGGCATGATCTTAGCACAAAGGATTTCTTTGTGCCACTGCACTGACAGTCACCATGGTATTAAATTAGTAAAAATGTATTTATGAAAGGGACACCCTTTGGTGGGTCCATACTTTGTGCTATTAGGGAGGAGGTCTGGGAGAGAATGTTGCCTCCTGTAAAGTTGAGAACACCCTGCCACCCTCTAAACTGGTTTGTCAGTTCTGAAAGAAACACTACACGGGAATGCCATGTAGCATATGGACAGATGTAACGTGTAGTGCTGTAAACACACCTGTAGCGCTAAAAGGTCTAGGCAGACAAATACATGTGTGTCCTGTAGTGCTACAAAATGTCAGATGTGCAACAAAAATGTTGCTGGATGAAACAGCAGCTTCTCTGTAGCACTACGGATTACATGTGGACAGTGAACACTAGAGGGACCAGTTATCTCTTTGTCCCCCAGCATCCCACAGTGCTTTGTTTTCTCTATCCAGGAGGGGAGGGAGAGAGTAGCTAGTTAATGAACACTGCCCTAGGTACTTAGATGTCATCAGGACAGGAGACCAAAAAGCCCTGTACGTCTCGGTCTCCTGGCTCTGGTAGAGGGGTAGGGAGCAGAACTGCAACCCTCAGGAAACTTGGGGTCTGCAGCATGCTCACTGATGAGATCCTTTCTCTGCCCTATGTGGAGGAGGGGAGCCAAGCTGCAGGGCTGAGCAACCCCTCTATCACACCTTCTGGCTAGAGAGTGTGCTGCTGCATGCCTTTGTGGCAACTTTGTAGTGCTCTGGCGGAGTGGGGATAGGGTGCAGCAGGGCATTACGTCTGTCCAAACATGTAGCACTACATTTCCTTAGTGCTTCAGAGTGCTGCAGCACTTGTCACACTACAAATGCTATATCTGTCCACAGCCATAGTTGTAGGCAATTTGACAGACCTCACACTGGTCAGGGGAAGGTTCTTCCCTCTTCCCTTTCTCCTCTGTCTACCAAACAAAACAAAACAAAATAAGAAAAAGAAAAGTTGAGGAACTGAGGAAAAAGATTTGGGACCTATAAAGTCTGTTTAGCAAGCTATAAAAGTCATTTAAGCACCACTGGTCTCTAGTAGGTTTCTCCTCAGTCACTCCCATGCTGTATTTCCCATAACAGCACATACTCCACTGCCAGCTACTTGCATGCCTCCAATGACTGCCATCACCCTGCAAATTTCTGTATGTCAGTTTATCTGTCAGCAAGATGATTTGTTCAGCTACCAGAAGCAGAAATCAGAACCTTTTGCCTAACAGTTCCTGTCAGCCTGTGCCTGCATATTGCTCCCTTCAACCTACTCCTCTGCCCTCCAAAGTCATAAAAGGCCAGAGTGCAAACAACTCTTCTCAGTTCCTTCCAATCACTCTTGGCTAGGAGAGACAACAGTTAGCAGTGTTCTCACTATTGGTAGTTTTCCTGGCTTTTTTCCTACTGAAAATCTTGTATAATAATGGCTGGTTAATAGTCATGTTGGACAAAGCACTCTTGATTCTGTTAGCTGGTGATTGTAATAAGGAATAGCAAAGTAAGAAGACTGTTCAGAGTTCCATCCAGAAACTCTGGATATGCTTGATACTTTGTTGGATTTTCATTTGTTGTTAGAGTATAATTACAGTTGTCTGAGTTATGGTAGTTGTAGTATTACAGTATATTACCATGCTTTGTTTTCAGAAATCTAACACTATCTCTTCTAAAGTATAAAATGTTTTGTAGTTCTCTTTTGTACTTTTGCTTTGCTCCAAAGCCCCTCACCCTCTCCCCACAAAAAAAGAAATAGCATCCTGCACAGGAAGGTTATTGCATTGCTTCCCCCTTCTCTTGTTTTTCATCTCAGATGTTCTTGCAGCTTGTGTTGCTTTTGGATTTCATGTCTGATGTCTTGCTCACTCACTTTTGGAGTAACAGTCAATCCATTGTGAATGCCCACCCATTCCTTGAAGGTTTGAAGCAGAATTTCTTCAGGTGGAAAACTATTTCCACTTCCTCATATATATTGTAAATCATGTTAGTATTTCCTGCCTTATGGAAGCAATTATGAATGGTATCAGCTTTAGGAGAGTCCCAAGAATGACTTGGCATGTGAAGAGCACCCAGAAGCATCATTCCATTGGCAACAGCGACATTTTTTATTTTGTCAATTTCCATGAGTGTTTTGTGACATGATTTTATTTTTTGTATCTGTTCTTCATGTTTTTGATAATTATTTGGTCAAGAGGCTGCATGAATGAGGACATGCTGGCAGGAAAAAAATAATTGATGTTCTGTAATACTACATTTGGCATATGTGCAGTAGAATTATCCAATGATTAAACAATTTCTTACCTTTTCTTGTAAGTTAAAGTTCTCATCCATTTAACAATTCCATGAAAATTCTGCTTGTATTTCATCATTTTTATTTGTTCTGATGAGTAATCTTGACACTATGGAAGCATCATGGACTCTCTGTTAACCAATGGTCTTCTTTCATTGCCTGATACATTGCAGGTCAGCAGCAGTGTAATGTAGCCTTTCTCCTTCTTTCCAGCCCAAACAGACTGGAAAGAATGCTGAAAGCAAGGGTCTGACTGAAAGAAAAGGCTAGCTTCATCTGTGCTGAAAATATCATCAGCAGAATACTCTTGCAGCAGTTCAGGCAAAACCTATAACACCCATCTTTCTGCCAACATCATTCTGCATCAGCATTCTGCTTTTCACCATTCAACTTTTTCAGCATGATGCAATATCTTTCCTTCCATCTGCTAAGCCAGTCAACAGTGGGTTTAAAATCATTATGCCAAAATATCATTGGCAATCTTATTGCCTTCTTGACAAAAGATATGGCAATTGATTAATGCATTATGCTGTTGTGTAGGTATGAACCAAAACAGGAGTGTTTCTTCTACTTCACTGTCTTTCTTCAATTTCTTGCATTTACAGTTGGCGTTGAGGTTCCCAACGTAAGTGGATTCAAGCTTATCTCTTAACTTGAAAATTCTGCTGAGACAATTGCAAGACAACAGCTTTGCTATTGCTTCTCTTTGATGGCACTTTCCCAACTGCTGGTACTCCTACAATACAGTTAACCTTTCAGAAAAAGCTGATGCCTTTTCACTCTTATTTGTAGTTTCGGTCTTATTTGTAGGTTGATCCCATGAGAGATGATGTGCTCAGCAGCTACCTGCTGTTGCACAGCAACCTAGCTGTGTACATATAAGACAATATGCATGCACATAAGCAGTGTGAACCAAAGTAGATAGATAGCTGGCAGAAGAAAGGGTTTCTTCACATAGACTCTGCTTGAAGATTTTGATTTTAATATGTGGCTGATTCAATATGTACAGCGTTTTGGTTTTTGATTTTGAGTATTAACATTCAGCTGATTCATTAATCAAAATGCATTCATGGCCCAAGTAGTCTCTAAGGTGCTTGTACAGGTGTGGGGATGCTGCTCCAACATGCTGTAATTACAGCATGTCAGAGCAAACTTGATTTATCGGGTCTGCTGGAGCATGCTAATTAGCAGCTTTGTCTCGTGTATCAAGCTCATTGAGCAAGCTTTAGTTAAAGTGTCCACGCGGCCTTTTTGAAGCGCAGGGATGCTGATACACAAGACACTGTGGGCACTTTAATTAGAGTAACTCTCAGAGCCACTCTAATTAAAGTGCTGCCCCCCTCACTTCTGGAGCACATGTGAAGATGCCTTAAGATGCTACCCCACTCTGCTTTCTGCCTAGCTTCAGACTACTTCTCTCTATGTCAGGGGCGGGCAATTATTTTGAACGGAGGGCCGCTTACCCAGTTTTGGCAGACTGTTGAGGGCCACATGGGCAGCCCCACCTCCTGAGAGGTGCCCCATCCCTTGACAGGTGCCCTGCCCCCAGGTCACCATCTTGGGACCAACATCCCAATGTTTTGGGACCAATGCCCCAGGGTCAGCACTGGTGGGGCCCAAAGTGGGGCGCAGGCTGGCAGGGGTCCGTGGAGCTGGGCTCGGATGCACCAGCAAGGAGGGGAGAGCTGTCCCGGCTCCATAGAGCCCCTGGCAGCTGGGACCCCGTGGTCCTGCCACCCTGCTCTGGGCCCAGCCGGCACTGGCCCCAGGACACCGGTGCAGGCCCCATGCTCCCACTGACACCCCACCCGCTCACACTCAGTGCCCCCTAGCCCCGCGGTACAGTGGGGGGGCAGCACACAGCTCTGACTCCCTGCTCGCCAGTAGGGAAGAAGCTGGTGCTGAGCACGGGGAAAAGTGGCCCTTCACCTCCCCCATGGCCAGCGCTCCCTGCTGCAGGTGCTCGCAGCCCTATCGTGGGGCTATCTGGATCGTGGGGCTATCTGGAGCAGGCACAGGCAGCTCCAGACAGGCCGTGAGTGGCTGCAGTGCGGGGCTCCTGGCCATGGGGTAGGCGAGGGGCCACTTTTCCCCATGCTCAGCACCAACTTTTAACCCGCCCCAGTGCCAGCCTGGCAGTGGGGCCAGGTTACAAGGTGGTGCTGAGTGCGTGGGGGGGGGGCGCGGAGACAACAGCCCCTCCCTGCCCCCATGCCCGGCAGCCCACGCTGCAGCCACTCGCAGCTGGTCTGGGGCTGCCTGTGCCTGCTCCAGACAGCCCCGCATGGGCTGCGAGCGCCTGCAGCACAGGGCCACTTTTCTCCACGCAGGGAAGGAGCCCAGGGAAAAGCTGAGTGCAGGGAGGAAGTGGCCCCTCCCCCGCCCGGTGCCCCATGCTGCAGGCACTCGCAGCCTGTATGGGGCTGTCCAAACCAGGCACAGGCAGCCCCACGCAGGCTGCAAGGAGCCGCAGCGCAGGGCACCAGGCATGGGTGGGGAGGGGCCGCTTCTGCCCTGCGTTCCTTCCTTGTCCAGGATCCCCCCCTTCCACTTACCTGAGCTTCCTGCTGGGGCAGCCATGTGCTCCCAGCCCAGAAACCCCAGCTGGGGCTTCCAGCATTTTTGACAGGAACCAAGGGCAGAGAAATATTAATTTTCCAAATCTTTTTAGGGGCCCCGCGGGCCAGATAGAATGGCCTCATGGGCTGAATGTGGCCCGTGGGCTGTATTTTGCCCACCCGTGCTCTATATATTCTTAACAACACTTGCCATTTTAAAGATTAGTTTTATATACACACCTCAGCTGAAAAGGAGACAATACAGTTAGCAATCAGAATTGAGACAGATATCTGAACCTTGCTCCTGTTCTTAACATACACAGTTGAACTTCCAAGAAAGAAGCAGTGCTTCTGCAAGAAGCACCCTTTGGCTTTTTCTGTGCCTACTTCTTTGTATCTGCCCCCAAACCATTTGGTAGGAAATTTGATGGTCCTTTTGGGTCTATTTCCATTCCCCATCCTGTCTGGAGGCCATCTGATTTATTTTTGGGAAGCCAGGAACAATAATACAAAAGATCAACAGGTACTCAAAATTACTCAGATTACATATCTGTTTGTTTCTATCTTGTTTTTTTCTCTACCCGTCATATCCACCCTCCCCATCTTTTATCAAGCATAGATCTCATGAGGAGATTCTGTTATTTCTCAAAACTTCATATATCTATTTCAGATTTTAAAAAGTTTCCTGATTTCCTCCCCCACCCCCAAGCCAAAAAAAAATTTTGAAAAACAAAATCGGGCGTAAGTAACCTCCATATTCATTTGCAACTCAGATTGAGAATAGCATTCCTAGCCTCAGTAATTCCTTCCCTAGTCCCTAGTTTGCAGCTCTCAAGCTCCGTCTCACAAATTTTCCTGTATTGATCCATCCTGCTCACAGGAAATCAAATACCATCTGTTGTGGGAATACACAGATTACAACGCAGAGTTCTCCTCACCATCATGGCAACATTTCCCAAAATGCAAAGCAGTTGTGTTTACCCTTCTCTTGACAACTGAAGGACTCAGCATAACCTCGCTCAGCAAGTCTCATGCAACATACAATATCATTTTAAAATGTTTACCATCCTCAGGTTTAGGGTAAACAGGAAGAATCTCGTCTAATGCCATCAAAGAAAATAGAATTTATAAAGTTATTCTTGATTCCACCACAGTGTCAGCATTTCTCCCATAATTCAAATTTGAGGTTATAACAAAAATTATAAACCTATTACAGAAAAATCCTCAAACAACAATAAGCTCATGTCTGACAGTTGCAGGGCACAACATCTGCTAGAAAGTGAAACTCTGGAAGAGGTTGTCTAGGAATGTTGTGAAATCCCTTTCATTGGAGGTTTTTAATAGCCCGGCCAAGTAAGCATTTGCTGGAGACAGTCTAGGTATACTCAATCCTGCCTTAGTTGAAGGGTTTAGATTAAATGATCTCTTGAAGCCCTTCCATCTCTGTATTTTTGTGATTTTTATATAGATGTTCCTTTGAGTGTTCCTTAGCACATACTTTCTTCTCTATATTCATAAAAACCCTGAATATCATATGCAAGGTGTTCCATTCTCAACTCCTTTAATTCATGTTAAAGTGGTGACAGAAACTTCCAAAATGTGTTGGGGTGTGCACATATCATCAGTCTAAAGTCTCTTGTCAAGGGATGAATTTTGCCTACAAATAAATGTCTTGGAACTCAGAGCAGTACATCTGGTGTATGTACTATTTTTACATGTAATCCAAGTCAAGATGATAGAGGTGTTGACAGACAACACCACTGCAGTGTTTTATATATGAGGCAGTGGAAAGCAAGATCATCTCTTCCATCAGGAAGTGGTCCAGCTACAGAATATGTGCTGGAATGTGTATCAAACACTGACTTGTGAATACCCTTGTGGCTTGGCTGAGAAGTCAGTTTTTTCAACCTCAAACTGTTTATCAAGAAGTCAGATATTTGGTTATCCAGAAATGGTGTTGCCCAGCCATAGACTTGTTTGTGATGGAAATGAACACCAAATGCAACACTGAATGCAGCAACATTTAATAGCAAGTACTTTAAGAAGTCTTAAGCAAAATGCTGCAACACTGATATTAACAGCACCAGCTTGTCTACAATTTTGGTTTTCAGACCTCCTAAAACTTTTGCCACAAACTCCAATGACTATACTACAAGCATTGGGCTTCATCTGCCAAAAACTGAGAAGACCCTTGATCCAGACCCACCATCTCTTCACTTTACAGTTAGAATGCTTTCTGATGAACTACTAAGGGAAAATCTCATTCCAGGGTTATCCAGAAAAATCTAGTTAATATGTGAAAGGACCCCACAAGATTGTCTTACAGTTCCAGATGGAAAAGAATTACCATTTGGACAAAGCAGCATCACCCTTCTCCCTTTCTAACAGAGATTTCATTAATTATGGATTGAGTATTCTTACTAAAATCTGGACTTTCACTATAGTTTTGTAGGAGTTCACTTAACTGCCTATCATTCTCTAATTTGAAATTACAGTTTTTCAGACTGTATAGTGTTTAGGTTTGTAAAGGAATTAGTATGTCTTCTATCCAGTGAGAGAACATCCTTCCTTGTGGTATCTTAACATTTGTATTCACTGGTCTGGTGGTTCCTCAATTTGAAGCATTAGCTTCAGGATCATTATATCATTTTTTTAATTAAGATATCATTTTATGTGGCCATTATTTCAGAAAAGGTTTCACAGCAGGTACATAACACACCATCTTTTAAATGGATAAGATCTCTCTCTCAGACCCCATCCAAGAATCCTATATGAAATATTTTCTGATTTTCATATTAATCAGACTATTATTTCACTGGCTTTGTATCCCAAAATGCATGGTAATATTTCTGGAAGAAAACTGAACTTGTTTGATGTCTTTAGAGCAATCTTTTGTTTAGATAAAATTAAACCATTCACAATCGCGTCTTAATTATTCATAGCCTATGCCAAAAGAGCCAAAAAGAAAGCTGTTGCTTCACAGAAGTTATCCACAAGGATTTCAGCAGGTATTAGGATGTATTATAAAATAGCTAAACTCAGTCCTCTTAACAATTCAAAGTTCATTCTACCAGGGTTCACAGCAGCTTCTTAGAGAATGTGGTCATCACTGAAATGTGTGTAGCTGCCACCTGCAGTTCAATTCTTACATTTACAATGCTGGTACTAGGGAAATGCATCCAGGGCTGAAGCAGTCATGGTAAAGCAATTTTTCATTCACTACTTGGTTAATACTCTGTACCCCACCCCTTGGCCTAAGTTCACTGCTTGCAGCTCACCAAGAATGGACTGCACACAGATAATTTCTGAAGGAAAAACAAGTTAATCATCTTACATTAACTGGTGTTCTTCACAGTGGGGTATCTATATGTGTATTAATGTCCATTATAATTTGTATTCTCTTTGGCAAACAACCAAGGCATTTGGACTTTCCCTGGCTTTTAACACTCTCTGGGTTTGGGAGTGTGAAAGATTGAGGATAGATAAAACCTGGCCTGATGAGCACTGACCAAAAGGTTCTGGTTTCCTGGTTTAAGGAGCACATGTGCACTAGGAATGGAATCCATGAGGATAGAACCTTTCAAAGAGCACCAGTTACTGTAGGGTGAGTAGTCAGCTTTTACCAGTTTACTCATGGTGTGAAGTACTTCTTAGCGTGTTGGGATGAATATTAGGGAAGGAGACAAGCTTTTAAGATGTAAAACAACACCAGCACAAGATCAAGTGGCTACAAACTGCCTACAGACAAATGTTTAGATTGGAAATTAGGGAATTTCTAAATATCAGAAGAGTAACATTTTGGAATGGTTGTTCAAGAAAAGCTGTGGGAGCAAAGAACCTGAATCACTTTAGGGCTGAAATAGATAACTTTATGAGAGGGTTGGTATGAAAGAGAGGGTCCATAATCAACAATCAGTGTATGTGATATGTGAATTTATGTGTTTGCAGTCCCCAAGTTGGGAACTAGAGGTAGTTCTCTTGGTGGTATGGAAGGTATCTAGCAATCCCATGTTTCAGGGCTTTTGCTGGTCACCACTTGTGACCAGGACAAAATCTTTTTCTCCTTGTGAATGATACTAGCTTCAAGAGGGAGGTGGGGAAGAAAGAGGGAGGGTTTGTCTTCCTCTGAGGAACAAGACTGTTGACCCCGGCTAAGGGTGAGTCCAGGCTCTCACTCCATCCAGCTCCCCCTGGTGCAGCACAGCATACACTGCAGTGCTAAGGTCTTGGGGGAGCCTGGGATCTGGGGTGCCTGAGGTGCAATGCAGTGGCAGGGAGGAGGGCTTGGGCAGGGATGGTGCCCAGGTAAGCAGTACAATGGGGTATGCAGTGGGCAGCCTCAGGGACCCATGGGCTCCACTGGTGTGGCCCCTGCTAGTGCAGCCTGCAGGGTGTATGGACAGCCCTGTTGTAGGGCTGTGCGATGATTCAGCAGAGATTTGGCCCTATTCAATTCTGTGGCCAACTTGCTGATTCTCTGAATCAGCATCAAATCTTCAGATTTGGATTTGGCTGAATTGAATTGGGGACAGTGATCCAAATCAACAAATCAAATCACTGACCCTGATTTGGGCCAAATCTGAATCTGGCCCATGTCACACACCCTGTTGTATAGTGCTCTTATTGTTTCAGGTATCGTGCCTTATAGTTGTTCATGGGGGTTTAAAATGGCAGATTTTGGAGATTTCTTGGACAAATAATTGCCTTCAAATGCAGAGGACTGGACTTGACGGCCTAAGCGGCCCCTTCCAACCCTGTATTCCTTTGAAGGGCTCTGGGTGGAGCCTTCCCGTAGAAGGAAGCAGTGTTGTGTCTCCATTGCAATTAGTAAGTATTAATGGATTGGTTTAACATGCCCTGGTAGAATGGAAATTGTGCTATTCTACGGCCTTTGAAGGAAATCATTTAGTTGCTTTAGTACCCACTGGTAATGTGTAAGCTCATTGGCTTTTTAAGAAAAAAGCATGTCAATTTAAAATTGATGTAAATTTCCAAAACAATTGAATCCACATATAAGCCCCAATTTACTTCCTAACAAGCAGTTCCTGAGTTCTTCATCCCTTCACGTTTGCAAGGTTTTCCTGTATTTTAAAATACCTCAGTAGACAGATAGGGATTCATTAAAGCAAAAAGATGCATTGATTCAGAGGGTTTCTGTGGTAATTCTCTCCTTCATCTTTTGCTTTCTTTCTTTCCCACACTGTATCATATTCCCACCCGCTCAAATTGCAAGTGTGTTACTGTGACAGAGAATGAAGGAGTCCTGCCAAAGACATTTTGGTGCTTTAATTTCTTTAAGTGTGTGTATTAAAGCTTGGATGAAGGAGAGCCATTTTGGAAAGAGGATATGGCATCAATGTTGTTTTAATTTAAAGCCTCTAGGCCCTGCACTGCAGGAATGTGCCTCAGTATAGAGACCATTTCCTAACAAAGCATTCAGCATTGACTAGGCTTTCCAAGAAATGGTGCTGTCTGCTTCAGATTGGTCGTCAGCTTCCATGAGGGATTTCCTCCATCACCAGAGGGAAAGGAGGTGAATTGCGGGGTGAGGGTCACCAACTAATGTGGTCCCAATTTAGTTGCTCCCAAGGTAGTTTGTCTCCTTGACTAGTTCATGGTGAAACAGTGGTTGGGAGGCTGCTTCAGATGAGGGGGCCAGGGTCGATGCAAAAAACAGAGCTGAAGGTTGTCTAACAAAATCCAGATGTGCTGTGGTGAGTGCCAGCCAGTGTGTTCAGACTGTAAGTCACAGAGAAGCCCTTGCTGTATGTGTTTTGCTAGCACCCACACTGAAATTAATGTAAATCCAGAAAGCTTTGAGCTGCTTTAATGTAGTCCATCCTCTAGCCATCTGTCAAAGAACAGTCTGTCTTTCAATCACTCATTTTCTTTGCAGACTAAGGTTTAACAATTAGCACACAATAATTATCATAGCCTAAAGTCCTATTCTGTAGCTGTGAGTTATAAATGGAAGGTGCATAAGAATAGTTGGGGGGGGGGGGGGGTTACCATCTGTGGTCTTGGTGCCTTAAACCTGTGAAGCTTCCTAGTATAAGCTGTTTGAAGCAGGTCTGTCACAATGGAGTCTTCACACTTCCACAATATAAACACTTAATACTAATGATGTTACCTCCAGGTCTTTCTGGTACATGGGACTGAAGGTTCAGATTATTACTGATTTAGATTATTACTGATTTGTTTGTGAATCTTTATATATGTTTGTGATACTATATAAAAGTTTTAAAATAATTCTTATATCCCATTTAATAGAATCAGCAGTACAGGACTAGCTAACTTATTGGAACAGGCTACCCAGAGAGGTTGTGGAATCTCCTGGGTGTTTTTACAAGCAGATTAGACAGATACTTGACTGGGATGATTTAGTCAGGGAGGGGAATGTCCTGATCAAGGGGTTGGACCAGATGACCACCTGAGGTTCCTTCCAGCCCTCCTCGTCTATGATTCTACCTCATTACATTGATAATGGGATCTTAAACCTCCTGTATATGTGGTAGATCACTTGTTTGAATCCATATTAGGTCGTTCTCCTTTAAGTACATTTTTACACACATATTTACTAAGGATTAAGTGAGTACGATCAATGAATTGTCCCTCTGATCCCTAATGTTCTTTCTCTGAGGGTTTAGGGCATATCTGCAAGGGGTGAGAGAGAGAGAGAATCTGCCTGTGGACAGGTGCAGCAGTGATATAGCATCTTTCATCAGTATTTAATACATTTTTTTAATTAATAAAAGACACTGGTTGTGTTAAATGCTCATAAAAAGTATTATCAGTGTCAGGTGGAACTGGTCACTTGCTTAGGTTCACACTTATGCTTCTTTACCCTGAATAACTATCCAAAGGAAGATGAGAGCTCACACAGAAATGGGTTTGTGATAGACTTTTGTTCATCTTACCTCTGACAAGCTCTGCTCTGGAGTAACAAAGAGACAAATAGGCAACCTTCTTTGTTGTCTCTTCTTTCTGTTTCCTACCAGCAGCAAGATATATGGCAGTTCATAGTCCTCATCATCAGTGACAGCAGCTGTGGACATTAGGCCTGTGCAAAGGGGCTAGTTTTCGATTCGGATTTGGCCAATTCAGGGGACAGTGATTCGATTTGGTGATTCGAATCACTGTCCTGAATTGATTCGGCTGAATCTGATTCGGAGATTCGGCGGCTGAATCTCCAAATCACCCAGGCCAGGCTCATCCCCCACCCACTCTCCCAGCCTGGCAACGGCTGCTCTGCCCACCCCAGCTCCTGGCACTTTGGAAAAAAAAAGCCCTGACTCACCGAGTGCTGCCAGGCGGGGGGTGATTCTCGCTGCCCCCAACTGCTCCACGCTGTGTGGGGGGGGTTTCTGCATGAGCCTCCTGACCTCACCTCTGCTCCCCCAGTTCTCCCTCCATGACTGCCCCACCCACAGCAGCTCTGGCCCTTTAAGAAAAAAAAAAAAAAAAAAGAGAAACCCCCCCCACACTTACTGCTCCTGCTGGCGGGGGTGATCCCTGCTGCCTCCCACTGCCCCCACCATGTGAGGGGCTCTGCACAAGCCCCCCTGAAGCCCCAAGGCTGCTGCAGGAGTGGCGAGTCCCAGGGTTTTTATCATTTTTTTTTTTTTAAAGGGCTGGGAGCTGGGGTGGGCCGGGCAGGCATGTGGGGGCTGGGGGAGCAGGTAGGGGATGGGGCCTGGCAGGGGACCCCCCCATGGTCCCCTTCCCCCTCTCCCAGCAGCTCTGTGCTGCAGCCAGCAGCGACTATCCGAATCATCGAAGCTCTCCAAATATTTTCCAAAGATTCGGAGAGCTTCGAATCGATTCAGACCTTTTTATTTGTCCCCTGATTCAGTTTGGGATTTGGAGATTTGGCTACTGAATCGGGCTGAATCTCCTCCAAATCAAATCACCACCTGAAGCTTTGCACAGCTCTAGTGAACATATATCCCCTTACATCTGCCTAAACAAGCTGCTCTTGTTCATTCCATTAGCAAGATGGGTGAGATTTGGTCCATTGTTGGTATAACAACTGCATAAACCTGCTGAGCAACATGAACATATAAAAATATATGTTACAAGGCCTTTTTGGAGAAGATGTCAGGTGGAGGAAGATGACACTGAAGTTGTAAAGCTTCCAAAGTAACATTCTCAGAATAGTACTATTTAAAAATTAAATGCTTCTTTGGCTAGTTGGGTATTAGTGTTAAGTAGTGTTTGACTGCTGATCTCTCAGTTGTTGCAAAAAGAGCAGGACGCTGTGCTGGAGTCCATACGCACTTTCTGCCTGTAGCAATCTCCAAAGCTTATCCTGTGGCAAGTTATAGACTTTGGAGGAGTTGTATGGTTGCAGATGAGGTTTTAGTTCCCAGCATCCCTGCCTGTGAGTAATGAAGAGAGATTACAAGCCTTTAGCTGTCCAAGATACAGTTTACATGATCAGTCTGTTTTTGTGTTTAGAGAAGATTTTAATGTATGTAAAATGCTTCTTTGGGTTCCTGTAATTTCCTCTTCCCTGTTTCTGTTATACACACAGCAACGTGAAATGGTGGACCTTTGCTTTCTACCCATAGCTCTGGTGCACAGAAATTAACCATTTGTGGAGCACTAGCACTATGCTTTAATAATAATGCTTAGCACTTATAGAGTACTTTACATGCTATTATAGGCATCTGAGTGCTGAAATCCTTTATGCATTGCTTTATTTCCTTCACGCAAAGCTTTGGCTGACTTTCCTCATAAACTTAGGTACTGCAGAGATTTCATTGTTTCTAAAGTTAATGTGTTTCTTCAGAGTAGGGGGAAGAATGAAGTTTTTAGTCTCTCGAATAACCTCCCCCCTTGAAATATTAGTTTTCCAGGGAAACAGGTAACTATGGAAACCCAGTACTCTGACACCTGACACTCTCCTCCTGCTATGAACTTTTCCAAAGTAAAGTTCCACTGGTTGAAACATTTCTCTTTGTAACAAGAGACTATAAAACTGGGTCAGAAGTGGCTGACAGGCAAGCAGTTCCCTCACTTACTACAATCAACCTACATCAGAATTTCTACACTTCTTGCAGGTTTTTAACAACATATCTGAGGAAACAGTACAGACCTTTTAGGAATTGCCGTTAATATCTGCTTTGCCTTGTCTGTCTTAATTTAAGATCAGCTCTGGTAATAACAATTACCAGAACAAAATGATTTTCTAGAATAGCTGATTTTTATGGGTCTTTGTGTTCCCACTAATGGGAGTGTGAATGAATAAAGGCAACTCTCAAATTGTAATTACTGTTAAGTAGCCATTCTTGCTATTAAAAAAAGGTAACATTTAACTGTTATACCATGTAGCATAGCCAGTAGAGAAGGAGGATTATCAGAGTATGGAAGAAGTGGCAAAGTGTCTTCAAAGCTCCAAAGCCCAAACTTTGATTCCATATAGCCCTGTCAGAGGAGGGCACACAGAAGGTAAAGATTATAGAAAGGTTGTGTGAATTCTACAAATATATTGTTGCCACTATCTTTTCTTTCCTGCATAGATGTTTATGCATGAAAGTAAAGTGGCTCAGGGAAGTTGGATCCATCTTTTTATTTCAGAGCTCTTGCTCATGTATCTCTGATTCAGGTGGTTTATAAGGTGCATCCCTGCCTTCCACATCACCATAGTGCTTTTTCTACTAAAAGTGAAGTATTGCATGGGGAAATGTAACCTATGCAGTAAAAAAGCCAGAAGGAGTTGAAGAGAATTTGTGTATGAACATAAGCATCATTTATTGGACAAAACTGAAAGCTCTTTGTGGCTCCCAAATGACTGTTCCAGCCAACGAAAACCACAACATATGCATAAACGATTTTCACTTTCTTTATCAGGAAATTGTCAAACAAAGCATAAAGAATTATGAGAAATATTCTCTCAGGCATCAGCATGGTTTCCCAAGCAATTTAAGATAGTCACAGCCTCATCTGTATCTAGGGCAGTGGTTCTGAACCTTTTAGACTCCAGGCACCCCTCCAGTACCCTATGTCAAAAAACTGTTCTATTTCTTTACAGAGCTTACCACCTTGAAGAGGGGCTAGGCAGTGGGGGCAGAGGAACAGCCAAGCAGGGATGTCCCATGGCACCCTGGTTGAGAACAGCTGATCTAGGGCATAGATTTACTGGGTGCATCTACATGTGCAAATAATCCAGGAGCCATTTACTCTAGAGTAAAGTGTTCCTACTCCCTACAGCCCTGCACTGGGCCCCTGCAGTAGCCAGGGGCAGAAATTTCCCCTGGGTGCTAGCCCAAGGGCTGGCAAGGAGCACAGGGCCAGGAGACAGCTGTCTCCTGGCAGGGGCTTGGACATTGTTTCCTGCCTCTGGAAGCTGCTTGCTGCCGAGGTAGGTTCCACCACCAGAGCCCAGGTGGGGACAATGTTTTCCTGCCCTGGCAGCAGGGAGCTCCCAGCTCCAGCCCTGCAATCATGTGGCCAGGGCTGGGAGATCCTTCTCTCCCGGCCTGAGCCTTATGGTCAGGGCATGGGTCTGGGAGATCCTTGTCTTATCTTGCAGCCAGAGCTCCATGGTCATGGGACCCGGGCTTGGAAATACTTATTTCCCATACTGAGCCCTGCGGTTGCAGGGCCTGGGCTGGGAGATTCTTCTCTCCCAGCACTAGCACTGGAGTTGCGGCGCAGGTGCTGGGAGATCCTTATCTCCCAATGCCAGCTCCACAGTCATGGGGCTGGCACTGGGAGATTCTTTTCTCGCAGAGCTGGCCCTGCAGCCACAGACCTGGCAATGGAAGAGAAGGATCTTCCAGCCCTGGGCCCACGATTGCAATCTGGGAGCAGGGTTGGGAGCTCCCTGCTGCTGACAGTGAGACATTGTCCTTACCCAGGCTCCAGTGGCAGAGCCTGCCCTGGCAGCACGCAGCTCTTGGGGGCAGGGAGAAATCTCCACCCCTTGCTGCCTGGCTGACTGGGAGCAAGTGTACTCCTGGTCAGGCATCTATGCATGCGTAACTGTGCAGTAAGTAATCTTGAGTAAGTTTGCTACCTATATTTGCAGCTAGTAAGGGATTTGAAGGGTAACAAGCAGGGTTTCTACAAGTGTGTTGGTAGCAAAAGGAGGATCAGGGAAAGTGTGGGTCCCTTACTGAATGTGGGAGGCAACCTTGTGACAGCGGATGCCGAAAAGCTGAAGTGTTCAGTGCCTTTTTTTGCCTCAGACTTCACAGGCATGGTCAGCTCCTGGACTACTGCACCAGGCAGTACAGTTTGGGGAGGAGGTGAGCAGCCAAGAGTAGCAAAAGAACAGGTTAGGGACTATTTAGAAAAGCTGGACATATATAAGTCCATGGGGTTGGATGGGATGTGCCTGAGAATGCTGAGGGAGTTGGCTGATGAGATTGCAGAGCCACTGGCCATAATCTTTGAAAACTCATGATGATCAGGAGAGGTCCTGGATGACTGGAGAACATCCACAACATTCTTGAAGACAAGCAAAGGAAGTATAAGCTGGATGAATGGGCTGAAAGGTGGATAGAAAACTGGCTGGAGCATCAGGATCATCAATGGCTTGATGTCTAGTTGGCAGCTGGTATCAAATGGAGTGCCCTATGGGTTGGTCCTGGGGCCAGTTTTGTTCAATGTCTTCATCAGTGACCTGGAAGATGGCATAGAGTGCATCCTCAGCAAGTTTGCTGATGACACCAAGCTGTGGGGAGTAGTAGATATGCTGGAATATAGGGCTGTGATTCCGTGTGACCTAGACAGATTGAAGGACTGGGCCAAAAGAAATCTCATGAGGTTCAACAAGGACAAGTGTAAAGTCCTGCACTTAGGACAGAACAATCCTATGCACTGGTACAGGCTGGGAGCGGACTGGCTGGGCAGCAGTTCTGCAGAAAAGGACCTGGGGGTTACAGTGGGCAATAAGCTGGATATGAGCCAGCAGTGTGCCCTTGCTGCCAAGAAGGCTAATGGCATACTGGGCTGAATTGGTAGATACGTTGGCAATAGTTCAAGGGAAGTGATTATTCCCCTCTATTCAGCACTGCTGAGGCCACATCTGGAGTACTGTGTCCAGTTTTGGGCCCCCCGCTACAGAAAGGATGTGGACAACTTGGAGAGAGTCCAGCAGGGGGCAACAAAAATGGTTCAGGGGCTGGGGTACGTGACTTATGAGGAAAGACTGGGGGAACTGGGCTTATTTAGTTTGGAGAAGAAAAGACTGTGAGGAGATTTAATAGCAGCTTTCAACTACCTGAAGGGAGGTTTGAAAGAGGATAAAGGTAAACTGTTCTCAGTGATGGCAGATGACAGAACAAGGAGCAGTGGTCTCAAGCTGCAGCAAGGAAAGTTTAGGTTAGATATTAGGGAGAATTTTCTCACTAGGAGGGTCTTAAAACACTGGAACAGGTTATCCAAAGAGGTTGTAGAATCTCCATCCTCGGAGGTTTTCAAGACCTGTCTAGACAAAGCTTTGACTGGGATGATCTAGTTGGGGGTGGTCCTGCTCTGAGCAGGGGGTTGGACTAGATGACCTCCAGAGGTCCCTTCTACCCCTAATTTTCTATGATTCTGTGATTTGCAGGTAGCACATTTTCTTGCATTTAGAGCCAATTACTGTGCAGTAAGCATCTGCATGTGTAGACAGTGACATTTACTATGCAGCAATTAACTTTGATCTCAAGTAAATCATCTCAGGTAGTAAATGCCCATGGTGAAACGTTCTGTTTTGTTCAGAATCTTAGGCCATGACCTAAGGGTCAGGCCATGACCATAGAGTAATTCACTGACTAAAGCAGAGCTGTATCAAGAGTTAAATTTGTTACATTTTACATATGAAAAAGACATTTTAGATGCTAAGCTACACAGTTTTTGTAGCATGGTTTTAACTCTCCTGATAATAGAGCTGTCATATAAGTGGACAGACAGTGAAGGAAGGTATTGTATTTGTACACTCCTATTCAGGAAGCTATTGGAATAGGAACAGAAGAAAGTTCTGGATAAAGTGAGTGTACATCCACTAACTGGCTCTTATCAAGTATTGCCAGCTGTCCAGTTTGAGCACTGTGGATTTTGCTGAAGGCCTGTAATCCATGCAGATTATCAATCACAGAACTGCATCTTTTGCCAACCTTTGCTTCTCAGTAATTGTTTGTGTCAAGCAGGGAGCAATGCCAGGGAGAAAACCGCAGAACCTGACAACAGCTGAGCAGGCACAGAGCACAAAACTATACCATACCCTTGAACACCAGCTTCCTGAAGCCCAGCATAAGAAGCAGTTACTGATTAGAAACAAACTACCCTCACTCATACTTTCCAGGCTTTTCCCCCCATCACTTTTGGTTCATTAGTTTCCATGGTAACAACATTAAGTGCTGTGTCAGCTGCCTTCTCTGCAGGGGCAGTTCACTTTCCTATGGTATTAACATTTCTCTTGCTGCCTTTCCCTACTTATTTATTAGAGCATTACCCTTCTTCCTTTTATGTTATTGAATAACAGCTCTAGCTCACCTGCAGGTTAGATCCTAGTTACACCTGACTCCAGATTCCTTTACACATAATGTTGGAGGAATTTGCTGTTGACTGGCTGAGCTTTAACCAGTTGTGTCTGTTGTCTGTACCTGAACAAATGTTCATATCCACTGCTGCTGTTGCAACGTTGTGACAAACAGTAGCTTACGTTAAAGAGGCAGATTCACTAGTTCATTGAAGTGCTGAGGTTTAATAAAAATATATGACACGATTTGAGAACTCACGATTTGAGGCTTTATATAATCATAAAGCAGCGTTATTAGCCTTTTTCAGGTATTTATAACTTACTAACAATCACTCTTTGGTTTATAATTTCCCATATTTTCTCTCAGCCCAAAGAAAAATGCTTTTGTCTTATTACAGTGGGGTTTTTTTCCATTTCCTTTTATAAATTAATATTCATCCCCAGCTGTTGCTTAAAGTAATAACATTTTATTTCTTCTGAGATATATATATATAATAATAAAAATACACAATCCAGTTCCACTCTTATAGCATTTTTCACTCGTGTGGATGACAAAGCAAACTTTTACAGGGTTAGATAAGCAGCATCATTCACAGTTGAGAGAAAAAGAAACTGAATATACGTCTTGTAGAAGAGCCTTTTTTTTATAACTCATAAGAACCAAGGTGGAATTGTCTTACCTTTTATGCACTGAAATGGCACTTACCCAGCTGCATAAATGGTGTTTTGGGCATTTATACACAGTTTGCAATTTGACTTACCTTCTCTTACAGAGTGGACATGTGAGCATATGCATGTATACTGAACAGCATGCTCCATAGGTTATGTAGTGGCCAGGCAGGTTCACAGCTACATACCTCCGCGTACCCCCTGCCCCCCCCCTCTCCCCCCGCACACAGCTTCATTCATGCGTGTGCGTACACACATATCCCCAATTGTACATGTGTAAGTCAGAGTTGTAGCTGAATAACACTAGGTATTAGACACAAGAAAAAGAGAGGACCTTTCCAAATTTTAGCCCCAAAAGCTCCTTCTGAAGCTGAACCACTGCATTTTGCATCTTGTAGGTGGTGGATAAAATAGATGGAGAGCAGTGGGATGTTTCTGCCTCCCGGGAACCAAGAGACCAAGTTAGAATCTAGGACCTGTTCCTTTCCAGGGCAGAACCATCTCAATGAGCCATATTCTGTTGTTGTCCTTGTGAAAAATCACTGCACTATTATATATTTGATCAACAATTGATTGTATTAAACATAGGTAAACGCATTAGAGCAGGAGTCTTCAATCTACAGTTCCTGATCCCAAAAGTCACAACCACTTCTCTTTTTTCTCCTGTTCCAAGGTTGTAGTACTCCCCTTGGAAGTGTAAACCAATGCAGTGAAACCTGCCTGAATTTGCAGACAGGCTTAAACAATAGATCTTAACACTCTGAATTACCTCCATTCATCTCCATCAAAAAGTCCATTATTCAGCTTTCAGAGAATTTGACATTTGTCAATCCACCAGAGAACACTGTTTTTTGCCATGGAAATTTCCTTTTTCCTGCAGCCAGGAGCCCAGCAATATTTGATGTCTTTCTCTCTTGCTGGGATCGGCCTGTAACTGCTTCTCGCTCTCCAGCTTTCCCTACAACAGAAAGCCAGTTGGATTATAGTGCAGGTTCCCAAAATTGTACAATGGTGAAAAAGCAGCTGCAGTCATCCTGTTTTTCTTACATTTTCATTTTTCTTCTGTGAATCTGTGGTGCAGTCTAGTTTTTTTTTTCTGATCAGTCTAGGAACAAAACTTGCAAGATTGTTAGACATCTACTACCATATTTCAAAGGAGTTATTGCAGTAGCTGACAAAGGATTCTGATATATTCATGAGGCCATTAAAACGAAGAAGTGTTGCATAGGTATTTGGAAAGTATTCATCCATTTTTCTTTAAACATGAATTCTTCCAGGAAAAACTTGTGGGATTTAAAAAATCATGGCTGCTTTATTGAACAGTCGTATGTTAAACCCCAAAGCTCTCTGAGTGTTTTGCCCATCATCACTGTGGGTAATAAAAGCCACCAAACCTCATGTAATTAAGAAAAGGTTGATTTGCTCTGCATCATGGATTTTGTTTCTACTATGTTGGGAATTGCTGCCACCAGGCAAGTTAAAGTTAAAATTTCCCACTTCAACAATGTAGTTCACCAGGGAATACATAACATGCCTGAAGATGTTCAGAAACAGCTGTTTAGAAGAGGAGGAAATTGTGTGCTGGGCAGTATAACTGATGAAACTATAGATGTGCCAACTTTTGCCCAGCTTTCAACTTTTATCTGATATGATTCTTCTCCATAGATGATGCCTTCCTGTTTGTTCTCCTTTGACAGGTTGAGCCTCAGGGAGATAAATCTTTTAATCTTTCCAACAATCAGTTTTTATAACTAGCTTGGTTTTGGTTTCACTGTGTTGATATTTGTATTGATAATGCCTGAGTTTTTGCAGGAAAATGCAATTAGTGGCCATAGATCCAAACAGAAAGATAAGATTATTGTTCAGGGGTGTGTGAAGATCTCATAGACATTAGGACTGGAAGGGACCTCCTAATATCATCGGGTCCAGCCTCCTGCCCAAGGGGCAGGAAGTCAGCTAGGGTCCAAGGATCCCAGCAAGATAAACATCCAGAGTAGGTGCTTGCACCACCTCTGGGGGGAGTCTGTAACAGACCTTGGGGGTTCGGACAGTAAAGAAGTTTTTCCTTATGTCCCGCCTAAAACAGTCTTGCAGGATTTTGTGACTATTGGACCTTGTCATCCCCTGGGGTGCTCTGGTGAACAGGTGTTATCCAGGTCCTGATGCACACTCCTTATGTACTTATAGGCTGCCACCATGTCACCCCTGAGCCTGTGCTTCTCCAGGCTGAAGAGTCCCATAGCTCGCAGTCTCTCTTTATAAGGCCTGTTCTCTTGCCCTCTGATCATGTGCATGGCTCTTTTCTGGACTCTTTTGAGCTTCTCCATGTCCTTCCTAAGTCGTGGAGCCCAGAATTGCACGCAGTACTCCAGCTGCAGCTTCACCAAGGCTGAGTACAGCAGGAGAACGATATCCTGAATCTTGCTTGAGATGCATCGGTAGATGCAAGCCAGAGTTGTATTCGCTTTGTCAGCTGCAGTATTGCATTGGTGGCTCATATTCATTTTGTGGTCTATCATGACCCCTAAGTCCCTTTCAGTCGTGGTGCTAGTGAGTGTAGCATTGCCAAGCCTATAAGTGTGATGTGTGTTTTTATTCCCGACGTGAAGCACCTTGCATTTATCCATATTGAAAGCCATCAGGTTTTCATTCACCCGCCTTGCAAGCCTATTGAGGTCGGCCTGGATCACCAGCCTATCCTCAAGTGTGGACACTCTTCCCTAAAGTTTGGTGTCATCAGTGAACTTGGCCAGTCCGCTATTGACACCAGTGTCCAGATTGTTTATGAAGACATTAAAGAGTACAGGTCTGAGAATGGAGCCTTGGGGGTCACCAAGTCACCAAGTGCCATGTTGATTCGGTTCTGTCAACTACCACTCTGAGTCGACCTTGGAGCCAGTTCCCCAGCCATAAGACTGCGGACTAGTCAAGGCCACAGTTGCCCAATTTTTCCATGAAGACATCATGGGATACCAAGTCAAAGGCCTTTTTAAAGTCCAAATATATAACATCAGCCTCTTCCCTTTTGTCCAGGTGATCTGTCACCTGGTCATAGAAGGAAATGAGATTGGTCAAGCAAGACCTGCAACAAACCCGTGCTGGTTATCCCTCAGAATGTTGCCTTCTGTTAGCTTGTCAAGAATGGGGTTTTTTGATCATTTTTTCCAAAATCTTCCCAGGGATTGAGGTCAAACTGATTGGCCTGTAGTTTCCCAGGTTTTCTTTCCTCCCTTTCTTGAAGATGGGCACCACATTGGTCCTCCTCCAAACTTCAGATACTTCACCTGAGCGCCACAAGTTCTCAAATATCCTTGCCACTGGCTGCACTATGATGTCTGCCAGTTCCTTTAGCATTCTTGGGCATGACCTATATGGACCAGCTGATTTATGAGGGTCTAGCCTCTCAAGATGCCCCCTCACAAGATCCACATCAATGGTGGGCATATATTCATCCCCACCCTGGTCATCCCACGTCATGTTAGCCAGGGTGGTCCCTTTGGGCTGGTGAAAAACAGATGCAAAGTAATCATTAAGCAAATTTTTTCCTGGGTGTCGCTAGTCAGCTGCCCCAGCTGGTTTAGCAGGGGTCCAATGTTGCCCTTGTTTTTCTTTAGACTCCCCACATATCTGAAGAAGGATTTTTTTATTGTCCTTGATTCATGTTGCCAGGTGGAGTTCAGTTACAGCCTTGGCTTTTCTAGTTCACTCCCTGCAGGTGTGGGCCAGTACAGCTTACTCCTCCTTAGTGGTGTTTCCTGTCTTCCATCCTTTATACACCTCTCTTTTTAGACATAGGAGATCCATGAGTTTCCTGTTGAGCCAAGGGGGTTGTTGAGCCCTTTTACCACCTTACCTATGGGTTAGGATGGACTTCCCTTGTGCTTCTAGGATCGCTTCCTTAAGAAGCACCCACTCATCCTAAACTCCCCTCTCTGTGAAATGATGGCCTCTCAGGGCCTCAAGAACAAGTATCCTGAGCTTATGAAAGTCAGCTTTCCTAAAGTCAAGGACTGCTGCATTGCTGGCTGACTTGCCAGCTTTGTGATGAGTGGTGAAAGTGATCAGCTCGTGGTCACTGTCACCCAGCTTCCCTTCGATCCTTATGTCGCTGATTAGATCATCCCCTTTGGCCAGTACCAGGTCCAGCAGTGCCTTGCCTCTTGTTGGCCCATAATCTTCTTGAGGCAGATAGAGCTCATCCACACATGTAAGGAAGCTTTGTGACTGATCAGATTTGGCCAAGTGCTCATCCCATGAGATGTCCTGGAAGTTTAAGTCTCCCATGATGACCATGCACCGAGAGCATGCAGCCTTGGCCAGTTCCCTGGCGAATTCTTAGTCAAGCACTTGTTCCTGGTTTGGAGGTCTGTAGTAGACTCCTACCATTGTATCCCCTTCACTATGTTCCCCTCATATTCTAACCCAAAGGGTCTCCAGTCATCCTTCTTGGGTGCCAATCTCAGCTTGTAGGGATGTGTAGCTCTCCTTCACATGGAGAGGTACATCCCCGCCCCGTTTTTCAGCACGATCTTTCCTGTACAGGTTATAGCCATTTATACCAGTAGTCCAGTCATAGGAGGAGTCCGTGATCCCTATGAGATTATGGTAATTTTTGTTTAGCAGAAGGACCAGTTCCTCCTGTTTATTCCCCAAACTCCTAGCGTTAGAGTACAGGCAGGTAGATGTGCCGCTGGAGGCCCTAGGCTTACTTGTACTCATGGAGAAGCTCTGTTCCTGGGTTCAGGTGGAGGTGGGTTCCCTTGAGCATCCTAACCTGCTGGTTTTATGGTTGATGCTTGTTGAGTTTGCTCTGGTGGTTGTCCGCCCATCCCCCGGTGAGCTTCTGCTGCCTGCCTCTTGTGTGAAGATGGAAGATTCTTTTGTCACCTGTGCCCATGGCCTGGAAAGCAGTGGAGAATTGATGCTGGTAGAGATTCTGTTGGTGCTTCCTCCCTTTATTTGGGAGGCTTAAGATCATACTTCTCTATGTGCTTGCAGGTTGGAAGTTCTGAAATTTTACCACTAGAACAGAAGTATAGCAGTATCTGTACTCTGCTGGCCCTGAGTGGATCTCCTGGGCTTGAGATACAAATTCTCAAATCTAGGTATATCAAGAGAGAGAACATTTTCCTCTTTGCCTTAAATGTCATAAATGTGTAGAGAAGGACTTATTCCCTAAAGTCTTTTCAGCACCAAAGAATGCTTTCAAGAAGTGGACCACAGTTATTCTTAAAACAAACAAGTTTAAAACTTGAACTTCAAAAGGCTTCTCTCTTTTATGTTAGTTGCATGTCCTAACTATTATATGGTCACAAAAACTCAATTCTAAGGGTGTATTTCGTATGTAGGGAAAATGACCCAAATTGCTTAACTTTTAAAACGTTAATAATCTAGAAGAAAGTTCAGATTTATGGTGTCATTCTGATTGCAATTCTGAGGAAGTGTAATGGCCTTGTACTTTCAATCCACTCTGAAGAGTAGTCATTCTGTCAGGGTTTTGTTTAATCAGAATATAATTAGTGACAGAACATAAGGCCATATCCAAAAAGATATGCAGGTGCCTACACTCCCATTGATTTAAAAGGCAGCTCAGGAACCTAAATATGTGGTAGGTGCCTAACCCATTTTTAGGTCTGGCTTTTTGTCCTTTGTCCCCTTTCTTTCTGCCTGCCACTAACCATATCTCTTCTAGTGTCTTCATACAGATATTTTTCTGTCAACCCATGCTACATTTCAGGCAAATGTTTGCCTGCAACTTCCTGGGTAAAAGGAACAAAAGGAACTAACCCATCTGACCTGGTCACATTCTTCATAAGGTTTAAGTCATGAGTAACATAGGTATCCACCTTACTTTTACAACACAAATACTGCTAAGCTGTTTTTTCTGCTTATTTGGGAGTGTAGAATTTACAGTATTGAATTTCACCATTTGTGCCCCAATTCAACCAAATTTCTGCCAACCGCTGACATTAATGCTGGTAAAAAAATAATAGAGGCAATTTAATAACCATTATGACAACATATATGTATATGTTGTTTAAAATGTGGATGACTGCAGAGGTTTACTTGCTCTGCAGAAGCTGTAAGTAATGTACTTTTATTTTTTTTAATACATTTTTCCTTTTAGTTCACCCTTCAAGCCTCTCTTGTATCTCACAAAGATGCACATCAGGTTTGAATGAGTTCAGTTTGACTGGTTTAACAGTTTGGGAGATATGGGGCTAAAACCAGTGTCTTATTGTCCATCTGTTCTTTCTTTCTCCTCATTTCCACGTGTTTAAAAATACTTCTTCAGAATGTTGAGATAATGCTTTCTTTCCTCCTCTCCACCCTCCACAAGTATCAAACCCAGTGGGCATGTCTACATGTGTATTTATGCATGCCAAACTTAATGCACCTTTGCTTAAGGCGCATTAAGGTAATTTAGGTGTGCATCTACACATGGACGTGCTAATGTGCATTGAGGTGCATTAAATTTAGGGACAAATAGCTAAGTCACATTAGTGCATGTGCAGATGCGCTAATGCATGTTAATACGGTGTGCATCCATTGACACAGCCTTAATGCTCAATAGTGCGTCTACACGTGCATTGATACAACTTAGCTATTTGCACCTAAATTTGATACCTGCTTTATGCAGGTATCAAATTTAGGCTCAAATAGCCTAAAATCACCATTTTAAAGGCACGTTAAGGGTGCATACATATAGACGTGCACCCTTAATGCACCTTAAATTAGGCTAATGCGCATTAAATGTGCACATGTAGACATGCCCAGTGTGTCCTTCCCATTGTCAGCTTGCTGCCTTTTATGCTATTATGGGACTTAAATAAATCTTTTGGCTTTTCTGATCCCTCTCAAGTTTTCCAGCTGTGAATAAATCAGTAAACGTTTTCTGCCTCTCTACTTTTGCTCCTTCATCCATACCTCTTCCTCTGCTTCTGGCACAGCTGCCTGATTTGCCACATCATTTGAACGGGCTTACTGACCATGGACTGAAGATATCATTAACCATAGAACAGCAAAGACATAAAACTGCATGATCAGTCTCGCTTTTCACCTCTTGCTCCAAGGACCTCCTTTTTCTGTGTGACCTTTACAATTGAGATATAGGACCACTGTACAATGCCTTTTCTAGAGTGCCTTTTGACCCAGGGCTTTGTACTGATGTGAAAGGGCAATATGTTGTAGAATGAAGAAGAGTACCTGATTTTAAATAATTTAGCAACAGAAGCACTGACTGAAATGTAGGTACTTTAGAGCATGGGTGGCCAACTTGTGGCACATGTGCCACAAGTGGCAAAGGCAGCCTGTGTGGATGTTACAGCAGATTGGGGAAGGGGGAGGCCACACATTGGCTGATAGGACAGAGAACAGAAAGCAAAGCAGATCATAAAGAGGAAAAAGATCAGAGTGGCACAAGTTCTTGCAGGTTGGCACCATCATCCAAATTGTCATGAAGGCTTAATAAGAAAAAAAAGCAATCAATACTTGTAAAAAGAAAAAACATTGCTGTGTAGTAATACTCTTTGTTCATGTACCATGTGCCAGGAGCAGCGTAGGAATTCTTCGACTCTGTGTACTGAACATATGCTGCTGTATGTACAGTGATAGGAATTTTGCCTGTAGACCAGACACAGGGACTGTGTAGATGGACAGGGATTTTAAATCTGTGGACCACCCACAGGGTTTGTGTAGGCAGACAGGAATTTCATGTTTGTGTGTTTGTATGTTGTACATGGGGAAGCACTGGCTTTAGCAGATGCCAAACCTAATAATTGGCTGTACAAAAAATTCCTAATATTAATTTAGTTCAGCTTTAGCAAAACTCCTCCTGCAGTTGTCTAGGAAGAGTCTCTTGTGCTCCTCCCTAAAATAATTATCACGAAGGTTTTTGGTCAGATTGAAGGATGAAAGCAAGTCAGAGAAAGAGACAGAAGATGAAATGGTTCTTTTTTTCTTTATACAGCAAACTTTGAAAATTAATCTGCCAGAACTAAACTACAAACAAGTAGTTTTGTGTATTTTTTTAAAATAATGTTGCCATCAACACTGCTTATATATCATGCAGACACACAGACATGCTCATGAATATATACAGAACTGGGCTCTGGGCTATTGCAGACAGCCTGTGTCGAGATGACATTGAGCAGTTCACATCACTTTAGAATCTAGGAATTTGTATCTATTCATAACTTTCTTTGCCAAGAACAACTCATGGAGTGGGGGTATACTACTAAAGACTCTTTGAAACTGCAGGCAAAGACTATTGAAGTGCTGGGTCATATAGCAACAAAAAAGTATGTCTAAAAAAAAGTTCTGAGTATGTAGGTGTTGATAGCTTATTGAAACTTGCTGATATCTTTTAAAATACAAAATCCTGATGTTCTTTTCTGGGTGAAAGAAGATAATTAGTTGTTTATTGGTATAGGAACAGTGTTGCAATATATCTACGTTTGAAAATGTTTTAAAAACATTAACTAGTGCTATCACATGTAAAGGTCTGCAAGCTATTCACCTATTCATGTTTGGTTTTAAAGCAGGTGGGCATAACTTGCAAGTAATATTCTGCTGTAGGTTGCAACTTGCTGTGTGACTTCTCTGACAAAAATAGTTTTAAAACTAAAGAAATGGCCTAATGTTGGACTTCCATAGGAATTACAGTTTTGGTTGTCTGCACTAGTGTCCATGTTCTTACAGTGCATATTTCTGTTTTTGTATCTTTCCCACACTGTATCTCAACCTAACAACAATACATCTGGTGTCTCTTGGTAATGTATGGAAAACAAATACATCTTAAGCCTATCTTTAAGACTACACCCGGTCAGAAAATCTAACTGGAGGAACATCTGGAGAAGTTGTGAGAGCAGGGGCTGCTACACTGTGAGAAAAGGGTGTAGAATGGCACCCAGACTGGGAGGTGCAGGGATGGGTGACCCAGACCTGTCACAGACACTAGGGGCACTAAAACCTAAGCTGTATATCTCCTTCTTCTACCCCACCTCAAATGGTCTTGAATAAAAGTTGCAGGGGGGAACCAATGAGGAAATCTAGCCACTAGAAACAACTACTGAAGCAGCAAAATCAGGGACCTTAGGCATTCAGAGAACTTTCTTTAGTTTGACTGGACTTTTTGTCTGCCTTGTTCTGATTTGACTAGCTGTTCCAGCCTTTTACCTCCCTTACAGTCTGTATACTTATGCTTCACTCCAGACCTGCATTTCTGTGTCTCTTCCTCTGTCCCTTTCACCCTCCTTCCCCTTCCTATCACTTTTAGCTTTCTCCTCCTAAGTGAGCCCACCCAGTTATGGGGAAACTAACATGTTTGCTTCCGTTACATTGTTCACTCTGCTTGTGTCACATTTCTTCTCCCATGCTGCATCTGGTTAGATCATACACTTTTGTTTATCTCTTTAGATCATAAACTTTTGAGGGCAAGGGCTGCCTCTTACGTACAGTGCCTAGGACAGTGGAGCTTCATTCTTGGTCCATGAAGCATTTATGCGAATAAAGGGTATAGATAAACATACAGTTGGACCCTTTTCAAAAGAGCACTAGCTGTAACGTTGTAATTGTTATGTATGGACAAGCTGGGACTGATACAGATGTACCAAAGCCTCTTCAAGTTTAATACTGCTTCATCTAGTATTAAAGCTAAAGCATGAATTTGTATCATTCCCAGCTTGTCCACACTTAATAATTGGGATGTAAAAGCTGCTGCCCTTTTGAAAGAGCTAAATATACAGTGTGTCTATATCCATAATACACATGATCAGTAGACAGCAGCTGTCTTCTAAACCAGCTGGGTGAGTGTACAACCCACACAAATGAGCAAAAAAGTTCCTGTGAATTAAATAGTGATACATTGGTAAGTATTTTATTCAATTTGGGTATTAGTGCAGACTTGTGGATATACTTTCAGCAAAGGTCTGTGATGGCTTTTCACATTTGCAAATGCTACCTACTGTTGGAGCCTGCAGACAGATGAACTGTACCTTTCTACTTCTCTTTGACACTTTAAGCTCTACTTCTCACCTTTCACTCAGTTGGCAAAACACTTCATCATCTGGACACAAATTGCCTTCCATCCCTTTTTTATTACTAGAGTTCACAAACTCTAGAAAACCCACATTAGGTAAATGAGACTGAAGAAAATTTTTCTCACATATTACTAATTATTTTTATGCTAGTTAGTTTGCCTTGACAAGTGTATTTTGAATCCCTGAATTTAGCAGTTTCTCTTCCTTTCCTAAAGACAAGAATAGTCATGCTATCAGTAGAAGATCTATAACACATATATTTGAACAGTTTGCAGTAGTAAGGGAACAAAAGCCCCAAACCAGCAAAACTTTTCCTGATGAGATGCCATAATCTTGCAGTCATCAGTTTCAGACAGGAACAGAAGCTGCAGTATTTGCATCTCATATGGTGCATGTTACAAGTAACACCAGTTTGTCCAGCATCTTAATGCTACTTGATACAGTTTATCTAAGTAAATTCTACTCATTATTTTATCAGAAATAGGATTCATCCCTGGAAGGCCATTTTAAATGTAAAAGAAATAATAAAAGAAAAGAAAAGAATACTTGAGGGTGAAGTTAGCATTATAGTTAATTATAACTATGTTATAGTCTTTTAGGATGAGAATTCTTACAAGAACATAGTAGTGAGATTTGTATGTATTCTATGGCTATGGAATGTACCACTGCTAAAAAATTATGCTCTGGACTTTTGCAGACGAACAAAATTTGGTGACTGAGAAGTTTGAACTGGCCCTTCTAATCTTTAATGGGTTGGTTTCTCTGAACATTAAAGGCAGCATCCTAGAATGTGTTGAAAACTGAAAATATGAATATGTCAAATAAATTGAATATCAGAATAACAATAGAGAAGACACTGGGTTGCTGGGATGATAACAATAGAAAGGATAATGGCAAAGTCCTGCACTTAGGACAGAACAATCTTATGTACTGGTACAGGCTGGCGGCTGACTGGCTGGGCAGTGGCTCTGCAGGAAAGACCTGGGGGTTACAGTAGACAATAAGCTGAATATGAGTCAGCAGTGTGCCCTTGTTTCCAAGAAGGCTAATGGCATACTGGGCTGCATTGGTAGGAGTGTTGCCAGCAGATGAAAGGAATTATTCCCCTCTATTCAATATGGTGTCCAGTTTGGGCTCTCCACTACAGAAAGGATATGGACAAATTGGAGAGAGTCCAGTGGAAGGCAGCAAAAATGGTTCAGGGGCTGGGACACATAACTTATGAGGTGAAGCTGAGGGAACTGGCCTTATTGAAAAGTGCAATGGTTTCAAGTTGCAGCAAGGGAAGTTTAAGTTACATATTAGGAAAAACTTTCTCATTAAGGGGGTAGTAAAACACTGGAACAGGTTACCCAGAGAAGTGGTGGAATCTCCATCCTTGGAGGTTTTTAAGACCCAACTAAACAAAGCCTTGCCTGGGATGCTCTAGCTGGAGATGGTCCTGCTTTGAGCATCATTTGGACTAGATGACCTCCTGAGGTCCCTTCCAACCCTAATTTTTCCAACCCTATGATTCTATGAATTGCTTGTTGTTTTCATATTTAAATCAATAAAACTTCCATCTATGTTATATATTTATATTCAATTTTTTATGCTGCCTTTCCCAACCAGGGTTCAGGGTGGCTTATAAAATTGGAGAATGATAACAGAGAGCAAAACAACTTAAAAGGGAACATAAACCAGAGTCCCCATAAACAATATCTCAACCTGTCTTTGTTTGCTAAATGCCTGCCCAAATAGGGAGGATTTACATTGCTTCTGAAAGATGTCCAGACTTCACCTCTGGAGGGAGAAGGGGTTCTAAAGCTGAGGAGAGACTACCAAGAACAACTTCTCATATGTCTTTGCCAGGTTTATTTACCACACTAGTAGTATTTGCAGGAAGTTCTTATCTTGGGAATCAGGAATGGCAACAGGACTTCTGTCGTCCTAAAAGACAGGCCTCACAATACTTTTGCACAGCCAGGTTTCATCATCTTGAAGTGGGAATGTGTCTGCTGTATGCTATTATGCCATACACAAAGTCCTTTCCTATAGTGATGTGGATGGGATTCCTGGAGTTAACACCTCATTAAGAAACATGGAAAATTCACTTCTGTCAGAGGTTTTCTTTCAGACTATCTAAGCTCAAGATGACATCCCTGTATAGGATAGCAAGCTTTTCTTTTCAGAGTAGAGTTTTTTTTAACCAAACTCAAGTGTCTGTACCTTATTTCATTTCTTCTCTAAGGAACTAGAATGAAAGTTATTTGGTTACCTTTGCCTTCAAGTGTTTTGTGGGTTTATCAGTCTAATCTTGTTTCTCAATCTTCTGTCTTTTGACTTGCATATTTTAACTAATTGCAGTATTCTTTTAAATACTTTCTCATAATACAAATATATATATATTACCAACTTTACCTTCAGGTTTTATTGTATTGTTTCATCTAGTGTTATGAATTTATAGACCATGTCCAGTGGGAAGGACAGATCAGATAAAGAAAAAAAATGTAATGACATGATTTAACTTAAAACACTAAAGGCTAGGGCCAATTTAAATCAATGAGACTTGCCTGCTTTTGGGACATCCTTTAGCAAGGGTGCCTAGTATTACTTCCGTACTAGAAAACTGAACACTAGATGATCCCCTGTCTTGCAAATAACTTAGAAATGAGAGCAGACTTGTCCTTTCCAACTATAACTGCAGGACACATTCATGAAGTGAGAGACATTCAGTCATGTACTTTAAGGCTACGTTATGAATGATTTTATATGCTATTTCTGTGAAGAGCAATGTAACCAAATATATGATTCTTATCCTAAATATGAAATGAATAACTTCTTATAATTATTGTCATTTTCAGATTGGTTTCAGTAGATGAATCTCAAGGTTCTTTACAGTGTGAAATCCAGTATTTATTTAGGCCATCATAACAGAATGCTATGTCTTTTTAATCTTCCTTTAAAGCTTTGAATCACAAGCCACCCAGGTAGTATAACTGAAAGATACAATACTGTGGTAAACATTCTCAGACTCCATCCCTTGTTCAGAGGTCTCAGAAATAAGGCAAAACACCTACCCAGCCTTTCTTCCTGGAATGCTTAGATGTGGTGTTCAGAAACTGAAGAACCAACATACCTTCCACCTCTCACAATAGTTAGCAATGATCAAGACTGCAGTTTCTTTTAGAACAGATGCTAGTAAAAATGCAGCCTTTATTACTTTAAAGGTGGGACCAGGTTGATTCAGACTCTTGTAAAAAAAAAAAAAATATCTGTAAGAGAGGGAAATGCTGATCAGTGGGCACATCTACACATAATGAGAAGTAAGTACATTTAGCTTAGTACTTGCTTAATGAAGTACAAACAAAATGAGCAGTAAATACATTTACTGCACAGTAACATGGCACGCTTTTTTTTGTGATGCTTACTGCACCATAGCCTAGTAACACTGTGCAGTAGCATATTAGCACGGTTTTTGACTGACACGCTACTGCACAGTGTTATTAGGCTACGGTGCAGTAAACGTCTCGTGTAGACATTTGGTAAATTCTAAACACTGCTTTGGGCAACTCTGAAATGAGCATATGGGAACTGAAAGAACGTGTGCTAACCCATTAAATATGGATACAGAATTACAGGAAATCCAAAACTTACAATTTGGTTTGGGATAAATTTTGTATCTCAGTCTTTATAGTGGTATCCAATCAAAGAAAAACACAAGGGAGCACACAAAGCACAGCAGTTCTAGCAGTCTAACCTGCTGGTAACTTGGAAGGACTTTCCAATTGGCTTCATCTGAGAATATTAGCCTCTTCATAGTTAGGCCAGCCCATAATAGGATCTCTGCAGGTAATATACCTAAAAGGAAGCAAGGCTATTTATAATGTCTCTTTTGTAAGATACATGCCTTCAGGACCTCAAATGTTGTAAGTGTGGCTATAGCTCACCTAAATCAATTTCCTTAGTCCTCTGGAACTCTGCAACAAAATCATGAGAGGTAGTTATGCAAGGCTTCACACTTGAATTATCCCTGCAGAAAAATAATTAGTGAGGGAGGGATTAACATAGGCCTTGTGCTCTCCTTCCCCAGAGAATTTCAATAGGAAGATGCTGGGGGCATTTGCTTAGGAGGTTGCTTTCTGCATATTGCTTCATCAGAAACAGCATGGTGGGTTTCACATGGGTCCTTTACAAAGATGATTTTTAAAGGTGCTGAATATCCACAATTTCCACTGAATCCCAGTATCTCAGTCTCTCCATTATCCTTGCAGCAGTATTGAGGAAGAAGGTTTACACAGAGCATTGCTTTTGGACAGCTGTTCAGTTAAATATTCAACTTGAACTAAAAGAAATGAAGCAGAGAGCAACATGCAAAGATAACTCCTTCTGCACACACAGAGATTGACATACTGTCTCTACCACATACCCATGTGTTACAAGTACAGATATTATATTATCATTTACTTAATCTGATTTTTTTTAAGTTGTATGTTAAGGGATTGATAAAGCTTCCTTAGGCTGGATAGCAGAGCCAAAAACTTTACTACTCAAAAATGAGTAAATAAGTAGTCAATGATGTCATTGTTTCTGCTGTTCTCTGTGGTAGGGGAATAGGTTTGATGAGTACCCCTTTGTGTATCACACAGGAAAAAATGACCACAGTACTAACTAGCATGAGTGAACGCAGTGAATGTGTAGTTTCTAGTGTCTCTCTTGCTCCCTCTACTCTTTGTAGCAGCTCTAGCTGGAGAGACGGGATGGGCTGCCCCTATAAATGAAATTTGAGTTCATAACCATGCTAAGTGTTGCCTGATATTTTGGAAGTTAAGAGATTGTACTCTTCAGAGATTGCATAGTACTCTGGGACACAGGTCTTTCTTTCAAACCCATTTTATTAGGCGAGTAAAAGTACAAGAGAAATGAAAGATAACGCACAGTTATACTATTGTTTGACAGCACACTTAGCTCCCTTGCAATTGAAGTGGGCTTACCTCATGGTGCTGGGGAGCCTGATGGACTCTTATGGATTCATCAGAGGAAAGTGAGTCCTATCTACTCTCTCTTATCTCTACCCCTCTACCATTTTTTATGTCCAGGTGGCTCCCTTTGCAGCCCAGCAACATGCATCTGATTGGCCACTGACCTGACATTGCCCAGTAACCCACATCTGGCTGGCTATCAGCCAGACACTGTCCAGGAACTATTTACAGAAACCCTAACAACAAACATACAGATTAACTATTTATAGATCCTTGCAGGCTACCACTGACAGGCAGGTCAGCCCCTAAATTGGATCTTCACCAAGTAAAAGATTCCTCAAGATGCTGATCATCCTGCACAAAGTATTTAGGGAAAAAATGCTGTGTATGGCAGAGATGTGACTAGGAATTTTGGCATCTTGGGCCCCAGGAACTGACTGTCTAAATCAGCACACCAGTACTTACGCCTCACTTGCCCACCCCTAGTTATGCTACTGATCATGGTACAGTGCAACTCGGTGTTACCTTCCATTCAAACTGTACACTGAAATGCAGTGGCAGATGCAGAGAAGGTGCAATGCAGCTGTCTTTTGCCACAGGGTCTGCCCAGAGTACAGGGTGTGAGCGTTGCCACTGCCATTCAACCCCTTCTTTCCCCTGCTGCTGAATTGAGCTGGAAGGGCAAGGGAGGAGAAGGGTAAATGCTGCTTCTTTCTGCCCCTAGGCTCTGGAGCTACCCAAAAGCAGGAGCTTCAGTAGGAACTGCACTGACCAAACAGTGAGTGAACTCAGGAGTTCACTGCACATGCTCAGTATAGCTAAAGGGAGTATAGTGAAAGGGAGCAACACACCCCTTGTCTCATTCCTGGATCCCCTACTGCTAAAATGTTTTATACAGTGAAATATGATGTCAGTGGTTTTCAAATTGACCTGTGAGGTATAGTGATGCCACATCAGTCCACCTTCAGGTAGGGATCATTACCCAGCACAGGACCGTTACAAAGTTGACACACAAAGTCTTTCACCAACTAAAATCCAGAGTACTTCTCTCTGTATCCTTATACATATGCTTCCTTTCAGTCTTTGTCAAGTACTAATTTAACTGCAACAAAATCTGTAGGTAGGAACCAGAACTGGAGTTTTAGTGAACACAAAAAGTGAGCAGAAACAGATGAGTTTAAAGTGTAGGAGTTAGAAATACAGACTAGTAAGGGTGAAGTTCTTGACCAAGATATGATAATTTGGGAAAGCATATTTTAAAAGAAGAGCTTTCACCAAGAAGATACGTTCATTATTAGAGTTAATTTTTATATTGTCTATGTTGAAATGATAGTGAGTGGTGTGTAGGATCTAGATAGGAAGTTTGAAAGGGAGGCATGTTATAGAGTATTTTGTTTCAGAAAGAGAAGAACTTAGAATCACACACTTGACACAAAATTAAATGGAATAGGCAAAGAAGAAAAGAGGTTTTCATATTAGATTTAGACTAAGAGGGAGAGCTTTTGAGGAAGGAGGACATGGAGAGGCTGTTCTTGTATGGTAAAAGATGCAGTATCTTCTAACATATTTGATTAAATTGTTTGAAGGGAGAAAATGGAGGCTGGTGTTAAATTGGAGGGAGGATCTCCTGGTACAGTATAACATGAGAGAGTCTAATGTAAATTAATGGAGTTTTAGTCCAAAAAAAAAAAGAAAGTGTTTATGGTACTGGTGTAATTCAGGAAACAACTTGAGGAAACTTTTTTGTTAGACCAAATGCATATCCTGTACCCTTCCAGAGCTGATGGTCTATTTGATTCAAATTCTAATACCCCTTTCACATGCAAAAACTGACACATGTGAAAACATACCATGACTGGGAACCATTTTTCCTTAGTGGGAGGTTCTATTTGATCCTGAATATTAAATGAGAATTTCTTCTTTTGGGGGGTTCTCTTTTTGTTAAGAGATTGGCAGCGAGTAGGAAAGGAATCAGTTACTAGAGAGGCCTTTGGTGTACCAGGCACATCTGCAACATCAAAGAAACATAGCAGTCTGTATTTAAGAGATGTGTTTTGGCCTTTTTTCCAGTCTTACTTTTCAGTGGCACATGCACACAGCAAGTACTGCCTGGAGACAAAATCTGCAGTCCGGCTCTTGTAGGCAGTAGTTCTGATTGTTGGTCCTGCAGTTTCTAGCCTGGGACATTCCTCACACCACAGATTTATCTATATCACTCATTTCTTTTCCCACAGATGTAGTGGTTAAGCCACTGTGTTGTTCATGGATATCTTACAGTGGTGTAAGAATGGTTGTTATAGGATCTTACCAAGGATTAGCTACAGCCCCATAAGGTGAGAGAGGAAGTGATTTCATCATAGCTGGGTGACATAGCAGTTAGGACTGCAGGATGTTGTAGCAGGGAACTGAAGTGGTTCCCCACAACAAAGTAAGCAGCCTTTTTTTTCATAAACCTAGCAACAGTAAGCCTATGTTCAAGAAATTTCCATCCTTTTGAGCATTGTGTAGTCATAGGAGAGGAAATCAGTAATTATATGTGGTAGTTTGCAGACTCCTCATTAGAAGTTCCCCAGTTAAAGTTCAGAAGTCCACACAAGAAGCTTTTGATTTGTTTGACCACCACAGGACTATAAAAATCCCTCTTATTCTGCGGCTGTATCCACAGGAGTAGCAATGGATTTCATCATCTGCTGTTAACCAGGAATGTAATTCCAGTTGCATCTTCCTTGTGTGCTGCTGGCTAAATAAACTGGCATGTCTTAAACTTATTGGCCTGATGTACCACCTTATTCAGGATAAACCTTTCATGTTTCCATTCGACCATTAGCCAGAGGACTTTTGCTTTGGCCGGCCCCCTTAACATGGATCTTTCATTTTAGTTTCTAATAGTATAGCAATAAACTTTGGCGTTTCTATTTTGTTGTTTTTGTTAAATTTTAAAGATAATTGTGTTCAAACTTAATCTCTCTAGCAGCTGCTATCTAGACCTTCAAAGAAGTCATAATGTTGATTTTTGTGATATCTTCATGTCAAAGCTGTTGATTACCACAAACACCAGGTTATAACGTAACACTAAGAACAGCACAAGGTGAAATTGGGCTGAGGGAAAGAGAACCCATTTTAGAAGGTGAAATGCAGAAAATGAGTGGCCAGATGTATTGTTTTTATATATTTTCCATCATTACAAGGGTACTACAGGAATTAATTTGGATTGTAGTTTTCAAAAGAGCCTAAGGGAATTAAGTAATTAAAACGCATTGTAATAGAAAGGAATTTAAATGCCTAATGCATTAGTTCACTTTGAAAGCCCCGGTCTAAGTATCTGTAAAATTCTCTGAAGACACAAATTTGTATAGTAACTAAGCAGTTGTATTATATTTTCTGTTGAATCACCCTGAAACCACTTGAAACCAAATGTGTGATGTGTACAACATCTTCAATTCCACTTCACAAGTTTTCTGAATGAGAGGTGTTATATTTCCAATGTTTACCTCTGTACACACTTCTATTCCTAAGATGGCAGTGAGATAATTTTGTCAAGTGCTACAACGCACTGAAACTTGTCAGCTCACACCATGCAGAGCTGCTCAAGGTTATTGCTTTTACTTTGTGCAACCAGTGTCCCCTCCCATATTGAAGTTAAAGTTAAATCTCCTCTCCATAAATCATTCTTTCATATATGATTCCCAGTTCATGTAATAATTTTTCTGAAAAAAGTCTTATTTGTTAATATTCTCAAAAATCCAGATCAGAAATTCCAGTGTAATAGAAGAGATTTAAATCTGTACATTTAATAACAAAGAAAAGGAAATTATTAAAAACCAATCAGTTAAATACAATAAACACAGTAAGCTCAGAGAAGGCTGCCATCTTGAGAGCTAATGAAGTCCTGAATAAGTCCCAAGTACTGTCCGATAGAAAAGAATACAGAATTTTTCTGGCTGAATTAAAAAAGTAAACGTTTGTATCATTTCCTAATGGTAGGGAGTTTTTTTAAGTATAATTTAGTAGTAACCTACTGTTAACCCCAAATTTAAACACTAGAACTTGCCTATAACAGCCTTTAAAGTCCCTGCTATTCTCACGCAGTCAAATGAAATCTGAATTCTCAACTATAAGAAGGATTATTAAAATTGCAGCTTCTACTGAGAAACCATTCAGCTATGTAGAGTGTGAAACATTAATAGGCATCTCTACAGATAACTTTGAACAGTCATTTAATGCATATTATTATTTTAGTAGCTCTTCAATGATGTAATGATTCACTGCAAGCCCATTGGGTGGCATGGAACAGGTACAGAGGACGGATGCATGTCTCAGGGTTGGCCCTGTGGACTGGATTAGGCCCACACTGCCACCTCTCCCTTCCAAACACTGAATCCAGTGCCCACGGTGCTTGCTGTAACCAGTCCAGAACTACACCACACATAGCACCCATTCCAGCCAGTCCAGGGCAGATGCCATGTGCAGCATGGGTCCCAGACTAGCTGGAGTGGGTGCTGCAAGTCGCACAGTCTCCAACCAGTTACAGCGAGCAGATCTGTTATGCAGGGGACCGACCCACAGAGTCCCTTCCCTTCCCTCCCCACCCCTCCTTCCCATTTCCCTTCCCCTTCCCCACTTGCTGGATCCAGAACTCACTGTAGCTAGTCTGGGGCTGCACTGCATGCAGTGCTTACTCTAAGACCCATCCTGTATATGGCACCCATCCCAAACTGGTTGGAACAGGCATCACATGCAACTCACATCCTGGAGCAGGTGCCACATGTGCTGGATCTGGCATACGGAAAGGGATCAGATGATGTGGCACCATGAGCTATATCTCTGGCACCCCTGATTTATTGTATATAGATGTACATATATTTACTATGCATCTTGATTAACACAGGAGTTCTCACATTGTTTCACTGTTGGGCACCACATCTTAATAGAAATATTGTCTCAGGACACTATCCCTTGCATTTGCATTGATGTAGTATTTCCTATAACCATGACAGCCATTTTTATGTGAAATAATATTTTTAGGATAGGTTGTAATATATTTTTAGATATTTTTTAAAGCAGGGGCTAGATGTGACCCATATACCCATCAGATCTGGCCTGCAGGGCTCCCCACAGGTCAGGAAATTTGGCAGCAGGGGAGCAGTGGCTATTAATATCAATTCTACTAGACATTTGGCCTCAACAGTATCTTGTGGCCATGGGTTCCATATGTGGTTAATATTCTGTGTAAAAAAATCCTTCAAACAGTTTTTCATTCTTTTCCTCCTAATTTACATAGTTATATCTTGTTCTTGCATCACAAAGTCATAATTAGGAATTCCCTACTAACTTCATACAGCTTGTTGTTTTATGAATTTCCATTATCTCCAATTCAACTTTTTTATATACTACTACTTCTCACCTTTTAATCTAGGAAGATTTTTGTCTTCTCAGTTCTTTTGACCTATCTGCATTTTTCTATTTTTTGCTTTATCCTCTTTGTAAACAGAATTTGACATTCCAAACTAAGACCGTATTTTTTCTTCTAGAGGTTAGATATACATTATGGTATTCTTAGTATTTTCAGTGTTCATTTCTCTTCCATATGTTAATATGCCTTCACAGTTTGTTTGCTTTCGATGAAGTCAGCACGTTTAAAAGATGTTTTCACTGAGCTGTCCACAGTGATGTCAGTGCATTTTTTAAAGGTATTTAAACTGAGGAGTTAGTTTCCATGTGTATGCATGCACAGTACAGCCCTCATTAGAGGCATTTTAGAAAATGAAGCCGTTACAAAGCAAACTTGGCTACCAAATTAAGCAAACTGCATGTACCCTCCAATTTTCATTATTTCTTTATGGTTATACTTAATATGTAGTATATTGTGTCAACAGAAATTACTGTATTCTTTTCATATTTACAGATTTCATGGAGTTTGGCATACATAATATAGTGTGCAGTGTTGAAAGGTGCCTTTTTTGTCTGTTCCCTTTAGCCTTTATGTTTATTTTAGAAGAACAAACTGAGTTTCTCATGGTTTCTTTTTCATAGACTCAGAATCGCATGAAGCTGATGGCAGATAACTATGAGGATGACCACTTCAAATCCTCATCCCATTCCAATCAAACCAACCACAAGCCCTCCCCTGACCAGGTAATATTTCCCTTCTTTTTTCTTCTAAAATGGTTTTTAACTTGACTATTTTGAGCCAAATACAGCTTTTCCTAATGCACCTGCAGTAACTGGGAAGAAAAATTATATTCCTTACTGAACATATATGATGGAAATGTTTGCAGCTGTTGCATAGACTTTGTAGCAGATCTTTCTAAAATGCACAGATGTTTCCAAGTACTAAACTGAGTGTTGGAGGGGGAGGGGGAAGAGCCAGCAACAATGTTAATATTTTGAATGTCTCATGAAATGTAAGGGAAGAATTGTCTCCTAACTTATTCAGATTCCAGTAATTTAAGTCAGTGTTCAGGTATTTGGAATAGTTGTGTCATTCTTCCTTTAACTCATGAGAAGAATAATTTATTATACTAAATGTCCTGAATTGATTCTCTCCTTAAATAACAGGGAATCTCAGTCAGGATCAGCTTCCTAATCTCTGGATTCTGTGTAAGCAGTTCCTTTCATTTCCCATGAGGAAATACTGGCTTCTATGCCAAATGAGCACAGACTACTCCCTCAGAAACTCAATGGGCCATGAACTGAAAGAAAATCAATTTGCCATCTCCAAACCATAGTACAGCTTTGTGTCATTTGCAAACACAGCCATGGATTTCATAATTATCAGAGGGATTACCTATCCCTTGAGTAGCTCAGGACATGCAAGCCTAATTACAAATCCATGTTGAAATCTCCCCCTTTTCAGTTTAATTAAAATATTCACAAACTTTAATCATTGCCTGGACTGCCTTGCAGGAAGGAATGCCTTGAACTTTTCTCAGTCCTTTGGTTTGATATAAAAAGGGTAATGATGACCTTCAAAGGAAGCTGCAAAAGACACTGGTCTTTTGAAAGAGTGGATCATGGTAATGGGAACCAAGAGGAGGATGACCCTGGAAGAAGGAGGGAACCTAAGTGTAAATGCACATATACCCCCCCCCCCCAAATCGTTATCACAGTATCTTCCTCCATATCTACAAGAGACTCCCTAACACTATGAGAAAAGTTGTTAAGACAAACATGGATTTCTCAGAAGGATAAAAGTAATGCAAACAGGAATGAGTATCTCATTTCCAAACATCTTTCTAACCTCTCTTCCAACTGGCTTGAGGTTACAAATTAAGAATTTAGTGAATTGAGTGATTTGAGTCCTCCAGGACATTATTTGAAGATGTCAGCCATATTTCCTTTGTAAGAGGAATATCAGTCTTGCAAGTTAATACAGTGGTTTCCAAATCTTGTTTTTGAGTGAAAGTTTATCCACCCTTTTACACATTGAAATTCTGTGATGAAACTCAAGACATTTCCATAATGTATATGAGAATAAAGGCAATGATGGCTTGAACAAGGTAAGAACGGAAAGGATTGCTAAGAAGAGAAATATATAAAGACCTTTTTTCAGTCACATCACAATGGAGGACAGTTTGCCTAAACACATTCTGAGAAATTGAGTAAAACTTAAAAGAGAATTTAAAAAGCTGTTTCCAGTTGTTCAAACTATTGGAAGGTGATATAGCAGAAAACACAGGGAATTGGAGACCATTCTTTCCTGCTATTAGTGTTTTGTACATATGTATGTGCTTTAAATACTAACCAATTCTTTATTTCATTCCCATGCTGCTCTTGGGGCTTTTTCCCATTGTCATCTCTCAACCAATAGGATGAGGAAGAGGGTATTTGGGCATAACCAATCAGATGCTTTAGTTCAGCCATTTTGTTCAGAACGGTGAGAATTTACTTTTCTTACCAATAGAAAAGTTTCCCACAGTCACTCTCGCATCTTGCTTTTGTGTGGTTTATGAAACCTGGGTGTGTTTTCTTTCCCTTTTCTCATGTGGCCTATGCATGTGTATGTTTTGCATTTAATTTTTGTGGGGTTTTTTAAATTTCTTATGTATTTTAAGAATCAAGCACTTGTTTGAAACATTCTGGGGAGAACTTTCCAGGGCATGTAATTGAGTTTATATGCAAAGCAATACCCTGATTTTTGTGAAAGAAAGCAGGAAATGGGACTGGTACTATTAGCCTTTTGGTGGGAATAAATTTTCACTCAGCCCCTTTAATTTAATAGGGCAGTTTTTGTTGTGGCTAAATCTTTTTTCTTTTTTAATTCTGGTTGATAATGATGAGCTCAAACATAACTGATCTACCTGTAGATTACCAATTTTATGCATGTGGCTCTATCCTGCTAAATTTACCTCCAGATAAGTGACCCAAACCACCAGGTAGTCCCAAAATTTAACTCAGAAGAGCTGACTGCTGAAAATGACTGCTCAGAACAGAAGACTTTTAAAGAAGTAAATAGCAGAAATATAACTCTCCCACTTATATCTACACTTCCCCAAGTAACTGCCATGTTACCTACCTGCCACTCCCCACCTCAGCCCCTCCCTTTCAAGTCAGTTGGTTGGAAACCTAATCCAGCTGGGGCAGTCAAACTTTAATTTCATGCCTTGGGGTTTGAACTGAGGAAATCCCTTTTGTGGAACAATGGTAATATAATTAATGCACACTCATGGGCGATCTCACATTCCTTTTGAGTCACTTCTCTTGCAATGCTTGTGTGTTGGTGTATGGTGTTATTTTTAAGATAATTATAATGTTTCTAAAGCACTTGCTGGAGATTGCCAATATGAAATGAAAGATGAGGTAAGTTGATGGTAAAAAAGAGGAAATCATTATGAAGGTAGGACTCACTATGATTGATTTTCATGCCAGAACTAAGAAAAAGATTGTTAGCAAACATGGATCAGAAGATCTTTCCTTTTGCTCCCTATGAACTGCAAGAGGAGCAATTCTAAGGTAATAAGTGTACTTCTTCACCTTTAGAGTTGTTGGTTGTAGCTGCGTTGGAATCTCTCTATACGTGAAGAAGGGTGTTTGTGCCCAAAAGCTTGCAAAGAACATTTTTTCCAACTATTTAGTTGGTCTTATAAAAGATATTAGGGCTGTACGAAGCTTCGGGTGGTGATTCGATTCAGAGAAGATTTGGCCCAATTTGGTGACCGAATCTCCGAATCCGAATTCAATCAGTGGACCAATTTAAAGGTCTGAATCGATTCAAAGCTCTCTGAATCTTTGGAAAGGATTCAGAGTTTTGATGATTTGGACAGTCCCTGGTGGCTGCAGCAGGGAGCTGCAGCTGGATTCTGAGCTGGTAAGTAGGCTGGGGTGTGGAAGACCCCTGACCCCCCCTGCTCCCCCAGCCCCCCCATGGCTGCCCCACCCACCCCAGCTCCTGGTCCTTTAAAGAAAAGCCCTGGTGCTCACTGGGTGCTGCTGGGCAGGGGGACAATCCCTGCTGCCCCCCACTGCATGGAGAGCTGTACATGAGCCCCCCAACCCCCACCCTTGCTCTCCCAGCCCACCCCACAGGTGCCCCGCCCAGGCCAGCTCCAGCCCTTTAAGAAAAAAAAACAGAGAAAAGCCCCAGGACTCACCACTCCTGCAGTGGCCTCAGGGCTTTGGGGGGCTGGTGCAGAGCTCCCCAAGTGGTACAGGGCAGTTGGGTTCAGGGGGGAATCACCCCCCACAGACAGGAGCGGTGAGTGCTTTTCTCAGGTTTTTTTTTCCTTAAAGGGCCAGAGCTGGCCCGGCACCTTTGGAGGGGCTGGGGGAGCAAGGGGGGCTCGGGCAGCTCATGGCAGAACCCCCCATACAGTGGGGGGCAGCGGGGATCGTCCCCCTGCCCAGCAGCACCCAGTGAGCCGAGGCTTGTTTTTTAACAAGTGCTAGGAGCTGGGGTGGGAGAGGCAGCCATTGCCAGGCTGGCGGGGATGGGCCTGGCTGATCCTGACAGCAGTCAAATCAATTTGGGATAGTTATTCGAATCGCTGAATCAAATCACTGTTGCCCAAATCGGCCGAATCCAAATCTGAAGTCAATACTAGCTGCTTCGCACAGGCCTAAAAGATACCACCTTCTTCACCTTTATCACAGACTAGAAATTTGCCAAATTAAGATGGATGTTAGTTTCTTGCCGGTTAAACACAATACACTATACACTGCTTTCTACCTGACAGATTTTCTTCAGCCGCACACCATGGCAGCAAAAGCATAGAGCGCACACTACAGAATATCCCAGTACAAACTATTTGGTACCTAGCAGCCTCTTTTCTTATGTATCCCAGCAGAGATGTGTATGTCAATCACAGACTCTCTTTATGAAGTGCAGCAGGGAAAAGTGTGTGGAAGATAATTGTCCCCTGACCCAGTGACTCCCAATAAGGTAAAAGTTTTTAGCACTGGGTTCTGTCCCCACTGGTAAGAAAGTGTGTATCTATCTCTTTTGTATATGAGAAAGAGAAGGGATTCAGGCCAGAGAATCCATAGCCTATCTGATTGATTTATTTAAGTGCTAGAATTAATAAATATATTGGGGCCCATAAAAGTAAAAGATAGCACAGGCATTAGAACCCACCTTTTTTTTTTTCCTTTTTTTGCAACTAGTTACTCTAACTGTGAGCAGGCCTCTACCTTGTCCTCTGGTCAGTACTGAAAACACACTAGATGCTACCAAAGCACTTACAACATTCAGCTAAAAATGAATACCATGATATTCTGACCCTGAAACAAATTACTGATGATAAATTATAACACATTGGCAATGGTATTGCACACATTCTCGTAGCACAGCTCTGCATATAAAAGCATCTGGTATACTTGCAGCAACATAGTTTAGTGGCTTGTTTTCAGAAGCTGCAAACTAATAGAAGTGCTTTACCTTAGTTGTTGTAGTTTACAAAATGAGTGTGAATATCACGTCCTATCCTGAAATACCGAAGCTTCGTTGCCTTGCATCCTGGATTTCTTGTACCATGTCCTTTCATTCCCCATATGGAGCTCATATTAAATTATTTTGGGTATCTTTTTCCCTTATTATTTTGTAAAGAAGATGCTTGTTTTATACTAACACTAGTTGTGTCCCTTTCCTTTTCAAGCATCAAATTATCCCAGACAATCACAATGGAAGAAGCAATGTGGGAGGTGCGCTAATAATGTGCGGTACTATGCTTTGGTATATAAGCCAATTGACACTGAGGACATAAAGGAATCCATGCATAAACCACTGAAATATTATACATCTGGTTCAGTTTTCTGACTTAGATTTTGCTATTCACAATCCTCCCATATTGCCATATCTTCTTCTTCTTCCATTCTTGATACAGATAGAGGTGTGGACAGCATGTTGATCATAATTCAGAGGAGTTGATGCTACTGAATGGGAATAGTAGACATAAGACTAATAAACTGTGAGGAAGTAAAAGAGAAGCAGTAGTTACAGGACACATAGGGAAGAAGAAAGAAAGAAAGAAGTAACTACACGGGTTAAGAACAGAGGAATAATCAGGAAGAATATCCTACATTGTAGCACTGAGAAGTTGAGAGTTTTGTCCCATTATATAATTACTAAATATTTTATTTCTAGGTATTACTTATAACTGTGCATCCTTTTATACAGTGTTCTCCTTCATCTGTGCCATGGCTCTTGGCCTGCAAAATTATTTTGGAATGTAGTAGGTGTCATTATCACATTGCCTTTCTGGACTTCTTTCTACAGAAGGATTTTCTGTAAACTGGTTCCAAAAATCTGTGAAGTCATTGGTGTGCCTGTTAATGAACTAAACATTTGGTTTTGCTGTGCATGAATTTCAGGAACTGAAATCTGAAAGCAGATGTTATGCTTATAAGAGCAACACTGGAGCATCCAAGAAACTGGGATTGGGCTAGCATATTTGTAAAAAAACTGATTTTGTTAAGACAATGGGGGGAAAAAATTAAGTTCCTGTTACTGACATTACTTTACAGTCAGAGCTGCCGGGCTCTGGAATTGGCTCCCAAATGAGGTGGTACTCTTTCCTACCTCGGGGGTCTTCAAGAGGAGGCTGGACAGATATTTGGCTGGGGTGATATGATTTGGCTGGGGTGATATGACCGCAGCACTCATTGCTCCCCCGGGCAGGGGGTCGGACCTGATGATCTGTTTAGGTCCCTTCTGACCCTAAGCACTATGAAACTATGTAAGACATTTAGAAAAGCTGCTTAGCTGTGGGTTTGGGTTACACAAAAATTTTCTCTATAAAAATAGAAAGCAAGGCAGGATCTCTTTAAAAATAGTAAATATTCCAGTTGTAACACTATAGGCATAAATATAGTTGAACAAGACTCTAAGGATTCCATAGAAAATGCCTGTGGTGGAAAGAAGGGTTAACTCATTGTGGGGAATACTTGGAATGAGAACTGAAAAAGGTCAGCCTGGCAACTTTTCACAGACTTCCCTCCAAAAAGTACTAGAAGTTATACCCTGTACCTGCATCAGAAAAGCTATTTTGTGTAGCAAAACATAACTTGTGAATTTAAGAATGGGCTCATCCAAAAAATTCCTATAAGAGTCCTCTAATCTTATGAATCTGAAATGAAATCTTGAAACTCCAAGGGAAATTAGCCATCTGTGAAGAATGTAGCTCTGAAAAGTGGGATATCTTGGTGGATTTGGAACCTGATACTAAATGATTTATATTAGAAATTAAGTAGATGGAAGATATAATGGAATTATCTAATAAAGAAATATCTTTGTAATATTTTATGGTGAAAGACTTCTCCAGTGAGAGGTTTCTTTCTGAGTGCATCCCAGTAACCCTCATTATTGGTCATTGTGAAAAGGATGATGGAGGATAGGTCACATGTCTATTTTGTGTCTATGAAGAAAATCTATATCTATTAGTATTGTGCAACTATGTTCAGTAAAAAATGAATGATAAGGTCAGTTAAACTACATTGAGGAGAACCCAGTACCTGCAGATGTATGCAAAACTGAACTGATGACACAGGCACTAGTCTGTGCCTTTGCCTTTCCCATAGATTTCACATAGAGCTTCTCAAATCTGAGTGAAATAGGGAAATAAACATAAATACCTTTTGATTATCTTGATTATCTTCCCCTTCACTTTGTAAGTTAGTACAAGTAAAAATGCTAACAGAGGTGGCAAGTCTACACAGGTTTTCCAGAACTTAGGATTTTCCACCTAATTGCACTGGATTTTCCACCTAATTGCACTGTCAAATTTCCACAATGACACTTCAAGGAAAAAAACAGGGTAATGAGAGAGTGAAGATGTATTTTAGTTATAATCTAAAATCACACATTTTCTTGTGAAGAAAATGCATGTTTCCTTCCAGTGCTGTCTAGCACAGTAAGCAGCCAAAATTGTATAACCAGTATATAACAATGATAGCCAGTGGGCCTTTGTGCATGCCACAAAATTGACCTTTAAAGTGGCTTAAATGACCTTTTGCACTGTTTCAGTAGAGTGGCTTTTTGCATTGTTGGAGACATAATGTGCTTTAATGGTGCAGCTGTTTACGCTGTCGGCAGGTATTGCACATTAAATGACCTTGGGATGCAGCAAATTTAAACGTCAGAGGTGCTTTAGTCTGCTACCTTACAGCTGCAGAGGGAAGCACCAAGCACCGTGCAGCTCAGGGGCTGTGCAGGCAGCCCATCCAGGCAGGCTCCACTGAAGGAAAAAAAGAAAAGTGTTGAGTTTGATCTTTTTTTTTTTCCTCCCTGGAGCCTGCAAGGGGAGGGGGAGGGAGTTGCTTCCATCCACAGCTGTGGTACTGCCCAGACCAGGTGCCTGCAGGCGAGTGCCACCTGCGGGGTGCTGCTTCCGTGGAGAGAAGCCGCCCCCCCCTCCCCCCCCAGCATCTCAGGGACTGCTTGGCCTATCAGCAGCTCACCCTCTCCCCCACCGCTGAAGAGGCAGGTAAGGATTAGGCCCAACCCTTGTATACACACCATGGGGGTTTATTTTGTCCTAAATTGAAGCAGTGTTTTTAAAAACTCACTGCTTCAATTCAGGGAGAATTAATATGAAGCAAACCCCTGTAGCATGTACAAGCAGCCATAGGCTCTAAAACAGGGGCAGGAAATTATTTTGGGCAGAGGGCCATTTATTTAGTTTTGGCAAGCCATTGAGGGCTGCATGACAGGCAGCCAAGGGCAGATAGATATTAATTTTCTACATTTTTTAGGGGCCCCGCAGGCCGGATAGAATAGCCTGGCAGGCACAATTTGACCACGGGCCACATTTTGCCCACCCCTGCTCTAAAAGTACCTCATCAATTGCTTCACTACTCTAGGGTACATTCCACCTGGCCCTGCTAACTTGAAAATATCCCACTTCTCCAAGAACTCTCGAACCTGATCTTCCACCACTCCAGGCTGTTTGTCTCCTTCCTTATTCTGGCTGCCAACTGAACTTACCGTCTGGTAACCTTCCATATTCATGAAAACTGAAGTAAAAAAGTAATTAAATACTTCAGCCTTCTCTACATCTTCTGTTACTAGGTTGCCTTCTACGTCCAGTAAGGGAGCTACACTTTCCTTATGCTTCCTTTTCCTTCTGAAAAACTTGTGGAATCCTTTTTTTTATTGTCTCTTATAAACCTTGCTAGTTGTATCTCATTTCCCTGAAAACACTGTAAAATATAAATATCTACGTGTTGGGATGTTTGCAAGGCTATAAATAGCAATTCTCTTCAGTTGCTTTAGTGAAACACACATGTCATGAACAACTAGTTTGTGGAGTTTGAATCTGTGGGGATCGCACTCTAGGTGTGCATTTATAGAAAATCAGGGCATCTTTGTATGCTAGTTGGATTCCTTCTTACAACCCATGTCAGCAATGTTCTTACCAGTGTTCACCCCGCTACCTCTTAAAAATTTACCAGTAGGATAATTAATTAGGCTAACAGTGAATTAGGTAACTAGTGTTAATTCTCTTCAAATTTATTCCTTTTTATTATTTTATTTATTTTGTCATAGCTTCCGTGAAAAAAAATGTTTTTTGAAGAATTACAAGTTATGTTCAATATCCACAGCTGAAACTAGTAGTAATACAAACATCAGTCACCAATGTTGATAGCATAAAAATATGATATGTATAATATCACTATAAGAAAAGCAAACCGTGTTCCCAGCACCTACATGGATATCCAGTGCATGTTTCTGACCTCTTAATGTTGAGGTGGCCTCAAAGGTTGGTACAACTTCTTGTCTGTTTATCTCCAACAGGAGGAGACAACTTTACTCCAGCATCTGCTAAGAAGACTTTTTTCATTCAGGTCACTCTGGGACAGGGTGGGCAAAATGGCAGATCTGGCTGGTAGCTGGACTCCATTTCCCAGCAGCCCTTGCCCACATCACTGCAGCCAGTTTCCATGGAGATCCCAGTAGCGGTGGTGCTGTGACAGCACATGGACCAGGCTTCCATAGAGACCAGCCCCAGAAGTGGTAGGGTGTGTGGCTGGGCAGGGAGCTGCTCCAGGGCTGAGGCTAGGATCTTGGGGGGCTGACAGTATGGCCCAGAGCTGGGGCAGAGCTGTGATCCACTGCCTGCACACCCCTGCCCAGGGTGTGCGAGCAGTGGATTGCAGCTCTGCCTGGGCTCTGGATCACTGCTGCAAGATCCCAGCCCCAGAATAGCTCCCCTCCCAGCCACCTATCCTGCCACTGTTTCTGGGGCTGGTCTCCTTGGAAACCCCGGCCTTGCGCTAGCACAGCACCACCGCTGCTGAGGTCTCCATGGAAACCAGCTCCAGCGACGCAGTCAGGGGCTTGGGAAATAGGATCCATGTGGACCTGATCTGGCCCACGGGCTGGGCTTTGCCAGTCCCTGCTCTGGAACAGCTCTCTCTCTCTCTCTCTCTCTCTCTCTCTCTCTCTCTCTCTCTCTCTCTGTGCAAAAGATACAGTAGATTCTCATTTTGGAATCCACCTCCAATATGACAATGGCCAGGGCAACAAAATCTGAATGAGCCTTAAATATGCAGCTCACTGCTCTGACATATTGGGCATAACAGAGGCCTTGATTTCTTCCCTGTCATTTGAAGAAGATCTCAACTTTCCTGCTCAACTAGGATCAGAGTGAGAAGAACAAGAGCAACTGGCAAAGGGAGAACAGGCATTATCCCTCAAACAATAGAGGTCTTTTCAGCTTATGAAAAGACAAATCAGACCAAGAGCACAATTAAAAACAAAATCCAGGATCTAAAAAATTCATCATGTTTTGACGAAAGAACCATTAATCAGCATCACTGCAGCTATGAATTGCAGTTACTAGTCCTTATTTGCAAAATATAGCTAGCTCACTAGGAATAGGATAACACTAACATTTTTCCACAAGACTCCAGAGGGGAGTTCAAAATTGATTAGAAAACAGTTAGAGATCTAATGTACAAAAACACATCATATAAGGAACTAGATATTAGTTCTACTGCTACTACACCACATTTCACAGAGATTAGATGGTATGGAGATCTTGATTAGGGACAGAAGTTACACATAAACCAGTTTAAGTGATCAGAAGCTGGTTTCAACCTGTAACAGAACAGAAGTTCAGTGCACATAAACCAGTTTCAAAATGGTCAAAACTAGTTTAAGATAAACCAGGTTGAACTTAGTATCAGACTTAACTGATCTGAGCCAAGCTGGTTTATGGAATTTCTGTCCCAGACCCCTTCCTATTTCAAGTTAAATTAGTTAAATTTAGATTCCTTCCTAAATTTCACTAGAGTGCAAGCTCTCTGAGTCTTCTGCTTCTTTCAGAAGCTTGCCCATATCCAAAATTTTCAGGATAGCTATATGAAGTAATGTTATTATGCCCTTGGCCTAATTACATAATCAGATGCCAGATTTTATAGACCAGTGATATAGTCATTGTTTATTTAATGACTTCAGTTCTGTCTTCCAGTTGTATTGCTACTTGTCAGTCACCCACAGTAGAATCCATGCTAACACATACTTGGAGAAGGTAGCTCTCCTAGGAACCTTATACATATGGGTACTTTACCTTATACTTGGGTACTTTACAATATACTATATATATATATATATATATATGAGACAGGTCTTTAAGGTGTTGTCGTCCATATTGATTCCACACCATCCCTGCTTTTCTGTAGTCATCATTATCTGAGATTCTGAATCAGTAATGGAACTGAAAGATATAGTCACCCTGTCCTTTATGCTCAAGTGAGAAGACAGCAAGACATTCCCAAAATAGATGTGGGTTAATAGATACTCCCATGCCAAAGATTCTGATTTTGTGCTGATGGGACACAGATGTACCCAGAGTATAAAGTAACCTTTCTTTCCAAGCCATATTCCAGAGTTTACCTTCTCTCAGGAACAATATTGCACCTTTCTTCTCTGCTAGAAGTCTGATGGCTGTGAGAAATTGAAAAATAACTGGGTAGTAACTTGCCCACTAAAATATAGGTACCAGTGCCATAGCATTGGAATGAGTATCAAATGCTATGGTAGTAGCAGTCACTAAATTAAGATGAGGCTCATCTCAATGCCGATAGTTTTCTCAGATGGTTAATTATCTAGCATTTTAAATTGAAGACATCCCCTATTTACCTTTGTCTCAGTCCATTGTCCACTCTAACATGTAGTCTTTTCACTTGACAAGCCATGAGTTGTTCTTCTAAGCTCTCCTGTTCCATTTTAACATACCCACCCTTAGGATATCACTAATATTTGCCCATTACCCTTCTCTGTTTCCTACATTTTTCATTAACTTGTTTGTAATTCAGAACTAATTTATCCTCTAGATTGTTTTATGTTTGAAGAGTGTGTTCTTTGTTGAAGAATGTCTTATCAGCCAGAACAAAAGAACTGATCTCGCTGTGTTATTCCTCTTCTTCCTGGACTAAAGTTTCCAGATGGAATATTATTATCTACAATTCTGTGGATGAATTAAATGATCATGACTGAAGTGTAGCTGGATTGTATCACTGTCTTTCTATTACTCTCACAGATCAAAGAGCACAAATAGATGCTTATTTTCTAAAATACTCAAAACAGATGCCTAGTTTTGTTTTGTGGATATTTGGACCTTCACTTACAAAAAGCCCTCTACTTATTTTCACCAAATGAGCCTGAGCTCTGCGATACCTTTTTTTCTTCTCTGTTTTACAGCTGAACAAGTTCATGTAGTGATGGTTTGGTTTCTGTATCAACTGCAGATTCTGAAGCCAAACTTAAGACATCTCTAGATGTCATTCATAACTGTTGTGGATTGTAGTATTGTTTTATAATCCTATCTTTTTCCTGGTGTTGTGCCATCCAGCTCTTAAAGCTGTCATCCTCCTGTCAGAGAGCAAGCAGGCAAGTCCAGGGTTTTTTTGTGAACAGTGGTTGGAAACGGATGTCACTTTTCATCACCTTTCTGCTACCGTAAAAAAAATTATAGCAGCACAAAATAAAATAAAATAGATGCCCATACCCTTTGTCATACCACAAATGCCCAAATTTATGCCTGCAACAAAAGTAGGCATAATTTGTTCTACTTTGTTGCAGCAGATGTCTATTTATTGCCCACACTCTCCAGCCACCCTGGGGAAGCAATCCGAGGGGCTGAGAGTCTCAGTCCTGCATATCCCAGGAATTCCTGCATAGGATTGGGTCCCTCAAGCCCCCAGATATCGTGTCCAGCTTTCCCTGCTTCCAGTGACATGCCCCTTGGGTCTCCAGGCCACATCTCTGCAGATGGAGAAAGGGAAGGTTTCCCACTTCCAGAGATGTGCCCCCAACAATATCCAGAGTGTCTCTGGAAGTGGGGAACCCTGCCTTTCCCAGCCCTCAGAGACATGCCTTGGAGATTGCTGGGATGCATCTCTGGGAACAGGGAACATGTCACCCATTGTCCTACAAAATCAACAGGCAGAACAACAGGTGAGGTGTATTTCACCCAGGGAAGTAGATCAGCTGTGCTAGGACACATCCTGGCACAGATGATGCACTTAATTTGGTAGCATGAGGCACCTATACACATACGGGACATCTGCTCCAACATGCGCTAATTAGTGACTAATTAGCACATGGAGCAGACTTGATTAATTAGCATGCTCCAGCAGGCTCTGTGTCATGTGTACTCAGCATCCCTGTGCTTCAGTATTGCGGTGGGGGTGTTTTAACTAAAGCTTGTCCAGTGAACCTTAGTTGAAGCGCCCTGCCGCCATTTTGAATCGCAGTACGCTGAATACTGATGACACAGTGGGCACTTTAAGAGAGCCACTCTCATTAAAGCACTGCCCCCACCCTGGAACATGTATAAGGATGCCCATCTGTTTCTATCCAGTAGGTGAATAGTTGGGACCCTAAAGAAAAAGGTGCTTCAGCTCAGACACCCATCTCACATCCATAAGACAGATGAAGTCATAGGAATAGCTGTGGCAAGGCTGTGTTCTTTTCAGTCCTGTTAGGATTTAAGTTGTGAGAAAAGGAAATTATAAAGAAAATAAAGTTAGCAATATGAGAGCTGGGTTCATTAATAAGAACAGGAAGGCCAAAACTCATTTCTAGTATTAATGATGAAAATAGGTCTGTGAGAGGAGTGACTAAAATAAGAGCTGATAAGGGAATGTAACCGATCTAGAAGCTGTGCTTTCTTGGCTGGTACAGGCTATAATTACTGAGAAAGATGCCAGCATTCATAGTCCCAGCTCACAGTAGCCTGGGCACAGGCAATCAAAACACATTCATCTTTAATATAGCCCATACAGGAACCATGTTACTTTCATCTATGTACATACATATCTATTCTGGGGTGATGCATTTAAATGTATAGCATATCAGAGATAAATCCAAGAGACAAGCAAGTCACATGGTTCCCATATGATTTTGCTTTAAAAGATTCATGTGACAGGTGAAGAACTCTCAGAGCACCATGAAGACCAAATATCAGAGAGAGGAGAGACAGAGATTCATATCACGATTGAAGGAGAGCTATAGTTCATCTGAACAGGAAAAGCACAGATTGTGTTCCCTGGTAGATTACTTAAAGCAAGCTTTCCATTTTCCATCAGCAGTATAACAGACAGCAGAGGGACAAAAGAATGCAGTAACTGATATGAGTAATCATGCAGGCAGATTGCCAGGGTATATGCAGTGTAATTGTTATGTTTTAAGCAAAGTCTGTACTTGCTACTGGGCCCTATTGTTCCTTGTAATGGGAAGAAATAATAGACAAAATAGCAGAACAGTGAGAAAAACTGATAGTAATGTGGATTGTGATACGTGGTTTCTGGATACACACTGTTACTTAAAGAATCAACTGCTATATAGTTTGCTTGGGTAAAACAAAATACAAACACCAATGGACACTCTTATTTCTTCACTGCCCTTATTTTCAGAAAGTCTCTATCCTTTATCAGAAAGAGAGGATACTGCCAACATAAAATCTAGTGAATTCTGAAGGGTTGAAACATTCACTTGCTCCATGCTTACACCTAAGAAATTAAAATGGGGAAACTATTATTTCAGTCTGTAGTTTCACAGTATAATTTTCAATGAGATTTTTGGAGTGCCTTTCTTAACATTTCTGTTAGCTGGAGGAACACTCTCTTCCCCCACTTTTCTTCTTTGACTATATTCACACTAACTACCTCACAAATATGACTATCCCTTATGAGGTTTTTTTTATGTAGGGTTGTTTTATGTTGGTGGTGTTAGTTGCATTAGTTGTTGAAAAGTAGACTACTTGACTTGGAAACTGTCAAAACTTAGGAACTAACAAAATGAACTTCCCCAGACCAAGTAGCCTTTGATACATTGAACAATTTCAGTATCCCTGCAATCAAAGGAAAATCAAGGGGAGGTCTGGGGGGGTGCCATCCACTAAAATTTTAAAACAAACTGTCCAGCAGAGACAGCCACATTTCTATTCAGGTGCAGCTGAGGGAGTTGAGTAACTTCATGGCTCATTACTACCTACTTGATTTCTGCTAATCTCTTCACTCAATAGGTGTTAACAGCCCTTCATTTTCCTCTAATCAACCTGGCCTTTCGTCTACAATTATCCTGTCTGTTATCTATTCCTAGTAATATTTCTCTGCTCACCTAACAGCAAGTCCAGTAAAGGTGTGCTGCTGCCTAGGAACCTGTACTTGGGTGGCTTTGCTCCTAGAGGATTTGAATTCACAAGAAATCAGACAGAGAAGGGAGGGGTAGGGCTGATGGCATGCTGAGCTGTGCAGTGGTCCAGCAGTCAGAGGCAGGAGGGAGTTGTAAAGGTGAGACAAAGAGGTAAGTTACTGCAGTGACCCTTTTCTGGGCTAGTCATTGCAGCCGATGATGGAGATTGTGGGAGTCTGAAACAGTAATGCAGGCATGGTTGGATGAGAGCAGGTGGTCTCCTCAGGTAGGGGCACTGCCAGTGACTGAAGCAAGTTGTCCCCTGACTACAACTGCTTGTTCCTGTATGTCGAGAGTGGAGGGCAATGGAGGGCAGCTCCGGGCATACTTTGAGCAGGGCAGGAGTGCACAGGGAGGGGCAGTTACACCCATGCCCCAACCTTCCCTGCTGTGAGGGTGGGGAAACCTGTTTGGGAGAGGCTTTAAGGAGAAGGGGTTCCTCGGGGCCATGAGGGAATGGTTGGGGGATCATGGGCATGAAAGGGCTTTTGTGGGGAGGGGGTCTGTGGGGTAAACTGGTGTGGGGTGAAGAGAAGCTGGGTCTTTCTGGGAAGGAGATGCGAGAGGTAGATGGGGTTTGGGAATAAGGGAGTGGTTGGTTCTGTGCAGGTGAAATTGGTTGAGGAAGAGGGTTGGGAGCAAGAGGGATTGTGGGTGAAGGGGTACAGGAGGTGAGGGGCTGCAGTAAGGTTTGAGTGCTAAGAGGGGCAGAGGATGTCCGTTGGACTTTCAGGGGGATGCTGAAAGCTCAGTGGGGCTGAGGAGTGAGGAGATGAGTCTATGCACGGTACAGTGAATTCATGGAGCAGTGAGGGAGCAGGGACTCAGTGGGATGTTGGGGGGATAATGGGATCTGATGGATTTGGGGCATGATGGGGTGGGGCTGAGCAAGGGGCTAGATGGGATAACAGAGGACAAAGTGGAGCCAGGGGGCATTGGAGGTGGCAGGGGCAATACCTAAAGGGCATTGAGGAACACTTTGGGGCCATAATGGAGTGTTTGGAAGATTTGTGTGAGAGGAGCAGTTGTGTTTGTGGCCTGAGTGGGGGATAACAACTGTACACCACAGCATCAGGTGCTTTCTGCACCCTGGAGCTGTCAGGTAGCCTTCCTCCCCCAACTCAGTTATTTTGTTTTTGCTTAGAACTTAAACTGAATAATACAGCCCTAGGTCCCTAACAGGTTAGTAAAGCTTCTTGTGTCTTTTTAATTGGAGAAAAATATGTGTTTTGTTATGAGATAATTCACCATACCACCTGCACCCCACTTTTCAAAATCCTAGACCCACCTCTGCTACAATCATGTGGTTTCCTCCTTCCCATCTCTCCCTGAAACCTACTTAGTTCTAAACCATTTGCCAGATCCAGGAATTTGGGGGGGAAACAAAAACCCTAGACAAATAAAAACAGCATTAGAAGTTGCTATACTGTGATCTCACCTTGCCCTTAGTCACAGCATTCTCTGCTTTGCCTCAGTAAGGCAGAAAACTGACCATTTCCAGTCAGTACATTACAGGAGAAGATGAAGGTCCATGTGTATTATGTACAGTGATATTAATTGCATTTGGGGTGTGAAATTCACTGTAAATGGTATTGCTCAGGAAAACTAAAAGTTGTCAATACAGTCAATATTCAGGCTGAGCTGGCTGCGTGCAGACAACCTTTCCAGCTCTGCCAAAGTGCTTCATTTGTGAATTATAATACTCCTTGCTGTTCCACTCGTAGTCCCCGCCCCTCCCCCGTCCCCCGATTCTGGCAGCATGTCTCAGTTCTGACCATCAGCAGCCTCTACTTTCTGACCTTGCTTCCTCGCAGAACTCTGCCAATTATTTCTCAATATTCCCTGCTTTTCAGATCCAGAGGCCATATAAGCAGGTACTTCCAGTGGTGCTAAACAGGGTTGTGGATTTATTTGGACAAATGTCTGTGAAAAGACATTAAACACTCATAATCCTTAGCAGAACAGACCACTGCAAATCTTTTTGATTCATCTTTCTGGAATATTTTTCTGTTTCTAAACAGGAAGAGTTGTTGGAGGAAAAATAGCTCTCCTCCTTTTGTCTTTTCCTTGTTTCCTTGTTTGTTCCAACCTTCCCTGAAGTCTGGATTTTTCCCAAAGTGAAGAGGATAGGTTCTGGAAGTTATTAATCCCTGGGATTTGTTCATGGTATATAAAAATTCAGAAAGAATCTGCTTTATAAATATGATTTCCTGATTGACTCTGGCAGAAATGAAACCGGAAAAGACAGTTCTGTCGTAATAGCCAAGGTCTCCTTCAACATGTCATATGCATGTTTTGTTTTGTTTTTGAGAGGCGGAGTGTGACAGAGTATATTTTTAAACCCATTTTTTCTTAAATATCAAATCTAAAGGAAATTGAAACTTCTGAATTTTTGTAATGCAGCCTTATTGGGGAAAACACCCAAGTATCTTAATGCAATAGTAGACAACTGAACTGAGGACAGGTAATGTCTTTTGAGTGCTTTCTTCTGTTTCCATTTAAAATAAGGGAAGGCATCAGTAATAAATAGTTCTGTTCTGGGGAAAGCTTTGCACTTCCTGAGCCAAATTCATGCTTCAGATAGCTCCACTGAATTTTATGCTTACACTTTTGCTGGATTTGCCTCCTTAAATGGTTGCCAAACAAACTGAGGTCCTCTGAAAAGGGAGCAGATTTAATTCAGCACATATGCGCTCCCTACAAATGTTTCCAGACCAGAGCATTTGGTTTCCTAACATGTTTCCAACCCTTGCAACAAGAGAATTGTATTTTACTATAGTCAAGATCCCTTTTTCTAATAATAGAATATCAAATCATATATGCATTTATCTTCTCTGAAAATCCAGGAATCAGCCAAGCTCTCCACCCATCTGTATCTCTCACCCACACCCTTTTTAGGTCTTTTTGCATCTTAATTGCTTTTTAACAAGCAACTTTTCCTGTCAAGTAGCTTGGACTGTTAAACATTCAGTGGCCTCAGTCCTGTCTGCCTGGTGCACAGTGATAGGGTTGGGGAGTACATTTTTAGCTGCAGCACCATTGCATCTGTTTGAAGCAAGGTTTGAAAAACTGAGGCTGCAAATTATTTCACATGTTTGCATACCTGTGCTAGAAATGGCTGACAGAGTAGGAAAGGCTGTTTTCAGGTGGCCAACCTCAGCTTGATTGCATTTGAGCCATGCACCATGTCAGGTCTTTTCATTATTTGGGAACTCCTTTTGTGGATACTGTGCTGATCAAACCCAAATAAACTGCCAAGAGGAACCATCAAGCAGGAATCAGTCCAGAATGCTATAATCCAGAATAGGAAGCTACATTAGGATGCTTTATGAATAGTCACACACACTTACTCTGGAAAACTCGTATTTTCTTCTCAATTTAGTTTCCTGTTTCTGCTTCTCAGGACAGATAGACAAATGGTGTTTTTGACCTCATTTAGTTTTATTTGACCTCCAGAAAATATCCCAATTTCCGTTTCTAACTTTTATTTTTGTCTATTCTTTCCTAATTTAACTTTCCCCAAGTTTATGACTTGATGGCAGGGTTGAGATAAATTCAATGAATTATTTAATCATGAAACTGAAGGCCAGTTATTTGCACTGTTAGCTCCATCACTATTTCAGTGTTATCTTTAGTCTGCCCCAGAAAGACTGCTGAGCTACGGGAGGAATATTTATAACACTTCTGCCAGTAACAAGTATGGATTTAGCAGAGTATGTTGACTTGGCAGTAGCAACACAATTCTATTAGTTGTTTTTGGGTTTCCGTCTTGCACCTCCCACCCAAACACACATAGACAAAAAACATACACACTCTTCCAGAAAATGGTATTTCTGCAATTGAACAACATGCCAGGTTCTGATGAGTGAGTGCTGGTACACATCACATAAAACCATTCTTCATCCTTCAGACATTTATAGACTATCATCATCATATTTGCCACAAATTACATTCCCTTACATTCATACCATGTTTCCCCTGGTGCTCACACTCCTACGTGTTTTTACATATTCGTGTTTGACATCACTCGGACCAACATCTGAACACCACAGTCTCTGTACATGAGATGCATTGATCTCTCTCTTAATAAAAGAAATAGCCAGACATTTGGATAGGTCTGTCCAACCAGTCAGTACAAATATAATTTATTATCCATGCTTCACATCTTTCAAGTTTGTCAAGCTTTTACCAAAATACAGCCATTAAATAAGTTGACCATTAAGTAGCAACAGCAATTCCATAATTAAAGCAACAGTGGCTATTTGATTTTAAGCTATGTTTTTCACCTCTCTAATTTCTACAAAACTATGCTTAGGGCTAAATTTGTTGTGCTCAGTCTTTCCCAAGATAACAGTTTCTGGAAAGTCTCAGGAACTTTGGATAAGTTTTTTTCAGTTAAATTTGTTTTGAAATACATTCCCACATTTCTTTATCAGATGGTAATTTCAACATGGTTTGCCTTTGTCAGACTTGTCAAGCATTTAATGTTTTCACTTCAGCATTGTAGTGAATTGCTTTTGCTAGATGAAATACATCTTCAACCTTAACTGTGCATTAACCATGTTTTGAGCATGACGGTATTTTAAGCAGACTCTATTCCATGTTCTGATGGAAAATATTCCTATGCCTTGAGGGAAGCCAGTTTGTCCAGTATTTCCCTGGAAAGCTCTACAGCTGTGTACAGACACATGACTGAGCTTATAAAGCCAGTTCTGCTCTCCTTTCCACTTGGCAAGTGCTCTTGCACCCTCTTGAGATAAGGTAGTGGCAGCTCTGCTGTGTGGGAAGCACAGTGCCTTTTGCTAAGTGGCCAGCTCAAATTAGATATGGAAGGAACGCAGATAAAAGGGCATTTCCTACTTGACTGGCAGGGTTTAATGGGTCCCAAGTGAGAGAAATGATTGCTCTGTGAACAGTTCTGGAAGCTCTGATAGTTAAGAACTTTCACACGCCTCATATGGCTAATCTCCAAAAAAAGGGAGGGACACCCCTTCCTAACATAAGAAGGGAAGTGTCAAAATTAATTCTGTTTTGCAGGGAATTTTAGTGCTCGAGGAATCCAGTTCAGCTTCCTTGCATAAATAAAAGCCTCTATAAACACCAGTCAGATAGTTCTACCTTTATCCTTCTACTACTCCTTTATGACAGAGGACCGCACTTAAGAATGATAGTGATACTAACTTTCAGCTTGAAATCCACACATTCCATCCAATAGAATCAAATATCTGAAAGAGAAAACAAGGCAAACAGGAAGTTTATTGATTATCTACCAGGAACTAAATCTAAAAGGTGACTTAGGTGAGACAGTGCTGAGCAGTCATGCACCTAAAATTTAGCTGCCTGGATTTGTCTGTGGAACTCACAATTTAGTCATTTAAATTCCCTGTTCTTTAAATGGGGAGACTTAGATTGGGCCACCTAGGATTTGGGATTCACAATTCTCAGCATGTTATGCTAAGCAGAAGGACACAAAAGGCAGCCAACTGGAAGTGTGGAAGAGAATATCTGTCTGTCTGGAATCCCACCTATCTCCCACACTTACTTGTTGAATTCAAGACTGCAGATAGGCACCTGTGTGAAACAGGGCTTCATAGCCTGAAACCCCTGGGATGAGGAGGAGGAAGAGCCCACTTTTCGCACAGTAGCCTAGAGTACCCACCCCAGAAGTGAGACATAGGTTCTAGGTGGTTGTCAGTCTGAGGGGGTCCAAACACATAATGCAGATTAATGCCTTATGCATCGCGTGCAACCCGCAAGTCACCAGTTGAACACTCCTGACTTGGGGGTTGATCTTTGACTTCCTAGTTGTTTGAGTCTCAGGGTGTCCCTGACTTTTCTTGTTCTTATTTTAGATAATTCAACCCCTCTTAGAACTTGACCAGAATCGCAGTAAATTGAAGTTATACATTGGACACCTGACAGCCCTCTGCCATGACCGTGACCCCATGATTCTGCGTGGACTCACCCCACCTGCTTCCTACCACCTGGATGATGACCGGGCAGCTTGGGAGAAGGAACTGCAGACGATGACTCAAGAACAGGTGAGTCTGTCCTTAGGTCCTTCATTGGTAGAAGCTTTGAAATATTGACAAGGATCTTGCTGACATATAGCACAGGATTCTGTGAAATGATTCTCTAAAAGCATTAATAAAACTAGCTAAGATTTATTCCTCAGGTGATGGTGATGGTGACAGAATTACCTTTTGACCTTTTAACCTTGACTAGGCATTGTATTTGTTTTACACTATTTGTTCAAGGTGAGGGCATATTGTGTTTGCACAGTTTTGGGGAATGTAAGCATTGAATAGGGATCATTCTGAATCTTTTCACATGCATATTAATTAAACTTTCATTCTGTAGGCTGGAGTATTCCAGGAAAATAGCAATCATCACATTTTATCTATTAATGTATTGTACAAGTTTTTTTATAATTTAACATAATTAGATTAATCTTAAGTATTTCTCAGTGACATATCAAGTTTACTTAACCTGTAAAGGGCACAACAAATTTGTTCTTATGAATCAGCTTACTCATTTAAGAGTACAGTACATGCTTATATATTCCCCTATCGCGACAAATTTTGTTAACACTGGATGCATCTACAGGAAACTCTTATCTCACCATAACAACAAGCTATGGCGATGTAGCATCAGCAGGCACAAACCATGGTGCCAAAGCTATATCACGGCAGTGATAAGCTATGTCACCATAGCTCATCGCTACAGCAACCTAGCACCTAAAAATAACCATGCTTATCCCGGATCACGCAGTACCGGCGGGTACTGCACAGTCATTTAGTACTTACTTTGGCAAGACATTTAGTACCAAATGCATAGTCAGGGGCACATGTAGACATGCCCACTGTTTATACCATTTTTTGTAGTACCAGTGGATCTAGATACCTTGGATAAGCCTGTGGCCTATTTTATTAATTACTGTGTTGCATATATGAGATGTGCTCTCTGGTAGTGTAGAATTAAGACGTTCAACAGAGTTTCTCCAGGAATCTTGGAATATAGAATTGAGGGGAGGAGATGTTACTAGTGGCTTGTCTGATGAAGTCACTGCATTATGTTTGGGTCTGTACACGGTATGCTGGACTCTTACTAATTGGTTGTCCTGCAAACATGAAAGCAAAAATCATTAAAAATTACTGGCTAGGGTTAGACTCTCAAGTCCATATTTAAATATCTGGGTTTTTTTAAAAAGGACACTTTTTAGGTGAGGCTGGGTGGCCAGGGTTTCTGTTTAGGTGCCTAACTCATTCCATCCAGGAAGAGCACACACCAACTGCTGAAACTTCCTTAGCCTGACGAAGGGTTTTTGAACCTGAAAGTTTGCTTAATAACTTTTCTCCAACTATTTGGGTTGGTCTAATAAAAGATATCAGATTCACCCAAGGAACCTTGTCTGCCTATGTCCTTAGACCAACACAGCTACAACCTAAACCTCTGTAACTGTAGATACCTATTTTTAACAACATTTGCCTAATGCCTTATTTTTTTCTATTTGTGTTATTAAGACACCATAATGGTCCATGTACATCCATATTTTCATTTCTTTCCCATCCTAAAGCAACTTTTAAGGGGCAGTTCAATATTTGTGAACTTGTCTTTTGATTTTCTTTAACCAGTGCTCTGCGATCCCTGCCCAAATATCCTGTTCTTTCTGCTTCCTGACCTGTGCCGTCTGCCTGATCTCCTGGTCTGCCTTCTGTTCCCCACCTGTCTGCTGCTCTACTGTCTCTCCCCTTCCTGATCTGCCACATGCCACACACAGAGGCTGCCCATGGCACTCATTCTACAGGTTATCTATCCCTGCTCCAGACTTTCATTCCTGTTGTACTCAGCCCCTCCTTCAGTAGCAGGCCCTTCTGCAGAGAAACCATTTTTCCATGCATATGGGCTAATATTTTTAAAAGTCCAAGCCAGTGGCTCCATATTAAAGTCTATTTGGTGTAAGTGTGTTCTGCCACTTTAAGGGTGAGAAAAATGGGGCCAGCCAGTCCTATTTGATTAATAGACCCAGCTAGAAAGGGGCAAGGTGTTGCCATAAAGCACGGGTGTCCAACCTTTTTGAATGTGGGGCCAGATCACGAACTTTTTATCAGCAAGTGGGCCGGTGAGCCATATTCAGACGTCACAGGAAGTGGTATCGTATCAAGAAGTGATGTCACGTGACCTTTGACATCAATGAAGTTGCAGGAGTTGACATGGTGCTGGTTAACATGGCACGCATGCCCAGGTTGACATGGTGCTGCAGGAGTCGCTTGGCTACAACCGGGTTGATCTGGTGCTGGAGAAGCCATGGGGACAGGCCGGGGTTAACCTGGGGCCCGCCCGGCCTGCTGGTGCCATGCCCCGGTTGACGTGGTGCTGCAGGACCTGCCTGGGCAGAACCGGGTCGGCACTAGTCAGGAAAAGCAGCATGCAGCTGAAGCTGGCTTCCCATGTGCTGCTGGGGATGGGAGGAGGCCGGCCAGGTCTGCACCCCGGCCAGCAGAAGTGGCAGCGGAGCCATGTGCCACTTGGGACTGACCAGTACAGGCTTGTCGCATCCCGAGTGGCACACAGCTCCGCCGCTGCTTCTGCTGGCCAGTGCAGACCTAGCCGGGCTCCTCCCATCCCCAGCAGCACATGAGAAGAGGCCCCCTTGGGGCCTCGCATGCGGGCGACTGGGCCCGGAGAGCCACAGCGCCCCGGAGGAGACTGGCCGGGGGAGCAGGCACCACTTTGCTGTGGGGCAAGGCAGAGCAGGGCAGCGGGGCTGGCTTGAAGTGGGCAGGTGAGGAGGCAGGCGTGGGCCAGCAGTGCTAGTGGCCGCTGCTTGGCCTCCTGCGCAGGGCCACTCCCCTGGGCCCCACGAGAGTAAGCAGCTCCCCTCCCCTCGCTGCCGGCTGGGGCCTGTGGGCCCGCCCTGCCTGCCTTGCCGTGGCCCCACTGCCGCAGCGGCTCCGCACTCCATGCTGCCACCCCGCGCTCTGCAGTGGTGGGTCCGCACTGCCGCTCTGTGCTCCATGGCTCCATGCTCCGCGGTGGCAGTGCTGCCACCGCCATGGCCCAGATAAAAGGCTTGGCGGGCCACATGGCAGACAAGCCTGCCATAAAGAGACTGAGAGAACTCAGTTGAAAGAGGTGCTGCAGAAGGATGGTTGGTTTCCGTGATGGGCCATGGAGCAGAGAGCAAGGGGATATATGCACACGAGCAAATTTTCAGGAGGTAAATTATGCTGGGGATTTGTAGCTTGTCAGCTGTTCTACAGTAGCTGCTTGTGTACATGTTCTTACTCCATGGCAATCTGTGCAATTTTAGCTTTTCACTGGTTGTGCCCAAGCCACAGAAGAGGAAGATACAGGGTAAAAGGCTTCTGAGTCTCTGTACCTTGTGCTGGTCAGAATAACAGCTTTTGGATTGCTTTTTACAAGTTCTTCTTTTATTTAAAAAGCCATGTCCTGAGGTAAAGCCATGAAAAAATTTGTTATGTGATTTTAATCCTCCCTGTGCTGGGGGAGAAGGGACAGCATCCTTACAGATGCTTTCTCAGAAGTAGTTCTTCAATAAGGTATCAGACACATCCCTGAGAAGGACATATTTCTGGAATCCAGCAAAATCAGCTTGCCCAAAGGCAAACAGTTTTATACAAATCACACTGCTAATATTCTACATCTAGTGTGACACAGTGTTCATACTCTAGTACTGTTGTATCCCATGTTCTTACATCTTGGAAAAAATATAATGCAGCATTAAACCCAAATTAGTCATTTTCATTTATACAAAGAAACCTTCACAACACTCCAGCAGATAACGGTACCTTAAAGTGTCCTGTATTTATTTATACGTTCAGTTTATATACTGCCCTTCCTAACAAAGGCTCAGGGCAGTTTATAATAAGGGACTTAAGGGAGCCCACCCCTGCCCCAGCCCTGGTAAAATCTGTGGGCAAGGAAGGAGCCCCCCAGGGGACACTTGCTTGCCTGTACACAAATGCCAGGAGCTTGGGGAATAAGCAAGAGGAGCTCATCCTCCTGCTCAATGCAAATAATTATGATGTCATAGGGATAACGGAGACCTGGTGGGACTCCACCCATGACTGGACCACGGGTATAGATGGCTATACCCTGTACAGGAGGGATCGTGTAGATAAAAGGGGCAGGGGTGTAGATCTCTATGTTAAGGAAAGCTACACATCTCTGCAAGCCGATATTGGCGACCAGGGTGGACGACTGGAGACCCTCTGGGTTAAAATCCATGGGGAACATGGCACAGGGGACACAATGGTGGGAGTCTTCTACAGACCTCCCACCCAAAGTCCTGAGCTTGACCAGGAGTTTGCCCGGGAACTGGCTGAGGCCGCGTGCTCCAGGACCATGATTGTCATGGGTGACTTCAATTACCCGGACATCTCGTGGGAGGATCGCTCAGCTAAATCCGAGCGGTCGCAAAGCTTCCTCTCATGGGTGGATGACCTCTACCTGACGCAAGAAGTCTGTGGGCCAATGAGAGGCAAAGCACTGCTCGACCTGGTACTGGCTACTGGGGATGACCTAGTCGGCGACCTAGTGATCGATGGGAAGCTGGGTGACAGCGACCACGAGCTGATCACCTTCACCATCCGCCGAAAAGCTGGCAAGTCAGTCAGCAACACGGAATTCCTTGATTTCAGGAAAGCCGACTTTGACAAGCTCAGGAGGCTTGTCAGTGAGGCCCTAAGGGACCATGACCACGGGGAGAGGGGAGTTCAAGAAGAGTGGTTGCTCCTCAAGGGAGCGATCCTCAATGCACAAACTAAGTCTATTCCATCTCGGAGGAAAGGCAGCAAGAGGGCACAGCAGCTCCCCTGGCTCTCCAGGGACCTAGCAGACCTCCTGAGGCTAAAAAGAAAGGCCTACAAAGGATGGAGGATGGGAGTCGCCTCCAAGGAGGATTATTCTGCACTGGTCTGGTCCTGCAGGGAGCAGACCAGGAAAGCCAAGGCTGCAACTGAACTCCAGCTAGCTTTGAGCATCAAGGACAATAAAAAGTCCTTTTTCAGATATGTGGGGAGCCGGAGGAAAAGCAGGGGCAACATTGGACCCCTGCTGAACCAGATGGGGCAACTGACACCCAGGAAAAAGCCAACCTATTAAATGGGTACTTTGCATCGGTCTTTCATCAGTCCCATGGGACGGCCATGCCCACTACGGGACAGGGAAGTCCGGGTGAGGGTGATCCCCTGCCCTCCATTAATGCTGACCTCATGAAGGAACATCTTGAGAAGCTGGATACCTTCAAGTCAGCCGGACCTGACAATCTACACCCCAGGGTACTCAAGGAGCTGGCGAGCATCATAGCCCAGCCTCTAGCGCGGATCTTTGAAAACTCTTGCCACTCTGGTGTAGTGCCCGAAGACTGGAAGAAGGCCAATGTGGTGCCTATCTTCAAGAAAGGGAGGAAAGTGGATCCGGCTAACTATAGGCCCATCAGCCTGACTTCTATCCCAGGGAAGATCTTAGAAAAGTTTATTAAAGAGGCCATCCTTAATGGACTGGCCGATGCCACCATCTTAAGGGATAGCCAGCACGGGTTTGTTGCGGGTAGGTCTTGCTTGACCAATCTCATTTCCTTCTATGACCAGGTGACCTATCACCTGGACAAGGGAGAAGAGATTGATGTCATATATCTTGACTTCAAAAAAGCCTTTGACCTGGTTTCCCATGATAACCTCTTAGAGAAACTGGCCAGTTGTCGCCTTGGGTCCTCCACGGTCCACTGGCTGGAAAATTGGCTCCGGGGTCGGACCCAGAGGGTAGTAATTGGTGGAAGTCACTCATCATGGTGTCCTGTGACCAGTGGGGTCCCCCAAGGCTCTGTCCTTGGACCCATACTGTTCAACATCTTCATTAATGATGTGGACACTGGAGTCAGAAGCGGACTGGCCAAGTTCGCCGATAACACCAAACTTTGGGGCAAAGCATCCACACCAGAAGACAAGCGGGTGATCCAGGCTGACCTGAACAGGCTCAGCAAGTGGGCGGACGAGAATCTGATGGTGTTCAGCGCTGATAAATGCAAGGTTCTCCACCTTGGGACGAAAAACCCGCAGCACCCTTATAGGCTCGGCAGTGCTATGCTGGCTAGCACTATGGAAGAAAGAGACTTGGGGGTCATCATTGACCACAAGGTGAACATGAGCCTGCAATGCGAAGCTGCGGCTAGTAAAGTGACCAAAATGCTGGCTTGCATCCATAGATGCTTCTCAAGCAAATCCCAGGACGTCATTCTCCCCTTGTACTCGGCCTTGGTGAGGCCGCAGCTGGAGTACTGCATCCAGTTTTGGGCTCCACAATTCAAAAAGGATGTGGAGAAGCTTGAGAGAGTCCAGAAAAGAGCCACGTGTATGATCAGAGGTCAGGGAAGCAGACCCTACGATGACAGGCTGAGAGCCCTGGGGCTCTTTAGCCTGGAAAAGCACAGGCTCAGGGGTGATCTGGATGGCGGTCCTTTCGAATGCCTCGATATAGGCTTCTGGGTCATCTTCCCTAGTCATCCGGGGCATTTTAAATAAAGCAGCATTTCGCTGTATCCACTCCTGCTGGTGTGCGCCCTGTTGTTGCTGCACTGCCAGCACCTGCCCTATAGCCTGGATAGCCTGCGTAAGCAGCTCCGTGGGCGCGAGGGCTGGCTGCTGCATCGCTATCGGGTCCCGGGTCGGGACACTGTCCCTTTACCACCGTCCGAAAAATGATGTCGTTCCCGGCCAATGCACCACTGTGGAGTCCGTGCCTCGCTCCGCCTGGCCTATCAGGGTGTGGCCCCTCCCCTCAACTCGCCTGCCACGACTTGGATGTAATCGGTTACGTTCAGAGGGGTCTCCAGTGGAGATCTTTATCCTGGGTGGGACCTCCCGATAGACGGTGTTACTCACGGTTACGGGACGCGGTGATCCACGGGGCTCCGCCTCCCCTACGCCCCGTCCACACGCCAACCACTGGGCGATGTTGTCCAGATGTTGCCAGGCCCAGTATGATGGCCCCTGACCGGTTCCGGTCGTCCTCCCTCCTGCTAAGAGGGGTTTCTCCTTCCTCCTTCCTTAAAGGTAATACTCCTCCGGACCAGGGGGAGCTGGTGGGTGCTTCCCCTGGTGCCAGCCCCCTCCCGGGGCCTCCGCTGTCTCCCCTCTCCTCCCGTCCGCAGGGTGCTCCCATGCCTCCTGTGCGTTTGCCGCTTCAGGACGCTGAGAGAGTGCCTCGGCGTGCACTCTCTGGCTGCCTCTCACTTGGCTGCCGGCGGCAGGCTTCCCGCTCCTGCCTACGCTGCCTGTTTGAGACCCGCAGATGGGGTCCTCGCTGCCCCGTGCGCAAGCCTGCGGCACGGGCAGCACACCCGTACTCTCTCTCCCTGGCTCCCGCGCGTTCCCTGTTCTGCCGGCGTTCTTAAATCCTCCCGCCGCGGCCGCTGGGATTGGCTCAGCTGTTCGCCACGCGGGGAACAGCTGTTGCCAGAGCCGGCGTAATGGCGGCTCGCGCGGCTGCGGCCGCGGATGTGGCTCTTCCTCCTGCTGCCCCTCTGACAGTGCGTATGCCCTTCTGGGGGCTTGTTCTCGGGGTCTGGGGTCTGTGGGTTCCCTTTGCTCCCCCTCGCTTGCCTGTGGGGGTGCTTCACTGCCACAGCCACCTACAAGTTTATCAGGGGTGACCACCAGTATCTGGGGGAACGTTTGTTCACCAGAGAGCCCCAAGGGATGACGACTAGGTCAAACGGTCATAAACTACGACAAGACCGTTTCAGGCTGGACATAAGGAAGAATTTCTTTACTGTCCGAGCCCCCAAGGTCTGGAACAGCCTACCGCCAGAGGTGGTTCAAGCGCCTACATTGAACACCTTCAAGAGCAAACTCGATGCTTATCTTGCTGGGATCCTATGACCCCAGCTGACTTCCTGCCCTTTGGGCGGGGGGCTGGACTCGATGATCTTCCGAGGTCCCTTCCAGCCCTAATGTCTATGAAATCTATGAAATAATAAGAAAATAGAATAACATAAAACAGGAGAGTGACAAGAGGAAGGTAATTGACCATAGTATTAACACGAGCCAGCAGTATGATGCTATAGCCAGCAGGGCAAATAATAGGGCTATGTGAAGCTTCGGTAGCTGCTTTGATATGGAGGAGATTCGGCCCGATTCAGGGGCCAAGTCTCCAAATCCAAATTCAATCAGAAGACCAACTAAAAGCTCTGAATTAATTCAAAGCATCTGAATCGATTCAGAAAAGCTTGGGAAAAGATTCAGCTGATTCGGATATTCAATCATAGACTAAACAGGCAGCTGACAGCTGCCTTCAGCTGGTAAATCTGTTGGGGGTGGGGAAGGGGAGAGAGAAGGGGCATGGGGAAGGGTGGGATTGGGGCTGGGACAAGCTGCCCAGCCAGGGCGTAGGGGTGTGTTACTTAGGGAGGGGGGGGCATGGCATTGCTGGGAGTGGGGGCTCTGCCCTGCTGTTGCTTACTCAGCTGGGGCAGGGGGGGCGGGATGCGGGCGAGGATTGCTCCAGGCAGAAGGGGGATTGCTCCAAGCAGCAGCTGGCAAGTGGTGGCAGGGCAGAGCCCCTGCTACTAGCACTGATGCAGGCACAGCAGCGCTGGGAGCAGGGGCTATGCCCTGTGGCTGCCTAGAGCGAGGTGTGCCTGCATTGCACCCCCCCCCCACCGCCCGGTTGGGCAAGCGGCAGCAAGGCAGTGCCCCTATGGCTCCCCCCACCAGGACAGAGACATGCACAGCCAGATGAGCCTCAGGAGAAGCCCCCATGGCTGCCCTGCCCAGCACCATCCCCCACCTGGCCCAGCCTCCGACACTTTAAAAAAAAAAAAAGCCCCACACTCACTGGATCTGGCAGCAGGGATTGGGCCATGTGGCAGAGCCCCCCTGCACAGCATGGGGCAGTGGGGATTGCCCCCGCACCTGGCACCCATGTGGCAGCTGCCCCATGGCATGGGTGCAGCACAGCTCAGCAGGGCACTGCGCACGGTGTGGGAGCTGGGGCAGCTCCACATGTCAGCCAGAGCCTGGCAGCACTCAGCTCCAGCAGCCCCAGCTCCCAGACAGTGGACAGCGCCTTGCTGAGCCATGCTGCACCCACGCCATGGGGCAGCTGTGGCACAGGTGCCAGGTGTGGGGGTGATCCCCATTTCCCCCCACTGTCCTACACTGCATGGAAGGGGGGGAGTTGTGCCGGTAAGTACAAGGCTTTTTTTTTTTAATTGCTGGGATGCTGGGGCTGGGCAGGGCAGCCACTGGGGCAGGGATGGGCCGGGGGGGGGGAGAGATTGAGGAGCAGGGGCTGTGCAGAGGGACTCTGCTACATGGCCCCAGAGCTTCCACAGCCCCTGCTATAACTGGTGAGTGTGGGGCTTTATTTTATTTTATTTTATTTTATTTTATTTTATTTTTTTAAGTGCTGGGAGCCTGGGGCTGGGTGGGGGCGGGGGCTGAGCAGGGCAGCCATGGGGGCTTCTCCGTCGGCTCCCCCTGCCCAGGGGGAGGCAGGCACAGTGGTGGAGCCACCTGGTTGTGCCAGTCTCTCCCGAGCCAATCCGAATCACCGAGTCTCGCCAAATCTTCCGAAGCTGATTCAGTCGAATCGATTCAGGATGGTGATCTGAATCTCCAAATCAAATCACTGCCCTCGAATTGGCTGAATCTGAATTGACTAGTTCCCTATTTGCACAGACCTAGCAAATAATACTCTGGCATGCATCAATTGATGCATCTCCAGCAAAACCAAGGAAGCGATTCTTGCTTTCTACTTGGCATCAGTGAGACCGCTGATGGAGTACTGCATCCAGTTCTGGGTGCCAAACTTCAACAAGGACGTGGCAAAGCTCGAGAGAGTCCAGAGAAAGGCCACCCGTATGATCAGAAACTTGCATGGCGAGCCATACAAGGCAAGGCTGAGGGACCTGCGACTCTTTAGCCTGAAGAAAAGAAAGCTGAGAGGGGACTTGGTAGCAGCTTACCACCACATCAGTGGAGTACATCAAGGGCTCAGTGTACAACTGTTCACCAGGGCACCCTTGAGGAAAATGAGGAGCAGTGGTCACAAACTCCTGGAAAACCATTCCACGTTCAACATTAGGAAAAATTTCTTCAAAGCCAGGGTGTCCAGACTGTGGAATAAGCTCCCTCCAGAGGTGGTGCAGTTTCCTACCCTGTAGATCTTCAAGGGGAGACTGGATGGTCACCTTGCTAGGGTTGCTTGACCCCAGTTGTCTTTCCTCTTTGGTTCAGGGGGGCTGGAGCCGATGGCCTTCTGAGGACCCTTCCAGCCTTACAATCTATGAATCTGTGAAGAGGACCAAAACAACGTAAAAGGAACAAGAACATCAAGATAACGTAATTACATGTAATGTTGTTATATGGAACCAGAATTTTAACAGTAAATTTAGACTTGAGGTTCTAAAGCTTTGACTTTCATTGGGTGTGGGGACTATAATAGGTTGTCTCATTAGGAAATTTTTCATTGGGTAATGACATTTTCTATTAAAAAATTCACCATGTAATGAAAAAACATGTCTTCTCATCTCCTCCTTTTCTGTGCATCCAAAATTCAGCTTCTGAAGTCATCTTCCCCTCTCCCAACTCTGACTAGATCACACCCTTCATAATCCCTTCACTGGCGACCTTCTCTGTTATACTGCATCATATCCTTGTTTCTCATCCCCCACAACCCTCTGCTCCCATTTCTTCATCTTCACTTCAATAACTTGTTTAATTTTTAATGATGCTCTTGTATAGAATGCATAAACATGCTGAGCCAAATGTGTGTCTGCCATAAGCAAAAAGATTTTAGATGAGAGATGGCTCATTTTATTTTATTATTCACTGACCTAAGAATATCATTGCTATTTCTATGACTGTTGTTCATCTTCAAATACATATATACACGGAGTCTGTTGTATACATATACCAGTGGAAGCCATGTACTGTTGAAAGGATGGTTTCTGGACAGTGAGCACCAGCCTGACTTCTAGCCTGAACATTTTTGCTTTCCTTTTCTTTTGCGATGCTTGGACTCATTTCCAAGCACTTTCAGCTGAAGACTAAATTGTGGTCCAAAAAAATGAGACTGCAGCTCACCTACAGAAGTAGGTCTAACAATTCCGAAAGACAGACCTCTGAAGATAAATGTGTTTGTAAAAGAACCCAGTTTCTGTCTTCGTACCCGTCTTGACACAGTTGTTAGAAATACTCCACAATGCACCATCCCTCTTAACATCTGCCTTAACATAACTACCTGACCCTTTCTTCTTTTTCTAAAGCAGCTTTTACAAAACGAATCAGCCTTTTTGGCAGTTGGATTATGTGGACGGGAAGTTAAAAATAGTGGTAGAAATAGAATTCTACAATATGATCCACACTGTCCTCCTCTAATTAAAAGATATGGTCCTCAAACTACATGCAGTGTACTATCTTGAGTCATATAGTCCCTCAGATTAAAATGAAATATTACATTCTAGGACCTGTAGCATCTTCCAAACCAAAAAGTAAAGACAGTTGCCATCTGCTGCAAATGGATAAGGTTTGAATGTCTCTGAAATAAACTAAGTACCATATTTACTCAAATATAAGTCGAGGTCCCCCCCCCCCAATCAAAAACGAAGGAGCCCCTCGTCTTACATCTGCATACAAAGAAACTGCATTAAATGCATTGCTTATCTTTGAGCTACTTAAAACACCACTAACGTATCCAGAAAGCTGCTATTTTGAGCACAGAGAAAGAGAATTCCACCCAAAGTGTTTTTAAGAATACAGGGTACTAAAAGTTGCATCTCAAAAAAGCTATCATGGAGAAGAAGAGAAAGTTTCACTTTCTGTCCTGTCCCCTCATTGTCTTAAGGTATAAATGGTTATAACAATTGCTCAGGTGATGCATGCCTCCCGAGGCTGTGGGGGGCACAGTGACCGCCTGCAAGTGATGGTGGTGGGGGCATGGCAGTGGCGAACAGGGACCACCCACAGGTCGCCGTGCTGATGTCAGCGGCGAAAGCAGGCCAAGCGGGGACCGTCTGCAGGTGGCTGCGGTGGTGGGGGTGGGGGAGGGGTCCCCCCATGGCCAATCGCCAACTGGGACTCCTCCTGCGGCTGGACACTGAGCCTAGAAGTGCCAGTGGCACTTCTGGGGGGGGCATCAGTGCTCCACCTGCCCCCGCCTTCCCGTCGCCTAAGCCAAGAGCATTCACTCTCATGGGAGGCACCAGCACTTTCAGGGGATGCATGTGCACCCCCATGCAGCCCCTATGCATCACCTATGAGTATTTGTATCAGTATCAAAGGATACCAATACAAGCTGGGCACGTCTACACATGAAATTAGTGCGATGCAATAAACTCTGGCATAGTTTGAGCTGAATTTATTGCCATCCTTCCTCCCCCTTCCTCCCTCCCCCACTGGCACAGTGTTTACAGGTGGGACTGCAGCACACTGACCCAGGGCAGCACAGCCCTGGCGGGCAGGAGCCCAGGCAGCCCCAGTAGCCCCCCCTGAACTGTAGCACCCTTATGCCCTAGCCAGCCCCAGTCACTGTCTACATGTGTGTTGCAACAAAGTAAATAACTCTGCTGTAGGATAGTATTTGTGTCAGACAGTACTAATATGCAATGGAGTTAATTAGTTTACTCCAGCCTAATAGCTTCACACGTGTAGACGGTGATGCTTTACTGCGGAGCTAATTGGATAACTCCTCAGTAAGCATCTCTTGTAGATGCCCCCCTGTTATGATACTGTTACTTCTGCATGATTCCATAGCATTATATAAGTGTAGCCAACCCCTCCAACCTTGATCCTGCTTTTTTCAGGGTCAAAATTAGGGTGTAATTTGTATTACTACAAGTTTATGCATATGTAACAGATTATAACAGCACTCCCTTTGCCTTTTAAAGCGGATAAAACATGTTTTTCCATACCCTTATTTCCACTTCCCTTGTCCTATGTATTTAGCGTGAAGTTGCTGTTCTGCCTGTGCTTCCCCTGTACATACAGTTAATTTCTCAGCAACCCTTGCTATCCTTTCCCCACTTAAGTGGATTTTGTTTTAGGATTTGGGGGTCAAATACAAAGAAGGAATATTTTTCACTTTATAAAGCACTGCATTTATTGAAGTCTCAGAGTTTTTATCTTTCTAGTTAATTTTTCCTCTGTGCTTAAAGTAGTCCAGTGGGAGAAGGGGAGTTAGTTCTCCAGGTTCATAGAAACCCCCGATAGAATAATCATTCATCATCTTGGAATTTTAATGAGTTTTGTGAATTATATCAAATCCAGTGCATTAAATGCATGCCTGTCCCCTCTAATATGATCTTCTGGAGATAATGTTCCCCCAGCACCAGTGGGAAAAAAATAATCCTCTTGAATGTTCAATAACACTAACACGATTAGGGTGGGCATGTTAAACTGAAAACCAATAGTGTTTAAAGACAAGGGAAATATATCCATTGCTTACCAATCAGATTGTTTTGTTTTATGTTAGTAATAACAATTCAGTTTTTAATACTGCTACTTTTTCAGCTTTTCAGTGCAACAGATTTTGTTGCAAATCTGCTAGTCGCCTTGTGCTTCATCATAGTCAGTGCTCCTATAGTTTTGTCATACCTGCTGGGGAAAGTTGGGACAGGAATGCTTTGAGTTTCTTTGAAGCCAGCATTCCTACACAAATTCCAGTAATTTCTCCTGGTTGACATGAATAGAACTAGTGCAACAGTCTAAGGAACTGAATATATAAATAGGTGTTGGAAAAATGTCTGCTGACCTACTACAGAGGTTCAGGGAGAAAATGTACGAAAAGCATCTTAGTGCATTCTGACATAAATAGCCATGTAGATCCTGAAATGAAAATGTTTCTTAGAAAACAGTGACTACCGTGCATAACAGAATTTCACTACGGTGTTGTAAAGCCAACCTTATTTCTGAACATCAGTGACCCTTATCAGCAGGTGGAGCTGGAATGCCATATCAGCCTATGCTTTATCAGTAGCCAGTTGCAGTAAAACTACTGCATTGTTCTCATTTGGACCCTCGCTGCCCCAGTGGCAGCAAGTTTCCCCACAGCATTGTTTTCCCTGTATTTTATCCAATGACTGTTACATGCAAGGGGCAGGAGCTCAGCTTCAGAATCAGTGCTGGACAGAACACTGGGTATGTCTGACCTGTGCTGTGTGGTTAGAGCACTGGGAAGTAAGAGATACAGATTTAAACTAGCTGTGGGAAAGAAGAACTTAGCGCCAAAGTCTCCTGCTTTCTGGGAAGGTGCTCTAACCATTCAGCTATTGGGTTTACAACAGGGAAGGGCCCTCCTCCCTCCCCACTTTTTCATAGATTTCATAAATTTATAGATTTCACAGACATTAGGGCTGGAAGGGACCTTGTGAAATCATTGGGTCCAGCCCTCCGCCTAAGGGGCAGGAAGTAAGTTAGGTTCAGATCACCCCAGCAAGATAAGCATCCAAGTGTTTCTTAAAGGTATCCAGAGCAGGTGCTTGAACCACTTCTGTGGGGAGTCTATTCCAGACTCTGGAGACTCAGACAGTAAAGAAGTTTTTCCTTATGTCTAGTCTAAAATGGTCTATTGTGGCCATTAGACCTGGTCTTCCCTTGGGGTGTGTGGCAGAGTGGGAACTCCCTGACCAGCCACAGTGCTGGTTTTCCCCACCTGCCTCTGGGCACGCCATCCACCTGTCTTGCCTGTCATGCCTTGTTGTTCCATAATTAAAGGTGTTAATTAGGCAGGAGGCTGCCCGCTCTTGCCCCGAAGCCAGGGGGCACTATCTGTGGCTCCATTCCTCCCCTACACCACAGCCCAACCCTTGCAGATGACATCCAGATGACACAATGCTCCTGGCCTACAGCCGGACCAAGCTTAGCCCTTGTTGTCAGGCCTCAGACAGACACACACATTCATACTGCTCTTCTCACTAGGGCCTCTTACACTCTAACCCCTCCTACAGGGTCTCTTTCACGTATCAACAACTTGTACTGCCTTTCTCCTTCTTGGAGCGGGCCCCTTCGGCCATAGGCATTATCTAGCTCATACCTTGGGTGACAGATATACCGTCTTTTGGGCCTCTCCTGCAACGCTCACCGGAGTAGTGGCCAGCCAGTTACCCAACCAGGGTCAAGCTTGCTCTGGCCCCTCCTGGGGCAACTCTATTTACTCACACACACACATACTGGGCTCTCAGCCCTCTGGTTTCCCTCTCACTGGGGCCACTCCCTCATTGGGGCCTGGGGTCACACGTGCGCGCGCGCGCACACACACACACACACACACACACACACACACACACACACAGGCTCAGATGGCTGCAGCCATGCCTGGCCCTCCCAACTACCTCCGATATTAAATGACCCACCCGAAGGTTGGGCTGTGGTTAAGGTGCCCCGACCCACCTTTCACCAGCGTGGTAACTGGCCTGGTATTTCCTGGGGACTCCTGTGCCACTGAGAGCTCCACCAGGCCACCCACTCCTGGCAGGGTGCAGTTTTAGGTCATGCCCAGGACCAGGAGCCTCCAAACCATCCCCCATAACTCCTACCCTTACCTCTGGGATGTTGCATTTGGTCTTTCAGCCAGGCGATGTTTCTGCCTGGCCTACCAGCAGCAAACTGCTTTATCTATATAGGCAACCAGAGATCTAAAATGGCCGTCGCAATCAAGCATCTGATGGTTGCTTGGGTCACCCCTTAAAGTGGCAGGCACCAACAGTGCCCTGCCACAGGATGCCCTGGTCAACAGACATTCTGAATGTTTCTGATGCACACCCCTTATATACTTATAGTCTGCCACCAAGTCACCCCTGAGCCTTTGCTTCTCCAGACTGAAGAGTCCCATGTCCCTCAGCCTCTCCTCATAAGGCCTGTTCTCCTAACATCTAATCATTCATGTGATTCTCCTCTGGACTCTCTCAAGCTTTTCCACATCTTTTCTAAAGTGCAGAGCCCATAACTGGATGCAGTACTTCAGCTGTAGCCGCACCAAGGCCGAGTAATGTGGGAGGATAACTTCTTGGGTCTTGCTTGAGATGCACCGGTAGAGTTTTATTCTAGATGACCGCCCCCCCCTCCCAGTAATTAGATTCTATATATGGAAAATTTATGATCAGTTCATGCCAAGAAACTAGGCCCAGTTCTAAACAACAGCTGTCATGAAATAGTCCTCCAAGAACTTTGCACTCTTAAGATCACCTTCCAGGTATACCATGTACTAATGTGGAGTTACCCATGGTGGAATTTGCATGTAGAGAAGTACTCAAAGGAGAAAGAGAAATTGCTCCTCAGCTGCTGAAGTTCTTCAGAATATATTGGCCATATCTACATTCCATATTTTGCCTACCCTCAGAGTCTTCAGTCTATTGTTAGGAAGAAACTGTGGAGCAGGAAGCATATGCTGCCCTTTATGAATTTAGTGAGGGGCATTTAGTGAGTTACACACAGTACAAGTGCCGCTTGCAGGACAAAACAGTTTCTGAGCTTGCAAGTGTGAGTTGCATTTGCATGTAAAAGTGGAATGTGCATATAGACATCACACCTTGAGGAATTTCAGTTACTGGTAAGTAACTTCTCTGTCTTTTGCAGCAGCACCAGGGAGTTATCCAGCAAAGATTTTTATCTTGTTTCTTTAAAAACAAAACTATATTCCACTGTACTTGGCACTAGCACTTGCTGCGTTACCATAATAACTTTGGGAGGAACTTCTCTAATCTCTTCCCTATTAGCTTATCTTCTCCCTTCCCTTCAGTTTATTATTTCTATTCTTATCAGCTAAATACAGGTGATAACCACCCCACCACCCCGCCCCCCCGCCCCCCCGGCAGAAGCACTCTATTGTGCTTTACTTAAAGCATTATCAAGTAGAGCGTGACTGAACAGAACACATGGACAGTATGGTGTGGGGGCTGCCTGCACTGGCCAAGAGCCTGCCTGTACTCGCATGCCTCCCAGTGTGCTCTGCAGGCTCCCTGGGCTGTCGAAGATTCCTGAGCATGGCCAAATGGGGTAGCCATCCCTGATTAGCTGCCTGGCAGGAGGGAGCAGTCCCCACCCTGTTGCTCTATCAGTGACAGCTTGGCGCAGCAGGGCTGACAGCACTCAGACAGAATAAACAAGCTCTGCCTGAGGCTAGAGCACAATCCTGCGCAAAGCTGCCTGATATAGTGGCAGAATACAACTTACCTTAACTCGCAGTGGATGTGGTACAGACATTCAGAAAAGCACTCTAACCTACAGCACTTTGGTCTAATACCACATTCATTCTAACTTAGAGCACAATCCACCAGTTTTAAAGCACTCAGAGACCCATGATCATCTGTTCAGTTACAGCTTTAGAGCACTTTCTGGGCAATTAACGTGCGATAGATGTACCTAGATATGTAGACATGTACCTAACGTGCTATCTGTACCTAGACATCTTTATTTTGTTATTACTGTAGGGAAAGGTTCTGTGTTTTGAGACAGTCTACTCATGAACTGTGTATGAAATCCATAATAATTGCAATAATTTATATGCTTATTTGCAAAGCGTAAACTTTATTTTTAAAAATCAAGGAAGAAAAACAGTCTTCTGACAGATGATGTCCAATCTAAATAGTTTAAGTATGTACTAGTACCTCCATCATTAAATTATAGTTTCAGGTTTGGGCAAAGGAGAAAAAACCTGCAGTCTACTTCATAATTTTCAAATACTAATAGAAGATATACGGTAAATATTAATAATAAATCAATCTAGCACATGCACACATGTGGAAGAGAGTTGTTGCCATTAATTTTTAATGAAAGTATACAGTGCTAACAAAAATATTTTTAACTTGAGAACAGGGAGGAAGGGATGTTAAACAGTGTCTTACAAGATATAGTCACATTTTTTATATAGTTATAAATAAAGAAAAACTGGGAAAACTTCCCCTGTAAAAACAAAAACTTTTTGCATTTCAGTCCATTGTAGGAGAGATCATTTTCAGAGATGACCTGGGATCTGGGTTTTTCGGTTGCTATGGGAAAATGCAGATTTTCTCTGTTCGTGGAGAAAAATACAGATTTTTAATTGCAAATAGCAGATTTTTAATTTAAAATAAAAAATGCAGTTTTTAAACAGAAAACCAGGATCCCTGGAAATGACCTTCCAATTGTTTCCACTTCCTTTCAGAACTTGTATTTTCAGTTCTGACTTTTCTCAAGTATTTTTACTTCTTAAATTCCATGTTATTTGTCTTGTTACTGTGCACTTACCTAAGCTGGGCAGGAAAAATAAATCTAACCTGTCTGTCTTTTGAGGCCAAGGCCTTTTGCAGTTGGAGGAAAATAGCTCACTTGTACTTTTTTTTTTTGGTAAGGCTTGCTTCTTGAGGGGAAATAAAACCAAGGGTGCCTATACACATAACAATTTTCACCATGTCAAGCATTCTAAAGCTGTCGCTTAATACATGTGGGGAACTTTAGAATGTTTTTAAAATGGCAGAAGTCACCATAAGTAAAACTCACTGTATGTGTTTTAAATGTAAAGTGAACTGGAGTAGTGCTTCTCAGCCTACCTAGTTTGCCTTTATTGCACGCGTATTTAACTTGGTCTTTTCCAACTTCTTTACTGTCTGAGCCTCCAAAGTTTGGAATAGACTGCTGCCGGAGGTGGTTCAAGCACCTACTTTGAACGCCTTCAAGACACATTTCACGACACAGATGTTTATCTTGCTGGGATCCTATGATCCCTGCTGACTTCCTTCCCTTGGGGAAGGGGGCTGGTCTTGATGATCCTTCAGGGTGCCTTCCAGCCCGAATGTCTATCAAATCTATGAAAATGGTAATTACTAATTACTGCATTGTACAGCATCCGGCACTCCCAGCCTCCTAGTCTACAGAACTGCAGCAAGACATGAAACTCACACCAAACCGTGGAATGTCTATTAAGTTTTAAGGTGCTGTACCTAACACACGCTTTAAGTAGAGCGCAAAACTTACAGGCCTTTGGAAATGCCTGCCCTTCATGTGTATAGGCACCCTTAAAGTCTTCATGAACTTGACTTAATCCTTGCTTCTTTTACAGTCTAATACATTTGGTTTTGAATGTCTGCCTCACTCCTCATTTGTGTCATTCAGTGTTCATAGATGAATTCTGTATAATAGCAGTTGTGCAAGGAATGAAGGATTCCATAAAGTGCCTCATTTTCTGCAGTTGCCCATGTGTCACCATTTAACTTCATCACTTGTTTTTTTAAGTTCTCTGTTTCCATCCTCTTAATGTATTTTATTACCTTCCTAAAGCTGTCTGAGGGAGCCCAAAGTGGTTTGATCAGAGCTTCAAGGCATGCTGTGATGTTGTATCATGAAGAATCGCATCAACCTCATGTGGGCTGCTCTGAAGAGGGCAGGAGTAGACTCATGGTGCAGCCACACACCCCCTTTCCAGGTGAGGGGAATATGTAGTGAGCTGTCTGAGCTAACTGGTTTGTCAGTGCTGCTGTTGGGAGCTGCTGCATTGGCACAGGAATGAACACTGTCGCCACTCAGCCCCGTTTTCCCCTGCCACTGAAAACAGTGGTGGGCAAGGGAGCAAAGAGCTAAGCAGAAGCAGCATTCACCTCTTGGGCTCTGCCAGCAGCCGTGCTGACAAGCCAGTGAGCTCACTGCATGTGCGCCACACAGCCAAAGGAGATTCTGGCCATACCCCTTCTATACCTCCCCTGGATATGCCCAAGGAAGAGGACATATCTTGTTTCTCCAAGGGCATCCTATTCCTTCTCACTCTTCTTGCTAGTCATAAGAAGTTTAGATACCCTGTGGCTTGTTCAGTAAATGCACTGTTTATTGAAGCTGTTCAGAGAGTCTTCTGGTTATGTTTGTTGCATAACAGACCACTTGGGAGAAGTCTGTGGGCACCCTTTTTATGTAAAGGGAACCACACTTAGAAACAGTTGGGTTCTTTGTTTACTTGGGTTGAGTTTAACTAGTCTGTGTGGAATCAAAATGACCTTTTCTTCTCTCTCGTACAAGTTACCCAGATTCTTGTGCACCAGTTCAGATGCAGAAGTTGTTCTTTCTCCTAGGGAGAAAAAAAAAAAGAGGCAGGCAGATTATGATCACCAATATGACTGACATACAGTACAAAGAAGGATACTAAATTAGATAGCCCCTCCTTTTATCCAAGCAGTTCCCTCTTTGTTCTCTTTGACATGCATGTCCTGTCCTGTGCAGGTCTGAAATCCTGGGCCGTACCTGCTCTGGGGTTCACTTTCAAAAACTGTCCGGCAACCCTGATCAAGCTATACCACACTAGGAATATCCCCATAGTTCTCTCATAACCTAATTAATTTAAATAAATAATAGCAATAAAAAAATCTTTAATTTAAAAGGTTTGTTATGGTATCTTTCCCTCCATTCCAAATATTCAGACCTATCATCCCAGGCCCTTTTCTTATGCTTTTTCTATTGCCAGTAATGTGGCATAACAACAACAACAAAAACAATAACAATTTACCTGTAGTCACCTCATTTCAGAGTTGTTTTCCAACTTAAGTCTGACTACATCCTTGTGAAACATTTGCCATTATAAAGAAGGGTAAGCTGAGACACAGTAAGATATGGTTATTACTACATGGTAACAGACTAAATAGCAGGTAGCATTAGAAACCAGTAGTTCTGACTTCCAGTTTTTGCTCTAGCTTTTAGAAAACTCTCCTTTCCCAAATTCATAAACTATGCCTGCATGAGAGCCTTTCAGGTTTGTCTTGCCTAATGAACTGGGCTTGTAGACAAGTGAATTTTCTTTCAATTCTGGGGGTGGTTTCTGCCTATGATAAGTAGATGGGATACTCAAGGAAGCATCTGGGACAGACTTACTGGTTACATTAACCTGCAGGTTATATGCTGAGTAAAAACCAGTGTGAATATCAAGCTGGCATCGCCACGGCTATAGAATGGCACTCTTAGGGCACGTCCAGACAAACTTATATAGACTTGTGAGCATCTCTAAGTCATGCCCATAGCATCAGGCAGCGCCATGCTGCTGCGGGGCAGGTGTGGGGACAGGCATGTGGCAGCCCCTGCTCAAGCACGTGCTTCTTGCAGCAGCCCAAACCAGTTTGAGATAATGCAAGAGGCACGCTGCGTACAAAAAAAATGTTCCCCACACGGCAGTTCTAAACCTATTTTCAAATTCCAGTAGGATTGGGCAAATAAATTTAGCCAAAAAACAGAGTTATTCTGGAATGGTTAAAATGTTCTGATCTGATTTTTTAAATGAAATGTTGAGTCTGCTGTTTTAAAATGGCATTTTCATTTTCAAAAAATTAACACATTTAAAAACAATTAAAAAAAGAGATCACCTAAAAATGTGAAATATTTCATATGCTTGAAAAAAGATATTTCAGGTCAAATTGAAACTAAATTGCTGAGGGGTTTGGTTTTGTTTGTTTGTTTCTCCAAAAATAATTTAAAATTCTCTTTTGGGTTGACCAGATTAAGAATTCTTTTCCATTTTTCAGTTCTGCTACAGCTCTACTAACATGGGTTAGGAAATGGAAGATTGTATATAATTGGTTTTCATTATATCTTGTGTACTGCTGTGTATATACCCACACCAATTGATTTTGGAGAGACAAGTTGAAATGTATTTCTTGTTTCTTGACTGAATAGATAAGGTATTAATAATTTGATTTAAAGCTGATACATTTTATATGTGGAACAGAAAATCCATATCTTTAAAGGAATGGATGTAGTCAAATAGATCTTTTAAAACTGATTTATGTGATCCTAAACACCTTCATATGGCCCGATATAAACATCCAAGCCTTGTAGAATCCAGATCCCAACATTGTGGTTTACACCAAACCCTTTGAAATATTTTGTGATAGATTTTACCTCTTTACCTCAAGGCCTATATGCACTGTCCATCTACTTCTGGCATACAGTTTTCTGTCTGCTCACCCACCTCCTCAGAAATCATGCAGGTTAATAATGGGAGAAAACAGGTAATTGAAAATACCTTTCATAAAAACAAACTTAAAGGCTCTCAGACAAAAGGTGCCTTTCTACAGTAGGGAATACAGTCTGCATTCCATATACTAGTGCTATAAGCACAGAGTGTACATACAATTGAGAGGCATCAGGTCAGACACAGCAAAGGTTTTCTCACTTGAATACCTGACAGTCTTCAAGCAGCCTCTGAAGTGCAGGGGTGGAGATCTGAGAGAGAATACACTATCCTCCTAGTGATTTATTTGTTTTTCAAGAAGGCAGTAAAATTATACAATAGGAAGCATTCCTGTTCTGAGACCAGGCTGGAGTCAAGGGGAGAGATTTTGAATCTACTGTAGATTATCTGAAGGCATTGACCCCACAGAGGTGTAGAGACATTTCCCACTCTTCTACTTGAACATGAAGTATAAATTAGTGTGCAGCTCTTCGCTGGGGTCCTTATGATTCCTTCTCTTCCTAAGATACCTATATTATACCTGCCATCACCTACACCCACACATGGCCTTTTCCCCTCTCATGTCCTTGGGCACTTCCATGAGAAAAGTATATAATTCTCATCATGCCTGGTCTTAAGAAATAAACAAGAAAGAAGGAGTGCTCCCATATTCATCAGGTTCTTTCTCGCCACAGAGAAAGGGAAATAAGAAAAGTTAGCACGTTGTCCATCTGTACCCAGTACCACAGCTATAGTGCATAGAAAGAGAATCTGGTCCAGGCAAAATAAACTCATTAGGAAATGTTCTTCAAAATATTGGTACTGACAGTCCTCTAGATTTATCTGGTAATAGCAGTGAGGCTCAGAAGCTCTTCACTTCTTAAGGAGCTTGTCTGAATGGAACTCCTAGCAGAAGTCACTATAAGGGATGGCATAAAAGCACTGACTGTAGGAAAGGTAACAACTCAAATATTACATTAATATTATAATGTTAAGTTCATGTAGAAAACAACTATGCTGTCATCTTGCATCTCCAAAGACCTCTCTGCTAATAACCTAGTGTGTAGTACTTTCCTAACTTTCATATTTCAACTGTTGTCTGTGCAGCTGCCACCAGCCTTATAATGGCTTTTTTTTAAATTCATCATTGTAAGTGTGGTCCCTGTTGAACCTTACCTTTGGGCAGCTTGAGTGAAGCTATTATAACCACACTTCTTCCCTAGTTTGACAAGTTCTTGAGTATTCTAGTTGGATTATGATGATTTATTTAGAATTGCATAAGGTGCTAGACTCATAACTCTGGAAACTGAAATCAGCTAATCAGCATCAAGATAGATATGGCAGAGGCAAGCTTTAGGTGCTAGGTTCTGGGGATGAGAGGGGAGTTCAGCTTCCCTGTTTCCTCTCATTTTAGATGTATTCTCTTGTCTTCAGATGGCATTTGTGTTATGGTGTTCAGCACCCCTGAAGTATTGAACCCCAGTGATAATATTTTCTCCTACTAAGTGACACCTGCAGACTCTGTCACCAGTGGCACCAGTTTCTAGGTATTACGTGGAGGATGCAACTGTGAGTTCTCGATCCAACTAGGACAAATCAGGTCCTGAGATTCCTGCTACTTTCTGAGAAAACGTCTATACTCTAAAAAAAAAAAAATTGTGCAAGATTCTTACTCCTCGGTCTTAAATTCAAAATGGGAAACTAACTGATTAAACATCCTAAGCTTTTAAACTTTCCTTTGTCTTGGAGGGAGATGTAGTTAAGTAAAGTGTAATCTGGGACCCTTTCTGGTCATCACGTGCCATTCCTGCCTTGTAGAAGTTTCAGGCAGTTTCTCATTTGCATTGGGCAAAGGAGCCCATAGAAACACAGTCACTTGTGTGTTGTTGGTTTTCATTGGACTTGCTCTTCACCAGGATCCAATAATGCCTCATTTGCTATCCTTTTTCATGTTACAACCCCGGCTTTCAGTCAGGCCCAGTATAGGCAACCCCCACTTAACGCTGTTTCACTTAGCGCTAATTTGCTATAGTGCTCATTTTAGATTGATATCCGATTTCACTTAGTGCTCAGTGAGTTTCATTATAATGTTCGCGGTCGCCATCTTGGGTCATTAAAAACAATTGCAGTTGCTATCTTGGGTTGTCAAATACTTTCGGTTTCGCTTAACGCTTGTTTTGCTTAATGCTCAGTTTTTCAGGAACCTATTAAGAGTACTAAGCGGGGGTTGCCTGTATGGTGGTTGAAGTTTTAAGTGTTGTGTGTTTTAGCATGCTTCTTGCGGTGTGTATGGGTGGTTTCATTTGTTTGTTTTATTTTGTGTTGTTTTCGCCAATGTTTCTGCTTTTGCTTTGGTGCCTGTTTTCCCAGTGCTTAGCACTTAGGCACTCAGGTGACCACCACTTTTTTCAGTGCTTTTAGGTTTGTGTTGGCAGAGTGTCACAGCTGAATGCCAAGTTTGCTAAGGCTACTGAGTGACAGTGTTTTCCCTTACATAAGCCCAACAAAAGAGCTATATTACCAAAATGTATGGCATCATTAAGATTGAAGACTTCACCAGTCATTGATCCTTGACATACTCAGAACTCTTCACCTAAAGTTAGTGGTAGTGAGTTCTGGTCAGCAGCTGTCTCCATAAAAATGGCCCTCCATGTCATCACTGAATGGTGAGACTACTGGACTCACAATAATTAGTTGTTTTGAATCTGGAGATCTCGAATTTAAAATATACTGGCTGTGGATCCACCTAACCTAGAATGGAGACCTTATATAAAGGAATTGGATGCCCAGGGAAAAATGGGGTTCAGGAACTGCTTTTGCTCATATATATCCTGAAAATAATGGGAGACTTTCAGGGATCCAGTGTCTCAGTCCAATCCTTGTTTAAAAGGGACAGTCAGTCAGAACCTGGCAGAAAATGGATAACCAAGCAGGGAAACAGTTTGCATGAGGTTTGTGGGAGGCCCTGAAGGTATGAGAATGGGTTCTCCCATATATAGTCCCTGGTCCCTTGTTTTCCTTCCGAGTAAGAAAACCAAAACAAGACTGTCAGTTTGTGACTGACGTTTATGAATGGTCTTTGCAAAAAAAATGTTAGATCCATCTCAAGTGAGGACACCATAGGTGAATCTGTTTACCATTCACCTGAACAAGAAAGTTGCCAATTATTTTGGGGGCTCCAAGAAAAGATACCTTCTTCAAATATTGTAAAAGATGGCTCCTGTAATTTTTTCATTGGCTGCATTGATAGCAAAGTACTGCACCATGATAGAGGCATTTTCAGTCATTTTAGTAATCCCATACTAGTCCAGGAAGTTTTAGTTTGAGATCAAAGATAGTTCCATCAAGCTAAAATTGAGGCCTCAGGTCATCACGTGCAGACCCAGGGAATCATATTCTGTTCCATCATGGTAGCTTTCTCCCTGAATCCTTTACCCATGACGTGATACAGATTCATAGGTATAATGTCTCTTAGCAGGTGGTCTGTATTCCCTTGGGTTCTTGGAAGCCATCTACCAGAAAGACCTAAAATATTTTCAAGTTGAAAAATTGTGTGATTCAGTCAAGCTCTAGTTGGACCTCTTTATTTGAGCAATTCAATTATTTATTGACTATGTTATCCTTTTGTCTAAGTCCAACTCCGATTAATTCCATTGAAGTATATTTGGCAGATACACTGGTCTGTCATAGCCTAAGGTAGACCACTGTCTACATCCCCTGATAAGTATATTCACATAGGGCTTGACACTTTTATGCCTTTTACCATTATAAACCTTCCTGTGGCATGTGATATTTAGTGGTCTTTACAAATTCCCCTTTGAACTCACTTCCTGTGAACTTAAGCTTTTTTAACATGAAAAGATATATTTGCCTGGTCACCAAGGTATCATTTCATTGTGAATAAATTTCAGGCTCTGGTGTTTAATTCTCCCTTTACAAGACTTTACAAGGATGGGATTATCTCTGAACTCACCTGAATTTCTTCTCCAGTTGGTATTGAAGTTCTGCTTTAATTAGCACATATTTGTCAAGATTTTTTCTACATTCAGATGCCCATTTTAGTGAGGCTATAAAACCATACCCTTGATGATAAAAGGACTGTAGTGTCCTACACGATGCAAACTAAAGTCAGTAAACAGTCTGCTCAGTTTTGCTTATTTTAATACCAGTTCATCTGGCAAGGATTTTACTAAGAGAACTTTGTCTAAGTGGATATCCAGTTATATTTCACATTGTTAAACATGACTGGTTTGAAGATGGAAAACCCTTTCAGTGATCACTTGATTCAAAATCAGGCTGCCACCATAATCTTCTTCATAGAAGTTTCTGTTATAGATGTCTACAAATCAGCTGCATGATCTTTTCTACACATACTTATTTACAAAGTAGTTTTGCTTGAATTTGCTCTCCAGTGGGAATCTCATTTTGGATTCTGGATGCGTCCAAACTTGTTTCAAAAGTAGCAAAAAACAAGCTCCTATCCTTAGAAAGATTTGCTGTTCAATCATGAAATATTTTATTTTCCATTAGCTAACTTTTTCCCCCTTTGGCACAGGTTATGGGTCCATTCTGTTGTGCTTACGCTGAGCTTGCCAGGAATCTTAGTAATACATATGCATTCAGATATATAAATATATGACACAGATGGCAGGCATGTTAAGCACAGGGGAGATTATTTACCTTGTAGTTCTGCTTTTTTGAAGATACCATCTTGCAGGATTTTCACTTGCCCACCCACATCCTTATAGTTTTGGAGGATCTCTTTTGAGGTATTTTTATCTTACATTGATAGTCATAAATTGTTTTTTTTTTCCTGAGAACTTCATCTTGCACTCCATTGAAGGAACTGACTTAGATGTTCAGAGGTAGCATTTATGCTCATCAGAGAGCATGACTAGTGCTTTCCCTGCTAACACTGCCCTCTGGTGGTATTGCATGAAAGATTCAAGGTGCAGGTAAGAATCCTGCAAGGTGATGTCTTCAGAGAAGCAACATTACATAAATTGTTTTTACTTCCGCTCTGCTTAAATACCCCTTGTCCTTCCTGTCCTCTGCCTCCATACTTACACACTTCTGATTGCATCACCATGAGGTCCTTATTCTGGTATGGATGGCCCATGAAGCCATACACATGCTGTTCTGGAGATTTGCCAGTAGGTGGTACCTTACTGAATGTTGTCACTGGACTCTGGGTAAGTTAAGAGTTTCAGTAGCCTGAGAAACCTAAGGTTCAAAAAGTAGTTTATGATGCCAATTGTAATAATCAGCTCTGCTTCTTGGTGACTGTGTTGCCTCTTTAAACCCAGTTTCCTGGCTGGACTTCTAGCTTTTCCACTGAGTGCACACTTCCACTCACTAAAGCTGCCAGGCTGTGGCTCAGCTACTGGAACCAAGCAAATTACATATCCAACAACATGATGTTTCTAAGCCATGCTGGGTTACTTTTAAATTCCCTCCCTCCATCCTTTCTCCCATGAGAGCAGTTACAGAGCCGAGAGCACTCCCCTCCTTCTCCTTTCTGTGCTTCCCCAGCTCATGTCATTCTGAGAGTCAGGATCAAGTTGCTTTTGCATTGTGATTCTTGGCATAAGAATCATATTACTGTTCTGTGAGTATAGCAAGGGCTTGAGACAGCCACTAGGAACAAAATACAAAAGAACCCATTAACCTTCTTCATGCAAAAGCCAAATAATTTACTATATACTACTCTAGTTTTATTCACAGAAGCCTGAAGCATTAACTTCTTCAGAATACATTTGCATTTAATCTGTTTTCAAGTTTTAGGGTGTTTGGTTTCATACCTCTTCTTGCAGTAACACTGTAGCAGTCAAATATGCATCGCAAGCACTGCATTGCATTTTTCATTTACTGTCCCTGTGTAGAAACATACTGTTCCATCTGCTTAGAATTTAAATTGCAGAAATATAGTCCTCCCTACTGCATAGTGTTTTCACTAAGCCAAGCACAGAGTGTTGTTGTCCTAGTAGTCCTAACATGTCTGCTGGTTAAAAATACTTCAATTTTTAGAACTGCTAGGATGATCAGTGCCATAGGATACTTAAAAATAAGGCAGAAGGTGGGGTAGGGTGGCATCAGAGACTGACTGGTTCAGAGAGACATGAGGTTTCATTGGAAACCTACTTCATCAGATGCTATGAATGGACTGCTTGAATTTCCTGAAAAAATTAGGTGCCATTTGGTAGGAGAGATCATCCATTTAAACCCAGCTGAGTTTGATGTTCTCTTCATATCACACATGTGCACTCCATGATTCCTTTACAAAGTATAATATTAAGTTAGAGAGAACATACCAGTTACTTAAGGGTAGTACACCTTACAAAAATGTTGTGTATAGTTATAGTTTAAAAAAAATAGTATTGGAAACTCAGGAAATTTAATTAGATACCAAAGTTTTGAAAGTATGGAATTAAGTAGTAAATAAATAAATCAACTTCAGAAACACTTGAGAGAACCTCTCCCACCCATAACAAACAGATTGTCCCTATCAGTGGGCGTATCTACACATGCAATTAATGCACATGAATAAATTCTGGAACCTATTGCTCTGGACTTTATTGCTCCCAGATGTGCTGGTTGAACATGTGTCCAGGACCAAAACACATTCAGTTGGATCAGAGCATCCCTGGCTGGTAGGGGCTCTAGAGAGTCAGCCTGCCAACTAGGGGCTACTTCCCTCCAGCTCTGTGCCCCCCCCCCCCAATATTCAACATGTCATGGAGGGGCTGGCTGGGGCATGAGGGTGCTTCAGCAAGGAGCTAGCTAGCAGGCAGCCCTTGTACTGAAGCACCCTTGTGCCCCAGCCAGCTGGGGCAGCATCTACATGTGCACTGCTGCAGAGTAAAAAAAACTCTGCAGCAGGATAGTTGACCTACTGCCGAGTTCATTAATTTACTCTGGCCTAACAGGAGCACATTTAAACATCTGTAGATGTGCCCAGTGACCACAAAAGTGAGAATTTCTTACACTTCATCATATTGCACTCTGGCCTTTTTTATGACCATACTTAGTTCATAGATAAGGGCATACTTTACAAGTTCCTGATTAGACACTGAAAGCTGTCATTCCTGAGTCTTCATTAAGATTCCTTGGGCCACTAACTCCACAAGTGTCATTAAACACAGAGCAACTTCCTGTATCTATGCATACAAACCTGCTAAGCTTAGGTTGTTAAATAACAGCACATACTTGAAAGGCACAGTTTAGAAACTTTGCAGGGAAAGAGTTAATGTTTTGCAAGCAACGTTAACTGACTTTTTCTTCATTTCAATACATATGTGTGCTCCCTAGAGGTATAATTTTGCTTCACAGATTTATTAAATATAAACGTTTCACGGGTGGGAGCATGTGCTGTGACAAATTTCACCAAAATACAAATTATAGCAGGTATATATTGTTTAAATAAAGTAAGTAAAACTGGCTGGGCAAGTATTTTCCTGTGTGTCATTCCCAACTTGCTATCTTAACAAATCTCTACAGAAACTAAGAATACTGTATAGGCTGCACATTTCAGCCGTGCAAGGGGGTGCTTCATGTTGTCCAACAGGTACCCTTCTAGTTATCAGAAGGTGGGTAAATGGGCTTTCACACTGACTTATCTAAATGGGTAAACTGGGCAGAACAAGCTATTCCAGAACAATTTATTTTGCAGTACCTATTCCAGAAATAGCCTCCCATGTTCCAGAATTACCACACTCACCAAGTGTGCACAGTTTCCACACAGGAAGCATTTCTGGAGTATTGCAGAATTGCTTATTCTACAATAGCTACTCTGCTCAACTTCCCCATGTAAACAGGGGCTCTGGAAAAGTGACCAGAGAAAAATTTAAACACTAATCTGAGTTCCTAAAATGTTAAACTGCTGTTTGTCCCCTCTCTAAATCTGATGCTCTAGCCCAGACCTTCCCAAATTATGAACTTTCTAGAATAGGGACTGCATTGGTCTGATTAGCTCATTCAGTGCCAGGTCTGACAGTGTGCCAGTCACTGTCCAGGACCCTCATTTGGTTCCACTATATAAATAATAAAAATGAACTGATATGTGTTGTTTTTGGGGGGGGTTTTGCAGCTTCATGATGAATTAGAAAAGGGCGAGAGGGACAACGCAGAGCTGCAGGAATTTGCTAATGCCATCTTACAACAGATAGCTGATCACTGCCCTGACATCCTGGAGCAAGTCGTCAATGCACTTGAGGAGTCGTCATGACCTCAGCCGCTAGCCCCACAGGAGCAACAGAGCCTGTGGCCAAGCTCAGTGAGTCCAAGGAGTCATGTGAAAGGAAAGGAGTGTGAGAGAGACAATGGAATAGGAACTTTTGGTGCACCTTTTACAAAGAAAAAACCTCTATAAACTACATGCTATCTGGGTTCTTCCAGTCTATGACTGCTGAATCCAGTTTGCATTCATCTTCTCACTGCCTTTCTACTTTGGAATCTGTTTCCCAGTTAACTTTCTTCTTGGTATTGAGGCTTTTGGATACATCTAAGCAGAAAATGTCTGAGTCCACTAAGCACAGAAGAGGGCATCCACTGGACACAAGCAGTTCTTCGTGAGGTCATGGAAGGGGGCATTTGCCTTTTGTTCTTTTGTTGTTGCTGGTTTGTTTCTATGAAAATGTAAAACCTGAATTTCTTAATGCTAAAACAGAGCATGCTCTAATTATGAGCTGCAGCTGGCCTGCATCAGCTGACAAGCTCAGGATTTGCTGCCTGTCTCTAAATTTCTTATGAAAAGGAGGGAAGTATCACCAGGTAAAGAGAGAGCAAGTTTCTCTGTTTGGTCTTGCTGGTCATTTCCATCCAGCAGCTGTGGGGCAAGAGAGGCATATGGGTGCTTTTTTGTTGGTTAGTCTGTTTACTTAGCCTCACTTCTGTTATTTCTGAACTGGCTCTGAAGTGCCAAATGTGGCTTATTTTCAGGTTGTTTTCTTTAGCTCTTGGGGTCTTAGTTATGTTTTTGCACCATCATGTACCTCGCCTCTGCCACTTGCTTCTTGTTTTCAGAGAGTTCCCTTCTATCAAGCAGGTCAGCCTCCAAACATAGTGTGTGTACCTTACCCATTGCTAATGTTTCAGGCAGTGGTTTTGTGAGCTCTAATTGCAAGCAGAGTAGTTCTAGCATTATCTACATAAGAAAGCTGCACCAGTTTGAGTAAAGAGGTGATTTTTAAATCAGTTAAGATAAATGGGTAGAATTGGCTATATGGACACTCTTGCTTTAATATAAATGAATTTCCTTTTGATTTTTCTTAATTTTATTAAGCATCAGTTTAAAGTGAATGGAAGTAAGCCATTCTTAAACTGAACTAAGAAAATTTACTTTGGGGTTTGCATCCATTTAAATGAACTAGTTTACAGTCACACTTTTTTAATTAAACCACTGCAACTGTATTACCATCCATCTTTTGCCTTTGCCATCCTCATGATAGCCAATACTGGCAAGTGATATAACCCCTAATAAGTGATCTGCTTGTTATTGCCTTAGTAAATTAGAATCTATTCCAGTGATAAGGCTCCAAAGGTTCATCCATACCTTTTGGTCTTAGTGTGAAGACATGATTTTGCTCTGGGTGCTATTTGTGTCTTCAGTGTGCTTCTGTTGATACCCACAAGACTGAATTCTTTGGCATCACCCTACAAGATCACTAAAGGAATTATTCTCTATTGAACTTTTGGCTCTCTAACACTTCATGTTAAGAAAATAGACTTTTTCTCTTTTGTTACATTAAGAAAAAAGGGTACATTAAACATTAATGCAATAGTGCGGAGATTGCGGGCTCTTCAACTGCTTTTCCATCAGGATTGTTTCAATGGTGAATGCCCTGCCTACTGATGCAGCAAGCTGCTCTAGCACCAACTGATCTTTCAGAACCTAGAAATATCAGATGTTAAGTATCAAAATCCAAACTTTTGGAGCAGGCTCTCCCCATTCAGAACCCACACTACAACTCCTGTAACCCAACACTGAGCTTATATCACTGCCACTTATGCTGCCCAAATCCTACAGTGCCTTTAGGTTTACTGTCTATTTCCTTGTCTTTCACACCTGCAGCACAGCTCCTCTGCCTTTCTTCTACCCATTGTTCCATCTTTTGGGGGGACTGATCCCTCTGCAACTGGCAAACATTTGAGTGAGTCAACACTCACCCTTTGCTTATCTGAAAATTGCACTAAAAGTCCAGGCAAGAAAGGCATATCACTTGCATTCCTTAAAATGTAATGAGCAGTTCAAAATAAATCCTTTGCAAGTTTGTGAAAAGATCCAGCAGGTCATCCATTGCCAGCAGCAAACCACATCAGGGAATTCAGTACTCTCTCATTGGCATATACAGGGGAACATTTTAATCTGAGGCATCCTTTAGAAGGGGGAACTGTGTCAACAACCTTGGTGTTAATTGGTTTAGAAAAAAAAAGGTCTGCTTCTCAGTTTCCTAATGGGAAGTTCATAGCTTCCTGTCCTTGCTTTGCAAATCAAGAATTATAGCTTTAGTTCTCACTGCAGTTATTGCTTCTGTCTGAGCCTTTTCATCATCGAACAGGAAAAGAGTGGGAACCTGAATGTTTGCGAGGGTGACTGTACCGGAAGGCATATAGACAGTGACTGTATATACCACTGAGCCATGCCTCATACCAGAACCAGCCCTTTGGCCCTATTATTTGAGTCAGCATGTTTTGATAGGAGCCGTAGTTTTGAAATCTTTCTCTTGCTTTTTTTCTTCATTGCCCCTAATTATTCACTGTAGGAATTTAATGCTGCCTGTAAAACCATCATAGCCATCAGCCTAACATCATCCTACCACCACCATTCCCTGACTGTCCCATTAACTTATATGGTCAAATCTCCAGCTACCCATGTTCCCTGCTGTAAAACAATCCCTTCTCTGTGAGAAGCTGTGGAATTTCTCTTATCGATGCTTCAAATGACTCCTGCTCATAAACCTCTTACTGAGATGCTCCTTGATAGCACTTTGACTATAGGGTAGGGGGAAGGGACAGGAGTGAGTGGTGGTCATTTGTGGCTATTACAGCAATTCCATGTTTATTGCATGGCCCGTAAATCACAAGAAAGCTACAACTGTCGATGCTGGGATTTCTGGAACCTTTAACTTAGCTGCTGCCATGTGGCTGTGCTTCTGGAGAATAAAATCACATCTATCTCATGAAAGTGGGTGCAAGGCTTATGTATTGAAAACCAGTTAAGTCCCACTGTTTACACTCAGTGGTGCTCCCACCATGTTCTTTGGAGAGATTTGTGAAGGAGAGCCAATTTTCACACTGCTCATTAGGTCTTTATCTTTGAGCCGCCCAGTTGCTATTCTCTCCAGCTGGATTGTTGTGCCCATCTACAATTTCTCCAATTACCTATTGTCATCTTCATGGGCACCTACATCTACTACCTTAAACCTGGATTCCCCAGTAAAGTGCTTTCAGGGAGAGAACAAGCCCTGATCTGGGAACAGCTCTGATCTGACTTGATCTCTGGTAAACCATTGCAGGTAATCTCTATGATCCGGCTTGGATAGAGGTCCTATCATGTTGAATACCCATGGGAATGGTCTGATTTAAGGAAAGGTGACTAACCAGGATTTAAGGCTGACTATGACCTATCTTAACTTTTTTTTTCTTTTATGGAGTGTCACACCACTGGCCTTAGGGTAACTTAGCTGACATGCAGTCCATCATAAGGTAGCATATCACGTGCCTAACAGAATGGGGTGCATGTGTGTGTGGTATTTGTGTTCACCCTGGTAGCTCTTTTAACTTGATACCTCCCTGTTCTGCTTCCAGGGAGATCAAGCCACAGTGTCCAGTAAACACAGCTCCAGTACAATGCCATAGTAGGCCTGGCAAATTCATCTGCTCGTGGTGTTTCTCTGCCCTAGAATCTAGTTTCCAAGAATAACACAGAATGTGTGAAGAGGGGTCCTGCAGGATTTTGCTTAGTCTTGCCACATTAACAGAGTTCAATTTGCTGTGTTATAAAGGCTTTGACTGCTTTCAAATTCTTTTTTTTCCAGATATCAAAGTGCTCATTTGTGAAGCAGCTGAAAGATTCATAGACAGGAAGAGCTCCCTATAGTTAATATTACTTTAGGGTTTGATATATAAGTGGAGCTCCCTGAATTTTGGGCCTAGTGTACACCCTGACACTCACTCCACCTGTTCACAATCCCCAAGAATCCAGTTTCTTCTTTTCCTCTGCACCAAACCTCTTCTAAAAACACTAATGAAAAAGGACATGACAGCACTGGAAATATCCTGAGCATAGTGACACTATTTCTGATTAGAGGAAGAGCTGACTGAAGTCCATCCCAGGTAAAACTCTAAGCTTCTGGTATTGTCTCTTACATTGGTGAGATCTCCATCTATAAAATGCCAAACCCTCCTTGGAAGAACCATGCTTCAGCCAAGCCCAGGAGGGTGGTGGGTGATGATCATGTGATACAGAAGTGTCTATGTGCTGTTTCCAGTTGTACTACTGGACTAATGTCTGCTCTAAAACATTTTTTGGTACTTGGTGTCTCTCTAAGTATTATGCACAAGAGCGTGCTAATGTTATAGGTCCCACCTGCCAACACACAAATGTCTACCCATATACGCCCCCCCCACCCCACCCCCACCAATATCCACCCTGCTTTCTGAACCCAGTGGTATATTTTTACTTGCCTGTAGTGCTCCCACCCATAGCTGCTGCTAATGTTTACTGTGTTGCAAATTTTTTGTTTCTGCTAAAGGGTTAATGAAGCAGGGTTCCCACTCCCATACCCCATCGTCAATTATTGCCAGAAAGGGTTCTTTACAAAGGGTGGTGAATATATGCTGATTCTGATATAAAGCAGAAGTTCCATTACATTACCAGTGTACCTATTCCACAATGACTTCGATGAAATAAAAAGGAAAACAGTACAATCAAGGTGTCTGGGGTTAAAAGAAACCCCTACTCAGCTGAGCATCTGCACTGAACCAGAAAGCAAGAGAGATGGGAAACTGAAGGTTGTGGATAAATAACACTGCCCCAGTGAAGCCAGTGGGGTGAAAGGGTCAGGCACAGGGCATGCTTGGACTGCCACAACTGACAAGATAAGCTTTCTGCCAATCACTTGCTCTTGTCAATGTCTTAGAAAATCCAAGTGTTGTTTTTTAAAACAACATTTTAAATTGTTTTTTCCACCTAAGCAGAAGAAGCCCTACGCTACAACAAATCTTTCTGAACAAAATGGCTGTGTCCGCTGACTATTTTTAAAAAAAAATAAAAGAAAGAAAGAAAAGAAAAACTGTTTTGAAACTTTTTAGTGTCAAAAGCATAAACACAAGAATCCTGACTTTTTCCAGTGGGTGTGGTGAGTGATGTAACCCTGTCATCGGTATTGTCCCTGACTTTTTCAGGGGTGATTTTTTTCCTGTTTTGTTTTCTGCTTGTCGATATTGTCTGTGTGGTCCTAAGGCTGGGGCAGTTACCAACAATATGTGTCTGTCTGATAGTAGTAGAAATGAAAAAAGATGTGTGTTAAAAATATAAAACTAAATGTCATCCAAAGGAATTCAAGTTAGGCAGTAGCAAAGCACAGACTCCTCTTCCCAGGTTTGTGAGGAAAAGGATTTGAAGGCTCCTGTTTATCATAAATGGCCTTTAACAGACTATTGAGGGCAGAATAGTTTGGCCTGTTAGGAAATGTTACTGGCCCTATATTGTATGTTCTTTCTCTCCCTTGGTTCTGCATTGTATCTACTAGATTCAGAATATAGAAATGGGGAAGGCAAAAAATTATCTTAGAAACCAGTCTTTACTAGGAATAGTTACTAGTGTTGAGTGTCCTGTAGACTATCAATTATCGGTGCAAGTAGAATTTTCAGACATTGTCTCTTGAATTGCACCTATAAATTGTGTAGGCATGTGCAGATGTATATGAGCTTTGTCAATTAGCAGTTTACACATGTGCATGCTTACTTTGCAGGTGCCTGTTTTTAAAAAAATGTATTCCTTAAAGTCCAGCATGTGTCGTGTTACATTAAAGGACTTACAGCCCTTTGCTGCTATAGTTCTGTGGGAGACTGGACCATGTAAGAGACACTGTCAATTTGAAACTGCATGTATAGCAAAAAACACATTTCTTTTGTTAGTGATGCTTAAATTATTTAAAATTAATATGTTTTGTAAAATCCATCTTATTTTTTACAATGGCATTTGTTTGCTTTTTGCACTTCTTCTAGTTTAGACATTGAAAATCAAGTCAATGTCACCTTTTTCAGGTTCTCAGTGCTCTTTATTTGCTCAAAACAATTTTTTGACTTGGAAATAAAAATTATAAAACCATTTATATTAATATTATGTACTTTTAGATGTTGTAAAAACTTGGTTATCTAGAATCTAAATTATAAGCCAGACTTTTGTAGACACTAACCCTTTAACAGACTTTTCACCAGGCAGACAGCACTCCCAGGGCCAGGTCATTCTCAGTGGTAGTGAAGTGTAATGGCTCTTTTGCATTTAAATCCATCAGCCTCAATAGCTGCAAAGAGCACTGTTTTCTTTCTGGCCTGTACTCTATGACAGACTTGAAGGCAATTAAGTTTGGCTCTTATTGATGTACTTCTTAGTAGATCCTGAGGATGCTGTGTTGGTAAAATAACACAGTTCTGAAGGAGGGTGAGTCAGATGGAGCCATAGACAGGGGAATGATTTCTGTGCTGATCTAACATGTTGCTCCACTAAAACAGTATTGCTGTTTCCCTCTGATTTGCTAAATGAGGAGGGCTGCATGCCAGAGCCTGTTGTACCAAATAGTTCACGGAAGTAGCCTGGGGGACTGCCATGAGGAGTAAAAATGTGTGGGACAGTTGACACATGACTGGGATCCCTCATTTGCTTTGGAAGAGACATGTTGCACTTTAGTGGAGGAGGAGATGAGCTTTGGGTATAGTCTGCCATACTTGAGTTCCTTTTGGAAACAGCAGCAGCAGGAGACATTGATGTCTGTGATACAAGTGTGCACGCTGCCTTCAACTTGTGTGTGTTTTATTGCTGGAGTCATGTTACTGACTGGATAATGAAATTGCAAAGAAAATGTGTTATATTCAATTTTGCCTTGATAATATAAACACTTTGTTCATTTTTTCTTCTTTTTTTATTCACAAACTAAATTCATCAGGAAATTATAAAATTATTTAAAAACTCTGTGCTGTCTCTTCTTTTTCAGTCCCATTATGTCTTATGCAATGTTTTCTCCCCACAGATCTGAAATGTGGAAGATGGGGAGAAACCCATATATTCTCCACACTGGGAATAAATACACAGCTGGAGATTGAAACGAGTATATGGCAATGCAGAAAAGAATGCCAGAGAGTAGAAAGCAAAAAGGACAGTGGTAACATTAATGAAAACAGAAGCTAGGCAGGTATTTCAGGCAGTAAACTGGGAGTACCTCTTCAAACTTGAAACTCTCAGATAAGGTCAGCCAGAAACAATTGAAATGTTTGGATACCACTGCAAGGAGCTCGGGCAATAAATGGAACAATCAGAACGCCTGGAATGGGGCATGAAACCAGATGTTTTATGAGTGACAGGGACATGGTGGAATGGTAGTCATGACTAGAATACTATTACTGAAGAATATAAACTATCTAGGAAAGAGAGAATAAAGGTGGTGAGACAGCAGTGTACATCAGTGAAGCAGTAGAGCATAAAGAAATAAAAAGCAATGGCACAGACAGAATAGAATCCACTGAGGCAAAAATCAGGCTGAGAAGGAACAGTGAAATGGGCTCCATAGGGATTTTTCTGGGGATTTGCTATATGCCTCTAGGCTCAGACTTGAGAGAGACAGAGACAGAGAAATCCCCGTAAGAATGTGGGAGATAGTATCAACTATAGAAATTGTATGATTGTGGAAACCTTTAAATTCCCAGATATAGATTGGATAACAAACACTACCAATAGTAGTAGGACAGTGACACAATTGGATGAGTTAGCTGATAATTTCCTATCAAAAGCTGAACTAATGAGAAGCGATGGTATTTTACGTTTGGTTTTAGTAAGTAGTAAGGGTCTTATAGAAGCACTGTTTTTTAAAAATGATCTTGATCTGATAATCATGAGCTGATTTAGTTTACGGTAGACAAGACTAGGTCTCAGCTAGATTTTTAGACTTCAGAAGGGGGAACTAAAAACTGAGACTAGACCCAGGAACTCAAAAGTTTTAATGCAGACGAGGTTTCAAATCAAAAGTTCAAATACCATCTGGAGTTTGCGTCCCAAGCAAGAGACCAAGCACTTTGTAAAGAAGGGCTACAGATCTGTTCCAGTGACCAGTCACTTTAAACAAGCTACTGAGAGCAAACAGAGAATTTGCAAAGAAAGGGGTTTGTTCAGCAGGGAGAGCTATCTTTCAGAAGTTATATATAAAGAAAGAAAGACTGGTACTTGAGCTACTAGTAGATTTTGCAAAGAGAAAATGAAGAGCAAAACTTCAGATTCCTCAGACTAGTAACTGTTCTATTATTCCAGTGGCAGAACTTCAGCTTGTCTTCCCTGACTTATACCTGTGGCATATTAAAGGAACGTTTAATTTAATTTTGTTTTCTTGAGGTGCCTTATGGCTATGGTATATGTGAGGGACTGTAGTAAATGGTTTGTAGGACTCCTTGGATACATAGTTACCTCTAAATGTAATAGACTGCATTCAGTGGTCCGGGTCTGTGCTTAAGTCATATAAATAATAAGAGGAGGAGGAGGAAAGAAGTATGGGCTACTGTACACTGAAGATGGGGCAGAGCATAAGGATAATATACTTCAGTAGGAATCAACCCTTTTGGCAGGTATGTCATACCCTTCCTGAGTGCCACTCTGATCTCCTATTTCTGCCCAATCTGCTGCTCTGCTTTCTGTTCTTTACTTTGCACTTGCTGCCCAATCTCTTTCCTGCTCTGCCTTCTGCTCCGTTATCTGTTGTAGGTCCTGCCTGCTCTCCCCAACAATTTGTTGTGTGCCACACACTGAGGATGCATATGTGACTTAGGTTGGCCACCACTGATCTAGATATAGCTCAAGTGCTGAAGGAATACTTTGTTTCTGTCTTCAGTAAGGGCAAATATGTATATAAAGATTGTGGCAAAGTACCAAATGGGAATTAGGATATAGGAATAGAAATTAACACATCTGAGATGGAAGGAAAACTAGGTTTGCTTATTATGGAAAAATGGTGTGATTGAGATAATCTTTCAGTGTTCTGGGCTAGAACTGGCACAATAAATGAATGAATCTATCAATTTGGGAGTAGTACCCAATGACTGACAAAGAGTAAATATAACACTTGTATTCCAAAAAATAAAAAGGCAGGGGAGTGGGGAGGGGAGGCATTGTGGGGGGTAGAAAAGAGACCCAAGCAACTGGAAGCCAGTTAGCTTGACCTCAGTGTTATACTATATCTTAGAACAGATGCCAAAGCAAGAAAAAACAGGGAGGAAAACAGAAAATTATAAAATACAACATGGTTTTAGCTAAAGAAGCTCATGTCAAGCAAATCTAATACCCTTGTGTATGACAAGGTAACTGACTTCTTAGATTAAAGCTGTGCAGTGGACCAAAGTACCTCAGCCTAAGCATGTGGGAAGCATGTTGGGCAAACTTTACAGTTGGGATAGATGTTAGACAAGCTTTCAAGCACAAAGTGGCCTTGTGCCAGACCTAAGGTAATGCACACTGTACCCAAAAGTTTGTTTAGCATCTCTCCAAATTAGGAAGTTGGTCCAGTAAAAGATATCTGCAAAAAAAAAAGCCTTACTTGTTGCACATTCCGTGGACATGTGATTCTCAACCAGGGCGTTGCAAGATCCTTTGAAGGGTGCTATGGGGTGCCTCACAACTTTAGCACTGTTAGGCAAGCACCTATGCATGATTCACAAGATAAACCCAGAGATTTCAAATAAGAATCCATCATTTCAAAAACATTCTGACCTGCTCTGGTCCACCTGAGTTATTTTTGCAAACAGACAATTCTTCTTATTCTTCTGTGGTCAAAGAAAACAAGTGATATCTAAGATCTGGCATTTTTGAGGGTGCCTTGAATTTAAAAAGGTTGAGAATTACAACTGTGGGCCATCACAGTTACAGCACCACGCCAACCCTAGATTTAAGGATAGTGTTCAGTACTATGCTTCATGGAAACTTATTAGCTAAGACAGGGTTGAGTAGTAAATTGTAGGCAGGATAAAGAAACTAACTGAAAGGGAGACTACCAGAGATTATGTGAAAAGGGGAGTTAGTTGGAAAGAGATCACTTATGATGTTCTTGGGAATTGGTCTTGGGACCCATCCTGTTTAATATTTTTATTAGCAACCTTAGTGCAATAACTAGATCTGGGCTCATTGAAGATGAAGACAGCACAAAATTGAGAGGTATGGACAGTACAGAGGAAGACTGCTTTGAACATAAAAATTAGGTAGCTTGAAGTGGAATAATAGCAAGGTACAAACTTTAATGGTACAAAATATAAAATCATGCACTTTGAAACTAATACCAGTAATTTTTGCTATAACATAGGGAGGCTTATAGATTGGGTGCAACAGAAGAAAAAAGGTAGATTCATTGGCAGATCGTAGGAGGCTGTTAAGCCTCCAGTATAGTGCAAAAAAGGGTGAAGTTACACATTACGTTTAGACCATACTAAGGGCACTTAAAATGTGAGCACTTGCACATTAAAGCTTATTAACTTGTGTTAAGTGGCTTCTGAGCATCTCAAAGTTATGCCACTTCAGGCAAGGGTAAACTCTGGGCCATGTGGACTTCCATCTGTCCACAGATATAAAACAAGAAATTTGCAGTCCTCCAGCATCCCAGGATGCACCTCTCCCATTTCCCTACCATCAAGAGTAGGGCTAGAGCCCAGGTGTCCTGGTTTCAAGCCATGTCCCTGCTTACTTGCCCGTTAGTGGCAAGTCAGAACTGCGCAGGCAAGAAACAGTATTAACCCTTAGCATGTAACTGCTCACAGCACTTCTAACTTTAACACAGCTTAATATACAAAAGACTTGGTATGGTCTAAGTATAACATGTAACTTCACCCGAAGGCTAATGAAATTTTAGGGTGTACCGTGTGTGGTATTTTAACCGTTGTGTAATGCATTATTAAGCCCCATGTAAATATTGGGCACAATCCTGGTTAGCTATATTCAGAAAAAAATATTTTAAACTTGAACTGGTGGGGCACATCCAGACAAGCACAGACGTCTGGTATGTGGCACCTCAAACACATTTGCAATGCCACATACGGCAAAGTCTGGTGTTCTTTGCACTGCAAGGATGCGTTGCCTGAGCCCATTTTTTTTTCCTGCAGGTTTATTTGATCCTTGGATATCCAGGGGTCCAAAAAAAATGGAAAAAGAAACCAGAGCAGCGCACGCTCGGGCAGCATGTGCTGCTGAAAAGTGGAGCTGGGTCACCCATCAGCACCATACTAGACTCCTGGTGGCTCCAGGTGAACTTTTAGCATCAGGCCCCCCTTTGCCAGAGAAAATGATAATTATAATCAGACAACAGGAAAAAATTACCATTTTTGGGCCCCATTTCTGCCTCAGCCCCAGGCAGCTGCCTGGTTCACCCATGCCTTTGTCTGGCCCTCCCACCTGGAGCTGTGCTGCAGCTGCCAGCCAGGCTCCATCTGGCAGGATTGCCGCTGCTGCAACCTCGAGAGGCCCTCCAAGACCCCAGGTAAGGCTGTTAGGGCCAGCCCAGTACTGGCCCCAACTTCCCCTACTGCCCCTGGGGTAACTTGCCATGTGCCAAAGCGCATGTGACCTGGGCATTCCCCGGGGACAACTAGCAGAAGCACATGGTGCACCACCACTACTTGTCCCTGGGCAGCCAAATGTCCCCACATGTCTGGATGCGCCCATGTAGTGAGGAGCTATAAGGATGATTAGACAAATGAAGGATGTATCTAGTGAGAGGAGATTAAAATAGTTTTGTTTAGCAAAATAAAGGTTGAGGAGCTATGATTACTCTTTATAAATATTTTCAGAGGTGGAATATTAGAAGGAGAAGATCTGTTTCATTCAAAGGACAATACTGGTCTGAGACAAATGTGTACAAACTGGTCACAAATAAATTTTGACTGGAAATTAGAAAAAGTTTTTGAACCATTAGAGAAGTGGGGTTGTGGAAGGTTGAGTGAACAAAATGCTGCGGCCAAGAAACCTGAATTGCTTCAAGGTGGAGCAATAAGTTTCTGGAAGGGAGGGTTAGGTAGCATAGGGATGTTTCTGTACTAATAATCATTGCATGTAATATGAAGCTTTAGTATCTGGAATCCTTAGGAAAGGCTTGAAAGGTAACTTGATTATGATGCAAGTTGCTTGCATAAGTAGGCAGTGTCTGGCAATCCAGTTCTTCATGGCTCCTACCAACCACCATGAGTGGATCTAGGATTTTGAAAAGCGGGGCTGGTGCATCATCCCACAACACAACACACATTTTTCTCCAACTGAAAAGAAACTAGAAGTTTTTACTAATACACTAGGGGCTTGAGGCTATATTATTCAGTTTAGCAAAAACAAATATAACAGCTGAAGGGCAGGGGGGAACTGACCGCCAGCTCTAGGAACCTGGTGCTGTAGCAGGTATAGCTGTTACCACCAGCCAGGCCATGGACAGAGCTGCTCCTTCTTCCCAGCACAAGTACTCCAGCCATTCCACCATGGCCCCAAAGTGCTCCTCACTTTATACATTGCCCCTGCCACCTCAAATGCCCTCTGCTTCCACTCTGTACCTGGTTTTCCCACATTCAGCCCCACCCATTTGTGCCCCAAACCTACTAGACCCCACAATCCCCCTCATGCCTCAGTAAGTCCTGCTTGGCCCTATACAGCCCCCATGAACCCGCTGCACTCTGCACAGACTAGTCCCCATCACACCTCAGCCCCACTGACCCTTCACCATCCCCCTCAAACTCCAGTGAGCCCTCACCTGCCCCTTTGAGCATTCAAACCTCATTGCAGCCCCTCACAACCCCAGGGCCCCATCACCCCCCCAATCCCTCTTGCTCCCTGCCCCTCACACTCCATTTCACCCCCACAGACCCCCACTAGCCCAAACTGCTGCTACCCCTCACACTTCCCCACCCCCATAACAGCCTAACCTATACCTCTCTACCCAACAGATCCCCCTCTCCCTTGGTGCCCATGATCCTCCCTCCAACCCCTCATGGCCCCTAAGAGCTTGTTTCCCTAAAATCCACCCCAAACAATTATCTCTTATCCCTCACAGCCCTCAGGTAGGGGCAGGGCTGTAACAATAGCAGCCACAGGCACCAACTTAGGAGCCAGAATTGTCCCTGACCCCTGTAGAGTCACATCACAACAGGAAGAGCAGCCGGGCAGCCTTGCTCTTGCAGCAGTAGCCAGGGCACAGACACCATTCCGCTGCTGCTGTTTTAAGAGCAAGAGCTGCCACAGTCAAAGCACACATTGGCAATAGCAATGGTGGCAGTAGCAGCTGCCATCAATGACTGGGTAAGACTCCTGTGCCCCCTGCCCAGAACCCAGTCCCAACCTCTTGCTACTGCACCCCACCCCCTCCCCTGGGTTTGCTCAGGGTACAAATCCTTCTTGTTTTATCACTAGGGGAAACCATCCCCTCTCATCCACTCATGCCCAACTTTATGCTACTCTGGTTGCATTCTTGGTTTGGCCTCCCATATCCTCAATCATCTACTGCAGTGAACTCAGAAAAGGATCACTACAGTGACTTCTCTCTTTGTTTCACCCTTACAACATCCTCCTGCCTCTGACTGCTGCACCACTACACAGCTTAGCCTGCTTTTAGCCTTACCCTCCCTTCCCTGTCTCTGATTTCTTTTGAGTGTGAGTCCCCTAGGAACAAAGGCACCCAGTACAGGTTGGGGATGGGCCACACCACCTCTTCCCAGGCACTGGATTGGGCCACTGAGCAGTTCCAGTCTGTGGACAAACTGGGCACAGTCCATCCAGTCCACTAGCCAAAAAGATTGAGCGCCACTGTTTTAGATACATGTTTAATATTTGTTTGCCTTTAATCACAAGGGACTGGACTCAGGGATCTGGGCTCTTATTTACCATTGGAGAGCCAGGTGTGACTAGAATGAGCTCTTTTCTTTATCTCCCTTCGTCTTAGTGTTTCCCAAATAATTTGACTTAAGTCAGGGATAGACAACTCTCAGCATGTATGCTAGAGTGTGGCACACAAAGGTAGGTTGCTTGGCGCACATGCCTTGGGGTGGATGGTGGGGACAAGTGGCCGGGGTTGTGCTGCCACAACAAGGATTGGGCTCCTCAGACCTCCCCACCACCTGCCCCTGGCAAGCTAACATCTTACAAATTGAGGTTGCAGGTGTTTTTGGCACCCTGCCCAACCCTGACTTAAGTATTACTCTAGAGAGGGACTGAATTCCCTGCATTGAGACAACTTTGGGGCTGTGACCTCTGGAGTCACATGTTTTCATGTGCCCTGCAAAGAGTGGCAGGACATCATCCCTAAGATAAAATGCCCAGCAGCACGTCCAATGTGCAGTTAAAGGAGAGCTTTGTCCCCAGAGCATCAGATGTCCCAAAATGCGAGGAGAGATTGATTGGATTGCATAAATGGCCAATGCCACACTTTGCAGCCTGGAAAACAGCAGCAGATCATGGGTACAGGAAATTACTTGGACACTATCATTCAAAAAGATGATTTTTTTCTGGAAGGTATAATTGGTCTAAAGACAATACAATAGCAACAAAGTCTCAAGCTGAAGCAAGAGATATTTAGGTTGGAAATTAGAAAGATCTTTCTGACTCTGAGGGTGGTCAAGCATTGGAACAGACTATCTAGCAAAACTGTAGATACTCCATCCTTGGAAATCTTCAAGAGTAGGTAAGACAGACACTTGGCTAGGATAGTTTAGTCGGGAATGATCCTCCCTTGAGCAGGGGGTTGGATTAGATGACCTTGTCAGGACCCTTCCAGCCCTACTTTTATATGATCTATGAATGGGCCCTAGGTACCTAATGGGAAAAACATCCATTTTAAATGCATTTAGTTAGATTCTGCCCAAAGACACATTCACCCTAAGGAGAGTGCCCCTATACAACATCATGAGCCACTGTTTGCTCCTGACAAATTCTTCCCTGAAAGAATCTCTCTTCCTTCCCTTTTGTCTATCTACAGAGCAGATTCCCCCACCACCACTCCACCCCCTCTCTTCCCCACCATTGAGTTTCTTGCTAGGCCTACTCCTGCTGCTTTCTATTGATTTCTTGTCTCTTCAAGTGACCCCTGAGATCCTGATTCATTCTTTCCATAACAGTGACTTACATTTGTGGCAGGAGATGTGCCTGGAAGTTATGTGCCCTTTGTTAATTGGATTTCAATCACTCGGTTCTCAATCAAACAAATAAAACACACATGGGGTGGAAAAAGATACATTAGTATTCGGGGTCTCAGGAGCTTTGCAAGGAAGAGTTCAGCAGTCTTTTGGTTCTTAGTCTATTTTATGTTCACTTCAGTGTCTTTGGCTGAGAAGAAAATTCACGATTTCAGTCAAGCCAAAGCATGCCTGGCTCTCATACTGGAGTCCAGATCAGCTGAATGAAGCCACATGCATGTGATTTTAACTAGCTGTTGTATAATGGGGATATCTATCAGTTTGCAAGCAACATAAATGCTATTTTTGAGTGGTCCATCCTTTCAAAACCTTAGGATAAATGAAGCCGAGAGTAACAGACCCAATCAGTGGGAGAGCACATCTGCTAACAGAATGGAGCCATTAACTGCCAGAGTGCACACTGACTCTCTCTACTTGGTATGTTGTGCTGCTGTTTCCCTGCTGTCTGACTCATGTTTTGGATGGCTTGTAACAATAACATCGTTCATGCTACAAAGCAAAGATGCCAAATCCCTTTTGTGTGTTATCAGGTTACATTTTATGTATTGTGCAGTAAAACAATACAAGGGAGCTGAATAAAACTGTCTCTGTTGACTGCCATTATTGTGACACAAAGCAGATGAGGCTGAAGTAAAAAGGAGAGAGATACTTTGGAGCAGCCAACCTAATGATCAAACGCTCACGAGTTTAAACATTTTCCTTTCTCTTCCTTATATTTCAAAGGTAGGTTACTGGCAAGGTCCCTCTTTCCACACACTGGTCACATACATTTCAATACTTATATCACCTATTTTTGTGATAGAAATTTTTATTGCCTTTCACTTTTGCTGTGCTATATAAAATAGATACCTACTACCTATATCTTTTCTGTCCTGTTATGCAATGAAGCCTCTCCATAATGTAGAACAAATTACAGCAGGGAGGACTGACATGTTTCCTTCCTATACAAAGGGTTGGCAGCTGAACAGGAACATAGAGAAAGGATTGTATGAAGTCCCAGCATTAGCCAGAATCATGTTTAAACATGAATCACAGGGATGCTACTACTGCTTCAATACATTTTCTTAGTCAGTGTTATCCAGGTCTCTCCATTTTATAAGCAATCTTTTTCTAGATAGAAATCTATTCTAGCATAGACTGATATGCAAAATGGCATTTTTAGGTTACACCAGCCAAAGAAAGTGCGTTGAAGCCAGCATTAAAACCCCTGACTGGGAAAAAAGGAGTATTTACTTTAAAAAGTTAGTTTTGGCTAACATCTGCTGTTTCAGATGGAGTTAAAGATTTTGCATAGGTAGGTTCTAATTTAATGATATTTTTTCCAACACCCCAATAAATTGTCATTGATGGCTGTACAGGTTTGAAGCTCTGGATACAGCAACTAGCTTTTACCAGAGCTTAAGAACTACAAATATTGAATTTCACTAACTAGAAAAAATATATAAGGCCAGATCCTGAAGCTAGCTTGCATGAAACAGGGCACATTGACACGTGCAAATGCTCTGGAGTGGGTTTACTGTAGAGTAAATCCACTCCAGGCAAGTATCTACATGTTCAGGGAAACAGGAGCCGATATGCTGCTCATGGCAGCAGTCTCCTCCCACTCCGCCAGCCCTGCACTGTCCCCCTGCAGCAGCCAGGGGGAGCTCTAGGCTCCCCCTGGGTACTAGCCCAGGGACTGGCAAGAAGCAAGGGGCCAAGGTACACCTGTCTCCTATTGGGGACTGAAAGATTGCTTCCTGCCCCCAGGAGCTGCCTGCTGCTGTGGTGGGCTCCACCACTGGAGCCTGGGTGGGGGCAATGTCCCCTTGCTCCAGCAGCAGGGAGCTCCCAGCCCCCACTCCATGATTGCAGAGCAGGGGATGGGAGATAATTGTTCCCAGCTCTGTGATCGTGGAGTGGCAGCTGGGAGCTTCTCCCTGCTGCAGGGACACGGGGACATTGTCCCTGTCCAGGCTCCAGTAACAGAGCGTGCCACAGCAGGCAGCACCCAGAGGCAGAGAGCAATCTCCTACCTCCTGCTGCACAGGAGCACATTTGCTCCCAGTCAGTTGTCTACATGTGCTGTACTGCGCAGTAATTACTCCTGAGTGAGCTTGCTACTTGTACTTACAGGTAGCAAATGTACTCGTGATTAGAGCAAATTACTGTGCAGTAAGCATCTGCATGTCTAGACAGTGATGCTTACTGCACAGTAATTTGCTCTAATCTCTCAAGTAGAGCATCTCATGTAGACATGCCCACAGTCCCTTATTGCAATGGGAGTTCTTTTGCTAGTGTAGTGCTGAGAGAATGGCGCCTAAAGATGGGAAATCAAAAGATGGTTGATTTCTTTATATATTCAGAGAAAGGAAGAGTTCACACTCTTAACTCAAAATCCCTCCAAAAGGCTCTCCTAGTTTCAACAAACCTTTCATTTGCTATCACAGTGCATCATTTTGAAAAAGCACGAGTCATGGAATTCACATGAACCCACTTCAGTTCCAATCTCAACTTTGTTCCGATCTCAGTTCTTATCTCAACTACAAGACGTCACCTTGGAGTCCAACGTATTGAAATGGATCTATGACTCTGTGTATGCCTGTGTCTTTGTAGCCATGCAAATGTGATTATGTACTAAAAGCTTAACTGGAGGTAGCATTTTAAGTTAACAGAATCACACACTTGAAAGTTAGGGAATGGCAAAATCCAGGTTATTTGTGCAACCTAAATTTGACTTTGTGGTGTGTATGTATTGTTATATATTCTTTCCTTTTACACATTTACATACTATTTCTCCAAAGTATCTACTCTTCATTTAGTGCCCAAGATGTATTTTATACTTGTGAAAGTTAGTCGCTACAAACACAAATATTAGTTTCTTCTAGGACTGTCAGTTAATCACCATGAATGTGTGTGATGAATGCGTTAATTGGTTTTTGTGTTAATTTTTTTAATGTGTTAATCATGCATGTGGTTTTGGAGCCCATACCCGGACTCCACTCTGCCGCAGCCACCTCTGGGTTGCCCAGTGGGCCAGCAGTACCTGTGCAGAGGACAACAGGGCAGCCCAGGGGCGAGCCCTGGGTGACTGCAGCAGGAAAGGGTGGGGGCATGCACAGACATGGACTCACATGAGCAGCTGCAGCATGCACATGGCCAGGCACGTGGCCAGGAACACAGCCTGGTGGCATGTAGAGCAGTGCCCAGCAGGTAAATCTGTGGAGGGAAATGGGGCGGCAGATCAAGGCCCCCGTGGTGAGGGAGGGAGTGGGGCAGGGGCTAGGGTGAATGGGACCCCGGGACCAGTGCGGATCATGGGATGGAGCCACGGGAAGCTCATCCAGGGGTACAGGGGGAACAGCTCCCCACCACTGCATGCACTCCCAGAGGAGTACACCCTGGATTTGTACACCCTGGATTTGTACATGGGGCAGAGGTGGGCTTCCCGCTGGGGGCCGGGGCTCTGGCTATGCACTGACCATGTGTCCTCTGCCCTCCCAGCGGCAGGAGGCACAACTTGGCATTGCATGGCTCCCGGGGCAAAGGCAGCAGGGCTCAGAATCCCAGCCTGCAGTGGGGAGCCTGCCCTCACCCCATGCACAGATCCAGGGGATGCACGTCCCTCATGCCTCCCTTGGGGGTGCACACAGTTGTGGGGAGCCGTGCCCCCCACCCTGCACCTCTGGATGAGCCTTCCATGGCTCTGTGCCATGATCCACCCGGGGCCCCATTCACCCAGCCCCTACCCCACTCCTCCCTCACCATGGGGGTCTCAATCTGCACCCCCTTCCCTCTCTCCTTGGCCTTCCCCCTCCACAGACTTTCCTGCTGGATGCTCTGTGTCTGTGTGTGTCTGCCCCTCACTCCCAAGCCACAGCCCCCCAGTCCTGCTGCTGCTTCTCACTCCTGACCCACAGTACCCTGCCAGGGCATGCGGAAACTCCCCCTCTCCCTGGGCTCCAAACCCACCCCCACCCCCAAAACACACAGCCCCCCACACCTTCACAAATTCCCACACACACCCCCCACACACACCCCAACCATGCAAAGTACCTACATAATTTTGCATAATTTTGAGTTTTTAGTTGTACAATTAAAATAGCGATTAATTGCTACTAATCTTTTTTATCACACAACTAATCATAATCAAATTTTTTAATTGTTTGACAGCCTCGGTTTCTTCCCATCAAGTTATACAACCATCCTACCCTTCCCTCATACATGCTTTTTACAAAGCTGCTGATAGTCTATTCCAGACGTCTAATCTATGTTCATGATACAAATTCAATGGCCAAGATCCACACAAAGCCAAATCAGTAGGAATCTGAAACTTGGGTTTATGATTCTAAATGTCCAATTCTGCAAACTTTCTCATAATAGAGGTCTCATTGAAATCAATGGTATTGCTCCTGTTCTGGAAGGAATGCTGGAATATGGATGGATTTATAGGGCCAGCCTCTCTTTTCCCATATCTCTTTCAACAAGTGGAGGTGGGCTCCAACTAAATCCCTGATCTGAGCTCATATCTGAACACACAGCTAGAGCTTGTCTCTAAAATGAACCAGATCCTGAAACCAATGAAGGCTCAGACTTCAAAGTTCAGGACTGCTTGGAGCTGGGGTTTTGGTCTGGTCCACTATAAAATTAGGTTATCTAGATACAGCACTACATTTTGCTTCTAACCCTTTTATATTTTCAGGTTTTCTTTGCTTAAGTTAACCGTAAAACTCCTTTTGTTTTCTGGGGATGTGAAACTAGTAAGGAGGACTCTTGCACAATTGTTCTTTTAAGTGTTGAAATTAAATTCCCTTTGATTTCCTTTATTCCTGAGTCAGACTAAGCATGCAATTTGCTCACATACTTACCTTCCATAAAGGTACATGACCCTTCTATTGAGAACATCTAAGCAGAATGGCTAATGCAATAAACCAGCTGCTCCTAGACATGCCTCTCCTTCCACCTCCAATCTCTGCTGAGCACCAGCCTGCTCACTGATTACTGTGACTAGTGCTGCTGTGATCCCCTCATGTCCTGGCATTTCCCACTGCCATGAGTTTTATGAACTTTAAGTTCATCCAGTTGCTCCTAATGGCTGTGATAATTTAAATCTTCACCTTGCAAATAAGAATCTTGTTTCATCAAGCAGTTGAACATTAGCTTTGTTCTGGCACCACATGCAGGGTCCAGCAGAGACTGCCCAAATCCTGTCAGAGAGAGCCAAATACTTAAAAAGAAATCAAATTTGCATCTAAAACAAAGGGATTAATGCAGCTTTGTTCCTCCTTAGAGGCTAGAAAATTATTTCACTTTCTCAGCAAGGATCTTTTAAGTAGCAGATTAATCCTCCTATATATATTATGTACTGTAGTGCAAATATGCATACTGTCATGTAGACAGAATAAAGTATTCTGACAGGAGGGTGTATGAGTGTAAAGCACATCATAATTTAAGTTTTCCAGATGTCACATGTGGGTACTTAAAAATGTTGAGGAATTGTAATATACATGAGCATATGATTAAAGACAGAATGCATAGGAGCAGGGTTAGGGATGTTCATGTAGGCTTAACTTTGGTTTATGGTTTTTGAATGATTATCATGCAGCTTCAATATGCTGTTTACACCTTTTTTGCATAGATTACTCTTTTGTGGTGTTGGTTATTTTCATTCAATCATTAAAGCATAAGTAAAACAAACTAAACATTATTTAGGGTATTTGAACCACTGCCACTTATGTAAATAGGGGGTTCTTTGTGCTGGTGTCCTTTAAATTAGTGTTCCTTGGCTTCAGCTTTATTTACCCTATCCTAGCTGGGGAGATAATTGTGTAGAATTATTTTCACAGGGAGCCAGGGTCTGGGGAAGCCTGTGAAAATCTGTGGGGCTCTGGGAGTGTCCAAGCCAAGCCAAGACTGTGGTGCCAGCACTTTGCAGAATCAGGCCCTTCATGCATCTGAATGAAACATGAAAATAAAACAAAACTGTCAAGTCAGATTATTCTAGTTCAGGCAGATTATGCTTTGACCATCATTATGTATGGCCTCACACAATATTAAAACGTCTTTTAGACACTTTCAGTTGATACCAAACACACCAAGATTTTACCAGCCACAATAATGTCATCTGTATTTGTTTCCCTTAAGAAACATTGTTTTGTAGTCGACGGTTGTGAAAAGGGCCAATGTAAAATTCTGGCTGAAAAATGGTCTGTGATTTATGTTTTGCTGAAAACATCCGGAGCAGGTTTGTTTTATTAAAGTCAATGGTCACTAGATGATGGGAATAGATTACTTGTCCTGCTGGAGCAAAAAAAAGAAAAGAAAGAAAGAATATTCCTATTGCTGTTTTCTTTCTTGATCTGATATGGGACAAAAAATATCTAGTGTTATTGAATGGACTTTTCTGTTTCACATTCTGGATGGCTTTGACTTGGAGGAGGAATTTATTTTTTGGATTACCTCGCTTACAGGTAAATCCAATGAAATTTCTCTTAGCAAAATTTATATGTTCAAGCTCCCTGAACTTTGAGAAAATATATATGGACAGGATATTCTTTCTTCTCATTTCTAACCTGTACCACTTAGCAATTTGGTTATACAATGAAGTGAATATCAAAGACATTGATAGGATTGTACAGAAACATTGACTGTATGGGCCATAATGTTAACTCTAATCTATCTAACCTGAATTCTTATGTTCTCAGGGACTGTGGGGATTTAAATTGAAGTAGGATAAACTGGAAATCATGTTTGTGTCTAGTTATCTACCCAAAAGTCAGTCCCACCATATAGAATTGACTTGAAATCAATATTTATGATCTGTGACACTTTTGTGAAGATCATCTTTCCATGACTCAGAAAGAAGAGAAAAAGAGAGGATGGAAAGCTATTATAGCTTTCTATGATATTGCACCATTATAATTAATCTCATTAATAATGATTCTCTTTCCAAATTCAGTTGCTGGAATTATTACTACTTAATGCTATGGCCAAGATTTAAAAAAATAGTGTAATGCAGCTCTAATAAGCAGTTTGGACAGACTATTAGACTGGGACACAGGAGGCTTAAATTCTGTTTCCATCTCTGCCAACAGATCTTTTTTGTGATCTTAGGTAAGTCACTTTGCTTTTCTGTGTCTCAATGTTGTCTCTAAAATGGAAATAATACTGTCATCACTGTTAAACCACTTTAAGATGTACTAACACAAGGCAATGTAAAAAAGCATAAGGATGTATTTTTTAATGATTGTATAATGTTTTCATGTAATATTTTACTTGATGTTAGGCTCTTATATCTGTATTTAGGCACCTGCCTAAGAAGTGTTGAGCACCAGGCAGAATTAAATGGGTGCCATAAACATGGATTTAAAAGTCAAAATTTAGACATTTAAGTATTAGCCTAAAATGCCATTGAAAATTTCCTGGAGTGTGTGCATGAGAAATTAATATAATGTTGAGAGAATTTGATTTATTTTTCCCCAACAATACCTAAATTTTAGTCATTAACATACATAAGCAAAAAAAACAGCATCATTTAAATTATATAGGAGATTATCCTCCTGAACATTAACCTAATCAATTCACATTTCCAAACAAGTACAATAATGAATCTTATTGATAACTACAAAACAGTTTCCATAAATCTTACCTGCTGTTACCATTTTATTTAACTTCCAAAGATATAACCAGCTGGTATAATATTCCTTCATAACTGAAGGAACATTTTAACTCCATTTTAAATCAATAGAGCTAAGACAATTTATATCTGCTAAGTTCTGGCCCACAAACCTATTCTACCAGTGCATATCCTGACACAATTTTCTAAAATCATAGAATTCTAGGAAAGTAGGTCAGGGGGAGACTACAAACTATGAAAATACATGCAGTTAAAAACTTACTGCCTGAGTGAAAATGTATTTATTAGCTCCAATTCCTTCTGAAGGGTCTTCTTTTATTGGACTGGCAAATGTATCCCATTATTAATCCAAAATACAATAGTTCTTAAGTCTAGTTCAAGACATGAACATCACTCCCAAGTCACTCTGAAATATGAGCAGCAGTCCAGATTTCTTAGAAAAATGTAACCAGTAGTACTTGGAACATGTGAAGATACTCTAAAAGCCAGAGAACTACAGCCATCAGAACAAACTGATGGAATGAACTTAATTGTAATAACTTTTTAGAAACCCAGCATCTATTTCTTTCATCCACTATTTTTTATGGGGGAGGGCAAGTTGAGGACAAACCACTACCTGGCTTGTGAGGACAGTCACACACCTGCACACCCTAAAAATTCAATGTGCAGGTGTGGAAAAGGGAGTCTGGCCAAAGAGCCTGCTACATCCCCACCTTATTATAGAATGTAAGCATGGTGCCCATGGTGTGGTAGGCAACAGCATAACACAAAGTTAGTTTATGTGCCTAGAAGCAACCCAAATTAGGGATGTAGTTTCAAGGAGGGGATTTGCCTTTTGGGGTCCTTATTTCCTTGATCAGTGGAGAAAGAGCTGATTTCTGAGTACAAATGTCAGTATAAATCCTTATTTTCATGAAATAGAAAAGTAACTCAAGCATCCATACAGCGTCATAGGTTAAGACGGCATTTGTAATGCACAGTCAAAGGCTTGCTTTGTGTGAGGTAACAATATGGAAAAGTACCTCATTTGGAAATCAGTTGTGAATCACTGTAGCAAAGGTGAGGTCCTCTGAGGTAACTCTGACCTTGGCTTCTTCTCTTTGTATTTTCACACAACTCAGGAATGACAGGATTTGAAGACTGTGACAGCAAGTTCCCCCCACCCTCCTTTTTTGTTTTGTTTTGTTTAGCTTTTGCTTTGTTGCTAGGCTACCTTATTTGATACTGAAACATTTCTTATAGTCATCATTATGTGTACAGCTTTTAAGGCAATAGCTAGGCAGGTTCGGACATGATTAATAGCTTATGGTTCTGTAACTGCAAAATGCCTTAACAGTCTGCTGTCATGCACTTCGGCATAATTGATCATTTGGCTACAGTCTTGAATGTGTGTGAAAATTCAGTAACATATTAATCAGCAAAAACAAAACAAAAACCCAGACCTGGTTTTACTGCTACAATTCTGGATGTGTGTAAGCACTGCTGAGGCCCATAACAATGCTTCCACTATGAATTAATGTGTTTCTGTCAGGGAAAAAGCCAAAGTGGGGCTGAAGGGAAAAAGAGAGGTAATTAAAAACTAACAAAATAAGAAACCAAGGACCCAGATCCTTAGCTGGAGTATATGGGTGCAAATACAGTTCTACTGTCTCCAATAAAGCTATATCTATATCCAGCAGTTAAGGATCTTATCCAACAAATATAATGGTGTTGGGATGTACTCTAGAGTGTTAAATGCCACTGGTTGGGGAGGATTAAGTTAATAGCCATGAGCAATGCTCTCATTCCAAATTCATGGCAATTAAATAAAAACAATTGCATTACTACCTACACTCATGTATGTTTTTAGATGGAACTATATAACATAGTAATGTATTTCTGTAAAATGTGGTGTATACAAGTCAAATCCTTAAAGGTGTCGAGTGCAGTGCTATAAATATTTACAAGATTTGGGTTCTTCTTCAAACACTGACTCCTGAAGTCATTTGATATTATTACAGGTTGATTTTTTTTTTAACTTGTCATACCTGAAGAGAAAATACTGTAAATATGACCAGAATGAATATGAAGGGCTCCAAAACAAATACAGAGACCCCACGATTTTTTAAAAAATCATGATGGCTTTTTTGTGGAGGAAGCAGACTCATGATTTCTGAGTTCTGTGGATGTGTGCACATGTAATAGATCTTGTGAAGTCTCTTTTAAATGTGTGATAATTTTACCTAGACATTTAACTTGACACACCTTTGGTGGCCTCCAAGGGTGGTGGGTGTTCAGTGCTTTCTGGAAATCAAAAGGGGCTCAGAGGAATAAGTCACTTCCAAAGAACTTGACCCTACACTACATGGGAAACACATAACATTTACATTTATTCTGTAAAGTACTGAGTGACTTTTGCATATTGATCTGCTTCCTGTTATCAGAGTCAATTGAACTACTGGTAATTGTTTTATTTTTGTCATTTATTCATTTACAGGTTTTCCCTGTGTAGTTGCATATCATTCTCTATTACTGAACCCATTCAAAATCGGCAGTCAGTCCCTCCAGATCAATAAATATACTGCTTAGCTCTCCCAGGTCAAATGACTTCAGGAGTCAGAGTCTGAAGAAGAACCCAAATCTTGTAAATATTTGTAGCACTGCACTCAACACCTTTAAGAATTTGGCTTGAATGCAGCACATTTTACAGAAATACATACTATGTTATATAGCTCCATCTAAAAATAAACATGAGCGTATGTGGTAATGTGAATTCTGAGTAAGAAGCTGAAATGCACGAGGACCCATTGTGCATTTGGCACATCGGTATCCTGTATACAACCATTTGTCTGGTATGCAGGTATTTTTGCCGTACATTACATCAACCTATCCAAGTGTTCAATAAGAAAAATGAATCGGAAACCTCTTGCCACATGGATTTCATCTCCTACCATATTTTTTGGCTGTGATGGGTAATCAGTTTTAGTTGGGGGCGGGGCACTTGGTGACTTAATTTAATTCAAACTCATCAAAAGCTCTCTGACACACTCTTTCATGATCAAGACCCTCTGTCTTTCCCCTTACTTGTCTATATAATATTTGTTAGCTGTGTGGTTTCTATCACTGAGGACAGCTTCAGAGTAGTGACAGTGATGGGTGTCTTGATACACAAGTTTTATTGTTTTCAGAATTACTTGCAAGTGGTAAAGCCAAGAGTTGTGCAGACCATCGTAAGCCTTTGGTTAGTCTCTTCAGTTATTCCTGGGCCTTTGTGGGGCCCAGAAATGATTACAGGAAACTACCTATGGTCTTACTAGCACAGAATAACAGGGGATTATCACCTTACCTAGGGCTTCCTCTTTAAGGCAGCACTGTCCCATGCCCCTCTTGTATATAATTTTTTCTCAACACTCTTCCTAAACCTTTGTCCACATTGCTGCCCACTAGCCAGCTTTCTCCAGCTATTCATTTCTACTTGCTGAGATGTCTCCTGTTATACTATCTGCATTCATTTAATCTTATCCCATTAAATTTTGCCCATTTTCTGACCTCTCCAGGCCTTTTTAGATTTATTCCATGGCATTAACTGCACCCTCCTAGTTTTACGACATGAGCACTTTTTATTAGTTTAACATCTACCTCATCCCCTGGGTCTTAGATAATATTGTATATATTGATAATAAACCTGGTTTAGAATCATAGAACCACAGAAAGCTAGGTTTGGAAGGGGCCTTAAGAAGTTATCTAGTCCAACCCCCTGCTCAAAGCAGGACCATCCCCAATGAGATCTTCCCAGCCAAAGCTTTGTTAAGACGGGCCTTAAAAGCCTCCAAGAATGGAGATTCCACCACCTCTCGAGTTAACTTGTTTCAGTGCTTCACCACCCTTCTAGCGAGAGAGTTTTTCCTAATATCCACCCTTGCTGCAACTTGAGACCATTGCTTCTTGTTCTGTCATCTGCAGGAATCCAGGTTTTCTCTGTTTAAAAATTGCAAATTCTCTGATAAACCCCACCATCCCCACAAATTCTCTGATAAAACCCCCAAAACCCTTGATAGAAATGAAACATCACTACATATATAGGTATCAGTTGAACACAATGTTTTATTGATATATTTACAATTTTAAAGCAATTTGGAAGCCTACCAGTGTCTTAATCACTATAATAAAATAAGTTATAAATACCTATACATTTTGTCATTTGAGCTTGGATTTTTTTATCATGAAAAATCAGAGCTCCCCCTGCCCCCTTCACTCACCAGGATGCAAGTCCAGGCCCCTTACTCCCCACCCATATCCCTACAGCCCTGCTGGTACCCCCTGCACCCCACCCACAGCACCCTTCCCCCCCAAACCTGCCAGAGGGGACCCCCAGCTGCCAGGGCTATGGAGTCAGGGTCCCAGGTCCACAGCACCCAAGACCCAGCTGCCACCCATGGGAGGCAGCGGCTGCTGCAGTAGAGCAGAGCATGAAGCCTGGCAAGGAGCTTCACCACCCTGCCCGACTCTGCCCTGCCATGCCAGGTCCTGCCCACTGGGCTGTGGCAGCCCTATGGGAAGGCAGCAGGGTGGGGAGCCTGAACCCACAGTGGGTAGCGTGCCCCTGCCCCCGTTCCTACCCCCCACTCCGTGCAGAGCTCTGGGGGGCATGTGCCCTGCCTGTCCCCCCTGGCATTGTGCACAGGAGTGGGGACCCAGCCCCCTGTCCCCCAGGTGAGCCACCTGCAGCTCCATCCCACTCCCCACTGGGGCCCTGCAGCTGCGCATTCCAGACCCAGGCCCCGAGCCCCATGCACCATCCCAGCTGGGCAGCAGTAGCTGTCCCAGCCCCAACCCTGCCTAATCATTCCCTCCCCCCTTCCCTCCCTATGGGGGCTTCAATCCCCCCCTCCCCAACTTACCTGTGGGAGCTGCTCTCCAGGCTGCCTGGCGGCCATGTGCACGTACACATGGCACCTCCTGACTGACCACCCTTCTTCCACTCCCCCCAACCTCTTGCAGGCTGGAACTGTGCCAGCCTGCAAAGAGCTCTTTACAAAAGTGGAAAATCCATGTGTTTCTCTGTTAAAATGAGAATGTGTTTTTCTCAGTTAAAAGGGAAAAGCCACATTTTATTTACTTTTTTGCGTGGGAAATGGAAAACCTAGATCTCTGGTCATCTGCCACCACTGAGAATAGTCTAGCTCTTTGAAACAACCCTTAAGGTAGTTAAAGGCTGCTATCAAATCCCCCCTCAGTCTTCTCTTCTCCAAACTAAATAAACCCAGTTCCCTCAGGCTCTCCTCATAAGCACATGGCCCAGCCCCCAAACCATTTTTATTGCTCTCTGCTGGATTCTCTCCAATTTGTCCACATCCTTTCTATAGTGAGGGGCCCAAAACTGGACACAGTACTCTAGATGTGGTCTCACCAGTGTAATGAGAGTGCCATTAGCCTTCTGGCAAAAAGAGCACACTGCTGGCTCGTATTCAGCTTATTGTCCACTGTAACCCCCAGGTCCTTTTCTGCAGAACTGCTGTTAAGCCAGTCAGCCCCCAGCCTGTATTGGTGCATGGGATTTTTCTGTTCTAAGTGCAGGACTTTGCACTTGTCTTGTTGAACCTCATGAGATTTCTTTTGGTCCAGTCCTCCAATTTATCTCGGTCACTCTGAATCCCAGCCCTACCCTCGAGTGTATCTACTATACCCCACAGCTTGGTGACATCTGCAGACTTGCTGAGGGTACACTCCACTGCATCTTCCAGATCATTAATGAAGATATTAAACAAAACTGGCTCCAAGACCAACCCCTGGGGTACCCCACTTAATACTGGCTGCCGGCTAGACATTGAGCCATTGATTATTATACTTATTAGCGGGGATCCTGGTTTTCTCTGATAAAATCACAAATTCTCTGACAAAAAAATCACAAATTCTCTGATAAAAACCCCCAAAGCTGTTATTAAAATTAAAAGCCCCCTAAAGCCCCCCCATCCCTGATGGTACCCTCACTCACCCCCAATGCCTTCCGCAGCCCTTCTGATGCCCCTCACTTGCCCCCAAAGCCATCCAAGCCCTGCTGGTGCCCCTCACTGCTCCCACAACAGCCCTCTGCTCTACTCATGCATCTTGCCCCCACCCACAGCCCCTGCCCCCTGGCCGTGCTGGAGGGGGCCCCCAGCTGCCAGGGCTATAGGGCCAGGGACCCAAGGCTGCAGCTCCCTGCCCCCAACAGCAGGCAGCTGCAGCAGAAGCAGCATGGAGTTGGCTTCCCCATTGCTCTGTCTGTTTCGGTGGGGGCAGGGCCAGCTCCTGGCTCCCACCAGTCCTGCTGGTGCCCCCAGCCATGACCCGCACCCCACCAGCCCTGCCAGAGAGACCCCCAGCCCCCTGCAAGCTCCACTTACCTCAGGCTCCAGGAGCAAAAAGTAAAGCTGAGCTAAGCAGAGCTGTGGCTGACTAAGAGCCTCAGGCCCCGCCCTTCACCCTCTCCTTCCCCCTCCGGGCACAGCTGGGGGTTTCCCACCCTGTTTGCAAACAGCTCTTGCAGGCTGGAGCTCAACCACCCTGCAGAGCTGTTTGCAAAAGCAGGGAATCTGCGGGTTTCTCTGCTAACCCTCTGTTTTTCTGTGGGAAATGGAAATCCAGGATCCCTGCTTATTAGTTATTATACTTACAGTATAGTAATTCCCAGAGGCCTCAAGTAACTCAGAGACTCATTGTGCTGGAAGCTGTCTGAACATATTTTAGGGCTTGGCCCATGCTCCAAAAAGTTTGCATGCTAGAGGCAAGGACAAGAGTTAATAAATAAAAAGAAGGAATGGGGGAGGGAGGAAGAGGGTCAAAGTGATAGAACATATAGGTGCAAGTGCCAACTCTGTGCACAGCCTGCAGCAACCTGGAGGCTTGATCAATTATTCTTAAATGATATAAATAAATGGTAGGGCCCAGACTCTGGCCCCTACTAGGCTGCTTGGTATTGCTCAGGGCTTCAAACCAGCTTAACCAACTAGTTGGGAAATCCCTAGTGACAAGGAACCTCCACTTCATATAGAACCTGTGACTACACAAACAGTCTATGGCAGAGCTGGCAGAAGAATCAAAATCTCCTGACATTCATCTCTGTGCATAACCACTATAATTGCTTCCTGCTTAGGGTGCACCTCAAGTACAAGCTTCTTGAAGAACATCCTCAGACTGTTTTCAATTTGCCCAGCAGATACTTTTTAAGAACCCAGTTAACTACGTCACTCCAAACTGAGTGTGTCCTTCTGTGCTAGTCAGCTTTATAACCAACCCAAGTCCTGATGACCCTTCATCAATTTTGTATACTTATTTTATTGCAGTAGGTTAATGCAAAATTGGATCCATGACAAAATGCAGCAAAAGGTGTTTCTTCTTTTAAAAAAGCAAATTATAAGAGAGAGAACATTTCATTTTTTTTTTTCTGTACCTGCTTAAAAGGAGAGAGAGAAAAAAAGAAAACTAGAAGGAAACCAAATAAGGAAAATTAGAGTTGAGTGGTAAAGTCAGCATTTTCTGCCTAGATTTTATAATGTACAGTCTGTTGTTGTTGCTTTTGCTGTTAAAATAATTTGCAAAAGAGCACTCTATGTGCATGTCTTCTCTAAATACAGCTGTGCAGATTGATGAAGTTCCAGGTCCATTTAGCCTATTTCAATGCAGAGGGAGAATTGGGGCTTTTCCATCTCTTATAAATAATTGTTGGCTTCTCATGTGTGCTCACATTAAAGACTTCACTGAACTTTCATCTGCTCACTAGCATCCCACTTCCCCACTAACTAGAATCCCATCAGTCATATTGATGTAATCTTCAATATTACATAGGTAACACCCATGCAGTGACTCTGGAGATGGCAGGAACTTAACAGTTGTAGTATTACCTTCACCTTTGCTGCTGAAGTAAGGTGCACAGGAAGTCATTGAGACTAAAAATTCAGTAGAATTCAAAAAAATATTAGACATGTAAATAATTAAAAAGAATACTCAGTGCTGTCTTAATTAAGGATGACAGATATTTTTGGAGACACTATTTAACCCAGATATTACAGCCAATCTTTAAGTAGGCAAGATCAGGATGACAGTAGATTACCCCACCTCTGCCTGCTGCAGCATTCATAAACCTTCTTTGGAAGCATCAGTGTATAGACAGGATACTGGACCTGTTTGGTATCTTAGGACTTGTCCAATATGGTCAGTCCTATCACCCACAATTGTTCTTTGTATATGGAGGAGAAGGACGACTCTGGGTTGTCTTTTCTAGCATGTGGTGTGGGGGGCACTGTTCAAAGAGGAGCACAAGCATCTCTGCCTCCACACCTCTTTTACACCTATAGTTTTGACCCCTGGCAAGAAGCTATCTAAATAATTGTACCCCTTAGGGTGCTCAAGAACTCTGTGTGCTAGCATCTGAGATGAGCCTAACCCAACCTGCCAAGTGCTTCTTCCCAAGGATTTGGACGGAAGCATCAATTGAAGTAAAAAGGGGAGAAAACATTAGCTCATAGTGTATGGACAACCCTTTGCCCATGTCCATCCACCCCGCTGTCCATTGCTCTGCACTGGCCCTGTAGGGCTACCTGGAAAATTCCTAGTCTTGCTTGCTGTACTTTGGCTGTCATATGACCTGCAGTTTCCTGTTTGGGTTGACAGAGAAACAGTCGGTTTTAACCAGCTGAACATTGTCATTGGCATGGAGAGGGCTGTCTTATGATAAAACTCCAGAACTGGATGGCATGAGCTTGGTCTGTTCTGCTACTATATGCTGTGTGGGAAGTCAGTGCCCAGAAGCAACCTGTCTACAGTCAGGACCTCTCTAACTACTGGGCTTTCTTTTTCATCTTAGCTCTCTTCAGAAGACTTCTAAGGGCCCCATATTCTAGGAGTTTAGTTATTAACAATGGGTGTTTCCCTTTTGTTTAATGATTAAGGAGAGGAGGGGAGAGAGAGGGACAGGGGCTAATCCTTTGTCCTCGTGACAGTCCCTGAATCAGGGTGGTCAGAAATGCAGCCAAGTGGCCTGTGGAGCCCAAGTGTGCTTCCCGCAGCTGCCCGTACCCTGTAACTGCTGGATGGGAACAAAGCAGATGGGCCACAGGCCTTACAGCTGGTAAATGTAAACAAGCCATCTCTCAATGAAGACATGAGCATGAGCAAATATTATCAGCTGTGCCTTCATCTAGCCCTGACTGTAAAGTGTTATGCAAAATAGCCACAATTCTCTAGCTCCTGGCAGGTGTCCAACCTGAGCTTCAATAGGAACAACTCAACTCATAAAAACATCTCCAAGATCCTGGGAATCCTCCTAGAAGCAAAGTAGCACATCGCTCACAGGAGTAAAGTGAAAAGCTTCCACATCTGGAAACAGTGTTATAAGGATCCAGCTGCAGAGATCTCTTGAAGGTTGCTGAGACCCTTCATGGTCTGTCCCAGTGGAGGCCAGTTGCTATTTGAAAGTGGAAGAGGTAGAGGGGATACAGCTAACATGCATCCAGGTGAACTCTGAGCCAATTTACAATGGTAGGCAAAGTGTACAGTATATCTGAGACTCAAAATGGCAGGTCCTGCCTGCCCTGTGCAGCCATCTTTCTACCTCTCCATCTTTAGAGCGGCGCCCTCCAGACTCCAGGACAGACATTACCAGCTCTGGATGGTGTTTGGCAAGAAACCTTTTAGAGCTGACAGTAGGGGAGACCATATTTTATCAATTAGTGTTACATTTTGGTCTACTACATCTAGCAGTTAGAGCTAGAAAGGATTGCAATTATTTAATTCATTTACACACATGTTTCCCTAGGGACCAATGCAGGAATGTTCCCAACGCTATATTCCCCAGTGCTCTGTCCAGTCCTGCTGCAGTGATTCAAGGAAGGAAGTTTCCACTGTGTCTCTGGGGAGACGGCTTAAAAGATGTCAACATTAGGAAATGTTTCAGATATTTAGTCTATATTTCCTGTTGTGGGGCACCACAAATTCCCAAGCCGTGAGCATTAAGCCTCAGGGAAACTGGCTGGCTCCCATGTGAATAACAGCTGAGAATAGATGGCTTCCTAGGCATTTGCAGGGGCAGGTAAAGAACACAGGTGTTAGGTCATTCAAGGTTTTAACACCAAGGAGGCAGGTTAGATCAGGTATCTTGTCTGAAGCATGTCCTGCTTTGGCAGGGAGCTGGACTTATCTTTTTCATCTCCCTTTTTTGTAAGTCCCATCTAGGCTTACATTAATGCTTCTGGAAAAATCACAGTGTCTTTTTAACTTAACCTGTCCCCTGCTTGGGGTTGTAAGTAAAGAATGAAGCATTTGTCCCCAAAAAGAGCAGCAAAATGTTGAACAGAATCTTTGAATAGGCTGGAGTCTAACCTTGAGGTTGTCCTACCTGCTGGGAAGAGAAGAGATGAGGTGGGAAGGGGACAGTGGATGGGATAGACTCAATATTGATGGTAGGAGCTTGCCAAGAAATAAGAGATTCAGAGTCACAAAAATGCCACTCTGGGCCTTCCTCTTGCTACAGGGAAGAGGCAGCCATGTTGCTTTTACTCTCTGATAAGGTCTAGATCTCCCTTTTCCCAGCATCTTGGAATTTACAGGCCAGTAAATGATATACTTACAAATTTCTTCCTCCTAAACAAAAGGTCATGCATGCTGGATACTTTTTAGAGTTCTCTTTCTTTTACCACATGTTCTCATTCTATCATTTTTCTCTTGTTAAACACAGATTGCTCAGATGCATGGCCTCCTTATCTCCGCTTTGCAGTGGCTGAAGTCAGTCATCTGGGGAGCTGGCATGCATTCTCTTGGTGGAAGGGAAAGGTAGGTGTGGCGAGATCAAGAATGTTATGGTTTGGGAGAAGAAGAGGACAGAACTGGCAATCTTATACTGTTGGGTTCCTGTAAGTGTTAACTTACCTACTGCAAATAATCAGATGCAGCAGGCTCCCATGCCAGCTGATACACGAGCTGCTACAACACTGTCACCATAACTTGTCATCATTGTAGTCACATCCCAGACTGTAATCATGGGGTAAAGTCTAATCTAGGCTGTTTTGGCCAATGCTGTTTTTTAAACCAAATAGGACTTGGTCTGTGTGCTTCCATTTGAATTTCAGGGGGTGGCAAACTAAGACACGTTCTTCAGGGGATCTTACAGAAGTGGCAGCTGATGTTCAGTTTATCCTATGTGGCTCCAGTGACTACGTGGCCATCTTCCCTGGAGGCTGGGAAGTGTTTTTAAAGCACAAGAACTAGGATGGTATATCCAGGGGTGTTTTGGAGAAGCATTTTGGTGAGGGATAGAGAGCTTTGTAGGGCAATGGGGAGGAAAAGAGATGTCCTCTCTTCTCCTCTTTCAGAAAGAAAAACAGGGACATTTTACAGTAAAGGGCAGAGCAGAAAAAAATAGTGTGTATTCTTTCATCACCCCCTACTTTTCCCCCACCCCACATAGGTCCCTCACTAATTTATCCACATTTTTGTCCTGCCTGACTCCATTTCTCTGCTCTCAGATTTACCAGCCTAGCCCACTCCTCTGTCAGCTCCAAACCTTCCTAAACCTCCTCATCAGCTCTCTCTAGCCCTGCACTAAATCAGAACTAGCTCCCTCCCACACTCTTCTTTCCAGGTTAAGAACCTTTCCTCTTTGCATCCAGCCTCCCTCAGCCCTGAATTCTTCCCCAGCCAACACCCTCAGTCTTAAAACATATACAGTGATCAAGAGTCCAAGTATTCTAGGACAGTCCTGAATTTTTGGGCTGTGTCCCAGCCTCCCCAGAGTTCCTCAAGTGCAAGTCCTGTCCCAGTTTTGAAAAATCAGTCTTGCATTTTAAAAAGCCACAGACAAAGCTTCTAACTGCAGTTCACTATAACAGCAGTTCTCAATGGGTGAGCCATGGAAATGCCACATGTGTCACAAAAGCATGTAATGTTGGGGGTAGCAAACCCACTGAAAGTTTTCACAGCACCAGACAACATTCTGCTGAGATGCTGTTCTACTGTGCATGTACTAATTAGCCCTGCCTCTCAACTAAACTAAGTAGCTGGTCTGTAGTACCAAACCAAGGTGGCTCTGCTCCTTCCAGTTCCAAAGGTCTAGAGTGGGCCTTGGGTCTGTGGACTGTCCTGGATTTTGCTACCCAGCACTTGGTTGTTTGGATGTAGGCATCAGTAGCATAACTGATGGGGGGTGACCAGGTGCTGCCTGGGTGCTGCCTTTGATGAAAGGGGAGCAAAAATAGCTGACTGCACCACTGTGGTCAGCATGGCAGCCAGCACTGCTCCATGCACTGTTGCTATCCAGGTTACAGAACTGCTTGGTGTGCCCCTGATACTTGTACACAACCCTCCAGGCTCAGAACCCACTTCTGCTGCCAGGATCACATACCCTCCCTTACACTAGCTAGGGCTAAAGCAACAGGATCAAAGACAGGGAGGAAGAGCATGACTGTAGGGGAGAAGGTGTCAGAGCCCTATACTCTCTCTGTCTGTCTCCTCTCTCTGCTGTGTAGTGCAGGAACCTGTGTACCTCACCCCAATATTCTGCCTCTGCTGCTAGCCCTATGACAGATGATGCTCCCAGCTCTGTGCCTTCTACTGCCAGTAGAAGGCAAGGTAGATTTGCACCTTATAAACTAATTTATAGTTAGTTTATAAGGCACAAATCCACCTTGCCCTCTACTTGACTTCAGACTAATGTGGCTAGTTAATTACATCTCTCTTCTACTTTACCTTCAGCCCCAGAAGTCCCCTGTGGTAGCCAGATGTACTGCAGCCTCCAGGAACTTGAAGCAGCCCCATCCTTACTAGTAATCCTTACTCAGTACATTGGCCTCACTACATAGTTGTGGCATCACTGGTGGAGCATTGGCCCATTAATCCCTAACAACTAGGTGTCCCTGGTTATCCTTAGTTTAAGCTGGGAAGACAGCATAACAAGCTAAGTAGCATCCCAAGTAATGTGGTGCAAATTACGATACCTTATCGCTGTGAAATGGCCTCTCTTCCAAAGAAAGATTCCCTGGAGCTGGTTCCTCTGTGTGTGAGTGAACAAAATGCCCTGTGTGCTACTATTTGTGGTCTGGAGGCTCAACAGTTAAAGTTCTGCAGACAGAACAACATCCCATCTCATAAAACACATTTACCTCAGGGTGAGAAAAGCTGGCACCCAACACTCACTGCAATGAGTGCAATTTTGAGGCTGCTTTTCCCCTCTAATTAGTCGGTGTTTGCTATAACAGCTATTATGTTTCTGGTTATAAAGTGCTGAGGACAATGGTTCCTTATTTCCTACCAAAAATACTGCCTTGCTATTTATTTCCAGCCGCACCTCTCCTCTCCCAGGCTCACACTGAAAGAAGGTATCGCTAATGACTGCAGTGATAGGAAACACTGGATTATTTGGTCATAAATTAAGAGGGCCAAAACCTTCAATTATTTTTTACTGGATATCCTGTATTCAGGCATTTACCTGTTACTTTAAAAATGCCCAGATGAATATTTCCACTCTGGACAAGAACACAGGCTCAAAGCTGTTTGAAACCAGATACTAATGTCTGGGTGTGTGCCTCAAACTATGCTGGCTAAGCCAGACCCTGAGTTCATTTACAGTGGTGTACAGCTAGAGATATTCCAATGAGCCAAATTAATTCCTGGTATAAATCCACTGTGGTGTAAGTGAGAGTAGACTGTAGTGCACCCCTTCCATCTTTACACTCGTGTGTGGGCCCTTTCACATCCTACTGCACTCTGAAGCTGGACCCTTGACACCGGAGGCCTCAAAGCCAACACAAAGCCTGGCATTAGTGTATTGGTGTGCAGATGCCTCTGAATTCGAAGGCTGGGAATATAATCCTGCTCCTACTGGACATTTATAGTTTCATAGTTGGTAGGGTCGGAAGGGACCTGAGCAGATCGTCAAGTCTGACCCCCTGTCATGGCAGGAAAGAATGCTGGGGTCAAACGACCCCGGCAATGTGTCTAGCCTCCTTTTGAAGACCCCCAGGGTAGGAGCCAGCACCACTTCTCTTGGAAGTTGGTTCCAGATCCTGGTTCCCCTGACTGTGAAATAGTGCCTCCTGATGTCCAGCCTGAACCTACTCAGTCAATTTATGGCTGTTATTCCTAGTTAATCCTGGCAGTGCTCGGGGGAACAGGGTCTCTCCCATTCCCCGCTGGTCCCCCTTGGTAAGTTTATAGATGGTCACCAGATCCCCCCCTCAGCCTTCTCTTGTGGAGGCTGAACAGGTTCAGGTCCTGTAGCCTCCCCTCATAGGGTCTGCCGTGCTCCCCCTGATCATGCGAGTGGCCCTCCTCTGGATCTTCTCAATGCTAGCCACATCCCTCCTGAAGTGCGGTGCCCAGAACTGGATGCAGTACTCCAACTGTGGCCTGACCAGTGTTGCATAGAGGGGGAGGATCACCACCTTGGACCTGCTCATGATGCATCTATGGATGCATGACAAGGTGTGGTTGGCCTTACTGACGGTGTCCTCACATTGGCAGCCCATGTTCATCTTGGAATCGATAATAACTCCAAGATCCTTCTCTGCCTTTGTGCTGATGACAAGGGAGTTCCCCAGCCTGTAGGTATGCTGCTGGTTCTTCCTCCCCAAGTGCAGTACCTTGCACTTGTCAGTGTTGAAACCCATCCTATTCTCATCCACCCACCCTTGTAATCTGTCCAGGTCCAGTTGTAGCCTGTCCCTCCCTTCTAATGTGCCCACTTCTCCCCACATCTTGGTGTCATCCGCAAACTTGAACAGGGTGCTTTTCATCCCCTCATCCTGCGTGCCATCAGGGACTGTGAGCAGGAGATAGACTCCTACTGCCAGGCCCTTCTCCCCCGGGAGGCAGAGGGTAGACCACAGTCTCCCTCCAGGCCAGAGGAGGACTCTGGGACCTCCTGCTGTGTCCAGCCAGGGGCATGGACCAAGGTGGTCAAGGGCCCTAAGGCCCGCCGTACCAAGGCCCCTCCCCCGCCAGAACTGAGCAACAGGTACGCACCTCTTGCTGCCCCAGCAGAGCCTGCTGAGTTGCCGGCCCCCACAGGCAACATGGGCCCAACTGCAACTCCCGCCCCTGCTCTCCCCAAGACAAAACGTAAGGTGTTTGTTGTGGGAGACTCCCTCCTGAGGGGGACGGAGGGGCCAATCTGCCACCCTGACCCCTTAGCCAGGCAAGTCTGCTGCTTCCCAGGGGCCCGCATCCGGGACATTGCAGAGAGGATCCCCAAGCTCCTCAAACCCACAGACCGCTATCCCATGCTCCTTATTCATGTGGGCACCAATGACACGGCTCGGAGCACTCCCAGCCAGGTCATGAGGCGCTACAGGGATTTGGGAGCGGGGCTTAAGGGTCTGGGGGCACAGGTGGTGTTCTCGTCGATCCTCCCAGTCTCAGGCTATGGGCTGAGAAGGGACAGGAGGATCTATGTGGTCAACCAAAGACTGCGGCACTGGTGTCGTCAGGAAGGCTTTGGCTTTCATGACCACAGCCCGCTCTTTGGCGAGAGAGGCAGCGAGCTGCTGGGAAGAGATGGTCTCCACCTCTCTCCCCTAGGGAGGAGGCTCTTCTCAGCCAGACTGGCTGACCTGCTCCACCGGGCTTTAAACTAAGCCTGCTGGGGGACGGGGGGACGACTGCCACTGCTGGCCCGCTGAGCAATCCTTGCAAAGCCAGCGGATCATGGCACTCAAGGGAGCCCGCCCCAGCCCCAGCCCTGGTAAAATCTGTGGGCAAGGAAGGAGCCCCCCAGGGGGCGCTTGCCTGCCTGTACACAAATGCCAGGAGCTTGGGGAATAAGCAGGAGGAGCTCATCCTCCTGCTCAGTGCAAACAATTACGATGTCATAGGGATCACGGAGACCTGGTGGGACTCCACCCATGACTGGACCACGGGGATAGATGGCTATACCCTGTACAGGAGGGATCGTGTAGAGAAAAGGGGCGGGGGTGTAGCTCTCTATGTTAAGGAAAGCTACGCGTCCCTGCAAGCCGATATTGGCGGCCAGGGTGGACGGCTGGAGACCCTCTGGGTTAAAATCCGTGGGGAACACGGCACAGGGGACACAATGGTGGGAGTCTATTACAGACCTCCCACCCAAAGTCCTGAGCTAGACCAGGAGTTTGCCCAGGAACTGGCTGAGGCAGCTTGCTCCAGGACCATGGTTGTCATGGGTGACTTCAATTACCCAGACATCTCGTGGGAGGATCGCTCAGCAAAATCTGAGCGGTCGCAGAGCTTCCTCTCATGCGTGGATGACCTCTACCTGACTCAAGAAGTCTATGGGCCAACGAGAGGCAAAGCGCTGCTCGACCTGGTGCTGGCTACTGGGGAGGACCTAGTCGGCGACCTAGTGATCGATGGGAAGCTGGGTGACAGCAACCACGAGCTGATCACCTTCACCATCCGCCAAAAAGCTGGCAAGTCGGTCAGCAACACGCAAGTCCTTGACTTCAGGAAAGCCGACTTTGACAAGCTCAGGAGGCTTGTCAGTGAGGCCCTAAGGGACTGTGACCGCAGGGAGAGGGGAGTTCAAGAAGAGTGGTTGCTCCTCAAGGGAGTGATCCTCAATGCACAAACTAAGTCTATTCCATCTCGGAGGAAAGGCAGCAAGAGGGCACAGCAGCCCCCCTGGCTCTCCAGGGACCTAGCAGACCTCCTGAGGCTAAAAAGAAAGGCCTACAAAGGATGGAGGATGGGAGTCACCTCCAAGGAGGATTATTCTGCACTGGTCCGGTCCTGTAGGGAGCAGACCAGGAAAGCCAAGGCTGCAACTGAACTCCAGCTAGCTTTGAGCATCAAGGACAATAAAAAGTCCTTTTTCAGATATGTGGGGAGCCGGAGGAAAAGCAGGGGCAACGTTGGACCCCTGCTGAACCAGATGGGGCAACTGACAACTGACGCCCAGGAAAAAGCCAACCTATTAAATAGGTACTTTGCGTCGGTCTTTCATCAGCCCCATGGGACGCCTGTGCCTGCTACAGGGCCGGGAAGTCCGGGTGAGGGTGGTCCCCTGCCCTCCATTAATGCTGACTTCGTGAAGGAACATCTTGAGAAGCTGGATACCTTCAAGTCAGCCGGCCCTGACAATCTTCACCCCAGGGTACTCAAGGAGCTGGCGAGCATCATAGCCCAGCCTCTAGCGCGGATCTTTGAAAACTCTTGGCGCTCTGGTGTAGTGCCCGAAGACTGGAAGAAGGCCAATGTGGTGCCTATCTTCAAGAAAGGGAGGAAAGTGGATCCGGCTAACTATAGACCCATCAGCCTGACTTCTATCCCGGGGAAGATCTTTGAAAAGTTTATTAAAGAGGCCATCCTTAATGGACTGGCCGACGCCAACATCTTAAGGGATAGCCAGCACGGGTTTGTTGCGGGTAGGTCTTGCTTGACCAATCTCATTTCCTTCTACGACCAGGTGACCTATCACCTGGACAAGGGAGATGAGATTGATGTCATATATCTTGACTTCAAAAAAGCCTTCGATCTGGTGTCCCATGATCGTCTCTTGGAGAAACTGGCCAATTGTCGCCTTGGGTCCCCCACGATCCACTGGCTGGAAAATTGGCTCCGGGGTCGGACCCAGAGGGTAGTAATTGATGGAAGTCACTCATCGTGGTGTCCTGTGACCAGTGGGGTCCCCCAGGGCTCTGTCCTTGGACCCATACTGTTCAACATCTTCATTCACGATGTGGACACTGGAGTCAGAAGCGGACTGGCCAAGTTCGCCGATGACACCAAACTTTGGGGCAAAGCATCCACGCCAGAAGACAGGCGGGTGATCCAGGCTGACCTGGACAGGCTAAGCAAGTGGGCGGACAAGAATCTGATGGTGTTCAACGCCGATAAATGCAAGGTTCTCCACCTTGGGAAGAAAAACCCGCAGCATCCTTATAGGCTCGGCAGTGCTATGTTGGTTAGCACTATGGAAGAAAGAGACTTGGGGGTCATCATTGACCACAAGATGAACATGAGCCTGCAATGCGATGCTGCGGCTAGTAAAGCGACCAAAACGCTGGCTTGCATCCATAGATGCTTCTCAAGCAAATCCTGGGACGTCATTCTCCCCCTGTACTCGGCCTTAGTGAGGCCGCAGCTGGAGTACTGCGTCCAGTTTTGGGCTCCACAATTCAAAAAGGATGTGGAGAAGCTTGAGAGAGTCCAGAGAAGAGCCACGCGCATGATCAGGGGTCAGGGAAGCAGACCCTACGATGACAGGCTGAGAGCCCTGGGGCTCTTTAGCCTGGAAAAGCGCAGGCTCAGGGGTGATCTGATGGCCACCTACAAGTTTATCAAGGGTGATCACCAGTATCTAGGGGAACGTTTGTTCACCAGAGTGCCCCAAGGGATGACGAGGACGAATGGTCACAAACTACTACAAGATCGTTTCAGGCTGGACATAAGGAAGAATTTCTTTACTGTCCGAGCCCCCAAGGTCTGGAACAGCCTGCCGCCGGAGGTTGTTCAAGCGCCTTCATTGAACACCTTCAAGATGAAACTGGATGCTTATCTTGCTGGGATCCTATGACCCCAGCTGACGTCCTGCCCTTTGGGCGGGGGGCTGGACTCGATGATCTTCCGAGGTCCCTTCCAGCCCTAATGTCTATGAAATCTATGAAAAGTCACTGATGAAGATGTTGATCAGTGCGGGCCTGAGGACCAAGCCCTGGGAGACCCTACTGCCCACATCCCTCCAGGTTGAAAACAACCTGTCCACCACCACTCTCTGAGTGCAGCCCTCCAGCCAATTTGTGACCCATCTGACTGTATAGGCATTGACACCACAGTCACCTAATTTTTTATAAGAATGGGGTGAGAGACGGTGTTGAAGGCCTTCCTAAAGTCCTGAGCTCAGAGTAAAGACCAAATGTCAGGTTGCCAATGTCAAGATTTACACTCTCCCGTCTAGCAAGATCTGCATGTGTGACCACTACTGCTGATGTATGCTCTCAGCACCCGGTATCTTCTACCCCACAGGGCCATATGGCCTGGATTCACAATACCCACCCGGTGGTCCCAGCCTACTGAGTGCTGTTGTCAGGATGTGCACAACCCTCCAGGCTCAGGACACTTCCCTGCCTCCTGACACCCACCTCAGGTGCTGGGATCACACACACCCCCTACTCTAGCTAGGTCTGAAGCAGCAGGGCAGAGACAGTGAGGAAGTATGACTGCAGGGGAGAAGGTGCCGTGAGCCCCTGCACGGTCTCTGGTCTGCTGTACAGCTCGTGTACCTCACCCCATACTCTGCCCACCTGAGTACCGGGGTGCTCTGTGCTGAGAGGTCCTGCCCTCGGGGTGCCGGTGCCAGGAGGTGCCTGGCAGCCCTGGAAGTTACTCTGTGCCAGAGCAGGGGATGCTTGGGGCGGGAGTAACCCTTTCGTGGGCCTGCAACAAACTCGTGGGCTTCTACTTAATACTGTATATTTATATTCCTGTTTTTCACTCAAGAAGTATAACCTGCACAATAAGACACAAGCGGGCCCCTTCTTCACTTGGGCCCCAGGCTCGTAACCCGGCCCTGGGGACACCGGGAGGGGAGAGAGCCCGGCGCGGAGGGTGCTCCAGGGGGCGGCGGGGACATGCAGAGGCAAAGGCAGGGAACGGCCCTGGAGGGGTGGGGTGAATCCCCTCAGGACCCTGGAGAGCAGAGGGATCCCCTCGTGACCCCTGGCGGGGGAGGATCCTCTGTGACCCTGGGGAGCGGGGGGTGGGGGGGAAGCCCCTGATGCCCCCCGAGGTGGGGGCGCTCCCAGGGGTCCCCGGCGGCCCTGTGGAAGCGGCGCGGTCCCTCCGGGCAGGGCTGTCCCGCCGGCTCGGCGGCGCCTCCGCAGGCAGCGGGCCGGGGGCGGGCGCGGGCGCGGGGGCCGGGCGGGGCGGGGCGGGGCGGGGCGGAGGCTGCGGGAGGCGCCGGGAGGGACCCGCTCGCCGCGCTCCGGCCGCTGCACTCGCCGCCGCCAACTCCGGCCGAAAGTTGCCCCGCGCCGGACGGGCTCCGGCTCCAGCGTCAGCCCCGCGCCCCCAGCGCCGCGACACCTGCCCCGGGGCCGGGATGCAGGTAGGAGGCGGCGGGAAGGGCCGCTCCCCGCAGGGGCAGGCAAGGGCACACGTGCCAGCCCGGCCCCCCGCACCCCTCCCGCGGCCCTGCCTGCAGAGAGGCGTGGGGGGCCCGGGGCAGCCCGCCCGCCTGCGCCTGGGCACCTCTTGGCCCTCGCTCTGGCCCACTCCTTCTCTGGCCCCCAAGCCAGCCCCGCGTGGGCAAGTGGCTGGGTGGCTCAACTCCACCTGGCTTTGCGGCCCCCTGCATCCACCACGCTTCCCACGTGTGGGCACTCAGGTTCCCCCCCACGTCCATCCAGGGCCAGAGAGAGCTGGTGCAGGCACGGTTTTAACCGGGCACATAGTGGTGGGCCTGCCAACCCGCCTTCAACCTGCTCTTTCCTGCCTGGTGGGGCAGGTGCCCCCTCAGCCCTATCCGGCATGCATGTGTAGGGCTGCTGGCAGCGGCTTCTCCCTGGCGCTCTTCCTGGGCTCGTGCGTTGTCACACCTACGTGTACAAAGGCTCACTCTTTTGCACGCTTCCCTTCAGGCATATGCTCACCATCTGAACCTACTCGCAGGTTGTCAGCTGCACCGTTAGCTGCCTGGCACGTGTCTGTCCTCGGTCACACGCACACACACAGGTGACATTCGAAAAGGGGCATGAAATCATGTGCGTCTCCTTCAGAAAAGAGAAACTCAGACTCAGGTCTGACTGGAGCTCTGAAAAGTTGAATAAAGTGGCGGGTCGTGAGAGAGAAGGGGGAGTGAGAGTGCTCTCTTTTACAGCACTGCCCTGTTTGTGGGCAGACAGAGAGTTAGGGCTGGGCTGAAGGAATCCCGGTGGCATTTCTTTGCACCAACCTGTGTCAATATGCAGAATAAGTCTCCAAGTGTGGCAGCAGCTGGTGTAACTAGTCAGGTCTTTCTCCCTCTTTTAAAGAAATTAGCCAAGTACATGGAGGGAAAAGCATGAGGTCCAGCTGCCAATTCAGAGTCAGAGGCAGAGTTGGACAGGCAAGCTGGCCCCTCTCCATCTGTGGATTTCCTGTGCTCCCAGGCTCCTTTTCTCGCTTGTGTTTTTATGCCCAGGAGTGTCAGTGAGGGATTCCTCCCTGCTGGAAAGGAGTTCCCCTGCTGCCTTTTTTTTAGAGCTGTACTCTTTCTTCCTAGCTTTACACAGTTCCTGCATTCCCCCTTCTTTCTCAGATTGGACTCACGTGCTGTGTTAATAAATCATGAGAGGACATTTCCATTCTGAACTCCAATGTAGAGTACAATAGCTGAAAGGATACTACAGTCTCACTTATAACATTATTGCCAGTTTCAGATATTGAAAAATCTTTGGTTGGGCCCACAAAAACAGCAGACTGGCTTAAAAGTCATGAGTGTTTTTTAATGGGTTGGTTTGTGCCTTGTATGTATGCATGCATTTACTTATTTATATTTGAGACTTTAGGGTGCTCTCGAGTCATATTTTGAAACTCGTTTTCTCAAAAGACAGCAAAGAGGTGAAGTGATTATGGCGTCTAAGTGCTTCCATGAGAAAATATGGGGTACTTAATGGTCTCTTTAATTTATCACAGAAAGGCAAAAGGAGGATGTATGGTTGGAAGTAAAAGCTAGACTAACTCAAATGAGCAATGAGTCGCCCATTTTTTTGTAGCAGGGTGGTTAACCATTCAGACAAGCCACCAAGGGATGTGAAGGATTATCTCTCTCTTGATGCCTTCAGATTGAGACTGGATGCCTTTTAGGAAGATATGCTTTAGTCAAATGATAATTATTTGGCTTAGTACAGGGCTAATTTGGGTAGCAGTCTACAGACTCCCTCATATAGGAGGTGAAACTTAGTGAACCAATGGCTCCCTTCTAGCCTTTAGTCTGTAAAGCTTATACGGATTTTCCATGTGAAGCAAGGAGAGGCAGTGGTGTTGAGGGAAGTAGATTGTCACTATTTAGCACATATTTCACAAAGTAACTGTTCTCTCAGGTATTTCATGTTCAAGCATTACCTTTTATCCCAGATTGCTTTACATGCTAAAGCTGATACATGTTACAAACTATATATGTGTCAAGCTCACATCACTCATTTGCAGCAGCAATAAAATGTGGCACGTTTTTTAAGGTGCTCACAGCACTGCTATGTTGACTACTGAAGGTCAGGAAGTAAAATAGTCCATATCCAGTTGAAGTTGCAAGGAAATTTAAGTTGAGAGAGTCTAGTTTTACTGTAGCTGGAATTTGGCTAAAACAGCAAGAATTTGAATTCTTGCTTTTACAAAAAGTACTACAAGCAGCCAAGCTTCTGGTTTTACATATCATCATCTGAAGGGGCTTAATACCACGTTGGGGTACTGCTTCTGAATTATGAGGTGGAAGGAAGAGCTCCACCTACTGATTTGCCAACATAATTTCCTGGCTCTCCTACCTTCCCTGCAGCAGTCTCCCATCCTAACTTTGTCCTGGTATGCCATAGTCCTTCAGCTGTCTTCAGCCCATGCTTTCACACATGCTCTCATGAGTAGCCATTCCTTCAGGAGAAAACCCTGTACAGGGGATAGATGTAGAAGGAGTAACAGGGAAGAAATGCCCAGTTTGTTAGTCTTTCTACCCCTGCCATCCTGTAGGATGCTGTGGGCTGCAGCTTCTGCCCCCTCTGTGGTTTTGTTGTGGGTGCTCCTGTCAGTACCTGGCAAGAGCAGATGGCTAGGTCTGTGTGTACACGATCCCTGCCACCGCATATGTTTACCTGTCTAAATTTAACTCCCCAGCCACTCTCATCTATCTATCCCAGGCCGACCTGTTCTTTTGCGGCTGAGCTGTGGGTCTGGCTCTTGCACCAGCATTTCCTGGCTGCTTTGAGTTCGTGGTTTGCTGCCCAATCCTTCTCTCCAGCAGGCGTACATTAGACATGTGTTCTCTCTAGGACTTTAGGAAGCTGCATCTCTCTCTTCCTAGGTTTTATTTTTAAACCTGGTGGTACAGAGAGGAACCTTAACAGCTCTTGGGTTCCCTGGTCCCTCATCTCCAATTGTTTATTGCCTCTGAATAGACCCAACGCAGCAAGTTTCAGAAAATCTCCTGTCTGCCAGTTACAATCCACAGTAGTTTATGCTCGAACTCTGATCGTTCCCAAACAGAGACCAGGCATGCTGAGGGACCCCACGGCAATCCTTAAAGGCACAGTGTTTCTCTTTCAGGTTCAGTTAGAAACCAGAGATGGCTTCGGCAGATATTTCCCACTGTATGCCTCTTTCTCTTTCCACGTTGTTTGGAATTGATTTCCTCTGAGTTCACTGTAGTTTTTAATTTGCTTCAGAAAATCCTTACATACACCTCAGCTTTTAAAAAGCAGAGGAGAGAGGAGTGAAGCCGAGAAGAGGAGGAATTCATGGTTCTCTGTTGGGTTGAAGAGCATGAATTTGCTTTAAAATGTTAGTTCAGAGGCTGGCCCAACCCTGCAGGCCTTATTCAGCTGGCCAAAGGCTTCAGGATCAAACTAGTAGTGCCCTACATAACATGGCAGGAGACAGCTGGCTGATCTCTGCCTTTCTGGGCATGCCTGGTTGTCATATATTAATACTGTGGTCTACCACATGAGAGAACAGTTTGAATCTTGGCTGGGGCTATTGCTCTTTGAGCTAACCCGGTGGCCTCGTGGTTAATGCTGTTGTGTTTGGAGTAATGGTAATTAAGGTCAAAGTTTGAAGAAGTGACTGGTATTTTGGGTGCCTCTGCTTTCGGGCTGTTCAACTGGAGACACTTTAAATGGTCCTGATGTTCAGAGGGTGGATGCTCATTGCTTACTGAAAATTAAGCTGTTTTAAGTCATCTGAAGGTTATTTACTCAAAAACACTAGTTGCTTTCAAAAACCTTAGCCTAAGAATCCAGAGCAGGAGTAGAAAACCTGCATTTATTGAAAGACTAATTCAGTTACACAAGCAAGAAGAGCAGGGGAAAAAACCAATTCAGACCCTAAACTCAAAAAATGCTGATCACATGACCTTTCAGGATTGACATTCAGTTAGGATAATCTATTTTAGGTTTATCAGTGATCTGTGACCAGACACTCGCACATAGTGTGACTGCGCAGTAGTGTGGTAGTTAAAAACTGTGCTAATAGCCTACTGTGTAGTGTTATTAGCCTAGTGCACAGTAAGCATCACAAAATAACTATGTGCTGGCACTACAGTGCAGTAGCTCTAGTTATTGCACATTTAGTTAGCACTTTATTAAGCAAGTGCTAAATTAAATGCTCAGTATCTAAAGCACATAGCCGAATGTAGAGATGCGCCCACTAGGGAGGGGACTGGCTATGGGAGGTAGGATGTTTGAATCTTTAACAAAGACATCTTTTTCCCAAAGTGATCTAGTTATTAGAGGTAAAGAGTGTTTACACATTAGTTTTGGTTTGATTTAAGTAGTTAGAGGAAAAATATCTTCCTCTCTTAATTCCTAAACTTTTAGTTTCTTGCCTGTTGTGATGCCATCCCCAGTAGTTCTCTTTTATGGTACCTTGAAGACGGACAAAATCCAGCTTTTGGGGACTTTCTTTTCTGGTTAGCCACACCTTTCAGCCCTCCTTTGTACAATCCCTAGAACAGTAAAAAAGAGCACAAGGCCAAATGTATCTCTCTCAGCAGGTCGCTTTTAAGAGCAAATCAATTGTTTTGTGGCTGTCATGTTTATGCTATGCCATGCTCTGAAACCTTGGTTTTCACTAAATATAGAAAGTGGCTACAATACAAAAAGCAAGCAAGATGGATCACTGTATAGTTTTATTTTAAAGAAGTAGTAAGTCCGGGAGGTTCCAGCTACACTGCCTGGCTGAAGGCTCCAGGCCTGGTGCAACATCACTTTTTTTTGTTGAGGGACATTTTCATTTGTGTGTCATTTGTTTGGAAAGATTTGAAATTCACCACTGCAGACTCCACACAGCCTTGGGTCTGAAATAAGGCTTTAAGGTCCATTATCAAGATGTAGCACAGTTGTACCATGTAAGCATTCAGGGAATTTCATTATTCCATGCTCTATAGCTAAGACTCCTTTATTTGAGCTTTAACACCTGTACTGATATACATATTAGCGCTGGTGCCAGATGTATGCATTAACCTTTTCTTTTCTTTTTCTTTAATGGGATGAATTCCTTTGGCATCAGTTATGTGTCCCCAGAAAACTGCATTTCCCTGACAAAATAACTTTCTTGATGGGGCTCTGTAATCTTTCAGTATCTTACTAAAGCACTGAAACAAGTTATCCAGAGAGATTGTGGAATCTCCATCTTTGGAGATTTTTAAGACCTGGGTAGACAAAGCCTTGGCTGGGATGAGATAGTTGGGGAGGGTCCTGCTTTGAGCAGGGGATGGGACTAGATGACCTCCTGAGGTCCCTTCCAACCCTTGTTTTCTATGACTATTCTATAACTCTGACACACAATGACCATTTCTGGTCCCTAATATGCAAGGAAAACCTTTTGCACACTAGTGAGCTCATATGAAAACCTGCTAGACTAATCCTGATCTAGTAAAGATAAGGCTTTAGATAACATGGACTATCTGAACCCAATTTTCCTTGAGTAGATACAGGTTAATGCTGTTAGCTCCAACCTCAACTACAAAACTCCTAAAATAGAGCTAAAGGTGTTACTCTAGATTAGTGGCATCAAAGATTCTGCCCGTACGCCACATCTGGCCTGCGGAGTCCCATCACCTTGTCCCTTGTGCTGCCCGTGGGTCTGGAGTTGACACATGTAGCATGTGGGGTATGCTGGATCAGCCCTTTGTGTAAGACCCAAGGCGCATGCCATGCTGGGCACCAGCTGGGACCCACACTGGACATGGTTCCTGCCTCAGCCAGTCTGAGCACATGTTGTATGCAGCACCAGTGCTGGCTGGTCTGTGGCCATGCTGCATTCACCCCGCTCCTGGCTATTCCAGAGCAGGCACCATGTGCAGCACAGGGCCTTCTTGCAGTAGATCTGGCATATGGGGGGTGGGGGGTGGACAAAGAAATAGCCTAATGGGCCTAATCCAGCCTACGGGGCCAGCAACACACCACTCAGGCCAGATGAGTTTGATCCCCCTGCCCTAGATGAATACTAGGAAGAGTAGTTGAATATAGGCTATACATTTAACGTGTATTAGTGAAACCTAATTCAGACCTATGAGTATTCTACCATAGACAAAGTTATAAGAAAATACTTCTAATGAACAAATGGTAAGGTCTTGTCACCGTCTGGTGAGCCTGTTTCAAGTCTAATTTGGTGAACTTTGCTTTTTATGCTGACAGAAGGGATCCCGCAAAAAGTGAATAAATGACCATCTATACCAGTGGTTCTCAGCAGGGTGTCAGGGCACTCTGTGCCCCGCCCAGTGCCTGGCGCTCCCTGGGGTCCAACCCATCTGCCAGACATTCCGGCCTTCACCTCACCTACAATCTCTGCCTATTGCTCTTATTGGCTTACTGAGGAAGTAGTCCCTGGAGGCCAGGAGAGTTCCCCTGGAGCTCCCAACTGTTGGCTCTGTCCTTGAGCTGCTAGGTCCACACAGTGCTGAGAGTCCCAGTGTTTCTCTAAAGCAGCACCCGTTCAGGCCTCCAGGCACTTGTTGGAGCTTCAGCCATCCTGGTCTTGGACCCTTTTCTTCTGGTTGAGCCCGTAGCCCACAATCAAGGACTTCAGCTCCCAGGCCTTGGCCCTAGCCTGCCTCTCTTGGCTTGTGCCCAGGCCCAGGCTCTAGCCCTTGCTCAGCTTGCACCCAGGTCTTGGCCCTCTCAGCCCTTTGGCAGGTCTCAACAGCCGGTGCCCAGCCACTCTGTTATGTGGTCTCCAATCCACCCCTACAGCCACAACTCAGTCCTCCAGTCAAACACAAACATAAAACACCAACCTAACCAGTGCTAACTCAAATACAAATGCCTCCAGGTCATTCAGTCTCTCTCCTGACTCCAATCTCCAGCCAGGTCTACTGAGAGCTCCTTGCCCTGCAGCAGACAGAGTCAGACTACCTACTCCATGACCACAGGCTAGGCTTGTATGCCCCAAACCCAGCCCCCTTCCGGTCATGTGACCTCATCCTCTGCTCTAATGGCTCAGGTGCTGATGATTCTGTCATCAACAGCCTGCCCTTTTGCAGCCCATGGCTCAGTTCTAGCAGCCCCTTTGCCCTTAGGCTCTCTGCAGCCTGCTTCTGGCTACACTTCCCGTTTCCTAGTAACAGAGGTAGGGGCTCCCTGTTACACAAGATAAACCCAGAGATTTCAAATAGGAATGCATAGCATTAAAACCATTCTGACCTGTTTATGTTCTTTACAACAAAGAGTTGCTCTAGTATGTTTCTGTAATAAAAAAAATGAGTGAAATTCAAGAGCTGGCATTTTCCACGGGGTGCCTTGAATCTAGAAAGGTTGAGAACCACTGATCTAACTAATGTGCCCTTCATTATCACAAAGCACTCTTCAAGCAAGTCTCTCATAGCCACAAATTCATACTCCACCATGGAGTTCAGGTACACACACAGAAAGCTTCAGCATGAGAGGGATCTGATGGATGATTTTTAGGATTCTTTGGACAACATTGCCTGCTTAGCAGGCCACTTCCAGCCCTGTGACCCTAGTACTAGGGAAGATTATCCCTTTATTTTCCAGCCTCTGAGTTACAGCTACAGGACGAGATTCTTACCCTACCTACAACTCCCTTGTCCTGGGTAAAGAGGATGGAGTGACATAAAGGAGCCTTAAAAGCTCTGTTCTGGCTGAAAGATGGTCCTCTCTAGTATGCACATGATAGAGAACAGCCTCACACATACCTGTCTAGGATGTCCTAGAGCCAGGATGGGCAATTATTTTGGGCACAGGGCTGCTTACTGAGTTTTGGCAAGCTGTCAAGGGCTACATGGGTAGCCCCACCCCTTGACAGGTCCCTGCCTCCTGGTTGCCATCCTGTGACTGGAAGCCCCACCCCTACCCCTGACCTTTGCCACCAGAAGTCCCACCCCTTGTCCCCTGGAAGTACTCCTTTCAGCAAGGGGCTTTGCCATCTTGGAACCAGAAAAATACCAAATTATATTCTAAAAAGTGAACATCTAAAACATTAATTGGATTTCAAAAAATATTTTTGTCATGGTTTACATGTGTTTACATAGTGGAGATAGAGGTGATTGTATATAATAGCTTAAAATGAAGTCTAACTCTTGTATATTGTGGTGGGTGTAGGTTTGTGGGGGGCTGTGGGTGTGTGGGGGAGGGTGTGGGTGTCTGTGGGGGGTGGATGGGTGTGGGTGTGGGGTGAGGGAGCATGTGGGCGTGTGTGTGGATATGTGGCCTGTGGGTGGGTATGGGATTTGTAAGGGGCTGTGTGTGGGATGAGTGTAGCTGAGGTGTGTGGGTGCGGAGGGCTGTGTGCATGGCAGTGAGAGGGGGGGTGTTGGTGTATGTGTATGGTGGGGTGTGCGTTGGAACTCACCCTATGAACAGATAAACATACAGTCCCTCCCTTGGGCCCTGTGCTCCCTGGTCCAGCAATGCAGCTGGAAGCCACATGGTACTGGAGCAGTGCTAGAGAAGGAAAGCAGGGAAATGGCTGGGGGTGGCCTGGGGCTGGGCTGCTGCGTCTTGCTGATGGCTCCCTCTGGGTCCTACTGCCCCAGGCTCCTATCATCTTAGACAGGCAGCCAGGAACAGATAAATATTTTCCAAATTTTTAGGGGCCCCATGGGCTGGATAGAATGACCTGGCAGACCGGATCCAGCCCACAGGCCATATTTTGCCCACCCCTGTGCTAGAGAGAGGCTAGGTACTAGAGGCCTGGAGCTGCTGGACACAGAGCAATAGAGATTCTGGCTACTGTTGCATCAGTAACATAGACTGCGAGGCTATCTGCACTAACACCAGTGGTGCTCAGCCTCTGGCCCATGGACCTTTGCGTCTGGTCCAGACCTTCCCCACAGGTCCAGAAATTTGGCAGCAGGGGAGTGGTGGCAGTTAACACCACCACCACTCCTAACACCAAATTTCCAAGCCCTGGAACCAGATAACATGGCCCTTCACCTAGGTACAGGGCTGCTAACCTGACCTGGTGCATGGAGCTGGACAGCAATGAACTGGTACATGAGACTTCCCCATGTACCAGTCTGTTTGAGCTCTGGTCTATGTACCAGAATGGGCCCACAGACCAGATCTGGCCCATGGACTGATCCTGCACCACTCATTTGGCCAGTGGAGTCCAAAGGTTGGGCACCACTGGCTTAGTCCCCCTGGTCTGTCTAAACTATGTCTGGACCCTCCTCAGTCCTCTAAACAGCCCAGGATTGGAGGTATAGAAAGGGAAGAAGGAAGCCAAACCTCCTCCTCACCTTCCCCCTTTGCCTCAGCTACTAGTTCTTACCCAGAGTATCTGCCAAATCACCTGCATTTGCTGCTTTAAAGGTACTGCTCTGTCATTATATCTTTTTAGAATGACTTCCTTTCAAACTATTGTTTTATTGCCTTTAACTAATGCTGTGTACAACTTGAATATGCAGGCACATTCAGTGGACAGTGACTCTTCTGCATTGATGTTATGGCCTACATCTCCACAAATAATCATTTAGCTTTTCCACCCAGTGTTTGTCCAATTGGGCAGAGCTATTTGCCTCTTTTATCTACGATGTTAAACTTACTATTTAAACCCAGCTGGGAGGTTTTTATGTACCTAAAGTCTTATTTTCCAGCTCTAAAGTTATTTTCTTTTAGGTCTTGAGAAAAAGGTCCTACCAAAGCGGTGACTAGGTGCTCTGACTTAGGCTACATTGCAAAGTCTGCCAGGCTCCAGCATGGCTCTGTTGGTTGGGGGCATGAAAAGATCACCCCTAACAGCAGATATAGCTATGCAGGCAGGACTCCAGGTGTGGACTTGTGCTGGCTGAACTTTGACTTTCAGGGAGCTGGTACAAGTCTAGCATAAGCTATGTTGTACTTTGGGCTCTTTTGTTAAAGCTATATAATGGTAGCACCCCTATAATGCAGGCAAGCTCTAAGCCCTCTTTATTGGGTAGCCCCATCCCATCCCCTTGCTTTGCTTGTGTCTTTAAATGATGAACTGTTCGTGGTAGCCTTCTTTGTTAGTGTTGTACCCAGCACAATGAACTCCTGATTCCAGTTAGGGCCTTGAAGTTCTACCGTTATATATACACACACACATACACACACACATATATGTATGTATGTATATATGGTAGGGAGGAGGGGTGTGTGTGTGTGTGTGTGTGTGTATATATATATATATATATGGGGAGTATATATATATAATATAATATTACAATGATGAATGCTTCGGAGTGAATCTGGGTAACATTTTATGACCTTAGAGAGACAATAGCAGTATTTTGTTCCTGGATGTTTTTTTGAAGTGTTCTTGAAAATGTTTTGAAATGTTCTTTGAAACCTATTGGCTTCACCTGCCTAATGCTGAAATTCCATATATTTGGCCATTCTCAAACAGCAAAACCAATAAGTATGAAGCTGGTCAAAGCTTTTCAAACTTAATTTTTTAACTAGACAGAGTGGTTTGACCTAAATTGTTCTGCATAAAGTTTCAGTGTCAATGATGATGATTTTTTTTTAATTTCCAGTGTGACATTTCAAAATGAAATTATTTGTTTCCAACTGACATTTCAACTTATATCATATTCAAATGTAAATTTTAACCTGAAACAAAATATTTCAACAGGAATTATTTCAAATCAATTTTTTGTGTAGAGTTCTGTTCCAGGATATTAGAAAGTTTAATTTCAGTCAACAATATCCACATTTGGTTTTGACTTTTCCAAATTAAAAAAAGATAAGTTCCTTATATGAAATAATCTGTTTTTTCTGACCTTTCATCTTGATTCTGGAGGAAAACAAATATTGAAATATTAGAATTTCCCCTAGAGCAGAGTTTCTATTCTCTAACTAGATCTGTAAAAGTCTGTTCTCATGGTTCTGCTGGCTGCCCATTACAACTATTTGTGTGAGGAAGATCCATAATTAATTGCAGGTTGTATCTGTTGTGTGTCCACACGCTTGGTCTGGAGAGGTAGAAGGAAGTAAATCTTCTTGCTCCATGTTGTGCTTGTAAATAAATATCCAGAATTCTTTCCCAAGGACTGATTTTTCTCCTCATGTCTATTTGGCCCTTCTTTCTGCTGCACAGCTTCCTAATTCATGCACCATCCACAAATCATATCTATATGATTCTTACAGTATAGCTATGAACTCTCTCATGAAATCTGGATGTTTTAAACCTCTGACAACTTGTTCAGCTGTTGTCTGTAGTCTTGGCTGCTATCCTGTATCTTTCAGCTAAGAAGATTTTTTTCCTTTCTCCTTAAACACTTTCATTCCTCCTTTGTCAGGAACCTTTTATCTTTTTTTGTGTCAGGCTCTAGGCCAGTTGTTTCTAAAATATTTTCAGGCACTCCCCATAATTGCTAACACTCTCTTCTGAGGCTGTGTTAAAGCATAGTAATCCAGACCAACCTGTGAACCAAGCATCTTTTTCTCTGTTAAGTTTTGCTTTGTTTTGTTCTCCTCCTCTTCTAAAATGTCTTTGATTTCATCTTCATTGCTAAGCTGTTGTGCCTGGAATAAGATAACTGAAAAATCTAGGGACCAGGCACACACACAGTTATATGTGAAATCAAATCATTTGCACAAGCATGAGACATGTTCTTGAAGGAAGAAAGATTATTTCTCAGAGAAATGCCCCTGTGTGTTTCTTTGGATGGGCTATTACAGACATTACAACATTGGAACAGTGATGAGGTAAGGGGAGATTGCAAATGTTTTTGATAATGTGAGCTACAATTAAAAAAAAATAACAGGGTAATTGTAATCATACACATCTATGTATGCTCCCTATGTTGTCTATGAAAATATAATAGCATTTTAACGTTTTAATGTAGAAACATTTGAAGCAAATAGACAGCATGGGTGGAGCTTGAATTTTAAAGTCATATTTGCATTAGAAACCTGGTTCAAAGAGTTGTACTATTCCATTCAGAGATGAGAAACCATAGCTTGTCACCTTTATGTATTCAGTCAAAAGTTACCACCCAGCTTAAATTTCAAATATATACTTGCAGCACCCTTCTTGCAGTCAGTCTGCAGACTGGGAAGCATTTGCAGAATCTTTCTGCAGAACAGTTTTGATTGTAAATTAAAGAAAACCAGATATTGATGTTGATGCATAAAAAGAGAGGGAAAGAGTCAAATTTAATCAAATTCTGCATTACAAATTATTACTAAGCTGTATTGTTTGAGAATCATAAAGCGGGGCATTGTCACCTAGCATTTTCTAATGCCTGATTAACTGTTGGTTTTGTGTTACATACACCAAAAGCTTCCTTGATGGAAGACCTGCTTCATTTCCCATCCCTTCTTAGTCTCTTGCTTTAGGGCTAGTTACATGATCAGGGGTCTGTAGGTCAGTTGGCATCACCAGGAGTTAGGAACTTAAAGGTGCAGATTTGTGGATTTAGCTAAGAAATAACTGAAAAGTACCTAAGCAGGTTAGTCACCTTAGAGAGAAATGTAACTTCCTTAGTTGTTTTTGTAAATCCTAATGGACACTTATCTGTGTCTTTAGGCTCATAAATATCTGTAATTCTTGCCCTTAGCCTCTGGCTCAGTTTCCTATCTGTGAAGTGGGGATCACAGCACTTCCCTACCTCATGAGGATATTGCAAGGATGAATACATCAACACATCTGAGTACCTGGACACACAATGTATTTACACTGGAGTAACTGTACTCTGTTTTATATACCAGTGTCACTTGCACCAGGAACCAGAGTGGACATGTGTGCTTCCAAGTAGCTGCTTGCAGTAGGTGCTACTTCGGTACTTTGCCACTAGGTGGCAAGGGAGCAGGTGACAGTCTGTTTTACTATAGCAAACAGCTGCCCTGGGATAGAAGCAGACACATAACAGTTGCACCAGTACAACTTGCACTTGCACTGGTGTAGCTCTAGTCCTGATTTTTCCTGGAGTAATTCTACACTGGACTAAAATATATTATACTGGGGTAGGGCTGTCAGTCCTGTGTCCGCTTCTTTTCCATATTGGTGTAAATATGCTGTGTCCAACCCACAAGTTGCCCAGCTCTTGTGGTAGTGGGGCCATGATATAGGTGCCATAGGTAGGAATATCTTAGTGCTGCTGCCCCCACCCCTCACTACTACTTTTTCAAAGCATGGGGGACTGCCGCATATATAGGAAACAATTTGTTGTACAGATAAATGTATAGTCACTGTTTTCCAGAGTCTGCTCATAAATTCTGGATGTATTGGTTGACCAGTAGGTGAAACTTTTTCTCATGGCTTAGTTTCTATATTTCTTAAAACAAAGCTAAATTAGCTTTTATAGAAGCTTTTTATATTATAAAAATTTTCCTATCAAATAACAGATGAAATGGATGATTTGCCCAGTCTCTTTTCTACACTGTGCCCCACACTGCTGCACACTGCACACTGGAAAGGCTACACCAAGCTAAATATATTTGCACTCTCCATAAAATACAGAATGAGATACCACATCGTTTGATGGCATTTACATAAGGTGGGAGCCACCTCTTATTTTCAGCCATGGGTTGGATGCTTTGGTTAGTCACCTCACCAGAATTCTTGAGTTCAGATCAGCAGCTTGTCCTTGAAGGAGGGAAGCAAACCCTACTTTTTAAATAAAAAAAAAACACACCCTAATTTTAGCTACAAAAATAAAAAGACACAGCTATATTTTTTTTCTTGTTCAACAACCAAATTTATGATTTGAGAGTTGTATTTGGATGTCACCTTAAAATGACAAAAATTTGGAGCTCACACATGATGGCTGATTGGGTACAGGAGTTGGTGTGGTGCTAGGTACTCTGGGGCAGCCTCCTGACCTATTTTGTCATGGCAGCAGACTGTCTCTGAGAATCTTTGGATTTCCTGTTGTATCGGGACACAGAAATTCCTAGATGCGAGCAATTCCTGAAGATGGCTAGAGCAGCGATGTGGTTTGTTGGCTAAAGATATTTAAAATGCACACTTCCTAGGCCTGATTCTGATCCCCGTTTCTCTGCTCCCTATCCTGGTAAAGCCCCTGCACTCTTAGCTAAAGGTGTATGTTTGTAGTCTCTGTTGACCTACCTTGTCTAGTTTTAACC